>NC_083720.1:64500497-65720497 GCF_028564815.1 Eubalaena glacialis | reverse complement strand
CAGGAGAACATTTAATGACATAGCAAGCTGTTTTACTGGACACCGCTTTTGCCTATCCAGGATTCTTTCTATGATGACAGACCCATCTCGACCTTTTGGGAAACCACACATACCCTACCTCAGTTTACAGGGCTTGGGCAGAGTTGAGTCTTTCCCCTGGGCAGGGGTGAGCAAGGGACTGAGGCCTGGCCAACAAGAGTATCATATCTTCTGGTTATAATGATTGATTTGGGTGGACATAAGATCCAAACAAGACCAATGAGAGTCCATTTCAAGATGTTTGTTGGTACTCTTGGAAAAGAGTCACTCTCTTTCCATTGAGGAGGTTAAGCTGATAAAAAGTAAACTTGGAGCTGCTAGTGGCTTTTTGCTACCACAAAGAAAGCCTGCCTAAGGAAATGCCATCACAAAGGAAAACAGATTCTAAAGAGGGGGAAAAAAGGATTTCTGGTGTTATTTGAGTATCTGGATTCATCATGTCTAAAGTTGTTTGAGTTTTTATTTACTTATGTGAATCAAAATTTTCTAGTTTTTGCTTGTCAGTTGAGTTGGGCTTCTGCCTTTTTTGACCAAAAGAATCTTAATTTTATGTTTACATTAGGGCAAAAAAGGTTACAAAATAGTATGTACAATAAGATTCAGATTTTTATTCTAAAAACATAATTTTATTCTATACTTACCTACAATATACTGGAAGGATACTTCCTCAAATTGTTAATGGTTATTATTTTGGGATGGCAGGGTAATTTGTAATTTTTGTTTTTCCATTTTTGCTTATCTCTATTTGCTCACGTCTCAGTGGTAAAAATAGTAAATAATATGGGGAAAGACTCATTAAAAAATTAGATCGAAAGAATTCCAAAGAGTTCTATCCAGCTGTCTTCACCTCTTGCACCCTGTTGATTATAACCTCCAAACCATTCTTCACATCTACCACAGTAATGAGTTTTAGCTGGACACATGGCTACCCAGGCAGAGACCACAGCTGCACCTCCTTTGCTACTAGTTGTGGCCATGTGACTAGGTTTTCAACAATGGCACGTGAGCAGAACTGATATATGCAACTTGTGTTATTTGCTTAATGTCCTCCCTTTTCCTTCTTTGGTCCTTCCCATAGGCTAGAATGCAGAGGGGGAGCTGAGGAAGCTTTGACCATAAAGAAATAACAACACCCTACAGGATGGAGAAACAATATGGAAGGTATCTGGGTCTCTGAGGGAACTTGTGTAGCAGAGCTACCTGTCTGCCCTGGGCCATTTTCCCATTTGTTAGGTGATAGAGAAATAAACTTCTATTTTATTTGAGCCACTATATTTCTGAACCTCTTTGTTATATTATCTTAGCCTATTCTCTACTAATATATTCCCTAAAGTTACATGGCCAAATTGTATGGCTCTGTGCATATGAGTGATTATGTGGGGTGTGTGTATGTGTATCATTGTTTTCATGCCTAATATATCTAATTCTAAAAATGTAAAACTTCACTATCCAGTTCCAACTAGATGAAAATAAAATATAAGCAATAAGTGTCATAAAAGGCTCTTTTGCCTTAAAAATCTGGACTTATAAAGGCCAGTTGTGCAACTGTAATGCTCAACCTTTTTCCTAAGCTGATTCTTTCTAGGAACTAATATGATTCCAATAAATTCCTATTCTGTTTAAACCAGCCAATTTCAGTTGCTTAAAACTAAGAACACAGATTGATACAGTGTACAGATAGGCTTTAGAGGGTTCACAAATTCCTTGAACCCCATATGAAATATTTAACACACACGTGTACATATGCACATGTATGTGCACACACACATACAGACAGTTTTCTGGGGAGAGGTTCCATGGCTTATGTCAAGGGAATCCATGATATGACTTGAGCATACATGTGTGAGGGAGGACGATGCAATACATCCTTCCCAGATACAAGTACAATATAGTTGAACTTCTTTGCCATCTCTGGAAGCAAAATTTTTTTCATGTGGAAACATATAAGATTTTAATTTTAAAGTGAACCAGAATTAATAGAATGGTTCAAACAAGGAGATGTAGAGACAACCTAAAGAGGGTCAAGAAAAAGGAGACAGCACTTGAGAAATGGTATATTATGAAGATAACCCCTTGTTGGGAGAGAAGAAGGACCTAAATGCCTTCAAGATGAGTCAAAGAATAGCAAATCAACTGACAAGGTATAGAAGAGTTCAAGGGTATCTGCAGTTGAAACACAGAGTAGCAAACAACGGATAAGACGGATCAGATGACTGTGGGTAAAGGGTTGTGGGTGTGTCGAGAGATTATACCTGTATGCTAGCCAGGGTTGGCTTTTTCAAGAACCAGGCTGAGAAAATTAGTTGAGGAGAGAAAGTGAAACTGGATAGATTGAATCATTAACTGTTATGTTGATCCAAGTTGAACTCAGTGATTAAATATGAATAGTCACAGAGAACTGCTTACTGGTATGTGTGCATGAAATCTACATGTTAATTGTTTGGGTTCAAAATGCAGCTATTTCCAAGTGATCAAGGTCAATATCAACAATGATAAGTTAGATTGATGATATGTATCTGTGATATGATGTGCTGAAAATGGCACTTTACCTTTGTGGTCTTCCTCCCTAAAACTCATTAACCCCCATCTAACCATGAGAAAAATATCAGACAAATCTCAACTGAGTAAGACATTCTACAAAACACCTGACCACTACTCCCCAAACTGCCAAGGTCACCAAAAACAAGGAAAGTTTGACAAACTGTCACAGCCCAGAGGAGCCTAAGTAGATATGATGATTAAATGTAACTGGTATCCTGGACTGTAACAGAAAAAAAGGACATTAGGACGTATTCTGTAACAGAAAAAAGGAAATTAAGGAAATCTGAATAAAGTATGGGCTTTAGTTAATAATAATGTATCATACTGGTTCAACAGTAACAGATACACCATATTAATATAAGATATTAGTAATAGGGAAAACTGGGTGTGGGAATATAAGGAACTCACTATACTATCTTTGAAATTTTCCTGTAAATCTAAAACTATTTAAGAATATAAACTTTAGTTTTTTAAAAATGCGGTTTTATTTTACTTACTAATCTTGAGCAAGTTACTTACCCTTTCTGTGCCTCATTGGCCTCATCTCTACAATTAGAATGATAATAATAGCAATCTAACTCACAAATTTGTGAAGACTAAATGAGGTAATATAGTACTAAAATGCTTAGAACAGTGTCTCACAGATAGCAAGCACCCAATCAATATTAGCCATTATAATTTTTGGATATTTGTATAGTAGTATTTTATACATATTGACTAAAAATAGTCTGATATATAAAATAGTAAACCCTAACTTTATAAACAAAGGTTGAAATAATGAAAATTTCTCCAATATGTCAAAATTACATAATTTCAAAATTGGCAAATCCAGTAAAGTGTAAACCGTGTTTAAGCTATGGTCACATGGTGAGCCACTATGTAAACCTGGCTGGCCCTGGTGAAAATTCACCCTGAGTTAAAGTCATTGGAACCTACTGCTCACATAGGTCACAACTGTTACTTAGGGTCTAAAATTCCTCATGGTATAAAACACAAAGTTTGTATTTTAATAACAAAGTAATGACTTAGAGATGATTCCATGGACAAAGAGTGGCTAGGCTACAGACCCAAGATCAAAGTTAAAAGATAAGAAACTTTCAAATCACTTAGATGTGTGACAGCATAAATTACCATAAGTCGAAGGCTCAGGCAGACATTTCTTCTACTTAGAATACAACTGATCAAACATATTAGCAACATATGCTGCCTCTTAACTTCTGCTTTAACTTGTCTGGACCCACTGTAGGGGTTATGATTCTGTGTATGTAAAACCACTAAGTTGTCTTCCCTTTTTTCTAATAACTCAAAATTTCAATCTAAGTTCTGAGGTCTATACAAGTATTATGACCGCTTAAATGAGAAATTCTTCGTATATTGTATGTATTTCCCCACCATGTGATATCAATCTATAGTATACGCAAATAAAATGTTTACTATATATTTTATTACTTGCAAATATTATATAATGAAAAGAACTATTTCCAAGTTATATACAAAATCTGATGAATGTCAGTGTAGCTTCTTTTGACATTAACAGTGATAGTTTTTGATTTGTTTACAGTAGAAGGGCAAACACCTAGAGAAACTGCTTACTTAATCAAAAAGCTGGGGGCAAATAAATTTATCCTCATAACGAAGATCAAAGACTCAGAGCTGGAGGACTGAAGGAGGATGTGAGAATTAGATATATTTAATCTAGGGAAAAAATGGAAAAGTAGAAGTATACACACAAATGACATTTCTAAAATCTAGAATGCTTTTTACTTTTTTGCAATAAGATGTTGGGATAGAAATTTTAAAACACCAGGAATATTAAATTTCTTTGACAGATTTCCCCTCTTATATCTAAAAATCAAAGACATGTTCTCTAAGTACATTTTATTTTTGAAATAATATTTTAGAAATAGTTTGGTCACTGCAGATGTGAACTGTTTACTCCCATCTTATTATTTACTTTCTCAATCTTCTTGATTAGCATTTTAAAAACAACTACATTTATTTTAAATTTTAAAACATAATTTTCTTATTTTTATAACTCCTACAACTAAAAATGACAATTGTATTTTCTTGAAGTATGCACATAGCTACCTCAGTAAAAACAAAAAATCTTTTTCTGTCATAATGAATATCCCATCAAGATGACACTTTAATATGGATACTAAAGAATAGATTAACTTAATTTCAGTAATCATTAGCTATGCAAACTACTTTTGTTGAAGGAAGTAAATTATAGTGACCTATGTGTGTATAACCTTTCTAAGGTTATACATGTATATAAATTTTATAATCACATATGCATAATCTCTCCAGGTAGTAGATATGTGTTAAGATTTTCATAACTAATGCTGGTAAATGAATGAATGTTTTGATTTTTTTCTAATTTTGTTAGAATATTCTTGATACATTGCATTGGTTTCAAATAAAAAGATGATTACTCTTTGGTTTCCCACCAAATGGGAATGGTTTTATCCCAAAAATGATAAACCCTGAACCTTTTAATATATACTTTATTCTTTTTACGGCAACAAGTATCCAAAGAAAATACAAAACAATGAAACCATATTAATTCAAATGATCTCCATATTAAAATTATTTGTGGCTCCTATTCCCTTAAAATAATGCTAAATCATGAACTAATTAAATTTAAAAAAATTAAATACACTAGTTACCTATGTAAAGATATTCCCATCTCTCCATTACACAAATGATTATAGAGGACTGTTCTATATTTGTTATTGTTCCAGCATCACAGTTCAGAATTCCATATTGTGAAGATTAGAAGAGAAGGCGGTAAATATCCCCAAGTAAAAGATATTTGAATATACGAACTCATTTTGTCTCCATCTCTTATGATGCCTCTATTAATAATAACCAACATACAAATTACAAGTGTTATCAAAACCTGTAAAGAAATTTTAAAAGAAAAAGGATCCAGTAATTAATCTAGAAAAATAATAAGCCTTGAAATATTTTTGAATGAAGATGAATCAGAAAGATGACTTTCAGGCCCTAACTTGTTACATAATATGCTATAGTATTGATAGTTTAAACTGATTAAGAAGAAAATTCATTTCAAAGGTAAAGCCTGGTTCCACGGGTGCAGGTGGCTAAAGTCATTATGAAATTACCAATTTTTAATTTTCTCTCCTCAAACTCATTTCCCCTTCTTTTTGCCCCCTTTTCACCAGCTGACCACATCTAGCTCCTCTATGTTCCCTTACACTCTCCTGAAGGAATGTCCTTCATTTCCCTAAATAGCACAATTTTCAGAGAAGTGAAGGTAACAGGAATTAGTAGCTGTCATCTTAGAAAGAGACATGTTACTGTATTCTCTGAATTAGTCTGGAGGGCTGCAACATAGGACAAAGAGAAATAACCATAAGAAAAATATTATTGACAACTACAGTGGTGCAAAAATTATTGGCAACTACAATATGCCTCTCCTCATAAAACCTTTCATTTTCATAAAAATTTAAAAATGACTCTATAATCTGTTGCAAACTAAAATGTCATAAAAATTTTTATACTATAGAAATGTCTTCTATAGTTTTGCTATGACTATAGAAGATAAACGAATGAAGCAAAATGCAAGGCAATGATGCATAAAATTGCTACCATGTATTATTTTCAAGGCAGAGTCAGATCTATATAGGGAACACAAGATATTTCAAAATGAAAGCTATTTGTTGTCTTTATAATTTTACAGAATTAAAATCAATATTAGAACATTTAAAAAAATCCCAGCAAAAGTACCACATATACATACCAAGATATTACATATGTGTATATATGTAGAGGTATATATATATATATATATATATAAATATAAAATCATAGATTTTAAATAATAATACTAAATTATTTTAAACAGTATATAGAATATACCCCCACACCCCATTTCTATCAGTAAGAAAATAATCAACCTGCATGAACTGGAATCAGATTCATTTTCTTCTTCACTAGTGGCATCATCCACTTCTGGTCTATCCAGCCAATGTGCACCGCCACAATCTTCTGCTGTAAACTCAAACGCAGGGACTTCAGAGGTGGATGCCATTGGCCAAGAAGGTGAATTCTGAAAATCCAGTTGGCTGGACCTTCGGTAACCAATTGAAGCCAAAGGCAATTGTAGGCTACACGGATCTAAAAACTTTCTCCCACCGTTTGCTCCAGTCTGTCCTCGATTCCAAAATTCTCCCTGCTGGCTGTCAACTGTAGAATTGGGAGACGATGCTTGATGGCTAAACCACCTCCATCTGATTTTCAAAATCTGCTTCACATCAAACTCTTTACGAGAACCAGACATCCTCAGAGAAACCAAGTGATCGTCTAGGCAACGGGCAAAAAGCACTGCACAGAGATTTGTGCATCCAACCAAGACAAGAGAAGTATATGCCCTGTTGTACACAATAAACAAATTGAAAGGAAAATAAATCACATTCACATATATATCTACATTTACTTTTATACCAATATATCAGATTATAGAGAACAAAGGACAATGAAAAAAAGATGAAACACGGTGGAACATTCCATTCAATCAGAGCAAACTCTCATCCACCTATCCTGAAACAGCTAGACCACTGTCCCCTACTCTCCTTTCCCTTACTGATCATTAGCTCTCACAAACACTGACAGCATTCATTAAAGTCCTTTCAAACGCAGAACACCACCCCCTTTTCTTAAACCACAAATGACAGAGACAGAAAGCACTATCCCGTCGCAGTGTCTCAGTCTCTGCTGCTTAGTATATTAACTCTTTTATTGCTGAAACAAGAAATGTATTCCACAGCATTTTCCTTTGTACTTAAAAAATCACTGTAAAACTAAAATGTTTCTATTTTTATACTAAGTTCCTAAATGAGATATCACAAAACAACAGGTTGTTTTAAAGTTTTTTTAAATTAGATGAGTTATAGTGATTTTCAAGCTGGCTCTTTGGATGCGGGGTCAGGAAGGAGGAGGAGTACAAAGGTGGGGTTCCCGTTCACTGCTCTCCACTTCTATCTTCTCCCTTCAGGAAAGGAGTGTGTTTCATTAATACAGTAAGATCTGGGTAAGACTTCATCTGAGCAAAGAATATTGAGAAGACTAAGAAGAAAGAAAAGGTCTGAAAACTACAAAGGATCAAAATATGACAGTACTTATTCTTTCTCAAATAAATGACCTGAAGTCCATATTGTTCTATAATTAGGATTGAGCCACTCTGAATTACTACAATAGCCAAATTTCTATGACACTACTTAGGAAAAGGAAAGTGTGGCTCAAGAAAGCTACCTAGGACTGGGATAGGATTATTTCTTGGGTGTATAAGTACCCTGATGGTGCCCTCTGTTGTTGGCAAAACAAAGCAATGGTCTGAACATGGTTACAGCTAAGGAGAATTGATAAAGCAAATAAAAATCTATCAAATGCAATCAAATTTTAAAATATTGAATGATTATTGTGAGCACGACACTCTATAGGCATTATGGGGGACACAGATACATACATCTTGGTTCCTACCCTCAAAAATAATTAAATCGAGTTACTGAAACAACAAAATTGATAACTTAAGCATAAAAAATATTATAATGCTGCAGTATTAACATTTTGTCATCTACGAAAACAGAGTTTGAATTTTCAGGGTGCTCAATATCTAGTGCTATATCACAATGACAAATGACAAAATAAATGACAAAAAAAAGCTGCTTTGGAGGGTTACAAAAATATTGTGAGGTATATCTTAACCTCACACAGCTCTTTAGGAGAATAAAAATTATTCAAAGAAATAAGAATAATAGGCATGAAAAGCCATATATAATTTTGTGCCAAATACTGTAGGACAAACCATAAATACTATAAGAAAGAGAAAGGAGATATCAGGATGGTGTGGAGTGCTATGAGCCAGTTTCATTAGGGAGAAGGCTTCTAAGAATAGTAAGAAGTTTTACAGCCAGAATGATGAAAGATTTTATAAAGGAAGAAAGATATTAACAAAGCATGAAGTGAGCATACCAACAAAGAAAGAGGGGGGAATATCAGTTTGATCAGCCAACCAGAAATACCTAATTAATATTAAGGAGTAATAAGAGATAAATTTGGATGCATAAGATGACATAAAATGCCCTGAACACACATCAAAGGTGTAAAGGCTAGCAGGCAATGTTAAGTGGACTGTTGAACGGGGCAATGTTTTAGAAAATTAATTTGGCAGTAGTATGCAGGATGTATTAGAGACTGAAATGACACTATTCCCTCTCCTCTCACCTCTGTCAGACTCCTTTTATCAACACCCTTCTAACTCCACTCTACCTATCCAACTTTGTTTCTAACTATTTTCCAAATGGACACACTGCTTCATCAGTTAAGACAGAGTCTACATTATAGTGCTTCCTGTTTTACATGCTGTTTGTGTCCCAATTTCTCTGGTTTTGAAATCCCACTCATCCCTCAAGGTTTAGCACAGATACTGCTGCCCTTAGAAAGGCTTCTCCAATTACTCTAGCCTTGTGGTTCTCAACAAAGGTAGCACCAACCCTCTGCTCCCACACCCCAGAAAGGCTTCTGGAAGTAGGGGGCATGGATTTTTAGTTGTTGGAATGACCAGAGAGGGCTATGGGCATTGAATGGGCAGGGGCCAGAGATGGTAAACATCTTGCAGTGCATGGTATAGACCCACACAATGAAGAAATGCCACTGTAGTAGTTCATAATGATCTTGCCATCACTGTCTTCATGCAAATAAGTATTTACCAAGCATTTACATGTTTAAGGCACCACAAAAGGTAGAAAAATAAATAACAAAGATCTTTCTTTAAAGAGGGCTATACTCTGGTAGAGAAAAGGATAATTAAATGAACATTACAAATAAAGAATACATTTTAATATATATACTTTTATATAAATATAATTTCAAATTTTAAATTCAATCTGTCAATATGAGAACAATTACCAGAGAGTCCATTTACACTGTGCCAGCTCCATAACCTAATTTTAATTGTTTTGCTGTTTGGTTGATTGGTTGGAGCCTGAACACAAGAGTGGACTTCATTAATGACCACTGAGATGGGCTTCCCTGGTAGCGCAGTACGTAAGAATCCGCCTGCCAATGCAGGGGACACGGGTTCGAGCCCTGGTCCGGGAAGATCCCACATGCTGCGGAGCAACTAAGCCCGTGCGCCACAACTACTTAGCCTGCGCTCTAGAGCCTGCGTGCCACAACTACTGAAGCCCGCACGCCTAGAGCTTGTGCTCCGCAACAAGAGAAGCCAGCGCAATGAGAAGCCCGTGTACCACTACTAAGAGTAGCCCCTGCTTGCCCCAACTACAGAAAGCCCACGTGCAGCAATGAAGACCCAATGCAGCCAAAAATAAATAAAATAAAATTTAAAAAATTTATTAAAATAAAAAAGACCACTGATATGCAAGACATTTCCCGATATAGAGAAGAAATCCAAAGACGTGAACGTTAAAATGTTGAACCATGCCTCCACTCCCAAGAGGGGCCAAAGACCCTCTTCACCAAGATAGTGAGATATACATTAAATAAATACCTCTTTAATGCAGTAGCTCTTCTGAGTAGGCTAGAGATGCAGGTGGGAGATTAGCCACTGAAATAGGCTTTCTGATTTTAAAGGGATACTAGGATCTTGGGTTGACAAAGGCCAAGTAGCAGCCTTTAACCACTGCTGTAATAGTCATGGGTTTGGTTACATGCATACATACATACATACGCATGTATATACAAAAGCTCACCACCACCCCAACCTTTTGTATCAGTGGACTCATACTGCATGCTTTTTTCACTGAGACACTTATTTTGTCAATCTTCCTCCTCCTTCCTGGTAATCAGTGTTGACAGCTTGGTGTAGAGCCTTTCACACCTTTCTCTTTGTTTATAAAACTCATATCCAAACTTATATACACACATATAGGAGTTTTTGTTATTGTTTTATAAAAGAGATCATACTGTATACATATTTTGGCATTTTGCTTTTCCCACCAAAATTATATACATGGAAATATAAACTAATAATGATCTTTTTAATAGTTGCATAATATTCCATAACTGTAAAACACAATTTATTAAACTACTTCCTTGCTAGTGGGCATGCAGATTGATTTCAGGTATCTTTGTTTTATGCTATTAAGATAATGTTGAAATAAACATCCTTGTGAGGCTTTTGTGTCTCTGGAATTTATTCACAGGAGTGGAACTGCTGGGTTGCAAGTATGTGCATTTTAAATTTGAAAAGATAGTTTACTTTCCTGAAATTTATATTTTCAAAAGTAAAGTGAGTGTATCCTTCTCATTCATTTTCACAGGCCCACCAGTCAACAATAAGTATTATAATTCTTTATATTTCTAATATGAGCCCTCTATTATCAACATCATTTTGATATAAACCACCCTTTTCCCACTGAATTGAGGTATTATTTTTGTTATGAATTTTAACAATTCAGGATGCTAATTCTGTTGCACCATTTGTCTATTTTTATGCCAATATTAGTGTTTTAATTACAGTACATTTACAATATGTTTATTATTTGTTAAAGCAAGTTCCTATCTCCACATATATTCTTTTACAATAAATTTTAAACTAATTTTGAATATGTACTCTTCTATATATACTTTAAAATAATATTACTCAATCCTCTCAACAAAAATCTCCAACCCTAGGGACTTCCCTGGTGGTCCAGTGGCTAAGACTCCATGCTCCCAGTGCAGGGGGCCCAGGTTTGATCCCACATGCTGCAACTAAAAGATCCTGCACACGACTGGCACAGCCAAATAAATAAATAAATAAATATTTTAAAAAAAATCCAACCCTATTGAGATTCTAATTGGAATTGCATTAAATTTGTGTATTAATTTTAAGATGGTTGGCATTTTATGATATCAAGGTTTCACATCCAAGCATATGTTTTTTAGTTTGTTCAGATCTTATGCTCATTAATAAGATTTTTAAATCTTTTAACTATAGGTCCTGTGCCTTTCTTATTAAAATTTTTATCATGTTCTTTTGTCTTTTTTCACTGTTGTAAATACAATAAATTTTTTCTAGCATTTCCACATAGTTATTGCTATTATAATAAAAGTATTAAGTACATTTATCTTATATCCAGTCCTTTTATCATACTTTCTCATTAGCTATGATTTTTTTAAAATTAGTGTTCATTTCTTGATAAGTTAGAGGCAACTTTGAGACACCTAGGTGGAGATGTCAGGTAGTTGGATAAATGTTCCTGGAGCTCAGATCCAAGCTCCAAGGAACTCTAACAGATAAAGGCAAAGGACACTAAGAAGGAACAACCAATGAAGTAGAGGAAAATCAGCAGCCTATGGTGTTAGGCAAGTCAAGGGATAAAGGTGTTTCAACGCAAAAGGCATGGTCACAATGTCAAATGAGAGGTCAGGTACAATGTGCAAAGAAAAATGTCCACTGGAATTGGCAACATAAAAATTTTGCCAAATCAGATAGGGGCAGTTTCAGTAAAGGGTTGGGGACCAAAGCCAGACTGCGGTGGGTTGAAGAGTTAACGGAAGATGAGAAATAAGAGACAGCATGTACAGACAACTCCTTCAGAAAATTCTGCTCAATAGTGAGGCTGTGGAATGAGGTTACAGCTGGAAGAGTTGAGGAATCAAGGCAATGGATTTGTTTTGCCTGCTTGTTTATTTGTTGATTTTAAAAAACACAGAACATATTAGAATGAGAATGATCCAACAGGAAGATGAGATTGATGACTGCAGGCGGAAGCACTGGAGCAAAAAAAGTGAAGACTTTGATAAAAGAAAAAGGAACAGCACCTAAGCACAGTGGATGGCTTGGATAATCATTGCAGGTGGGATATTTCCTCTATTGTAAGATTTATGACTTTCTAAATGCATTGATTATTTAAAAAGGAAAGAAAAGACATGCACTAGTCAGTCTATTGAAGTTGAAAACCAAATAAGCCCTCTAAAAGGAGTCATGAAATAATAAAGATTAGAGGAGAAACTAAAGAATTAAGAAATGAAATGACAGAATTAGAGATCTAGCTCTTTAAAAATTTGCTGGTACTGATGAATTGGGAGATTGGGACTGACATATATACACTAATATGTATAAAATGAATAACTAATGAGAACCTGCTGTATAAAAAAAAAAAAAAGAATCCACCTTCCAATGCAGGGGATATGGGTTCGATCCTTGGTCGGGGAACTAAGATCCCACATGCTGCGGGGCAACTAAGCCCGCACACCTCGACCACTGAGCCCATGTGCTCTAGAGCTCACGCGCCACAAAAAAAAAAAAAAAAAAAAAAAAAAATTGCTGGTATCTTCTCTTACCTCCTAGCAAGTTCAATCAAAGAAAAAACAAATTAGAACTTAGAACAAGGATAACATGACCATTAAAATAGAATATTTAAAGACTTAAAAAATAAAAGATCACTATTGCAACAAAAATTTTAAATGTCATATTGAATAATGGAAATGATGACAAATGGAGAGAATTTAGGCAAGCAAAGTTGGAAAATACTCCTCAAAGAATTTGCTCAAAATCCTTTATAGCTAGGTCTCTAACAATTTTCGCCTAAGCTTAAGCCTGTCTAAGCATGGGCGTTTTGGGGAAAAATCTTTACTCTAACAAAATACATTAAAAAATGATCTATTGATAAAGTAGCTTGTTATAGCCCCCCGATAGAAAGGGGTTTACAGAAATATTTCCCGGCTTTAACTGAATTCTTGGGCCAAATACTTTATGAAAAATATGTAGTAAACTTAAGCATTAAGGTTTTCATGGCATGGAATTCAGCATTTATTTAAATAACACTTTTTCTTCTGTCCCATCAACTTTTACTATACAATATAATATTGTTTCGCTCAAAAATTTATGCATTTCTGATGAGAAGTCCTTCCTAGGGTAATTATTTATGAAAGAGCAATACATACTAAAAGGCATTACATTGTTAAATTATCAAAATGGTTTGCACAGGCTACTCTATATAAATTAGATCCCTCATCATTCTCTATCCCCTTGACCCTCTTGATTTTTTTCACAGCACTTATCACCCCCTGGCATATTAGATGCTATTCCCTTATTATTATCTTTACCCTCACCACAAAGTTAGCTGCAGTACAGCTTTGTTTGACTCACTGCTGTAGTCCTAGCACTTAAAACAGTACCTGAAAGACAGGTGCTGAATAAACATTTCTCTAATGAATGAATGAATCCAATAACTATAAGAGCAATAATAAAAGATATATACTTATTATGTACATTTTTGAAATTATAAAATAAACTTAAGAACCAAATGTTAAAAGAATATTCGAAAACATTTACCTCTGGTGACAAAACCTTTTTAGTATTTTTTCAACTTAAGAGAAAAATCACAATATATTACTCTAAGAATTTCTCTTTTCTATTTCATTCTTTAGGCATAAAATTTGTATCACTTTGAAATCTACTGGCTAAACAGCAGATATCTTTTCAGACTGACATTTCTTTCTTCAAACTGATTATCAAATTATATTCTCTACCTCTTTCTTGTTTTAATAACTTTGCTTTACTTAAATTTGAGATACAAAAGCTCACACAGTATTTAAAATAGGTAAGTGTCAATTATGAATACATTTTTTTAAATGTAATTAAGGAATCCACATGCAATTTCTGCTTCAAAACTGCTCAAATGTTAGTCTGTGAATTTAAAAGATGACATTATTCAGTATGACAATAGCAACACTGAGATGTCATAAAGATAGACTGCAGATGAGCTCACTTCAACAGTATGGCTTTTAAAGCTATGGCTTCACTCAACAATTTAAATTACAACCATTTAGTAACTGGTTTATATGTGTAATCATTATTATACAAACCTCTCTTCACATAGAGTTTTTAAGAAAACAGTATTTGTTTTATGAGTAATCAATTTTAATGAATCTATTCTTATAGTTTTAGGTGTGTACTACATATTGCATAAAACACATCAAGAATTAATTTTACTGTACTAACTTAGCAGCACTTCACCTCCCCAATTTTCCCCTCAACTATAAAAAGAATAAGTTACAACACATGATTTCAAAGAACCCTTTAAAGTTTGGTAATTCCAGGACACTTTTAAAGCTCTGTCAAATTAGGTCTTTTATGAGAATTTGGCTTATTTTAAAAATTTGAAGACATATAATTCCACTAACATTTAAAAATGTATGACAGCAGAAAATGTCAGTCCAGTATTTACCCAGGTTAGGAAAGATCTGAGATTTAATTTTAACTTTAATTCCAGAAATAGATATTCTGTACCTCTTCCCCAAACTCATTAAAAGCAAACATTATAAATGTAAAAAAAATCCTGTATTTATATAAACTCAACAAATTTTGCTATAAGCAGAAAGAACTCAAAGATGAGAAAACAGACTGTAAAATCCATCAGGGCAGGGGCCACTATATCTGTAACAACTTGTATAGTGCACGGCATTCAAACTTTTACTGAATTTAAACCAAAGAATAAATGAATAAATTAATGGCACAGACCTTGAACGATCTTAAAATATAGCAGAAGAGGGTTTTGAATGAAACCCTTACTAATTATCAAGAGGTAGGTATGTCCTTTATTCGGGAGAGGATGAGGTTCCTGAGTTAAGAATTTTGAGGTATACCCCCAAAAAACTCATTTGGTAAGTGAAGAATGGATTTGTGAGGGAAGATGCCATTGGTAGGAAAATCAGAAAACTCTTCGAGGTGAGAGGATAGTAACCTTGGCAGGAAGCAATGAGATCTGAAAGGGGGGTGGCTGTTAAAGATACTACAGAAACAGGCCTGATAAAATGTGGCAAATGGACAGGAAGAAGTCAAAGAGGATGGCATTTTCCAATGTGGGGGCTGCAAGAATGGTAATATTAACAGAAATAAGGAAGTAAGAAGGATACAGTTTCAGGGGGACTGAGTGTAGCTTTAGACAAACTTAGCTTTAATTATGTCCTTAGCAATAAAATAGCTAGGAATATGGAGTCTAGAGCCATATTTAGCTTATAGTTAAAAATCAATCTACAATCTATTTAAGAAATCAGAAATTTAAAGTGTGGGTAGATGAATCCTGGGCTGTTAACATTGGTTATCTTTGCACTCTTTGCACTCGTTACTACAAACACATGGCATCAAAATCTCTTTTGTAATAAAAACAAGCTTCGAAACACACTCTGAAATCCAAAATTAAATTTCTAGCACAATGTTAAATCTTTTACTCTGTTAAAAATATTTGGGAAATATTTCTGATTAAACAGTAAATGAAAATTAAAAATAAGTATTGAATTTAAATTCAGCTGTAACAGGCTAAGAGATTTAGTTTAGCTTTGTAAGTTACTCGGTAGATTGAAAACAGCATTTGAGAACTCATATACGCTGAAGACTGAAGACTAATTTCATGGTAATAGCCATCTAATACAAGGATTTTATTTCTTTGTGTACCCTAAAAGTATTGTGATATATACTTATATAAGATCAAGGTGAAAAAAAAATGAGTGGGGTAAATTTTAACCTTTAAACTAAATTATGTCTCCTTGCTATATGGTCACATAACATTCCAAACTACTTGCTCAGGTAATTCAATAATCTCACTGAAATTATTTACTTAATGTCTGCCTTCTTCCCTAGACTGGAAACTCTATGAAGGTTACAGAAAGGACTACGGCTTTTGAAGCACTTACAATACAGGAACTGACATTCAATTTTAAAACTGCAATACAGCATGGTAAAAATAAACAGGGGCAAGCATAGGATGCTAAGATAGCTGCAGAGGTCAAAGATATATTTCCAGTTAAACTGGAACTCTGAGTATAATAAAAGCCCCCTTGTTGGATGAAACCCATAACTGGCCCATTAAATGAAAAAGTTAGTAAGCATAAAAATTATATTTACATATTCTTAAAGGTTTTATTTCAACTTAAACATAAACGCACATTCATTCACAAATCTTTTCATATAGGGTTAATGCCATATATTTGATGTGGGCCTCCTACTGAGTTTGGGTCCTCTTTCTTGCATAAGCCATGCTCACAATGACCCATCATCTATGATTTCCACTTATTGCTTCTATAAATGGAGAGAGAACTTAAAAGCACTTCTGAAAGAATATTAATACAGAATCCATTAGTCCAATGGTCTATCCACCACGAGATAAAAAACTTGCGCCAGAATGTAAATTAATGCACTGCTTCCTTCAAGGAGAAAGTCTTACCACGAAAAAACTCTCAGCTGAACCAAACAGTGTGCTTAATGATGTAGTTAATTTACATTCTGCTGTGGGCTCCTTATTTCCTTGAGAACCACTAATAAGCTAATGACCAGTTAGCTAGACCATGGACTTGAACACTTTGACAGGCTCTGGTTTAGACTTTGATGATGTTCCCCCTAGTCTTTTACAGTTATCCAGGCTTCATCAAATTTGATAGCAAATTTGTTAATAATTCATTTATATTGAGATGACGTCCCAAAGCAGTCAACTTAATTTTCAAAGAATGAATTCTCTTTTCCTTACACTCTCATGAATTTACATGTTTACCAATGTTTTATAGTTACCATAACAAGCATAACTGTTAAAAACAGGTTTGTGAATAAACACAACCAACTTTTGGTAAGTACCCAACAGGTAGGCACAGAGTCATGCAGGTCCGCTGTGGAGTAGCCTACTCAGCCATGAGTGATCACTTGGCCCCTGGGATCAGTAAGTACATTTTACAGAGGGAAGAGAGTGCGTTAGGTTAAAACCATGAGTCAGTTCAGAGGTAGTTGGTGGGGGGCGCTTCTGCTGTCATTTTCCCACATGGTCACTTATTAGTGGTAGCCTAAGTGGTAGAGCAGAAAGAACTTGAGTCAATAATTGAGCCACTCACCAGCTAGCTGTATAATTCTGACAAATCACTTTACCTCCTCGATCTTCAGTTTTCTCTTAAGATAAATGGATTAAGTAAGTAGCACGTGGAAGAACTGAGTAAGAATCTGAATTTGTAAAAGCAGCTACCACTTCCTCAGTGTGCAAATGTGCAGGGTAACATGGAATACTTTACACTGAATGGAGCATTCAGTTGTCACAGACACTTGGGCAAATGGGGGTCATTCCGCTTTCCCCTTACACGTGAGGACCCTGAAGTGAAGTGAGGCTACATATATCTATCTGGTGAGTAGCAGGGTTCAATTTGAATCCAAGACTGGCTCTAAAGACCATACACTGTCAAGTACATCACACTGCTTCTTGCTTTTAAAGTATTCTCATTTGTAACCCACAGCTACCTTGTTAGAAGGTAGAGTCGGTATTTACCCTCATTGTCCAAATTGGGAAGCAGACTCAGAGTGTAGTTGATTTGTTATCTAGGTTATCAAGGTTAGCTATCTAGAAGAGAGCCATAGAGCAGACTTAAATGCTTTATCGGTAAGACTGACCAAACTAAAAGCAAAAAGACAATAAGCAAGAAAAAAAGAGTACTTACCACATCACTCCTAATATAACAAAATACTAAGTTCATCATTATTGCAATTAAGTGCCAATATGGCATTTATTCACCAAATACAAATGCCTCACAGATTTTGCCCCACTTGGCTCCCTCCCAACTTCTGTCACTATTTCTTATAGGGTGAAGTGCTGACCCACATTAACATCAAAAGTACCTTTTCATCCCTCAACTGTCTGTTGGTACTAACAGCTTGTAGTAGAACAAGTTACATTTTAAAAATCAGCTAAACTAACATTATATGGCCTTTTAATCCCCAACTCATCTATAAAAGTTATCACAATTGATACTCTGAAGACCATAGCATGATTATAACAAAATATTTACTTTAAAAAACAGCCCTTTGACTTGATGACAGGTCAAAACGAAAGATTTCCTTAGCACCACCTCCTTCGATTTTGTGAATTTAAGTATGTATTTGCTGTGGCACAAGGATGAAAATCATACCATAAATATGACGGCAAACCACTGCTAAATTCCTGCTGGATACTTTATGTTTGGCATGTGAACATAGCTATCTTATATACCATAAAAAGTAATAATCTGTATAACCGTAATTTTGTCTTTTACTGACCTGAACCAAATCCAGTCAGTGTTTCTGTCTTCTTTGTAGCTTTATGGTGATGGAAAAAAGTAATCAATCAGTACTCTCTAGACACAAATATAATCAAGCAAAATTGCCTGAGTTCTCGGAACATAATGAGCCCATCACAGATCAACTTGACTCTGCTATAGGATCAATCAGATTTTATGAACTGTATTTTATATTAGATAGAACAGTGTAAGCTGGGTAAGGAAAGGGTCAAAAGGGCAATGTAAGCAATAGAGAGGAGAAAAACGTGAAGCACTAGGTTTCTCAACTGCTCATAATTAGAAATGGTTAATCACTACAAATGTTAAACCAGTTAGCCATTAAAGAAATTCCCTGGCTTGCCCTACAACCAGGCCTAAAAAAACCAAACCAAACCAAAAAAAAGGGAAAAAGAAAGAAAGAAAGAAAAGAAGTAAAAAAGCCACCAAAAGACTGTTCTATAATTTAACTCTGACAAAAAGCAAAATAAGGCATGCTAGTGAGTCAAATGGCGATCAGTGGAGACCAGTGGAGGCGAGGATTATTTCTTAGTGTTTATCCAATTTTCTCAGGCAGTTCAGAGCAGTCCTCCCAAACTCTCAGTCTTCAAGTTGGGGGTTGGGGGGGATGGCGAATAAATTTAGAAAGACGAACTGGTTCAGGCCCCTCCATCCAGTGGACCATGCTGAAGCTGTCCAGCAATTCTAAACTCCTGCAGAGCACAGAATTGAGTATTCCCTCTTTCTGCTTATCAGAGAAATATCTCCCCAAAGAAAGGCAAATATTTACTAGAAATGAACCAACCAGCCTTTGGCTCTTCACACTATAGCCAAAGTTAACCTTCCAAAGTGTAATTCTTGACATCACGCTTACTTAAAACTTTTTTTTTCCCTGATCACCTACAAGATAAATAAAAGCCAAGATCTTTAGTATGGAATTCAGTGTTTTTGACAACCTAGTAGTCCTTGCCTTTAGTATGGAATCTTTAGTATAGATCTTTAGTATGGAATCTTAAGTATAGATCTTTAGTATAGATCTTTAGTATGGAATTCAGTGTTTTTGACAACCTAGTAGTCCTTGCCTACCTTTCCAGTCTTCCCTTTCTCTCAAGCTCTCTATTTCACACTTTCTGTCACGAAGAGTTAAAACACACTACATTAACATAAGCAAAATGAATATTATTGAATACTTCCCAAATGAAAAGGACTATGGAAAACACTGTGGATAATGACAAGTGTGGGTAAAATCTTTTCCCCTTCTACTACTAACCTTCAGTTAACTCTCTTGGCTCTATTCCCCTGGCAATCTGATGGAAGTAGGTATGTCGACTATGTTACCTGGCAACATTGCTTATAGTAAAAATGATCCCCCGATTAGTAAATTTGCATCTGGACTCAGAGGAATGATAAATGAATTATAAATACCTCTTAAGAAGCCATAGCTTTGACTTTCCTAAGTGTGGTGGCTCTTGTAATTGGCACATTCCCTGTGGGGACCCTGGAAGCTAAGTCTATGGAATCCTGTAAGAGAGAACTGTCTCCTGTGGGACACGAGGTTTTTAAGCCAACTCAGCTCTCACATCTTCCTGTTGTGAGCTTTGTCTCCTTGCACCTAAGCTTTCACGGGGAGAGATGTCTCCCAGGTGGCTACATGAACTGCTTACATGGCCTGCTGTGAAGATTACAGCCACTGATGAGGAATATGTGATGCTGCCTTGCTGGCAAGCTGTGGTTCCTGTCTGATAGCCTTCTGAGTAAACAAGCCTGGGGTAGTTTTACGAGTCTGAACCCAAGAAGACCCATTCATTTGCACAGCAACAAGACTATAAGAATGTCTTAGATAGACGTTCCAGATGTTCTACAATCTGAACCCAACCCCTTCCTCTTTTTTTTTTTAGCCTAACATGTATCCCTGTCAAATCCCACCTCATCTCTTATACAGCTTTTACTCGCCTTCCTCTGTGGTTATTTGTTCCTGGGGATCCCCTCTTCCAGGTAACATATACTACCTCTCCACAATCCATCCCTTCAGCCGTCTGCTAAGGTGAAGCTACGGACGTTTTTCAACCAAAACTAAAGGAGATATTGCATAGGTAAAGAATGCCAAGGGAACTTTTCTAGAGAAGCTAAGTACACAGTTTACAGAAAAAGAATGGAAATTTATCAAGAATAAAAGTAGGTTAAGTTGGTGGAGAAATATGGCGATCATGTTAAAGGGTAAAATGCCAAGTAGAGTGTCTAGACCAATTTGGAGGATAGAAAAGAACAGCGTAGGGCTTCCCTCGTGGCACAGTGGTTAAGAATCCGCCTGCCAATGCAGGAGACACAGGTTCGAGCCCTGATCCAGGAAGATCCCACATACCACGGGGCAACTAAGCCCGTGCACCACAACTACTGAGCCTGCGCTCTAGAGCCCGTGAGCCACAACTACTGAGCCCACATGCCACAACTACTGAAGCCCACGTGCCTAGAGCCCGTGCTCCGCAACAAGAAGCCCACGCACCGCAAGGAAGAGCAGTCCCCGCTCGCTGCAGCTAGAGAAAACCCGTGCGCAGCAATGAAGACCCAACTCAGCCAAAAATAAAAAATAAATAAAATAAATAAATTTTTTAAAAAAAGAAAGAAAAGAACAGCGTAAAGCAGTCTATTAAGTGCTCCCTTCTTCCTGCATTATTAGCCATGGGAAGAAACCAGGGAGCACTGCATTAGCATCAAAAGTAGGTGACTTAATAAGAGTTAGACAATTCAGTAGTCTGTACCTTGGGAGAGGGAGAAGGGATGGCTAAAAGGATTACAATGGAGATGGCATTTGCCAGTGTTCAGGGAGGGGATATTGTTGCCACAAGTCAGCTCCAGTTCTACCTTCTTATCCTGATTATTCTAATCAGCCTATCCCAGGAGATTTGCAAGCTGATGTTAATTATGTAGTAGAACTTTCACCAGCATCACAGGTTTCTTTCATCCTAAGCTATTAGAACTGCCTCCATTATTACAAAGTTGTCAATTACCCTAACTTGTTATATTGATATTTTAGGGCCAACTCGATCATTTTCAAATTCTGATAGTGGTTAACTTAAGAACTAACCAAGATGTGGCACTTAGAAAAAAAGTAGTTCTTTTGGAATTGCTAAAGGCTCTAGTTAGTTTCCTTTAAGTGTATGAACTCTTAGGTTAAACACACCCATTTAACAACAGAGAAAACCAGTCAACAGAGAAAAAGAGGAATGAAGTGTATGTGCAGAGAGAGACACTGGCAAGAAATCACATAGACCTGGAGGGGGCAAGCAGCCCAGCTCCTAACTTTCTGTTATTGATGCCAGTTGCCTCTGAGACTCAGCTGCACTTCTTGCCCTTGGATTCTTTAACATAAAGCTATATCCCTTTTCTAACAAAACACTCTTTTTGCTTAAATTAGTTTAAATAATTTTCTGTAACTTGTCACCAAATAATCCCTAAGACCAAAAAAGATGGTTAGAGGCAAAGTGTAACGATGTATATATACATAATCAGGTTTTATCATATTGAAAGATTCTGTTAATTTTTTTTTTAATGTTGTTTTAAAGAGAAAGGGAAAGAGAGAGAACTCAATTATAGTTATTTTCTGTTGGGGTATAAACTTCCCATTCATCTTTTTATCCTCATGGTATCTAACATCCTGCCTCATACACACCACATTTAACAAATGTTTATTGAATGGACATATAATTAAAAAATAATGAAATCCACTTGGCCAAACAGTTTGTCTAATTGGGAGTTTTCAAAAGCATTTCAGTTCCAATTAATAAAATACGTTCTTTAAATTCTCATTAGCATAATTCTATGATTATATATACATACACAAAGAAATGCTGTTTTCTATTCTCTAAATGGAATACTGAAAAACATAATCTGGATTTGATTTATTCAGATTTTGTATTAACTTGTGGTACTATCAAGTCTGCTTAGGTTGTTCTTAAGACTATTCCCGTTCTCCTCCTTCTGGGCACGAGATAGAATTGCAGTTCTCCACCTCCTTGAAGTTGGGTTGCAGTCATATGACTTGTTTGGCATGAAATGAAATGGCAGTAGAAGTTACTGTGTCACTTTCATGTAGAGCCTTTAAGAGCCAATGTGCAATTTATCACATCTTCTCCCCTCCCTAACAAATGTGGAAGCAGGTGTCGAGATGGAGCCTCTGACAACCTGGAGCTCTAAATGATTACTGGAACAGAGCTCTCCTGCTGACCCTAACTGGACATGTAGCCTGACTGAGCAACAAACCTTTGTTGTTTTAAACCACTAAGATGTGAGGGCTTTTGTTACCACATCATTATTTACCCTACCTGATATACTCTGCAAACCCCTCTCATTGTCTTCAGAATGGTAACGTTTTGTACAGCATTGCATCATTTATAGAATACTTTCTTATAGAAGTATCGCTCATTATCCAAACTCTCAAAATCCAAACACAACTGGATGGAGTCAAATAAATTTTTGGACTAATCCCTCATTCTCTCAACCCCTCACTACTTGCTATCTGAAACTCAGAGACCAAATATATTTGGATAGGATGATAGTCCTTGCTGTTCAAACTCTTGCCATCTACACTCAAGAACAGAAAAAATTTGGACAGTAAAGGATTCCTGATACATTATTTCATTTGTGCCCTTAAAGCTGTTTTTCTACTACCCAGTACCTACTAGACTCTCAACATCTATTGAATGAATTGTGTGCTGTCATCATTCTAATCTTACAAATAAGGAAACAGATTCAGAGAGGTTCATAAACTTACTGGAAACAACCCTGCACATTAGTAGCACAATCCCAGATTTTCCGGCTCCAAACCCCTTTCCATTATGTACCATGCTTTCCAAGAAGATCTCTTACAGCTACAGAATTCTAGGATTTGATAGTAATAGTACCAACAGTGTTTAGGATAAAAAGTAAATGTTAATGACATATTTACATCCAAGAATAATAAAAGTCAACCTTTAAGGAGTTCTACTTGCCTAAACCTAGTTTAATTCAAGACCCTGAGTACCCTGAAGCACAGAACAGGAAAAAGTTCTCGAGATCATTTGGCAATTTGCAGAACAACAAGGAACTATAAAAGAACTCCGGGGAGAAGTAGCCTTTTCCTTTGATATATAGTATTTTAAAATTCTGACTTTTAGGGACTTCCCTGGAGGTCCAGTGGTCAAGGCTCTGCACGTCCAACACAGGGGTCGAGGGTTCGATCCCTGGTCTGGGAACTATGATCCCACATGCCGCACAGCCAAAAAAAAAAAAATTCTGACTTTTAGATTATCTTCAGTTTGGCTCTTAATAAACTGGCTAACCTCAAACCCTTTGCTCTCTAATTCTTATCAAACCTCAGCTGTAAGAAATATTCACAAAGAATCACCTGAAGGGGGCTTCCCTGGGGGCGTAGTGGTTAAGAATCCGTCTGCCAACACAGGTGACAGGGGTTCGAGTCCTGGTCCAGGAAGATCCCACATGCTGCGGAGCAACTAAGCCCGTGCGCCACAAATACTGAGCCTGCACTCTAGAGCTCACGAGCCACAACTACTGAGCCCGTGCGCCATAACTACTGAAGCTCACACGCCTAGAGCCGGTGCTCTGCAACAAGAGAAGCCACCACAATGAGAAGCCCGTGCACCACATCGAAGAGTAGCCCCCGCTCGCTGCAACTGGAGAACGCCCGGGCGCAGCAACGAAGACCCAACGCAGCCAAAAATAAATAAATAAATTAAAAAAAAAAAAAAAAAGAATCACCTGAAGGATAGGCAATCCACCCATTTCTACAGGTTCAGTGGTTCTCAATTTGTGTTCCATAGTCAAATAATTTTGGAAAAGGTCACACAATACATCCCTCTTTAAGACAGTAAACTTGAACATTAGCCAAGATATTGAGGGAAAAAAACTATTAAAATTTGTCTAACCCAGTTATCTCAAACTTATTTGAGCTCAGAATCTTATTTTAAGAAATAAACTACTAATTTCTGATGCCTAAGAACACAGTTCGGGAAATACTGTTCTAGGTAATTCTAAACGTTATGAATGGATCAAGTTAAGCCTTCAGAGAATTCACCTTTAGAGTCTTACCATTGTCCTATACTGAAGAACACTGTTATCCAAAATTCATCAGTTTCTGTAGGGATATTTTAAAGCTGTTGTCAACTGCATCACAACAATCTTCCTTTTTATTAGGGCCCATGAGAAAATGTTCCTCTCAGGCCTCATTACTAGAAAATGTCGTGCTTATGCAGGAGAACTGGTTTGTTTTTATCTTGGAATTAGAAACACACTGAAACTTATTTTATTCCACTCTCTCTCTTTTTTCTGCCTGGCTGCTAGGGAAGCCCAGAGCCAAAACTGTGACTCACCTCTAGTACGGGATCTTATGCACTTGGTATTATCTTACCCTTGACTTTGTAGTCTTTTTTTCCCCTGCTCTGCCTCAGTTTTTCTCATTTAGTTTTGTTTTACCCTACAATACCATATGGACACTAAGTTGCTTCAAATCATTTTTGAAACTATCTATTGTATATACTAAGTCCTATTTTCTTACAATTTAATATTGATATCTCCCTACCTGTCCCATTACCCCAAAATATCAGTGTCACCTTTGTGTAAAAGTATCCACATAGTTATGACAAGCCAATAGAACATACACATTCACAATATAATCAAGTTCGCAAAGCTTAAATCAGAAGAAAAGTTACTACTGGGTTTTCAGCGGTCTAATACCAAAAAGACTTATTAAACTCTTTTCTAAACGTAAGGACAACTACCATTTATTGGGTACCAGTAACTGCTAGGCACTTAACACACAACAGTTACATTTTATTATTTTTTTTAAAGAAAGCAAGGACATTGGCATATACGTGATCCCTGGAAAGATGCACAAGAAACTGGTAATATTGGTGGGTTGGGCGTGAGGCTTTGTGTATCTCTTTTGTACCGTTTGAATTTTATGAATCTATCAATTACTCAAAAAAATTTTTTTAAAAAAACGCAATGATAATAAAGACGTCAGAAATGCTTTACTCTTTGATTCAGTAAACTTTCTTCGTCAGCTTTTGATCCCTGCGTATGCACTGAAACGCCTAAATGAAAAAGTTTCAACCAGACACGCCGGCTTTTATTGAAATAAAGTCTCTTTCTGATTCTCCACACTCCGGGGATGAGGCAATTATATACTTAAAAACTTAGATTATGATCGCCTGAGGGTAACAATGAAAAAAAAAAAGTGGAAATAAGGTTTGCACTTTGTTTTACTGGTAGAAGAGTACGGGGAGGAAGCACTGATTCTGGACAGCAGCCCACGCCGCAGTCGGCCTGCCACAAACGCCGCGTCCAGAACTTTGCACAACTCGAGGGCGGCCCAGACGCAGCTCCGGACTCTCTGCTGCGCGGCGGGAGACCGGGCCGGGGTTCGAGCCTCGGGCGCGGCTCGGGGAAGTCCCCGCCTGGCCCACCCCTCCGGACCGGGACGCCCCGGGGCCGCCTCCCCGAGGGCCCAGCCGGAGTCTGGCCGCCGCGGCCGGGCGGGAGGCTCGCGCGGAGACGGGAGCGGGCCTCGGCGCGCGGCCGGCCCGCTGCGGCCCCATCCCCGACGCCGAGGAGGAAGTCGCACTTACCGCGTCGGGCTCTGGAGGCGCCCGGGGGTCACGGCGGGGCGGGGCGGCCAGGCGGGAGGAGGAGGGAAGGCGGGGGACGGGGGCCGGCGGGCCGAGGAGAGGGATGCTCGGCCCCTCGAGCGCCCCCAGCCCCTTCCCGGCAGCCTCACCCCCGGCGCCGGCCGGCCCGGAGCGAGCCACTCCGCCTCCGTCAGACCGCACCAGGCCAGTGGGGAGAGAAATTCGTCTGGCAGCCCCGAAGCGGGGTGAGCGAGCCGGCGGGTGGGGGTCAGGGGCAGGCTCGCCCGTCAGTCCGGGCGCGGCGCGAGCGGCTGCCCGCCCCGCCCCCTCCAGCCAGGCTCCGCCCCCTCTTCGCTGCGCCCCCCCCCCCCCCCCCCCCGAGAGACCGCCGCCGCCACCCGGTTGGCGGTTTCCCTTGCCCCCGGAGTGGTGCGCGCCGACGGCCTGGGCCCGGGGAGGGAGAGGAGAAGGGGGAGGGGCGGGGAGTAGAGGGGAGGCAAAGACGCAGGCTGCGGGGAGGGGAGCTTGTGGGGGAGGGGGACGTCAGGCTGGGTGGGGCTCTGGGTGGAGGGGGCGGGGCGCGGAGGACCTGACAAAGATTCTGGTTGTTCCCCGCCCCTTGAAACTGGGATAAGGGGGAATTCCTGGGGGTGGAAGTGTAGGAAGTAGTCCCTCTGCAGGGCTGGAAGCCGATCGGAGAGCTGGCCTGTGTTATTTTGATTCCTTGGAGAACAGGACTGTATTGTCCTAGAGCTTTGGGGGAACTCACCAAGAGTTGCCTCTCTTCTCCAGCCCCTGCAACCCTTCCCCTCGCAACACTCGGATAATTATTGTGCTCCAGGTAGTGGGTTTGTGGGTATTGTGACATAGCAGTTATGATCCTCAACTCTGTGGCCATAATCATTGGTTTCCAATGGTGGGATAATAAGAATGCCTCAAAAGTTGGTTCCTTATCCATTACTCTAGCCAATGTATGTTAATGTATATATATGATAGATGCTGAGAATGTCAATGACTAGTTTATTCAGCGCCTATATGGCAAACACAAATCTAAAGCGCTTTATGTATGTTAACTCAATCTGTCTTAAGCAAAACAGTTAAGGTCCCTGCCCCACGGAGCTCACGGTGGATAAGGGAGGGAAGGGGTTTCCTTAGTTTGTCTCAGACTGATGTGTAAAGGAAACGTCCACCTGCTTTTTGTTCTCAATGTAATGCATATGTTCATTATTTGCAGAGTCAGTGTACTCTGAGCCATCTCTATCTATCCCATCGGTGACGGCTGCATGTGGTCAGTCCTCCCAAAATGACTTACTAAGGAGGTCTTCAGTACGTGTCCATAATGAAAACCCAATGGAAGCAAATGGTCCAGAAGACTGATGGGTCAAGTCATAAGCAAAACAACATAGCCAAATTGTGGCAACAGCCTGGGGTGCCTGGGAGATCTATTTAGGAATCTATTTTGTACACTCCTTCTTGGGGAAGTGGTTAGAAAAAGCAACGTAATGTAAAACAATGAAGCATTGATATGCTAGTTCAAAGTGGATGACCTGATTTTCAACTGTTACAATCAGGAAGAGATACTTCACAAAATCTACCACTGGGGGCTCCAACCGCAAAGCTCAGGATACATTTTTTATCAGAGCCACCTGGAAGAGACGCCCCACTCCCTCTTTGCAATCACACCTACCATGCATAGATAAAAATTACTTCAATAGCCTTGTCTTGTGTACTTAACACAAGACAACTGTGTAAACCCACAGCCTGAATTTATAGAATTTGGTACTAATTTTAAGCTCTCATTTGATTTTTCAGTGTTAACATTTGTGCGCATTGACAGCAAATGACATTCTTCTCATAGTTTTGTTTCCTCTCGTAGTTATTTGTTCAGTTTTGGAAATTTAATTCAGTCTTTTTCATTTGGGTTTATAGTGAGAAAGGCTAAAAAAGCATTACAATCAAATCAGATTACAGCTGCAGTAAAAAAGAAATAGGAATTCCCTCTCTCTCTTTTTTTTTTCCCCCATGCTAAGTATATTGTTTGTTCGGTTCTGAAATCTATTCTCTGACTTACTAATCTGTTTTCAGTTTATTTGCTCCTCCACCCCAGTGAAAGCAAATCAAGTAAAACATCCCTCATGATCTGGCATCCTGCTGTTGGCCTCAGCTCACACCATGCTTGCTCTCAGGCTGTTCCACACAGTGGACTCCTTTCACTCCTGCCAACAAACCAAGAATTTGCCAGTGATGCCTTTGCATGTCTGTCTGTTTGGGAGGCTCTTAGCGATACACATGACTGTCTCCCTTTTTTTTTCATGTCACCTTTCCTGACTATGTTATGTAAACCTGCAAACCACCACCCCACCCCATCTCCTTTTTCTCAACACTTAGCACCACCTGACATATATTTGTTTCTCTACTCCCACGAGAATGTAAGCTCCATGAGAGCAGAATCCTGTCTGTTTAGTTCACTGTTACATATCCAGTGTCTTATTACTTACTGTTGTCTGTCACATAGTAGATACTCAGCATATATATATATATATATATATATATATATATATATATGTTTTAAATGAATGAATGGCTTCACATAGGAAAGATAGCTTGTATCTCTTTTTGTAATGGCCAAAGGGCTTTCATGAAATTTATCTTATAACTGAGTCATATGACTTAGACATATTTATAAGGTCTAAAATACAGCCTGGTTTTACCCTATTTAAAATTAGAATTTGAAAATGGCAGGTTTTAATCTCTTATTCTGGCAATACACTAAGAAACAGGAATTGAAGAAGCATTCCCAGCTAAGAATTTATGCTGAGATCTTACAACTTGGCCCAAAATGGATCCATAGAATCAGAGAATAATGATAGATCAATAAATGTTGTCAGTCTTAATATTTTTCCCTGAGATGAAACAATATAACAGTAATCAGAAGTGGAAATAATTGAACCTAAAATGTGATTACTGATAACTTGATAAATGGTGCCAATACAATGTCCTTTGTGAGTGCTCAGATGATTTTAATTGGTAATAATCATGATAGTGAGGTTAACAATTAATGTTTTAATCTGGTTAAAATGTAGCACTGATAGATAGCAAACAGAACTTAATCCTAGTGTATAGATGCCCTTAGTAAAGAAGTGGTTTGACTTTTCATTTTCTGCTCTGATTACTAGTTGTGTGAGTGGGGAGAATTAAAGGCTTAAATATCATTATATACAGTATCTATGTTCAAAATCCCAGGAATGGGATCTTTTTTAGAGACTTTAGGATTACTTTTAACAGTATTGCTGCTATCCATGTTGTGACATGAAACAGTTTCCTATGGCAATACAGAGCTTTAAAAGGTCTGAGCAGATCATACCCCTGGAAGGAGAATCTCCAGGTTGGGAGAGATAGATGGCCAAGAAACCCAACGCAAAATGTGTCCCCTTGAAGTTCACTTCAGATTCTCACTCTGGTTTCTCTTGGTTCCCCAGGGTAATTCATTTCCCTTTTTAACTTGGTTCAAATACCAAATTAAATTCAATTAAATTAAAGGTTTCCTTGGCTTTCTTTACCACAGCCAAGCCAATCTAGAATTTTCAAAATGAACTTTACTAAATTCTAAAGGAAAATAAAAATGAAATTATTATGGAAAATATAAGCAACAACCATAACTCCATTCATTTGTTCAGCTGCTCTTCTCCAGTTTCCATTCTTCCAGGATCAAATTTCCATCCCCAAAGGGCAGGTATAAATTTGCAGGCAATCTACCTAGTTTCCTTCCCTCTTGACTTCCTTTCTTTCTCCACATGGTAGGGTCATTTTTTCTGTCTTTCACATGAGAGCCATCAGGCTTGTCCCAGTCACAACTATTGGACTTGTGCACCTGTTCAATTCTTACTTCTGGTCAGAGGGCTATGGTATAGTCCCAGTCCAGTGCCAGGACTTTGGGGACTGACACAATGTGAGAGCCCCTTCTTCAGGTGGGACTCTCTTTATGGAGGAAAGGTCATTATAAGCCCACTGTCATGTTACTCCTTTCCATCCCCAGAGCATTCACATAAGAACTACCCTACAATAGAAAGACTCACAATTGTGTCTAAAATAAGTTCTGTTCACAATAACAGGTGACCTAGATCTTAGGAATTAGAACGTTTAAGGACTCCCCTCTTGGGACAGGGGCCTGGCAGTGCTGGGCAGCAGAGACAACAAAGTCAGGCACTGACTGCCTGAGGGTTTCTTGCTGGAGGGTGCCCCAGTTCTAAGAAGGGAACACCAGGGGCAAGGGCAGCCCTATGGCGAGAGATGCTCAACAACAGACACACAGTGGCCTTCAAAGCACAAATCCATGGTCATAATTCAGCAGAGGTGGCAAACTTGGCACCTGTCTGAGTCATGAGGGGCTCCTAAGAGACATCACTGGCAGTGCCTATCAGGAAACAGACTGACAGAGGGACAAGAAGTGACTTGTCTAAAGCTGCCCAGCAAGTCAGCGGCAGAACCAGGATGTGGCCGACAGGTCTGTCCTCCCACAGTCCAGGACATACCACCATATCACATTGGCTCCATGGCTTCTGTCATCACAATACTCCACGCCCTTGTCATCACAATGCTCCATGACCCCTTTCATCACAATGCTCCATGTCCACTTTCATCACAATGCTTCATGGCCATTTTCATCACAATGCTCCATTTCCTTGTCATCACAATGCTCCATTTCCTTGTCATCACAATGCTCCATGACCCCTTTCATCAAAATGCTCCATGCCCTTGCCATCACAATGCTCCATGAACTTGTCATCGCAATGCTCCATGACCGTTGTCATGACAATGCTCCATGGCGCTTTTCATCACAATGCTCCATGATCCCTGTAATCACAGTGCCCCATGACCCCTTTCATCACAATTCTCCATGACCCCTGTCATCACAATGCTCCATGCCCTTGTCATCACAGTGCTCCATGACCCTTGTCATCACAATGCTCCATGCACTTGTCATCACAATGCTCCATGGTCCTTGTCATAACAATGTTCCATCACCCCTTTCATCACAATGCTCCATGGCCTTGTCATCACAATGCTCCATGACACCTGTCATCACAATGCTCCATGCCCACTCTCATCACAGTGTTCCATGCCACCTGTCATCACAATGCCCCATGACTCCGGTCATCACAGTGCTCCATGCTGTGGTCTTCACAATGCTCCATGGTCCCTTGTCATATCACAGATGGCCGTATCAGACCCGGTCCTGAGCAGAGATCTGGCATCTCCCCCGACACACAGTCTGCTCAGCAACCCCCCTCCCATGGGAGCACTGTGGCCCCTGGCAGGCAGGGTAGTAGTCCTCAGGCTCAGGGGCTGTGAGTCAGAGGGCACTGGGCCTCGTGGGGGGTGCCCTGCAGCCCTGCCTGAAGCTTGTAACCATTCAGCGGGGCCCTGCTAGGCTCAGGTTCACGCTCTGTGGTTAATGATCATGGTGGGTAGGTACCAGCCCCAGCTTCCGGGGGATTGCCACTGTGGTCGCCAAAATGGCATAACTGAGATAAGGTGAAAAAGTAACAAATAAAGCCAACTTTTTACCAAAAATTAAGAAAAGTAAACAACAACCACAAAAAAACCCAAGCCTCCCCACCCCCGAAACCTGCTGGGGACATTGGGAAAGAATGTGCATTCTCTCATGCATATATTTCTATTCACTCATTCGTAACTAGGCCTTTTATAATCAGGCCGTGTTCTAACCAGAAAAAAAGGTTTTTGTAAAACAAATTTAAACACTTCCTGCCAGTCTCCCTAACCTTGCTGAAACACAAACCTAATTCTGTTCATCCTCCAGTACCCTGCTTAACAAGCTTTAGTGACTCCATTGCCTTCAGGGTAAAGTTCAAACATCTTAGCATGGTTGTAAGATCCTTTATAACCTTACCCCTTTCTTACCTCTCCAGGCCTGTGCCCATTCTGAATGATTTGCAGTGTCCAGAATGTATCATTTCTTCTATAATTATACTTTTAAATATGTTTCCTCCATCTGGAATGTCCTGCCTTTCCAATCTCTGCTTGCGTGAGTTCCTCAAGACTCAACTCAAGGGGCATCTCATCTGGCAATCTTTATCCTGAATCTTCCAGGCTGACCCTGTTCCTTCTCTGTGTTCCCATAATATCCTGCATAGTCCTCTATCGTCACAGGTACTTAATGGGCTATGAACATTGGTTTACTTGTCTGCCTCCCTGACAAGCTGAGAAGTCTATGATGGCAGGCACTCATAAATATTTGTTGAATGAATGAATGAATGAAAAAACCCCTTGCCTATGAAGCCTTGAGAAATAGCAGCTTATTAGGGTATGGCCATTTCTACCCCTTAGCATTATAACATATATGAACAGAAACTTTCCTCTAATTTATAGTGTTACACTACCAGTTTCATAAAACTTTAGAAGGTCCTTAATTTAGGATCCTATTAACTTATAAGGCAAGAGAATGAACACAAAGTACTTGTATTTATTTTCATGCATTAAAAAAATTCTTCCAGCATCTCAATATACTTGTTTTGCTTTTTAAAAGTGAAAGTTGCAAGACTGCTAATTGATGTTGATTTCTTATGAGTTAAAAAATGTTCCTCGACGTATCTTCGTATTTGATATATTACTTCCGGGTCCACTGCCTAACAGACAGGAACCACTCCTCTGGCTTCCATCTCAATGGTCTCAGAGAACAAGTAGATAACCACTATGCAGGGTTAAGCATTTAGGTTTGGCACTGTGCTGATGGTTTGCTCTTAGAATATTCATGCAGCAACATTTACCAGATGTGATGAAGAGGCCTACAGCACAGAAGACACGATGCTACTTGTTATGGGGAAGAGTATTAAACAAAGATGATTCAGACAGATATGTAAACTGAAAAGTTCTTATCAATCATTATGCTTCCTCTTCCTCCTCCATTTTGTTCATCTTTTTTTTAAAAGCACAAATCCCTCTTTGTTCACACCTGCATTCTATATTCAGTATCTATACTTGGCACAGAATTCTTGAGGAAAGATTCTGGTTGAGTAATAAGCAGCTGACCCTCAGATACAAAAACAGTGGGTGACTAGAAAGTGGCATGTTCTATACACATTCAAAGACAGTCTCAGAGTCAATGGTCTCAGCAAGACAGGGAAGAAAACAAACATTTCATTCTCCTTCCCCAGTCCCTAAGAAAGTCAAGACATAGTATTACTTATAGATTACATGTATCAAGAGACGGAGAAGCACAATCATAACATTCTTCATGATGCTAGAATATAACAACCTTTGACTCTTTAGGAAATAGAGTAAAATCAATCGCTCAGCATCTGAAAGTATTAGGTGCAATAGGTCCAGTCTCAGATATAAAGAACTTGCTGCAACAAGAGGGCGTTTCAATGTCAAATTATGAATGCATTTCGTTCTCCTCCCCTCCATTCCCAAGAAAATCAAGAAATAGTGTTGCTTAGATTTAGAAGAGCCCTCCTATTGCAGCCAGTTCTTTTTATCTGAGTATAGACCTATTGGACCTAAAACTTTCATATGTTCAGTGATTGATTTTACTCTATTTCCTAAAGAGTCAAAGGTTGTTATATTCTAGCATCATGAAGAATGTTTTGGTTGTGCTTTTCTGTCTCTTGATACATGTCATTAACATGATAATATATTTCAAGGTCAAATTACTTGCCAAAAACTTTGTTCCCAGAGGCTGAAATACTGCAGTGGTCCAAGGAATCCATTCCAGGGTGGCTTTCCGTCTAGCCTCCCCTCTCTGACTGTACTGTCTGGGCAGACAAGCCTGCCTCTTATTCCTTTTAAGGAAAGTGGTCTCGACAGGTTCCTTCCTGCACAGGCTGCTATCTCAGTTCAACGGGTTTTGTTAGTGAAAACAGACTCTGCTTTTCCTGCCACAGGTGATGGGGTGGGGACAGGTTCGGGAAAGCAGCCATGTATGGGCCAGGCACGTGAAGGCCTGACACCTCTGAGGAAGCCTGTGGGTGAAGACCTTGGGTGAACGCTACCTAGTCTTGAGAGTTCTAAACACAGCTGTGGCAGAGAAAACCAGATCTTCCCCAGAGGGGAAGTGAACAAAGAAAAGGCAGCTCAGTGAACCATAGCCTGTGGTCTGAGCAACGCTGAGCATCTTTTCTGGTTCTCTGAGGGGCCAGGTGTACATCCCAGGTTGGCCAGGCTGAACTGGCTGCTAACAGGTGACCTCCTGTGTGGCCACATGACCTCAGTTCTTTGCAGCAGCCTCACTACAGCCACTGAAGGTAACAAGGCAAGCAGGGGCAACACTGTGGTCTCCTGTCAGCCTGACCTGAGGCTTTCTCTGAATTTCTCTCCAATTAAGTTCAAGTTCTGGCCCACACTCCCAGCCTCAGGAACAACATCCCAGCCTCTTTCTCAATAATCTTTGTTTCTAAAACAGCAGAAAGCCTATGTGGAGAGAGAGAGAGAATTATGTTTACTGAGTTACAATTTACATAAAGTAAAATCTACCCTTTTCAGTGTACAGTTCCAGAGTTTTTGCATACAGTTTTATAATCGCCGCCATCAAGATATAATCAAGATATATAATATTTCCATCACCTTAAAAATTCCCTCATGTGCCTTTGTAGTCAACCCCTCCCTCTACCTCCAGCCTCTGGCAACAACTGGCCTGTTTTCTGTCTCTGCACTTCCGCTTTTCCCTGGTGTCATATAAAAGAAATCATAGAAAGTCTTCTTTAACATCCTTATTTAAACCAACGTGTACCTTGCCCAACTCTCTGTTAGCACATCATACTCTTATTTTTTTCAGAACACTTAACATTATCTGAAAATGAACTATTGTCATTATTTTCTTGATTGTTGTCTGTCACTGGAATGTACACTCCCACCAGAATGTGAGTGCCAGGACTTTGCTTCATTTCCCACTTCATCTCCAGGGTTCAGAACACTGCCTGACATTGTGTAGGTGTTCAGTAAATATCTGCTGAATGAACTGCAAAATGAATGAGGACATTGGAGTTTCCCCAAAACCTCTCTATACTTAAGCAGGCCTCATTAATAAAAGATTATTTCCACCCACAAAATGTGTTAATCCAAGCATTGCTGTGTTGCCAAAGTAGATGGTTTATCTGCAAGTAATACAATTAGAGGTAATTAGACTGATCCAGGTTATGAATTGTCTTTTAAATTCACTTTCTGGATGATTAGATTATCTAGAATAGAACTGGTCTGAAGTGGGTAGAATGGAAATAATGACAGTAACTATTTCATATGGTTGTTATTAGGATTAAATGACTTAATGTAAGTGAAGTTTTTAGCACAGTAGTTCTCAACTGGGAGCTATTTGGCCTACCCCAGAGACATCTGGGATTGTCTGCAGACATTTTTTGTTGTTCTTGTCCAAACAGGGGTGAGGAGGGTTGCTACCGGCCTCTGCTGCTAAACATCCTGCAATGCACAGGATAGCCCCCTACAAAGAATTATCCAGCCCCAAATGTTGGTAGTGCCACCTGTGAGAAACCCTCGACTAGAGCAATGTCTGGCACACAGAAAGGGCTATACAGTAAGTCCCCTACATACGAATGAGTTCCGTTCCAAGAGCGCGTTCCAAGAGCGCGTTCACAATTTTGTTCCTAAGTCAAACAAAGTTAGCCTAAGTACCCAACTAACACAATCGGCTATATACTGCTGATTTTACACTTGCTTCCGGACATCCTGGGCTTGAAATAAAGACACTGTACTACTGTACTCTATACAGTACTGTACAGTAAAGTACACAAAAGCACAACCACTTGTAGAGGATGCACGCATGTGACAGTAAACGCCAGACACGTGAACTAACTTACGTGATTGGACATGCAAACACATGTTCGCATTTTTGAAAGTTTGCAACTTGAAGGTTCGTATGTAGGGGACTTACTGTATTTGTGTTTGCTATTATTATTATTTCATAAGTGATCTTTCTCTGACAGACAAATGTTCTCACACAGTCTGTAACTGGGGTATAGCACAGTGGTTGACTACATTAAATCTACAGTCAGACTCTGTGGGTTTGAAGCTTAGCTTTACTGTTTATTAACAATGTGATTTTAAGCACATTACTTGACTTCTCTATGCCTCATATTCTTTGCCTATAAAATTGGAATAACAATAGAAACTCCCTCAGAAAGTTGCTGGGGATTGATTAAAATAATCCATATAAAACATTCAATAATGTTGTAAAAAATTAATCAACAGAAACCTCAATTAAATAGAGTTGGGAGACCAGAGCAGGGAGCTCCCATGCCCTACAACAATAGAAGAGCCTAATAGGAAGAAGAAAGACTCCTCTTCTTGCCTGGCAAGAGCTCAACCAATGAGACACTGTCACAACTCAACCAATGAAAATCCATGGACTCTTTGTTTGCTATAGCCCTCCCAATTTCCTTTCCCCTTCTATAAAAGAGTGCTCCTCTTCACTTTTGCTGGGGACTTGCTTGTGGCTTGCCATGATTGCAGGCTCTGAATTGCAATTCTTTGCTGATCCTGAATAACAACCCCCCACTTTTTTTTTCCTGGAGAAATAATTGGCAGTCTACTTGTTTTAAGTCAACAATGTGTAATAGCACATAGTAAACATTTAATAAATGTCATTGATCATTGCTATTGTTTTTGTTGACCTCAAAAGATCTTTCCACAGAATATAGTGAAGGGATTGGGGGTAGTTTCAACAAAGAAAAAATAGAAAAAATATTGCTCATATAAAGTATTACAACAAGTGTATATTTCATATAATAAGAGAGAACTACACAGACTTTAAATCCAAACCATCATTTTTAAAAAAAAATTATTTATTTTTGGCTGTGTTGGGTCTTCGTTTCTGTGCGAGGGCTTTCTCCGGTTGCGGCAAGCGGGGGCCACTCTTCATCGCGATGCGCAGGCCTCTCACCATCGTGGCCTCTCTTGCTGCGGAGCACAGGCTCCAGACACGCAGGCTCAGTAGTTGTGGCTCACGGGCCCAGTTGCTCCGCGGCATGTGGGATCCTCCCAGACCAGGGCTCGAACCTGTGTCCCCTGCATTGGCAGGCAGATTCTCAACCACTGCGCCACCAGGGAAGCCCCCAAACCATCATTTTTAAGACTATTATTTTTTAAAACTATGTTGCTCTTGCTTTCCTGATAGAGCAGCTCCTTGAAATAAAGGATTCTCTCATTTAAAAAAGTTGTATCTAGCACACAACATACGATTATTTAATTAAGACTTTTTTCAATTAGAATTATAGATACACTAAAGTATTTCCAGAATCCGACTCTCAAATATGAAATATAAACTTAGGAATGTTAAACACTAGTACAGTATCAACAGTCTCTTGTGTTTTCGATTTATTAAGGTTTTATTCCTTCATTGAGATAGTAGAGAGAAGCCCACAGTGGGTAACTGCAGATTTGTAGCCATCCTCTTTTTATAATCTGATATTTGTGAAGGTGCTTTGGAAATTGTCACAAAATGGGGGAGAAAAAGCCCACCATATACAAAACAAAAGGGAACATGACAACCTGGGAAAAATGTTTGCAACATATATGGCAGAAGATACATATTCCCAATAGAGAAAAGAGGCCTATAGAGCAACAACAAGGATATGAGTGCTCCCATAAAAGACATGAAGAGGCAATTCACAAGAGAAGAAATTCAAATTGCCAGTAAATATGGAATATGTTCAGACCTACTAGCAATCAGAGAAACACAAATTAAAACAAGTTTTGGGGTTTTTTTCCCTTTCAAATTGACAAAGGTTAAAAGGATAAAATGGCCAGTGCTGAAGTTTGGTGATACAAGGGCACCCTCATCCACTGTGGGTAGAGTATATGTTGACACAGCTTTGCTGGGAGACAGTTATCTGTATGAATTAAGAACTTCAAAAATCTTTATGCTGTTTGTCTTCATAATTCTACTCTATAATCAGACTTGCACAAAGATATATGCATGTGACTATTCACATTGTGGTGCTATATAAAAAAATTTTAATGACAAATGGAGTATGCTTAAATAAATTTTGATCTAGCTATGAACCATTAAAAAATCAAATAGTCTTTATTTTATTTATTTTATTTTTTTAACATCTTTATTGGAGTATAATTGCTTTACAATGGTGTGTTAGTTTCTGCTGTATAACAAAGTGAATCAGCTATACATATACATACATCCCCATATCTCCTCCCTCTTGGGTCTGCCTCCCACCCTCCCTATCCCACCCCTCTAAGTGGTCACAAAGCACTGAGCTGATCTCCCTGTGCTATGCGGCTGCTTCCCACTAGCTATCTATTTTACATCAAATTGTCTTTAGAAATAACTTATTCTGTAGAGTTTTCATGTTTGGCTGACAGAGAGGTGATGGTACAGAAATATGAAAGAAAGGAGAGCACAGATGCAAGGGGGGACATCTAAAGAGGAGTGTCCTTTACCCTTATGCACTTCTCAGGCTCTGGGAGTCTCCTGGGCTTCTCACAGTACCTTAGGGTAAATATTCACATTAAATTCTAACAGTAACTCAGAGTCACACACTTAAAGGTTTAGAGATTACTACACCTCTGGCCTTCAAAGCCACAAATAACATTGTTAAACAAAGTTTCTTACACACCACTAGATGCTTATCTACTTATATGTTTCTAACTTTTCTGCTGCTTCAGTTCTACCTTCAAATTAAAATTAAAAGCTAAATTAAATCAAGAGTTAGCACAACCTATATTTATTTATTTCTAAGGCACTATCATTTTAAGTTGGATTACCTACAAGAAACTGCAGCCTAATTCTTAAATTTTAGTGATTGGTGGTGTTTAAAATGCAAATATTTAATGACATACTTTATATGGCAATGTCAGTAATAAAACATTTTAGTGGATGAATTATGGCAGTCAGAAAAAGCAAAATACTTCAGCTCTTTTCACCCTTGCTATTGAATCTTGGAGGATTTGACCCAAGGGATACTTGGAACTTCTTGTTGGCTATTGTTCTGCTAACACTTTAAGCTGTTAGTAACGGTAAGCAGAAAGATCAGAAGTATTTATGAAAATTAAATTAAAATATAATAGAACAATCGAGGACAATAAAAGATTCTTGAAATATCTGAAGGAATATCACAATTTTCTCATGATTTGCTAAATCAGAGATGATACACTGGTATCCGGCAAGTAGATTATAGGCCAGATATGAGACACTGATCCCCTACATCCTCAGAGCAGCCAGGCAGTGGCCTGGGACTAAGGGACCCTGGACTGGTCTCCTGACATCCACCATCTGTACAGCACCAGAGAAACCAGCTGCAGAGAACATGGAGCAGCCCATTATTGACAAAGGACCCATGGAGCCGCTAAGGGAGTTTATCTTCTAGGTGTTCAGGAATAAGTTTAGCAGCCTGAGTTCATATTGGCAGGAAGGGAGTAGCAAGGAAAGAAGCAGATCTATAAGAAATACTACCACACAAACAAAAAACTCACAAATCCATAAAATTTAATATGGACAAAAAAATTAATAAATGAACCAAAGCGCTGTCGTTCATAGAAAAGGACAGGTACTAACAAAAGTAGTTTCAGTAAAATCAAAATTAAAGGGGAAAAATATAGAAGTGGTTTAACTGCTCTTATAAGAAAATTCATCCAGGAATTAAACTGACTTAATAGTGCTATGTCAAGTAAATACTTTCTTGATCAATTTTATCGCCATTGGTAAAGTTATGGTTGGAATGTTTGTATTCATAAATAAGAGTTAGAATGTCTGAGGGAATCAAAACAGGGTCAAAATGGGGAGTAGAGGGTCCACTGACCACTTAGTGATACCTCTAAGAATTAAGGAACAGGGTTTCCCATCCATCCTTACCAGAATCTCTACTGAAGACACTGCCTGACCTGTAATCCAATATATCTCAGTCCAGTAATTGGTGCAGGCCATAACTCTCATCAATTCCTCTCTTCCTTTGAATGATCCTTGATGCTGGTCATAAAATAAGTCCTATGTTTGAAGTCATGCACCCATTTTGACTGTTCTTAGACTCAAGTCCTAAGGTCCATGATTCCCATTTGTCCAACAAATTGTTGCACCCAATCAGAAGAAAAGACAGTTAATTCATATTCACAATATATTCACAGGATGACCTTTGTTCCCTGCTTCCTACCCCCAGCTCACCCATTGTTCCATAAAGCCCAGGGCTGGGTGGGTAAAGAACAAGAAATAGGATAAATGGAAATGGATGGGTGGTGAGGGTTCAAGAGGGAATGAGCAGGGAGAAAAGACTGGACATGTCTGATACCATTTTTTTTAAAAAACCCAGAAAACAAGAACAATGGAATAAAAATACTTGTTTGCACATATTCTATATTCACCATGAATTTTGCCTGCCTTTCATTTATATTCTAAGACAATGCATTTTATTTCACTGGAATTTTTGTAATGGATCTTTTTTTGAAACGGGAACTGAAAATGTGGATTCTGTAACAATAATCACTGTATTTATAGGTATAATGATAATAAGTCCCATTCTATTACTTTTATACAGTGTAGTAAAGTAGAGCCAAAATTTTACATGTGTCTTTTTAATTTATCCTTACATTTGTACTGTTTACTGTCTTCTAGACATATTGTTTTCTGAACACCAGAATCCAGGACAATGCACGTAAAAGTGGGTCAATAATCACTTAATAAGTAAATGAATGAATAATGTTCTTACAACCTGGACATAACTGACATTCATCATTTCATTTTTGGTGAGTATATTGTGGGTTTATATTTACTCACACAGATTGGTAAGTGTAGGAAAATAGCTTCAAATTTAGATGAGAACAAGACCCCTTTACTTCCTGAGATCGTTTCTTTTTTCTTTCTTGTTTAGAAGATAGTTTGAAAGTGCTTGTTAGAAGATACTTTTCTTAGTGGAAAGTGACTCAAAAATGAAGAAGTCTCAGTTCAAGGCCTCCTTTTTATAAAAAAGGAAGTGAGTATGAGGTAAACTGTATAAACAAAGTACTGCAGAGATGAAACTTAAACCAGGAAGAAACATGCCATCAATGTACTTGATGAGAACACATGTGTCATGTGAAGAGACATGACCAATACAGCCCTCCTTAAATTACTTTTGGCCATAGTGATCACGTTCATTTTAATTTTGCCAGAATATTTCAAGACACCGAATGGTGAGTATTTAATTACAATCTATTTTTTCTTTTTTAATTTTTAAAAATTATGTCAGCTAATGGTTACAGGAAAGGCCTTTTTTTTGAATACATGTTGTGTGGGCTGAAGTTCTATGTCCGAAAAGCTAATAAAATGAGATTGCAATTTTAGTTGACTGTTATATAGTACAGTAATCTTACAGTACTTAAGTATTTTTTTCATGCATTTGTTTTATTTTAAAATAGAAGACATATGATTTGCATTATGCTCTTTGACTTACAATGGTATTAAAAAACCTTTCCAATGTTTCTACAGTGTTAATAATTACTTGCTATATATGCATAATAGCTTATTATAACATTTCGCCCCAGAATTTTTTCAACTATTTTATTATTTTTAGAATTTGAAAAATTTCCCCAATTTAAAAGATAATAACTGCTCCTCCCAAAAGCATCTACATACTTTTCCCTTCTACTGAACTATTTTCTGAGGACAAATTCCCAGGAATAAAATTGCTATATCTAAGAATATACACGGATACAGTAGATAGATATAGATGCGTATGTGTGTGTGCACACACACGTGTGTATACTCTTACCATTTATTATTTCCAAAATGTCTTTACCAGTTTACAGTGGTAGTACTTAAGTATTGTAGCATACAATAATGAAATGAAAAAATGAAAAGAAATACTTGAAATCTGTATTCTAGCTTTCAAACACTGAGTTTACAATAATCTCATCATATGATTTTGCTCTTTGAAAGTTTCCTTCAAAACAGTTTTAAGTATGCTTTTACATTCTGGAATTATTTTATAAAGAAAGTAACATTTACTATGTTAAAAATGCTTGAATTCCCTCTATCACAACTATTTCACGCACATCACTTACTGTCACTTTATGGAAATGTATTTAGATTTTTTTCAAAATACTATTAAGATAAGATGGGTGCAAATTTAAGCAGGTGTATGCCTGTGCATATTTGCAACTAGAGAAAAATGGAACAAAATTAGCTTTGTGTATATTTCAGAAAATTGTGATATTGCTGAAACCTAGGGTAGGAAAATAAACAGATGTAACTTTAAACTATGTTTATGTGTCAGTAAAAGATTTGAAAATATATTAGCGTGATTGTTTGAATGGTAATTGTGCTCCCTAGCATTTTATAAGAAGAAAAAGTAAAAAGAAAATGCTGTGTTCTATCATTAAAAAGTTATCATATGAATTTGATTAAAATCAGAGAAAAGCTTATATTTGATGACTTTTTGCAATGATTATTTATTATTGCATATCATAATACTAAGTGGCCAGATGAAAATATTTTTGCTAATATTTTGCTATTTTGCTAATATTTTGCTAATATTTTGCTAATAACATTTGGTGTTGCAATGATTATTTAATATTGCATATACATGATGTGAAGTAGCAGATAAAATTTTTTTGATAAATAAATACTATGAATGTCCATTTTGTGAATAATTGAATTTTTCAAATTACTCTTGGTTTTCTGGCATTATGTTGCTTAGATTAAGCAATCATAGCCTATATTTTAATTCTTGATTTCACTGAGTGAAAATATAAAAGGAATAGTTAGAATTGGAATGGAGATAACCTATTTCAATTTTTAAGCTATTGTGGGCTGAGGGGTAGCTCGTTTAATAGCTGTCTAAGGTAGGTCAGATAGATGTATCTAGCACCTCCAAAGAAAATCAGGTTGGATTTAATGAAAACCAGGTAATCAGTCTAAAAGATTTAATGATCTATTTGCTAAGTATTGGTTAGTGTTTTGTGAGAACTGGTGACTACAAGAGCATGTTAAAAGTTTTTCTTTTTGGGGCAGATGTCTCGACAATAATCAACCATCATTGATAATGATTTTGTACTCCTAGGTTCTTAACTGATTACAATAGCTTCCAATACTACCTTTACTGCCTCCTAAAATTTAAAATACCCATTTCTCTTTTCTTTGTCCAAGAGCAACATAGATATTTCCTCCAGCTCTTTTTAGAGTGATGGATTTATTTGAGAATTTTGTTTCAAAGGAACTCTCCTTGGAACCAACAAACAAAACTGTTTGAAAACCACAATTCTGTCCTAATATCATTTTGTGGTAGAAGGAATTTTGCACAGAGCTGCCATAAATGAAAAGTTGATTCTTAGGCAAAATGTTTTACACATGCAATAGTGTAATAATAATGCTTTATATTTTATAATGGTTTATGGGTCACCAGGAGCAAGTTTATATAGCCTCATTTTATACAGTTCGATATTGATTAAACTAAGGGCACATAATTGTTTTGTCTTTTTTAAAAATAATTTTTAATCACAATAAGAGTTGCCTTATGAAATGAGTTGACTTGTTACCTGATGTATTTCATAGAATAAAATATCTAGTAAGATTATTTAGATGATAAGATAAAAGAGTTCCTGAAGTGCTAAAATTAACCTTGAGAGTTTCCCATGTAGTCTTACCCTTTCTGTCAGTTAGTTGTGTCTTTTTTCCATTCTTATATTCTATTCACTTTAATTTCTAAGATAAATATTATAAAATGATTTTTACTGGTAAATTATTTATCGATACACTGTCTTTAACATGTCGAATGAATTCAAAAGGAATCTTAATGAGGAATAATGTATTCACCAGGTTTAATAGATTTGATTTCAAAATAATAAATCCTCTGAAGGCCTAAGTTAAAAATAGAGCACTGTGTTTGATCATTCTTCATCAAGAATATATCTGAATAATCATTACACAGAATATTCAATTATTATAATTACATAGTATAAGCTATTTAGTCTAACTTTAGCAAAGAAGGGGAACTTCTTTAATGGTGTTTGGGACTTTTAATGACTTTGCATTGGTTTGCACTGGCAAGATAGCTTATTCTAGCTTTCAGTTTATTGGAAAGGCAGCTTATACTAAGACACAGTAGTTAATATAACGGTTTCATACTCTTATATTGCATTAGATAATAGAGATATAAAAGGGTATGGATATATTTTTATTCAGAGCTTCTTGAAATTAAGGGAGCTGGGTTGTTCCAAATAAGAGATGTTTTACCAACCTGGTTTAGGTGGACTTACAGTGTTTAAGAGAGAGAGAGAGAGACCTGGTTAACTCATATAAATCTCAGTGATCTTTTATTTATTTATTCTTTCACTTATGAATAGTGTCTAACTGTACTAGGAACCCAAGGCTACAAAAATGAAGGCAATCCTTCCTTCAAAAAGTTTTCAGTCAAGGGGAGGACTGACTGGTAAATAATTAAATACAATACTGTAATTATGAAAATAGCAACGTTAAAAAGATGCAATGGGAACATAAAAGTTGCTTCCAGTCCTGTCTGGGGGAGGATGTTTCTTCCATTTTCATTCACAAAGAGAAATAATTGTCAGAGTTCTAATGATCACCTAATATTTCTCCTTAGCTACTTGCAGGAGCACTTTCTAAAAGAAGCAATTGTTATTGATTTTCAAATAAAATATACTCATATTTATATCTCAGAAATTCTTGAAGCCAGAAATTTTAGTGAGTTATGTGAGTATATTCCTGACTGTGGTGACGAGGACCAGGAATAGCACAGATGAAAACACCTCATACCTAATTTCATCTAGCTGTTTTGACTTCCTCTCTTACTTTTAAGAGCCAAACTGACATACACTATGTTTACCAGCTTTCATTTCCCTTCCACTTCACACTTTCTGATGGAAATGGCTGTATAGTGAGCCGTGAAATGGAAGAAAACAAAGGATAAAGGAACCTCAAATACTTACAAACTATAGGATAAACCCTGAAGTATATGAGCGTATGTACATATTACTTATGTCTGTATTATAAAGACCCGTGTAATCAGGGTAACTGCAATCAATTTGAGAAATTCTTATCTTAGTTCTCAAAAAATGGGCACTTTATTTTCTTATTGGCTGATGCATTAATAATTTAATCAGTAATCCCCAATCAGGTTTGGGATATAGTCATGACTATTAAAAAAAGTTTTAAAAAAATTTAACAAATATTTATACATACATATGCAGGTACTATATACCAAGTACTTTTACATATAATAACTCATTAAATATTTCAACTCATTAATGGTGAAGCATCATTCTCAAGGGAGACTATTCTGAAAATCTACAGGAAGAAGGAATAAGCCTAGATGGATAAATTTGCTTTTTTTTAAGATTTTATTTCTTACTGAATTTTCTGAATCATTATAGTTTTAAAATGGCTGCTAATGGACATGGTATTTTTACATATATATCTTAGACATACGTACTGGCAAAAAAAATACTGCTGGAAATAATGCTTTTCACTGCTTTGGCAGAAATGGCCTTATTCTCTCATAGGCGAGGTTACAATACCATTAACCCTTTCTTGGGAAGCTTTCTCACTATATGTCTCATTCATTTGCATTGGTAGATAAACGTTCTCTCGGAATATCTTTTTTGTTTTTATAGAAAAAATGGCTTTCTCTGAAACATTAATATGGTAATGTATATTCCCCTTATACCGCTCTGTTTCTTTCCTCCATAGCACTTACCACCTATATTATTGACTTATTTATTGTTTATATTTTTTGTTGCCTGATTTCTCCAAATAGAACGTAAGCTCAATGAAAATGAGGTTTTTTTGTCTGTTTTGTTCATATTTCAAGCACTTAGGACGTACCGGCCACATTAGAAGTCACTCAATTTGTGCTTAAGTGAAATTTCTGAGTCATATTGTAAAGGAAATAAAAAATATTATAAAGGAAATAAAAAAGAAAATGCTTTCTGGAAGGAAGCATTTCCCATCAGACCCTCACAACCATCTTTTAATTTAGGTAGGCCAGGCATTATTATCCTCATCTTACATTTTTGAAACATAAAATTTCACCACAAACCTAGAACTTTTAGGTTGTGCAGCCTCTGAAATTTATTTCACAGAATCTTTTACTTAAAAGATATGTATCACTTTACCCTGAATCATTTACCTACCATTTTTTTCCCCAATGGAGAATTTCACAGTGTGCATTTACTTTCCTTGTTTTGACAAATAAAACCAGCAGTCTCTTTCTTATGTCCCAAACCTGCCATTCATATACTGCGACCATAGGTTAAAAGTGATCCCAAACCTTGCCCCTTCCTCCTAGGAAATATTTTATATTGTCTTTCCCAAATGATCTCTGAATAAATCCATACTCTCTCTAGACTGCCCTGTTCCTAATCTGGTTAACACCATGGATGTATCATCCATACACAACATGATATTTTTTCACCCTTTCCCGCTCAATATTACTAGAGAAGCTTCACCTATTGTACTCAAATGGAAATATAATTGAGTTTTTGCTATTGAAATTGATACTCTTTTGAGTCTATGCCAGTTGTTAAAGAAGCAGACCTGTGACCAAAGGAAAGCAATATATATTAACTAACGTCTTTGTAAATTAGGCAGCTAAGCCATGAACTTCTATCCTGGCAACCAATATGCATATTTTAATTCTTGTGGAATAGAAATTTATCATGGCATATCCTTTATGCAGTTTATGTGGTTAGAGGCAAGACTTTTTTAATTAAAAATTTTAAATTTAAGTATAATTGACTTACCATGTTATATTAGTTTCAGGTGTACAACATAGTGATTTGATATCTTTATATATTACAAAATGATTGCCACAATAAGTCTAGTTACCATCTGTCACCATACAAAGTTTTTACATATTATTGATTATATTCCCTATGCTGGACATTACATCCCTGAGAGTTATTTATTTTATAACTGGAAGTTTGTACCTCTTAATCTCCCTCATCTATTTCACTCTTCCCCTCACCCCTCTCCCCTCTAACAACTACCAGTTTGTTCTGTATGAGTCTGTTTCTGTTTTGATATGTTTGTTTTGTTTTTAGATTCCACATGTAAATGAAATAATACAGTATTTGTCTTTCTCTGTCTGACTGATTTTACTTATATAATACCCTCTAGGTCCATCCATGTTGTCACAACTGTCAAGATTTCGTTATTTTCTATGGCTGAGCAATATTCCATTGTATATACAATTGACCCTTAAACAACACAGTTGTTAAGGGTGCTGACCCTCCTTAAAGTAAAAAATCCATGCATAACTTATAATTGGCCCTCCAAACACGCAGTTCCTCCACACCCACTGTTCTGCATCTGCAGATTCAACCAACTGTGGATCTTGTAATACTGTAGTATTTACTATCGAAAAAAATCCATGTAGAAGTTTGGACCCATGCAGTTCCAAACCTGTGTTGCTCAAGGGTCAACTGTGTATACCACATATTGTTCATCTATTCATCTGTCAATGGATACTTAGGTTGCTTCCATATCTTGGCTATTGTAAATAATGCTGCAATGAATATAGGGATGCATGTATCTTTTCAAATTACTGTTTTTGTTTTCTTTGGAAAAATACCCAGAAATGGAATTGCTGGATCATATGGTAGTTCTATTTTTATTTTTTGAGTAACCGCCATACTATTTTCCATAGTGGCTGCACCTGTTTACATTCCCACCAGTAGTGCACAAGGGTATCCTTTTCTTCACATTCTTGCCAACACTTATTTGTTGTATTTTTATAACAGCCATTCTGACAGGTGTGTGGTGGTATCTTATTGTGATTTTGATTTGCATTTACCTGATGATTAGTCATGTTGAGCATCTTTTCATGTGTATGTTGGCCATCTGTATGTCTTCTTTGGAAAATGTTATTTGGGTCCTTGGTCCATTTTTAATTTAGTTGTTGGATTTTTTGATGTTGAATTGTATGAGCTCTTTGTGATATTAACCCCTTATCAGATATACTGTTTGCAAGTATCTTCTCTCATTCTGTAGGCAGCCTTTTCATTTTGCTGATATTTTCCTTCACTGTGCAAAAGCTTTTTAGTTTGACATAGTCCTGTTTGTTTATTTTTGCTTTGGCTTCCCTTGCCTGAGGAGACAGATCCAAAAATATTAATAAGACCAATATCAAAGAACTTACTGCCTATGTTTTCTTCTGGAAGATTTATGGTTTTAAGTCTTACATTTAAGTCTTTAATCCATTTTCAGTTCATTTTTGTATATGGTGTGAGAAAGTACTCCAGTTCGATTCTTTTGCATGTATCTGTCCAGTTTTTCCAACACTGTTTATTGAAGAGGCTTTCTTTTCCTCATTGCATATTCTTGCCTCCTTTGTCATAGATTAATTGACCATTTAAGTGTGGGTTTATTTCTGGGCTCTCTATTCTGTTCCATTGATCTATGTATCTGTTTTTGTGCCAGTAATACTCTTTGATTACTGTAGCTTTGTAGTATAATTTGAAATCAGGGAGTGTGATACCTCAAGCTTTTCTTTTTTAAGATTTTTTTTTAAAAAAAAACTATCCGGGGTCTTTGTGGTTCCATACAAATTTTAGAATTATTTGTTCTACTTCTGTGAAAAATGCCATCCTTGCATCTCTGGGATAAATCCCACTTGATCATGTTGTATGATCCTTTTAATGTATTGTTGACTTTGGTTTGCTAATATTTTCAGTGATATTGGCCTATAATTTCCTTTTTGTTTTTGGTGATGTCTTTATCTGGTTTTGGTATCAGGGTGATGCCGTCCTTGTAGAATGAGTTTGGAGGCATTCCTTCCCTTTAAATTTTTTGAAATAGTTTAAGTAGGATAGGTATTAACTCTTTCTAAATGTTGGGTGGACTTTACCTGCAAAGCTCTCTGGTCCTGGACTATCGTTTGTTGGGAGTTTTAAAATTACTGATTCAATTTCATTATTGCTAATCAGTCTGTTCATACTTTCTATTTCTTCCAGACTTGGTCCTGGGAGATTGAATGTTTCTAGGAATTTATCCATTTCTCTAGGTTGTCCTTTTTATTGGTATATAATTGTTTGTACTAATCTCTTATGGTCCCTTTGTATTACTGTGATGTTGGTTGTAACTTCTGTTTCATTTCTGATTTTATTTATTTGGGCTCTCTCTCCTTTTCTCTCTCTCTCTTTTTAAAATTTTATTTATTTATTTATTTATTTATTTATGGCTGCGTTGGGTCTTCGTTGCTGTGTGCAGGCTTTCTCTAGTTGCAGTGAGCAGCGGCTGCTTTTCGTTGCGTTGTGAGGGCTTCTTATTGTGGTGGTTCTCTTGTCACAGAGCATGGGCTCTAGGCATGCAGTCTGAGTAGTTGCGGTGCACGGGCTTAGCTGCTCCGCGGCATGTGGGATCTTCCCGGACCAGGGCTCAAACCCATGTCTCCTGCATTGGCAGATGGATTCTTAACCACTGTGCCACCAGGGAAGCCCTCCTTTTCTCTTGATAGTCTGGTGAAAGGGTCATCAATTTTGTTTATCTTTTCCAAGAACGAGCTCTTAGTTTCATTGATCTTTTCTGTTTTTTTTTTTTTTTTTCAGTCTCAATTTCATTTATCTCTGCTCTGATCTTTATGATTTTTTCCTTCTGCTAACTTTGTCTTCCTTTTCTGGTTCCTTTAGGTGTAAGGTTAGATTGTTTACTTATTTTTCCTGTTTCCTGAGGTAAGCTTATATTGCTATAAACTTTCCTTTTAGAACTGCTTTTGCTGCACCCCATAGATTTTGGATTGTTGTGTTTCCATTTTCATTTGTCCAGGTATTTTTTGATTTCCTCTTTAATTTCTTCAGTGACCCATTGGTCACTTAGCGGCATATTGTTTGGCCTCCATGTGTTTGTGTTTTTTGCAGTTTTTTTCTTGTAGTTGATTTCTAGTCTCATACTGTTGTAGTCAGAAAAGATGCTTGATAATATTTCAATCTTCTTAAATTTACTGAGACTTGTGTTGTGGCCTAGCATGAGATCTATCTTGGAGAACATTTTATGTTCACTTGAAGAGAATGTGTATTCTGCTGCTTTTCTATGGAATGTTTTATGTATATCTATTAAGTCTATCTGCTCTAATCTGTTGGTCAGTGTTTCCTTATGATATTATGCCTGGATGATCTGTCCATTGATGTAAGTGCGGTGTTAAAAGTCCCTCACTGTTGTTGTGTTACTGTCAATTTCTCTCTTTACATTTGTTAATATGTGCTTTATGTACTTAGGTGCTCTTATGTTGGGTGCGTATATGTTTAGAGTTGTTTTACCTTCTTGGATTGATCCCATTATCATTACATAATGTTCTTCTTTGGCTCTTGTTATAGTCTTTGTTTTGAAGTCTATTTTGTCTTATATAATTGCTACCTCAGTTTTTTTTTTTCATTTGCATGGAGCATTCTTTTCCATCCCCTCACTTTCAGTCTGCGTGTGTCTGTAGATCTGAAGTGAGTTTCTTGTAGGCAGCATGTATATGAGTTTTGTTTTTGTATGCATTCAGCCATGCTATATCTTTTGATTGGAGCATTTAGTCCACTTAAATTTAAAGTAATTATTGATAGGTATGTACTTACTGACATGTTGTTAATTGTTTTGGGGTTGTTTTGCAGTCCTTTTTTGTTCCTTTCCTCTTCTTTTGCTCTCTTCTCTTGTGATTTGATGATTATCTTTAGTGTTATGTTTGGGTTCCTTTTTCGTTTTTTGTGTGAGTATCTATTATAGATTTTTGGTTTGTAGTTACCAAGAGGTATATATGACAACCTATAATATATGTAATTATTTTAAGTTGATGATCTCTTATGTTTGCATGTATTATAATAACCCTGCATTTTTACTATCCCCCAAATGTTTAATGCCTTTGACATCATATTTTACATTTTTTTGTTTTGTGTATCCCTTAACTACTTATTGTAGATATAGATGATTTTACTACTTTCGTTTCTTAACCATCATAATATAAGTGGTTGATCTACTGTTTGCTTTCACCAATGAGATTTTTCCTTTTGTAACTTCATATTTCTAGTTGTGGTCTTTCTTTTCCACTTAGAGAAGTCCCTTTAATATTTCTTATAAAGCCAGTTTAGTGGTTCTGAACTCTTAGCTTCTGCTTATCTGTAAAACTCTTTATCTTTCCTACAAATCTGAATGATAGCCTTGCAGGATAGAGTGTTCTTGGTTGTAGGTTTTTTTCCTTTCATCATTTTGAATATATCCCTTCTGGCCTGCAAAGTTTCTGCTGAAAAGTCAGCTGAGAGTTTTATGGACGTTTCCTTATACGTAACTAGTTGCTTTTCCCTTGCTGATTTTAAGATTCTCTTTATCTTTAATTTTTGCCATTTTAATTATAATGTGCCTTGGTGTGGACCACTTTGGGTTCATCTTATTTGGGACTTTCTGTACTTCTTGAACCTGGATGTCTATTTCCCTTCCCAGGTTAGGAAATTTTTTAGCTATTATGTCTTCAAATAAATTATCTGCACATTTCTCTCTTTCTCTTCTCCTGGGATCCCTATAATGCAAATATTAGTATGCTTCAAGTTGAAAAAAATTCCTTTTTCTGTTCAACTTGGATGATTTGCACTACTTTGTCTCCTAGTTTGCTAATCTGTTTCTCTGTATCATCTAATCTATTGTTGATTCCTTCTAGTGTGTTTTTTATTTCAGTTATTGTATTCTTTAGCTTTTGGGTTCTTCTTTATATTTTCTCTTTGTTAAACCTCTCACTGTGTTCATTTATTCTTCTGAGTTCATTGAGCATCTTTATGATCATTGCCCTGAATTCTTTATTGGGTAGATTGCTTATCTCAACTTCACTTAGTTCTTCTGGGATTTTGTCTTTTTCCTTTGTTTGGAACATATTCCTCTGTCTCTGGATTTTGCCCAGTTCTCTGTGTTTATTTATATGTATTTGTTAGGCCATTTACATTTCCCAATCTTGGAGAAGTGGCCTTATGTAGGAGAAGCCTCATGGGGCCCAACAGAACACTCCTTCATAGTCACTGGAGCTGTATGCTCTAGGGGTACTTCCTACTTGGCTGTGTGGGCCCTGCCGTTGTTTTGGGGCCAACTACTGTTTGCACTCTGGTAGGTGGGGCTGGCCCCTGGCTGGTTGGCTGCCAGGCTCTGCTTGTGTGGTGGCTGCTGGCCAGCTGGTGGAGCCAGGTCCTGGTGTAGCTGGCTGTGGGGCCTGCGGGGGCCTGGTGCTAGTGGCTGGCCTGCTAGTGGGTGGGTAAGCCCCTGATGCTAATAGGCTGGAGGGAAGACTCCAAAATGGCATTTTCCAGCACCTGTGTTCTTGTGGTAGAATGAGCTCCCAAGAATGGCTGCCACCAGCATCTATGTCCACAAGCAAGAATCCCAGGTGCTTCCCACGTCACTGGGAGGCTCTCCAGGATCAGCCTGACCCAGGCTTCTTTCAAATTACTACTTCTGTGCTGAGGCTTGGGGGGTGTGAGATTTTCAGTGGTGTCTCTGTTTCCTACAGCCCTCTGACTCTCCCATATGTAAACCCCTCTGGCCTTCAAAACCAAGTGTTCTGGGGGGCTCATGTTTTTGGTGCAGAACCCCTGGGCTAGGGAGCCCAAAGTGGGGCTCAAACCCCTTGCTCCTTGGCGAGAACCTTTGCAGTTGTGATTATGCTCCCATTTGTGGGCCACCTACCTGGAGGCATGGTCTTGACTGTACCACGTCTCTGCTCCTCCTTCCCATCTAACTGTGCTTTCTTCTCTATATCTTTAGTTGTGAAAAATCTTTTCTGCTAGTCTTCAGGTTGTTCTCATTGATAGTTGACCTATAAATAGTTGTAATTTTCGTGTGCCCATGGGAGGATGTGAGCTCAAGATCTTCCTACTCTGCCATCTTGTCTACACCTCTGGCAGCTAATATTTTTAAATTGCTGAATTTAGCTACAGAATATCCAGTAATGATGAAAGATCTTTAGAAACAATTGGCTACGTTTTGTTCGGTTTGACTATTTTTTTTAAAGACTTAATTTACATACAATAAAATGGAAAGGTCTTAAGTGTTCAGTTTCATGAATTTTCACAGTTGTATGCACCTATCTATCACCCCATACAAGGTACAGATTGTCATCACTCTCAGGAAGATTCCTTCTGCTCTTTCCGATCAAATCTCCTTCCAATCCCAAGGCAACTTTCTGGCCTAGCTCACCGTAGTTTAGTTTTGTCCCTTCTTATACTTCTTATTTTTTTAAAAAATATTTATTTATTTATTTATTTGGCTGCACCAGGTCTTAGTTGCGGCATGCGGGATCTAGTGCCCTGACCAGAGGATTGAACCCAGGCCCCCTGCACTGGGAGCGTGGAGTCTTAACCACTGGATCACCAGCGAAGTCCCTTATACTTTGTATAAATGGAATAATCACAAAGTATCTACTTTTGGTCTGGCTTCTTTAGCTTAGTATAATGTTTCTGAGATTCATCCATGTTATTGAGTGTATCAGTAGTTCCCTTCTCTTTATTGCCAAGTGGCCCATTGTCCAAATACACTACAATTGTCCTTTCAACCACTGGGTTGTTTCCAGTTTTTGGCTATTATAAAAATGCGGTTATGAACATTCTTCTACAAATCTTTGTATAAATATATGTCTTCATTGCATTGGATAACCATCTAGTAGTGAAATAGCTGAGTATATTTAATTTTATAAGAAATCACCAAATGCTTCTCCAAAGGAGTTGTACTCACTATATCTCATGGTAAAATTTATCTTCTCTGGTTTATATCTAATATATTGGGGCAATAACACTTAGAATATATATATTGTCTAAAATAATCCATGCTTCCTTAGAGTTCCCTGACAACTGATTAACAGAGGAATAAGCTAGGTATTGGGGAAATATGACATAAAGTAGTTTCTGGAGCTCCTATTGTGGGCCAAACAATGAAGATTTTATGATAAATTCTCACTTACTTTTGAAGGTCAACAGATAGATGAGACTTCTGTTCTTGCAGTCATACTTTGAAAAACACTTCTGGCCCACAATATCTAAAAATATGAGATAAAACATAGTAAAAACTTTAAAAATACATAGTTGAACTGATAAGAAAATTAAAAAACTCCTTAAAGATGGAAAATGACTAGAAATTACAAATCTAGGTGGATAAGCAAGAGTGAAGAAATTGGTCACCTCAGGAGCATCTACCAATTCCTGGTGGCTAGAGTCTCAGTTTCATTGGGCCATACATGGGCAGGACATGTAAGTCTGGGAACCAAAAGATGATATGCTCCATGAAAGAGTAATCAAGGAAAATAACCTGATGGTTTGTAAGTAAATTTTGTAAGGAAAAAATTCCTTTGAGAGTCTGTGAACACAAGATGGTCATAATTTGGATACTGAGGGTCATTGTCTATGAGGTGTGAAAAGCCCAATCCAAAATTTTAATTTAAAGTGATTTTGGATTAATGGTGCCATTAGACATCAAGTAGAGGCAAACACAATCCTCTCTGGAGGAAAATACCTTCAAACCAGATCTCAGATATTCCTGAATAAAATTCTAAGGAACATGAGCTACTATCAAAAATCATAAAACATATTAAGACTCCAGTTGACAAGAGTCAACAGAAACAACAAATATAATCAGATCTTTAAAGAATTCAGATATCAGAATTATGAGATATAAAATATAAAATAAGTATTTAATTTGTTTCAATACATTAAAAATGGTATCAAAATATATGATTAAGAAACAAGATTATTAAATATAACCAGGCAGATTTGAAAAAGAATGCTACTAGAAATTCTAATTATGAAAATATAATAATTTGAAGTAGAAACACAAGGAATGCAATAAATAGATTAGATGCAACTGAATAATGAATTAATGAAGTGGAATGTAGATCTAAGGAAATTACTTAGAACACATTTCAGAGAACCAAAGAAATAGAAAATGTGAAACAGAGTTGAATTAGAAATAGCTCTCCATGGGAGAACAAAGGGAGATATTTCTAATGAAACCTATGAAAGGAGAGAAGAGACAGAATGGGGAGAATGTTTGTAGAGATGTGGCTGATAATTTTACAGAAGCAAGGAAGGACTCAAATCCTAAGATTCAGGAAACCCAATAAATTCTAGATAGAATAAATAAAAAGAAATTCTGTAGAACATGAAACCTAAAGAGATCTTAAAAATAACCAGAGATAAAGGCAGATTGTCTTCAAAGGAACAATAATTAAGCTGAGAAGTCACTTCTTGAAAGCAACAATGAAAATCAGAAGGCAATGGAATAATGTCTGCTAAGTGCTGGGGCAAAATTATTGTCAATCTAGAATTGGTGAGATATACATCTTCAGATGAACAAAAACAGGGAGTGTATAATCAGCAGATCCTCAGTGAAGGAACTGTTAGAGAATTAATTTCAGGAGAAAGAATATAATCCCAGGAGAAAAGACAGAGATGCAAGAAGAAGTGGCAGGAAAAGAACCCTCAACAACATCATAAACATATGAGTAAATACAAATAAATCTTGAAAATATTACTGTATAAAACAAAATTAACTACTAATTTGTGTCAATGAAAAAACAAGGTAGAACTATAATGTTGTTCAAAAATAGCATTTAAGTCAGGAAGGATGTGATCAGAGTTAAAGTATTCTAAGATCCTTATATTGCTCGAAAGAGGGTAACATTATTGATTGGCTTTAGACTTGTTAAGGATGCATGTTAAAAATTACTAAAATAATAGAAATATAGTGTCTAACCTGCAAATAACTGAAGGGAAAAACAATGGAATTTAAAAAATCATTAAATCAATAGATAGCAAGAAAGGTAATAGGGAAAGTGGTAAAAATAGAAAGCACTAAATAATATGATGGAGTTAAATCCAAATATATCAATAATCTCAGTAAATGTAAGTAGGTAAATCTATCCAGGTAAAGAGACAAAAAATTATCAGGTTAAATTTAAAAAATTTCAGCAATATGACATTTAAATGAGACGCACCTAAAGCATTAGAATATGAGAAAGATAAAAATAAAAGGATGAGAAAAATATAAGGTACAAATAGTAACTGAAGAAAGCACGTATCACTGTCTTAATATAAGATTTTAAGATCAAAGTCATTATTAGCAATAAAGAAGTTCAGTATGTATGGAAAAGAGTTCACTTCACAAAAATACCTATCAGTTCTAAATTTGTATGCCCCTAATGAGATAACTTAAAAGAGACATTTATAAATTCATTATTAGAGTGGGAGATTTTAAATATGATCCTCCAGTATAAAATATAATCAGACAGATAATAAGAATACAGATGATTCAAACAATTTATATAACTTGTTTTATCTAATGACATATTTAGAATACTTAACTCAACATCTGGAAATACATATTATTTTCAGGCACTTATGAAACATTAATACAAATTCACCACATACTAGGTTATAAAAGTAAGTAAGCCTCAATAAATTTCAAACAATCTTTAATATATATCTGACTAAATGCAATTAAGCTAGAATCTAGCAACAAAAAGAAAACTAAAAACAAACAATGTGTTTGGAAATGTAAAAATTCACTTCTGAATAACCCATGGATGAGAAGAAATCATAATGGAAATTAGAAAATGGTAAAAATTAATGATAATAAAATAACATCTATTAAAACTTGTGGGATATTATAAAAATGGCAGGTATTTAGAAGAAAATTTATAGCTTTAAATACTTATATGTAAGATGTCAGAAGAAAGACAGTGAGATAAACCCAAGGAAAGTAGAAGGCAGGAAATAATAAAGACAAAAGCAAAAGTCAATGAACTTAAAAGATACAATAGAAAGGATCAATAAAGTCAAAAGTTGGTTCTTTGGAAAGACTAATTAAATGGACACACTTCTGGAATGACTGATGTATTAGTTTCTTATGGCCACTGTACAAATGACCACAAACAGTAGCTTCAAACAGCACAAATATATTATCTTACAGCCTGTAAGAAGTCCAGCAGAGTTCTCACTGAGCTAAAATCAAGGTGTTAGTAGGGTTACATTCATTTCAGAGGCTCTAGGAAAGAATACATTTATTTTCTTGTCTTTTCCAGCTTCTGGAAGCTGCCTGCTTTCCTTGGCTTGTGGCTTCCTTCCATCTTCAAAGCCAGGGATGGCCTGTTGAGTTTTTCTCCCATCTGACACATGTATGATTACATTATGCCCACCCAGATAATCCAGGATAATTTCCTTACTTTAAGAACAGTTCATTAGCAACTTGAATTCCATCTTTTGCCTTAATTCCTCTTTGCCATGTAATATAACATATTCACAGGTTCTGGGAATTAGGATACGGACATCTTAGGGAGGCCATTATTCTGCCTACTAAAACTGAATAATCAAAAAAGAGAAGGCACAAGTTACAAATGTTAGGAATGAAAAAGGGACATAGAAATTTAAAATATAATGAGATTTTTATGAATAACTTTAAGTCAATAAATTTAAAATATAAAGACACATTTCTAGAAAAATATAACTTACTAAAACTTACTTGGGAAGAAGTGGAAAACCCAAGAATCATACAGCAATAAAGAAAATTGAACCAGTGGTTTAATTTTCCTGAAAAAGCACTAGGTTCAGATGCTTTTATATGCAAGTTCTGTCAAACTTTCAAGAAATGGATTGAACAGATAAATGCAATTTTATTATTATTTTATTTATTTATTTATTTATTTTAACATCTTTATTGGAGTATAATTGCTTTACATTGTTGTGTTAGTTTCTGCTGTATAACAAAGTGAATCAGCTATATGTATACATATATCCCCATATCCCCTCTCTCTTGCATCTCCCTCCCACCGTCCCTATCCCACCCCTCTAGGTGGTCACAAAGCACCGAGCTGATCTCCCCGTGCAATGCATAAACACAATTTTATAATAAACCTTTTTAGAAAATAGAAAAAGGGGAACATTTTCCAATTTATTTTTAAGGTTAGTATATCTTAGTATCCAAACCCAACAAAGACAAAAAGGAAAATTTTATAGGCCAATCTCATTTATAAATATAGGTAAAAAACATTTAAACAAAACATTAAGAATCTGATTTCAGCAATGTATAAAAATGATCAAATTAGATTTATTCCTGGAATGCAAGATTGAGTTAGCATTAGAAAATCTAATAATGTAATTCACTGTATTAACTGATTAAAGAAGAAAGACTATATAATCATCTCAATAGTTGTTGAAAGAGCATTCAATTATATTCAACAGTCTTTGTAATTAAAAACTCTTAGCAACTAGGAATAGAAGAGAACTTCCTTAAAGTGAAACGGGATATCTAAAAATGATTATACATCACTCTCAGCGTTGAACATCATAAGCATGCAGGAGCAAGCAAGGATGTCCGCTCTCAACACCTCTATTTATCATGGTACTGGAGGTCCTAGTCAGTGCATTAAGACAAGCAAAAGAAATAAAAGGTATAAGGATTGAAAAGCAAGAGATAAAGGTGTCATTATCTGCAGTCAACATGCATATCTGCATAGAAAACTCAAAAGATTTATAGAAAAAATTAAAATTAATAAGGAAGTTTACAAAGTGGTAAAAAATAAAATTGATATCCAAGAGTCAACTGTATTTCCATGTACCACTAATAAACAGAAAACATATTTCTTGAGAGATACTATTGGCAATAGCAACAAAAAATAAGGTAGCCAGGAGGAAATCTAACAAAAGATATATGGGACCATAATGGTGAAAATTTGGAAACTTTATTAAAAGATATCAAAGAATACCTATATAGAGAGAAAGAAAGGAAGAAAGGAGTGATAGGAGAAACTCAGTAGCATATCTTTTTTCTGCAACTGATTTTGAGATTCAAGTCAGAATCACAACTGGGTTCTTCACTGAACTTAGTAAGCTGATTCTAAAATGTATTGGAAAGAGCAAAGGGCCAAGAATCGCTAAGATGTTCCTAAAGAAAATGAACAAGGTGAGGGGATTTTTCCTATCAGATATAAGAGCTTTACAGAGCAAAAGTAATTAAGTTAGTAACATATCTTTGCCAAGATAGAAAAATGGACTGATGGAACAAAATTGAGAACCCGGAAACACAGTCATACATACATGGATACTTTGATAGATTATAGAGATGTCATTACAGATAGTGGGGAAAAGATAGACTACTTAATAATTGGTAGTACAATTGATTATCACATGTGGGAGAAATTAATCTGGTTTCCTACTTCATACTGTACACAATATCAGATAGATTAAGAACTTAAACACAAAAGGCAAAACTTCCAAACTTTTAGAAGACCATGTGGGTGAAGATCTTTTTAAAGGAGAAAGATTCTTTTTTTTATAAATTTATTTATTTTATTTTTGGCTGCATTGGGTCTTCGTTGCTTCGCGCGGGTTTTTCTCTAGTTGCGGCGAGTGGGGGCTACTCTTCATTGCGGTGCGTGGGCTTCTTATTGCAGTGGCTTCTCTCGTGGTGGAGCATGTGCTCTAGGTGCGCGGGCTTCAGTAGTTGTGGCACGCAGTCTCAGTAGTTGTGGCTCACGGGCTCTAGAGCGCAGGCTCAATAGTTGTGGCGCATGGGCTTAGCTCCTCTGCGGCATGTGGGATCTTCCCGGACCAGGGCTCGAACCCATCTCCCCTGCATTAGCAGGCGATTCCTAACCACTGTGCCACCAGGGAAGTCCAGGAGAAGGATTTCTTAAACAAGACACAAAGCACAAATTGTAAAGAAAATGATTGATAAATTCAATACATTCAAGTTAAGAGCTTCCTTTAACTAAAAGATCATAAAGAAAATGAATGGACAAGGTACAAACTGTGAGAAGATATCTTGATAAAAAATGTAAAGAACTTCTTAAAATTTTAAAAAGGAAAGTTAAAAACTCCTAAACATTAATAAGAAAAAGACAAACAACCTACCGGAAAAATGGAAAAATAGAAAAAGTAGGGAAAACCAGGAAAATACACTTTTAAACCATGATGAGATTCTATTTAACCTTCACTGAATTGTCAAAACTTGAAAAGTGCTGGCCAAGATATGCGTCAATGGGAAACCTTTATACACTGCAGGTGGGAGATTAAATTGGTCCAACTGCCTTGTACAATGATTTGGCATTTTCTAGTAAAATCAAAGATTTTATACTGAATACCCAGCAATTTCATTCAATATGTATGCTAGAGAAACTTCTGTATTTGTGTACCAGGAGACATGTTCATGAATATTCATAGTAGTGCTATTTTAAAATAAGCTTTATTGAGATATAATTTACATATAATAAAATGCTGCCATTTTTAAGTGTAAAGTTTGAGGTTTGACAAATGTTTACAGCAATGTAACTATCAACACAATCAAGATATACAACTTTCCAATACCTCCAAAATGTCCCTCTTTCTCCTTTGCAGAAGAACCCTTCTCCCACTATCAATATAGTTTTCCATTTTCTAGAACTTCATATGAATTGAATCACATTAGTATATAGTCACTTGTGTTTGCCTTCTTTCCTTTGGCAAAATGCATTTGAGATTCATCCGTGTTGTTGTTTGTATCAGCATTTTCTTCCTTTTTGTTGCTGAGTAGTATTTCATTCTATGGATATGTCAGGAATTGTTTATATATTCACTAGTTGTTGGACTTTTGGATTGTTTCCAGTTCTTAGCTATTATAAATTTTAAAGGTGCCATGAAAATTCATGTACAGGTATTTGTGTGGACATATGTTTTTATTTCTCTTTTGTAAACTCCTAGGACTAGAATTGTTGGGTCACGTGCTAAGTATATGTTTAACTTAAAGAAAATAAAAATGTTTTCCAAAGTGGTTGTACTATTTTACATTCCTACCAACAATATATGAGAATTATGGTTCATAGCAATATTATCCAGAACAGCAAAAATAGAAACAACCCAAATGCTCACTGTCAGAAGAATAGATACATAAATTGTAGTATATTCATTCAAAACGTACCACAAATAATTAACTACAGCAATGTGTAGCAACACGACTAAAACATATTCAGCAAAAAAATCAAGTCATAGATGAATACCTACAATATAGTTCATATATATGTATACAGTATGCTAATGCAACAAAATTCAATGTGGTGCTTAACTTCTGGGAAAGAAGGAGCAGGGAGGGGCAGGGAGGGATAGGGTGCTTCAGAGATGTTGCTAATATTCTATTTCTTAATCTGTGTGATAGATACATGGGTGTTCGTTTATTTTTATTATTCTTTAACTGGAACAATACATTTTATATATGCTTGTATATGATATATGTTTACAATAAAAGTTAAAAAAGAAAATAAAGACAGTTTAACCTTACTCTTTGCTTTTCTTTAAAAAGAAAAAATCATTGACTTGGGCATTTGTCCTATACTGTAACTTATTTTCCTAATTCTACTTAGTATTCTATATCCTTATCTTGAAAGATTGCAGTCTTAGTACTGGAGTAATTCTGGAATGCATTTCTATCTCTGGGAGTGAGAATTTAGATGTCTGACTCTCAGCAATATTAATGGCAGTAGTTAAATTCATATATCCTTGTTTATGAAGATGAGAATACAGCCCACTTGATAACAAAAATGATTGAGTAGAATTCATTTATTTCTTAAAATTATACTGGGGAAGGATATGTCCTGTATTTCTTTCTTTCCTAATTGAATTATTTAAAACTAAGATTTGAAAACCATCATAAAATGACCTCATAGCCAAATACAAAGGATATATCTCAACAATTCTAGAAAGCCAAGTTTGTCACTTATTGGATAAGAAGACTGCAATATTGACAGTAAAAATTTCTCTATCTCCCTTCTAGGTCATAACATAAGAATATAAATTCAAGAAGTTGAAAATTTCATAAGATGAAAAATGCCAGTGAGGAAAATGGAAAGATGGCAAGAAATAAGTTTTTCATGTGTTTAGTAATACAAAAAATCTACAGATTATAGATTTCTATCAAATGGTACATTCCTATCTTCTTTTTGGGACATTATTATTGAAAACAATTTTTTAAAAAATTAGTTTTAATTTGATTACAACTTTGTTTACAAATATATTGAGACATTACAAAATTGTGTATTTGACTAAAATACAATCTCTACCTCCCAAAACTTTTATAGCAACTCAAGTATGAAATGTGTTTATAGCTGGAAATTACATGTGAATTATTACAGAAGCAATTTCAAATGTAGAGGGCTGGTAAATGAACCTTTAATTTGTTAAGTAATAAAAATATAATCATCAGTAATGAAACAATTATGAAATTACTATCAAAGTACAAATTCAACAAGTAAAAATGTGCTTTAATATCAATCAATAGTTTGATTTTCTTTTATGTTTGAATCAAGATGTATGACTAGGAGTAATCATTCTTAAAAATGAAGTAATTCTTTCATTGTGCTCCACATTATTTAGAAAATTTTAAAAATATATTTTGCCCCATATGATTATGAGAAATGGTAAAGAAAGCCACATAAATGTGGAACTGAACGTGTCAGCTATTTTCTCATGCTAGTAAATGACTGTCAAACTGAGAATATCTGAAAGAGAGGTTACCTATTCCTTAGTTTATCATTACTGCTACATAGGGATTCCCAATTTTCATACAGTGAGCTTTAATTACTCATGTGGATTAAATCTTACATAATTTTAAATAAAGGATGAATTTAAAATTTTTACTTTGGAATATGGGTTTGCATTTTAATAATATACATTTGAACAATTTTCAAAAATATTTTCATATATATCACTTGATGCTACTATAACCCCACAAGGTTAGCAGGATCTTGTTATTATCTCTATTTTGCTAATGAGGAAATGAGACTTGTGGAGACAAAGTAAATTATTCAGGTATCTTGTCTAATAACAGCTTTAGCACTAGAGTCTTTGTCTTTTGCTTTGAACTCAGTCTTCCTTCTATTATGCCATTATTTCCAAATCTGATATTTGTCTTCAGACCAAAATAAAAATTATGATGTCATCCTATTAAATTTCAAGTAGGTTGAATAATGGTCACCCAAATATATCAGGTGTTAATCCCTGGGAACCTATAAATGTTACCTTATAGGGAAAAAGGGTCTCTACACATGTGATTAAGTTAAGGATCTTGATGGGGAGATTATCCTGAGCCTTATCCCGGTGGGACCTATATCTAATCACAAGTGTCCTTATAAGAGAGAGGCAGAGGGAGATTTGACACAGACGGAAGAGTAGAAGATGGAGATACAGAGGAGAAGGTAATGTGACCATGGAAGCAGAGACTGGAGTGATGTGGTCACAAGCAAGGAATGCCAACAGTCCCCAAAATTTGGAAGAGGTGCAAGGTCTTCAGAGGGAGTATGGTCTTGGGGACGCCTCGATTTCAGACCAGTAATACTGGCATTGAACTTCTGGCCTTCAGGACAGTAAAAGAATAAATTTCTCTTGTTTAAGCCACCAAGATTGTAGTAGTTTGTTACAGCAGCCCTCAGAAACTAATACAGAGATACTGTTCAAGTTTTCCATTCCCTGTTCAACTCCATGCAATTCACTTGAACCTCTATCTGGGAACAGATGTATTCAGAGGAAACTAAGGTTTGTCCATTAAAACTTTCCTAGAAAAGAGAATGGTTACAATGCTAGGGTTTCAAAGAACTTCTCAGCAGGACTTCTCTTCTCTGAAAATTAATAGGGAATGTTGACAAATTTTTAAAAAGAAATATTTAAATGGACTAGATATTGTTAATTCGTGTGAAAACAAAGTCTTGTCAGTGATAAACTGAAACGTACTGAATCTGCCTAAGAAAAACTGGGAGCTTATTGTGTATTCATTTGAATGCCAAAAACTCAAAATTTTACAGTAAAGAAAGTTGTTTTTTGTTTTGTTTTGTTTTGTTTTTTCCTTTATAGGAAACACGTTGGAGCTATCATGCCTGGAAGTATGTTTACAACCTAATTTCACCTATTCATTCTCCTCTTTAAATTTTTCTTTTGTGACTTTTCTGCAACCAATAAGAGAAACTCAGACTATTATGGGAATCTTTCTAAATCACTCCAGTTTTCAAAACTTCACCAGGATTTGCCAAGACATCACAAGTGAATTTAAAACGTGCTCCTCATGTTTGGCTTGTGAGTTCAAAGGAAACATGGATTTTATTTCTCAGGAACAAACATCAAAAGGTAAATGCAAAAGAAAAGTGAGAATTAAAATTATCAAGGATAAATAACCTTATTCTGTTAAAAAAGTATTAATAATACATCCCAGTTTTAAGTCTAGTGGCCCTGGAACACTCAGCCGTGTGGTGCTTAATGAGTGACTTACAGGCTTTGAGATAGTATAATAACTTGTTCTTGGTTTACTTTGATTTATCAAAAAATCTATGTTTAGGGACTTCCCTGGTGGGCCAGTGGTTAAGACTAGGTGCTCCCAATGCAGGGGGCCCAGGTTCGATCCCTGGTCAGGGAACTGGATCCCACATGCAATGAAAGATCCCGCCTGCCGCAACTAAGACCTGGTGCAGCCAAACAAACAAATAAATAAATAAATATTAAAAAAAAAAAAATCTATGTTTAAAATACATCAAAATACCACTATAATCCATGTACATTTAATGGTTAAAGGATTATTTAGCAAGCTCTCTTCAAAAGTACTGAAAAAAGTCTGAGTAAACTTGCAGGTTCTCATATAAAATCACACTTTGATTCCCCAAGGAGTCATTGAATCCTTGCTGCATCCTTATAAATAAAAAAAATTTGGATATAGACATGCACACATAGGGAGAATGCCATGTGAAGATGAAAGCACAGATCAGGGTGATGCTTCTATAAGACAAGGAACACTACAGACTGCCAGCAAACCACCAGAAGCTAGAAGGGAAACATGGGACAGATTGTTCCTCACAGCCCTCAGAAGGAAGGAACCTTGTCAACACCTTAATCTTGAAAGTGTAGCCTCCAGAACTGTGAGACAATAAGTTTCTGTTGTTTAAGCCACCCATTTTGTGGTACTTTGTTATGACAACCCTAGCAAACTAGTATAATGTGGGATGGGAAATATCGTTGTGACCATTTTGGAAAATAAAATCTGTCCCACAAGTCATCAGGGAAATGTTTTCTTTTTCTTTGAGATGCTCCAATTTTATTTCAAACTCAGCTAGTTTTCACTCTCTTAAAAAATGTAAGCACTGTAATTGTTATTTTTAGTGCTGGTAACTTCTTGTTTCTACTCTTTTTTGTTGTATAGGAAGGAGGGGATTTAGTTTTGAGTTGTATGTGTTTTCTTACTATGTACTACTGTTTTTTGTGAATAACATTTTCTTAATCTCTTTCTAGTTCTTATCATGAGAGGATCAATGGAAGTGAAGGCAAATGATTCTCATTCACCTTGTCAACATTTTAACTTCAATGTAACTCCTATGGTTGACCACTTGGAGGAATATAACATTACCTGTAATCTAAAAACCCACACTAGAAGGTCAGCAATCAAAGAGGAAGATCCAACCAAGGAAACAGATATAAACCATACTTGTAGAATTATGGAACACCCGAATAATTGTATAAATATTTCTTTGCACCTAGAAATGGATGTAAAAAGTAAGTTTTTAAGGAAATTAGAGGGAAAAGGAGAATGGAATATAGACACAAAGTTAAGTAAGGACTATCATATTAACTGCATTGAAAGTCGAATAGTTGAAGAATTTTATTGATGAAATAGCAACGCTGGAAAGAATGTTAGCCCTTTATCTGTTTATTTTTCTTTCAAAATGTGCTTTTTGTGGAGCCCAGCTGTACTCAGAGTTGGAGGAGACGTCTATGGGTTGTGATCTGAGGGGCATTAGAAAGACCCTCTGCCCCAGAATAACCTCTGGGAATGCCTATTAGCTGTGCTTGAGGTAACACTATCACACTTGTGTATTAAAGGATGATATTTCTTTTTAAATGTAAATATACATATACATTGTGATGTGCTATTAAATTTTGAATTGATTTAACATGTCTTCTCTTAGAGCTGAGAACCAGACCTGAATTAAAGGGATTTTTGGTATATTGCTGTGAAGATAGGTGGGGTACAGATTAAGCATTTTGAGTCACTGGATGACTCTGAGGGAAAGGTAGGAGTCTGAAATATAAAACTTACATATATCTTAATTCTGCTTAAGGTTGATTAACACTCTAGTCACCCTATTCTGAATTAACACAATTGATCCTCACTACTAAGCAGGGTACCCTCACTTGACCCATAAACTCTACTCTTGAAGAGCATTTTATGATATAACCATTTAATGAGTGCCTGCTGTATGCCAATCAGTGTGCCAGGCACTGGAGACACAGAGATAGATGGATGTAAAACAATGGAGTCAGTGCAATCAGTGGGACAGGTGCTATGGCAGAGTAACTTGCTGTGTTTTCTGAGGTTCCAGACATAGGGAAGCCTTTCAGATTGCCTTAGAATGCTTTTCTAAAGCTTTAATTCTATTAGAGGTAATTATTTTAAAATGTTATATTTATTTTAAAGCAAACACAAATATATAATATGCATGCATTTTTAAAGTGAAATATAAGACTTCAAATAAATTTCTCCTGTGAGTTAGTTTGCCCAAGGCCCTACAGTCTCTGCAGTTAGCGGCATATTTCAAGGTGTGCGTATGTGTAGGGGGTATGGGAGAGGATCTGAGAAGCTGAACAGAGGGGTTAATTCCCTCTGGCTCAGGAATGAGGTTGGAGGTTCTGAGAAGACCACATAGAGAAGGAGACTATGATGAAATCTGAAAGATAAAGAGGTTTAGATTATATATATTCAAAACTTATATTTGTTTCAATGTCCATTTATGTATCTATCTAATTGCTTTTTATATTTTCTAAAACATGAAGGAAAAATAAGCATTACCATATTCATTATTTTGAGAATTAATTTTTGTGTTAATGGAAAAAATCATAAATTCCAGTCAAAGTGAAGTAGTAATTGACAGCTTTTATGGGTCCATAAATCAGAAAGATAACAGAGGTGTACAAATATGTAGTCTTTTTTAAATTAATTTTTATTGGAGTATAGTTGCTTTATAATGTTGTGTTAGTTTCTGCTGTACAGCAAAGTGAATCAGCTATACATGTACACATATCCCCTCTTTTTTGGATTTCCTTCCCATTTAAGTCACCACATTGCACTGACTAGAGTTCCCTGTGCTATACAGTAGGTTCTCATTAGTTATCTATTTTATACATAGTGGTGCAAATATATAGTCTTGTATTCAGGAAAAAGTATACCTATTTTGCCATGTGTAGAAGATTAAAAATTTATTCATATTTTACTCTGCTGTGCAAAGACTAATTTGATCTCCCTTAAAAGTCCTATCTACTGGAGGGTAGGGGGGGGGACTAAATTTAGTCCAGTCTGGTAAATTTACTCAGAAAAAATAATTTAATCCACCTCTTTAGATTTTTTTCAGATTCCTGTCCATTTCCCCTTGTTCCTCTCCAAGACGGCTACAGGGGTGGGGAGTAGGGGGACAGCATAGGATGTAGGGAGATACACTCATCTGTGTTCTCACTGGTGCTTTGGTGGGTGTACTGGCTGGCTTGGCCCCAACTGTGTACATTCTGCTATTGTAATATAAAGTTGGTGAATGCATGGTTCTTTTTTCATAGCTTGATCAGTGCCCCATGATACCTTGGTATTGGGCCCACCTTGACTCTTGCTGGCACTGCACATCTTCTATGCCAGTTAACTGCATGCTTTTATTTTGCTGAGTGAGGTATGCAAGTCTAAATAGTATGGAATGATGTTAGGAAGGTTGAGTGCTGCCATTCCAGTCAACCTCTACCTTCTCCATTCAGTGTCTTCTCTAAATAAATGTTCACTGCCTATTTAATGTACATCTGCTTATGGAGTGGGGGACCTGTAAAAGGGGTACCCAGATCATGAGTCCCAAAAGAGCAGTCATCTAAAAGTATTAACAAGTTATATATCCTGCTAAGTTGAATAAGTACTAGCTGTGTTTTGCATACAAAGAAGAGAGTACATAGGGTGGCTTAGAAAGTCAGTAGACAATTGTGTTTTGGACATAATGAAGTCACCCTCCTTTAAGTTACTGATTCCTGGGTCTGCTGGCCAGTGTGTGTTTATAGGATGAAAGAATATCGTGCCAAGCTATTGCTGATGGTGACTCTCCTTCCATGTTGTCTCACTGTCATTTGAATGAACGATTTTTTACCTGTATCCTTATTAAATTTAGGCGAGAGTAACTGTATGTTTAACTAATGCATTCACTTGATCTGATCATTGCCATGCGAGCCCCTGTGGAAAGAAGGTCTGATTAATCATCTACCCTGGTCTCTTATATGCCTCAATCCAACCTCTTTCTTTGCCTTTCCCTTTCTTCCCCATCCTCATCTTACACACTGCATCTTTGTTGATTTGAGGATACATTTTTTGGCTGCTTGGTCCAGGGCCAAATTGTTAATCACAAATGGCTCTGATTCTGGCACTCTGCTTGTTGTGGTCTTAACCTAGTGATAGCAATGATAGCAAAACTAACATCAATATAACTGGGAAGTGAAATTAATCCTAGAATTTTGAAACTAAATGGATCCCTGGAAACCACTTGGTCATGTTTCTTCATTTAATATGTTAGGAAAGAATTCAGGAAAGCAAGTGACCTTGTAACAGTGATGGTTATATATTCAACTTTTCAGTTATGGGCAGAATATATAGTAGAAGCCAGCTACATCACCATATTGCCTCTTATCTGCTGCATCATTTTACCGTATTTTTATAGTACGTTTTTATTTGCAGATTTTATTTGTTCCATGAAGATCACTTGGTATGTTCTGGTTCTATTAGTTTTTATATTTTTGCTCATCTTCATTATCCACAAAATACTTGAAGCCCACAGGAGAGTGCAGAAGTGGCAGGGTAAGTACTGAAAAATAAATCCATCTTTTGGGAGAATTCATCTAGTATCAAGGTACTCCTAATCTTATCTGTAGGTTCAATTTCTTTTTCTAGTTCAATTTACCACTAACTGAGCACCTACTGTGTGTAAGTGGTGATTCCAGGTAACCCAAGGAACATAAGCATAAGTAAGACATAGGGCCAGCTCTCCAGGATTTTCATGTGTCTTTCTCCAGCCCAGACAAGTGAGTAGAAGGGGAAGAAAGGCTGCGTGAACTGGAAGGAGTTGGGAGACTGGAGGTTGAGCAGAGCTTGGTGGAAGTGAGGGCAGAAGACGGGTAGAAGAATAGGGAGTGGCGATAAAGAATTTCAGAGTTGGAGGTCTTGAGCTCTAGGCTCTAGGTGATGAGCAGGAGTCAATCTTTAATAAGTGTGGGGGGGACAGTAGATTTTTGACTGTGAAGCACTAAAATGTGTAGTTGGAAATCAGGAAGTAGGGATGATATTAAAAAAGAATTAACTAGTATAACACGGGCATCCACCTATCAGAATGGACATTGACTGTCAACTACTATCATGGTCTTCTGGTGTGCACCCATGTACATACTGGCCCTAGTGGTGTGTGAGCATGTATACGTGACCCTTCTGGTGTGCACCCGTGTATATACTGGCCCTAGTGGTGTGTGAGCATGTATACATGACCCTTCTGGTGTGCACCCATGTATATACTGGCCCTACTGGTGTGTGAGCATGTATACATGACCCTTCTGGTGTGCACCCATGTATATACTGGCCCTACTGGTGTGTGAGCATGTATACATGACCCTTCTGGTGTGCACCCATGTATATACTGGCCCTACTGGTGTGTAAGCATGTATACATGACCCTTCTGGTGTGCACCCATGCACATACTGGCTCCACGGGCATGCACCCATGCAGATACTGGCTGAATATCAGACCTGATGGACAGTTTATAATATGAGTAGTTGGTCTCTTAAAGACAGGATAAACTGTGTCATTACAAGACTAGGGTTCGGAGTCACGTGGACTTAAGTTAGAATCCTAGTGCTACCACTTACTAGTTATGTGACTTTGTGCAAGTTACTTGCCATGTTTGAGTGTCCCTTTCCTCCTCTGTAAAACAAGAATAATCACCATTCCCACAAGGGCGGAGGTAAGGATTGAACTAAAGAGATTACATAAGAAGTGTAACACAGTGCCCTGTGCCTAGTAGTTCTCAATAAAGGATAGTAGCATTGTGCTGGTGTAGTATTTCCCAAGGCTCTTGTGTTCTTTGCCAGGCAAGGCTGTGTTAGTCCTTTCAGTAGGCAGAAAGAGTGGTTGCCTGTAGGGTTGAGTGAAAGTTTCATTAATTTTTTTGGCTAAGTGTTCGTTGGAGATATTTCTGAGAGCAGTTTCATATCAAGTCTTGTCATTGGTACCTTAGTATATAAAGCCCTAAATGCATTGGGTAATAACATCATCAGTATTATATATTTGTAGAATAAACATTTTCAGAATATTTTCATGAGATTTTTACTAGATTCTCAAAGTTTATAAACAGGGTATGTGCTATTTCTTTCATTTTTTATAGATGAAAAACCCCTGAGCCTCAGAGAGATTAAGTGTTTTGGCCAAAGTAATACAGCTAATAAAATGACAGAATTAAGACCCAGGGTCTTTCTAGTTTTGAAAATTATATTATTTTAAATAAATGTGTGTCATTTGCAATTAGTGCATAGTTTTGAGTTTCTTGATCTGTTTTTCTATAAATGATTACATATTAGGAAAGAGAGATAGAAGCCAGATAGAAAAAAAATGCCTAGAAAGAGACCAATAGTGGGGAGTGACATTAAGTTTTTATGAACATCTACCTAAATGACAGGCTTACTGGCTTTCAAAAGCTTGCCTTGCAAATCCAAACATATGAAGTAGTGAAAAATATCATGCCATTTAGGACATTAAATATTATTAAATATTAAATATACATCAAATATTCTGTATATCATATCTATTGTATGTAATAATGTAAATAATATTATGCATTTAAGAAGAGATGCATAATGGCATTTATGGCAGTGGAGAAGCCACTGGTTTTAGAAAGTACGTATTTGTTAATGGAAAATCACTTAATAAGAAAAGGCTCTTAATGTCTTGTTACTCCAGGCTCTGCTGTGAATGGCCCATTTTCCTTGGTAATCCTTGGAACCAACATGGGGAATATATATTAAGAATGTGCTTGCTTATCATCTAAATATTTAATTTCTTTTCTTGGAATAGGTCATAAATACAAACCTACATCTGTCCTCTTAAGAGGAAGTGATTCTGAGAAACTGCGAACATTGAACGTGCAGGTTATTTCAGGTGAGTTCTGCGACATGCAGAGTACCACTTATGAAATTCCAACACTTCACCACTCACTATTGAGTAAACATAAGATCGAGTGATCTGAGCTCATTTAAATTAGTCTTGTAGCTGGAAGAAAGGAGCTGTGAGCAAATGAAATCTAGTTTAATGTGTCTTATTATCAGGGGACAGTTATGATCAAAACTACCTCCTTAAATAATGGAAAGTTGGTTTAATTGGCAAGAAGAAATTCATGTGAGTAAGCAGAGGAGAGAAAGCAATAAGGAATAAGCCTCAGGTTTATTTTTAAATGAGACAAGATACCATTATTCCTCGGAATTGCAAGAAGTAATTGCAGAGTGGGCATGGCTTTTGCTGGACCCTTCGCTTAGCAGAGGGTGTCATTGTACAAAGAGAACGTCTAATAGCCCCAATTAAAAAGTCCCCTGTCCTCTCCTGAAAACTAGAAATGGAATAAGGGAATCCTAATTAGAGCAGCTAAGGGGGCTGTGAGCACAGATGCTGTGGTTCGATCTCGTTCTTCTAATTGTGAAACCTCCTTCTGAATTCAAGTTGTCAAACCGCATTAAAAAGAAAGCGAGAGAGAATGTAACGTGGGCAAAGGCCTCTTTTTCATCAGGGAGAAATAATGTCCTTGACTCTTTGAAAACCACAGAATTATGACTAATGTTACCACAGCTCCTTGCACACAGCCAGGGAATGGGTGCCTTCGTACTCTGTGAGAAGCTAGATAAGGAGCTTCAAATCTGGTGTGTAAACAGTTTTCAAAAATGGAAGGAAACTGAACAAACCCCGAGCGCCCACCATAGCTGCATCTGTAACCACATGGAGATTTGCACAGCATTTCACTGGGAACTGTGCTGAGACTTTCCTTAGTTATTTAAACTAGGAGGTACTCACACCCCTAGCGTGAGGAAAAATTGGGCTGGGTGCACCTAAAGAGCTCAATTAAAAAAATTTAGACTTTCTACTCTCATAATTAGCAGTAAAATTATTAACCTATGGCTAATAATAAGCATTAGCTAAGTAGTCATTTGACACCAGCTAAATGTGAAGAAAGTTGATGAAAATTTTGTGGGGTCAGTGACAATCTTGTTTGATGAATGACATAAATATCATAGGGCAGTTTCAAATGGCAAAATTAACTTTTATGGGGAGAAAATGGCATTTCCTCTGTTCTCCCCTCTTATCAGTACCCTGACGTTCATGTACCAGGCGTGTTTTAACCTGGTGCTGCTGGGCTTTTGGTTGCCTTAGGAATTCTGGTACTTTCTCTTTTTAAGTCATAATTTTGAGCATCACAGCCTCGTCTGAGAAAAGGTCAGTAGTTCCCGTCAACCAATATAATCGGGGGAATCGCAAATTTGAAGTACTAGCTAACCACAAGACTAACCTCACAGGTTCTATTTATGAGCCTGTGATTTTCATTCACCAGAGAAATCTGTCTCAGCCATCCTTTCCCTTTAATGGCTCTCACAAAAAATCCTCTGGCTTTATTACCAGGCATATAATATTAATGTTTAGAGCGGGCCAAGGGGTGACAGCCTTTTTTAAAACCAAGAGGCCTTTTGAAGCTTAGCATCTTAAGGAGGGGTAGAAGCAGATGCTTTCTTGTTATATATATTCCTTTAACCTACATGCAATTTTCCCCTCCCATTCTAAGTTGCTCTTTCTGAGAGCGAAATGGGAAGGAAATAATGTCTCCCCCGAGTGCTGTTTTTAAGGCCTCGCTTTGTAATGATGGATTATAGGCAGCAGTGAGAATCTAAGGGAAAAAAAATGTGCCAGCATGGTTCTCGGGAGAAGCAGTAACACGAGTGAAAAAAAACATGTAGTTCAAAGAGAGCAGCGACTATAGTCACATTCCGCCGAGCAGCTTGCTGTCAGCTCTGGCTGTACATTCCAGAATGTCTCTCTAGTTGTTCATGTATTGCAAAGTAAGTACTGTGACACACATACACACAGAGCTATAGATAACTCACACCCTCAAAAAGATGAGAGAGAAATAAGGAGAGATTACCAACACCCTGGCACTGCACGGGGCTTGGCATGTACTGGGGCAGGTTAAACACCGATAGAGTAAATAAGCCTCATCGCTGTAGAAAGAGATATCATACAGAATCAAATCCCAAGCTTTTGTGTGTCTCCGATATTTTCTTCCTTGCTTGGGGAAGTGTGATACCTTCTGTTGCCTGCCTTGGTATTGATCTATTTTACATTTTATTCGCTCGACTATTCTCTTCACACAGGTGATAACTCTGTCTTATTCATCTTTGGATCCCTGTCCCTAGCATAATATCTGGCAGGTAGTTCATGCACAATAAAAGCTTATTAAATCACACAAATCCTAAGGGGAAATGAGTATTGAGTAAAAACAGAAGATGAATGAGAAATGAACCTTGGAGGCTGGGAAATGTGAAAACAAATGGAGAGACAAAGAGTGTTCAGAGGGAACATAATTCCATTTCATTGAAGAACATAAAATGCACTTTGTAGAATTGCTAAGGATATCAAAGAATAATAAAAAAAATCTTGAAGAAGAGATTTTGAGAACGATGCAAAAGTAACTTTGAAATGCATCCCTAGAAACGGTGCTTAATGAGTTGACCACATTGGGAGACCAAGGCCAGGGGCAGGAGCAGTGTACTAGGACTCGAGTTATTGGATGCAGACAATAGAAACCAACTTGGCTGACTTGGCAGAAAGGAAATTTATTGGAAAACCAGTAGGTAACCCATGGAAGCAACAGGAACATTAGGCAAGCTGAGCTTATGCAGGAGTCAAGAGAGGCCAAGCAGCCAAAAATACAGCCCCATAGGAATGGTCTGGTGAGAATGCCTCTGCTGGTGTCACCACCACTGGATGCTCCCTCTGGGCTGCTAGAGCTTCCCTTTGACCACCTTGCAACTTTGCATCACTGCCCAGGATTGCAAGCCCTAAGGAGGGGTATCTGGTTGACTGAATGCAGGCCACAGATTGGTACTCTGGGTACCAGGAGGCAGGGAGAGGAGATATCTGCCCCTCTGGCTTCCTGCATACTTGAGAGTACCCTTGAGATGTCCACATGCTGGTCAGCCAACAAATAAATATCTACAAGCACGACACCAGGTTCCTAGGATTCGAGCCTCCACTGCATGGGTCAGCCAAGGGAGTCCTGTCATCTCTCTACTTTGTCCATCAAAAATGGTGAGATCTTTAAAACTTGAAGTTCTTCACCTTCAAATATTCAACCAAAATCTGTTGAACACTGACTATGGGCCAGAAATTGTGCTAAGCATTGCCGATGCAGTGGCTGTACCACAGCGCAGTCCCCGCCTCCATGGAGCTGACACCGCCCTTCAGGAGATTCAATTCCTAGTTCCTTAGGAGAAGGGAAGCTAATTAAGCTATTACAAACTCATTCAGCACCTTCCACGTGCACAGTACTTCCACACACATCATTTGATTTCATTTCATAAGAACCTCACTTTTTTTCCTGGTGAGAAAACTGAAGCTAAGGGAGTTTAAAGTAACTGACCCACTGCCAGATCCCAGCAGGGTTAGGGTTCAAACTCAGTTCTGTCCAATGGCTGCACTTTCCAGCACATCACTTAATGGCAAGATGAACTGGGGAGTTTACTCCTGCTGGTTCAAGCCACAGATCAAAACTTTTCTCGCTCTTTTACATTTAGCGCTGGGAACTGAGATGAGACATTTTCTCTGTAAGGTATCAGAAGCTTGTGTGAGACAATGTGAGTCATCCTCAAAGTAACATTTCAGCATTGGCACTTAATGTGGGTGGGCTCTTAAAGCAAAGAAAACGGAAATTCATTGTGAAGGAGAATTGCTAAATGCCAAAAGGAAGTGGATGACCCAGTAATATATATTACCCCAAAATAAAACTAGTGGCAATGTAAAATTATAATTTGCAACATGTTTAAGGCCAACATAATAAAGACTAAGCAGGTTTCAATTTTCTGCCGAAGAGAAGATAAATTACTGGTGCCAGATGTCTAGCAACCAAGCAAGATAACATGAAAATTTAATTTTTGCTTGCTTAACTATAATATTTAAGACTCAAAATACAGATTGGGGTTCATAAAACAGTAAAGGTTATAGCCATCTGCTTGGTTACAGAATAGATCAAGATTCAGAGGGTGACTCTACATGCAGGAGGAAATTCATAAAGTGTGAAGAATCTACAGGCAAAATAGGATGATTTATTCTATTCATTCATTGAATGACTTTATGTGACAGCCATTTGTGCCAGGTCTGAAAAAACTGATGATAAGACATATGCAGATAAACATCTTCTCCATCTTCGCACAGACTCCCCCTGCCTGAACCATCTGGCCTCCCTTGCCACCTCCCTTGCAATCCTCCCCTTTTCCCACCCTGCCTTTATCTAGTTAAGTCCAACCCTGTCCTTCTGATTTTGGCTTAACTAACACTTCCTCAGGGAAGTTGTCTCAGAGCTGGTGGACCAGGTAAATTACACCCTCATAACATCACACATCTCTCTTTGTGGCAATTATCACTGTTGCTTTTTTACATTTCTGTTATTATTTGATTGATGTCTCTCCTATGAGCCAGTTAGCTCCTTGAGATCCGGGACACTATCTGATAATACTTATCACTGCATCCCCAGCTCATGGCACAGTACATATAAGAGTTCAGAATAGGTACCCAATAAATATTTGTTAAATAAATACAACTCTACACTGTCTATGTTGAAAGAATGACTGCTGCTGTCTTACAAAGACCCTTCAAATACTTTCCTCCCCAAATTATAACTTTTGATAATGCCTACCCAAAATAACAAAAGGAGAATGGTTAAACACTTCATCAGTTTTATTCCTTGGAGTATTAAGGATACCTGCAGTGTGAATGAATTGGAAACTGAGTCAATGGCTCAGAGTATTGGCAGCTGTCTGTTCAAGGAGGGTTTTTTTTCCCTCTTTAATTGCTATTTCTAGATAATTCTGCAGTCATTTATTTTTCCATCCTCATTTGATTTTCACGCTGGCCAGATTTGGAATAGCTGAGTAGTTTTAGGATCACTGTTAAAAATAACAGGTGGATCTTTGAACATAGTAGGGAGTTGGCGTCTTGAATAATGGAAATCTATTTTAAGCCACCATAATTGGTTCTATTAACCCTAAAAGGCTACTAGCTATCTTGGACTTGCACAAAAGTGCCTGTGTTTTTGTGTGATGGAAAGGTCAGAATGATGCATAGCAATATTGAAATCCTGCATTCCTATGAAAGTAAGAAGAAATAATTAAGACTGAAAAGTTTTTTTGAAGCCAGATTAGAGAACTGAATAAGAATCACCAAACCATCTGAAAATGTCCACATCTGTCTTGACCGAAGCAATCTGTGACGATTAACTTGAATTCCTTCCTTTTCGGAGAGGGTCTTATGAGGAAACCAAGTACTTTGTGGGTAACAGTTTAGACATTTATTGCCATTGTCTCCACAAAGAGTCATGGCTGAATCTCCCAAAGTACGAAGGAGAGAAGGAAGCGCCCAAGGTCATCGCTTCCGAGTTTAGCTATCCATAGCCCTTCCCTGCTGAGTTCACACACAAGTCCCACTAAATTCTGAGCAGGGCCCTCCAGTGGGCTTAAAAAGATGCCAGCAAAAATACTTTGTTTTGCACTTAGTAGTGCTTTCTCACAGGGCACTCTTATTTTCCTTATCTCCAAATTCCTGGGTGGCACCCCAGAGTTGACTTTTTGTTCTGCTTGAACCCACACCATGTTATTAAGAAACATGAGGCACAAAGAAGTTAAATAACATTCTTTCAGTCATTCAACATGTATTTATTGAGTACCTATTATGTGTCATGCTCCAAGGTGGGTTCTGGGGAGTAAAACCATGCATAAAAATACAATCTCTGTACACAAGGAGGCAGACAAATAATGATAAATTATGCAAATTTATGCAAAATTGGATAAATTCACTATTGGGAAAGTAGAGGTCACAGAGGGTCATAGATAGTATGGATACCTAAATCTGTTTTGTTCTCCTTCTTTTGTTTTTTGGCTTTCCAATTTAATAACCAAGTAAAATTTAGCTGAACAAGTATTTTTGGAGATAACGAATATCAAACATTGATGGGGCAAATTCCCTTAGCAGCCAAGACAGCCTGACTAGGATGGGGAAGTTTTAGATGTGTCTTCAGTGTGGGAGATGTACCTTGTCTTTGACATGAAAATCATCAGGAACAAAGTGAAGAAAATACCTTGTAAGTTTCCATTACTAAGTGGGAATCAAGAATTACTTTGGAAAGATGAATTGAGGTTAGATACCAGATGACATAGATATAAAGCATTTTGAAAAGTGATAACATTTTTTAAAAAGGAGAGAAAGAAATGTCAGAGGTCAACTTGGACATTGTCATGGATGGAATGATAGGGGCTTTATTCAAGAACCTAAGGCATGGAGTTTTATTTTTAATCAAAGTTTCTACTGTTGGAAATCCATTTTGTTCACTAGACTCAACCAGGTCAAAACTCAGACCGGGGTTCTTTTAAATTTTTTAGGCTCTGCTAAGGTTCTTGGAAAAAGTCAAAGAAATATTTGGTTTAGAGATTTGACAAATTCATGAAAAGACTTCTGTGAGGTTTTAAAATACTTCTGACTGCTTCTGCTGACTTAACTAGTGTTGCTGAATTAATATGATTTGAAAGAAACCCTATTTCTCAGTGTAAAACTAGAAAAAAATTCCACCTGTTTTAGCTATTCTAAAGAAGGTATAAAAATGACAAGATATCCTACCTTTTTGCTTTTTTATCAATTTTTCAGAAGTTTTCCTATTAGCATGTAACTTACATGACTTTGGATTCTAGGATAAATAGAAGATAACGTACCACTAGAGAGTTACTTCGGACTAGCTGTCATTTTGACAGATAATGGCTTTCTGAATTATGGTTATACCGTACTATAAAACATCAGCAAACCTAATGAATAAGCAAATGATGAGCAGTTTGGCTTTCCAACCAAAAGAGCTCTGTTAATTTTCTTTGATAACTATTTGGTTTCATGAATAGGCTCTTTTGAGATTTTAATCTTTAAAAAGAATTATCTCCAAATCTTGAATTCTGGAAGGTTATAAGATGTTTTGTCAGGGAGGAAGGGTTGTGGGAAGGGATAGTTAGGGAGTTTGGGATTGACATGTACACACTGCTATATTTAAAATAGATAACCAACATGGACCTACTCTATAGCACAGGGAACTCTGCTCAATATTTGGTAACAACCTAAATGGGAAAAGAATTTGAAAAAGAATAGATACATGTATATGTATAACAGAATCACTTTGCTGTACACCCCAAACTAACACAACATTGTTAATCAACTATACTCCAATATAATATAAAAAGTTAAAAAAAAGATGCTTTGTCAAAGATGTCTAAACAATTATTCTCATGGTAAGTTCATTCCGAAGCTTTAATGTGCATCAGAATCAACCATCAAAGGCTCCTGGGCCTTTATGAAAGGAGATTGTAATTCAGTAGATCTGGGGCAGGGTCCTAGAACCTGCATTTTAAATTACTACCTCTGGGGATTTTCAAGCCAAGGCTCTGTTGATCACTTTATTCGTTTTCTATTGTTGTGTAACAAATTACCACAACCTTAGGGGCTTAAAACAACACATCTTCATTATCTCACAGTTTCTGTGGGTGAGAAATTTGGGAACAACTTTGCTGGATCTCAGGGACTCACAAGCTTGAAATCAAGATGTGAGCTGGCCTGTGCTCTCATCTGGAGGCTCTCCTTCCAAGCTGGTTCAGGGTGTTGGCAGAATTTCTTTCTTTGAGGCTGTAGACTGAAGGCCCTGGCTTCTTAACTGGCTCTCAGTCAGAGGCCACTCTCAGGTCCTAGAGGCCAGCTGCAGACCCCTGCTACATGACCCTTTCCATAGACAGTGCAGACATGGCGGCATGCTTCCTGAGCCCAGGGAGGGATGCTCTCTGACCCCAGGGAGGGCCCAGTCTCTCTATTAAAAGCTTTTACCTCCTTAAGTCAGACCTACCCAGGATAGTCTCTCTCAAAATCAACTGATTTGGGATGTTAATTATGCCTGCAAAAGCTCTTCATCTTAGTGTAACCTAGTCACCGGAATGAGATGCTATTTACCACCCTGGCCACGCTCAAGGGAAGGGAGTCACGAGGGCGGCCATGTACACCAGGGGTGGGAATCTGGGGGCTGTTTGAGATCCTGCTTGCTACAGCCACCCTTGAGAAGCACAGATTTCAGAGGACAAAAATCACAGACGCCTGGGAACTTTCAGTGTGACACAGATAAGGCTGATAGATCTAGTCTCATAGGTGCGGTTGGTCCTTACCGACAATAAAATAAAAATGGAAAAACTGGTCTTGTTTTCCCACCTTTGCTCTAATCAGTCAGGAAAGCTTTGTCATTTACTCTTTACAGCTAAAGGCTCCATAGGAAAAAATGTGGACTTTGGTGGTGATTTTAGCATTTCTATAGGAATGAAAGGGCCCTCGGTATCTGCTGGACATGGCCTCAAAAAGGTATCTATTCCCTTAAAGACTAGTTGCTACCTTAATTTTTAAAACGTCTAGTTAAGACGGATACTTTTCTGAGAAAACTTACAAAACCTCACATCAGAAGAACAGAAAATCTAAACAAAACCATTATCATAGAAGAAATAGAAAATTTGTCAGTTATCTCTCAAAAAATAACAGGAAGAGCAGTATACAGCGGAATTTTAACAATTTCTAAACAACAGATATTTCCAGTGGTATTTTAACTGTTATGACCATAGAAAAAACGGATGTTTCCTACGTCTATTTATGAAATAAACATTTATATTCAAGCCCAAGGAAGATTGTGTCTAAAATGAAAGTATCGAGCAATCTTACTTACGTCTATCTATGCAAAAATCCTCAACAAATATTAGCAAAAGAATCCAGTAGCACAGTTTAAAAAAATATGTATACATACATACATACACACACTCCTATGATCAAGTGGGGCTTATTCCACGAATACAAGAACAGTCCAGCATTAGGAGATCTATTAATGTCACTCATCATATTAACAGATCTAAGGGAACGATTGTTGGATCATTTCTATAGATGATAAAAATGTATTTGATTATATGCACAAAAGAAGAAGACTTAGAAGACCTACTTTTCTCATTATTTATTCTACAAATTTACTTCTAATTTTTAAAAGACAAATATAGCTGTTGTGCTATATTCAATTGATTTAAAACATTTCAGCATCGATAATATGATGTTACAGTTAAATATTAAGCACACCACAAGAGTCTGAGCTATCAACCAGAGGCTTTGCTAAGTAGAATGATGAATATTAGAAATGAGTTTTCATTAGTAAAATTAGTGGTAATCAAAATCCGAATTGTATGTTCATTGTTGAAATTAGAGGCATTCAAGATTTGTTAGTTGGATAAAATATTGTAGAAAAATGCTCCACGGCTGCACTAATGGGGTATGAGAACCCAGCCAACATTGTAACCTCTACTTTAGGAATCGTCCAACTCCTTGCATAGGTCCCTGGCTGCATGATGCCAACTGCAAGCCTAAGTCCTACCTCTGGAGCATGTCCTGTCCTCCCCAAGTAAGCTGTGAAGCCCAAGTGACAGGGAGCATGGACTCACATCAAGCCTATACAGCAGGTTTTCCAAGCTGTGCCCTTGCCCTCTCTCTACTGGCTAACAAATACCTAATAAATGCCTGTATGTGAGGAAAAATTTCTCCTGGTGAGATTACCCATGCTCAAACTTTTTGGTGGTTGATTTTATCTACTGATAAGAACCTAAGGGTTGTGCATGGTTAGACTGGCTTAGGTCATTTCACAGCAATAGCTGTAGGGATTTTGTAAACCTTTAGTAAAACTAGTAAAATTAAAAACAATTTACCTAATGATCAAAACACCTAAGACTAAATTACAGAAAGCATAATTCATATAGTAAAATCTAAATTAAAAATCCAGAAACCACACACAAAAAGCAAAATGTATAAAATTTAGACAAAGTAAGGAAGATATAATGCTAAGTATAAACAATTGGGTATTTTGTATAAGTGTTATTTAATCTGTATTGTATACTTGAAATCTGCTAAAAGGATAGATTTTAAATTAAATTTTCTCAACACACACACACAATGGTAACTATGTGGAGGTGATGGATAAGTTATTTAGCTTTATCATGGTGATCTTTTCACAATGTATGCATATATCAAAATATCAAGTTGTATGTACACCTTATATAATTACTATTTTTATATGTCAAAGATATCAATAAAGTTGTTAAAAATGAAAAAAAAATGTATTTGACAAAATACAATACCCATTCTTCATAAAAACACCTAATAAAAATAAGATAAATAGGTACTTCCATAATATGATAAAATATATCTGTCTCAAACAAAAACTCAGAATCATGCTTAGTAGGGAAACACTAAAACATGCTTAGCTAAAGCCAGAAATGTTCAAGAATGTTCACTATTGCCACTTTATCTACAGTCATCCTAGAAGTACTAGTCAACACAATTAGATAAGAGGCAGAACTACAAGGTTCACAAGTTGGAAAGGATAGGTAAAATGATCACTTATTTTGCAGATGATATGATATGTACCCAAAAATCTAATTCCCTAAAAACATCTTTGAAAAGTTCAGTAAGGGGCAGGGTACAAAATTAATATAAAAAGTCAAACAACATTTATATATTTAAACAACAACCAGTTAGAAGATATACTGCATTTAAAACAGCTGCTGAAAATAAAGTAATTAGGAATAAACTTCAGAAAAATGCTCCTGAGAGACATAAAAATGACTTGAAGAAAAGGAATGGTATATAATGTTCTTGAAAGGAAGATGAATATAAAAAAATGCCAATTTTCCCTAAATCAATAAATAAACAAGTTCATTTCCATATCCCAATGAAAAATAAACTGTCAATAGTAGACAGGAAAAAAATGGACATAGAAGAATAAACAGGAAAAGTATCCATTCCATTATGGTACTGGTACAGACTAGATAAAAATATCCAATGAAACATTAGAAAGTTCAGGACTTTAGTAAATGATGAAAATGTCATATCAAATCAGTAGGAAAACAAAGAAATACTGAATGAATGATGTTGGAACAACGGAATAATCATCTAGGAAAAAAAATTTACTTAATCCAGAGCCCACACTAATACTGGAGTAAATTCCATACAGATCAGTGATTTTAATGAAAACATGAAACCACAAAAGTAATAGAAGAAACAATGGTAGAATTCATTTACAACTAACACAGAACTAATCATGACACAAAACTCAGCTAAAACACTAATAAATTTGACCCTGTGCAAAAGAATGTACACAGCAAAAGCAACTGGGAGAAAGTTATTTGCAGTTCATCACAGACAAGCAACCTTTCCTAGTATATAAGGAACTTCTAATAATTGATGAAGAAAAGACCATAACCTAGTAGGCAAATGGGTAAAGGACAAGAATGGACTGTTTACAGAAAAAGGAAATACAAATAGTTATTAAACATATGAAAGGTTGTTTGGTCTCACTCAGACCAAATTCTTTAAAAAATATTTTTTTGTTGTTGTTTACTATGTGCCAATAATATTGGTCACTTGGGTATAGGAGACACAGCAGTGAACCAAACAAAATAAAGATTTCTGCTCTCATGGAGCTTCATTCAGGTGGGAAAGTAAGTTGAAGCTACACTGAGATGCCACTTTCATCTATCAGATTGGCAAAAATCCAGAAGTTTGACGTCACACTCTACGGCAAGGGGCAAGAAGTACTCTCATACTTTACTAAGGTAAACTGAGAGGCGAAATTGGTGCAACTTCCATGATAGGTAATTTGGCAATAACCATCAAAGTTACAAATGTATAAGCTCTTTGAGCCAGCAATTCTATTTCTAGGAATTTATCCTACAGATTTACTCACATAGGAGAGAAATGGCATCTATACAATGTTTATTGCTTGTGTATTTACAAGATCAAAAATGATTAGACACCATCTAAGCAGACACCATCTAGGCTGTTTAAAGACATGGTGTTACATCCATACTGTGGAATACCAGGACGTTGTAAAAAGGAAAGAGGAAGCAGTTCTGTGGAAAGATCCCTAAGATATATCATTCATGATATATATGTATGGTATTCTACTAATTGTGTAAAGAAGGACAAAAACAACATTTTAATAACATATATTAAAGTACAAATTTATCACATATCTACCTACCTATCTATCTATCTATCTATCTATCTATCTATCTATCTATCTATCTATCAACTATCTAGAAGGGAAAGAACTATGTGATATGGTGGGAAGTGATTGCCTGGGAGATGGGGTAAAAAGGAATATTCACTGAATATCCCTTCATAGTTTAAATTTTTTTAATCAGGTGAATGTATTCCTTATACAGAAAATTAAATCCAAAAAATAAGTTTTTCTTATCAAAAATTTTTTTCTAATTAAAGGAATAACATTCTGAGAGAAGCTTTGACAGGATTTCCCTTTTGGTAAACTACACCAGTGTTTAATAATCTTCTTGGAAAAAAAAGAATCATATTCTTGATTATACTTAAATCTTCCTTTCTGATATCTCTTCTTAAGAAGCAACTACACAAATTTCTCTTTAAATTAGAGGTCACCTCATTTCCATCCATGTTCAGGGCTTTGTATAAAAAGTAGAGACATCTGTGAAACAAAAAACCACGTGTATTATGTAGAACTCAAGTTTCAATATAAAGACTAGAAAAGCAAGACCCAGGAACCCAGTGGAATAAAAGAGATACCATTGAGCCATGGACATCAAGTTTTACCTTCTATTTAAAGTCAGTTGAAGATAATATTAGAAGAATTTTATAAAGTCACAGAGTCATAGCAAAGGAAGACAGGTAGGAGTTCATCTAATTTGTAACTTTGCTTTTTGGTAAAATTGTCCCTGAAATCAAGGATGTTATTTATTAATATTATTCTTAGGGACATATTTCAACAATATGCAAAGAAGGATACGTTTGTACTTTCCAAACTAAAATTCTTTTCTTGCTACTTGACATTGTATCTTAAATTTTTTCTTTACTTTGCTCCTCCTTAACTATACTGCAGATCTTGTGCTCAGAAGGAGATGAGGGAGGAGGAATTGAAAGGATAGATATAGAGTTGAGAGAAATGGGTTAAAAGTGTCAGAGTTGAGAGGGCAGACAGCAGAAGCAAGAAGAACTACAATCCTGCAGCCTGTAAAACAAAAACCACATTCACAGAAAGATAGACAAGATGAAAAGGCAGAGGGCTATGTACCAGATGAAGGAACAAGATAAAACCCCAGAAAAACAACTAAATGACATGGAGATAGGCAACCTTCCAGAAAAAGAATTCAGAATAATGATAGTGAAGATGATCCAGGACCTCATAAAGAATGGAGGCAAAGATCGAGAAGATGCAAGAAATGTTTAACAAAGACCTAGAAGAATTAAAGAACAAACAAATAGAGATGAACAATACAATAACTGAAATGAAAACTACACTAGAAGGAATCAATAGCAGAATAACTGAGGCAGAAGAACGGATAAGTGAACTGGAAGACAGAATGGTGGAATTCACTGCTGCGGAACAGAATAAAGAAAAAAGAATGAAAAGAAATGAAGACAGCCTAAGAGACCTCTGGGAAAACATTAAACATAACAACATTCACATTATAGGGGTCCCAGAAGGAGAAGAGAGAGAGAAAGGACCAGAGAAAATATTTGAAGAGATTATAGTTGAAAACTTCCCTAACATGGGAAAGGAAATAGCCACCCAAGTCCAGGAAGTGCAGAGAGTCCCATACAGGATAAACCCAAGGAGAAACACACCGAGACACATAGTAATCAAATAGGCAAATATTAAAGACAAAGAAAACTTATTGAAAGCAGCAAGGGAAAAATGACAAATAACATACAAGGGAACTCCCATAAGGTTAACAGCTGATTTCTCAGCAGAAACTCTACAAGCCAAAAGGGAGTGGCATGATATACTTAAAGTGATGAAAGGGAAGAACCTACAACCAAGATTACTCTACCCGGCAAGGATCTCATTCAGATTCGATGGAGAAATCAAAAGCTTTACAAACCAGCTCTACAACAAATGCTAAAGGAACTTCTCTAAGTGGGAAACACAAGACAAGAAAAGGACCTACAAAAACAAACCCAAAACAATTAAGAAAATGGTCATAGGAACATACATATCGATAATTACCTTAAACGTGAATGGATTAAATGCTCCAACCAAAAGACACAGGTTTGCTGAATGGATACAAAAACAAGACCCATATATATGCTGTCTACAAGAGACCCACTTCAGACCTAGGGACACATACAGACTGAAAGTGAGGGGATGGAAAAAGATATTCCATGCAAATGGAAATCAAAAGAAAGCTGGAGTAGCAATACTCATACCACATAAAATAGACTTTAAAATAAAGAATGTTACAAGAGACAAGGAAGGACAGTACATAATGATCAAGGGATCAGTCCAAGAAGAAGATATAACAATTATAAATATATATGCCCCCAACATAGGAGCACCTCAATACATAAGGCAACTGCTTACAGCTATAAAAGAGGAAATCGACAGTAACACAATAATACTGGGGGACTTTAACACCTCACTTACACCAATGGACAGATCATCCAAAATGAAAATAAATAAGGAAACAGAAGCTTTAAATGACACAATAGACCAGATAGATTTAATTGATATTTATAGGACATTCCATCCAAAAACAGCAGATTACACTTTCTTCTCAAGTGCACACAGAACATTCTACAGGATAGATCACATCTTGGGTCACAAATCAAGCCTCAGTAAATTTAAGAAAATTGAAATCATATCAAGCATCTTTTCTGACCACAACACTATGAGATTAGAAATGAATTACAGGGAAAAAAAAGTAAAAAACACAAACACATGGAGGCCAAACACTACGTTACTAAATAACCAAGAAATCACTGAAGAAATGAAAGACAAAATCAAAAAATACCTAGAGACAAATGACAATGAAAACACGACGATCCAAAACCTATGGGATGCAGCAAAAGCTGTTCTAAGAGGGAAGTTTATAGCCATACAAGCCTACCTCAAGAAACAAGAAAAATCTCAAGGTTAAATTGTTAAGTAAACAATTTAACCTTACACCTAAAGGAACTAGAGAGAGAAGAGCAAACAAAACCCAAAGTTAGTAGAAGGAAAGAAATCATAAAGATCAGAGCAGAAATAAATGAAATAGAGACAAAGAAAACAATAGCAAAGATCAATAAAACTAAAAGTTGGTTCTTTGAGAAGATAAACAAAATTGATAAACCATTAGCCAGACTCATCCAGAAAAAGAGGGAGAGGACTCAAATCAACAAAATTAGAAATGAAAAAGGAGAAGTTACAACAGACACCGCAGAAATACAAAACATCCTAAGAGACTACTACAAGCAACTCTATGCCAATAAAATGGACAACCTGGGAAAAATGGACAAATTCTTAGAAAGGTATAACCTTCCAAGACTGAACCAGGAAGAAATAGAAAATATGAACAGACCAATCACAAGTAATGAAATTGAAACTGTGATCAAAAATCTTCCAACAAACAAAAGTCCAGGACCAGATGGCTTCACAGGTGAATTCTATCAAACATTTAGAGAAGAGCTAACACCCATCCTTCTCAAACTCTTCCAAAAATTGCAGAGGAAGGAACACTCCCAAACTCATTCTATGAGGCCACCATCACCCTGATACCAAAACCAGACAAAGACACTACAAAAAAAGAAAATTACAGACCAATATCACTGATGAATATAGATGCAATAATCCTCAACAAAATACTAGCAAACAGAATCCAACAACACATTAAAAGGATCATACACCATGATCAAGTGGGATTTATCCCAGGGATGCAAGGATTCTTCAATATACGCAAATCAATCAATGTGATACACCATATTAACAAATTGAAGAATAAAAACCATATGATCATCTCAGTAGATGAAGAAAAAGCTTCTGCCAAAATTCAACACCCATTTATGATAAAAACTCTCCAGAAAGTGGGCATAGAGGGAACCTACCTCAACATAATAAAGGCCATATATGACAAACCCACAGCAAACATAATTCTCAATGGTGAAAAACTGAAAGCATTTCCTCTAAGATCAGGAACAAGACAAGGATGTCCACTCTCACTGCTATTATTCAACATAGTTTTGGAAGTCCTAGCCATGGCAATCAGAGAAGAAAAAGAAATAAAAGGAATACAAATTGGAAAAGAAGAGGTAAAACTGTCACTGTTTGCAGATGACCTGATACTATACATAGAGAATCCTAAAGATGTCACCAGAAAACTACTAGAGCTAATCAATGAATTTGGTAAAGTTGCAGGATACAAAAGTAATGCACAGAAATCTCTTGCATTCCTATACACTAATGATGAAAAATCTGAAAGAGAAATTAAGGAAACACTCCCATTTACCATTGCAACAAAAAGAATAAAATACCTAGGAATAAACCTACCTAGGGAGACAAAAGACCTGTGTGCAGAAAACTATAAGACACTGATGAAAGAAATTAAAGGTGATGGGCTTCCCTGGTGGTGCAGTGGTTGAGAATCTGCCTGCCAATGCAGGGGACATGGGTTCGAGCCCTGGTCCGGGAAGATCCCACATGCTGCAGAGCAACTAAGCCCGTGCGCCACAACTACTGAGCCTGCGCATCTGGAGCCTGTGCTCCACAACAAGAGAGGCCGTGACAGTGAGAGGCCCACGCACCATGATGAAGAGTGGCCCCCGCTTGCCACAACTAGAGAAAGCCCTCGCACAGAAACGAAGACCCAACACAGCCAAAAATAAATAAATTAATTAATTAATTAAAAAAAAAAAGAAATTAAAGGTGATACCAACAGATGGAGAGATATACCATGTTCTTGGACTGGAAGAATCGATATTGTGAAAATGACTATACTACCCAAAGCAATCTACAGATTCAATGCAATCCCTATCAAATTACCAATGGCATTTTTTATGGAAATAGAAGAAAAAATCTTAAAATTTGTATGGAGACACAAACGACCCTGAATAGCCAAAGCAGTCTTGAGGGAAAAAAATGGAGCTGGAGGAATCAGACTCCCTGTCTTCAGACTATACTACAAAGCTACAGTAATCAAGACAGTATGGTACTGGCACAAAAACAGAAATATTGATCAATGGAACAAGATAGAAAGCCCAGAGATAAACCCACGCACACATGGTCAACTAATCTATGACAAAGGAGGCAAGGATATACAATGGAGAAAAGACAGCCTCTTCAATAAGTGGTGCTGGGAAAACTGGACAGCTACATGTAAAAGAATGAAATTAGAACACTCCCTAACACCATACACAAAAATAAACTCAAAATGGATTAAAGACCTAAATGTAAGACCAGACACTATAAAACTCTTAGAGAAACACATAGGAAGAACACTCTTTGACATAAATCACAGCAAGATCTTTTTTGGTCCACCTCCTAGAGTAATGGAAATAAGAACAAAAATAAACAAATGGAACCTAATGAAACTTCAAAGCTTTTGCACAGCAAAGGAAACCATAAACAAGACAAAAAGACAACCCTCAGAATGGGAGAAAATATTTACAAATGAATGAACGGACAAAGGATTAATCTCCAATATATATAAACAGCTCATGCAGCTCAATATTAAAGAAACAAACAACCCAATCCAAAAATGGGCAGAAGACCTAAATAGACATTTCTCCAAAGAAGACCTACAGATGGCCAAGAAGCACATGAAAAGATGCTCAACATCACTAATTATTAGAGAAATGCAAATCAAAACTACAATGAGGTATCACCTCACACTGGTTAGAATGGGCATCATCAGAAAATCTACAAACAACAAATGCTGGAGAGGGTGTGGAGAAAAAGGAACCCTCTTGCACTGTTGGTGGGAATGTAAATTGATACAGCCACTATGGAGAACAGTATGGAGGTTCCTTAAAAAACTAAAAGTAGAATTACCATATGATCCAGCAATCCCACTACTGGGCATATACCCAGAGAAAACCGTAATTCAAAAAGACACATGCACCCCAACGTTCATTGCAGCACTATTTACAATAGCCAGGTCATGGAGGCAACCTAAATGCCCATTGACAGATGAATGGATAAAGAAGATGTGGTACATATATACAATGGAATATTACTCAGCCATAAAAAGGAACGAAACTGGGTCATTTGTTGAGACGTGGATGGATCTAGAGACTGTCATACAGAGTGAAGTAAGTCAGAAAGAGAAAAACAAATATCGTAAATTAATGCATGTATGTGGAACCTAGAAAAATGAGCCGGTTTGCAGGGCAGAAGTTGAGACACAGATGTAGAGAACAAACATATGGACACCAAGGGGGAAAGCCGCTGGGGGGTGGGGATGATGGTGTGATGAATTGGGCGATTGGGATTGACATGTATACACTGATGTGTATAAAATTGATGACTAATGAGAAAAAAAAAGCAAAGTGTCAGAGTTGCAGGCAGGAAATTTAGTAAGTCGTGGAAACTGCCAGAGTCCTGTCTAGGTGGAAGGCATGGTTCTCTTACTACATTGGAATATACTGTGTCTACTTTAGCATTGCTCTTGACTAAATACAGACTAGAACAGCTCTCCTTCTTAAACAGCAGAGACCACGCAGAGGCTGCCTATGGCTCAGGTCAAGGACGCGCTTCCTCCAATACCAGAACTAGAAGTTACTTCCATGGCGCATCAGCAAGATCAATATACACGGTGAGTGATGCTTCAGCTTTATTGACGATTTGACTATTCATTATAAACGTGAATAGATCCAAGGAGGTATAGTTTGCCCCAAACTGCATTTCTATCAGGGTGTAGGAGATAGAAAGTGATGAACTTGTGAAATCAGTTCATATGAATTAGATGGCATGAAATAAAATCACTGTTTCCTCCAAGGTCTAGGAAGGACCAGTAAAGTAATCTCTTAGTCTGTTGAACAACATGTGCCCTGAGATGTCTGCTCATCTCTTGGTACTGTTTCCTGGGGTTCAGTCATAAGTCCAGCAGGCTAATCATTGTTTCACTTGGAACATGAGAAAAGAGAGAATGTAAATTTGTAAAGCAGAACTACTCACTGACTTTCAACTACTGAAATAAAAACTCCTCTAAATTTAATATTTGATAACCTAGATTAATGCACATTGATTTCCATGTATTTGAATACAAAACTGTGATCAGAAGTTTCTTAGAAATCTTTTTCTTTCATTCAACAAATATTTATTAAATAGCTATTTTGTTAAAGGCACTACTGATAACCACTGTAGGGGGTATAAAAATTATAACAGGGACAAGAAGGGAAACTAGCATTTCTTAGTATTCTTTTATTGTGCTTGGTGGTGATAGACTAGATCATTTACTGTTTATAATATTTGGGTCCCGGCAGGAAACTGATGGTATACTCATATTGAATAATTTGGGGAGAGTTTCATAAAGGGCCTATTAAGCCAGGATGTGGGAAAACCAAAAAAGGACAGTGTAGCATCCTAGGACTAGTAACTGGGGGCACTGCTACTGTCCCTAAGACTAAAGGGACAAGGAACTCAGAGAGACAGAGACAGAAGCACACACATACACACACAGAAGGAATATGTGGGGAGGGCTGCCTGATAGGAGCTGTGGCTTTTGGTCATGGACACAACAGCCTGTGGTTGCCCTGAGGAGAGAGAATGAATATCCCAACTTGGGTGTTCTCCTTTTTTCCCAATGTCTAGTACTCCCCACTGGCCAAACCCAACCAGAGCCAGAGGACACTGGTGCTAGATTGAGACAGTTCATATAGATTGGCCTCCCAGAGCACCAAGCAAAGTGGACAAAAGGGGAAGGCAGATCTGGAGAGACAACCAAAGGGTTCCAGCATAGGTGGCCCAATACATCAAACTGGAAACTAAGTGCCAAGGAACACTTTGTCTTCAGGACTAGAGAGAGGCAGGTCTTCGTGCTTGGGTCTTTAGTGAAATCAGGGTCTGCTGTTGGCTCAGAAATTCCTAGGGAGAATATAATGTCATCATATAATTGTTTTAATGAAATGTTACTGGCTATTATGCTTGATATTTCTCATTCTGGTCCTCGTTCTGGGATGCTCAAGCTTGCACGTGAAGAGCTCTCCTCTGTCCTTTTACCAAATGCTTTTGGGGCACCTACTGTGTGCCAAGAATTCTGCTACTCATTGGCAAAATAACATGCAGTCAATCTGTGGAGGAATCAGATTAGGGAATCCCTAATTCCAACTGAGTGTCAAGTACCATGATGGAGGCACCCACAAGGGACTTGGGGAGCGTTATGGGGAGACCCCTCATTCAGAGGACATGTTGCCTAGCATTTAATAGATGTCCAATAAATATTTAGTGGACATAAGTATTGAGTGAATGGATAAATCTCAACTTCTGTGTCTCTCTACTAGAATCATGGACTCCTGTAATCAAAAGAAACTTGCGTGAACACTTTCACTTTTATTTTATATAAGTGGAAAATAAGCCAAAAAAATATAGTGGCAGGGGCTGGAGGAGACCCTAGGTTTCCTGGGACCTAGGCTGAGAAGTTTATTACCACTAACCACACTGTCTACTTGGGGATATAAAGGAGGGTCCATGGCATAACAAAGGATTGGAAAGAGCCCTTAATCAGTGACTTTAGGAAGTTTTTCGTGTTCTTATAAGACATAGTTTTAATAAACGGTTTAAAATTTTTTTCCACTAATTATTTTCAGGTCAACAGCATTTTTGTGTGAATAATATTTGCCTTTTTTTAAATCTTCAGACTATCCTTATGAATTCCTCTGGGCAATTTGGACTGAACCCTTCTGAAGAGTACTCATAATTCTATTCTGGGAATGAGTTAACTGGTAATAGTTGGTCTGGCTGAGGATGCACAATAGGAACCAGTAGGAGTGCTGACTGGTTGATGGAAACTAACTCAACAGCACTCATTTGACCCAGGAGATCAAAGGGACAAGAATTTTTTCAGGAAGGCATTATGAGTCATGGAAAACAAGCTAATGAAACCCATGGAAAAAGCAAGAGAACACTTACTCTCTTTGTTTATCCATCATTATACAGCTTACACTAGCCCCAAGATTTTGATTTTGAGGAACCAAGAACAGGGTTGAGGATGCAAATCCTTTCTCTCACTGGCCCACATTGCAGATCCTGATTTGATGTGTTTTCTTATATAGATGGATTGTTTCTATTTGGCAAATTGCTTAAGAGGACCTGGGTTGTTTGTTTATACATTTGTTTGCCTCTGTAAATCTTGCCTCCTTTTGGCACTGGGATGTTTAAAAAAAATTCAAAATACCAAAATAAAATGAATTTAAGTGAAATACTTGAATGTTTAAATCTAATAACACCATGTTTCCTCTGTTTCTTTTGGCTTTCATCTTTTCATAGCTATCATTGATGTCAAGAATAATTATAGTTATTAATTACAGTAAAATCATATATAGAATAGAGGACAGTTCTTAACATTGAAAAATAGAAAAATACCTTCCAAAGAATTAATATTGTTAAAATGGCCTTACTATCCAAAGCAATCTACAGATTTAATGTGATCCCTATCAAATACCCATGACAGTTTTCACAGAACTAGAACAAATAATCCTAAAATTTATATGGAACAATAAAAGACCCCAAATTGCCAAAGCAATCTTGAGGAAAAACAAAAAAACAAACAAAAAAACCAAAGCAGGAAGCATAACCCTCTCATGCTTCAGACAATACTACAAAGCTACAGTAATCAAAACAGTGTGGTATTGGCACAAAAACAGACATATGGAACAATGGGACAGAATAGAGAGCTCAGAAGTAAACCCACACACCTATGGTCAATAATCTTCGACAAAGGAGGCAAGAATACACAATGGGAAAAAGACAGTCTCTTCAGCAAGTGGTGCTGGGAAAGTTGGATAGCTGCATGTAAATCAATGAAGTTAGAATACACTCTCACACTATGCACAAAAATAAACACAAAATAGCTTAAAGACTTAAACATTAGACATGACATCATAAAATTCCTAGAAGAGAATATAGGCAAAACATTCTGACATAAATTGTACCAATGTTTTCTTAGGTCAGTCTCCCAAGGCAATAGAAATAAAAACAAAAATAAACAAATGGGATCTAATGAAACTTACAAGCTTTTGTACAGCAAAGGAAGCCATAAACAAAATGAAAAAATAACCTATGGAATGGGAGAAAATATTTGCAAATGATGAGACGAACAAGGCCTAATTTCCAAAATATACAAACAGCTCATACAACTCAACAACAAAAGAACAAACAACCCAATCGAAAAATGAGCAGAAGACCTAAATAGACATTTCTCCAAAGAAGACATACAGATGGCCAACAGGCACATGGAAAGATGCTCAACATTGCTAATTACAGCAAGTCCCCTACATATGAACCTTCAAGTTGCGAACTTTCAGAGATGTGAACATGCGTTCGCATGTCCAATCATGTAAGTTCATGTGTCTGGCATACCTTGTCACGTGTGTGCATCCTCTACAAGTGGTTGTGCTTTTGTGTACTTTATTGTACAGTACTGTATAGAGTACAGTAGTACAGTATCATTATTTCAAGCCCAGGATGCCCGGAAGCAAGTGTAAAAGCAGTGGTATATAGCCGATTGTGTTAGTTGGGTACTTAGGCTAACTTTGTTGGACTTATGAACAAATTGGACTTATGAATGCGCTCTTGGAAGGGAACTTGTTCGTATGTAGGGGACTTAATGTATTAGAGAACTGCAAATCAAACGTACAATGAGATATCACCTCACACTGATCAGAATGGCCATCACTAAAAATTCTACAAATAATAAATGCTGGAGAGGGTGTAGAGAAAAGGGAACCCTCCTACACTGTTGGTGGGAAAGTAAGTTGGTGCAGCCACTATGGAAAACATTATGGAGGGTCCTCAAAAAACTAAAAATAGAACTACCATATGACCCAGAGATCGCACTCCTGGGCATATATCCGGGCAAAACTATAATTCAAAAAGATACATGCACGCCTGTGATAACCTAGAGGGGTGGGGCAGGGGGGTGGGAGGGAGGCTCAAGAGGAAGGGCATATATGTATACATATAGCTAATTCACTTTGTTGTACAGCAGAAACCAACACAACATTGTAAAGCAACTATACTCCAATTAAAAAAAGAAAAAGAAAAAAAAAGATACATGTACCACTATGTTCATAGCAGCACTATTCACAATAGCCAAGACATGGAAACAAGATAAATGTCCATCAGCAGATGAATGCGTAAAGAAGATGTGTTGTATATATACAATGGAATACTACTCAGTCTTAAGAAAGAATGAAATAATGCCATTTGCAGCAACATGGATGGACCTAGAGATTATCATATTAAGTGAAGTAAGTCAGACAGAGAGACAAATACCATATGATATCACTTATATGTGGAATCCAAAATATGACACAAATGAATCTATCTACGAAATAGAAACAGACTCACAGACATAGAGAATAGACTTGTGGTTGCCAAGGGGGAGTGGGCGGGGGAGGGATGGACTGAGAGTATGGGGTTAGTAGATGCAAACTATTATATATAGAATGGATAAACAACAAGGTCCTACTGGATAGCACAGGGAACTATATTCAATATCCTGAGATAAACCATAATGGAAAAGAATATCAAAAATAATGTATATGTATAACTGAATCACTTTGCGGTACAGCAGAAATTAACACAACATTGTAAACCAACTATACTTCAATTTAAAAAAAGAAAAGAAAACACCTTCTGAGAGTTAAGGTGGAACTTAATCTCCTGATGTCATTATATGGTTAAAACTGCTTATCTGAGTAGATTTTCAGAGTTTAACTGCAGGGTCAGATTTAACATTAAGCAACCTAACAGGAATGAATGTTTCAGCACACAGAGGTTTTTTTGGTACTCCAGTTTTTTTTTTTTTTTGGTTAGATCACAAACTGAGATTCTAATTGTAAAATTTAGGGATTGAGGATTTGGCAAATGGAATTCTAATAGTCATACTTTTTCTTATTTGTATATCCCTGATTAATAGGTGAGTCAGGCTCAGGTCTGGGATACTTCAGCAGGAATTGAGGGATGTCACACTCTCTGAGGTATGGACCTTATACAGTTTCTGAGAAGTCAAATTATTGTTTCCTTGCATATCACCTATTATGATCTGACAAATGACTTGGAAATCAATGGGAACTTGGTTTACAAAAGGCATGAATTAAGCTTCAAGTTCTGTTACATTGTGGCAGCTTTTAGAAGCTAATTTCACTTATTTATTAAAATACTAGACTTACACAGAAACTGTGAAGCACTGAGGGATGTAGTGTTATGGGCTGTCTGCCCACAGCAAGCTTACGATGTGGTGGAGGAGACAGGATATGAATGCCGCTAGTTATAATACTAGATGCAATGGTAAGATAAGTGTCATTAGCAGGCTCCATGCTTCATGCTGAGAGTTCACAGGCCAAAAGAACCATTGCCAGTGGGGGTAATCTGGTGGGCTTCTTGGGAAGGCCACTTTTGAGCAGGGTCTGGAAGATGGCTTTTCCTATTCTCTCAGTAGAAGTCAAATCTCCCAAGTATACATGTTCTCAGCCCTCATAGCCCTTCTCATATCGGTCATTTACAATTATTTTTGTGGTTGTTAATTAATGTCTCTCTCCTTCTCTAGACTGGTTCTGCTCACCGTACTATCCCTGGAAGCTGGTAGAATGCTCAGCTCACAGTAGGCGCTTAATAAATATTTGTTGGATGGAGAACTATTTCTTGAGCCTCCCTATGCATCAGGCACATTCCGTGTATACTCATTTCCTCCTCACAACTGCTCTCAAGACAGGTGTCATTACCCCCGAGGAAGCTGAGGCCAAGGGAAGCTCACCAGTTTGCCTGCCATCTCTGGACTAATATTTGGCTCCAGTCAAGGTGTGTAAAGCCGGCGCTGCTCCCAGGACTCGCACTGCAGGCTGGAGACGGGACAAAGGGTGCAGGATGCTTGGAGGGGGTGCCTGAGAAAAGGGCTCCCTCCGAGAGCACCAGCGGCCTCTCTTCTGGGAGTGCAAGGAGGCTGGGTGAACCTGCCTTTGGAGGAGGCCTCTGATGGAACTGCCTCGGCATTGCTGGTCCTGCATGTCTCCCTCAGCCCCGCAGTTCTGCTCCCCTCCCTGCCCGCTTGGCTCCAATAAAAACGAACCTGTGTTCCTGGGTGCCTGGCTTCCAGTCTACACAACTGAGCCTGACTTTTAGCCCATCCCGGTTTTCAACTGGTTCCACGTCTGACATTGACCCACCTCGCGCCCCCTCCCTATGACTTACAGCTTTGTCGTCGTGTGTCTGTGGCTCTCACCGCAGGCTCCCCTTCCCAGCTGTGAGCCACACTCACCTCCTTGACCTCTGTGTCCTGCTCAGTAGCCGGGACCCCAGCACTCCATGCAGAGGGGTTCAGGTGTGGACTGGGGGGAGGGAACCCGGCACCAGGCGGGGAGGCTGCCAGGGTTGCTCAGTCACTGAGCAGACACGGTGGAATTACAGTGGTAGAAAGAGAGAGAGAGAGAGAGAGAGAGAGGATGTGAGGGGAGAATTGGAGGCACTTGGCAATGATTTGATGCAGGTGTGGGAGTGAGAGTGGGGCAGGGGAAGGCGGAGAGAAGAGGCACGGAGGACACCCCTCCGGATCTCTATGTGGGGAAAACAGCATCACCCGAATTTATAGCTGCTAGCTTGGGTTTCTAGAAGTATTTTCATTTCCCAGAGGATTCCCTTCAAACTTTACTTTCATCCTGGTTGTAACTTCTACTTCCCCCCTGCCCCCTGCATCCTTAGTCATCCTGGATGGAGCAGTCATTCTTCAGACCGCCTTGCTCCTTCTGCCTCCTTTCTGACTCTGACATCTGCCCTTTCCTTCCATCTGTAGAAATCCTCTCCACACTTCAAAGGCAGAAAGGCTACCTTGCCCATGGAGCGGCCCCTGCTGACCGCAGCTGGAATAATGTCTCTTTTCTGTGCTTTCCCAGCATTTAGTCCTCTTGCAAAGTACTTCTCCATCCTGCCTCACACCACAACCATTGTACTCGTGTCTGTTTCCCCTCCAGACTGTGAGGAGACTGGGAACCACAGCTTCTCCAGCTTCTGAGTCCCCAGGGACAGGTACTCACTCCTCCCTACCCGCTCCTCCCTCGCAATGCTCATCAATGGAGTTTGACAGGTGTTGGTTGTAAATTCAGCACAGTGGTTACCTCTAAGGCGATGGGGAAGGGGATGGGGCTGGGCAGCTACATGCCAGGGATTTCTAACACAACTGTCATGTTCTGTTATAAACTTGGTGGTGGGTATATGAGAGTCATTGTGTCATGATTCTATGTAGCTTACATATATTTTAAAATATACTTTTGTACCTACACGAAATTTAATAAAACCAAATTTTACAAAGGATAAATATTGTATAAATTGCATCTTCCTTTCTCCCTCTGTCAGAAGATAGCTCTGTCTGTCTCTCTCCCAACTATATTTCTTTCCCTTCATGTAAAACATGGTAGAATAAAGACCTGGAGTCAATTTTCAGACAGTTGATTCTCATGATCTGATTTTGTTTACTTCCTTCTCTATTTTTTATTTTATTTCTCTTTTCTGTCTGCATCTTTCTTAACCATCTCCAACTATTGGTGCTATTCTGATGGGTGGCAATCTTAGGATAATGAGTGGAAGGAAGTTCTTACATTTTTAAAATCCAAATAAGGTATGTTACTGATTAACTGAGAGATATGACAACAAAAGATGCATTTAAAAATCCTCTATGAACTGGGAATCATGTACATCAGTAAAGATAGGGTAGTCTAGAAGCTTATATAATTTGAGGGACAAGACGAAGTGTGCATGCAAGGGCATGGAGCAAAACAGGACATTTTGGCAAAAAATACTACTCACAAAAGTCTTTGGATGAGTTATTTTTCTCACCTGAGAGTTAAGGCTGTTTCCAGAGAGAAATATGGAGATAATTTTATTGCTTATTGAAAGAATATCATTTTGAGGGTTATAATTGAGGTACTTTCATCTGCAAATAATAGCAGGCCCAAATCAAAATGACATAAATTATAAGATTTATTGTCTTACCTAATAGAAATTCTGAATAGGGTGCTTCCCAAGTTGATGAATTCAAGAACTCACATCATCGAGCACGCAGGTTCTTTCCTCCTTTTCCTCTCTGCCATCTTCAACTTGTTGGCTTTTGCCTTCAGGCTTCCCCTCTTATGGTTTCAAGAAGAGATTGTATTAAATGGTGGTGCCACAGCACCAGCCATCAGCACATTCTTACACCACAGTATCCTTTTTAAGAGTAAAGAAACTTTATAAGAAGACGCCTCCTGGAAAGATTTCTCCTCATGTCAGAGCATCTAGGATTGGATCACAGACCCACACTTAAACCCACCAATGACAGGACAGGGGGTTGGGACCATGATGACTAGTTTAGAAGAACTCAGATTTGCTTGGTTTTTAAAGAAGGGAGAGGAATTGACCATCAGAATGAAAACAGGGCTCTGTAAACATGGAAGAAGAGGAAATGACTATTGGGTGGCTCTGGGAATGTTCCTCCTCAATTCCAAGGAGATGTGCAGAGAGAAACTGATTGAAGACAAAACGCAGGCTTGTTTATGTTCCCCCCAGAACAATCTCTTGGGGGCATGCTAAGGCTGTTTGCCAAGCATGTGTCATTGCCCAACATTTCACGATGGGTGTTAACAGCGTTGTCATGGGGCCATTATCTCCCTCCAAAGACATGTCTATATTCAGATGGACTGTGAAAATAACCCAACTATTTCCACATAGAAAAGTGATATCAGTGTGTGATATTACAAAGGCAGGCACAACATTTGTAGTGAAGAGCTGCATGGTCGTCATTACCTTTCTTTCGTGGCCTTATACGACTTTCCTCTTAGGAATTCTCTCTCGTCCATTGAATGATGTCTTGGCAAGACTGCAAATCATGGTTTCTTTCCCATTGGCCAAGGGGTGACATATGACCTGAGCTAGACCAATTTGACCCACTTTCTTAGGACTTTGATTTATAGCGACGTGAGGGTGGAAAAAAAGAGCTGAGCTTCTTCATTCCAGCTGCTGAGTCATTCCTGCTTTTAGACACCCCAATATCCCCCTACCCCCACCAAACTGCCTTGGTCCTGAGCCTGATTCTCCAGTCTTCCCTTTGATTCTGTGAGCTACCAGTAACATCCTTGCAAAAAGATTCTTTCCTGCTTCAGTTTCAGAGCTGGTTTCTGTTGCCTGCTATATACATCTAACATCTACTTTATTTCATAAATTCATAGGATGTCTGAGCTGTAAGAAATCTTATAGATCATTTGGTCAATGCCCGCATTTTACAGCTGAGGAAATTGAAGCTCCCAGAGGTTAAGGGTTTCACCCAAGGTTACATCACAGAGGTTGTCAGTGACAGAACTGGGAATAAGACAGGGTCTCCTTTGCCCAGGGTACTGCAGTCAGTTTTTAATTTTAATTCCTTTTTAGTATAAACCACAGCCTGACTTTCTCCTCTCTCTCTCATGATTAATACAGAATAGTGACTTTAAAATCTTCATTTCCCCCCACAAACTGACAACTTGCTTTGTGTAGTTAAAAAACTTGTTTCAGAGATAGTCCTTTCAGGTATATGACATCTGGTAAAGACAGGCATCAGTTTATACCCTTATATGGAGCCTTAATTCTTTCCAGCTATCTATAAATGTTTATTTTTCTCTTGAAATTCATGTTTGGAAAGGAAGTGGTTTGCTCTAGGGAAACATGTGGGCTAGGGTTCTGAAAGTGATTATCTACCATTTTTAACTCTAGCTTCTGGCTGTGTGCATTTGGGGAGAGCCTTCCTCAACTCACACTAAAACATATATATCTGCTCTATTTTTTCAGTTGCTTTAGGGCAGTCGTAGCTCATACAACTGCTGCCAAAATAGCCCAGTGTTAGGGTAGGAGTTGAGGAGGGGTTTAATGTAGTACTAATTATGTGCCTGTCTCTATTTTAAGCACAATACCCAAAGGTAAGTACTTTTATCAGGATCCCAACTTATAGGTGAAGAAATTAAGGCAAAGAGAGGTCAAGTAGTTGCTCAAGGACACACAGGTTTAAGTGGCAGAGTTGAGATTTGAACCCAGGTGGTCTGGGTTCAAAGTCCATGTCCTTAACCCTCTTCCCTGTTACATCTTAATTATGGAGGTAAAGGTAGATCCTTTTCTTAGGAAGACATTGTCCAATACCTTTTCATAAACACTTCTAGCAGGGGGTTCTGTAGCATGAATCTCTTGTGTCCCAACAATGCTTGGAGGGTATACTTAAAAAGCACCACTCAACTGCAAGTACTCCTACACAACAAATGCTTTTCTTGTCTCTACGCATGCAACAAAGCACATCTAAAGAACTTAATTATTTGGTAGTTGTGAGAAAAATTGCACAGAACGAAGCTTTTTGCTCTGGATACTCATAAAATAGGATCAAAGGTAAATCATTTAATAGATTTTTAAAAGAGTTAAATTCTTTGAACTCATCTCAAGATCCCCTTTGGTGAATGATATTAATTACAGTGCAAAAACAGCCAAATATTGCTTAGAAAAAGCTGTGAACTAAGTACCTGGAAAGTCCCTTTCTGCTTATGGGTTCAAAACATTTTTCTACTTGAAATTTGTTACAGAGAAACAGGAAATCATCTCTATTCCCCATCCTATTTTGGCAAACGGACTATGTTTTATTTTTAAACAATTCATCAAAACAAAGTTCCACTATGTCAAAACAAGAGTGCTTAATGGGGGAGACCTTCAAGACGGCAGAAGAGTAAGACGTGGAGATCACCTTCCTCCCAACAAATACATCAGAAATACATCTACATGTGAAACAACTCCTACAGAACACCTACCGAACGCTGGGGTAGGGCAAAAGAAAAAAGGAAAAACAGAGACGAAAGAATAGGGACAGGACCTGCACCTCTGGGAGGGAGCTGTGAAGGAGGAAAGGTTTCCACACACTAGGAAGCCCCTTTGCAGGCGGAGACTGCGGGTGGCGGAGGGGGGAAGATTCGAAGCCACGGAGGAGAGCGCAGCCACAGGGGTGCGGAGGGCGAAGCAGAGACATTCCCGCACGGAGGATTGGAGCCAACCAGCATTCACCAGCCCGAGAGGCCTTTCTGCTCACCCGCCAGGGCGGGCGGGGGCTGGGAGCTGAGGCTGGGGCATCGGTCGGATCGCAGGGAGAGGACTGGGGTTGGCGGCGTGAACACAGCCTGAAGGGGTTAGCGCACCACAGCTAGCCGGGAGGGAGTCCGGGAAAAAGGCTGGAGCTGCCGAAGAGGCAAGAGACTTTTTCTTGCCTCTTTGTTTCCTGGTGCGCGAGGAGAGGGGATTCAGAGCGCCGCCTAAACGAGCTCCAGAGACGGGCGCGAGCCGCGGCTATCAGTGCGGACCCCAGAGGCGGGCATGAGACGCTAAGGCTGCTGCTGCCGCCACCAAGAAGCCTGTGTGCAAGCACAGGTCACTATCCACACCTCCCCTCCCGGGAGCCAGTGCAGCCCGCCACGGCCAGGCTCCCGTGATCCAGGGACAAATTCCCTGGGAGAACGCACGGCGCGCCTCGGGCTGCTGCAACGTCACGCTGGCCTCTGCCGCCGCAGGCTCGCCCCGCATCCGTACCCCTCCCCCCCGCCCCGGCCTGAGTAAGCCAGAGCCCCGGAATCAGCTGCTCCTTTAACCCCGTCCTGTGTGAGCGAAGAACAGACGCCTTCAGGCGACCTACACGCAGAGGCGGGGCCACTCCAAAGCTGAACCCCAGGAGCTGTGCGAACAAAGAAGAGAAAGGGAAATCTCTCCCAGAAGCCTCAGGAGCAGCGGATTAAATCTCCACCATCAACTTGATGTACCCTGCATCTGTGGAATACCTGAATAGACAACGAATCATCCCAAAATTGAGGTGGTGGACTTTGGGAGCAATGATATATACACTTTTTTCCTTTTTCTCTTTTTCTGAGGGTGTATGTGTATGCTTCTTTGTGTGATTTTGTCTGTATAGCTTTGCTTTTACCATTTGTGCTAGGGTCCTGTCTGTCCATTTTCTTTTCTTTTTAGTATAGTTGTTAGCGCTTGTTATCATTGGTGGATTTGTTTTTTGGTTTGGTTGCTCTCTTCTTTCTTTCTTTTTTATTTTTAATAATTTTTTACATTTTATTTTAATAACTTTATTTTATTTATTTATTTATTTTTTCTCCCTTTTCTTCTGAGCCGTGTGGCTGACAGGGTCTTGGTGCTCCAGCCGGGTGTCAGGCCTGAGCCTCCGAGGTGGGAGAGCCAAGTTCAGGACATTGGTCCACCAGAGACCTCCTGGCTCCACATAATATCAAATGGCGAAAACTCTCCCAGAGATCTCCATCTCAACGTTAAGACCCACCTCCACTCAACGGCCAGCAAGCTCCAGTGTTGGACACCCTATGCCAAACAACTAGCAAGACAGGAACACAACCCCACCCATTAGCAGAGAGGCTGCCTAAAATCATAATAAGTTCACAGACAGCCCAAAACACACCACCAGACATGGTCCTGCCCACCAGAAAGACAAGATCCAGCCTCATCCACCAGAACACAGGCACTAGTCCCTTCCACCAGGAAGCCTACACAACCCACTGAACCAACCTCACCCACTGGGGGCAGACACCAAAAACAATGGGAACTATGAACCTGCAGTCTGTGAAAAGGAGACCCCAAACACAGTAAGTTAAGCAAAATTAGAAGACAGAGAAACACACGGCAGATGAAGGAGCGGGGTAAAAATCCACCAGACCAAACAAATGAAGAGGAAATAGGCAGTCTATCTGAAAAAGAATTCAGAGTAATGATAGTAAAGATGATCCAAAATCTTGGAAATAGAATAGACAAAATGCAAGAAACATTTAACAAGGACCTAGACGAACTAAAGAGCAAACAAACTGATGAACAACACAATACATGAAATTAAAAATTTTCCAGAATGAATCAATAGCAGAATAACTGAGGCAGAAGAACGGATAAGTGACCTGGAAGATAAACTAGTGGAAATAACTACTGCAGAGCAGAATAAAGAAAAAAGAATGAAAAGAATTGAGGACAGTCTCAGAGACCTCTGGGACAACATTAAATGCACCAACATTCGAATTATAGGGGTCCCAGAAGAGGAAGAGAAAAAGAAAGGGGCTGAGAAAATATTTTAAGAGATTATGGTTGAAAACTTCCCAAATATGGGAAAGGAAATAGTTAATCAAGTCCAGGAACACAGAGAGTCCCATACAAGATAAATCCAAGGAGAAACATGCCAAGACACATATTAATCAAACTATCAAAAATTAAATACAAAGAAAAAATATTAAAAGCAACAAGGGAAAAACAACAAATAACATACAAGGGAATCTCCATAAGGTTAACAGCTGATCTTTCAGCAGAAACTCTGCAAGCCAGAAGGGAGTGGCAGGACATATTTAAAGTGATGAAAGGGAAAAACCTACAACAAAGATTACTCTACCCAGCAAGGATCTCATTCAGATTCAATGGAGAAATTAAAACTTTACAAGCAAAAGCAAAGAGAATTCAGCACCACCAAACCAGCTTTACAGCAAATGCTAAAGGAACTTCTCTAGGCAAGAAACACAAGAGAAGAAAAAGACCTACAATAACAAACCCAAAACAATTAAGAAAATGGTAATAGCAACATACATATCGATAATTACCTTAAATGTAAATGGATTAAATGCTCCACCCAAAAGACATAGACTCGCTGAATGGATACAAAAACAAGACCCGTATATATGTTGTCTACAAGAGACCCAATTCAGACCTAGGGACACATACAGACTGAAAGTGAGGGGATAGAAAAAGATATTCCATACAAATGGAAATCAAAAAAAAACTGGAGTAGTAATTCTCATATCAGACAAAATAGATTTTAAAATAAAGACTACTACAAGAGACAAAGAAGGACACTACATAATGATCAAGGGATCAATCCAAGAAGAAGATATAACAATTGTAAATATTTATGAACCCAACATAAGAGCATCTCAATACATAAGGCAAATGTTAACAGCCATAAAAGGGGAAAGCGACAGTAACAAAATCATAGTAGGGGAATTTAACACCCTACTTTCACTGATGGACAGATCATCCAAAATGAAAATAAATAAGGAAACACAAGCTTTAAATGACACATTAAACAAGATCTACTTAATTGATATTTACAGGACATTCCATCCAAAAACAGCAGAATACACTTTCTTCTCAAGTGTTCATGGAACACTCTCCAGGATAGATCATATCTTGGGTCACAAATCAAGTGTTGGTAAATTTAAGAAAATTGAAATCATATCAAGTATCTTTTCCGACCACAATGCTATGAGACTAGATATCAATTACAGGAAAAAATCTGTAAAAAGTACAAACACATGGAGGCTAAACAATACACTACTTAATAACCAAGAGATCACTGAGGAAATCAAAAAATACCTAGAAACAAATGACAATGAAAACACGACGACCCAAAACCTATGGGATGCAGCAAAAGCAGTTCTAAGAAGGAAGTTTATAGCAATAAAATCCTACCTCAAGAAACAAGAAACATCTCAAATAAACAACCTAACATTACACCTAAAGCAATTAGAGAAAGAAGAAGAAGAACAACAACAACAACAACAAAACCCAAAGTTAGCAGAAGGAAAGAAATCATAAACATCAGATCAGAAATAAATGAAAAAGAAATGAAGGAAACAATAGCAAAGATCAATAAAACTAAAAGCTGGTTCTTTGAGAAGATAAACAAAATTGATAAACCATTAGGCAGACTCATCAAGAATAAGAGGGAGAAGACTCAAATCAATAGAATTAGAAATGAAAAAGGAGAAGTAACAACTGACACTGCAGAAACACAAAGGATCATGAGAGACTACTACAAGCAACTATATGCCAATAAAATGTACAACCTGGAAGAAATGGACAAATTCTTAGAAAAGCACAACCTTCTGAGACTGAACCAGGAAGAAATAGAAAATATAAACAGACAAATCACAAGCACTGAATTTGAGACTGTGATTAAAAATTTTCCAACAAACAAAAGCCCAGACCAGATGGCTTCACAGGCGATTCTATCAAACATTTAGAGAAGAGCTAACACCTATCCTTCTCAAACTCTTCCAAAAAATAGCAGAGGGAGGAATACTCCCAAACTCATTCTACGAGGCCATCATCACCCTGATACCAAAACCAGACAAGGATGTCACAAAGAAAGAAAACTACAGGCCATATCACTGATGAACATAGATGCAAAAATCCTCAACAAAATACTAGCAAACAGAATCCAACAACACATTAAAAGGATCATACACCATGATCAAGCAGGGTTTATCCCAGGAATGCAAGGATTCTTCAACATACGCAAATCAATCAATGTGATACACCATATTAAAAAATTGAAGGAGAAAAACCATATGATCATCTCAATAGATGCAGAAAAAGCTTTTGACAAAATTCAACACCATTTATGATAAAAACCCTCCAGAAAGTAGGTATAGAGGGAACTTACCTCAACATAATAAAGGCCATATATGACAAATCCACAGCCAACATCATTCTCAATGGTGAAAAACTGAAACCATTTCCACTAAGATCAGGAACAAGACAAGGTTGCCCACTCTCACCACTATTATTCAACATAGTTTTGGAAGTTTTAGCCACAGCAATCAGAGAACAAAAATAAAAGGAATCCAAATCGGAAAAGAAGAAGTAAAGGTGTCACTGTTTGCAGATGACATGATACTATACATACAGAATCCTAAAGACGCTACCAGAAAACTACTAGAGCTAATCAATGAATTTGGTAAAGTAGCAGGATACAAAATTAATGCACAGAAATCTCTTGCATTCCTATGCAATAATGACGAAAAATATGAAAGAGAAATTAAGGAAACACTCCCATTTACCATTGCAACAAAAAGAATAACATACCTTAGGAATAAACCAATCTAAGGAGACAAAAGACCTGTATGCAGAAAACTATGAGACACTAATGAAAGAAATTAAAAACAATACAAACAGATGGAGAGATATACCATGTTCTTGGAGTGGAAGAATCAACATTGTGAAAATGACTATACTACCCAAAGCAATCTACAGATTCAATGCAATCCCTATCAAACTACCACTGGCATTTTTCACAGAACTAGAACAAAAAATTTCACAATTTGTATAGAAACACAAAAGACCCTGAATAGCCAAAGCAATCTTGAGAAAGAAAAACGGAGCTGGAAGAATCAGGCTCCTGGACTTCAGACTATACTACCAAGCTACAGTAATCAGGACAGTGTGGTACTGGCACAAAAACAGAAATATAGATCAATGGAACAGGATAGAAAGCCCAGAGATAAACCCACACACATATGGTCACCCTATTTTTGATAAAGGAAGCAAGAATATACAACGGAGAAAAGACAGCTTCTTCAATAAGTGGTGCTGGGAAAACTGGACAGCTATATGTAAAAGAATGAAATTAGAACATTCCCCAACACCATACACAAAAATAAACTCAAAATGGATTAAAGTCCTAAATATAAGGCCAGACACTATAAAACTCTTAGAGGAAAACATAGGCAGACCACTCTATGATATAAATCACAGCAAGATCCTTTTCGACCCACCTCCTAGAGAAATGGAAATAAAAACAAAAATAAACAAATGGGACCTAATGAAACTTAAAAGCTTTTGCACAGCAAAGGAAACCGTAAACAAGACGAAAAGACAACCCTCAGAATGGGAGAAAATATTTGCAAATGAAGCAACTGACAAAGGATTAATCTCCACAATTTACAAGCAGCTCATGCAGCTCAATATCAAAAAAACAAACAACCCAATCCAAAAATGGGCAGAAGACCTAAATAGACATTTCCCCAAAGAAGATATACAGATTGCCAACAAACACACGAAAGAATGCTCAACATCACTAATCATTAGAGAAATGCAAATCAAAACTACAATGAGGTATCACCTCACACCAGTCAGAATGGCCATCATCAAAAAATCTACAAACAGTAAATGCTGGAGAGGGTGTGGAGAAAAGGGAACCCTCTTGCACTCTTGGTGGGAATGTAAGTTGATACAGCCACTATGGAGAACAGTATGGAGGTTCCTTACAAAACTAAAAATAGAACTACCATAGACCCAGCAATCCCACTACTGGGCATATACCCAGAGAAAACCATAATTCAAAAAGTGTCATGTACCACAATGTTCATTGCAGCTCTATTTACAATAGCCAGGTCATGGAAGCAACCTAAGTGTCCATCGACAGATGAGTGGATAAAGAAGATGTGGTACATATATACAATGGAATATTACTCAGCCATAAAAAGAAATGAAATTGAGTTATTTGTAGTGAGGTGGATGGACCTAGAGTCTGTCATACAGAGTGAAGTAAGTCAGAAAGAGAAAAACAAATACCGTATGCTAACACATATATATGGAATCTAAAAAACAAAAAAGAAAAATGTTCTGAAGTACCTAGGGGCAGGACAGAAATAAAGACACAGATGCAGAGAATGGACTTGAGGACACGGGGAGGGGGAAGGGTAAGCTGGGATGAAGTGAGAGAGTGGCACGGACTTATATCTACTACGAAATGTAAAATAGATAGCTAGTGGGAAGCAGCTGCATAGCACAGGGAGATCAGCTCAGTGCTTTGTGACCACCTAGAGGGGTGGGATAGGGAGGGTGGGAGGGAGACGTAAGAGGGAGGAGATATGTGGATATTTGTATATGTATAGCTGATTCACTTTGTTATAAAGCAGAAACTAACACAACATTTTAAGGCAATTATACTCCAATAAAGATGTTAAAAAAAAAAAGAGTGCTTAATGATTACATCATAGTGAGATTTCTTTTTCTTACATTATTCTTTATTCAGAGTGAAAAATTCAATAGAAAAAAAGGTACTTTAAAAATTGTCTATTTTATTCCAGCTATCTAACTAACAAACTAATACTAGACGAAAAGCTTATTATTCAGTAGTAGTTGTTGCTTTTTTAGCAGAATAATTCGATCAATGTGAGCAAAAAAGGATCTCTTTCAATGGCATGTTTTACTGACAGAAATGTCATCAGAGACAGAATTCACACAGGCTGTATTCCTGAGAAACTGCTGGTTTGCATGGGATGGGTAGGGGTGGAGGAGCAGTAGGGAGGAGAGAGGAAGAGGAGGTAGGAGGCTTCCTGCCTCCCTTGGGAACTGGTTGTATGAGCCCTGGGCATGTAGGCCTCCCCTCCCTGGGGACCCAGTTTGGCCTACCTGTGCCCCCAACAAGCTAGTGTCTGAGCGCCAGTAACGAATACTGGTATCTGATATAGAAATTACCCAATAAGTATTTGTGGACTTAATGAATGGAGTGCTATGGGAGCCCAGACAAGGGGAACCTAAATCAAGGAGGAAGAAGTGAAGGAAAACTTCCTGGAGGAGGGGACACAATCTGAGACTGAAAGGAGAAGTTGTCCAGGGTGTAAAGAACACATATGAAGGCACTTGGGCAGTTGTGTACAGAAAAGGGGGGGCCTAAATTAAGATCTATGTGTCTAACACACACACACACACACACGTGTGAGCTCCTGTCATGCAGGAGACAGAAGCATGCTCTCTTGGAAATAGTAATAACCATGCTATTCTCTTTCAAGGACATTGCAGTAATTAATGTGGGCGAGGGATGGGCTTTGTTAAAGTTGATAATGTCAGGGTTCTGCAGGGGAAAACTGACAATACTGTGATCTATTGTGATATTCTTCACACTATAATTTGAGCGTGTAACTGCTTAACCGATTAAAGATTAAGCAGGCAGGCCTTAAATGCTACTGCACAACTGAAAGAATGATTTATTACTCACAAGGTTATTGGAAGAGAGGGAAGCCAGACTGCATTCAGAGGAACACCACTGGAGGTGGCTGTTATTTGGGGCTCCAGATCTAGGCTTCCCTGTTCAACCTGGAGAGAAGCTGCACCTTCAGTCCCCCTTTTGGAGAGTTTCAATGCACAATAATAAACTGAAAGGTTTGGGAATTCACTATAGTTTAAAAAAAAAAAGGTTTATTAATGGTTAACACTCTTCTCAGGAAAATTCTTTTTTTTCCTTCCCAATTATCCCTGAGTACCAGTTTTTGAATCATTGCAGTAAGAGAAGATTGAGACACTGGAGGAAATTTCATCCCTCTTTTGGGGTTATGTTATAGCCAGATTTTAAAAAATCCAGTCTAAGATAAATTCCATTAAAGCACAATTTGTGCTAATGATGCTATGCTGATTTTAGGAATGCCTTGGTCTATGATGTTAGCGATAATGTTGAATTCCTCAATTCATACAGGTCCCTGATGGGCTCCAATCAATGCATGGTAGCAGCTGCATAAGTTAAATTGCCACTACATAGAGCTGAGAGGGAGCATGGTGCAAGGGGCAACCCACAAGGATCTCTGTGGGCTTTACCCTTGAGTTGATGAGGAATTGATGAAGGTGCCAGAAAAGATAGGCAGGGACCAGACTATGAAGGGCTTTGTTTGGGTATTTGCCCGAATGCTGGGGTTCAGCCAACGAAGGTTTGTCCTCTTAGAGAGTCTATGCTGACACTACCATCGTGGGTGATTAGAGGGGGACTAAGACCTGCGCTGACACCAGCTTGGTATCACAGGGGAGGAAAAATGATTTTCCCCCTACCCTTCTGAGTTCTTAACTGAGACCCCTGTAATAAAAGGCAGATTGACAAGAGGAAAACAATCAGAAATTTACTAACATGTAACCTCATGTATACACAGGTGATACCCAGGGAAGAATGAGTAACTCAAAGAGGTGGCTTAGAATTCAGACTCAAATGCCATCTAAGTAGGGAAAGGGGCAGGAGATGTCAGCCTCTTAGGGGAGAGTAAATGAGTTTTTGGAAATATGAATGGGTCCTTAGAAGAACAGGTGGGAGGTGTGATAGTTTGTGACAAAGTCTGTCTGGGGGTGGTGTCATCTCATAGTCTCCTCTCCTGTATTGAGTCAATCTTCCCTGGTTGATGAAACTCCTAGTGTGGGAATCTATGACAACTGAGTTCCTTTTGGAGGCTCTATCTTCAGGTAGATAAGGGGAGTTCAAATGAAGCCTCTCCCTGTATTTGCTGTTTTTCAAGTGCCTACAACTCAAAGTAATCAACATACCAAAGCAGCATATTTGGGGATGGCATGTCCTGAACTCCTACAGTTATATACTGAAGTGGCATATGCTGCTACCCTTCAGTATCTATTACACCAGTTCACAGGAATGATGAGAAGAAAGGGAAACAAGACAGGCAATGGGATTGAGGAAGATACACAAAGAAGTAACTGATAGCATTTGGAAACTGATTGGGTGTTGAGGGTGAAGAAAAGCAAGAGCCTAGGGTGACAGCTAGGCTTCTGGTAGAAGTAACACTGTGCATCTAAGACAAGCAACTAAGACAGAGAATGTAGAAGGAGGGGGAAAGGTGATGAATTCAATTCAGACATGTTCAGATTAAATTTACTAGGACACCCAAATATTGATGTACAGGTGTCTGGTAGGAAGCTGACTCTATGGCTAGAATCCAGGAGTGATGTCAGGGCTCCAGGTAGAAATTTGGGTGTCATTAACATATAGGTGGGTAGCTGTGGAAACCATGGATATACCTAGTGGATTTTTTTGCCCAAACAGATTTATATAATTTTGGATAAGAGAACTGCAAAGTCGGTTTCAGTTTGAATTTCAAATTGAACCCTATTTTAATTACTAGAGGGTACAACAGTTGCAATAAATGTTATGTACTAACTGGATGAATATATGGATGAATGGATAATTGAATGAATGAAGGGTAGAGCTTCATGAAAATCAATAGATGTTTTCCTCTTTATCTCATGATTTGTTTCGGTTTTAGCTCTGGAAAGAAGAAAAATATGACTATCTCAAAGAAGCAAGCAGGCCACAATGGATGGGTTGTTTGGATGCAATACATGGAAGCCTGTATTCCTGCTCTCAAAAGTCAATGAGCCTTTCATTTTTATGCCAACTAATTTCAGACCATTGATGTATATTATTCCCATTAGGTATTGATGCCCTAGCAGTGACTGATCGACTGCTGCCTTTGCAGCAAATCCAGATGGAGATGACCAGTAAAGTGACAGACTTGTTACTGTTCAGTAAGCAAACATGTTATTTTGCACGTGACTTTCTTTGAGTAAATGTGAGTCTTCACTCTATATTCCTTGCCAGAGATCAACTGGTTTTAAAAGAAAGAGATGTGCGATACCAGGCATTGGATTGTGATAACCATATCTTATAGAAATGGCCATACTATGGTCCCAGGGGGCTGCAGAATAGTCCAAGACTCCTAATAATCAATCACACTGCTGTCAAGGCAATAGACAGGGCAGGTTGGAAACAAGTCTTCCATTACCACTGGTGGATGACTTTCACCTTTCCATGGAAAGGTAGTTCTGACTCTTCATGAATCATCGAGGAAATACTTAAAATGCATGGTCATGGCCCCAAATGGTCAAAATGTTTTCACACCTCACTACAGGCACCAAATGGTTTGGGCAATGCCAAGAAAATCCATTTTATAGTTCAGGAAGGTCATTAGGACTCAAATTCATTATCTGCTGAGACTTTTCTTTGTTTTCCATTCATTACTCTCCTTTGAGCGAAATGGAGCTATAGGAACAGAGCACAGACCTCAGTTCACTCATCCCTGACACATTATTCATGTTTACAATTTTGCCAGAAATTTGGAGAGGGAGAGACAGAAATTGCAAATGCAGGGATTTAAATTCCCTTGTGCTACATTTGTCAAGATGAGCAGATTGTAAACTGCCTCTTGCAAATATGGTATGCATTTGGGCATCAAACTAATAATTGTGAACCACAGACTCATTCATTTGTGTGGTGTTTCCCTCCAGACATTTCTGAAATTGCTTTTGTAGTCATTACATAGACGTAGAATTGTTCAGGTTTAGTAGGAAGATTAGAGAGACTATCCAGCTAAAGAAGTTGGCCTTTTCCAATGAGATAGAAATGAAAAAATTTTCTGTTTACATTATCACAGTCTTTACAAACTATGCATTTGGAATACTTGGTTTTGGGCTTTTTTTGAGGAAAGGAAGGAGAGATTTGTATAGTCCTCAAAATTGTCTTAGAACTTTATAGGAACATTGATGACAAAGAAATCCAAATCATTTAGATGCTCTCACTCACACTTCTGGCCCTTCTGTTGAAAAATAACCTGTGTATTTTACACTTTAAGTCTCTGGCAGGGCCCTATCCTCTTGTCTCCCTCATCAGAAGCTATGTTCTTTTGCTTCTTGTTTTGATTTTAAAATTTTCATTATATAAGTCATCCATTAATATATTTTCATTATAAAAATATTTAAATATTATGAACAACACTGGAGTTTCCTTTGATTACTATGTCAAATTCTTATGTTCTCCCCACCCTATTGCAACCTTTTCCACCCCTGATCACAAGCATCGTTAATAGTTTTGTGTGTAGCTTTCCAGATCTTCTTCTAGGAATGTGTGTGTGTGTGTGTGTGTATTATATTTTTGTGTGTGCACATGTTATTTGAGATAAAATATACTAGAAGTACCATACTGTAGCTTTCTTTTTTCACTCAGTGATACATTTTGGAGCTCCATTAGTACAGAGATCTCTTCCACCTTGCTATGGACTGAATGTCTGTATCCTCCCCAAATTCATGTGTTGAAGCCTAATCCCCAATGTGATGGTATTTGGAGGCAGGGCCTTGAGGAAGTAATTAGGTCATAAGTGTGGAGCCCTCATGAATGAGATTAGTGCGCTTATAAGAAGAGACATAAGAGAGCTTGCTTCCTCTCTCTCTTCGCTCTCTGCCGTGTAAGAATGCAATGAGAAGACAGCCATCTGCAAACCAAGAAGTGGGCTCTCACCAGACACTGGATCTGCCAGCACCTAGATCTTAGACTTCCCAGCCTCCAGAACTGGAGAAATAAATGTTTATTGTTTAAGCCACCTAGTCTATGGTATATTTATTACAGCAGCTCAAACAGATCAGGACACATTCTTTCTATTCTTTTTAACTGTTGCATAATATTTCACAGTATTGGTATACCATAGTTACTTATTAAGGTGGTTCTAATTTCTCACTATAGTCTACCCCGGCCTGATGAAGAGTCTTGAAAAATCCCTTACAGAGTGAATTCTTCTAAGTAAAAAATGTAAATTCCATTCACTTTAATGGAAAAAATGTTTATGTACTTCTAAGCCCCCAAATCATGCCCATTTACGTTACAACACCAAATACCATTAAAATGGACACAAGGACTTCTATAGTTAACATTAACTCGATCAGATATTCTCCATCATTAATTACTCCATAATATGGCTGTTTCCATTCTCTTATTCACTGTTTACAGATTGCACCCTTAAGACTTTGATGTATTTGTTCATTCAACAAATCATTACTGAGCCCCTACTATGAGCCAAACACTGGTTTGCATGCAGGGAATATGTTAACAGACAAAAAAAATCCCTGTCTTATGGAAATTACATCCCAATGCAAGAGATAAATAATAGACAAGTAAGATGTAAAGGATGGTAGATAGTGATATATCCTAAGGAGAAAAAAACAAAGCAGGGAAAGGGAATATTGGGAGGGTTGCAATTTGACCTGGAGATACCTCACCAAGAAGGTGTGCTTTTGAATAAAGACCTAAAAGAAGTGAGGGAGGGATGTGTGAAGCTGTCTGGAAGAAAATTATCCTATGTATCCCTGACTAAGATGTCCTCTAGGACCAAATAATTCTTTCTGACAGAAATGACCAGTCTTTTTGCCCTGCAGTGCATCACTGGTTTCTCATCCTTTATCACATTTCCTAGCAGCGGATTTTTTCCCAAAGATAGTAGACAAGAGCTTTCTTGCAGAAGTGTTACGAGGCAATCACAGTTTTCAGTGAGAAATGGACCACTCAGCATGAGATTTATAACATGAGGGAGAATGGGACACACAGGCTACCCACTTTCTCTGTGGTTATGGAATGTGGTTAGCCTTCTGACAGGGAGATTTGTGGAGCAATTTGTCTCTGCCTGAGGCCACAGGATAGAGAGAGGAGAGCCCGGATATTAGCTGGAAGAAAAGAACTCAACCCAAGGGAAAATGAGCAACTTTTCCTTTTTATGACCAGGTATCTGCTTGTCTGTGGGCTCTGACTAGCATTTTATACACTGCCTGGATATAAATCCTATCTCTTCCGATTATCAGTTGGATAACCTCAGGCAGATTATTTAATCTCTCTGTGCTTCGCTTTTCATCTGTAAAATGAGTATGATAATAGTCGCTATCTCATAAGGTTGACATTGGGAATTAAATTGAGATCATGGAGATAAAGCATCTGGGACATAGTAAGTACTTAGTGAATAAGTACATCATCACCATCACCGTCATCATCTCTATCACCACCACCAAAATCATCATCATTATCATCATCATCACAACCACCACCACCACCATCATCATCATCTCTATCATCACCACCACCATAATTTCTTGGGCTTAACAGGGAACAGCACCAAGTTCAGGGACAAGCAGGCATTACTGAGTACACTTATCTGTATCTCACAGCACCTGGTACTGAAGATTCAGCAGAGAGGCTGCCTAAAGTCAGTAATCTTCAAGGCAAGGGAAGCATAAAACAACCCCAAGCTTCAGGCAAATAGTAGAGGGTTAAGGATTTTCAGGAAGGGTGGTGATATGAAAATGGGCTTCCTTGGCACCAGTGAAGGGGGAGGGGGAGGGGGAGGGGGAGGAAGAAATGGAGCCATTTTAGGACAATCAAAGGCACCTGTGAGACAGGCTGCTGTGTTGAAGTTGACCAGGGAGCTGCTTGATGTAAATGTCTGTGAAGCAGTGAAGAGGCCTGCGGTGAGAACCATCCAGGGGCTCAATAACCTCGCATGGCTTCATTCTGTGTCTCTTTAGCCCCAGTGTGTTCTCAGTCGTGTGGAAACAACCAAAGCTGACGACCAAATCTTTCAGCTACAAATCCACCTCACAGCATAAAGAGAACTAAACACATAAGTGTTCAGATGTCTCTAAAAATAACATGTTACTTTTCTCTTTTGTTGGGAAGTTCTACATAATAGTTTACAATGCTCGCTGGTCAGGACGAACTGACATGGATTTGAATCCTGGCTCTGTTTTACTAGTTGTGTAAGATTGGATGAGTTACATAATTCCTTGGGTCTAAATGTTCTCATTTAGGTGGTGGAAATTGTAATAATATCTACCCAGTAGGGTACTTATGGAGATTAAATGGGATAATGCATATAAAACACTCAGCACAGTGCCCAGCAAACAGTAAATACATATAATGATCATTATAGAAATCTTTTGGCTGGATTGTTTTCTGGTGAGGTAAATGGGGAAAGGAGAGTATAAATGTAGAGAAAGAGAAAGGATAGAAGAGGAAAAAGAGAGGCAGGATGTGAAAAGCTGATCCTGGAAGAGAGGCACTTAATGACTGTCAAAAAAGTCCTGAGAGAAAAAAAGGATAAAGATGGCAGGGACTCAAGGCAGAGAATTAGCTTTGCTTTTTTGCCAAGGTTTCATCCATCTGGTCTTGGCTTCTACGCTTGCTTTTTCCTCCAAATGCAGCTCTAGAAACCTAGTGGTGAAACCCAGGGCAAGGAGACAGACCATTTCTGAATTACCCTAAACTTCTGTTCTCAGGGAAGGCATATATGAAATGTACATATTAGTCTTTTGCAGTATGGAATTTCTTTGAGACTAATAGAAGAGACAGGCCTGTCAAGTGAGTCAGCAGTGACCAAAGGCAGACATAATCCTTTTGCTTTTTGGCTGACAGCTCATGCAGAGAAAAATATTCTCTGATTCAGACAAAGGTAAATGTAGCTTCAATTCCAACACAAAATTCTTACCCTCCATAATCAGCTTCTATTCCCAGTCTATGTTGACAAGAGACACTAGAAATATCAGAAACACCATTGATTTCTTACTGTTGGGTTGTAATAAGTTAATCATTGCTAAAGGTAAAATGCCCAAACGATAGAATAACTCAGATTATTTTCAGGATCTAAGCATGCACACACACACAAAGAACTTAGATTTGTTTAATAGCAGATATTGTAGTGGAGCATCTATTTATAGGTAAATATACAGAAAATGAACACAAACCTGAATAAGTTATGAGATATCTAGAAAAATACAACAAATGGTTAACCCCATGATTTTTTTCTTTAATGTGAAGAATGGCTGGTCTGAATCCACTCCTATGGATTTTTGAATTCTAATCAACTACAAAATCAAGGCAAAATTGCAGTTCTGAACTGAATTTTCATTATGATCTCTTCTGATGTGCCTTTACAAACACAATAATTTAAGAAACCAAGTTGAAGCCTGGATCTGAATATCAGAATGTAGGGCATGCTTAAGAGGAAGACCAAAGGGTAATTTTTACATTACAAAATTTACCTTGACCTTGAAGAATAACCGCTTTTATAAAATTAAATACAGATTGAAGTCATGTGTTATGATCCACCCCATCTGTTCAGCATACATACATACATTTTTTTTTTTTTAGGAAAGAAGAGAAATATGCTTATTTCACATTTTTGCTGAATTACTTCGTAAGACGTTATATCCTGGACCTCTGAGATGGCTGTGACTGGAGTCTGCCTGCTTTTGTTTCTAGCTTAAGTGCAGCCTGGCTGGCCTGTGCAGAAGGTAATTTCCCAGATATGCAAGCACCTCGGGGCAGCTGACTTCTACAAAGCACTGGAGACACTCTCATTTCTCGGTTGGGACTTCTACCATGTAATTCGCACTTTCCTTTGCCTTCCCAAGGCTGGTGCTTCTTCGCCTTTGAGTTCTGCAGCTGAGGTCCATGGTTCCTTAGTGGGTGCAGCTGAAGCAGCTCATTCCCGGCACTGCCCCAGTGAGCCACACTGCTCATTTAACCATGGGCTTGATGTACAGCCCAGTGTGAGACCCAGAGAAAAGAGAGGCTTCTGTCCTCAGTGGGATAGAATATTTAAGCTTAGGCCTTTGCTTTAAGATTTGGGATTATGCCCTTCAGAGCTGTATGTATCAATACCCCAAAGCAATTTTTCTTGGATGCATTTTGCTTTGAATTTGAAATATGCTTTTGATGCTTTTTATTTAATAAGGCACAGGCACAGGACTACATTCATTATTTAGACTAGAACTTCTTTTGCACTTGATATAAGGAAAAAATTAAAAACTGGCATGCATGTTCAGGGTAATTGCATAGAGTGAAATGAACCCAATTTATGTAAAGGATTATTGAAGGAATACAAAACTTCCAAAGTAAGCCTGCTAAATCATTCATTCAGTAACGGATTGACATTTGCCCAGATCTGGATCCTGTGCTTTGCTAGCTTTTAAAGCAAAGCAAAGAAGCAGTTATTTAAAAGTGATGGTGGGGGCTTCCCTGGTGGCACAGTGGTTAAGAATCCGCCTGCCAGTGCAGCGGACACAGATTCGATCCCTGGTCTGGGAAGATCCCACATGCCGCAGAGCAACTAAGCCCGTGCGCCACAGCTACTGAAGCCCGCATACTCTAGGGCCCGCGAGCCACAACTACCGAGCCCGCGTGTCACAACTACTGAAGCCTGCATGCCTAGAGCCCATGCTCTGCAACAAGAGAAGCCAATGCAATGAGAAGCCCGTGCACCACAACGAAGAGTAGCCCCCACTCGCCACAACTAGAGAAAGCCCGCGCACAGCAACAAAGACCCAAAGCAGCCAAAAAAAAAAAAAAAAAAAAAGCAGGTAGGAAAACCCAGCTTTAATTGATTCCTCAGAGAATTTTTTTTCCGGATTATAAATTCTTATATTTTCCATTTCGTTGTTTCAGGAGATACACAAATGAAATGCAGGATATTGGAAAATAAAATGCTGAGAAGTAGGATGATAGAAAATATCCCTACTTTGCCTGTATGGAACTCTATCAGGGGAATAAAACCAAAAGTCAATGAGGGATTTTTTCACCCTGGCAAAAGTATAGGCTTCATTTGGCCTGGAGAGAGCCACTGTGCAACACACCTTGTGACAGTACCTGGAGGGATGTCAGTGGGGCTCCCAGATAGGAACATTGTACAGGACCCCCCACCCAGAGTGACCATCTGGGGCTCGGGGGGGGGGGAAATGTCCATTGACAAGGCCTCTTCTGGCTGCAGGGTCTTCTGTGCAGGCTCCTGGATTGTGACCATTTAGTCATCCACACATCAGCATTTTCTGTCTTTAGAAGCAATCATTACATTTGCCATTGGCGAGTGTGATCTGTGTATTCATGGAACAGCTTGACTCAACTGTAGTAGATTTAAAAATGCAGTCCTGGTGGTCTACTCTGTTGTAATTCCCTTAATTTTCTATCTGAATACTTACAAGCTTTATGATTGTGCTATTATGTACTTATGGTCATAAGAATTCAATTTTAAACAAAATATTCTTTAGTATCCCTTTTCATATGTATTTTCATCCCATATGTAAAGTTTGGGATAAAAAAGTACAATCAGTTGAAGGGTAGAACATTTAAAAAACCACTAATTTACCTTGTTCTTCAATTTTTAAGGTTTAGAAAAGTTATTAGTATTTTAAAGCATTTTAAGAATTATTATAAATCCTCTCTCAGCATATCTGTCTCTACTGGGGTGAGATCATGTTCCTCTATTGTGAGCACACAGTAGGAGCTCAATAAATGCTTGTTTTGAGAATACATGACTATAAACAGATACTTATGTTCCTCTTTCACCATAATAGGTAATATCTATGAGTAGTGTTATCTCTGACAGTGGCATTAATATAACAAAACTAAGTTTAGGATAAGAATTGATTTTAAGTCATACTATAAGAATGGGAAATTTAAAAGTGGAAATTTAAAGTCTAGGGTCTGCTCATGAATTTCCAAATATAACATGCTTGACCAGGAAAATAGAAATGAATATTTTGAGTGAACTCCAGATAAAGGAAATTATCAATACAAAGTCGTGTAAATTTAAATTAACATAAAGGAAACATAATTACTTGTAAAAAACAACCGCATACATTAAGAGAAATGATACTGTCTTTGAACTTGCATTCTCAATCTGTCTGTGCAAAATTGCTTGTAGTGTCTCCAAACAGGCATCTGTGGTCAGATGCGTCGAAAACATTCCATGAAATGGTATATATCAGAGCAACAGGGCCTGCTGTTTCCTTTAACTAGATGGAGTCTGGCCAGGTCATGGCTGTGCTTTGGAACGACTGGTCTGGATGTGTGAAACCTGCAAGACAGGCAGCAGCAGCTGGAAGGCATCCTGTATGTATGTGGTGCTATTGCAGCCCTATGAAGGGAGAAAATGGTGGTTGGAGGGTTATTGTCAGAGTTCCAGCTTGACAACTCCTCCCATTTGATAATGTTCCTTCTCCTCATACCCCACACTATTTTCGAATATTTTTCTTTTAATGTTGGTGCTTAAAGCAGATGTAAACACATTTCTTTGGATGTTTCTATTCTGCCTCTGACTGCCTGGGTTTCCTCTTAGCTGTGTCCTCCAGAACCTGCCTCTATGGTTCCTTGTCTCTTCTTGTCAACTCCATCCCCCTCTGTGGCTGTGTCTTAAACAATAACATTTGTTGTCACCACATTGTTATTCTTGTATCTTGGTAGTTTCCCTTAACGATAAGACCCAATTCCTAAACGCATTGCTATAAATACATAGGTAGCCCTCCCTGACTTTTGTAATTTCCAAATTTTGCATTTGACAGGTACTTCAGACAGCAAGAAACTACTGTATATGCATTGCCCATGTTCAAACTCAACTTGTCAACACCTTGTGGCTTCAGTGGGGTGCCCTGGGGCTACAGATGTGCCAGTTCCTTAGAGTTGGTCCCTAATAGAAGGTTTTCCCCCACTAACCGCAGGTGGAACACAGTGCCTCTGAGTCAAGAATGAGGCCTCCTGGCCTTCTTTTCTTCGATTTTACATCGTTACTTCTGGCAAAGCCACAGCTGTACGGGGCAGCTGCATGTCCGTGTTACAATGTCCTGGTGGGTGGGCAGGCCACGGAGTGAGTGGTCACAGAGGATCTTGCCTCTGGTCACTGAACGGGCAGATGCTAAACATTCTATTTGTCATTTTTGCCAGTCTGGAGCTTCGACCCAACTAAACTCAAGGTTATGTAAATGGAGGGAAGTGCCCATTTTTATGAAAATCACCACTGAGCAAGAATCCCTCATTGCAGCCAATTATCACAGTGTTAAATCTGGTGTCAAACTTGGCAGCAGAAATGTGCTTCTGTCGGAGGAAACAGCGACAGAAATAACATGCGAGCTTAGCGTTTCTCTTTATAATCAGAATTCTTGAAAATGAGGTATTGCTGCTTCACCCGAGGGTTTACAGCTGGTTTAACTACACAAATGTACTCAAAAAAGACTTTAGACGATAAAATTTAGAATTGCGATAACACTTGCTGCCTGGGAGAAACACACACACACACACACACACACACACACACACACACAAATGTAGCTCTAACATTTGCTTTGATTCAGAAGCACTTTCTCTCCAGGAGGCCACTTACCTCTAACAATACACTATTGATCATGGGGTTAAGGACCTCAGCCTTCTTGTTGCTCTGTGGAATCAAAAGGATGAAATTGACAGATTAGGTGCTCGTACTCCAAGGCTTGTCCCAGAAAATGTAAGACGCTGGCTTTGTTGAGGAATCTCTTAGAGAAGAAGGGGAGAAGTGGAATGCTTACTACAGACAAGGCTTCATATTTGGTGCTTCCCCTACACAATTATTTAATTTCGACAGAAATCTTAGGAGGTAGGTAGGTACCATGATAACCCCAATTTAAAGATGAGAAAATAGGGGACGTCCCTGGCGGTCCAGTGGTTAAGACTTCGCCTGCCAGTGCAAGGGGTGCGTGTTCAATCCCTGGTTGGGGAGCTAAAATCCCACATGCCTTGTGGCCAAGGAACCAAAACATAAAACAGAAGCAATATTGTAACAAATTCAATAAAGACTTTAAAAATCGTCCACATCAAAAAAAAATCTTAATAAAAAAATTAAAAAAAATAAAGATGAGAAAATAGGATTCAGGAAGGTTGAATAACTTGCTTAAGGTCATGTAGTTAGAAATTTACACTCAGACCTTTTAAAGTATTTAAAGGTAGTAGCAGGTCTGGAATTAGGGGGAGGTGAGTGAGGCTGAGTTGTACAGGGTCGGATTCAGTCTTTATTTAAAATTTTGATATTTTGTTCATCATGATTTTTTGGTGTTAATTTTGATTTTTTAAAATACTGCATTAAAATATCTATCTAGATGACTGAGGTTGTTTCTTTGTCTCTTTTTGTTGGGGGGGAGTCCCCTTAAATTTGGTAGACATGTTAAGTACGTTTACTTGCCTACCCTAGTTCCAGCCCTGGTCTGTAGTCTTTTTTCTTTTAAATGCAAACACGGGTACTTGGTTATAGGGTGTGTCTTCAAGGTTGGCAGTAAAGTTAAAACACTCTTAAATATAACTTGCAAACAGGTCAGCATATCCCAGTTTGCAAAACATGGAAAGCGCAGAATACAGAACCTGATATTAAGTAGGTGTTCAAAAAGTGGGAGTTAGTGTTCATGTCGCCGTTGTTATTATGTCCAGTCTTCTCTATCTAAAATGTTCAATCCACTCTTAGACAATAAATAATTACAGGGACTAGAAAGAAGAGGTCAGTCTTAATAGGCTGCTTTCCCTCACTGTACTTGAAAGACTTTATGGCAAACCAAAGTATATAAATGAACTATTTCTTCCCAGAGCAGCCCACTTTCACTGACATTACTCTACCGAGGGCTAAGTAATGTCCTACTGGGGAAACCAGAATGGAGTCTTGGGAAAAAACTCTTTAAAAACCCAGTCATTTTAGTAAGTAACCAGAAAATCCATTATGGTTTGCTTTCATGTTTATTTGATTATCAATAAGCCTCTAAAATATAATCAAAATGAGGGCAATAAAATGGCATTGGTTTTCAGAATCAATGAGATGTGCAAGCAATTTAAATAGAGTCTGGAGAGCAATATACACTCATTAACTTCAAGTTATGAATAATGGCTCTTTTAGAGAATAGAAACAATGACTTGATGTGAATGATTCATCACAGCACAAGATGAGAGGTACTGTTGTCGTGAGATGGTATTTCAGTAAACTCCATTTAGGTTTGGCTTTTTCTTTCTCCAAACGATAATCTGTGTGTTCCTGATTTTGTTCATACAAACATTTGGACACAAGTGTGTGTTGTGTGTATGTGTGTGTATTTTATGTGTGTGTATTCATTCAAGTACACACTTATCTGCTAGAGCTTTGCTACTCAAAATGTAGGATATGAATTAGGAGCACTGTTACCACTTGGGAGTTTGTTAGAAATGCAGAATCTCAGTCCTCATCCTAGACCCACTGAATCAAAATCTGCATTTAATAAGCTCTCTAGGTTATTTGCTTGCACATTAAGGTTTGAGAAGCACTGTGCTGGAATACAATACATTAAAGGGAACGGAAAGCAATACCATGAATCTTACCCACTAACGTAAATTAATTAATGTTTAACATGAATCATATAAAACATATAACACACATAGACACAGACGTATACATCCTCATCACTAGGCAACCGTAGAGAACCAAACAGTTAGCTATCTGTCTGCTGTGTCTGATGGGCAGCCAACTGGGAGTTGAGTTAACTGGGTGAATCGTTCACCCTTCTGAGACTCAGTTTCTCAGGTAGTAAACTGGAAAGAGTGAGAAGAGTGTACAGTAGAGCCTTGGGAAGCTGAGTCGCCAAGGTCATTCCATCCTGATTAAGAGCTCACACCTCTCTGTAAATCTAGCAGTTACACCAAAGTCCATGGGCATCAGTTAACTTAGAGGATGCCAATCACATAAATGTATTTTATCAAGCCTATCCTATCAATGAGCTTCTACCCTCCCCCTTCACTCTGCCTGTTTACAGTGAAGCTCTATTGCTGAAGGCCTGAAATTAGACAAATATAAAAGCTGGTGTTTTACAAAATAGGAGAAGCAAACCATATTCTTTGACAGCAGAATGTATAGTTGGTATGTAACTCATCCTTTATCAACTAAGCCACTTACAGAAGTCTGAGAGGCACACAACTCCTGACAGCCCAGTCCACAATCATTTTTGCTTTTTTTGACAACTGCTCTTTTTGCCTGGGGTGGGGGTAGGAAGACGGGTACCCCAGCAGCAAAGTAGGTCTACACGATACGACCCTGTCCTCATCACTACTGGAGACACCAAGATGCATATCTGAGCCTTTCAAACCTTCTCACCCAGGATCCTGGAATTTGAATGGAGAGAACTAGGAACTGCTGTAGTTGAGTCACATTAATAGCAACACTTTAGAGAGAAGGTACATGAGCTCCGGTGATGGGTCCCCCCCGGCTGCTCATATACCTCCACTACCTTTAATAAACTCCCCTTTCTATCTAAATTATTTAGTGCTTGTTTCTGTTACTTTGTGTTAGGAAGAGACATGTTGAAGTCCTAACGTCCAGTATATCAGACTGTGACCTTATCTGGAGATAGGGTGTTGCAGATTCAATTAGATAAGATGAGGTTGTACTGGTCATACCTTAATCCAATATGACCACTGTCCTTATAAGAAGAGGGAAATGTGGACACAGACACACACAGAGGGAGGATGATGTGAAGATAGAGAAAGAAATTGGGGTTACACTGCTGCAAGCTAAAGAATGCCTGAGAAGCTGGAAGAGGCAGAGAAGGGTCCTTCCCTAGAGGCTTCAGAAGAAGCATGGCTCTGCCAATACCCTACTTTCAGACTTCTAGCCTCCAGAATGGTGAGACAATACATTTCTGTTGTTGAAGTCACCCAGTGTGTGGTACTTGTCAAGGCAGCCCTAGGAAACTAATACATTTGTAACCCAAACACCCTAGCTAAGACGGGAAGTGAAACTTTCTGTTTCTCATGTAAAGAATCATCTGCCTTTGCATCCAGGGCCGTAAAAGGAAAAGTAGAAAGGTTGAAAAGGAATAATTGCCACTATCTTCTCCAATCTCATTAGGCTGAGTTACATAACATGACTGATTTCTAAAGAAAATAACCAGAAGCCATAGCTCCAAATGAATGCCGAACCTTTCAAAATTGTTGCCTCGAGAATAGAAACACTTCTACAGATTGATTGGCAAAATTTTTTTTCTTTTGGTCAAAGTTGAAGTGTAACAATAAAGCACAGACATTTTTGTCTTGTGTGGCTTATAAAATAGGCTTTCAGGGCAACAGTGAATGTGAATATTAAAAATGAGTTATTTTACTAGAGATTGTGGAATTATATATCACAGATGTTAAATAATAGAAGGAACCTTAGTGAACAAATAAAGGAAATGAGGCCCAGAAAACCAGGCCTGAAAATCCACCCAATACCTTGTATGTCTGATATGGTCGCATCAGGGCTAGAACTCAGTCAGATGAGAGCCTTAAGCTGCCTATAGCTAGAGAAGATGCTCAGGCCTCATTTTAGCAAATGTCCCGGCAGAGCTTCTGCTTTGTGGAGCTATCAAAGAAGGTACTATGTCCTCCACTTCATATCACAGCCCGTTGTAGGCCTCCCCCTCAAAAAGGTGAAAAAAGAATCAGTATCATAATCTTACCCCAACAGTGGTTAAAGAATTTGTAAACTTCTCTGATAAGGAGGCCACTTCCTTGCACATTGCAGTAGTTAATCTGAAAGAAGAAAAAAAGAGATTTGGGGATTTTTAATAAAGAAAAATAATTGTACCATTAATACATTTATTGATATTAATACAGTATTCCCTTTAAAAGAAGGGCACTCAAGTTTGAAGATGCTCTGTAGAAATGTTTTCCTCAGTATTCTTCCATGATTCACAATCACAGTTTAATCTAATTCTCACTCTACCTCTTTTCCGAAGCAAAAGCGTATGCAGGAAAATACCAGGCTTGAGCTCCACAAGGGGTATAAAACTCTTGCCAAGGGACTTTTCTCCAGCATTGCTCATTTGAAAATAATAATGAACATTCACTGAGGTACTATGTTAAATACTTTTATATGCATAATCACATTTAATCTGCATAATGACCTTATTAAGGTCCATTATTATTCCCATTTTATAGATGAAGAAATTCAAACTCAGATGTCTCTTCATATCTTGATTATGTTTTTATGAGATGCCTCAAAATAAAGATCCTGTAGAATATGTTTTTTAAGACTTACATCAAAACTTTACCCCAATGTTTATTCCAGCCATTCCACGCCTAGGACTTTACCCCAAGAAAATAATGCAAGATAGATATACATATTTAACAAAGCAATGTTTGTCATAACATTATAGATGATGACAAAAACTGAAAACAATCTACCTAACAATGGTGCATTTTGCCTGATTTTTTTTAACAATAAGTATATATGACTTTTATGAAGTGATTAAAATGCTATTAGCAAAGCAATAACTCCAAGTTAAGAATCTTACATGTTAAAAGATCTAGTGATATCAGTAGAGGCAAGTTTTGTTCTGATAAATAGGGGTTCTGTCTAAGCTATGTATTCAGGTTTGTTGAGCTATATCCATCTATCCCTCCTTCCACTCATCTATCCATCCAACTACTCATCCATCCACCCACCCATCCAAAACTTATCTGCAGAAAGGGTCAGGAGTAAGGCCAAGAGATAGCAAAGAGCAGTTCTGCCTATGTTCTCGGGCAGGTGGGTGGAAAGGCACTTATTGTACAGACATATATGAGGCCTTATTTCATTTTGCTTGGAGCAGCTTGGTAAGGTTGGGACAATCAGGGGCTGAGAGTCAGACAGGAGCTAAGGGTAAGGTTCTGCTTTCCATACTCAGAAACTTCTGACTTCAGCCCTCCTCTTTCAAATCAGCATGCAAATATAAAACAGTACTCAGATGTTTTCCTCAATACTTGAAACTTTTCCTATTTTGCCCTTTCCTCTTCCTTCTTTACGTCGAGACAAGTACATATTCTTTGTAGGCATTTTAAGGGCAGGATTGCGCAGTGCTTATAATATCTTTGATCTTCACATGTTTAGATATGAAAATCTATACTAGATCACAAATCTGTACAAGTGAGGAAAAATGCCATCAGAGACACTAATAATGACTTTTTGGAAGGTCCTTCCACCAAAAATTTGCTCCCCAACCTACAATGTCAAATGTAGTAATAAGTGAAGACTAGTTAGCTAGCAAGTGAGTGAATGTGTTGAGATGTGTGTGTGTGTGTGTGTGTGTGTGTACCCATATATTTTTAGGAGGCTCTTATTTTGGTTCCTGTGTCTATATAATAATGAGAGGGCATTTGGACCTGTGCTGATTTTCTATACCACAGCTTACACTCATACGCGTAAAAGTTAATGGCTTATTCTTCAGCTCCATAATCAACTATTTTAATGAACGCTCCATACCAGCTATTTTCATGTGTATAACATTATATATATACACACATTTTTATTTCACTAAACTAATAATAGTAGCTTATTGAAGAATAAACATATGATAGCAAATATGCACGCAAAAGCAATCCACAGTGAACTGGCTTACGTTAGTGACCATCATTGCCAGAATTCAGAATATGCAGAGCTGGTATAAGTCCCTCGGAACAGTGGGGGTGTGTTTGCATATTTCTGTGAAACTAGTTGAGAAGGTCCATTAAGGTGTCTTTTGTCTTCGTGGCATGTTGAAAATGTAATTATATTCAAAGGTCTGTACTTTCAAGATTCTGATCTATTAAAACAAACACTTAGCTCTGAATGATTTACGGTGTCTTCCCTTAAATCTCTTCATAAATAATTCCTGGAATGTCTAGCTAATTATTACTGTTCTCGCTAACTTGGTTCATTTCTTAAGAGAGTCCTTATTTCTTAAGATGACCATAGAACAATGGAATTAGTTGACAGGAAATCTGAATCTTTAGTAGCTGAGGGTGTACACGTGTTGTGTGTGTGTGCATTTGAATGGCACGTATACATAAAATTGGAAAAATAAGAATTAAAAGTAACATTTACTTTATCAGAACTTTTGCTTGGTCCTGAGCTGGTTTTTCCTCTTCTTGTCCATGAAGAATTAATTCTGCTACTTTATGAAGCTGCTCAATACAGCGAGCTGTTACTTCTGCCAGGCTTTCGATGGACTGCATGTATACTTCCTGAAAGCAAAAAGTACAAGTCAGAAAATTATTCATTGAGCAGATGCTTTCTAAAAAAATCCTGTGACATTAAAACAATTATATAATTCCTGGAAAAAAATCCCCCAAAACAAATATGACCTGAAAAAATTTACCCAAAGATTAATGGGTGTACCTAAGACTTTTCTAAGTGGAAATGCTACCATAAAACAGAAGTGTCGGGCTTCCCTGGTGGCGCAGTGGTTAAGAATCTGTCTGCTAATGCAGGGGACACGAGTTCGAGCCCTGGTCTGGGAAGATCCCACATGCCGTGGAGCAACTAGGCCTGTGAGCCACAACTACTGAGTCTGCGCGTCTGGAGCCTGTGCTCCGCAACAAGAGAAGCTGCGACAGTGAGAGGCCCGCGCACCGCGATGAAGAGTGGCCCCCGCTCGCCGCAACTAGAGAAAGCCCTCGCACAGAAACGAAGACCCAACACAGCCAAAAATAAATAAATAAACAAATAAATTAATTAATTAAAAAAAAACTTTAAAAAAAACCCAAAAAAAACAAAAACAGAAGTGTCACCAGGTCCCAGGGACATAACAAGCCTTCTTCACAGCTGGGTCCCCAGTTCTCAGAGTAGTGCTGGGCACACAACAGACAGGTACTCGTGAAAGCGTGTGGAAGGGAGGCTGAATTGAACAGACCTCAGTGGGCATTTTTCTTTAGAGCGATCTAATTTGAAACTTTCTTTCTCTAAAATTAAAATTCAATGTAAAATGTATTTATTACAAACTCATTTTTGAACATAGGCAGATTATAAATTATGCACATATAAATTTATTAAACTGCAGAATAAAAACTGTGGCAATGAAATTCTTTTTTGGAAAAAGCTTCAATTACCTCATTAGTTATGGGGCATAAGGACCTGTTATGGTTACAAATTTGCATATAAGATGGAATTTTACCCTAAAGATAAATCAACTATGTTCTTAAAGATCTTTTTTCCTTTAAATTATAACTGTAATGCTATGGAGGAAAGCTACTATATCTATGCTAAATCACGAAATGTCCTGGTATAGAGAAATTTTAGTGTTTATTACATTAATACTCATATTTCTATAGTGTGGAATAGGGTATAAATGAAAATGAAATGGCTTTGCTTCACTTAAAATTAGGCTGCTAATAAAATGAACATAATATTACTACTCTTTAGGCCGACGATCTGTAATGCGTTTACCTCGACTGTCTTAGTTTTCCTTTCTTCCTTCTTGTCTTCTTCTGGGTTTTCAGGTTTCTCTTCCTTTTCTTCCTTCTTTGTTTTGTCCTCTGACTCTTCGGCCACGTCTACTGGCACCACGGTTTGATCCTCTTCCACCCAGTCATGAGCTTTTTTCATGGCCTGCAAAGGCCCGCAACCAAAGCAATACGTTTATTGTACAAATATGGAGACACAAAAGCCAATCCCACGACTTGGATCAAACCCTAAACCATCAAGGGTGGTTCTCTGTACATTTAAAGAGTGATGGGGCAATTCCTCAACTACCTTAAAAACACCTTGCTGTTGCTTTCTGGTAAAAAATACAGTAAGAAAAAGGGACAGAATAGAAAGAACGTATGGAGAGAAAACTGCAGGGCCAGAGGAATTTTTGGAAAGTATTCTAAAATGATACTCAGGGCTTCCCTGGTGGTGCAGTGGTTAAGAATCCGCCTGCCAATGCAGGGGGCACGGGTTCGAGCCCTGGTCCAGGAAGATCCCACATGCCGCGGAGCAACTAAGCCCGTGTGCCACAACTACTGAGCCTGTGCTCTAGAGCCCGCGAGCCACAACTACTGAAGCCCATGTGCCACAACTACTGAAGCCTGCACGCCTAGAGCCTGTGCTCCGCAACAAGAGTAGCCCCCGCTCACCGCAACTAGAGAAAGCCTGTGCACAGCAACAGAAGACCCAATGCGGCCAAAAAATAAATAAATAAATAAATAAAATCTATAAAAAAAAATAAAATGATACTCAGATAAGAATAAAAATGACCGTCACTTTGGAAAAGCCATAGTATATTTTTCACTTTTTGTGACCAACTATAAAATTTCATATATATATTCATATATATGAAATTTAGCCAGGGTCATTGCTAAAGCAAATTTCCTCATCTGCTATGTCTCAAGAAGCCCTTAATATTTCATGAACCTAATAATGTATCACGTCGCAAGATGAAGGATGGCTCTGCTCCTCTCCAGCCATTCCAGAACCTCTCAGGGCAGGGTCGGGGGGTGGGAACAAGAGAAGAACTGTGATGAGTTTCACTTCACGTGAGTGCAGTTTGAGCAACTTGTGGCCTTAAAAGTTTTCAAACAAGCAGAAACCACCTTCCCTATCTGTTACTCCCTGAATTTTGAAAGGGCAGACTCACTAGCTTTTATATTATAGTTTAAGCTGTTTGCTTAAGTTGCATCTGAGCTTATGCGAAACTTACTTCTCATTTGAAAATTGCATGTCAAAGTTTAATGTGTCATGGTGTTGATGGCAAGTTAATGGGGGAGAAGATTAGGGGAGACAAAACCTAACAAACCATGCTTGGTGTGTCCTCTTTTAGGGACAAAGGTTTACCTATGTAAATAAGCCAGTGAGACCTTGGAGGCACCACACACACTCTCTGAGCTGCGGCAGGTGCTGTGTGGAGATGAATGAGGCAATTTCCCTGCTGTGTTCAAGTCACTGACCTGCCAGAATCAGTGACCTCTATCAGAGATAAAGAAATTGCTCATCTCTCCACCTCACTGCCTCAGTCTGCCCTTTCCTCACCCACCTTGATGAGTGAGGACCTGTGTCAACCACTGATCGCTAAAGAGAAGAAAGAGAGGGGGTGGTGGTGGGATGAACTGGGAGACTGGGATTGACATGTATACACTGATGTGTATAAAATGGAGGACTAATAACAACCTGCTGTATAATAAAATAAAATTCAAAAATTCAAAAAAAAAAGAGAAGAAAGAGAGAGAGAATGGGAAAAAATGACAGTTTTAAGTAATTAATGATCAGTGACTTCATTAAGAAATGCCATAGCAAGACCTTGTAGGAACTTGCAAAACATCCAGTGATACTCTCAGAGGAACCCAGACAGTGAAAGCTCAGATGGTCTTAGACACGTCGAAGCACCAGCTTTCCAGTGGGCGGTGTTGTGTGAGTGGCCTGGCTCTGGCAGATGTGCTTTCTCTGCCTAATGCTGGCATGTCACTTTCGAGCGGAGGGGAGATGGAATTTGAAAAAGCCCTTTGGTGATTCTGCACCTTCTTTCCTCCTCTAGGCTGAGGATAACCACTGATCTAAGACCCTATTTTAAGGAGAAACGACTTGTTCAAGGTCACAAGGTAATTACCAGTGAAACTGCAACTAAAACGCAGGTCTCACAACACAGCCTAGCACGTTCTCTGCCGTCACATTTCATGATGTTGCCTCCTCGAATCTTAATTACTGACCTGGGACTCCCCTCCTGCCACGTGCCATTGGGACTTGCGGTTTTTCTATTTCAGGTGGATTTCAGGATTTTACAACCGAGACCTTTTAAAAAAAAAAAAAAACCAACGAGCAAAAACTGAGATTCATATGGTGCTGACCTTATTGAGTTTGTCAGGCGTGGCTGCAACATGCAATTCAAAGAGAAGCTCTGTAAGCATGCTAGCAAATTCTTCTCCCTTTTCTTCTATCCCTGGAAATAGAAAATGACAGAAGTAAGAAGCATGAGTTATTCTTCATCCTTCAGAATGTGGCAGCTCCCCCAACCTTAGAGCCCGCAGTCAGAGTATAAGTGGGGGCAGCAGCAGCCCGCCCTCCAGCCGCTGGGCAAAGACAAGCTGTGCCCGTGTATGAGCACAGAGGTGAGGCAGCAGGCTGCAGCTGGGAGAGGGGCTGGTGGAGCCTTGATGCTTGCAGCTCTAGCTGGGGCACCCCTGCGCTGGCCCGAAGGGCACATGAGGGCAGGGAGGGACCTACTGGTCTTGTTCACAGCTATGGGTGGTCAGTAGCTGTTTGCTGAGTGACTGAATGAACAAATGAATGACCCTTCTCAGGCTTGAGAGCCCTGGGACAACACTGTGTTTATGACTTACGGTACTGTTATGCTTAGCATTGCAACCCTTAATGATACTCAGGGTACCCTTTTAGGTCCACAGAGCCACAGTGCTGAGCAAGCAGAATTAGTCTCCATGGATCATCTACTTATATCTTAATACTTATAACAACATTATATCTCTGGAGAAATTTCCCACGGTTTCCTAGGACACCTGCCTGGTCCTACAATACTTCGTAATGATATGTCTTCCCTTCAGATTGGAAGCTACCTAAGGATACAGACAATATTTGTTTTGCTCATTCCTGAATCCAGAGCATCTAACACAGTGCCTGGAACATAACAGGTGTTAAAATGAATATTTATTGAATAAATAATTTACTAATATATTATACCATCGATACTAATATATTGATTATCTATAATACAACATGTTATATATATATCATGAAATAAAAATAACTTAATATTATTGGTGGGCAATAAAGAGGAGAGATCTTTAAAAGTTACAATTTTATATCTCTCATTTGTATCTACAAGTTGAGGCCATTTTCAAAGTTTCTTATAAGTGCTAAAGAATTGATTTCACAATGGATTGTATCACCAGTTTGGGGCGGTGGTGGAGGGATAAAAGCATCATTCATCTGGCCTTATTACATGATCTCAGAAACCCTCTGAGAAGAAAATACCATGGCCTATGTTAGTGGGTGAAGGCAGTAGCTTCAGAGAGGACTAAGCTATGTGAGAAATACTGTATCTAACACTTGTCTGCTTGTGCTTATTTCTGTTTTAGAGACAAAATGGTTAATCAGCAGCTTGTGAAGACAGCCAGGATAACTGGTAGGTCTTTGTTCAAAGAATTTGGCCTCATCAGTTTATCATCACCTAGAATTTATATATTCTCATTGGGGAGCAGGTCAATAAACAAACTAGAGAAGTAAAACATATATGTCAGGTGAGAAGTTGTATGGAGAAGTATAAATCAAGGAAGAGGAATAGGGACAGCTGGGGGTTAGGAATTTCAAATGGAGAGGAGCTGAGAAAATGGCTTTTGAGTAATAACCCAGAGGAGGAGAGGGATGAGCCACACAGATCAGGGGAAGAGCCTTCCAGGCAGAGGCACTGCCAGGGTCAAGTCCAGGAGGGAGTGTGCCTGGCTTGCTCAGGGACAGCAAGGAGGACAGGGTGACCGCCACAGGCGGAGGGAGGCATGTGCCTTGCGGTAGAGGCAGAGATGGCTGTCTTTGTTCACAGTGAAGCTGATACAAGCAAATCATAAAACCCATAAAGCAAGTGCTCAGACGGAGCGGTCTTCTGCAACACTTGATCCAGTTCTCAGGGGTATTAAGAAACCTTTATGGAGGAGGTGATGCCTGAACAGAGCCTTCAAAAATGAGAAGGCTTTAGTCACATGTACAAAGGGAGAGCTACAGGGCTACAGAGTCAGAGAGAGAATGAGAGCGAGAGAGAGAGAGAGGGAGAGGCCATCAAAAGCTGAGATTCTCTCTCTGCTGGGCAGAGATCTTGGTCTCATCCTCTCTCCGTAGGCCAAGTAAGAGGGGCAACTCCCTTGGGGTCTGGTTTCCAAACTGCCTGGTCCTTCTCATCCGCGTGAGGCAGTGCTGCAGGGCAGAGAGAGCCCTGGCCTGAGGCTGAGGACGTGGAGGTTCTTCCCCAGCTCCTGCACTAGTGGCTCTGTGACCTGGGGCCAGTCACAGGGCTTCTTAGCCTCTATTTCCTCCTCTGTAATTATAGGATAATAAAACCCAACCATCTACTCTAGTGTTATTGTAAGGAGCAAATAATACAACAAATGTGTAAGTATTTTGTAAACACTAGAGTTTTATATAAACTATATTGTTAAGTGTTACAAAGATATAAACATAGGGAGATTAAAAATATTTGAGAGTAATCAACACTAAATTAGGATACACGTACTCTCTGTAGCTCCAGCTTTTAAATGTGCGTTCGTTCTGTAAGACAGAGAAATACACCAATAACTTGTAGCAGATATTTTAGGAAAATCATCACAGAGAAAAATGGATGTAAATAAAAAACAGATGTTAAAGAATGTTGCAACAAACAATACCTATTACTACAATTCTTGGTCTGTACGTGTGGCCGAGAAGATCTTCACCAAGTCAATAAAAAGAGAAAATATCTTTTAAAAATCTCTTCACAACAGTGGTAAACCAAATTAGAGACCCACGGCAGTGTGATAAAATTACACTCTGCTGGTAGGACAAACATGCAAATCATTAGCTAATGTTATTAAATGCAGAGGGGCCCAATATTAAATTTATCTAAAAATGACAGTTTATTACATTTTCTAAGAGTACCAAATAAATTATTTGGGTGTTAGGGGGCTTTTAGGAATGCAAGTGCTTAGAAGAAAAAATATGATGAGAATGCTGTGGTTTCTCCCAGAATTTTGCTCCTGGATTGCCTGCTCACCCTCACTAATGAGATTGCTCTCGACAGCTTTTAATTAATCCCTCACCTTTCTGGAGTTGTAACACTCCATCATATTGGATTGATTTAATGACAACCCTGCTGTTCTTCTCTCCCATTCTTCTTTAGGTGTTTAAATGACATTTAATTATTAAATTAAGTTAATTAAAATTAATTGTGTTTTGATAATCTGGAGCTGCCCTTTAGGAAAATGGACATATTATGGGAGGTAACAGGGTTCCATCACTTAAAGAGAGATTAATCTACCATTTCTTAAGCATGCTGTTCAGGACTTCAATTTTTTTTTTTTTTTTGGTCATATTCAAAAATCTCCATTTACTGAAGCTCTATATTAAGACTGGAACATAACACATGTACTAACATTTTCTATTTAACAGTATCGAATCAAGTTTTCTCTCCAAGAAATTGCACTAGTTGGGGATGCCATACTGCATTAACTTACACTGGAAACAATATTTCTTTGATGTTAGGGAGAATTTGGGATCCTGTTTTTATCCATTCTGAATGACACCCCCAATAAGGCAAAGGTCTACCTCAGGCATCATAAACTGAAGAAAAATAGCCTGCATCTTTTTGGTGATTGTTACTCTGGAAAAGGGGCATCTACATTAGTTCATCTTGGGTTCAGAATACTAGCTGCATGACCTTTGACAGCTAGTATCTTAGTTTCTTCATTATTAAAGCAAAGACAAGATTGTCATCCTTTGTGACTTTGTAGAAACACACAAATACTCAAAAACATTGTTCTCCAACTGTCTCTTTGATATTGACCTTTTCCTATGCTTCAGTATAATTGATTCTTCTATTTTGATGCAGTGAGCATAAATCTCATTAAACTGAAGGCACATAAGGTCAGCATGTGGGGCTAAAGCGGGAGATAGTATTTAAAAGACAGTTTGCAAATGCTTAGAATAATTTTGCCCTGAGCATCTAGGCTGAAGCATTTGCGCTCTTGTGTTTGAGCTTTGATTAAAGATATGTAACACGTCTGGGCACAAAATGCTTCCAGAGAGTGGATGATATGCATGTACATTATCACAAGTACAATTGTAAATAAAAGCTATAACTTATTGCATCTTTACTATTTTCCTGGAATTGTGTTAGCACTTTTAATAATAATAACAGCTAACACTTCGAGCAGTTCTGTGTGCCAGGCTCTGTAATATGTTTTTGCGTATATTATCTAATTTGATCCTTACAATAGCCCTCAGGAATAGGTATCACTGTCTCCATTTTACAGGTAAGATACTGAATTTCAGAAAGGTTATATAACTTGTTCAAGGACAAATAGCAAGTAAGTAGTGAAAATGTTGCAAATAAGACCCTTCAGATGATCCCAGGAGAAGCCAGCCTTGCGTGTCCAAGGTTGCTTAAGTTTTCAGCGTAACCTAGGTGAAACAACTGTCTAGTGCTTGGTGATGACATCAATCACTCTCCATGTACACAGCAAATGCTTTACTATATTCTACTCCCAAATGGACAACTTAATCATTAAGTATGTCCAACTTTGGGAACCTCTTTTCCTCTCTCAAGGAAGCCTTGCTTCTCACAAAATAGGTTCTAGTCTCCTTGGGGTCATGTCATCATCTGGCTGGAAGAGTATTGGGAGCGCGTACCTGGCTCACTTTAGTGATTGCCTAAATCAATCAAACCTGACAAATCACGCCTTGATGCACCGTGTGCCTTTGTACTTTTTGGGTGAAGTGTAGGCCACTTACAAATACACCCTAACTCCTACACACAGAAATGAAAAGGAAGAAGAAAAATATGAAAAGAAATCCATTGAAAGACCTGCCCACCATCAACATCAACCACATTCAACAACTTCCACATGCAGGCAAAAAATCAGACACTGGAGCATAAACTCTAGTCATCAGGGCCCTGTTGAGTGCACTGTGCTCTTTGTTCACTTGACCAGATGCATTTGCTGTGTGCCTGTGACATGCCAGGGACACCAGAGAAATAAAGGTGCCTCACTCAGGAGTTCCCACCCAAAGGACAGGAGGACCATAGGTCAATGTGACCAGCTCCTGTGACAAGAGCAGATGCACAGAGAGTTTGGAAGTGGGCAGGAGGAGCACCTGAATTAAGTAATTCTCCCCTGTTCAAAGGGCTGTGCTTATTAACAGCAGTTTCTTAAGGACGGTACCAATCGTTTGTCTTGCTATTTAAGTGGTTATTTTCCTTTACCTTGCACTTCTTGATTCTCTTCATTCTCTAATTCCTTGGCTGCAAAGATGTCTTTAATGGAAATTAGGTCATTTTTTAAGACTTCCAGCTTCTCTCCATCAAGTGATGCTAAAAATGACTGAACCTGAAAAAAAGAAATAGGTCAGCATAACTGTCATCGTTTCTTCTCATTAATGATTTTTACGTACAGCTGTGCCCAGTTCTCCCAGGTGATTCATGGTGTGGGAGGTAACACTGGGTTGAATGTTGGATTTAACCGCCTAGTAACTGTGCAACTTCGGGTAAGTTACATAAGCTCCTTGGGCCTCAGTTTTCTCATGTTTTTAATTGAATATATTTGACAGATAACATTGTGTAAATTTAAGGTGTATAACGTGTTAATTTGATACATGTGTATATTGTAATATGATTGCCACTGTAGCGATATTTAGCACCTCTATCACATTACATAATTATACTTTCTTTTTAGTGGTTGAGACAATTAAAATTGTAGTCTCTTAGCAAGTTTGATGATTATAGTACAATACTGTTGTCCATATGCCTCATACTACACATTAGATCTCTATGGCTTATTTACTACTTTTGCAAGTTTGTACCCCTAAGTAACATCTATCTTATCCTCCCCCCAAACCCCTGCTAACCACCATTTTACTGTTTTTTATGAGTTTGACTTTTTTGAGATTCCACGTATAAGTGATATCATGCTTATCTCACTTAGCAAAAGGTGCTCAAGGTCCAACCATGTTGTCGCAAATGGCAGGATGTCCTCCTTTCTCATGGCTGAATAATATTCTATTGTGTATATATCTCATACCTTTTTTAATCCATTCATCTGTTGATGGGCATTTAGGATGTTTCCATATCTTGGCTATTGTGACTAACGCAATAAACATGGGAGTGCATATATCTCTTCAAAATCCTGTTTGTGGCTTCCTCAAAAAATTAAAAATAGATCTACCATGTGATCCAGCAATTCCACTTCTGGGTATACACCCAAAGGAAGTTTTCTGTTTTAAACTGACAGCCACACTTCACTGTGATCCTTTGTGGGATAAATGAAATAACGAATGTGAAAAACATTGTACAAGTGCAAACAGCAGATGCTAAGTAAATGTTGGTGGTAGCTCTTCTGTCATAGTGGCTGAAAACATACCTTGGTGTCAACCCTGGATTCAAATATCAGCTCTTCACTTATTAATTATGTGACTTTGGGTAATTTACTTAACCTTTCTGTGACTCAGTTCTCTTATCTCTAAAATGAGAACTTATAGCATCTACCTTATAAGACTGTTTTGAAGGTTAAATGAAATGATGTACTCAGGAGTACTTATTGTGATGGTCAATAAATTATATATATAATGTAAACAAACATATATGTAAGACAGAAAACAAACTTATGGTTACCAAAGGGGAGAGGGAGGGAGGAGTATGGGATTAACAGATATAAACTACTACATGTAAAATAGATGAGTAACAAAGATTTACTATACAGCACAGAGAATTATACTTAATATCTTGTAATAACCTATAATGGAATATAATCTGAAAAAAATAACTGAGTCACTTTGCTGTACACCTGAAACTAACAAACTAACAAACAAACTTTAACAATATTGTAAAGCAACTATACTTCAATAAAAAAGTGTATGTAAACAAATATATAAATAGTTGTATGTATATCACAGACATACATACAAATACACTTGCTAGATGTTTTATTGTATTGGGATTACAAAAGCGTACAAGATACATTTTTCTTCTCAGAGATCTTACAGTCTCAAGGAGGGAGGCCCATGTGAACAGGTAACAGCCACACCAGGTGTGAGTGTAGTGACAGTAGGGGGTTTCCAGCAAGGGGGCTGCAAGGCCCCTTGGGGAGGCGAGAGGGTGGGCAGGGATACTGCACAGAGGATGATTCTTAAGCTGGTGTGCTCCCTGTTCACTGTCTTCAGAACCCCTCTTTTGAAACTGTCCTTCATCAACACTTAAAAATTATTTGTACAGATGGTCAGTCAACCTCTGTGAATCTGAAGACCATTTGAATTTCCAAGATGGTCACAGTGCATGGAGAACCATATAAAAAGTGAAGTCTGACTATAAAGTAGTAAGGTTTAAAATTTTTCATTCTGCAGGTCAAACACTTGCCCTGGAGGGAGAGCCAGCAGAGAAGCTGCCATACTCTTTGGATTGTGTTTTAATATTGATTATGGTAGTAGACTTGCAGTCCAGATGAGTGAGAGAGTTAAAGAGGGCATCGCCGAGGCCAGACACCATTTCCCTAAAAGTTGCTAATGCACATCAGCAGGACGTAATGCAACTGGCACCAAGGCTCTGAGAGGAAGTTCAGGGGGAAGTCATCAACACAAAACCCATTAGGCGCCGAGTTCAGCAGGTACAAGTAATGCTCCCTGCATGCTGGCCGCCACCACTCCCTTCTGCCCTGACCTCTTCAGAGTCTTCATTTCAGCTCATACACTCATGTTTAGGGCTCACGGTCCTAGATATGCCCACATCATATCTTTATGGTCCAGATATATTTTCTAAACAGCACTTTTCTCAGAGTAAAGAAAAATGGGTAATTGAATAAATGTTAAAGTACAACGCTTAGTGAAAATGTATACACACATATGGGGCCTCTTGGTTTCTCTGTGTCTTCCGAGGGTAGCCATCCTCCAGGAGTGAATGCATTGGGGTTTTATGCTTTTGGCATCTCCCAGGAAGGGTTCTTTTTAGTGAAGTACTCTTTGGTCAGCATCTTTCTATTACAGCATCTCTTTTGCTTCCTCCTAGTTCATTCCATTATGCTAGCACGATGTGCATTAAATCTTTACTTCAATCCGATAATAAATAATAAATAATCATGCATTCCTCAATATTCATGGAATGCTGACTATATGCTTGGCACTGTGCTTAAGTGTTGTCAGGGACACAAAGGTAAACAGTCTGCCTTGTAAATCTTTTCCCTGAAAGGGGGTGTGGTGTGTCATTTTGAGGATTCTTGTTTACTGTTTTGGTTAAGTATTGAGTATAATGGCAATAAAAATATTAGTTTTTCCTTAAGATTTATAGTACAGCACGTTGCCATGCCTGTTGCCATCCTAGAATCAATCTAGTAGGTAGTAATGATTCCTTATAATTCTGTACACCCTGTCTAAGTTTCAGCCAATGGAATGTTAGCAGACGAGATGTGTACCATTTCTGGGTTAAAGTTTTTAACAAATGGGAACGTCCCCTCTATATTCTCTCTCCTTATGCTGGTGGGATGAAGAAGACAACAAGGCCCTAGAGGACAGTGAAATCCAATACATTAGACTTGGTCATAGGGGAGTCCACAGGGCCAAAGGGATGTGCCCACCCAGAACCCACACTCCCACTTCTAGATCACTCTCCAGGTGACTGAAAGTTCCCTTTCATGATCTGTATGGACCTCTTCCCCAGGCTGTATTCCCTATGGTGGGACCATCCACTGGAGTGTGGTCCACAGTCTATATGGACCTCATTCCCAGGCTGTGCTCCTTATGGTGGGACCATCCACTGGAGTGTGCACTCCTAGGCCCAAGGGATGGACAAAGGTGGCCGTTTGCAGGGGATGTGGATGGCACTTGAACTGGGGCATCCTCACTCGTGTCAATGAGGGTCCTTGAAGCAACAGACAGCTGGAGATAAAGGGAAGAGAGCAGGCAGGAGGGTGATATGAAAATTTGAGGAGTCTGAGAATTCTAAATGGGAACCTGGCCTTCCAGGCCATTCTGAAAGTACATTTGTCAAGGAAGGATGACAGAATATATTTTCTTTAAGAGTTTGTTTCCAAAAGCTCTTTAGCTTTTAAATATTTGGTATGTGCAGTGTTGCCAGATAAAATATAGGATGTCTGATTGAATTTGAATTCCAGATAAACATTGAATGTTTTCTTGGTATAAGTGTGTATCTCAAATATTGCATAGGACATATTTATACTAAGAAAGAATTCATTGTTTATCCAAAGTTAAAATTTTATTAGTCATCCTGTATTTTTATTTGCTAAATCTGACAACCCCAGTAGGGTCTCCATTTGTATTCTTGCCAGGAGCCTGTGAGTATTAGGCTGGGACTAGTGGAGCCACAAGATGGACAGAGCCCGGCTTCTGGATCCCTAAAAGCTGGAAAGCTGCCTGCTGACCAGACACTCGTACCTTGGACTGTCACAGGAGTGTGGAGAACTCTTACTGTTTTTGACCCATATATTTTTAGGACTATTTATTATAACACCCAGTAACTATTATTACTAAGCCAAGAAAAAGTTCTGCATTTCTCACTATGAAAACTACGAAAATCTCCAGGCTGGGGAAAGAAAGCAGAGCTTGTGGGAGCAGTATGCCAACAGAGGGAAATGCCCCCCTCCAGGGACCAAACTGCCTTCCTGGCAACATCAGTCCTTTGGGGCTCTTTTCTAGAGGCCTGGGGCTGTTTTACAGCTAGACCTGCATTGGAACCAGCCAGAGTGGAATGTCTCTCTACCACCGTGATAGATTCAAGGCGCCATGCTCCCCTGTAATGTTTTCAATAATAATAACATGTATATATAAGAATGCATATAAAAATAAAATGTCGGGCTTCCCTGGTGGCGCAGTGGTTGAGAATCTGCCTGCCAATGCAGGGGACACGGGTTTGAGCCCTGGTCTGGGAGGTTCCCACATGCCGCGGAGCGACTAGGCCCGTGAGCCACAGTTGCTGAGCCTGCGCGTCTGGAGCCTGTGCTCCACAACAAGAGAGGCCGCGATAGTGAGAGGCCCGCGCACCGCGATGAAGAGTGGCCCCCGCTTGCCGCAACTAGAGAAAGCCCTCGCACAGAAACGAAGACCCAACACAGCCATAAAAAAAAAAAAAAAAAAAAAATTAAAAAAATATTAAAAAATCAAATGTCATCAACATTATATATGCATATACATGTGTATGTATAAAATGGCAGCTAACGTTTATTGACTGCTTATTATGTATTAGGCATGCTGCAACTAGCTTCACATGGATTATCTCATTTAATTCTTTTAATAATTTTACGAAGTTGATTAGCATTCCCATTTCATAGATAAGGAGACTGAGGTAAGACAGGTCCAAAACCATACAGCTACTGAGTGGCATTTGATCACATAATGTCTGACCCCAAACCCTGCTTTTATAGGGAAAAGTTTGTGCTTCAGTGGAAAACTACATTTTCCAGATCACACTTTACCAGATTATTGGATTCTGATTCCATGGGAGTAATTTTATAACTCCGTAAAATGTAGACAGCTGATAGCAGTGCAAAACAATAATGAATTTTGCCCAGTGGAGGGACAACCTCTCCTTCTATGGAAAAACCAGGTTTGTGTCCATTTGTACATTCATTTCAAAATTGCTTTATTTCATATGAATTTTTGCTTCTTTGGCTTTTCCTTCGAACCGGTTATAACATCTGTCTGGTTCTTTCATTTAATTAATGAGGTAAGTAAATTCTTTGATTTGTGTTCATTTGGTATCTGCATGAGTCATGATTTTGCTTTAAAAAAAATGATCCGTTAACAGTTTAACCACAAGACTGTCAGTGATGGCTGACGGATAACAAAAAAGGAAATAAACACATAGTAACTTATAATTCTGTAATCTTGTGTGTGTGTGTGTCCATCCTGTTTGGTTCTTGGTTACCTGTTATATGGCAGAGGTCATCTTTCCCTGACTAGGTGGGCTTCAAGAATGTCTCAACCCCCCTAAGTCCAAATGTAAGAAGACAAGGCCAACAGAGAGTCAAAAATCACTGTTCGCTTCTAAGGCTTACTTCCAAGTTCAGCCTCCTGTCTGAGGACCTGCCTCTCCCCCCAGTAAATGTCACTGGGATGGCCCATGGCCCCTCCCAGGAGGTCCATAGGGTACTGCCCTGTGGCCTCCACTGCAAAAACACCCCAGACTACAGTCAGCCTGACTCACAAAAGAGCAGTATATACAATTAAATGAGTTAATAGTTTTAAAGTGCTTAGATTAATGATTATATAAATGCCATATAAGTGTTTGTTAAATAAAAACACACACATCTGGGGACACACACACACACACACACACACACGCACACAGAGCCTTTTAAATAAAAGAAATCACCAACCCTGCTGACTTCCACTATTCATGTTTGTTTTCTTGGGATCAGAGAGTGTGAATGTGCAGGGCTGTTAGGTAATTTCCCAGAGCTCTGCTCAGGAGCATCACTAAATAGAGCTTTAACGCCCCGGAAGATAATCCTGCCCTTTGTGGCCCAGGCATTCTAACCAATGGGTGAATAAATAACTATATCACCCATGAAACTAAATATATTAGAACCCTGCAGTCTGGGAGAAATACCAGCTGCTTTGTCTCCACTGGGTAGGAATGAAGACATGGCCTGGCAGGGCACCTCTGATCTGGATACTACATCGTCAAAGGGAGGCACAGGCCAGGCGCTGACAGCCAGGGTTTGCACGGCCTTTTGGGCCATGAGTTGGGGGTGGTGATGACTCCTATCATGCTGGCCCTCCTGGGGCTGGTGAAGGGGAACAGCTAGGCACAGGATAGAGAGAAAATAATATGGAGCCTGAGGGGGGTCATCAGGCTGGACAGTATCTGTGACCTCAGCACAGCAATGAGGCTCTAAAAAGGAGGCTTTCTTTCATGTTTAAGAAGATGTATTCACTCCAGATGCCTCTAATGTAGTAGACAGTCCTCAGACCCCAAATGTGGGAGATGAGTACAGGGACCCTGTGTGTGTGTGTGTGTGTGTGTGTGTGTGTATGTGTATTTAATAAATTTTTTTTAAACATTAAAAAAAAAAAGAAGACGTATTCATGAGCATGCTACTTCAAATGACCAGGACAGACATACCTTGCTTTCGCTTTCATTGGACAGAATTTCCAGGGCTTCCAGGTGTGACAAACCCTGATACTCATCAAACAGCATCCCGTAGTGTGCGGTCCTCTCGGCCGTGAGCTGCTGCGCCAGCCTCTGCTTCTCCTTCTCCTTGGCTTCCCGCAACATCTGCACAAATACACAGTGTTTGTAAACTAGGTGTACGCTTAAAAGCCGCATTTCCTGCGGAAGATGTTGGGGGAGATGAGCACTGACTTGGTACTTGTGAAGAGTAGGTTTCAGTCACTGTGGAAATTCTAAAAAAATGACTTTTTGCATTGATTTTACTCAGTTTTTTACATAATATTCCACTTTGAACTTTTCATGTTCATATGTACACAGCAAAACAAAGCAAAAATTCTACACCCAGGAAGAGGACTGAAAAGAAGCAAAACAAAAGCAGAACAGTGGTTTCTACTGAAGTGTTTTCCATGTGTGTGATTAATCTTATTTTTTAAAATGTCCAGACTTCCTATAATGAGCAAATTTTATGTACACTGGGAAAGTTGAATCTATTGTGACAGGATTAATTGCAACTTGTGCACCTAGGCAGACTTCAAAGCAAAAATAAGCTGGTCTGATTTTATTTGAGTTATTTAAAAATTTTGTGTGTGTGGTTATTAAACATCTTTGATGAAAATAATTAATAAAATATAAACTCATAGTGTATTCCTCACCAGATACTTAATATAAATATAAATATTAATATAAATAAGAATGTTAGCTTATCAATTCTTTGATAGATTGGTTTCGAGAAATACTGTGAACCGAGTTCCTCTCCAGGTTGATCATTTTTCTCCAGTTATTTTTCTGTTGATTAAATAATAAGACAGTAAAATAAACACAAGTCCACCAGTTACTCTTAATTGCCTGCCTTTGCTTTCTTCGATTCTAAGCATCTTTTATTTGCTTCCTCATCAAGGTGACTGTGGCACTTAGTTTATAGGATTCTCTAATATCTGTGAAGAGCACCATAAATGCATTGGCCACCACAAGGTCACAAGGGGAAGATCATGAAAGAATAGATTTTGGTTTTTATTATGTGTCAATAAACAATCAGCTTCATTCTCCTTTTTGGTTCTTGAGGTTGTTAACCCCAAACCCACCAGGCTGCAGACAGAATTCTCCCTCCTGCCTGTCTTTAAGACTAAATAAGTATAAGATCTGAAAGTTTTCAAAACAGCCCCATCAAATCATTCCTGGGCATTGTTAACATTTACAATAAAACCCAGCTACTCCCACAGATCTCACTGGCTTGGGTGGTGGTGAAATAAAGTAACAAAGTGACACTGAAATTGCTTTCTTTCCTACACCAACTTCCATCTCTAATTTCTAATTCAGGTTAGAGGGGAAAAAGGGATGCAATAAAAGGTAAAGGGAAACGGTCACTTTGGAATGATGTGGATTCACCCAAGAAATGGAGAGTGAAATTAAAGTGGCCTAAAGAAGAACTCACTGGCTTTTGGGGCGCTGCTGCTACATTCCTTCTGGAGAAGAAAAGGAGATTGGTTTAAATAGCAGTGAGTGAGTCTGGCGTGGAAGACTTTGGGACAGAAGGGCAGCTTTGGAAACTTACACCAGTGGGATCTGAGAATCACCCTGTCCCCATGTTATTCAAAGAGTAAGATAGAATGCATGAGAAACTTAGGGAGGGCATGCATGAACATTTCTGATGTCTAGAGTTACTTAGTGTGGATTAGGAAAAACGTAACAGATGTCCCTCTCTCAGTTGATGGCAGCTTCCTCCTTGTAGCTGCTCAGGCAAAAACCTTGGAATCATCCGTGCCTCTTCCTTTTATCTCATACTCCATATTCAGTCCACCAGGAACTCTGGATCGACCTTCAAACTACACCCAGAACCAGCCTTCATCACCACCTTCATGGCTTCACACCGCTCTGAGCCACCATTATCCTTTGTTTAGATACCTGCAAACGCCTCCTGAGGAGGCTGTGAGGGGGGAGCATAAATGACCAAGAGCCCCGAGGGTGCGCTTTGAAACCCACTCTTCATTTGCACTGAGGTCATGCCTCTTACCACCTCCCCCTGCCAATCACTGGTGCAGCAGGGATGTTAGGGCAGACCTTCTCCTAGGAGATGGAAACTCCTCTGTCAGTGGACTTTGGCTGAAGGACTCTCCCATGGCTTTGCCAAACCTTCCTTAGACTGCACAGCAGTCTAGGATGATTGCACCCAGTCTCCTTTCTTGTTCCCCTCCACTGGGATCAGACTTGCATTGTGGTCTGACGGCTCTCCCCCAACTCCCACAATTTTCTCTCACATTGTCATTTCTACCAATAAAATCCTTGCACGTTTAAACTTACCTTGGCATCTGCTTCTGGGAGGACGTAGACTGATACACACTCTAACTGGTCTCCCTGACCTTCATCCTCCCCGCAACCTAGTCTATTTTCAACACCATAACTAGAGTGATACTTTTAAAATCAGATCTTGTCACTCCAAAACGTTGCAATGGCCTCCCCATTACACTAATAGTAAAGTCAAAGGTTCTTAACAAACGCCCTCCACAATCTTCCGTCACCTGCTCCCCATGACCACTCTGGCCTCATCTTCAGCAACTCTCATCCTGGCTCACTCCTCTCCCACCACACAGCATCCTTGCTCTTCCTTGTTCATCCCAGACACTCTTGCCTCAGGGCCTTTGCACAAGCTGCTCTTTCTGCTTGAAATGTGCCTCACCCAGATTCTGCATAGTCAAGCCCCTCATCTCCTTCAAGTATTTGCTCAAACGTCATTCATCTATCTTCATGAAGTTCTCCCTCACAATCTGACTTAATACTTAACCTGCCCCTCACTCCCATATTCCTGATTACCCTCTTTCTGCTCTACTTTTTCTATTTTTTTGACAGCACTCATCATCTTCTAAAATATGAGATAATGTTTATTGTTTGTTTGTCCCTTCTCACTAGAACAAATCTCCATAATGACAGGGATATTTATCCATTTTGACCACTGATGTATCTCAAGTGCTTAGAACAGTGCCTAGCACACAGTGGACATTCAAAATGCATTGTGGAGTGAATGACGGAATGAAAAATTACTGTTTGGAAGGAAGCTGAAGTGGGTAATGGCCCCCCACATATTTTTTCTCCCCTGTCTATGAGGCTGGAAGTAAAGGATTTTAAGATCGTAGAGCCACAAGACGTGGGCTGCCCACGAACGCTAACACTATAGGAATGAAAGATAAAACTTCTTCATTTTAAGCCACATTGATACTTGGGTTATTATTATTATTTTTGGTTTTGTTTTGTATTTGTACAACATCTAGTGTTAATGGCCTGATTAATACAAAATCTATTTTCTTCTTTAAGGATCAGGAGGGTGATGGTCTAGCTGATCCTGCCAAGTCCCTACCTGGGCTGTAATATCACAGTGGTTGTATGTGGGTTATTCTGGAAGAGCCAAGAAGAAATAACCTAAAAATCAGACTTTTCAGGAGCTGCCACTAACCTGTTGCCAGTGGTAGCTCCTTCGTGGCTTCCCAGCACTGAGCCACGGGAAGATGTGTTTGTCCTGCCTGTGAAATTTATAAGATCCTGCATCTGCTACTCCTGATTTTGATAAGACATAGAGAGACCTGGTGTATCAGACTCTTAAGCGGGAAGGGGAAAAGGGGCATGATTGACACTATGGGGTCTGAGCTGGGCATGTGTCAACTGAAAGAGCAAGTTCCGTATTAGAGTTTTGTATTTGGAAAATAAGATAAACATTATTTTTAATTTTACTGACTACTGTAAGCAAAACATAGATTAAATTCTTCATACCATATTTCTCAAGGAGGAACACTTTAGAGCTGGAAGTATGAGAGGAGAAGTCTAACCTTGCACATAGTAAGAGAAATATAAATTGAAATTCCAATGAGATACAATTTCTACCTGTCATCTTGACACATAAAAAAGACAATGACAACAACTAACATTCTTGGGTGCTAACTACGAGTCAGGTTCTATTCTAACTCATTTCATCCTCACAACAAAGCGATCAGTAGGTATTGATGTTCCCAGTGTGCAGATGAGTAATCTGAGGCACAGAAGGGCTAAGTCATCTGCTCAAGGTCGTGTAGCTAGAACGTGGTAGAGCTGGAATATAATGGTACTATAGGCTGAATGCTTGTGTTTCCCCAAAATTCTTATGTTGAAACATAATCCCCAGTGTGATGCTATTTGGAGGTGGGGCCTTTGGGAGGTGATTAGGTCATGAGGGTGGAACCCTTACGAACAGGATTCATGTCCTTATAAAAGAGACCCAGAGAGCTCCTTTGCCTTCTTCCACCATGCGAAGAAACTGTGTGAAAACGTCTGTCTATGAATCAGAAAGCAGGCCCTTACCAGGCACTGAATCTGCTGCTATTCTGATCTTGAACTTCCCAGACTCCAGAACTTTGAGAAATAAATGTTTGTTGTTTATAAGCCCCCCAGTCTGCAGTATTCTGTTAGAGCAGCCCGAATGGACTAAGACAAATGGCATCAATGGAATCATCCTCAAGAAATTATTAAGTATAATTTATACTTAATAAAGCAAGGTACAAAGGAGCAGGGTTAGTATGCTAACATTTGGTTGAAGAAGTTTGTATGTATATATGTGCACATGTATATATACGTATATGTTTAGCTACATCTATCTATATAGTCATATCTATATCCATATCTATATCTATATCTATATCTAAATCTGTCTATATAATGTCTCTGATAGAATCTGTAAGAAGTCGTTAACAATGGTTGTCTCCCATGATGTGTGGCTGGGGAAAGGGGTGTATTAGAAACTCAATTTTCACTCCCTGATATTTTGTGTCATTTGAATTTGACATGTGCTTTAAAATATCTATTAAAAAAGATAAATAAAAATTTATTTACTTTATTGACCGAAAGAACAAATCACAAAAGTACATAATCCCACCTGAGATAAGGAAACGGTTCTCTCCATGAGTGTCTTGGTCCGCTTAAAACCTGGGTCACTTTCTGCAAGGACATTCATAGTTTTCTTGCCAATGAATTCCAGAGCATCAAGACCACCTGTTAAGACGCTTTTACCCTGCCAATGAGATAATTGCACGAGATTAGGTTTTCATGTTTTGCTGTTTCGAGGCAGTCAGCACCTCCTAGACTGCACTATCTTCAAATATTAAAGCAATATAAAGTCACAATTTTTTCTCATCAGGAGATTTATCATCCATTTAATCCTATTTTCTTTTCCGTGGAAGAGCGTTATGTCATATAATTTGTAGGACATGCAATGTTATTAAATAAGGATGCTTAAGAAAACCAAAGCACATTAGGGATTAATTTTATTGGCTGTGTGTATGAATAGATATGTCCCTAAGACAAAAAATTAATAGGTGACCCAATTGCTGTTTTTGTTTGAAAAAATTTCAACCCAAGTAACAGAATTATTTGGAGCACTCTATAAAAATGTCAAATACTCTTGCCAGTTTAGGGAATTCTTTAATATAGGGCCCTAGAGTGTAGGACCCTCAGGCTGTTTCAGTGGCTCTTGCATACTTTCAGAAAGTAGCAATAACCACCTATAATTAGTATTTTCATGAAATAAGACAGGTTGATTCCATGTGCTTCTGGCTTTAGAAATTGTTCTATTATGTAGTTAACTACTGCAAATTCCTTTGCCAGTCACTGTTTCTCTTTTAAAAAAAAGTAAAACAACCAAGATTTACTCACATAAACTGTACCTACAAACGGAACTGCTTACATTTCTTTGCAACATCTTCTTTGCCTATACCCCAACTATACAACTACAATTACAATATGCATATATCTGTGGTTTTTTCTCACCTTACATGAGTTTGCGTAGGTTATATTTTATTATTACATTATTCTTTATATGCATTATCCATTTTCATAATTATCACTTCAACAGCAATATTTGATTTCACTGATTAATATGCTTTATTAGTCATCTCCATCTTGGACATTTAGACTGTTTTCAGGTTTGGGAGCCAATCAATAATCACACTACAAAACAGATTTTTAAATGCACATATTTTGGGAGGACTAGGGGATATCAGCAATTCACACTTTTGCATAATTTGATTTACTTTCTCCTAACATCCTGTGAGGGATTACTTCAGTAGAGAATAAGATGGGAGAAGGAAGGATGAAGGGAATTTGAGTAAGGGCAGACTTGGTAGGGCGGTGTCTGGAGCTTGGGAAAAGGAAGAACCGGAAGGTTGGAGAGCACACAGAAAGGAATGTGAGGATGCTGAGGACAAACTCAGAGGGCCCTGCCTCGTAGCTCAGGGAGACCGTGGATTTACTTCCTTTTTTTTATTTTGGCTGTGCCTTTGTAGCATACGGCATGTGGGATCTTAGTTCCCCGACCAGGGATCGAACCCGCTTCCCTTGCGTTGGGAGCGTGAAGTCTTAGCCACTAGACCACCAGGGAAGTCCCCATGAATTCACTTCTTACGCCAGAGGTAATGAAAGCCCTTTGTCCCATCCCCAACCCTACAACCCTCCCCGCACACCCGCCATGGGCATACTGGACTTGTCCTGCTATCTGACTCCTAAAACATACTTGCTGACCCCCGTTCTCCCTGCTTAGTCAAGAGGACCTCGAGTAGCAAGGAAAGGAACAGTCATTTCCTATTTCTGGCATGCCCTGACCTGAAGTCTGGCTAAGACACCCCCATATGTGTGTCCACAGCCCCCTCTTCTTCCCATACAGTATTGCATTTGACAACTGTTAAGTTGCCTCCACCTTCCAGGATGTTATGCCCTCTTGTCTTTCAGCTTATGCCCAGCATCTAGCATAGCTCTTGGGATATAATGAAAGCTAATTACCTTTTTTTTTTAAATGAATGAATGAATAAATTGGACGTGAGCCATAGTTCTTAAAAAACTAGTTATTTGGTTTCACACAGCAGAAAGTAAACCTCTTCTTTCTGATCCTGAAGACCAGCTAACTGCCTTATCTCAGTTGGGGTGCATCCCCCTTTTTTCATTATTCATCAGTGTTTTGTTGTCAATAACAAGCTTCTTAAGCTTCTTTAAAAGGAAGGGGCCTGGGAAGGAGGGATGGGTATTAGGGCTATTCAAGGAAAGAGGAGAGTGGGAATTGGGAGGTAGGGATGGAGGAAGAATGTTGGTCTTAGTTATCTGGAAACACTTTAGAAACATGTTGGGGAATGTTCCTGATTCTTTACTGGTATATATATATATATATATATATATATATATATATATATATACCTGAATCACTTTATAATTTTTCAAATTGAAGGTTAAGAAACATAGAGCATCTCAGAAAAACAGCTCTAAGAAAGAGCCCTCTCTGCCTGCAAACAGAGGCTGTCCTTGCAGCCACTGGAAAGGACACTGTTATATCAGACTGAAAAATGTTCCTTCTAAGCAGCTCCCTTCTTTTAAACATAAAATATATTTCATTTTGTTCTTATCATTTTGGTTCCAAGGTTACGCCTACTCCGTGGGAGAAAGCATAACAAAATCATAATCCAAAGTTATGAGCAAGACCATCTTTTCTCTGATGTATCTAGGTCACTGGTAAATAGAAATATCAAAAAAAGGCACTGGCAGACCTCAGGGAAAACAGAGGAAGCAGCTAACGACTCACTGTGCTCTGAACCGCATTGGTGATGGCTGACAGCATGCCCCGAGACCCCGATGAAGGAGAAGTGGGTGGGCTTTCTGAAGGCCTCTGATCTGTGGCTGCAACTGCTACTGAAGAGAAAAACACCCTTTTAGAGCTCGTTTTGCTGATATGAACTTGGAAATCTATTTGTGCACATGGTGTAATGCAGCCCAAGTCCAAGAAATCCCCAAATAAATGCACCACTCACTTCGAGGGACTTCATTTGCAGTATCAGGTTGGGCCCCTTCGGAAGAGCCAGAATTCACACTATGAATCCGGAGGGTGACCCCTGCTTTTTCCTTGACCGCTGTCAACCCATGACCTGTCAGGAAATAAAATATGGCTCATAGATACAATAGAAGCCCACGGTCTGCAGGTTCCATAGCTTATCTCCCAGAGCTCTTGTAAGCTGTAGGTGTATATCCCGACTGTGAGAGAACGTGGTGATTAACAGCACAGACTCTGCGAGCCCTCAGATGTGGGTTCCAGTCTGATCTCAGTTTCACCATCACCCAGCTGGGTGACTTTTGAGAAGTTACCACCTCTCTGTGACTCAATTTCTCCACTGTGTTGTCGTGGGAGCAAATAAGTGCATGTACAGGGCTCCCAGATGCTTTATTAGTCCCTCTTACTTCTCACACTATCTAACTAGCAACCTGGGGTTTCCAACCCAAGATATTATCTGTGAATGGTATCCCTGTCTTACCCTCTTTCCTCTTTTCTAAGCTTCTCAAGGCAGGTATGTGTCATTCATTTTTTGATTCCTTGCAGGCCTATCCTATTGCAGGTACTCAATTACCATTTGTTGAATTGAAATCAGCTGAGCCTTAACAAACTCAAAGTGTCAGTCATTCCTTTAGTACGGTCTGTATGTGTGAGAGCAGGGTCTGGAGATGACATGTCAAGATCCAAAGGCAAGCCAGTGGGAAAACCAGAAAGGGCACTCAACAGCTCTGATAGTTATCTTAAGCAGTAACAGTCCAAACACAAGATGTAAGAATAGTTGGCCAGGATGAGGGGCACTGATTTTACTCTATCTGAGCGGGGACAATCCCTATAATTCCCTGGAGCCCAGCACAGTGTGTATTCAACATCAATAACTGTTTAGTGAATACAGAGCTGACCTTCTCATCCACTCCCCCCACCCCACCCCTGACACATACACACAAACAAAGTTTGGCTTGACAGAGAAATAGCCTTGTCTACATTTTATTTTGGAGCCATTTTTTTCTCCTTAAGGAAATAGTCTAGTGATGTCCTAAGTGGCTGCTTGAGTTCTTGGAGAAGCAGCCTGGGCTGCCATCATCACAGCACTCACCTCCCCCTTAGTGCTCGGGGAGAAAATGAAAGATTCACTCAGGACCTAGGCAACCTCAGGTTGTTAAAACCCAAGGCAGCAGCAATATTAATATCTGGGGGTAAAAGGTCCAAGTCACAGCAGGATTTGAGAGCCAAAGAGAACCATCTAGTTGTAGAGGGCACCATTCAAATGACTGACCATCCATCTCCTGAATAAGAGAAAGACATGGATGAACCCCAAACCCAAAGAGTCATATTTCATCAGTCGTAACCTTGCTTATCAGAGGGATCTTAACTTAATCACGGCACCGAAATTTGCCAAACTGATAGAGGACTAATTATATCCAGTGGGAATCACCTGTTATTATACACTATCTAGAAAACACTGAAACTTAGGAAACATTATTTACAATGTTTACAACATTAATTACATACAAAACATATGACTATATTCATGTGTAGATCATTAGACACAGTCCGAATTCATTACTGAGTTACTTTTAAAAAAGATGCACTATAACTGCTAAAAGTAAGACTTGATTCTCTCTAGCTTCCAATTAATTCAAAGCATTTCAATGGAAACTCACTGGAGTTTCAGTAACACATGTAAATTATGGGATATAATTATCTAACTTCATTATATACTGAGCTCATATTCCTTGACATCCTTTAAAAGCACAAATATTTTCAAAAAGGAAATAATGTACATCTAAATCTCCATCCATGATTCTCATTTAGATTTCTGAGAGCTAAAATCAAGGGATAAATGAGTTTCAGAAGGCTGGTTGGCATCTGCTGTATCTTCTTTGTGTAAACTGTACAACAGAGATGATTCCATATCCTTCCCTGAGACCATTCAGGGTTTAATGAACCTCACTGTCATTACCTCCTCTTTCACCTTCTCCATCTCTTTGCAGGTTAGAGCCATGTCTGAATCTTTTCCCGGGGAAGAACAGCTTCTCACCATCTCAGAACACAAACGACTATGGATATGTATGCATTACCTGCCTCTAGAAAAATCGCTTTGTTTCTGGAAGGAAATACCATTTTATGTGCATAATAAGTAGAATGTGTCTTTTTAACAGACATGACAATAGGCTGCTACTCCACCTACACACACACACACACACACACACATACACACACACACACATACACACACTACTGAGGTATAATGGATGTACAAGGATTTGCACATATTTAAGATTCCTCCAATTATATTTTCTAATTAACAGTTCTTTTTTTCTGAGTTCTTTTGTTAGTGAAAGTACATCTTTAACTACATTCTACTAGAAATATAAAGCTATGGTTTTTCATAGCTAAGGTTTAGACTCTATGCCACACCCTACTTTGAAGAATAACTTCTAAAATTTTACTTAGTGTGACATCTAGTGCCCAGACAAGGAAGTAATAATATGGAGCCACTGCTGCCTTTTGACTGAGAGCGATTCATTCTCAGAGATACTGATTTTGTTCTACCAATAACAGAGAAAAACAACCAATATGAATAGTACTACAGGGTATAGTTCATGGATTCATTTCTTCACATGTCATCATGAACCCTAAGTATCTCCAAGAAATGAACCCATCCAAATTCTATGGTTCTAAAGACGGAATATCCTCTACTCTGACTTACTACAGTAAAAAGGTGAGTACTGCAAAGAAGGTAAGATAATACATGCTGTGTTACTGTATCATTTAAAAACAAATATTAAATGATTGGCTGGTGTTTAATTTATCATCCATACTCTAGTGGAAAACACCCTAAACTTAGGAGTCAGGAGTCTTGTGGAGGAATTTTGGTTCCATCAGTTATTAGCCATGTGCTCTTGGTAACCTTTCTGAGTCTCTGCTGCTGTGTCTTCTCTGAAAGGAGGTTTATAACATCTACCTCTCAGGGTTTTATAAGGTCACTGAGAAGAAATATGTGAAACCCTTGGTACTGGTCAACATTATTGAGCACTTACTATGTCCCAGGCACTGGAGTAAATATTTTCAGTGTAGTAAATTATCTTATTTAATCTTTTCATTATGAAGTAAGAGATACTATTATGCCCATTTCACGATTGAGAAAACTGAGACCTGGTGATGTGAAATTACTTGCTGAAGGTCCCCAAACCAATAAGTGGCAGAGGCAGGATTTGAACCCCATATTTCTGACTCTAAAACTCACTTGCTCCATCACTATGTTATGTTAAGAAAGTCTTACATGCCATTTCTAGTTGATTAAACGTCATTTTAGTCCCATTTCTATAACTCCTTGGAAATCAGATACTTAATCAGGAGCTTCCTCATTTTTAAAATATTGGTTTATGTTAAAATTAGCTTGAGTTACCTTACCTTGACCAAACAGCCAGGTGAAGGTCACCTCTGCAGTGAAACCTTCCTCTAACCCTGGCCCTCCCAGCTGTGCCTTGGGTTGGTACAGCTTAATGTTTTTAGGATCATCCCTGTGCTGTGCAGGCACGGATCCCAAGACACTGTGTGGTGCTGTCTTCTCCCTCCAGTTTAATTTTTTCTCAAAAACTTTTTACCAACCTCGCTTCTTGTCGAGAAGATCAAAACCCCATTGAAGGGAGGTCTCCCCTCTTTCTGGAGGATGAAAATAATTTGTTGTTGGTGGGAGGGTCTCTCTGACCAAGTGGTAACTTAGGGGAGCAACAGTAGTTCTACACAGCACCCTGGATGACTGGGTAGCCTTATGGGTACTTTCTGCTGGTCCCTTATGATAAAGGACCCCCCAGGAGGGCAGCAGCTAACTTGTTCAGAGGGTTCTCCCCTTTTAGATTGCTTTAATCTTTAATATAACATTTCCTTCTTTTTCATTTCATTGCTTTCTTTTTCTTTTTAAAAGGTGGATATATAGAAAAGAAACTTAAAAAAAATCCCATAATCTCATTTCTCTGATATATCTGGTTGAGTTCTAAAAATAAACATTTATTAGGTTAATCTATATCAAGGTACTGTGAGAGTTCATTATAACATTTTTGCAACTCTTCTGTAGGTCTGAATATTTTTCAAAATAAAACTTTTAATTAAAGTGATAAAAAATGTAAAATTAAATAAATAAGTAAAAATAAACATTTATAATGTTAGCAAAATCAGAGTATAGAAACATAGACAACAGAAGGTGGGCCAGCCTCCTTCTCCCTAAACAGCGCCTATTGACCTAACAGTCAATACAGTCTATGAGCTTACAGGGGCCTATGGAATGATTTAAGACCTGAAAAGAAGTATTGGTTCTAAAAGACAAAAAAGGAAATTTGCAAATTAGAAATTAAATAATATTTACTTAAATGTATTCAAAAATGTAATATTTGGTCAACTGGTCAACTATAGTTCAAGTAAATTCAACTCTTCCACAGTTATATATAAATTATATATTTAATGAGGGATGTGGGTGCATTTTATTATATTTGTTGTGATATGAGAGGGACTTCCAAAAGGAGGGGGTTCTTAAAAGACTTAAAGGGGCCCTGCCTTCCTTCCAGCCCCACTCCCTACCCCCATTTCCTTCTAAAGATAACAAGTCTGATTTGTTTCTTGTTGATTCCTTTAAGGGAAAAGTTCTGAAAAGCACATCCCTACATATAAGTGTTTTAGACCTGGCTTTACCATATACAGTGGGGGTCTCAGCATGTGTACATGGTGGTGGAGGCTGTGTGTGCTGCCTGGGTTCCCAGTGCTCCTTCACCCCTGCTGACAGCTAGCTCTCAGCTAAACGCCTCCCTTTGAAATGCCCTTCACCAAAGGGAACTGGCTCCCTCAAAACTGTACTGTAATGACTGGTCAGTGGGGAAGTTGGTGATACAAAAGCCTGGTCCTGGGCATTATGCCCTGGGACAGCTCTGAAGAGTCATCCCAACCCCCAAGCTCCCTATGGGATGGGCTGTGGCCTCTGATGCAACTGCACTGCAGCCCAGTTCTGCTTTCCTAGTCCTTCGCTATCTTGCAAGGCTTGCTCCTGAGAGTCCTTCCTAATAAAACTCCAGGACACTCATCCCTGCCTCAGTTTCTCCCCGGGCATCCGACCTAGGACACTGATCTACCTCATTCTTTTTAATGGTTGCATAGAATCAGAATTCCACTGAATGACTCTGTCATGTTTAACATTCTCTGTGGATGGATACTTGGGTTGTTTCCAGTTTCTCATATATGCCTGGTGAACTTCCTCAGCTCTTTCAGGTCTCTGCTCAAATACCATTTCATTAAGATCTACCGCACACCACCCTTTTTAAAAGCTTAACCTGTACTCCTGACACTACCTTATATTTTTCATGGACTTAACACTTTATAACCCTCTCTATAATTTTCCTACTCATTATGTGTATTGTTTATTTTTTAATTTTTAAAAATTTTAATTTTATTGGAGTATAGTTGATTTACAATGTTGTGTTAGTTTCAGGTGTACAGCAAAGTGAGTCAGTTATAAATATGCATGTAATCATTCTTTTTTAGATTCTTTTCTTATATAGGTTATCCCAGAATATTGAATAGAGTTCCCTGTGCTATACAGTAGGTCCTTGTTGGTTATCTATCTTATATATAGTAGTGTGTGTACGTTCATCCCAAGCTCCTGATTTATCCCTCCCCCCAACATTTCCCCTTTGGTAACAGAAGTTTGTTTTTGATATCTGTAAGTCTGTTTCTGTTTTGCAAACAAGTTCATTTGTTTCAGCCTTTTTAAAAATTAGATTCCACATATGAGTGCTATCATAAGATATTTGTCTTTGTCTGACTTACTTCACTTAGTATGATAATCTCTAGGTCCTTCCATGTTGCTGCAAATGGCATTATTCCATTCTCTTTTATGGCTGAGTAATATTCCATTATATAAATATATACCACATCTTCTTTATCCATTCCTCTGTCAATAGACATTTAGGTTGCTTCCATGTCTTGGCTATTGTAAATAGTGCTGCAATGAACATTGGGGTGCATGTATCCTTTCGAATTATGGTTTTTTTCTGGGTATATGCCCAGGAGTGGGATTGCTGGATGTATATTGTTCATTGTTTGCATCCTTCCACGAGTCTGTAAGCTCTACTACAAGGTCTTCATCTTGCTTACTCACTGCTTTACCTCAAGTGCCTAGAATAGGGCCTGGTAAGATATGTATTTGCTGAGTGAATTCCATATTGAACACCTTTGGACATATACATTAATGAACTTTTGCAAAGAATCAACAGTGGAACTGCTGGATGAGGACACATGCATTTAAAATTTTATAGATAGTGTTAATTGCTCTTCTAAGGTTGTGCCAATTTCTACTCTTCTTTGGGTGAATTTTTGAGAAAGAGAACAATTTTAAAATATTGGCTGTAAAACCGATAGCTAGTGGGAAGCAGGCTCATAGCACAGGGAGATCAGCTCAGTGCTTTGTGATCACCTAGAGGGGTGGGATAGGGAGGGTGGGAGGGAGGGAGACACAAGAAGGAGGAGATATGGGGATATATGTATAGCTGATTCACTTTGTTATATAGCAGAAACTAACACACCATTGTAAAGCAATTATACTCCAATAAAGATGTTAAAAAATAAATAAATAAATAAAAATAAAAATATTGGCTGCATTTCAGACTCTACTATCAATGAATTCAAGATATTATAGTTGTGAGAAGTAGTTATTTAGAAAAACACACAGATGGTGTTGCTGTGCTCAACTAAAGCCAACTTCAGGGCAGCAGAAACTGCAGCCAATTAACCTTCCTTTTGGAAAAGTCTTCCCTCTCCGTAATGATGGTTGATGCCCAATCTGTAATCAGATACTCACTTCTCTTTAGGTTCAAAATTGACAAGAAGAGTTTCTGAACTCATAGTGTTTGCCTTGCCATCACATAGGAATTCATTAACTTATTCATAGATTGTAAAGGATTGTGAACAAACTCCAAGCATTAATCCTATTATCTTTTGTATCAATGATCCTTGAGAATTTTCACATCATCAGCAATGTCACCTTCAAAAATGAATCCATGTGATATTGATACTGAAATACCTAGTTAAGAGTTCTTACTGTAGTATCATTCTGACAAGTTTGCCGTTCTCTGTGATAAAAAGACACTGTCATTATTTCTGACAGTGCTGGTAGAAGACTTTCATTAAAATGTGCTGAAGGAAAAAAATCGTGTAACTCAGGAGAGGATGGGGAAGGAGAACAATGGTAACTCTGAAAAGGTAAATATGTGGATCAGATCTCCCTCCCCGTCCTCAGGTACTCTTATACAAGGTGTTGAGACTCATAAAACTGTCAAAACTAGAATTTTAAATAAACATGTAGGTCATTTGTAGTATCTGGAAATAAGCTGATGTATTCTACTGTATAATTTTTACCTTGGTATATTTGTATATGTCTCAGCATTGTTGACTTTCACTTTGATTACTGGTCCATCACTTAGCTTAGCAATATATTCTATGATTAAGTCAGGTCTCTAAGGTGCTTGTGGGAAATCACATCTGGTTCTCACAACAGTACTTTGAAATTATCATCAAAATTGCTTTTTTCTTTTTTTTTTTTTTACATTTTCCTTTCCCACTCTGGTTTCTTCCTGGATCTTAAATAACAACCATTTTCATTGTATCTTATGAACTTGTCCAAAGGCATGAGTGGCAGCTAATCAAGTCTTCTTAGAATGTGATAATAGCGTGGCTGTCAACGAAACTAATGCAGGAGATATGGCCTCTCCAAAAACAATTGTTGGCTGAGAAATGTTTGATTTTATACAAGCATTGGAAAGGTTGCTTTTTCTCATTTTCCCTTAACCTTGGGGGTCAAAGTAGTGAGGCAAAAGATAAAATATAAAAATACAGTGTAGCAAAAAGTCAATCAATTTTCTATATTTTTCTACTTAGCACAATGGTTACAAATATCTTTCTCCTGCTATATACAGCCACAAACTATGGAATCATTATATTCTGGAAGTTGGAAGGAATCTTAGAATTTCTCAAGTTCTTCCACCCATACTTTTCCAAGTAAGGAAGCTGAGTCTGGAGAGGTTCAGTGCATAGTGTAGCTAGGTAGTGACAATTCTCTGTGATCACAAGTTAGTAGCAGTTGGGACCGGGTCTCAGGTCTTATGAGTTCTGATACAGTGCTCTTTCCAGGAAAGAACCACCTTCTAAATCTTTCCATTCTCCAATTACTCTCCTGCCAACTCTAAACAGTTCTAATGATTGTGACTGCAGTTTTTCAACAACTGTAAGAAGCACCGGTTTCTGTTTCTAGTGCTCAATCGACAGCTCTGAGTTTTGTTATAGATGCTGTCTTGCATAGAATTCCATCTGCAACTGGAATTACCCCGAGGGTAACATGAGGTTTCTGAGTGGGAATTAATTGCAATAGAATATGTGGTTATTTTCTTTCTTTACTTTCCACAGGCAATTTATAAACCTTCAAGAGCTTGTGTGCTGCTGTGAGTGCTCTGTTTTCCAATAAGTTTTTTCGCCCTGTGATAATAAACTGTTCATGCTGCAAAGCCCTGGATGGATATTATTTGCCTGTACATAATGGAAGGTCTGCCTTGCTTGCCTCTCTCAATCCAAAGATAGTAGCTCAAGATAGACCACAACCCAGGACGGTGCCCATAACTTTTTCAAACTTCTGTAAACAGGTGGTTGAACCCTATTCTAACCATCTGTTTCAGGCTGTGAGCCTGGCTAAGACACTTCTCCATTTGTGGGACACTTGTGATCTCTGTTATCTTTTGGGAGTCAAATTCCCAATCACCACCGCTGCCTGTTTCCAGCCTTGGAATCTAAGCCTCCACTTATGCTTCAAGTTTTAGTTCTCTATCAGGTCCACCAAAATACTTATCTCGTTTTCAAGTATATACTGCTATTAGTTTAGCTACTATTACTTTGTAAAGTTAAAGCCCATCCTGACCAAAAATCTCCAAAATATACCTGGAGAACAACTTAGGGGTGGCATTCAGCTATCTTGTTATTGCATTTATTGGGGTTGTGATGACCAGTGGTGATGAACAAATTTAGTCTCTACATCTCTAAAGATAGCTCCAATTTTTCCAAAGGGATTCCTAGAATGAGTATCAATATTTCAAATTTTCTTTGCTCTCCCTCATGTGCCCTTTGGTCATTGTGGGTGCAAATAAGAGAAAAATGCCAAGATTAAAATGCTTTTCAAACTTCCAACATATATCAGGGAGACAGTGCTTTGGGAAAGATCCCTGGTGTTCTCCTTACTTATTGCAAGTAATAATAAATCCTTTCTTCTCCTGAAAAAAAAATTCCAACATGTAGCCAGAGTCCTTAAAAAATACTAAGTTTCTGGCATTGGTGGTATAACTGATGAGGTTTTCAAATGGAAAAGGGAGGTTTGTTAGGGAGAATTGAAAGATCACCCCAAGATTCTCAACCCTGGCATATACAACATGTAATCCCCCCACTTTGAGTGTGGACAGGATTGTGAATATGATGGGATTCATTCCCATGATTAGGTTACATTATACAGTAAAGGTGAAGGGACTTTTCAGAAGTAATTAAGGTCCTTAATCAGTTGAATTTGAGTTAATCAAAAGAGAGATCCTGGATGAGCCTGAACTAATCAGGTGGGCTTTAAAAGGGACTTGGGCCCTTCCTAAAGGGAGAGATTTGAAGCATGGGAGAAATTATCCTGCTGGCTTTGAAGAAGGACCTAGGAGTAACAGTGAATTGGACCAATTCATGGCCCATCACAAGATCCTCATGCACAGAGATACCTTGAGAACACCTGAGTTAGATGATCTGCAAGCTGTGTTACCTGTGGCTTCCCCTGTTCTGCTCTTCATTCTTCACCCTCAAGATGAAATGCTACGGCTACATTATCTTAGACACGTTTATGTTGTACCTTCAGTTTTCATGAAGAGTGGATATAAGAAATGGTCACATGAAGAATATTTTGACAAACCTTCACTGATGAAGACATTGTCCATTATATTTTCTCTTTGTATACGAGCCAATACGGGACATTTCTTCAAAAGTTTAATACAAGGAAAATAAATTTATCTAAATAAACTTAAGTCTTGTTTTATCACTCAGTGAGATAGATAATCTACTGGTAGCCAAGAATCTCAGAGTTAAGGTCAATGTTCAGTTATATTAGCCTTGATATATATCTCCTTCCTAACTGCATTTTTTTTTTTTTGTATTTGTATTTCAATACCCTGTGATGAATGCCTTTTATTGAGATACCTCAAATCCTTTTAGGGAGTAGGCTATTTGCATATTTTAAAATGTTCAAGCGGGATGATAAACACAAAGCATTAAGAATATATTATAAAAGCCCAAATCTTATATTCTAAGATGCAATATAATATAATGGTTAAAAGCCATACTGTGTGGTTCAAAGCCCAATTCAGCCACTCCTGACTTTGGATAATGTTTAACCTCTCTGTGATTCAGCTTCCTTACCTCTAAAATGGAGAAAATAAGAGTACCTCCTCATAGGGTTATTTTGAAGAATAAATATATTAATATACAGGAAGCACTTAAAACAGCAAACACTGAAAACAATTTGCTCTTATTATGTCATGAGCTAATGTTAAACTCTATCAGTACATGGTATGATCAAAACGTCATATCCTATTTGGCTCCTGAACTTTATCCATTCAAACGCAATGTGTAATGCTTACCTACTGTGGCAGATGCTGATGAGAGCAGAGATTTGCCCCAGGAGCCCCAGCCTGCCCATCCCCCTCCATGTGGAGAGGAATCCACGGCCTGCAAAAAACCAGATTACCCACAAGGTCAGCAATTTCATTTATCCCTGAATGGAAAAACACCCATTCATTTGAAACAAAGAGAAGGTTAAAAAAAAATCACCAACAACCATATCTCACTGGCTTATAGTTTATAAGGGCCATAAAAGAATATACCAGTCTACACTGCAATGTGTACTTTGGAACCAAATTGGTTTGTAGTGGTGTTGGCTTCTGAGGGCTTAGCTTGAAGTGAGAAGGGAATTTGATGTCAACTAAGACCCAAATCTCCCATTATCTGGAAGACAGGGATAGGGCTGTGGAGGGGAGGGGGAGATTTAATATTTTAGGGCACAGAGTGATTTGTCAAAACTCCAAAACGACCTTGACTCATGCAATTTTTACAGAACTAAAATAATGTGCTCTTCAAGGTAGAGTTAACTTTCAAATCTCTGGGGTGGTAGGAGGGAGTTCTGGCATGGATGGTAGTAGGCAAAGTGTCTAGAAAAGCATCAATAAGCTTGGAGATGGCGAATAGCAACAGGAAGCCTTTTGAGGAAGACAACTTTCAAGGTGTCCACTCCACTCACAATGACCCCTGTAACTATATTTCTCACTGTCCCTGGGATTACTTGATTCAAATTCTTTTTCCTAGGTATTTTGATTGGGACTGAGAGATTCTGGTTCAGCTTGAATAGAAGATAAAAACTCAGACAATGTGGGGTGACCATATTCTACCCACCATGCAGACTAAGAATTAAGAGAAAGCACAGTGAGCAGAATGAAAGAGATACGCTCAGAGAAGCTGTTTGGATTCCAGATAGCTTCTCAGCCTCTGCTTCCTGTCCCTCTTCAAGGCCCTGCTGCATTCCTACTTTTTGGTTTTATGAGAGTCCAGCACAGTGTTTCTCTCTCTTTTAATGTTTTGTTCACTGTTATGTCCACAGAGCATAGAAGAACACATGGCATATAATGAGTGCTTAATACATTTAGTTGTTAAATAAATGACTGAAATTCATCCATTTTCTTAGGTGTGCTTAGCTTCTGTTACTTGCAACCAATGCATCCTGACTCGGTGGAACCACGGCTTTCCCTTAATATCCAGGAATGCATTATAGAAAATGAGGCAAGAATACATTAGGAGATGGAGAATAACAGCTCTTTCACTCCAAGAAAAGAAAGGAAGAAGTTAAGGAGGAAATGAAAAATTCCTACAGAGTTTGTAGATTCTGTAACTTTTGACCCAAGGCTGGTCCATCATCATCCCCAACTTCCTTCTGCATGCAGTCTTCCACTCTTATCTTCCACTCTTGCAGATAAGGGTGGCCATGTGAAACAGTTTTGGCCAATGAGATATAAATGGGAAAGGTTTTGCTTTCATGATAAATTACACAGTTTTGGCTGGTGCCGACTCTCCCCTCTCCTTTTTTCCTGCCCTGAATGTGGACCTGATGCTTGAAACTGAAGCAGCCATTTTTGCTGCCATGAGGGAAACGCCAGGGAATCACAGAGTCACTGGTCCTGGTACTGCTAAGCTACTAAACAAATGTGAGTTGTTGCATATCTCCATTCTTTCTGTTAAGTGAGAAAAAATTAATTGCTATTTTGTAAGCTAATATATGTTGGGTTTTAGTTACTTGCGCCCAAATGCATTCCTAAGTGATTCACCTCGTAAATACCAAACATCATCCATCAGCGTAGACTACTGGTCAAGAGTAAAGGTCATGGAATTAAATTGCTTGGGTTTGACTCCAGGCTCTGCCACTTGGACATGTTAGTTACTCAAGTCTTTTAGCTATCACTGACTCATTACAAAAATGCAACCATAAGTATAAGAACCAATAACCTCACAGGGTTATTGTGAAAATTAAAAGAAATAATTCACATAAAGCTGTAATCATAGTGCCTAGCACATAATAAATACTCCAGAAATGTTAACTAGTAATAATAATAAGAAGAACTACCTTTTTAACACTAAGAAGCAAAAAGCTTTGAAAGTTGGCTGACATTTTTTTCTGTTTGGAAACAATGAGAAGCTTGTTAACATGAATGGAAATACTCAAGATTCATGACAGTCTGCTTTCATTTTTGGTGTCTACATTGATTTACTTCACTTCAGCAATGAAGCCAGTGGCAATTTTATACCATCATGAAGACACATGTAAGTTGGTGATTAATATAGTTCTTTCATGGGACAAATCTCTACCTATGTGATTAGGGAGAGTTAATACACTTAGGGGTGACAGCTTCTGACTCAAATTTACAATATTTAATATGCCCTGACAGCTGGTAATTGACTAGCAAATGGAAATTAATGTTAAATGAGTCTAGAACTTTTTGCAGTGTGACTACTTCAATTGCTTTATTAATAAAGCTCCTTTGACATTGAGCTGTGACTTCTTGATCAGCTAAAAAGAATATTTGTTATCAATGGCAAATACTCAAATAACTAAATGTGCACATTTAAAATAAAACCACATAAACTAAATGTTTGACATGAATTATAAATATATCTCATCTTGAGTATTGTCTCCACTTTAAATAGCTTTAATGTCACATGCTTATGAGACTATAAAGTAGGCAGCATGGATCTCCTCAGATCTCCCATTTTCATATATGGATATTTTAAAGCTTTTTTCTCACCCTCACCCATGTAACCCCCACCTCCTTTACCAGAGAACTTCACATCCTAATTTACAGAGAAAACAGAAGCCATCAGATGAGAACTCTCTCAACTTCCTGTCCCTTCCTCATAAACTCACAGAAGAGTGACCTCATATTGTAACAGCAAATCAGACTTGGTTTGATCAAGAGGGATCTCCAAAACTCAACTGGAGATCATTTAAACATCTATAACTGTTGTGTGGTCCTAAGAACATGAAAGAGTGCAAGATTCTATCAAGTTCGAAGCTCTTTAAATAGAAAAGACATTTATTTATTTTTAGGCTATCAAGTTCAAAGGTATCATTAGATAGAAAAATATGTACAAATCTTAGAATTCCATCAAATTCAAAGGCCTTTAGCATTTAGATAGAAAATATATGTACCTCTCTTAAAGGATAAAGACCAACCTGGTTGTCCTATTTCCTTGAGTAGATCAAGAATCAGATACTGTGTATAACTTTGGTCTTGGGATGTGGACAGTAGGAGTTATGAGACCAAAGCCTTTTTAAGTTTTGTAACTTGTGACACAGCTGTTCTAAAAAGGGCTCAGTGTGACATTTGGGAGGATGTAAATTGCTCTGGATGCCTGCAGCTCTGTTGAAATATTTGCTTGAAAATGGCCTCAGTTATTCCCAGGTAATCTTGTTCCTTGGTGAGTATGCATCATTCAACTCTAGGAAGATTTAAAATCAAATATGGAAAGGTTTAAAGCATGAAATATGCTATTAATCATTTTGTACATATTTCGTCTTTTCTATACTACTGATGTTTAAGGAATTTGACTGATTAGAGTGACAATTTTTTGAAAATCAATTTAAAATGAATAATTGAGGGCTTCCCTGGTGGCGCAGTGGTTGAGAATCTGCCTGCCAATGCAGGGGACACGGGTTCGAGCCCTGGTCTGGGAAGATCCCACATGCTGCGGAGCAACTAGGCCCATGAGCCACAACTACTGAGCCTGCGCGTCTGGAGCTTGTGCTCCGCAACAAGAGAGGCCGCGATAGTGAGAGGCCCGCGCACCGCGATGAAGAGTGACCCCTGCTTGCCGCAACTAGAGAAAGACTTCTGATTTTTAAGTTGAAATCTTCCTAAGTTTATGCATAATGTTATGCCACCTAAGGGGTTGTTTAGTCTACTCTATAAATTTAAGACTTACAACAATTTTCAAGTACTCAGCAAGATTTTGTTTAAGTAGATAAATGAGGTACTTAAAAAGTATATTAAGTTTATAGATGTAGTTTAAAAATATTTGACAGTGTTTAAGTTGGCAAAAAGGACCAAGCATTAATCAAAAGCCCCTTGAAAGTGACTGTTCAATTATGTTAGGCTTCTAAATAGAGTAAGATTTGTGAGATGAATGTAAATACTAGGGAGAATTGACATTTTGAATCTGTAACCTTAATATATTGAACACTAATTGTTTAAACCAAATTAAAAGTCTGAGTAGTTTTTTTTTATGGACGAAACACACACTGGCCTACGCCAAAAACCTATCTCAATACAAATCTAACTTTACTGCACCCCCAGTCACAATTACTTCCTCCCCTTCTATCATAATGGAAATAATATCTCCCTCTTAGTTATAATTATCACCTCCACCTGAACTCCTCTGGGCCTGGGAAGGTTGGTTTTCCCTTTTTTCCTGGTTTTTCAACCTTTCTCTACTGGCTGCTTCCCACATTTAATGATGTGCACGATTCCTCCATCTTAACACCAGCAAATGAAAATCACGATGACAAAATGTTTCTTTCAAACTTCTCTGGCTTCTGTTCCATGTCTTTCTTTCTTCTTCAACTCTTAAAAAAGGTGCCTGCCTTCTGTATCCACCCCCTCCACTCCTCTACCCACCATGGTGACTCTCCCATGGTCACCAATGGTTTCATTTCATGAAACCATTCTCACCAAGATCACAATGGCTTCCTCATTGTCAAAGCCATGGACTCATTTTAGTCATTTTATTTCTTGACCTCTCAGTAGCATCAGAAGCTTAAGCACTTTTCAATTCTTAAAAGACTCTATTCTCATGGCTTCCATGACCTATCTTTTGACTCTTGCTTTTTTTGTCCATCCCTTATTATGATGATTTCAGTTTACTTTCGAAAGTTTCCACATGCATATTGTGATATTATGGAAGCTCCTTAGATTAAGTTACAACCCAACTGCTTCCAGCATTCCAATAAAATACGCACAGTCCAGGTGGTCAGCTGGCATCCTAATCAGGAAAGCCATACCCCAAAGGCAGCTATAATGAACACTTCTATTATTTGCATCTGTATTAATGTCTGATGCTTTGCTAATTAGCATACTGAATTACAGAAACGGGCTTTAACTGGTAAACATGGTGGACTGTTAACTAGCATTTTAAATACCTGAAAGGGGTTCTAGATGGTGAAATTAAAGGTATTAAACACTTGTAGACGGTTAAATATATTTTAGAGCCTCTTCCTACCTTTACATGAATAGGGTGTAAGAAAGGGTTTTTCCCTGTACTAAATGATCTTCTATCCATCTCTGAACTCTGGAGAATTCTGGTTTCTTGATGCCAGGTATAAGGGAAGAAACCCCTGCCCCTAGAATTCTAGACATTCACGTTGAATGCACCTTTCACGCAGGGTAGTGGTCAAAGCACCTAAAAGTCCAAAACAATGGCACATTCTCAAGCCTACATGAGTTCTCACAAGCTATCTTTAACTTTCTTGTTAATTAATGTTGAATTTTAAAATGTCAGTGTAGTATAATGTGATTTGAGATTAGATTTCATTTATAGAATGAACTTTGCTGGCAATCACAACTTATCAAAGAGCTGTCCATGACCAAAGTGGCTTACAGACAGGAGATTTCAGGGTCAGGTCCTTGGTCTCTGTTCTTTATTTATATATAACACCTGCGCAATCTTACCCACTCCCATTACTTAAATAACATCCAGTTGCTGATGGCCTCCAAATCTCTCTCTATCCCCTGGGCTCAAGACCAGTATAACCAACTGCCCACAAAATATCTTCACTTGGATGTCTCATCTCATGTTCAGTATGGAACTCACCATCTTCTCAATTTTACAGGATTCCCGTATTAGTGGTTCCCAAACACGGGTCCACAGACTGACTGCAAGAGTATTATCTTGGTGAACTTATTAAAAGTACAGTCTTGGCTTCTACTGTGATCTTCTGAATAAGAATCTCTCAGCAGGCTTCCCTGGTGGCACAGTGGTTAAGAATCCGCCTGCCAATGCAGGGGACACGGGTTCCAGCCCTGGTCCGGGAAGATCTCACATGCCGTGGAGCAACTAAGCCCGTGTGTCACAGCTACTAAGCTTGCGCTCTAGAGCCCATGCTCTGCAACAAGAGAAGCCACCGCAATGAGAAGCCTGCACACCGCAAGGAAGAGCAGCCCCCGCTCACCGCAACTAGAGAAAGCCCGTGCGCAGCAACGAAAACCCAACGCAGCCAAAAATGAATAAAGTAAATAAATTTTTAAAAAAGAATCTCTCAGGGTTTCTACCCTGAGAATCTGAATTTCTAACAAGCTTCCAAGGTAATTCTAATATACCACCAGATTTAGGAAGCACTGCCCAATATAGCCAAAAGGCAACAGCATCCACCTGGTTGCCCAAGTCAAAAATCAGGTGCCATGATGGAGAGAGGCTTAAAAGGAGAAATACTCCAACAGAATTGGAGCAAACTCTACTCACTCATTTAAGAGGCAAAAATCTATCATCAGCATGTCTTGGCCTATGTTCTCTCATCTTTGTCTCTGTTGATAGCAATTTTATTGCTCTTAAACACCCTGCTTTTCCTTTTCTAGGGACAGAACTATTGAGTGGTAGTCTATGTTTTCCTTTGAGAGTACTATGTTTTCCTTTGAGAGTACTTTGAGAGTACTATGTTTTCCTTTGAGAGTACTTGCGTTCTTTACCTTCTTCATAATTGGCCTTATGCACTGGTGTAGGACAGTAGGGATGAAATTTTTTTACTCTGGGAAATATTTCTTGGTGCTAAGAATGTAGAGAAATTTTATCTAGATTAGATCTTTTAGGGGCTGATAGACTAGTATATAATAAGGTCCCACAAGATCTCTGGGAATAAATGTTGCTCCAGGCTAGCACTCAAGACAAACATCTCTGAATGGAGGCTGAAGACTTCACTGACTCCTTAAGATTGATTTGAGTGCTCCATCTAAGGCTTCCTTGTGCCTGTCCTATCTAGTACTATAAGACATGCTATAGTTGCTTTTATGCAACACTGCCTTACCCAACTAGATGGTAGGCGTCCTGACGATAGTTGCGCTACTCAGATTCTGGGGCGTAACTCATGTATCCTGAGGCTGGTTGAGGCCTTAAAGGATCTAGTACAACCTCCAAAGTTCAAGTGAGGCTGGGGACCATCTCTTATGGATGTTGTAGAGCGGATTCCTGAAGGAAGCCTTAACTCAATGGCTTCTGGGTCTGTACTTAAGAATGGATGAGAAAGGGGCCCTAAAGACAGAAATAGATTCTCTGAGTGCATCAACTGTGAACGGTGTGATCCTTCAAAGTAGAGATGCCAGCTGAGCAGCTGGCAGAACCACTGGCCCCAGGCCCCCTCCTTGTCACACTGCCCTACCTGCCAAGTTATGGCCCCCATGCTGGCTCAGGCAAAGGTGAAGCTAATAATGTGGATTTTCAGGGAACTCAGACCACTTATAGAAAAATATATACATTTAAACCCATTATCACAAAATCTAGTGTGTCCTAGATTATATAAATTTACCTCTTCAAAGACTATTCTGCCAGGTTTTTTTTTTAAGCAGGCATTTTCCCTTAGAAACTTTTTTTAAAGGTGATGAGATTCTTTTAGGCTCAGATACACCTGGAATCAGATAGGTTTTGGAGCTTGACTACTCCTATAGGACTTGACATTCCTCAGGGGATCTGTGTTCAAGATCCAAACAGCCAACTTGTAAATGAACTTTTCATTGAAGATTTTTTGTAGAATTCATTATCTGCTGGATCAACAGAAAAATGGCTGTTCTCATCACTGCAAAAGGACTTCTTATAAGTGTCCAACAAACAGCAAATAAAACAGCAAATGAACAATGCTTGAAGACGAAGCACAAAACTGAATTCTCCTATATTAACTTAAGATACAAGGATAGGTTGCCACGAGAGATAGCAGAACCCCCTTTTCTGGTAATTACTTAAAAGAGACTATATTTGTACCTATTTAGAAGGGTTTAAATGGAACCTGGGTGAAAGAGATATATCCCTTCCCTTCAAGGCCCTTCCAGCCACCCATATCAGCTTTCTGCCTTCTTAGAACCAATATACTCACAAGAATTCCTCCTACACCCCATTTCTATCTGAGCTCCTGATGCAATGCCACACACATACATGCAGAGCCATGGCCCCAACTCTGTGGCCAATATTTGTACTTCCATCCAGATACTTTTGTGATGCTTCATTATGAGGAAATGCTCACCTTTTCAAAGTCCTTGAAAGCTATCAGTGGTGCTGGGAGAGGAGAGGAGTATCTGTCTGCCAGTTGGCTCTCTCCCTGTAGCACTAAGGAGGTTTATAAAGTGCTTGCAAGAGCAGGATTCATTCGATTTGCTCAAAATTTAGGAAGATGGATGTGTAAGAGCATACTGACTTCTTTTGTGCTATCTTTATTAGCAATCTTGTTATAATTTTTAGAAGTCTGAAATTGGAATGTATAATCTAGCCTTCATGAGCTCACGTATTTTGAATCAGTGGAGCTTTTGTAGTTTCTTTAAGTCATCTTTGGTCAGAATGGTGTGGCTAAGACATAGTTTCTTAATGTACAAAGATATGTATCAGTAGTAGCACTTACAATAACAATTGGGAACCAATGGTCCCCCAATAGAAAGACAGCATGGAGGGATCCCAGGTTCCAGAGTCAGGCATATAGGTAAATACAAGAATAGGGTATATCCTATTGGTTCTGTTTCTCTGGAGAATTCAGGCTAATATACATCCTGGCATGATTATTTCTTAAAGCTCTCTCAGTGGTTGAAATGTTCAGCCAGAGTCGAGACCCTCTGGTCTAGGAGTTCCCTTGGGGGCGGTCCATGGATGGTTTTAAGGGGTCTGTGATATCATGGAACTTGTAAACAAAATTTTACATGTATGTTTACATATCTGATCCAAACTCCCATCTGGTCCTCAAATGCCTTCCATGACGTTCCCGCAGAGTGATTGTTTGCTTTTGTTTAAACAACTCCAGTGATGGGAACCCTGCCTCCTCCCTGAGGAAGCTCATCTCATCTTAGAACAATTCTAAGAGTCGCTTTGAGGAAACTGTGGCCAAGAAGCTTGATTCTGAATAAAAGAATCGCAAAACATTAGTTAGAAGGACACCTCGTGGTCTTCGTGTGCGAAGTCCTCATTTTACAGAGGAAAAACTGAAGCACACAGAAATTAGGTGTCTTGCCCAAACTAACAAAGTTAACGATAGATGGAGGATGAAAACCCAGGCCCCCCGACTCCCTGCTTCGTTCCCATCCCTCACTGCTTGCAGCAGAGTCACCTCAAGGCGGTGATCTGTGTGGCACACTCCAGGAGAGCAGGGCTGGGCCTGGCAGAGGGAAGACTCTCATTTCCCCTATACCGTAGCATCCTTCTAGAAGGCAGGATTGGAGGACAGTGCCTCCCCACCCTTTCCAGTCCCCACACGGACGGAGGGGAAGGTGTCAGGAAAACCCAGCTTGATGGTCATATTGATGTGGAACCTGGGAGACACTGGCCTGTCTTATCGCCCAGAGAGACAGGTGCAGGCGCTGAAGGGAAGCATGAACGTGTTCTGCCTCTGGTCCCCTGGATGGCGGTATGTGATAATAAATGAGTGATCTGAATGTTTAAGATCTTCACAGATTTGTAAATATGTATTAAAATTTGAGTGATGTTAAAGAAACATTGTTTAGGGTGGAATCAGGTTCATTAATAATTTGGACTCATTACGTTCAATATTATAATATCTTCCATTTACTACTGAGTAGCTTAATCTTACTGGGTTGCTTAATATCTCTGAGCCTGGTTGCCTCGTCTATAACTTGAGGTCAATAATATCCAGCTTAGAACCTCAAAGAACTGTTGTATAGAGTGAATTACATAACATATAGAGTAGCTAGCAGAGTGCCTGGCACACAGGATGTGCCCAATAATTGGTGATTGTTCTTATTAATAATAAAACAATTATCAAAATGCAAATATTATAATGACCAATTACTCTCATATATGCCTTTTCTCACCACACAACACATCTTGGACGACAGAGGTAATGTCACAGTATATACTGAACTCCTAACCCCTACCCCCAGAGCCTGGCACAAATCTATGGGCGTGGTAGTATCAGTAAGAACTTAGGTTGAACTGAGTCAAGTGAACCACTCCTACCGGATCACTCTGTTCTTTCAGGGGTATTTCGGATCCAGGTTCTGCCTCGAGGCTGACGGAGTCAACGCATTCAGCAAGGGCATCCTCAGTCACTTCTCCATTGGGGGGGTGCTCCACGGGACCGGGGTCTTTGGGCTGCTCAGTGAGTCCAGTGTCGGCAGTCTCTGCACCCTGAACAGCCGCATTTTCATGCACGTCTCCTCTGGGGTCAGCTGGCGTTAGCTCATTTGAAATCGTAGCTGAATCACAGTACGCTTCCGCATCTCTGGGTAAGGTATCACTACTGGGCATGTTGGTGATTTCTGCTTTGTCTCCAGTGGCTAAGGTGTCATCGCCATCATCAGACATTTTAATATCTGTCAACATGATTACAAACAAGCACCTTATGCTTTAATCCGAATTGTTAAACTTTAGTTCAAAGCCCTGAATAATTAAGTTAAATCTGGTGGGGGTAACCTTTCTTCTACCAAGAAGAAAGTTTATGTAACCTTGGGGTAGGCTGAATAATGGCCCCCCAAAATATCCATGTCATAATCCTTGGAAGCTGTGGATGTTACCTTATATGTCCAAAAGGACTTTGAAGATATGATTAAATTAAGAATCTTGGATTCTCTGGGTGAGCCCTAAATGAAATCACAAGTGTCCTTATCAGAGAGAGGCAGAGGGAGATTTGACTACAAAGAGGAAAAGGTGATGTGATGATAGAAGCAGAGATTGGAGTGATGCATTCTGAAGATGAAGGAAGGGGGCCACAAGCCAAGGTACACTGGTGGCCACTAGAAGTTGAAAAAGTCAAGGAAACCATTCTCCCCTCAGAAACTCCAGAACTATAAGAGAATACATGTGTATTATTATAAACCACTATGTTGGTTGTACTTTGTTACAACAGCAATAGAAAACTAATACAAGCCAACCGTGCTCTCTTTAAACTTTCATGGATCTCTTACTTGGCATGAAGAAATAAATATGCATATGGGAACTAAGAGTATTATCTGTATCTGTGAAAGTATTTATTTAATATGACTTTATTAATTATATTTGTAGCCATAATGAGAATAAGCATGGAAAATACCTGAGAGCTTGTAAAAAATATTTGACATTTGGCTTTGCAATGTGGTCTGAAATTCAAATTGAGAGAGACATACATACACATAAGTGTGCCTTGTTGGGTACCAGCCCGTGAAGGCCTGGGCTGTATTTGGACAATAGTTTAGATGGAAAAACACAAGGATGAAACAGAAAAAAAAGAAGCCAATATTAAGCCAAATAAGGAATGTAGCCATTACAAAACCACCTACAAAGCAGAAAACTCTTTATGAAGCTTGCAAGTTATTGCTATCATATAGAACAGTGCAGTTCAATAGAACTTTCAGTGATGATGAAAATGTTCTGTATCTGCACTGGCCAATATGGTAGCTAACAGTCACCTGTGGCTATTGAGCACTTAAAATGTGGCTAGTGCAACTGAGGAACTAATTTTTAAATTTAATTTTAGGGAATTCCCTGGCGGTCCAGTGGTTAGGACTTGGCGCTTTCAGGGCTGTGGGCCTGGGTTCGATCCCTGGTTGGGGAACTAAGATCCCACAAGCTATGCGGTGCAGCCAAAAAAAAAAATTTAATTTTAAATAATGTAAACTTAAATTTACACAGGTATGTGTGGCTAGTGGCTATCTTACTGGATAACACATATCTAGAAGGCTTATTCAAGATGGTAATTTTCTTAGTCTAAAATAAAGACACAGTGTTCTCACTACACAGGAAGCCAAGTCTCAGGAAAATCAGTGGGTATTTTTGTTGACCTCAGTGTTTACCAGTTGGTCAAATCTCTGGTCACTGTTAAAACCACAGTATATAGGAAGCCATTTAACATATTGGCCACATGATGGCACAGACTTAGAACTCACATGCCCATGCCAACCCTCTTGTCCCCTCAAATAGCCATTCCCTAAAGTTGTCTAGCTATTTTCTTTTCTCTTGCTACATTCTCTCCCTTGGTGAATCACATTCCTTTCTCACAGTTTTACACACTTCTATGTTGTGACTCTCAAATATCTACCTCCATTCTATAGAGACAGAAAGTAAATTAGTGGCTTCTAGGGGCTGAAGGGAGGGGAAATGAGTAATGGCTGCTAATGGGTATAGATTTCTTTTGTGGGTGATGAAAATGTCCTAAAACTAGGTAGTGGTAATGGCTGCACAATTCTGTGAACATGTTAAAAACCACTGAACTGCACATTTAAAAAGAGTGAATTTTTAGTATGTGAACTTTGTTATGTATGAATTATATCTCAATACACTGTCATAGAAAAAATTCTACCATTGGATAAGCAGTTCTAATTGTCAGCTGAACATCTCTTTCTGTCCCAAAGGAAACCTGTTGTCTTGCCATTAATTCTAGATCTTCACTTTGACCTTTGTGTTTCTTTTAATGGCACCTAGATTTCTCCAATAGCCCAGGCATAAAATCTCAGAGCTGTCATTGACCAAACCTTCACTCTCTCAAGAATATATAATATCAATAGCTATCATTTACTGAGTGCCTATTAAATCCAAGCTCTTTAAATGTGCTATCTCCTGTGAGTTAGATATGACGAGCTTCATTTTACAGATGAGGCAACTGGTACTCAGAGGTCACACTTTAAGGAACAGTGGCAGATTTGAGATCTGAACCCACGTCTGACTTTGAGATTGAGCCACGTCGGAGCCCTATCTGCAATGCCACTTGCCTCTTCTCTTACATTCAACCAGTGCTCAAATCCTAGAGGCTCTTTATTCAGAATCCATATCCTTTCTTTTACTTCTGTTTTTCCTGCCATCACTTTCAATCAGGTCCTCAATTTGATTCATGTTGATGATTTCAATATTGGGTTCACCTCTCCACTGTTCTCCCTTTCACTTCCCCATCCTTCCCCACACTTTACCTCACTGCTTTAATTACATCACCTCCTGCTCAGACATCCTCAGGGGCTTCCCACTTCCTATTGAGATGAAGCTACATCCTTCAGCTGGCATCCAAGGACCTCAGTGCTCTGATCCCACTAGGTTTACCTCCCACGATGCCCTTCCAAATCCTTAAGTGAGACAACATAAGTATGTGAAAAATGCCTGACATTCACAAAAGAACCTCAGGTGGCTGTTGGTTCAGTATGTTGTTTTAACATATTTAAGGCCCATTTAAAATAACCGCCTCCTCTATTTTTGTTCTTCCCAACTGGATATAATTTTTCTTCCTCTGAACTTCCCAGAGTGCTTTGCATCTGTCTCACTTTGGAGGGTTACAATCGTCTTTGATCAGAGTCGTTTGAGTGTTTTCCTACTATACTGTAAATTCTACGAAGACAAGGATCTTCCTTGTTTTGTCTTCATATTTTATATAGCACTTAACATGGTTTCTTGAACATAGTGGGAAGCTCAACAAATATGTGTTGAGTTATATTAATATTTTTGTGGAGATTTAAAATTAAAGTGTAATTTGGAATGAAAGCAAGCAGAAAATGTCTTTACCCCATTCACTACTCAGGAGTTATCTTACAGCAAGCGATTCCAAATGACCCATATTGTCTTTCCTTTGTCCCTTCACCTCCCAGATAACTGAGTTAGAATGTCTCTTTTTAAACAAAAGTACTTGAATTCTCTGATAACACACCTGTAAACAAGTACAGATGGGAAAGGCAAATAATGCATATTTCCTTTTAGGTGGGATATTAAATTTCAGATATTCAAGGTTGGATATGGTCTGTCAATGAGTATGGTCAATGCCTAGATGAAATAGTAAAGAGTGAAAAAGGCCACTGTACAGAAAAGGAGTAGTTACTGTGGTTCGTGGGAGGGGGGATGAGATTGAGGGAGGGTACTTGAAAAGCTATCATCACGTGGAAACTTATAAAATCTTTATGAAAACCTTGAGTCAGGACTGGCCTAGGACAGGGGCTGCCAAACTACAGCCTGCTGGCTAAATCTGCCTTCCCTGTGTTTTGGTAAATAAAATTTTATTGGAACACAGACACGCTCATTTGTTTATGTACTGTCTATGGCTTCTCTAGTACACCAGCGGAGCTGAATAGCTGCAACAGAGACCATATGGCCCACAAAATTGCAAAGCCTAAAATATTTATTAGCTGGCCCTTTATAGAAAATGTTTGCTAACCCATGGTCTAGGACATTGCTTGATGGCCATGGCCTAGAGTTCTCTGTCCTAATTTGCCCTATCCCCGCCTGGGTCCTAGGGGCACAACCATAAGGAGAATGGGTCCATACTGGACATCACTGATATTCCCATTTTTTTGTTCATCAACAGCTGGTCATAGGCACTGTCTGATATCTTAATTTCTTTGTAAGATAATTTGAAAATCCTTATTATTAATCTGGATAATTAAGAAGTCCCAAACTATTTCACTTCTCTATAAGCAGGAACATGAGAATAAACCTGGTTACGATAAACATTCATGGGTGAATAAAAAGTATTATAAACACTTTGTTGTATCTGCTTTACCCTCAATTGTTGTGATACTGTTCCCAGTGCTAAAATATTTCAGCACATACCATGTGACATCTATGTGAGTTAGCTGTATTTTATGCCCTGAGGGTGGCTGGTTAACATTTGAAGTGCCCTATTCAGGAATTACTCTCCAGGGTCTTTACTTACTTAGCATCTCAGATTCTGAAATGGAGTGTTCTCCTCTTGAGAGGGTTCAATTATCCCTCTCTCTGATCGCTATTTATCAGGGGGTACTACTTATCCTAAGGGGTATTAAAAGCATTTTTCACTGATAAAATGGAAATAGTGCTTAAAGTGGATTGGCAAGAAATTATGCACAGGTGCTTTCAGCTCTTCCATTTCCAGGGCAAAAGATTATATTCAGTCCAGCAGCTATTGAACTTTGCAGTAGAGTTTTTCTAGTTCTTCTGCTAATTGCAGGAGAACATCAAAGCCTGATTAGAAGGTTAGCTGAGTCCTGCCACCAGAGCAGTCCTAAAAGCAAAGAGAGCTAGGACTTCATCAACCTACAAGAACAAGCTACATAACTGAGCCTGGTCGCTAATATACATGTGAGTGTGAGGCAGAACTCCATCTGAGAGGTGGATTCATCAGTCAGAGGTGGTAAAATCAGTCTTGGTAGGGATGTTGCACAGAGGAGCCCTACTGTCCTCATCCATCTCTGATGGCCAAACTGCCCTAAGTCAGCTCACCTCAATTGTGGAAAAATTATCGAACAAAACCTCTCTTCCCTGCAGCTGCTCTGTATTCAAGCATCAACATGAAGCCATTCCTTCAGAAACACGCCCAAAATTCATCTATCAGGTGCTGAGCCAATACTGTTAGGAAATATTTATGGACAACTTATACATTTCAGAAAGACTATATTTTTACATCTGTTCAAATAATAAAAATGGTCACCATAATATTCAGCCCTACTTTAACTTCTAATTGTACATGAACTTCTGCCTGTTACAGGTCCACATTTTCCCTAAACCAAAACCAAAAAAGAATCCCCCCCAAACCTTTTTTGTCCTGGTAGACCTTTGTCTACTCTGGATGTTATTATGACAGGAGACATGTAATCATTTTTAAGACGGTACCCTTTTGTCTGAAGCCATTAGAAATTGTGTGTTCTAAAGACACAGCTGTTTCTATGCAGTGACTGTTGGTGTCCAGAAGGACTACAGCTGTGATACATGCTATTTCCTGGGACAGCCCCCATCTCTGCCTGGATGCCCCAGAAGCAGTCAGACTTAAAATCTCCCCTGATTTATGGTTTGGAATGTTGATCACTGCAGCCATGTCCTGTGGCTTTGATGCTAGGGAGCCTCAACCCACAGAAACAAGGAGGCTTCTTCAGTAAATTCCAAGGAGAGGAAGAGTGGCATATAAAGAAGCCTTTATGGGCTGGGAATAAGTTAGTTTTTCATGAGTAAATTCATTCATCACCTAAAATGCTCCCAGAACTATGCTAGGTATTGGAGCAGCAACATCATAGCTCCAAAAATAAGTTTAAAATGGAAGACATGGTTACTATTCTTCAGAAAACAAATAATCTGTTTTCATTTTATTGCTTGTCAGTGAAGGCCCAGGAAGCTATTGCATCTAACATGAAATGGTTAAGTGATGATGCAAAACAGCACATCAAAGCAGGGAAAGATGTGCCTGAACTAGACTGATCTCATACATGGGAGAACCTTGAGAGTGGCTTTGATAGTTATTCAGGCATGATGGGATAAGAGTATGTGCAAATGCCCAAGAATGAATCTAGATATTCAGAACAGATGCCGTGTGGCTGGACCAAGAGCGATATGGAGGAATAGCGAGGGATGGGAGGAATGGATGCTGAGGCGGAAAGAGCCATGCTCTGGTCCCACCATCCCTCTGTGGGCGTACAACTCATTCTTGTTGGGCTTCCTCACTCCCTCCTATGTAGAGTAAGGCTGGACAAAATGATCTGGATACTTTGTTCCCCACCACCAGACTGCAGGACTGGAACCAGTCCATGATGACAGAGAAAAATGAGGACAAGATAGCGAGTTTTTCATCAATCTAAATTTATTAAATGTAAAGCACTGCCTTCATCTTGCAAGTTTAGCCTTCGTGCTTTTCCTGGTATTAAAATATCTTTCGTTTTATGAAATAGTGGTGTAGTGCATGGATTTTTTTTTTAATGGTCTCACTTGGCAAAATAAGAATTTGGTAATACCATACCCTGTGTGAAATCACTGCTCCCAATTTCAAAAAGTGCCAGTCAGTGAAAGACCAGGAACAAAAACTGTGGATGACAGGCTCTTAACCAGGTTGCAAGAGTTTCTACCGTGCTTGACAAGTACACGTGCCCAGAGCCCAGTCTCTTTTTCCTCCCGTCTGGCCTCCACATGTCTGCCAGGTAATTTTATGAAACACAGATAGGACCTACCTGCTCCCCTGTTTAAAAACCACTAGGTTTAAACACCTTTGCATGGCATCCGTGGGCCCGCACAATCCAGCTCCAATCTCTCTATCCGCTTCTGTAACTCTCAACATACCCGACACTCTTCCCTCACCAGACACGCCATCACTGCCGGCACAGCTCATAAACATCCCCACCTCTGCTTATGCTGGTTTCTCTGCCCAGGATGCCCTGTCTCCAACTGCCTGGCAAGCTCCTATTTGTTTCTCAATGTGTAATGTCACTGTTTACTTTGAAATTTTCCTGAATTTGCCCCACTCCTTTCAAAGAATGAATTACTCTCTCTTCCATGTTTTTCGTGATACCTTGCATGGACTTCTATGGCATTTATAAGGAATATTTATTTCTGTGTCATTCTCTCCTCCAGAACTGTGACCAACAAGCACATAGCTTGGCTTTGGATCCTCTAATATTTACTGAACTGAAATATACTGTTTGATATTGATTAAAAAGAAACAACGTTCCATATAAGCCTGGTCTTATAAATAAATGGCTGCTTATATGGTCTGAATCCCTGAGATTCAGCAAGGTCCCTTCCTACCCTCAAATTCCTTCTGCACTGGCTCCGTGGAGCCTCAAATTCCACCCTGAAAGTTTCCTTCTTTTGCTTAAAGCTTATGATGTAAGGAGTTTATCAGTCTTTCCTGAGCTCAGGTTTTGATGGAGAAAGGAAGGAGAGAGCAGGGAATGGATATGGGTGAGGTAGGAAAGTAGCACTAGGAGGAAAAGAGGGCAGAGAGAGGCCTCTGAGGAGTAAGCCTGCCTCATTCTCAGTTTCCTCAGGTTGGCTGAGGTCTTCTGGAGTTCAAGAGACATTGATTTTAAAAAGCCACCTGCCTGACTCCCTCCGTGTTTAGGATGGGAATTGATGGGATCGGTAGGACAGAGATCACTCTTAAGATGATACAGAGAGGTCTCCTACTCTAGGAAAGGGCAGTGAAGTTTAGGCGCCTGATCTGAGATGACTGGAAATACTCACCAGATTCCAGGGAAGAAGATGAGCCAACTGGGTGGGCAGGTGGGGGGCTGGGGAGCTGGTGTAGGGAGTAGGACTCAACCTGGGGGCTGTGAATGGAGGTGCTGCTGGCTTAGGGTGTTGGCAGGGGTGGAAGAGCGGGCACTGCCGGCGTCTGCAGGGCGAGAGATGAGCTTGGGTGGGAGGTCAAGGCCTGAGCTCCGTTTTCCGAAACCAAGGGCAGCGAACCCCGGGATAGGACTTGCTTCCTCTGTGCCCCCCCGCTGCGGAGGCCCCGCAGCCTACCTCTCAGTCGGACCTGGGACCTTGGGGAAACTTTTTCCGACTTGCATGGTGCTGGACCGGATACTTCGGGAGCACAAGACAGGCTCCGCAGAGATTCTCGCCGGCCGAGGGGGCAGAGCCGGAGTGCGGGCGTGTGGGTGTGTGCATGAGCGTGGACCCGGAGCGACACACACTCACACACACACACTCACACGCCCGCACCCACGCAGGGCCCTCGGCCGCACCGCTCGCGCCGCCCGGGACCCTCACCCCCCAAGGCCGGTCCTCCGGGTCCTGCGCCCCGTGCCAAGCCCCTGCCGAATCCGGGAACAGGACGAGCAGCGACGGCAGGGTCTCCCCACCACCCCGCGGCGGCTGTCCCCGCATCCCCCCCACCCACCCACCCACATCTGCCCGCCCGGGGAAGGGGATGACGGCGGGAGGTGCCCAGGGCTCTTACCGCTCAGGCGGCCGAGTGCGCGCGGGAGCGCCCGCCGGGTCCCGCCCCGCCACGTCGGCAGGGCTGGCGGGGACGCGGCCTGAGGGCGGGCCGGGAGGGGGACGGGCGCTGACGGGCCGAGCTGCCCCGCCCCGCGGCCCCGACAGGGCCCCGCCCCCCTGTGACCCCGCCCCCGCCCAGAGCGCGGCGGAAGCCCCGGGCACCTCCTTCCCCAGGCTGCGGGGGTCGCGGCCGCGCTTCCGACCAACCTTGGGGAACTTGGCTTTTCCAGCTTTGTGCCTCCGGGTGAGCTGGAGGGGCGCCCACCCCAACCCAGGGCGGGACTCGGGGTTCTCCGGATCCCTTTCCTTCCTTTAAAAACGCCCAGGAAACCCCGCAGTTTCACCGAGAAGGGGCCCCTCAAGTTCAGTAAGAGTTTGCGATCCTCTGGTGGTGCTTTAAACAGCTTTGTCTTACCCTGTTTGTGGGAGTGTAATTTGATTTAAAACCAATCAACCGAATAAAAATACTTTCTAGAAGGCCAGTTTAGAAATGTGGATCAAAATTCAAATGTATTAGCTTTGGCCCAGGAATCCCACATCTGCGAATTGTACTAAGTAAACAGTCAAATGTGCAAATGTGTATGTCCAAGGATGTTTATTGTGGTTGTTTATGCCGGGGCAAATAACGCGGAAATAATCTGTCCCCCAGTAAAAAGGTGGTGAAGTAAACTATGGTAACTTCAAACAATCGGATATGCTGTAGTCATTAATTATAACTGTACGTCCAATTTGTTGATATGGAAGGAAGGCGGGCCATAGCCGAATATTAAGTTGAGAGCAAGGGAAGCTTACAAAAGTGTATATATAGTATAAACCTATTCTTGTGAACATGTATATGTATTGTAATTTTTTGTATAAAGTTTAGAGAAAATTTAATTTTAAAAACAGTGATTCTGGGCTTCCCTGGTGGCGCAGTGGTTGAGAATCTGCCTGCTAATGCAGGGGACACGGGTTCGAGCCCTGGTCTGGCAAGATCCCACATGCCGCGGAGCAACTAGGCCTGTGAGCCACAACTACTGAGCCTGCGCGTCTGGAGCCTGTGCTCCGCAACAAGAGAGGCCACGATAGTGAGAGGCCCGCGCACCACGATGAAGAGTGGCCCCCGCTTGCCGCAGCTAGAGGAAGCCCTCGCACAGAAACGAAGACCCAACACAGACAAATAAATAAATAAATAATAATTAAAGGTGCTAATAATTAAACAAAACAAAACAAAACAAAAAAACAGTGATTCTTTCTGAGTTCTGCCATTGTGAGTGTTAGCAAATTGTATTCCAGGTGTGACAGGTGTGTTTTGGTGTACCACAGACATAAACACCATTGCCTGTGACTTCTGTGCCTGCCTAGGGCATAGCAAATACCTTTGCCACACCTGCCCCTCCTTGCCCTGCTGAAAGGCAACAGCCCAATCAGGCATTCCTCCCCTTGTTTTTAAATTTAAATTTAAAGTTAAATTTTATATTGGAGTACAGTTGATTAACAATGTTGTGTTAGTTTCAGTTGTGCGTATACATGTATCTATTCTTTTTCAAATTGTTTTCCCATTTAGGTTATTACAGAATATTGAGCAGAGTTCCCTGTGCTATACAGTAGGTCCTTGCTGGTTATCTATTTTAAATATAGCAGTGTGTACATGTCAATCCCAAACTCCTAATCTATCTCCCACCACTCTTCCCCCCTGGTAACCATAAGTTCGTTCTCTAAGTCTGTGAGTCTGTTTCTGTTTTGTAAATAACTTCACTTGTATCATTTTTTTTTAAGATTCCATATATAAGAGATATCATATTTGTCTTTCTCTTACTTCACTTAGTATGATAATCTCCAGGTCCATCCATGTTGCTGCAAATGGCATTATTTCATTCTTTTTAATGGCTGAGTAATATTCCATTGTATATATGTACCACATCTTCTTTATCCATTCATCTGTTGATGGGCATTTGGGTTGTTTCCATGTCTTGGCTCTTGTAAATAATGTTGCTATGAACATTGGGGTGCATGTATTTTTTTTGAATTAGAGTTTTCTGTGGATATATGCAAAAGAATGGGATTGCTGGATCATATGGTAACTCTATTTTTAGTTTTTTAAGGAACCTCCATACTGTTTTCCATAGTGGCTGCACCAATTTACATTCCCACTAACAGTGTAGAAGGGTTCCCTTTTATCCACACCCTCTCCAGCATTTATTATCTTTAGATTTTTAACACCATTCTGACTGGTGTGAGGTGATATCTCATTGTAGTTTTGATTTGCATTTCTCTAATAATTAGTGATGTTGAGCATCTTTTCACGTGCCTCTTGGTCATCTGTATGTCTTCTTTGGAGAAATGTCTATTTAGGTCTTCTGCTAATTTTTTGACTGGGTTGTTTGTTTTTTTGATATTGAGGCACATGAGCTGTTTGTAAATTTTGGAGACTAGTCCCTTGTTGTTTGTATCATTTGCACATATTTTCTCCCATTCTGTGGGTTGTCTTTTCATTTTGTTTATGGTTTCCTTTGCTGTGCAAAAGCTTTTGAGTTTAACTAGTTCCCATTTGTTTATTTTTGTTTTTATTTCCATTACTCTAGGAGATGGCTTGAAAAAGATATAGCTGCGATTTATGTCAAAGAGTGTTCTGCCTATGTTTTCCTCTAAGAGTTTTATAGTATCTGGCCTTACATTTAGGTCTTTAATCCATTTTGAGTTTATTTTTGTGTATGGTGTTAAAGAATGTTCTAATTTCTTTTTTTATTTTACATGTAGCTGTTCAGTTTTCCCAGCACCATTTATTGAAGAGACTGTCTTTCCTCCATTGTATAGTCTTACCTCCTTTGTTGTAGATTAATTGGCCATAGGTGAGTGGGTTTATTTCTGGGCTTTCTGTCCTGTTCCATTGATGTATATTTCTGTTTTTGTGCCAGTACCATACTGTTTTGATGACTGTAGCTTTGTAGTATAGTCTGAAGTCAGGGAGCCTGATTCCTCCAGCTCCGTTTTTCTTTCTCAAAATTGCTTTGGCTATTCAGGGCCTTTTGTGTCTCCATACAAATTTTAAGATTTTTTTGTACCAGATCTGTGAAAAATGCCATTGGTAATTTGATAGGGATAACACTGAATCTGTAGATTGCCTTGGATAGTATAGTCATTTTGACAATATTGATTCTTCCAATCAATGGTATATACAACATGGTATATCTTTCTATCTGTTTGTGTCATCTTCAATTTCTTTCATCAGTTTTATAGTTTTAGGAGTACAGGTCTTTTGTCTCCTTAGGTAGGTTTATCCAGTTTTCTTTTCTCCTTTGACCCAAACTGTACCTTTACAATAAGAGACTATCAATCAAGCAACAGGTTTTGTTGCCAACTGCTAATTATGCCCTTTTACTCAAATGTTGCTGCTTCAAGCCCACCCGGTTTATTTCAAAACTTTAATTTTTGGCAATGTAAGCAATTTTTATTTTAAAAACTCAGGAGTAGTTAAAATATATAGAAAACTAGAGAATAATATTGAGACAGGCTGGGACCTGGGACCTGGGACCCTTTACTGCACTGCTTGCACCTGGACACACGTCTCCTCAAGCAACAGAATACAAAGAAACTATGAGGGACTAAAGATAGCTGCATGCATGTGCAGTTGGGGCAAAATAACAATAAGATACAAAAAAGCCGAAACCCAACTGCCACTTCTGAAGTGCCAGGAGCAAAAGCAGGGTCCTGAGCATGATCCCTGCATGCAGCACCACCAAGGGGGTGGGCAAATGACCTAAGCCACCCTCCAGCCCAACCCACCAATCTGCCCTTACCCTCACCCCATTTAAGGGACCAGCTCACCCACCTTGGGGATCGAGCAAGGGCACTTGTTACTTGTTTTCAATCCCTCGTGCTGCAGCACGAGTCCCCATAAAGCCTTGCTAGAATTCCTCATCTGACCTCTTAGTAATTTCTATTGATTAAAGAGTCCAAGAACCCAGGTTGGGAACAATATGACAAATACTTATGTGTGTGAAGAAAAGTAGAGAATGGTATGACAATATGTAGATTTAACAAATTTTATTTTTTGCCACATTTATTTTAGAACCTTCTTTTAAAAAGAAAAAAGTTACAGATATGTTTGAAACCCTGTTCCTCCTAGTCTCCACCTTCTCCAGAGGTAACGGTAACGGGTGTCCTGAGGTTGTTGTGCATCCTTCCCACCCATAGTTCTATTACATTTGACTGCACGTATCCTCATTCATCAACACTATATAAAATTGTTTTTCAGTGTTTTAAAATGTTATAAATAACATCCTGTACACTTGTTTACTCAACATTATATTTTTGAGAATCATTCATATTCATACATGTAGCTCCAGTACATGCATTTTTAAGTCTTCATGGGATTCCATTGTATGAATGTGCCACAATTTATCCATTCCCCACACAATGGACATTTAGTGTGTTTCATGTTTCACTATTACATGTTGTTACATGTGCTGAATGCCAATATAGTGCTATCTACTATATTGCATATGGAGCTGCAATGGTCAACTTTGTCTATGTTTTCTTGTATCCCAGGCTAGAAATGGAATAGCCAGTTTACCGTCACTAGATATTATGAAATCGTTCTACACTGTGGTCCCAACCATTCATTAAACAAAAATTTTTTGAGAGTGTGCTACGTACCTAAAACTGATCTAGGTACTAGGGATGAAATAAGGAGCAGAGCAAAGTCCTGCCCTCCAAGAACTTATATTCTGTCGCAAGGCAGATAGACCCTAACTAGATAATGTGCCAGGTGGTGGAATAAAGCAGAATATACAGTCTATAGGGTCTAGGGAATGATGGGCGGGAGCAACTGTGGTCAGGGAAGACACTTCAGTGTAGACTTTAAGGAAGTGAGGGAGTGAACAACGGTGATATGTGGGGACAGTTTCAGGCAGGGGGAACGGCAGGAGCAGTGTGGGAGCATTCTTGGTGTGCTCACAGAATGGTAAGATGGCCAGTGTGGCTGGAGCAGAGAGAGGATGGGGCAGAGTGGAAGGAGATGAGGCCACAGAGGCACTGTGAAGACTGAGAGATGGGGCAGACCAGACAGTGCCTTGCAAACCATGGTAGGGATTTGGCTTATGCTTTGCATGGCAAGGGAATCCTTACAGCTTTTGAGTAGGAGTGTGCCATGATTTTAATTGGGTTGCGATGGGGTTGGGGGGGGGGGCGTGGAGGGAAAGGTAGAGCCAGATAGACCAATTAGGAGTCCACTGCAGTTATCCACGTGAGGGAGTTGATGGTTTGGCCACGTGGGAGTGGTGGAGGGCATGAGAGAGGTTTTGCTTGTGGATATATTTTAAAGAAAAACTCAACAAAATTTGCTCATGGATTGGGTGTGGAGTTTGAGCGAAAGAAAGAAGTCTCAAATTACTCCAAGGAATTTAGCCTGCAAGAATAGAAGTATCATTTACTTAGATGAGGAAGGATGCGAAAGGGACAGATTTGGGGTTTGAGGTAGATGGTGGATGGACCTAGAGATTGTCATGCTAAGTGAAGTAAGTTAGAAAGAGAAAGACAGATACCATATGATATCACTTATATGTGGCATCTAAAATACGATACAAATGAACTTATTTATGAAACAGAAACAGACTCACAGACATAGAAAACAAATTTATGTTACCAAAGGGGAAAGGGGGTGGGGGAGGGATAAATTAGGAGTTTGGGATTAGCAGATACAAACTACTTATATAAAATAGGTAAAAAACAAGTCCTATTGTATAGCACAGGGAACTGTATTCATTATCCTGTAATAAACCATAATGGAAAAGAATATGAAAAAGAATATATATATATATATAGAGAGAGAGAGAGAGAGAGGGTTTGAGAAGATGGGAGGAGAATAATTGGAGATAGTGAGTAAAACAACTTTTTCAAGGATTTCTGGTGTAAAGAGGAGCAGAGAGGAGGAGGTTGTGGGTTCAGAGGAGGGTTTTGGTTTTTACTATGAGAGAAATTGTAGCATTATATGCTAATTGGAATCATACATTAGAGCAAAAAAATGATGATGCAACGTAGAGAGGATAATTGTAAAGAGATTTCCTTGAGTAGATAAGCAGGAGTGAGGTTCAGTGCTTAATGGGGAGGAATTGGCTCGACACAGAGAGTTCATTCAGGAGAACAGAGGAAAGCACAGATAGAACAGGGACAAGTAGACGCTAGTAGAATTTTGGAGGGAAGATGTGGAAATGCTCTTCTGGCTGCATTTATTTTCTTCCTGAAAAATGAAGCATCAGCAGCTGAAAGTGAGGAAGGAAAGGAGGTGTTGTAAGCATAAGAGGAGGATGTGTTTAAGACAGTGAGAGTGAATGGGCTAGGGAAGGGGAGCAAAAAGGATAGTAGGATCGCTTCTCCCTCTTGAGGTTGGGACCCAGTCATGAATTTCAAGTGAGACAGTCAGCACGGGTGTGTATTTTCTCCAACTATGTTCAGCTGGTCAGGCTCAATATAGTCCAGTGGCGAGTTGGATTTAACCTGGGTTGAGGAGAGAGGAGTAAGGTAGCTGAGGGTGAATTCAGAGAGATGATTAAAAGGGTGGACCATGATCTTTCAGTCCAGTGCAGTGGGACTGGGGAATTGTTGGCATCCGAGAGAAAGAGAGGCGCTAGTTGAAAAGCGGGATGCTGGCAAGAGAGGTTATGGAGAGAGCACAGCCATTGGTAATAATAATATGTAGGGTACAATAAGGGAATGCATGGCTGAGGTAGGTTTCAGGACAAGCTCATTAGAAGAGAGAATATCAAAGAACTAAGAAACCAGGGGAATGAAAGAATCTCTACATAGCTCCTGAAATCACTAGAATTATGACAGTGGTGGTGTTGGACTCAGACAGTGAATGGTGCAAAAATACTCAATGAATGAGGCCTGTGGATGACTGCAACCAGGAGGGGTAGGTTTCAAGGGTTGGAGGGAAGAACAGTGATCTGGTAGTAGCAGTGAGAGTCAGGGAAACCTGTATCACCTCCAGGCCCTGAGGTGTGAGGAAAAGAGGGACCACTGGAGACCACTAGGGACCACTAGAGGGCGCGGTGTTCAGAATGGTGTTTAGGTCTCAGGGCGCCCTGATCCTCACTGGGTTGGAGTGGAGTCACCTGAAGAGCTTTCAAAATAATACTGATGTCTGGCCCCATCCTGGACTATTTAAGTCAGAATCTCTGGACATGTATAAGAGGTCCTGTTTCCTCACATTGTGACTAACACTTGGTATCATTAAATGTTCTAATTTTTGTCCATCCCAGGGGTGTACAATGGTGTCTCCTGGTTGTCTTAATGTTATCCTTTTATCCATTTGATTATATCCTTTGCTAATTCCTACCCGCCCCATTGGGTTTGTTAGCCATTTTATTAGTGATTTGTAGGAATTCTTTATATATTTCAGATATTAATCCTTTTGTGGTTATATGTGTTACAAGTATCTTCTGGAATGTGTTTTGTTTTTTCTTTTTAATTCAGCAGAAGATTTTGGTTTTAATATTAATATTTAATATCTAAGTTATCAATTTCATTTCTAGTGGTTTGTATATTTTATGATGCTGATCATTTTTTATATAACTTGTTTCAAAGCTGTTGGTAGGCAATTGATATTTTTTTATTGATTTTCCAGGGAAAGAGAAGTTTTTTTAAAGAACAAAAATCATTAAAGTAATGTCTTGCTTCTGTTTGTATGTGGACAGTATATTTGCTGGCTTTAAACTATTTTACTTATCCCACTATAATGATATTTTATTTTTTAAAAATAAAAGTAATGCATGTACATAGTAAAAAAAAAATCAAACAGGACAAAAGAGCATAAAATGATGAGTAAAAATATCTCCCTCCCTTGGTTCTTCAGCTCAAAGGTAACAGTTTCTTAAGTATCCCCTCAGAAAAAAAGATTTTTATGCAGATGTCAGCACAAGTATGTAGACCCTTGTGTTAGATGCCTGTGGCTGCCATAACAAATTCCCACAAATCAGGTGGCTTAAAACAAGAGAAATTTATTCTCTTCCGCTTTTGGAGGCCGGAAGTCCAAAATCAAGGTGCTGGCAGGGCTGCCAGCTACTGGTGATTCCAGGCATTCCTTGGCTTGTGGCTGCAGAATTCCAATCTCTGCCTGTTTTCACCTGGTCTGTTCCTTTCTCTGTGTGTGTGTGTGTCTCTCCTCTGTGTGTGCCTTACTCCTGGCAAGAAGATAACCTGTGCAGATGTCTGAGGGACCGGATTTTATGCAAATGCTGAAACACTCTCCATACTCTTCTGCCCTTTGCTTTTCTTCATTTAATAGTCTTTCCACCTCAGCATAAAAAATGTGAGGCTTGCATAGAATTCTAAAACTCCTTACTATAATGACTTGTCTTCTATGGAAATCAGTATTCCAGAAACTTTTTATTTATTATCTTCCCCAAAAAGTCACAAGCACTCCCATTTTGTGGATGAATAAATGGAGTCTTTGAGGTTAAGCCACTTGCCCAAGGCCGTACAGCTAGGACATGGCATTTGGAGGACTTCTGCCCAGCACTGTCTGTTTGTTCCACTGCCATGCCATCTTGCACATTACCTGATTTTTGTGGGTTTTGTCATCTCCTTAAAGACATTTCTCAGAATTCTAACAGCCTCAACAAGAATAGCCTCTTTGTTCCCAAAAACCAGCATTATTATGCAATACCCTAATGAGCATTTGTGACCAAATGCTCATAAACATTTTGTCACTGTGTGATGTGACCAAATCTGCAGCGATGTATGTGTGCTTATTTCTTAAAGACTTTGGCTCAGTGTTGTTTGAAATTCCCTCAGACCCATAGCTGGTTCCTTTCTCCTCTGCCTGTTTCACAAAGCTGGCTTCCCAGGGTCACAGGCACCCATTCCATTCTAGCCGTCTCCTCTGCTCATTCAGCAGAGATCCAGCCACTCCTTGTTGATCCTCCCCAGGCCTGTGAAGGCTTCCCGTTATGGTTGATGAGTAAGAATGAATAGTAAGAAGTTGGCTTTTCCTTCCACCTGAAAGCAGAAGTGATTCTAACCCTGATGTCCAACTTTGTCGTGGGTTAGACTGTACAGTCTTAACTTGTTTTTGTAACGATGAAATAATGCCAAACAGTGGGATTAATTATAGAATGATTATTTAACTCATATGTTCAGTTCTTTACAGAACCTCAGTTAAGGGAAAGTCTTGGGAACAGGGTATCCTGGCTGCCTGAAGTATCTGCTTAATCAGACATCCTCTTTTTGTATCATCAACCTTTGTTGATATTGTTCTAAAATTATTCTAAATGGCCTTTAGAAAACTGATTTTTAATTAGTCTTGCAGGATCTCAGTGGTATTTATTATTTTAGAATTAAAAATGAAAACATCTAACAATACCAAATGTTGGTCAGAACATGGAGGAAGAGGATATAATTTCCCCCGGGTGTGGTAACTACTTAACTTTCCTTAAAAGTTGATTTTTTAAAAACCAGTTCTTGAACCTAAGTTCATTTTATTTTAAAGTATCCCGTCCAGCTAAAATAATGCTTCAAAACTGATTGATCATGGTAGTTGCAATTATATTGGAAATATTAAAAACGGTGATAAAACAGGCAAAGTTCAATAACTTTCCATTGTGGTGACAATTTAACATTCAGGCTGTTAACATTTAACATTTACACATAAATATCACCTTAGAAAAACGTTTTTCTTCACACTGAAATTATCATAAGCTGTGTGATCATATGAATTAAAAAATTTGATTACTGTTTTAATCTGTAGCGCAGGAAAACCTACTGACCACATGCTTTGCTCAGGGCATTTGAAGGGGAAATTCGTGTGCAGGGGTAATTCCAGTAATGTTCGACAGATGGCGCAAACCTTTTTTGTGGTATTGCTTTACTTGAACTAAGGACTCGCATTTTGTCAAGCACTTATTCTTCCGTGCGTTTAGAAGTTACTTTCTCTTCTTCTGAGAAAGAAATCTTGGTAAGTAAGAAGCCTTTTGTGCCTTTTTCAAATTATGAAATAATTACTTCAAATAAGCAAGAAAATGCTAACGATTGTATAGGAAATAGGTAAAGTTTCTTTTAAGTTTTTGCAAAATGATTTTAAGGTTTGTTTTTTTTTTAAATGTTGCAAGCGTTCTTTTTATTATACAAGAAAGATAAAGATATGGCTATCTTGAAAGATATAAAAATAACTAGCACTTGTCATAGTTAAGGAGAAAACTAACTGATGTTATTTCTTTCTTCTGTTTTTGTCTACTACATTTTTTTTCACCTTTCCCTAGTTCCTTGTTTTCAGTAAGGTTTACAGTAGTTTGTGCCGCTGATATGGCACCTATCACATGTTATGTATTTTTACCACAGACATGAGTGTTTGATCCTTCCTGTCACATGGTTCTATAATTGTTTATTTGTGTCTGTCACTAATTTATAAGCTTTTGAAAGCAGAGCTTATGCCTGTCCTATTCGTATTTATATCCCCAGCACTGGATGTCTGGGGCAGTTCTGGCACATAGTACACTCTGAATAAACATTTATTAAATGGAGGAAGTGGCGGGGACTGGCTCAGAACTTGCCTTATTCAACCTTCTCACCTAAACTTTGACAAATAAAACAGTATTTCTCTTGCATATTTGTTTATTTGATTATGGAATTGCACGTTTTTCCGGTCTTTCCTTTTTCGTAGTTTTTATTTTCATAGATCCTATCCATCATTTTCTTTCTTGATATAGGGCTTCTTCCATCTGTCTCCCCCACCCACACCTTTCATTTGATGCATTAAAGAAAAAAAAAAAAGCACCTTTTACCTTTTATCTCTTCCACTTCCTTTAAAAAAAAAAGTTGTGACCTCTGTAATCTTCCGCTCTCTTGTCTCCCTTTTTCCCCCCTCCATATTTTTTTTTTCTTAAATAGAGAAGCTCCTGGCTTAAATGTAAACACTAGGAAACGCTTGAGGATATAAATGATCAGGGAGGAATATTTGTGTTTTGGAGGCAGGGTGATATGCAGGAAGCTGATCAACTTTCCCACGTAGTGGCTAAGTTTCAGTCCCCTGAACACAGACACCATCCAGAGACCTCTGATTGGGTTCTCATTCACGGATGTCAATCATCTATCACGTGGAAGAAGTTCTCCCTCTCTCTCTCTCCACACAAATGCAAGTGTATTATATTTCTTTAAATATAGAATACTTTTATATTAGCTATATTTCCAGACAAGCCTTTCAACTTATAAAAGATGTTCAAAATTAGAAATTTTGGAAATATAAATTCATCTATGAGTTAGAGATCTAGAGATAACCACTGTTAGCATTTTGTATATTTCTTTCCATTCTTTTTTTCCCCTAGGCTTTGTGTACATGTCAGTTTTTAATCATATTTAACAAAACTAGAGTCCTACTGCACACACGATTTTGTATTCTTTTGTTCACTTAACATTATATCGTAGAAATTTTTTTCCCGAAGTGCAGTATTTGAGGCTGCATGCTATTCCATGGTATGGGTGTACCATAACTGATTAAACAATTTTCTCTACTAGTCATTATGATTTTTTTCAATTTTTCATCTTCATGAGCAACCTCATAGTAATATTTTTATGTGTATTCCTTTAGAAGAAAATTCTGAGAAGTGGAATTGCTAAAATAAGGGTAAGCATATTTTTAAGGAATTTATACATGGGACCAAATTGCCTTTCACAAAGGTTGTACTAATTTTTCATTCCTGCCAGCAGTAAGTGAGAGTTCTTATTTTAGTCCCACCTGCCAACACTGGGTACTATATTTTTGAATTTTCCCAATTTGGTAGGTGAAAATAATCATGCCTTTAAAAAAATATTTAAGAAAAAAATTCCCATTTGATTCACTTTATCTTTTTATACTTAAATATCTTAAATTATAGGCGTGCTAATGATTCATCTCTAAATGCTTCATTCTGTATTTCTAAAAAAAGTACATTTTCCTAACATAGCCAAATAACATTATCAAAAATTAACATTTATTTCTGAATAGAATCTAGTACCTGGTCCCTCTTAAAATCCTTTCTCCCCTTGTTACTCAAGTAACATTTACAGCAGGTCTGTCTAAGTTGAGATTCAGTCCAATATCACAAGTTTCATTTAGATGTTATACACTATTTTGATTTAATATGATTTTTGTGTGACTGGACGTTATTCATATTATTGACTATTGATTTTGGGGGGATAAATTTTCCGAGCAAATCACGTGATCTACTTAATTTTAAATGTCCAAAATTTGAAAAATATAGGTAACAACTAAAAGGAAAATAACCCCTCCCCTTAAAATTTTCCCAGGTAGAGATCATCACTGTTAATATCTTGGTATGTATCTTATTAATTTTTCCATATGCATGTGTACATATTAACTGCTGCACATTTTATAAATAAGCTACTTTTTGTCACATATATATAGTGAGCAATTGTCCATGGAATTAGATTTTCATTATTTTTAAAGGCCACACAGTAATATTTAATTATATGGAGATACCATAATTTATTTGAACAACCTGCTATTTTTGGACAGATTTCTTTTTAAAAAAATATTTTTGTACTGGCCCCTTTATTGTACTCTTTTACTGGTTCTAACAGTTTCTTAATTACTTCTCTTGGATTTTCCACATTGACAATAACATAATCTAAAAATAATGATAATTTTATTTCCTCCATTCCAATATTTCTGTCTCTCATTTTCACCCCTTACTTACAACGGCTAGAACTTCTAAAACAGTGTTAAATAATAGTGGGCATCCTTGATATTGACTTTCATGGAAATGCTTTGGGGGTGGGATATTGGTTTAAGTCAGATACTTGATATATTCTTTATCAAGTTTTAAAAGTACCTTCTAAATGTATACTTTAATTAACATGTTTTTAGTCAAAGATGAATGCTGAATTTTATCAGGTGAATTTTTAACATCTATGGAGATGCTCTTCTGTTTTTTTTTTTCCTTTTATCCATTGCTGTGTTATTGTCATAGATTTGCTAATAATAAGTCATGCTTACAATCCTAGAAACATCTGAATTAATCACTATGTATTATCCCTTCAGCACAGAGCAAGATTGATTAGGGTTTCTTCAGTCTGATCTTCTCCCTACTACCAAATAGTTGGAATTTATCTCTTTACTTATATTTTAATAATATACATATACATACTCTTAATTTTATAATACACATACTTAAACTTATATTTTTCTAACAGAATCTTGAGTTAATTGGTATCTATAGCTTCTTCTCAGTCAGGCAAGGATCTTTATATGCTTTCAGTCCGCTCTGTCCCTCTCCCTCCACTATCCACTAACTCCCTTGTTATCATTAGCAATTTAAATTCCAGATTGTTATTAAAATTTTTGTCATCAATCCTTATTGGGGCTTAGCAATAAATTTTCTACTTTCTTTGCAAAGTATTCCTTCTTGATTCCCAATTTTTTTTTTTTTGAGTCAGTTTCTTTTTCAGAGGATAGAGTCTATCCTTTAGTAATTCATATAGTGGATCTGTCTTCCACATCTTTTAGCATTTCTTTCATATATTTAATCTCTTTGGCCTCTTGGACTGTATTTTGGGAAAATTCCTCTTCTTGGTCTTCTATCTCACTCATTCTCACATCAGCAGTGCCACTCCACAGTTCAGCTCATCCAATGAGTTTTCCATTTCAGCTATTAAGTTTTTAATTTTCATGATTCCTACTCCATTCTTTTTTAGAATCTTACCTCTCTGAGGATATCTATCTATTAAAGTGCCTATTCTGCTCTTTTATCTCTGTCTCCTTGGGTGTTAATGTCTGTTGTATCTTGAGTTTGGTTCCTTTCTATCACAGTGTTTGCTTTGTAAAAGTGTCATGCTTCTTGTTTGTGCAACCCAAATTGTGCTTGAGGCTCCATGTAAAACTGCTTGTTGATCTGTTTTCACAGCCTGCTTGTTGGAAGGGTAGACCAAACTAGTCTGTATTAATTCTATATTGCTTCTGTAACAAATTACCACAAACTTAGTGGCTTAAAAAACACACTTTATCATCTTACAGTTCCATAGGCTAGTAGTCCAACATAGGTCTTGTTGGGTTTAAGGTGTTGGCAAGGCTGCATTGCTTCTGGAGCCTCTACGGGAGAATCCACTTACTTGCCTTTCTGAGCTTCTAGAGGCTGCTTGCGTACCTTGGCTCATGGCCCTCTTCCTCAAGAAAGGTCATGTCCTTCTCATATCACATCACTCTGACCTCTTCTGCCTCCCTTTTCCACTTTTAAGGATACTTTGATTACATTGGGCCCACCTGAGTAACTTTTAAGGTCAGCTGATTAGCAATCTTAATTCTACCTGCAACTTTTAATCCCTTTTTCCATGTAACAGCATATTTACAAGTTCCGAGATTAGGAAGTGGACATCTCTGGGAGGCTACTATTCTGTCTATCGTAGTCCAATCTGCTTGTGGATTTCAGAGACTTCTCTTGGTTTCAGTTCCCCTAAAGACTTCCCTTTCTGCTTTGAAGTGTGTGTGTGTGTGTGTGTGTGTGTGTGTGTGTGTGTATTTCATCATTTTGGGGATTTAGGGCAAGAGGCAGTGGCTAGCGCATGTGCATATCACCCTGTTGACTCTCATCATTTTTTTTTTTTAAACTTTTGGGTTTATTTATTTATTTATTTATTTATTTATTTATGGCTGTGTTGGGTCCTTGTTTCTGTGCAAAGGCTTTCTCTAGTTGCGGCAAGCGGGGGCCACTCTTCATCGCAGCGTGCGGGCCTCTCACTATCGCGGCCTCTCCTGTTGCGGAGCACAGGCTCCAGATGCGCAGGCTCAGTAATTGTGGCTCACGGGCCCAGTTGCTCCGCGGCATGTGGGATCTTCCCAGACCAGGGCTCGAACCCGTGTCCCCTGCATTGGCAGGCAGATTCTCAACCACTGCGCCACCAGGGAAGCCCTCTCATCATTTTTAATGTTTATAATTGAAAATGTGATTTTCTTGATCCAGAACATATTTAGAACATTTTTAAAAGTGATCTTAAAAGTTTATTTTGTAGTCAGAAATACGACTTCATGAATTTCTGCTTTGGGGTATTTGTTTTAAAATTTATTTGACCTAAGAAACAATTTTAGCAAATGTTCCATGAACCCTGGCGCTTAGATATAAAATATTCTCTTTTTGTAGGGTCAAAGTTTACAAGTCTCTATTAAATCCTTTATTAATTATTTTATTCAAACCCTCCATATATGTTTATTTTTTGCTACTTGATCTAACTGTGACCCAGAGAAATATATTACTTTCATTATCAATGTCTCCTTATGTTTTCAGCATTGTTACTTTGTAAATTTTGATGCAATGTTATTCATTGCATAGGTGTTCTTATCTGTTTTATTTTCATTGTGAGCTATTTGTTTTAACCAGTATTAAACAGTAGCTTCTCTTATTCTCATTGCCCAATTCTCTGATACTTTGACCTAATGGAGTATTATACATACAAACTGCAATTTCTGATGAATACACTTGCTAAAGTTCTTATCTCTGCCCCATTTACAAGTATTGTTGTATGTCTTATACCACTCAGAATGAAATGTACCCCCTCAAATCCCTCCTTACCTCTTGCCCAGTTCTTTTTATTTTCCAGCGTTATTGAGATATAATTGGCATACAACACTGTGTAAGTCTAAGGTCTACAGTGTGACAATTTGATACCTATATATTGCAGAATGATTACCACAATAAGGTTAGTTATTCACATCCATCACACACACCTTTTTGTGTGTGTGTGGTAATAATATGTATGATCTACTCTCTTAGCAATTTTCAAGTATATTATACATTATTGTTAACTGTAGTCCTCAGGTTGCATATTGGATCCCTAGAACCCATTCGCCTTACATCTGGAAGCTTGTAGCCTTTGACTAACATCTCCCCATTTCCTCTGTTTCCTGGCCACTACCTTTCTACTCTCTGTTCTATGAGTTTGGCTTTTTTAGATCCCACATATAAGTGAGATTATACAGTATTTGTCTTTCTCTGTCTGACTTACTTTCACTTAGCATAATGCCCTCAAGTTCCATTCATGTTGTCACAAATGGCAGTACTTCCTTCTTTTTATGGCTGGATAATATTCCACTGTATGTCTGCACCACATTTTCTTTACCCGTTCACCCGCTGATAGACACTTAGGTTGTTTCCATGTCTTGGCTATTGGGAGTAATGCTGGAATGAACATGGGGGTGCACTATCTTTGAGATAGTTATTTCATTTCCTTCAGATACATACCCATAAGTGGGATTGCTAGATCACATGGTAGTTCTATTTTTGATTTTTTGAGGGACCTCCATACTGTTTTCCATAGTGGCTGCACCAATTTACATTCCCACCAACAGTGCACAAGGGTTCCCTTTTCTCCACATCCTTGCCAACATTTGTTATCTCTTGTCTTTTTGAGAATAGCCATTCTAACAAGTGTGAGGTGATATCTCATTGTGATTTTGATTTGCATTTCCCTGATGATTAGTGATGTTGTGCATTTCTTCATGTACCTGTTGGCCATCTGTATATCTTCTTTGGAAAAGCTGTCTATTTAGGTCTTCTGCCCATTTTAAAATAAAATTATTTAAGTTTTTGTTTTGTTTTCACTATTGAGTTGTATGAGTTCCTTACATATTTTGGATATTAACCCCTTACTAGATAAAATGGTTTATATTTTCTCCTATTCTGTTGGTTGATTTTTCATTTTGTTGATTGTTTCTGTTGCTGTGCAGAAGATTTTTAGTTTGATGTAGCCCCATTTGTTTATTTTTGCATTTGTTGCTTATGTTTTTGGTGTCAGATCCAAAAAAAATCATTTCCAAGACCAAAGTCAGGGAGCTTTTCTCCTACTTGTTTTTCTAGGTGTTTTATGGTTTCAGATCTTACAGTTAAGTCTTTAATCCATTTGGAGTAAATTTTTGTGAGTGGGGTAAGACAGGGGTTCAATTGCATTCTTTTGCATGTGCTTATCCACTTTTCCAAACACCATTTATTGGAGAGACAACACTTTCTGCATTGAGTCTTCTTGACTCTCTTGCCAAATATTAGTTGACCATATATGTGTGAGCTTAGTTCTCAGCTCTTGATTTTGTTCCATTGGTCTGTGTGTCTGTTTTTATGCTAAATTTATACTGTTTTGATTACTATAGCTTTGTAATATGGTTTGAAACCAGGAAGTGTGGTGCCTCCAGCTTTGCTCTGTCTCAGGCTTATTTTGGCTAGTCAGGGTCTTTTGTGGCTCCATATGAATTTTAGGATTTTTTTTTCATTTCTGTGGAAAATGCCTTTGGAATTTGTTAGGGATTGCATTGAATCTATAGATGGCTTTGGGTGGTGTGGACATTTTAACCATATTAAGTCTTCTAATCCATGAACATGGCATATCTTTCCATTTATTTGTGTGTTCTTCAATTTCTTTCATCAATTCCTTATAGTTTTCAGTGTACAGGTCTTTCACCTCCTTGGTTAAATTTATTCTTAGGTATTTTATTATTTTTCTTGCATTTGTAAATGGGATTGTTTTCTTTATTTCTTTTTCATATAGTTTGTTGTTAGCACATAGAAACACAGCTAATTTTTTATGTTGGTTTTGTATCCTGAAACTTACTGAATTTGTTTATTCTAACAGTTTTTTTTTTTTTTTTAATGAAATGAGGTTAAGGATTTTTTTTTTTTTTAAGACAATCAGATGTTTTTATTTATTTATTTATTTATGACTGTGTTGGGTCTTCGTTTCTGTGCGAGGGCTTTCTCCAGTTGTGGCAAGTGGGGGCCACTCTTCATCGCGATGCGCGAGCCTCTCACCATCGCGGCCTCTCCCGCTGCGGAGCACAGGCTCCAGACGCGCAGGCTCAGTAATTGTGGCTCACGGGCCCAGTTGCTCCGCGGCATGTGAGATCTTCCCAGACCAGGGCTCGAACCCGTGTCCCCTGCATTGGCAGGCAGATTCTCAACCACTGCGCCACCAGGAAATCCCTATTCTAACAGTTTTTTGGTGGAATCTTTAGGATTCTCTACATATAAAATCATATCATTTGCAAACAGAGATAATTTTACTTCTTCTTTTCCAATTTGGACACCTTTATTTCTTTTTCTTGCCTAATTGCTCTGGCTAGGACTTTCAGTACTGTGTTGGGTAGGAGTGGTGATAGTGCTTCTTGCTCAGTTCTTACCTGATAATGTCCATCACTGACTAGGTGTAGAAATCTTGGAGAGCTGGGGGGTGGTGGTCTGTAGAAGGAAAACTCAGTATTCTGACCCACTAACATCAGTGCATTGGGGTAAAAGAAATGCTACTTATTTGCCTGGTTGTTACTTATCCTTGGTGTTTGAATCAGAGACAAACAGATAGAGGGACAAAATTCTTTCCTACCTTTCAGAAGGGAGTCTGTTTTCCTGAAACAAAGCTTGAGTATGCCAGGTTTTCCTTAATACAGCTCCAGATATTTCTTCATGAGTGTAAATGCTTTTGGATCCGGCCATTAATTTTCCATCCTTCTTTGGTTTTGGTGGCAAGGTGGGTTTTTGAGAGTTTCTGTGTTTTCTGGGTGTTTTGATGGGCAGTTGGGAAATGCTGTATTGGAGGAGCCGGGAGGGACTTTTAACTACTATATGCCATTTTGTAATGAAATTTCCCCAACCCAGAAGAGTTTTTACTCTTCCAAAGTATGACTAATGAAACTATTCATCTCTTAACTATTTTGCTATTTCCAGTATGCCCTCAAGTGATGAACAGTGGATCCTTTTGTTAATAAAACTGAACAACAACAAGTAGTCAAAATCTGTTCTCAATTATTCCTGCTACACAGGACCCTGTTGCCTGCTCTTGTCCCCTGGGGCCTCCTAGATGCTTTTTTGTGGAGATCAGATCCTAAATAGGGTTGAGCAAGCCTCGAAGTTCTAGCCCTTTGTCTTGGTAGCAGATATTGAGTCTGTGGGTGCATACACCTGCCTCCTCCCCTCAGCCAGGTAATCTTTTCTCATTCACTCAGCATCATTGTCATGAGAGGCAATGTCTTGTAATCCATTGTAGTACAGTGAGACTTTCTGGGCTCTGGGAAGACTTTTGTCTTACATGCAGCAGCTTTATCCTGACGTGCCTTCCGATTTCTTCAGTGCACTTTTTAATATTTCTCCATCTTCTCCAGTTTTATCAGTGTGTCAACTGTAGGAACTTGATGATTTCAGATTATCAAGTGCCAAATCCTGCCTCTCTGAATTTGTTGCTTCTGGTCTAATGTGAATGGGAAAAACATATTTCCATGTTTATGGGAATTGTGTCCAAAAATGAGATCCTGCAACTAAAAAAAAAATCCTGTGACTGGAAAGAGCAGAGTATATGTGTTATCTCAACGGACCCTCGCCAGTCTGTGAAGCACTTCTAACCTCTGCCTATAGGTGGTTCCAGGCAGATGTGGTGTGAACACTCCAATGTAGGTGCAGGAGGCTGCCCTGTGGCCATCACAGCTGCCACTGCTGCTCTCAGGATGCTGCTGAGGGAATTAGGTGGCTGTGGAGCCTGGTGTGTCCTGGCCAGCTTTTGTTCCCTGCTGGGGCTCATAGATGTTTTTCTGTGCAGATCAGAGCTGGAGTGGCATAGACTCACGAATGTGTGTCTGAATTTCTGGGACTGGCTTCTTGCTTGACCTTTTGCACAATTTTATTTTCACCCCTTTGTCTCAGTCACAAGCATGATGTCTGTGGGCTGGTGAATCTGCTTCCACCTCGCAGCTAGTCATCAATGCCTGGCTTGGCCTGTATTAATCATATCTTCTCATATGGCCCCATGAACGGTAGCATCCTCTCTTACAGCCCAGCTACAGCTGGTTTTGTTGAGGTCCAATTCATGGAGGTAAAGAGTATAAATAGTTCTTCCTTGTAACACAAACTTGGCCTCATTCCTATCCTCATCTACCCTCACAAGAGGATTTATCCCCTGTCATATGCCATAGAGATTTAGCCATCAAGCTACAGGGAGATGGGCCTTCCAACCAGGCCTCAGGGACTTGTCAACCACCTTCCTCCCCATCCTTTTCATCTCATGTTGTTTTGGCCAAATTGAGTTGCGGATCTGAAGGTCTAGCCTACTGCTGGCGTGGCTCTGCAATGCTCACTAGGAGGACCTCTCAGGCTCATCTCAACATTCAGACGCACAAGCCCTAATAGGCCACACTTGGTCCCAGTTTACTCAGGAAGATACAGGAGAGGAAATAGAGCTCAGGTTTCCTACTTGGTATTTATAGTTCATACGCAGTCCTTTCGGCCTGGATGCTATTTACCGTTCAATGGTCATTTTTTTAAAAAAATAAATTTATTTATTTGTTTTTGTTTTTGGCTGTGTTGGGTCTTTGTTGCTGTGCACGGGCTTTCTCTAGTTGTGGTGAGCTGGGCTACTCTTTGTTGTGGTGCGTGGGCTTCTCACTGCGGTGGCTTCTCTTATTGTGGAGCACGGGCTCTAGGCACGTGGGCTTTGGTAGTTGTGGCTCGCGGGCCCTAGAGTACAGGCTCAGTAGTTGTGGCGCACGGGCTTAGTTGCTCCACGGCATGTGGGATCTTCAGACAAGGGATCGAACCCATGTTCCCTGCATTTGCAGGCGGATTCTTAACCACTGCGCCACCAGGGAAGCCCCTCAATGGTCATTTTTATCATAAGTGATTCTTCCTGATAACACAGCTGACATTCTCCCTGACATTCTCCCAGAAAAGAGTTAGATCAGATTAGTCCATGGAGAAGGAGAGAAATGAGTTTGTTAACCCTTCACCCATGAGGGGTCACTGGTTGCGGCAGATGGCTGAGCGTAGTACCAAACTGAATACTGGTGTAGACTCTTGAGAATATCTTGTAGTTTTTGGCAATAGCTCCTTGCGTACCCTTTTGTACAATTTTAGATGATCAAACTGACTGACTGGTAAACATTTTGAGAGGATAAGAGGATTGCCCTTTGAAAGAGCAATAAAGTATTCTGAGTCCAATGAAAAGAGACCATAGTCATGTAGTTAGCTTTTAAGACAGTTGATTTAAAGTCTTTGTCTAGCAAGTCAATGCCTGTGCTTCCTCGGGGACCATTTCTATTGACTTTTCTTCTCCTTTTTTTTTTTTTTAATAGACTTTATTTTTTAGAGCAGTTTTCGGCTTACAGAAAATTTGAGTAAATGGGCCGGAGAGTTCCCATATACTCCCTTTCCACTGCACACAATTTTCCTTATTTTAACATTTTGCATTAGTGTGGTATATATGTTGTAATTGATGAACCAATATTGCTATATTATTAACTAAAGTCTATACTTTACATTAGGATTCAGTCTTTGTGTTGCATAGTTCTATAGGTTTGACAAATGCATAAGGTCATATATCCACCATTACAATATCACATGGAATAGTTTCAGTGCCCTAAAAGTCCTCTATACTCTGCCTATTCATCCCCTACTCCCCCAGCCTCTGTCAACCACTGATCTTTAATGTCTCTTTAGTTTTGCCTTTTCCAGAATGTCAGAGAGTTGGAATCATACAGTTGGTAGCCTTTTCTGATTGGCTTCCTCATGTAGCAATCTGCATTTTGGTTCCTCCATGGCTTGACAGCTCATTTCTTTTTATTGCTGAATAATAATCCATTGGATGGATGTACCACAGTTTGTTTATCTTTTTACCTATTGAAAGACATCTTGTTGCTTTCAGTTTGGGGCTGTAATGAATAAAGCTTCTATCAACATCCACGTGCAGGTTTTTGTGTGGACATAGATTTTCAGTTCATTTGGGTAAATATCTAGGAGTGTGATTGCTGGCTCATATGGTAAGACTATGTTTAGCTTTGTAAGAAACTGTCAGACTGTCTTCCAAAATATCTGTACCATTTTGAATTTCAATAATGAATGAAAGTCCCAGTTGCTCCATATCCTCACCAACATTTGATGTTGTTTCAGGATTGTTTGGCCACTCTAACAGGTATGTAGTAGTTCCTCGTTGTTTTAATTTGCAATTCCCTAATGACATATGGTATTGAGTATCTTTTCATGTCCTTATTTGCCATTTGTATATCTTCTTTGGTGAAATATCTGTTCAGATCTTTTGCCCATTTTTAAATTGTGTTGTTTATTTTCCTGTTGAGCTTGAGTTCTTCATTTATTTTGGATACAAGTTCTTTAACAGATATGTGCTTTGCAAATATTTTCTCCCAGTCTGTGGCTTGTCTTTTCATTTTCTTAATTGCAAAGCAGAAAATTTTAATTTTAATGAAGTCCAACTTAACACTTTTTTCTTTCATGGATTGTACTTTTGATGTTGTGTCTAAAAGTCATTGCCAAATTCAAGGTCACCTAGATTTTCTCCTATACTAACCTCTAGAAGTTTTATAGTTTTGTATTTTACATTTAGGTCTATGGTCCATTTTGAGCTAGACCTTCTTTTTTTTTTTTTTTTTTTTTTTGCATGTGGAATGTCTAGTTCTTCCAGCATTATTTGTTAAAAAGACTATCCTTTCTTCACTGAATTGTCTTTGCTCCTTTGTAAAAGATCAGTTGACTGTATTTGGATGGGTTTATTTTTGAGCTTGCTATGCTGGACAGTTGATCTATCTGTCCATTCTTTCACCAATACCACACTGTCTTGATTGCTGTAGCTTTATGTAAGACTTGAAGTTGGGTAGTGTCAATTCTCAACTTTGTTCTTTTAATTTTTTTTCCCTATGAATGAACAATACTTTTTTATTTCTCTGCATGCCTCATAGTTCTTTTGCTTCAGTTGGACATTTTGAATATTATAACGTGGTGACTCTGGAAATATTAGGATGTGGTAACTCAGATTCTCCTCTTTCCCAGCATTTGTTGTTGCTGCTTGCTGTGGGGTGTGGTTGTTTATTTGTTTAGTGATGTTTCTAAACTATTTTTGTAAAGACTGTATTCCTTCTTGTGTGTGGCCATTGAATTCTCTGTTCCATTGGCTTAGTGGTCAGCTAGTGATTTGACAGAGATTTTCTTAAACATCTGGAGAAAACAAAACAAAACAAAACAAAACAAAAAACACCTGATCTTTGCAGACTGGCTCTGTGTTGAAGCATTTCTTCAGTGCTTATCCAGGCTGTTTACAACTCTGCCTTAGCTTTTACTTTCTGCTTGCACAGAGCCTAAAAGCCAACCAGAGGTGAATGTTTAGGATTTTCTCAGGTCTTCTCTAAGCATGCGTCCAGCCCTGGGCATGTGTATGGCCTCTAGATTACCTGGGATACATGGAGCTTTCCAGAGCCTTTTTTCTCCCATGTATCTCCTTTCCCAGCTTCCTTCTTCTCTGGCTTTTTGGTGTGTCTGCTGCCTGCCCCATCTCTTATCCCTTGCTCCAGGTGGCTGTGGCTAGTGTTTGTGCCTTTAAAGGTTTTCGAAACACTGTCCAGGAGGCTGCTTGCAGCCCTGGGAAAGTTCTGAGTTGGATGGGATGAAACAAAGGCACGCTCCTGAGTGGATCCCTCAGAGAGCCACCAGACAGGTTAGAACACACAACCACAATTCTTTGATAACAAGGTCTGTATTGCCTTTCCTGGCACAAGCAACTTGTATAACTGGAAAAAATAACACATTAAATTATGGGGACAGAAATGATTCTGATAATGAATGAAGAACTCATTGAGATTTTGTGTTTAGTAAGCTGAGGTTTGAGAGCAATCATCCAATCTTTATACATCTTAACGTATATTATATTTCTAGAATTTGGATTCATATCAAGATGTTCTGAAGAACAGCAACAACCCTCTAGGGGATAGCCACTTCAACATCATGACCAAAGACAAAGAATCTGCTGTCAGAAACCTTCATTTTGTTTACATCCTGACCTTAGTATTTGGAACCATAATCCAGTTCTCTGATGAAAGTGAATTTGTGGTGGACATGTCAAAAATAGGCCTTATTCGTGTTCCCAAAGACCTGTCACCAAAAACCGAAGTCTTAGATATGTCTCAAAACTACATATCTGAGCTTCACCTCTCTGACATCGGCTTTCTCTCAGGGCTGAAAGTTTTGAGACTTTCCCATAATAGAATCCAGTGCCTTGATATTAGTATTTTCAAGTTCAACCAGGATTTGGAATATTTGGATTTATCTCACAATCGGTTGCAGAAGATATCCTGTCATCCGATCACTACAAGTCTCAAGCATTTAGACCTCTCATTCAATGACTTTGATGCCCTGCCCATCTGTAAGGAATTTGGCAGCTTGACTCAACTGAATTTCTTAGGATTAAGTGCTACAAAGTTACAGCAATTAGATCTACTACCAATTGCTCACTTGCACCTAAGTTGCATCCTTCTGGATTTGGAAGGTTATTTTGTGAAAGAAAATGAGAATGAAAGTCTTCAAATTCTGAATACAAAGGAACTTCACCTTGTTTTTCACCCAAATAGCTTCTTCTCTGTCCAAGTTAACATATCAGTGAATAGTTTAGGGTGGTTACAACTGACTAATATTAAATTGAATGATGACAACTGTCAAGTTTTAATTAAATTTTTATCAGAACTCACTAGAGGGCCAACCTTACTGAATTTTACCCTAAACTATATGGAAACAACTTGGAAATGTTTGGTTGGAGTTTTTCAATTCCTTTGGCCCAAACCTGTAGAATATCTCAATATTTACAATTTAACACTAGTTGAAAGCATCAATGAAGAAGTTTTTACTTATCATGAAACAACATTGAAAGCACTGAATATAGAACATGTTATAAACAGAGTTTTTATTTTTTCACAGACAGCATTATACACAGTGTTTTCTGAGATGACTATTACGATGTTAACCATATCAGACACACCTTTTGTACACATGCTTTGTCCTCAGAAACCAAGCACATTTACGTTTTTGAACTTCACCCAGAATATTTTCACAGATAGTGTTTTTCAAAATTGCCACACTTTAGCTAGATTGGAGACACTTATTCTACAAAAGAATGAATTAAAAGACCTTTTCAAAGTAGGTCTCATGACTAAGGATATGCTGTCTTTGGAAATACTGGATGTTAGCTGGAATTCTTTGGAATATGATAGACATGATGGAAATTGCACTTGGGTTGGGAGTATAGTGGTGTTAAATTTATCTTCAAATATACTTACTGACTCTGTTTTCAGATGTTTACCTCCCAGGGTCAAGGTTCTTGATCTCCACAATAACAGAATAAGGAGCATCCCTATAGATGTCACCAGTCTAGAAACTTTGCAAGAACTCAATGTTGCTTCCAATTCTTTAGCCCACCTTCCTGGATGTGGTACCTTTAGCAGCCTTTCCATACTGATCATTGACTATAATTCAATCTCCAACCCATCAGCTGATTTCTTCCAGAGCTGTCGGGAGATTAGGTCCCTAAAAGCAGGGAACAATCCATTCCAATGTACATGTGAGTTAAGAGACTTTATCCAAAGTGTAGGCCAAATATCAAGTGAAGTGGTAGAGGGTTGGCCTGATTCTTATAAGTGTGATTATCCAGAAAGCTATAAGGGAACCCCATTAAAGGACTTCCATGTATCTCAATTATCCTGCAACACAGCTCTGCTGATTGTCACCATTGGAGTCCCTGGGCTGGTGTTGGCTGTTACTGTGACTGTCCTCTGTATCTACTTGGATCTGCCCTGGTATCTCAGGATGGTGTGTCAGTGGACCCAGACCCGGCACAGGGCTAGGAATGTACCCTTAGAAGAACTCCAAAGAGCTCTCCAGTTCCATGCTTTTATTTCATACAGTGAACATGATTCTGCCTGGGTGAAGAATGAACTTGTACCTTGTCTAGAAAAAGAAGATATAAGAATTTGTCTCCATGAGAGAAACTTTGTTCCTGGCAAGAGCATCGTGGAAAATATCATAAACTGCATTGAGAAAAGTTACAAGTCCATCTTTGTTTTGTCTCCCAACTTTGTCCAGAGTGAGTGGTGCCATTATGAACTCTACTTTGCCCACCACAATCTTTTCCATGAAGGATCTAATAACTTAATCCTGATCTTGCTGGAACCCATTCCACAGAACAGCATTCCTGGCAAGTATCACAAGCTGAGGGCTCTCATGGCACAGAGAACTTATTTGGAATGGCCCAAGGAGAAGAGCAAACATGGACTTTTTTGGGCTAATATTAGAGCTGCTTTTAATATTAAATTAACACTAGTCACTGAAAATGATGATGTGAAAGCTTGAAAAAATAAAAAGATCAGAAGTCCAACTGAAGAAACCATCATTAACTTGGATTCTGATGGACACTGTGCTTTCAATTTATTGTGGATGCTGCCTTCATCATCTCCATGCATTCAGGAAACACTTAATGACAACTGTGTTTCAGTTGAACTGGGAACCAGACTGGGGGCTGTGGTGGTGCTCAAACTTGCTGATGACAGGTAGCTCAGTCTCTTCTGGTTGAACCATTCTGTTTCAAATTGAAACAAGCTCTTTTGAGTAAATGCTCAGTCGTTCAAGGACCTTTCCCCTCTCTTCTCCTTTCCCCAGAGGATTTTGTGTGAGCACGAGTTTATGAGACTTCATGGCAGCAAGGAAAGAGTCAACCTCAGAACTGTATGCAGTGGTGCTTGGAGTGTCCTGTGGATCCTCATCGGCCTCTGGTCGGCTCTGTTATCCTGCTCTACTTTGGGGCTGGGGGAAAAATTAGACCAGATATGGAAAATAAAGATACTATTTTTTTTCTTCACATCTGAGTAATAGTTTATAAAATGTTTGACTTTGCTACACAAATATGCAATTAATCAGTAGCGACTCATGGCATTGGTAGTCTATGTATATAAAGGGAAATAGAGTCTTAGTCATAGGCTGTTGAGGCCAAAGACATGATTTACTGGCTTGCCAAGGAAACTCAGAGCCAAATTTATTTGTAACCGATTGAATAGGAGTTATCCGGTTGTGTTAGAATTTTGGCGAATGCCTCAAAGCTGATAAAAGGCAGTAAATATCACCACATTTTAAACAGATATTAGACACAGCCAGGCTGGAATTACTAAAAAATAGCAGAAAGAGGTCAGTAACTATCAGTAACTATCAACTCATATTACTTATTTTCAGAAGACTGGCTTCAAAAGGATGATTAGAGAGTCATTAAGTAGAGGTTCTAGACTTATGGGGAAATTGCTTTGGATTTCTTCCAAAGGCAACCGAGATGAGCTCTAAGCTTAGGAGAAGAGTAACCTCACATCCTACTCCCAGCCTGGAAGCTTGCAGAGTAACAGGAATGCACAGGTCCAGTGCGGCAGACAGAGTGTGGAGCGAGAGCTCTTGGAAGAGCTGGATGAGTGTCACCTATTGGCAAACAATGCTTTGCAAATATAGGTGCTTGATAAATATTTGTTGAATGAATGGATGAGTGCTTCTCACCTGGAGAATTCAGGAGGTAAGAGGGTGGCTTGGGAAGCCCAAAATGGCAGGATGAGGAAAGAAAGGAAGCAGTGATTTCAACCTACCTTTCCATTATTTGGCATGGCAGAAGTGTTGTGGATTTCCTGTGGGCCATAATGACCATGGGAAGGGTAGCTGGGCTTGAGTTGTCATGATACGACTTTAGCTAATAGGGCAGCCTGTTGTGCAAAGGGACAATACTGCTAAGAGGCAAGGGGTTAGGGAGAAGAGGCGTATGACTTGGGGGGTCAGGGGGGTGCTGCAAGAGGTCAGCCAGAGAATGTGCCACTTGCATCAAAGAGCTGTGCAATGTGGGATCCCCGCAAGGCCTCTGAATGACCCACAGATGCATCCTGTGAAAGAGCCAACATTTGGACTCCGCCATAATCAGAGGCAGAGGCGTGATGGCCTGCCTGCCTTATCCAGTAGTCAATTGCAGGGAGACTTGCTCCTTTTTCTCTAATACTCTCTTCACTTGCAGTGGCCTGGGAACATCCAGAATATAGAGAAGGCAGAGAAGATGGAGGAAGAGTGATGATATTGACCACACTCCTTCCCCGCTTCACTGCAAGAAAGGCCTGAGCCAGGGCCAAGCAGAATTTTGAATTAGGTGTGAGACTGATGTTAAACTGGACTGGCCTGGACATTTCAATGCCTGAAATAGAGGTGCAATTACTAAAATGAGACTTGTCACTAAAATCTATGGGATTCAGGATTCAGGATAGATCCTGAATAGATCCTTATAGAGGGAGAGATTCAACAAAACTTGCTTGTAAAATTATGGTTAGAGAGAAAAAAAAAGCCCTTTCCTTCTGGACTCAGCTCATTCAATAAACTGGTTTCATAATTAATAGTTATAAAGAAATTAGCCTTAATGAAATTGTATTAGGGTCATTTTCTGTCTGCATTAGCCATTCCTTCTCTTCGGGAGAGCACTTAGTTTCTTCCACAGGCCCTCTCCCAAGTGGTAAATTTTCTCTAGCCTCTGTTGGACTTGTTCCCTAAACTAAAAAATCCCCAAACCAACAAACAAAACCAAAACAGCAAACAACAACTGGGACTTCCCTGGTGGTGCAGTGGTTAAGAAGCCGCCTGCAAATGCAGGGAACACAGGTTTGATTGCTGGTCTGGGAAAATCTCACATTCTGCGGAGCAACTAAGCCCGTGCGCCACGACTACTGAGCCTGCGCTCTAGAGCCCGCGAGCCACAACTACTGAGCCTGCGTGCCACAGCTACTGAAGCCTGCACATCTAGAGCCCGTGCTCCGCAACAGGAGAAGCCACCGCAATGAGAAGCCCGCGCACCACAAGGAAGAGTAGACCCCGCTCGCCGCAACTAGAGAAAGCCCGTGCGCAGCAACAAAGACCCAACACAGCCAAAAATAAAATAAATAAAAAATAAATAAATTCATTAAAAAAGCAAACAACAACAAACTATGTCACACATTCTAAATGATCAAATACTTTTAAATGGTTCCAATATGTTTCCCACAAAATACTGTTGACAGTGAAAATATAGAATTTTGGCACTTTCAGATAGAATTAAACAAAACCTGTATTTTTGTCACATATGAAACCATACACATTTCAGACATATGAAAGCTCTATCATAAGAGATCAGTTTGTGTTTTAGATAAAGATGTTCTATCTCCAGGAATCCTGTTTCCTCTTTTGAATTCTTCCAGTTGCAAGTAGCAGATACCAACTTGGGAAAGGACGTGTTTATTTCAAGGATACAGAAGTGTCTCATGGACCCACACAGCTTCTGTCATATTCTTCCCTCTCTTTTTTTCTCCTGCCACCCCCAGCTGAGTCTGCAGGCCATCAGGGACAGAGTGTGCATGTTCCACTCTGTAACCTGGAGCAGAGCATCCGCTGTCCCGACTAAGCCACCAATAGCTCTCACCTGTATGACTGCAGTAAACTCACCAGCCTCCCTGCTTTTACTCTTGCCTCATACATTCTCCAAACAGCAATCAGAGTAATTATTTTTAAAGTATAAATTATTTTAAGCCACTCCCCTGCTTTAAACGTTCTAATGACCTCCCCTTGCAGCTAGAACAAAAGTCAAGCTCCTTGTCGTGACCTGCTGTCATGGTGGTGGGTGAGGACGGGAGTTGAGGAGTGGGGAGCAGGGTTACCTGCCTCGTGACCATTATCGAGAAGAGTGGTGTAGGGGTCTGCTAAGGCTGCCCTGACAAAATACCACAGGCTGGGTGGCTTAACCCACCGTAATGTATTTCTCACAGTTCTGAAGTTCTGAAGTCCAAAAAAGGCAGAGACTGGCAGAGAAGATGGGATGGAGGGGTGTGAGAGCATGGCTAAGAGACAGTGACTGGATGACTGGGCTATAAATGGAGGAGAGAGTGAGTCTTAATGAGAACACAGAACACAACACTGGGAAAGGAGGAGGTCACTTTCTGTCTAGATTTCTGGAGATTGGTTTGATCAGAAGAGAATGAGAATAAATTACAGGCAGATAAAGAGACTTAAAGGGATTTCTAAAGCCACAGGGACTTTCTGTTTTTTGTTTGCTTGTTTGTTTGTTTGGCCACATGGCATGTGGGATCTTAGTTCCCAGACCAGGGATCGAACCCACGCCTCCTGCTTTGGAAGCACGGAGTAAGGAATCTCAACAGAGTCAAGTCTAAATATGAAGTAACTTTTGTGAGCAGATTTCAGACATCTTCAGCCCTTTTGAGGTATTAACAGTGCACTCTAGCTTAACATTTTCAATCTCCAATTCCATCTAAAGGTCTTCTTTCCCCATATCATAGGGTGTAGCCTTACGTCATAAACACTGGTATCTCAATGCTGCTGACTCTCTCACTGCCGCCCCTTTATGTATATGTACCTGGGAAATGTGAGGATGGGGTAATGGTGGGGATTGCACTATCTGGTTCAACTGCTTTAGGAAATGCTTGGCCCGAATTGCTGGGAGCTCTCCTTAGAATATGGGGTAAGTAACACTTCCTAGTCCTTGGTTTTGGACCCAAGTCATAGGAAAAGTTCCAGTCAACACCCTATACCATAATCAGTAGAACCAACAGACGAGAAGGGAAACCAAAATTGTCAGTAGGCTATTGAATTATATGGCAGATGAACAACCTAAAAATCTATTCTAAATTTGGATTAAATAATCATTTTAAAAAGACATAGCAATAAAAATCAAAAAGACATATTCATAGCAATAGGCAGAGAAAAATGGTATGGATTTATGTCAGTTGGTTCAGAGAGTTCACTTCATGGAATGTATCCTAAGGAAATAATTGCTCATACACATCCTAAGAAAATGGATGAACATGCTGCTTATTGCAGAGTTGTTTATGATAATAATGTGAAGTTTGGAGACAACTTAAAAAGATTGCTTGAATACATTGTTAATTAAAATATTTTTAAAATACATTGTAAATAAAATGGAATATTATTCAGCCAATAATAACAAAGCTCTAGGTGGATATTTACTGATATAAACAGACATTTTTGATGTATTATGGATTAAGAAAAGCAGATTACAAAACAGAATACTTGGTCCAGTGCCACCTGAGGGGGCAGGTGTGTGTGTGTGTGTGTGTGTGTGTATGTAAACTGTACAAACTTACTGAATAGCAATTTGGCAACAGGCATCAAGAGCCTAAAGCATGTTTATATATATATATTAAAAAGTCTTCATGGTTGCTCCAAAAATGATATTGGTGTATCTCTATATGGTAAGTTATTATTGATTTGAAATTTTGTTTTTATTTATTCGTATTTCCTGTTTTCTTCAGTAAACATTTATTACTTGGATAATAAAAAAATCAAATTAACTGAAAAATTATGTTTGAGGAGAACATATACACATATATTTATCTGACCTTGTTATGAGGAAGAACTCTCTAAACCTAAAAGCAACATATAGCAGTAGTCTGCTGGAGCTGGTTTGTACACACTTGTGAGAACCAGTGGTTAAATATTCAGAAATTTTGCAGGCAGGTCAGTTGGTAGCTAGAAATCAGCTATACTGGAAATACTTACACCATAGATATTGGCAAGTGCTAAAAAATCAGGCTTTTTATTTTTGTTTTGTAACCTGGTTCACCAGCACACAACTAACTGACAGTAGTAGCAAAGAGAAAGTCAACTTACCTGTTTATATAAAAAGTTACATATTTATTGGTTCAAAAGATCATGAGATAAAAAGATAAACAATGAGGGAAGATGTTTGCAAAAAGTTTGATGGAGGGTTAGTGTCAGTAACATAAAAGAGAATGCATAATTAAATAGTAAAATCATAACCCTGATATAGGCAATGACGTGAACAAGTAATTCACAAAAGTGACAGAAATTATCAATAAACATGAAAAACCATCCAAGACATTTATTTACTCCTTCCAGGAATTTATCCTAAGCCAACAGTAAAAAACTTGGACCAAGATTGTGTACAAAGTTGCTGGTTAACATTTCGTGAAGCTAAAAGAGGGACCCTCCCCTCAGGTCAGTAGCTGGAGACAGGCTGGCCTTAGCCTAAGATTTACTCAGGTGACAACTTAAAAAAAAATTGCTGGAAAATTTTAAGTAGTTAAGGGAGAATTAATTAAATGCTAAATGTCCTAGTGATGTCATTTTTCATTCCCAGCCAGCTTCATGGGGCACAGTTTGAACTCTAGGGTCAGGTGGGAGAGAGGAATTGTGCTTTCTGTCAGGAAAATAGGGAGGGAAGGAAGGAATGGAACACAGCTGTGAGTACAGCTGACCCTTGAACAAGATGAGTTTGAACTGCACTGGTCCACTTACACACAGATATTTTTTCAATAAATATGTACTACAGTACTACACTATTTGCGGTTGGTTGAATCCAAGGATGCGGAACCGCAGCTACAAAGGGCCAACTGTAAAGTTATAATCATATTAGGCACCCTTAACACCTGCTTTGTTCAAGGGTCAACTGTACTAACTCCGCTGGGAGAGGCATCTCCCAAACTTGGACACTGTGGTCAGAGCATTTGTTTTCTTTCTTGTTGATTAAGAAACAATACTCTGTCTCTTCCAGAAAAAAAACACTCACAAACTAGAAACAGATGGGAACTTCCACAACCTGATAAAAAGCATAGATGGAAAACTCACAGCTAACATCATACTTACTGGTTCTCAAAGCTCTTCCCTAACATTTGGAGCCAGATGAGGATGTCTGCTCACACCACTTCCATTCCACATTGTACTGGGAGTGCTAGCCAGGGCAGTTAGGCAAGAACATGTTATAAACGGTATCCATCTTGGAAAGGAAGAAGATGACATTTTGCAGATGACATGATTTTAATTGCAGAAAATACTTAGGAATCCACTAAAAAACCATTAGAACTAATAAACAAGTTCAGCAAATTTGCAAAGAAGATATACAAATGGCTAATCTACACATGAAAATATGCTCAACATCATTAGATATCAAGGAAATGCAAATTAAAACCATAATGAGATACTGCTTCCTTCCCAGTAAGAAGGGTATAAGAAAAGTCAGATGATAACAAGTGTTAGCAAGGATGTGGAGAAATTGGAGCCCTTATACACTGTTGGTGGAAAGGTAAAATGGTGCAGCTAGCCTGGAACTCCTCAAAAGACTAAACACAGTTACCATACGACGCAGCAAGTCCATGCCTAAGTATCTAAGTATATACGCAAGAGAGAGTATGTCTACCAAAAACTTGTACATGAATGTTTATATATTCATAAGAGCCATAAGTGTAAACAACCCAAATATCCATCAGCTGATGAATGGATAAATAAAATGTGGTATATCCATACAATGGAAAGTTATTTAGCAACAAAAAAATGAAATCCTGATACATGGTTCAACATGGATGGATCTTGAAAACACTAGTCTAAGTGAAAAAAAAAAAAACCACACAAAGAACCACTTATAATATGATTCCATTTATATGAATATCCAGAATAGGCAAATCTATAGAGATTAGTACAATCTATAGTGGTTGTCTAGGTCTGAGGCAAATGGAGCATTGGAGGGTGACAGCTAAGGGGTGTGGTTCTTTTCAGGGTGATGAAAATGTTCTAAATTGCTTGTGGTAATGGTTGCACAGTTCTGTGAATTTATCTGAAGTCACTGAATTGTACACTTAAAATGGGTGAAATTTTTTATGGTATATGAATTATATCTCAATAAAACTTTTGTTTTAAAAAAACAAACAACAAGTACAGGTCACATCTAATTGGCAGAATATTTACATTGCCCTGGATCCAAAAAGAAACACCTGGGTATGGAATCAAGAGTGGGCAGAAACTGCTATTGAGAGAAGTAAAGAGGTGCCTAGAGTCTAAGATATGGAACCTCTGTTTTGAGTTAGCTCTTTGAGCTGCTATTGACTGGACTTAGGCTTGTACTTATTTGCATGGCTGTGATAACTCCATCTAGACTCGGGCCATCCAATATGGTAGAGCCACTAGCCACGTGTGCCCATTGAACACCTGAAATGTGGGGAGCCCAGATGAGATGGGCTGTGAATGTAGAACACACACTGGATTTTGAAGACTTAGAATGAAGAATATTATATATGATATCTTATTAATAATGTTTTATATTGATGGCATGTTAAAATGATATTTTGGATATATTGGGTTAAATAAAATATTTTAAAAAGTTAAAAGAAAGCATGTTCTTTGAGAATTAAAGTTTTTCCTTAGGAGAGGTGGATATATCAATGCCTGGGTGTACATGATTACAAGTACGTTTGTCCCCTGATTACCTATTACACGGGTCCCCAACTCCCGGGCTGTGGACTGCTACCAGTTCACAGCCTCTTAGGGACCGGGCCGCATAGCAGGAGGTGCGTGGCGGGCAAGCGAGTGAAGCTTCGTCTGCCGCCCCCCACCACTCCCCATCGCTCCCCACTGCTCCCCACCACTGGCATTACCGCCTGAACCATCCCCCACCCACCCACTTCTGTGGAAAAATTGTCTTCCACGAAACCAGTCCCTGGTGCCAAAATGGTTGGAGACTGCTGACCTATTGGATAATAGGGAGAAAAAAAAAGAGGCGGGTGGGCAACTCAGAGTGGGGATGAGCTTGAAGGGAAACACAGGACTTTTTGAGTGCTAAAGTGCTTTCTTTCTGCCCTGCTGACTTCCCTGTCCTGGGCATTAGTTTCTAGATTTGGTTCACAAAGTCAAATGCCTTTTGGGAGCCAGGAACTGAATTGTTAATCAAAGAGCACCCTTATCTCCAGTTATGGACCTGGGGGAAGTAATGATAAGTGAGAGTGGAGGGGGGAGGACGTTCATTCTTTCAGTCACAGAAATATATTTATAGACATGCCTCCCCCTTAAACAAATTGTGAGGGGATAGGAGGAAACAGAGAGAGAGAATAGTACAAGTCAAAAAGAATCTCAGGGTTCTTAGGGAAGTTGACTTTGCTTGCTGTGGGAGAAAAGCTGATTCCAGCAGGAATTGCATCCAGCTTGTATAGGACATCATGCAGCACCAGGCTGAGCACAAGTTCAGAGGAAGACAGCTAGCTAGCGTTTCTTAGCTTTATTTGCCCATTTGTTATTTTGTTACTGTTGTTGTTTTAAAAGACCAGAGTGGAATTATCAGGTTGGATTCCTTGAGCATGCCGACAACAGCAACGAACCCACAGGAAATGTCTTAGACCTTATCGGAGAAAAGAGATTGTTAGCTAGCGTGTTTTTCACATGGAGATTTCAAAAATCACTTTTTGAAGAAAGTTTGAAATATCCATGGAAAAAAATTTGAGCACCAGATTTTCTCTGAAAACCAGTTTGTCGGAAAAGACATGATTAGCATCCATTTGGTAAAAGCCCATGAGTGATCTTCTCTATGAATGAGTTTTAGCAAAACTTTGATCTTGACCCCTCCCTCTTCCCACTTTCAGCCACCTTTAATAGTGGCCTGATCAAAAGCCAATTAGATGGACTTCCCTGGTGGCGCAGTGGTTAAGAATCCGCCTGCCAATGCAGGGGACACAGGTTCGAGCCCTGGTCCGGGAAGATCCCACATGCCACAGAGCAACTAAGCCCGTGCGCCACAACTACTGAGCCTGTGCTCTAGAGCCCGTGAGCCACAACTACGGAGCCCACGTGCCACAACTACTGAAGCCCGTGCGCCTAGAGCCCGTGCTCCTCAATGAAAGAAGCCACCGCAATGAGAAGCTCGCTCACCGCAACAAAGAGTAGCCCCCGCTCACCACAACCAGAGAAAACCTGTGTGCGGCCACAAAGACCCAGCACAGCCAAAAATAAATAAACAAATAAATAAATAAATAAATAAGTTTATATATATATATATAAAAGGCAATAAGATAAGCAAAACACCTGGAATACTTCAGACCAGGACCCCTACCTCTACCAGCACAGCATTTCGAATTCAGTCAATAAATCATCTGTGGATTATTAGCACCACCTCTTTCACTTCCTTAGTGTAGACAATAGTGAACTAACTGTAGTGAAGGAGAGCCACGGAGAGGCAATTCTATCTTAATGCAGGTCTAGCAATTAACCCACAGAACGTTCTCTACATTGAATAGGAGAAAATAGGTTTACACTGACTGTGTAATGTAATTTCAGTGGGCTTCAGTAGGTGGCGTGAAAGAGCTTCCCCACCCCAACCCCAAACATTAAACGTGGTTACCTGTGAAATAAGTGTTTGAGGAAGTACTTGATTTTCCTACAGACTACCAACAGGACAGAGGAACAGGGCGTCTTGGTAAGCGACATCTTTTTAAATTCTATAAAATAAAATTATGGTATAATGAGTCGTTAGACACAAAAATCTCGAACATCTCTGATTAAGTCCTGGGTGTTTTTGTAAGTGGTTTATTTCTGATATGTACTTATTTATCAGCTCCTTGTCCTAAGTCAGAGAAAGGGTTTTTGTGTGTGTGTGTGTGTGTGTGTTATTTTTTCCTGAATGAACCTCATCTCAGGCATGATTTGCTTTTAGGAGATATGTTTCAGTTGGGAGATGAATATTTGGGTCACAAACGTCTCCTCATGGGTTTCTTCTAGAGCTGCGAGGTGTTGATTTCAGGTGACACTGCTCTTCATCCTGTCCTCTCCGTTTATCCCTTCGCAGTGATGATGCTGAGGACAATGGGTTATAGGTAAATTACTCCTGGAGGCCGTGCTGCCGAATGACTCCTCTGTTTTTTATGGGCAGGTTCATTTGAGTTTTTTCTCTGGGCTGTTTCCACAAGCTATTTATTTTATTTTTTTTTCTGTTTTCTCAGACCACTGAAACTATCCTGGGGTGCTACTAGTCAGGGGGAATTGCAGGTTTTGAAAATGTTTCCCAGGCTACCCCCAACTGGATCCAAAGAGTTGTGACTGCATCTTTACAACAGAAAGCGAAAGTTCACAAAACCACATAGGAAACAAAGCAGAAAATCTCTTGACCTGGTTCTGATCCTTTCGGCCTGTGGTTAATAGCTAGTTGCCCTGGTGCAAAGAAAACTCTCAATAAATATTTGTGGGACTGAACTTAATGGGCCAGATTGTATGAGTATTAGCTATTAAGACAAGTCAAAGTCCTGACAGGACGCCCCCAAAGTCTTCAAACAAAGGCGATTCACATGTATTGATGCATTGGATCATAAAAGGTGAGGCTAAACCTATCATAATCATGAAAATAGACATAAACACACCTGGAGATACTTTTATACTTCCTGATTACAGCACCCTATTACTAATCAACTTTGCAAATAATAATTTTATTTGACAATAAAATAGTTTTGAGTTTCTACTACAGATGAGATTCAGTGCTGGTCATTAGGACTTTGACAAAAAATATTGATTTTTCACTGATCTAGCAAGTTAAATATATACAATTTGTAGCTTCTGTAAGTGCCTAAAAATCAGTTCCTCTTGTATGCAACACTTTGACTTCTTAATTATAGAGTTTTTTTTTTTTTTTTAGGTAAGAAGTGGATTTATTTAGAGAGAAACATACTCCACAGACAGAGTATGGGCCATCTCAGAAGGTCAGAAAGACACCAGGGTATGGGGTTGTCAGTTTTTATAGGGGTGGGTAATTTCATAGGCTAATGAGTGGGAGGAGTATTCCAGCTATTTTGGGAAGGGGCGGGGATTTCCAGGAATTGGGCCACCACCCAGTTTTTGATCCTTGTGGTCCGTCTTGGAACTGTCATGGTGCCTGTGGGTGTGTCACTTAGCTTGCTGATGTGTTACAGTGAGCATATACTGAGGCTCAAGGTCTAGTGGAAGTTGACTTGTCTGCCATCTTGGACCCATTTTGTTCTAATCAGTTTATGTCATGTCCTTGGGCTATGTCATTCTTTCAAAGGTTTGTGCCCTGCCCCCTTCCCTCCTGTTTCATACCCCCCTCAGAGATTTTACTCCCATAGTCTTATGGGAAGCAGAAGGGCAATGTTCTGTCTTCTGTAAGTGCTTCAAGGCTGAGTAGGGGCGTTGACCTTGCCTGTCAGAGTAAAAATCTCTGGATGCCTGATCTAGGGGCCCCAGGGGCAGGACAGCTCCTTGTTTTAAGTCAGTATGGGCTGGAATCCTCGCACAGCCGTCATCTTGGTGTGGAACCGTTGTAACTGCTTCCGTAGCCTTTCTGTAAATCTCCTTGATGATGAAGCACTTTTTGTAATAGCATCAGAGTACAAAAATATCTATAAATGACAAAAGACTTAAAAGGCATGGTTAAACATCTGATTACAGTGTAATCGATAAAGAAACTTGATTACAATAACCAGAATTGCGAATGATTACATTTAACTTAACATACCAAATAATCCTAGTTAAATATTTCTCTTTAAGATACCTCAGGGGCCCTCTAAAGTTAGCTAGAAATCAAAAGAAAATTAAAATTTGACATTTGGGAAGTTTGTCAAAAAGTTTTAAAACACGTGGTAAAGTAAGATCATAGGTCACTGTGAGACAATACATATTCCTTAACTAAAGTTACAAAAGATCTCAAAAACAAATACAGATCACTTAAAGGCAAAGACACTCATACTATCTGTTATTAAAAGCAGCATTTCAAGAAAACTCTGGAGGGAGAAACCAAATCCAGACTTGTCCCAGCCCACTCCCAACAAAATCCATTTACCCAACTAAATGTAATCCAATCCTAGAAAATCCTGATCATGTATAACTCTTTTCAGAATTTTTCATTCTTCACACCTTTTTTACTAAAAACACTTTTCTTAAAAGTTTTTTTCACGTTGAGTTACTTGTCTTGTTGACAAATTTGTAACAGATAGAATAAGATCTTATTTGACCTCTAATAAACCTAGGTACAGGACTTCCCTGGTGCAGTGGTTAAGAATCCGCCTGCCAATGCAGGGGACATGGGTTCGAGCCCTGGTCCGGGAAAACTCCACATGCCACGGAGCAACTAAGCCCGTGCACCACAACTACTGAGCCTGCGCTCTAGAGCCCATGAGCCAAAACTACTGAGCCCACATGCCACAACTACTGAAGCCCATGCACCTAGAGCCCGTGCTCCGGAACAAGAGAAGCCACCGCAGTGAGAAGCCCACACACCGCAAGGAAGAGTAGCCTCCGCTCACCGCAACTAGAGAAAGCCGGTGTGCAGCAACGAAGACCCAATGCAGCCATAAATAAATAAATAAATAAATAAATGTATGGGGAAAAAAGCTTAAAAAAAAAACACCTAGTTACAACAGAAGTATTATACTTAACATTGATGACTCTTACATGTCTATATTAATCAAACCAACAAGCTTAAGCCACCTTCAGTACCAGATATCAGTTTAGTAGTGAACATTATCCAGATAACATGAACCTGAAATTCATTCTGGCCAGATTATTTTCTATTTCTGAGTATTTATATAAGCACTTAATTTTTTTTTAAGCCTATTAAGTAGAGCTCTTTTACAAATTCATTTTTCGCAATATCATACACCTACAACACACATATAGATACATATGAACACACAAACAAACACAGAGGCCTTATAGTACCCATTTCAAAATTTCAGCCCTCAGTCAGGTATAACATAAAAGCCATCAGTTACAAGGGGCTGGATTCAAACTGGGCTTGTAGCAGATGGAACAAACCCTTTTTACTAGTGTTTACAGAAAAGGCACTTAAGATTTCTATTTATCCTTGACAAGTCAAGTTCTAAATTACTTTACCCTCTTTTTAAAAATTTCCATTTAAAAAGATGTCAGAGATTAGGGTTCCTGAGAAGACCAGATAGGACATTTGCATCTCAAAGGTACAGGCAAGTTCCTCCTAGGATGACTTTGTTTCCCCTTTGTTTAATACTTTCAAGCCTCTTAAGATAAATAGGGAAGGCTTTGGGAGTGGCAAAAGGATTGGTGGGTTTTGGATTATTTTTGGAACCACACCTCTGGTCCTGTAAAGACTACATTTGTAAAACAAGGACAGTTTTGTTTTCCTTTTCAAAGAATTGGGTGGTTACCTCAGTGATACTGAAGGACTGACAGACCCATTCGCCTATGTTGGAAAGTTTTACTTTTCCTCATTTAGCTTAAGGGAGAAGGCCTCTTCCAAAATTCCTATCAGGGTCTGAATATCAGCTATGGTCAGTTTAGTCAGACCAGTGGCCTCCTATTTTGTTAATCTACTTACAAACATTTTTGAAGATCTTCCTTAGGTTTAAGAAATTTGTACCTTATATTTAGCCACTGTATAACCCTTTTTACTTAATAATCACTGGCTGGATATCTTTGGCCAAGCCTGGAACCTCGATATTGCACATTCCAGGGTCTACTAAGGCTTCTATTTTAGCTTCAGATTTTATCTGTTCCTTTTTGCTTTTTGTTAGAACCATTTGGTGATGAGGGTGGTTCCCTTGCCCCTCGAGAAAGAGTGGCCCCTAACTTAGTTAACAAATCTCTTCCCATTAAAGGGATGGGACAGTCAGGCATAAACGGAAAAGAATGTAAAAAGCTGGCCATTGATCTCCTCAGGTGTAATAGGATGGTTTCATAAACTGAGTGCTTCAAATAATGACTATAAATGAAAGGGCAAAATGGAGGTTGAGCAAATAGAAGCTATTTGAGTCAACTAATTAAGCTAGATAGAAAACTGAAGCCATGCTTTCATTAAATGCTTGAAGACAGGCAGTTTTGATACTGACCAGGGTTCTTGGCCTTCCCCAATGAATAGAAATTGACTAGAGGCCAGACAGGAAATTCAGGCAAGGCTTTATTGGGGCCCCTGCGGCAGCAGGCGGGAGCAAGAACAAGTAACAGTTTCCCTTGCTTGCTGGCCCGAGGTGGGGTGGGGTGAGCTGGTTCCTTATATGGGGGTGAGGTTAGGGGTGTGTCCAGGGGGTCGCTGGAGGGGTAGCTTGGTGGTTTGCCCGCCCCTTTGTGGTGCTGTGTGCAGGGGGCATGCGCAGTACCCTGCTTTTGCTGCCGACACCCTGTTTTTGCTCCAGGCTCTTTAGAAGCGGCAGCTGGGCTTTTTTGGTCTTTTTGTGTCTTTTGTCCAGAATTTGCCCCAACTGCACATGCACGCAGTTACTTTTAGTCCCTTATAGTTGTTTTGGTTTTTTTTGTTGCTTGAGGAGTCATTTGTCCAGATGCAAGCACTGCAGCACTGCCACAAAGGGTCCCAGGTCCCAGCCTGTCTCAGTTTCATAAATTTAAATTTGTTGTGATGGTTGCCGTTGTTAAGGAAACAAGGACAGCTTTCATCTTGCTTGTGATGGGTTCACTGTGTGCTAAGCCCTCACGTCTGTGTGTGGGATCCTGTCTCTGCCCCTTGTCTCTCCAGTCACACGCTGTGCACCATACCTGACGGTGCTGACCACTGCTTCCTTGAACTCTGGAGTTTGGCCAGAAAGTTAAAAGATCCCCAGATTTGGATTCAGGTTTAGGAATAAGTAGGGAAACCCACTCGAGCCATAAGCCCAAACCACTTTTACTTCAATATAGCTTATACAGGATGGTTCTGTTCTGAGATATTAGGCACTGGCCCAGGCAGTAATTGAGTAGTATTTTTATTGTCATTGAAATATTTCTCCTTGTATGAGTAGCTCTTTCAGGAAGCTAGAGAGGAAGACTTGGGACATGTCTGGGTCTTTCAGCCAAATACAATCAATGACATAAAAATACCACCCTTACTTTTATTTTTTAATTAATTTTATTTTATTTATTTTTGGCTGCGTTGGGTCTTCGTTGCTGCACGTGGGCTTTCTCTAGTTGTGGCGAGCGGGGGCTACTCTTCGTTGCGGTGCACGGGCTTCTCATTGTGGTGGCTTCTCTTGTTGCGGAGCACGGGCTCTAGGCACGCGGGCTTCAGTAGTTGTGGCACGAGGGCTCAGTAGTTGTGGTGCACGGGCTTAGTTGCTCCTTGGCATGTGGGATCTTCCCGGACAAGGGCTCGTACCTGTGTCCCCTACATTGGCAGGAGGATTCTTTTATTCCTGGAATTTTTGAATTTTATTTTATTTATTTTTTATACAGCAGGTTCTTATTAGTTATCTATTTTATACATATTAGTGTATATATGTCAATCCCAATCTCCCAATTCATCCCACCAGCACCACTCCTCCCCCCGCCACTTTTGGTTGCAATGGTGAATGGGATTGTTTCCTTAATTTCTCTTTTTGATCTTTCGTTGTTAGTATATAGGAATGCAAGAGATTTCTGTGCATTAATTTTGTGTCCTGCAACTTTCACCAAATTCATTGATTAGCTCTAGTAGTTTTCTGGTGGCATCTTTAGGATTCTCTATGTATAGTATCACGTCATCTGCAAACAGTGACAGTTTTACTTCTTCTTTTCCAGTTTGTATTCCTTTTATTTATTTTTCTTCTCTGATTGCTGTGGCTAGGACCTCCAAAACTATGTTGAATAAGAGTGGCGAGAGTGGACATCCTTGTCTTTTGAATAAGACCAAAGTTAGGCACCAAACTGTGTGTAGGTAACAAAAGGTAATGCAAAAAGAATCCTAATTCAACCACACAGGGACGGAACTCTCAAAAAAGCCATGGGGAGGTACATATCAAATGTAGAAAGTACACCAGCTGTGAAGCCTAGCTTGAGCTCTAAAGAATCTTGGGGAGGTTGGGGTCAGAGGACTCCCCTTGCATGTGCAAACCCATCTGTATTAGTTTCCTGTGGCTGTTGTAACCAGTTACCATAAATTTGGTGGCTTAAAACAACGGAAGCTTGTTCTCTCATAGATGTGGAGGCCAGAAGTCTAAATTCAGGGCGTCAGCAGGGCTGCATTCTCTCCAGAGCCTCTCCGGCTTCTAGTGGCTCTCTGGCTATTGGCATTCCTTGCCTTGTGGGTGTATCATTCCACTCTCTGCCTTCATATGGCCATCTTCATATCTTCATATGGCCTTCATCTCCATGTCTTTGTTGTCTCTGTCAAATATTCCTCTGCCTTTCTCTTTTTTATAATTAATTTTTTATGCTTAAAAAATTATAATTATTATTTTTAACTGAAATGTGGTTGATGTATTGCATAATGATTTGACATTTGAATACATTATGGAATGATCACCACGATATGTCTAGTAACCATCTGTCCCCATACAGAGTTATTGCAGTATTATTGACCATATTCCTTATGCTGTATGTTACATCCCCGTAACTTTATTATATAACTGGTGGTTTGTACCTCTTAATCCCCTTCACCTATTGCTCCCACCCTCCATCCCCCTCCCCACTGGCACACATTTATTCTCTGTATCTATGAATCTGTTTTCATTTTGTTCGTTTTGTTTTTTTAGATTCCACATATAAGTGAGATCATGTGGTTTTTGTCTTTCTCTGTCTGACTTATTCCACTTAGCATAATACCTTCTAGATCTATCCATGTTGTTGCAAATGGCAAGATTTCATTTTTTTTTTAGTGGCTGAGTAATATTCCGTTGTATACATATACCACATTTTTATCTTTTGTCTATTGATGAACACTTAGGTTGCTTCCTTATCTTGGCTATTGTAAATAATGCTCCCCCTTTCTCTTATAAGGATAATTGTCATTGGATTTAGAGACCACCTGGATAATCCAGGATGATCTTCTCAAGATTCTTAACTATCTCTACAAATACCCTTTTCTTAATTAGATAACATTCAGTTAGGAGATTAGGACACGGTTAGGCGGCAGACATATCTTTTTTGTGGGGAGGGTCACCATTCAACCCATTACATATCCATATTAAAAGTCATTTGATTAGAGATAGTATAATTGTTTATAAATATGTATATTTTCCTGGTTTCAGGTTGTGTGACTCCAAATAATGTAAACTTCATTTAATGAGTCTCTAGTAAAAAATGTTTAATGTCAGCCATGCCTAATTTAATACAGTCAATTAATGTTGATTTTTTTCCCCTAGGATCTGTATCTGTATCAAGATGCTCTGAAGAATAGCAGTTACCCTTAGGATTGTTTACTGTTACAAAATGACTAAAACGAATTCTAGTATCTTCCATTTTGCCATCATCTTCATACTAATACTTGAGATCAGAACCCAGTTATCTGATGAAAGTGAATTTTTAGTTGACAGATCAAAAACAGGTCTTACCCATGTTCCCAAAGACCTATCCCTGAACACAACAATCTTAGATATATCCCAAAACTACATTTCTGAACTTCGGACTTCTGACATCATATCACTATCAAAGCTGAAGATTTTGATAATTTCTCATAATAGAATCCAGTATCTTGACATGAGTGTTTTCAAATTTAACCAGGAACTGGAATACTTGGATTTGTCCCACAACAAGCTGGAGAAGATTTCTTGCCACCCTACTCTGAACCTCAAGCACTTAGACCTCTCATTTAATGCATTTGATGCTCTGCCCATATGCCAAGAGCTTGGCAACATGTCTCAACTAGAATTTCTGGGGTTGAGTGCCACACAGTTACAAAAATCCAGCATGCTGCCGATTGCTTATTTGCACATCAGTAAGGTTTTACTGGTCTTAGGAGACACTTACGGGGAAAAAGAAGACCCTGAGAGCCTTCGAGACCTTAACACCCAGAGTCTGCACATTGTTTTCCCCACAAGAAATGAATTCCATTTTATTTTGGATGTGTCAGTCAGCACCGCTGTAAGTCTGGAACTGTCTAATATCAAATGTGTGCTAGATAATAATGGGTGTTCTTCTTTCCAAAATGTTCTGTCAAAACTTCAAAAGAATTCAAGGTTATCAAATCTTACTTTAAACAACATTGAAACAACTTGGAATTCCTTCATTATGATCCTCCAGTTGGTTTGGCATACAAACATCAAGTATTTCTCAATTTCAAACGTGAAACTACAAGGTCGTGTTGACTTCAGAGATTTTGATTATTCTGGTACTTCACTGAAGGCCTTGTCTATACACCAAGTTGTCAATGATGTGTTCAGCCTTCCACAAGGTTATATCTATAAAATCCTTTCAAATATGAACATCCAGCATCTCACAGTGTCTGCTGCACACATGGTCCACATGGTCTGCCCATCCCAAATTAGCCCACTTCTGTATTTGAATTTTTCCAACAATCTCTTAACAGACATGGTTTTTAAAAACTGTGCAAACTTGGTTAATTTGAAGACACTCAGTTTACAAATGAATCAGTTAAAAGAACTTGCAATTATAGTTCATATGACCAAGGAGATGAAGTCTCTACAACAATTGGATGTTAGCCAGAATTCCCTAAAGTATGATGAAAGTGAAGGAAATTGCCCTTGGACCAGAAGTTTATTAAGTCTAAATATGTCTTCAAATATACTTACTGACTCTGTTTTCAGATGTTTACCTCCCAGGGTCAAGGTTCTTGATCTCCACAATAACAGAATAAGGAGCATCCCTATAGATGTCACCAGTCTAGAAACTTTGCAAGAACTCAATGTTGCTTCCAATTCTTTAGCCCACCTTCCTGGATGTGGTACCTTTAGCAGCCTTTCCATACTGATCATTGACTATAATTCAGTCTCCAACCCATCAGCTGATTTCTTCCAGAGCTGCCAGAAGATTAGGTCCCTAAAAGCAGGGAACAATCCATTCCAATGTACATGCGAGTTAAGAGACTTTATCCAAAGTGTAGGCCAAGTATCAAGTGAAGTGGTAGAGGGTTGGCCTGATTCTTATAAGTGTGATTATCCAGAAAGCTATAAGGGAACCCCACTAAAGGACTTCCATGTATCTCAATTGTCCTGCAACACAGCTCTGCTGATTGTCACCATTGGAGTCCCTGGGCTGGTGTTGGCTGTTACTGTGACTGTCCTCTGTATCTACTTGGATCTGCCCTGGTATCTCAGGATGGTGTGGCAGTGGACCCAGACCCGGCGCAGGGCTAGGAATGTACCCTTAGAAGAACTCCAAAGAACTGTCCAGTTCCATGCTTTTATTTCATATAGTGGGCATGATTCTGCCTGGGTGAAGAATGAATTAATACCAAACCTAGAAAAAGAAGATATAAGAATTTGTCTCCATGAGAGAAACTTTGTTCCTGGCAAGAGCATCGTGGAAAATATCATAAACTGCATTGAGAAAAGTTACAAGTCCATCTTTGTTTTGTCTCCCAACTTTGTCCAGAGTGAGTGGTGCCATTATGAACTCTATTTTGCCCATCACAATCTCTTCAATGAAGGATCTAATAACTTAATCCTGATCTTGCTGGATCCCATTCCACAGTATTCCATTCCTAGCAGCTATCACAAGCTCAAAGCTCTCATGGCACAGAGAACTTATTTGGAATGGCCCAAGGAGAAGAGCAAACATGGACTTTTTTGGGCTAATCTAAGAGCATCCATTAATATTAAACTGATGGACAAAGCAAAAGAAATAAGTCACACACAAATCTAAAAATATTCCTCTGCTGCATTCGGAAAAAATGTTGCTGCTTTTGGAAGCTCCAGCAATGACTTTGTTTTGCATCAATATGGATATAAACATGATTCTGAATTTAGGATGTAGATAAAAATGTGTATGTCCTTTCAGGCCCCAGTTCCCCATGTATATGTGGTAATAAATTTGATGAAATGTTATAATTTCTATTTAAACAGTTAATTTCTACCACATGAGGGATTCACCTATTTCTTTTTTTTTTTTGTATTTTTGAATTTTATTTTATTTATTTTTTTATACAGCAGATTCTTATTAGTTACCTATTTTTTTTTAACATCTTTATTGGAGCATAATTGCTTTACAATGGTGTGTTAGTTTCTGCTTTATAACAAAGCAAATCAGCTATACATATACATATATCCCCACATCCCCTCCCTCTTACGTCTCCTTCCCACCCTCTCTATCCCACCCCTCTAGGTGGTCACAAAGCACCGAGCTGATCTCCCTGTGCTATGCGGCTGCTTCCCACTAGCTATCTATTTTACATTTGGTAGTATATGTAAGTCCATGCCACTCTCTCACTTCATCCCAGCTTACCCTTCCCCCTCCCCGTGTCCTCAAGTCCATTCTCTACGTCTGTGTCTTTATTCCTGTCCTGCCCCTAGGTTCTTCAGAACCTTTTATTTTCTTTTTTAGATTCTGTATATATGTGTTAGCATATGGTATTTGTTTTTCTCTTTCTGACTTACTTCACTCTGTATGACAGTCTCTAGGTCCATCCACCTCACTACAAATAACTCACTTTCATTTCTTTTTATGGCTGAGTAATATTCCATTGTATATATGTGCCACATCTTCTTTATCCATTCATCTGTCAATGGACACTTAGGTTGCTTCCACGTCCTGGCTATTGTAAATAGAGCTGCAATGAACATTGTGGTACATGACTCCTTTTGAATTATGGTTTTCTCAGGGTATATGCCCAATAGTGGGATTGCTGGGTCATATAGTAATTCTTTTTTTTTTTTTTTTTTTCCACACACACTGTATTTTATTTTTACAAGAGATAAATAGACTGACACCAAGCACTGTACATGGATGACCACAACAAAAGCAACAATGATTGCAATTACCAAACATGAAACACACTCATACTATGTCATAATATTGACATTCAGTCCAGTAATCCTCCACTGTAACAGTTCCTTTACTTTGCAGTGAACATTGATTTGTATATTCTTTGCCTCTGAGTCCTTGTGGGATTTTTTCTTTTTTTAAATTCAACCAGAAAGTCACAAAAATTATACTCATCCTCATCAGTTGACTCAGTCCCATGTAATTAATTTTTTTTTTTCATCTTGATCTTTTGTTAGCACTTTTATGAGCTCATCAGTTTTTCATTAGAGTTCTGAAAATGCTTATTCATTCAGTTCAGCAGTACAGTCAGGTACCAGAAACCTGTACTTGTCAGAGTCTTTTCCATGAATTTCCTGAAGATGAAACCCTTTTATAGGAACATATTTACAAAAGCATCAGAGTACACCCAGAACTGTCTGTAAATGACAAAAGACTTAAAAATGACCACGGTTAAAGATTTGATGAAAGTTCATAATAATGCAGTTGACAAGAAAATTAGTTATTTCTGAGATATACATTTTAAAGTAATAACTAGGATTATGACTTATAACATTATACCAGAACATATAAGATTTTTAGAAATTTCATGTAATGTCTGAAACATTTATATTAACATATTTCCATACAAATAACCCAATGAAAGTTTAGTATTAGTTGTTTTGTTTGTTTGTTTATACTGCAGGTTCTTATTAGTCATCAATTTTATACACATCAGTGTATACATGTCAATCCCAATCGCCCAATTCAGCACACCACTATCCCCACCCCACCGCTATTTTCCCCCCTTGGTGTCCATATGTCTGTTCTCTACATCTGTGTCTCAACTTCTGCCCTGCAAACCAGCTCATCTGTACCATTTTTCTAGGTTCCACATACATGCGTTAATATACGATATTTGTTTTTCTCTTTCTGACTTACTTCACTCTGTATGACAGTCTCTAGATCCATCCACGTCTCAACAAATGACTCAATTTCGTTCCTTTTTATGGCTGAGTAATATTCCATTGTATATATGTACCACATCTTCTTTATCCATTCGTCTGTCGATGGGCATTTAGGTTGCTTCCATGACCTGGCTATTGTAAATAGTGCTGCAATGAACATTCGGGTGCATGTGTCTTTTTGAATTACGGTTTTCTCTGGGTATATGCCCAGTAGGGGGATTGCTGGGTCATATGGTAATTCTATTTTTAGTTTTTTAAGGAACCTCCATATTGTTCTCCATAGTGGCTGTATCAATTTACATTCCCACCAACAGTGCAAGAGGGTTCCCTTTTCTCCACACCCTCTCCAGCATTTGTTGTTTGTAGATTTTCTGATGATGCCCATTCTAATTGGTGTGAGGTGATACCTCATTGTAGTTTTGATTTGCATTTCTCTAATAATTAGTGATGTTGAGCATCTTTTCATGTGCTTCGTGGCCGTCTGTAGGTCTTCTTTGGAGAAATGTCTATTTAGGTCTTCTGCCCATTTTTGGATTGGGGTGTTTGTTTCTTTAATATTGAGCTGAATGAGCTGTTTATATATTTTGGAGATTAATCCTTTGTCCGTTGATTCGTTTGCAAATATTTTCTCCCATTCTGAGGGTTGTCTTTTCGTCTTGTTTATGGTTTCCTTTGCTGTGCAAAAGCTTTGAAGTTTCATTAGGTCCCATTTGTTTATTTTTGTTTTTATTTCCATTACTCTAGGAGGTGGATCAAAAAAGATCTTGCTGTGATTTATGTCAAAAAGTGTTCTTCCTATGTTTTCCTCTAAGAGTTTTATAGTGTCCAGTCTTACATTTAGGTCTGTAATCCATTTTGAGTTTATTTTTGTGTATGGCGTTAGGGAGTATTCTAATTTCATTCTTTTACATGTAGCTGTCCAGTTTTCCCAGCACCACTTATTGAAGAGACTGTCTTTTCTCCATTATATATCCTTGCCTCCTTTGTCATAGATTAGTTGACCATAGGTGTGTGGGTTTATCTCTGGGCTTTCTATCCTGTTCCACTGATCTATATTTCTGTTTTTGTGCCAGTACCATATTGTCTTGATTACTGTAGCTTTGTAGTAGAGTCTGAAGTCAGGGGGTCTGGTTCCTCCAGCTCCGTTTTTTTCCCTCAAGACTGCTTTAGCTATTCGGGGTCTTTTGTGTCTCCATACAAATTTTAAGATTTTTTTGGTTCTAGTTCTGTAAAAAATGCCATTGGTAATTTGATAGGGATTGCACTGAATCTGTAGATTGCTTTGGGTAATATAGTCATTTTCACAACGTTGATTCTTCCAATCAAGAACATGCTATATCTCTCCATCTGTTTGTATCATCTTTAATTTCTTTCATCAGTGTCTTATAGTTTTCTGAGTACAGATGTTTTACCTCCCTAGGTAGGTTTATTCCTAGGTATTTTATTCTTTTTGTTGCAATGGTAAATGGGAGTCTTTCCTTAATTTCTGTTTCAGATTTTTCATCATTAGTTTATAGGAATATAAGAGATTTCTGTGCATTAATTTTGTATCCTGCAACTTTACCAAATTCATTGATTAGCTCTAGTAGATTTCTGGTGGCATCTTTAGGATTCTCTATGTATAGTATCATGTCATCTGCAAACAGTGACAGTTTTACTTCTTCTTTTCCAATTTTTATTCCTTTTATTTCTTTTTCTTCTCTGATTGCCATGGCTAGGACTTCCAAAACTATGTTGAATAAGAGTGGTGAGTGTGGACATCCTTGTCTTGTTCTTCTGATCTTGGAGGAAATGCTTTCAGTTTTTCACCATTGAGAATGATGTTTGCTGTGGGTTTGTCGTATATGGCCTTTATTATGTTGAGGTAGGTCCCGTCTATGCCCACTTTCTGGAGAGTTTTTATCATAAATGGGTGTTGAATTTTGTTAGAAGCTTTTTCTTCATCTATTGAGATGATCATATGGTTTTTATTCTTCAATTTGTTAATATGGTTTTCACATTGATTGATTTGTGTATATTGAAGAATCCTTGCATCCCTGTGATAAATCCCACGTGATCATGGTGTATGATCCTTTTAATGTGTTGTTGGATTCTGTTTGCTAGTATTTTGTTGTGGATTTTTGCATCTATATTCATCAGGATTCACCTATTTCTTTGGTAGAACTGAATTCATTGAAATTATCATGTAATCAAGAGAAGCACCTATTCAAACAACTTCAGTTGATAAATGTCCCTTTGTGCCAGGGTCAGTGTTAGAAAACTCCATGCACTTTATACTTGTAGCTGAGTTTCTAAAGCAGATTTCTAAAGCTATTGGTGTCCTCCTCATTTGCACTCAGCATTTGCCTCTGCATGTTGAAGGCTGTTTATTGCTAATACTGGAGACTCTTTGCCTGAAGGATTTACTTCTTGGCCATGAGAAGCCACTTAGTCCACACAAAGGGCAATTCAGAAGTGCTGGAAGTTGTCCTTGGAAGCAGCCATCAACCAATGCCAGAAAGGAATTGGCAGATAAATACCACAACTTTCTCACCCATTTTGGGGGAGACAAACCTGGGGTATACTTTACATTCTCCCTGAATCCCCCAGTAGGATGGAATTCTGATTATCTATGGTAGAAATGACTTTATTGGCTTCCTTTCTATTTTTATTTCATATCCTCATTCCTCCAAGGGTGTTTCCTGGGAACACCACTGAAATAAACTACTTGCAGTAGAATACTTGTCTCAGGGTCCCAAACCAAGAGTGTGTTACACTTCAGGCCAAATGGAAATTGAGTCTGGTTTTCTGTGGCTGGATATCTTGCTAAGATTCTAGTTGTCTGAACTAGCATGCAGGAGAGCCTTTGCTCTTTTGATCAGAGGGAGGAATATAGCCGATGTGTACTGCTTCTATGCACAACATCCCTGTCTTTGGGGAAACTATTAAAATAGGGCATGAGCAGATTGGAGCAGTGCAAGAAATGGGCTTTATCAGACTTTCTTCCCCAGCTTTATGATATCAGCTGTTTTCCATACTCATCAGTCAGTCTCTAGAGACTCTTACTCTGGCAGCCAGTTCTAGGCAAGTGTAGCTCGGCAGCATCTTGTCATAGCTGCACCATCTACTTCTCACTTTATGCCCCATGATGTCACTAATACCATGCTACAGGACATTTGTAGAAGCCTGTTCAGCTATTCTGGTCTATGCACAAACCTGGAAGTACAAGAGATACCCTGGGAAGAGATCCTTGACTTCTAAAGGGATGGGAGTCATTAGATAAATATTCCTTTCTCTTTTATTCTTGGGTAAAAAAAATGAGGCATAGTCTAGACCATTCCTCAGACTCCCCCATGGGATTGAAACTTACTTGCCCACAGGAGTAACCAGCTCAATAACTCACTCTTGGCTTGGCTTTCCGTTCTTCCTTGTTTCATTCTTCTCAGTCTCCTCACTCTTGAGCCCTGAGATTACGTCTTCAGAACAAATGACCCACACACAAAGCTCTTGTCTGAGTCTTCACTTTTGGGAGGAGAAACCCACGTAACACTTACCTGTGCTAGTTGTTTCTTGCCCTAAAAAACTTACAGTCAATCAGAGGACATTACATGTAAGCAGATAACTAAAATAAAAATAATGAAACAAAAACATAAATGGAAGTTCAGAGACCATTTAGATTGAGTGAAAAACATCTTCTTAGGAGTGATGGTTTTTCCACTGGACCTTGAAAGAAGACTGTTGGATTTTTCAATGTGTAATTATGAAGAATGAAAAGGCCATTCTAAGTAGAAAGATGTGGAGAAGACACAGGAATACCCAGGCCTATTCTGGGACTGGTGTCTTAATTTGACTGGACCATGAAGTTTATGAAAAACAACAGTGAGATATAAGCATGGCAAGTTAGATTAAGATCATATTGTCAAGGGTCTCGAAAGTCAAGCTATGGAGTTAAAATTTAGGGCTACAGGAAAGTCATCATTTATATTTCATTTATAATAGAAAGCAACTTAAAACCATGAAATATATGCTAAAAATGTATGAAACCTCTCGTTCTGTAATGGAAGTTGCAACAGTTGTTAGAACTGGATTTTCCTGTTTTCTCTAGGATGAATACCCTTCCTGTATTGAACTTCAAGATTTCATAACCAAGTTTCAATTGTTCAGTACTAGTTGTGTATCAGTTTGCTAGGGCTCCAAATCTGGGTAGCCTAAACAACAGAAATTTATTGGCTCACAGTTCTGGAGGCTAGAAGTCCAATATCAAGTTGTTGGCAGGGTTGGTTCCTTTTGAGGGAGGGAGGGATCTGTTCCAGGCCTCTTCCCCTTGGCTTATAGATGACTGTCTCTCTCTGTGTTTCTTTGCATGGGCTTCTCTCTATGCCTGTTGGTGTCCCAATTTCCCTTTTTTATAAGGACACCAATCATATTGGCTTAGGGCCTATCCTAACGACGCCATCTTAACTAATATAATATACATGATTCTGTTTCCAAATAAGGTCACATTCTGAAGTATGGGGGTTTAGGACTTCAACAAATGAATTTTGGGGAACACAATTCAACTCATTACATATTGCAAGTCTAAAAAAAAATCCTTAAAGGGAGTTATAAAGTCAGTTAAAGTTTATTTAACAAACTCAAGATTTTGAGAAGTTAGATCAATCCTATATGTAAATATCTGATCTCGTAAGTGGTCTTAAGGAGGCCCCTTGGAGCTTGAAATTGTATTTGTGGAATCTCCTGCTCAAGAATTCAAAGTTGGGAGATGAAGAATCAGTTTAAAATGTGAACAAATATATAGTAAGGAAAGTAAGAAAGATGTCACAGGTAAAGGAGAACAAACATTGCAGGGACTTCCCTGGTGGCACAGTGGTTAAGAATCTGCCTGCCAGTTCAGGGGACATGGGTTCGATCCCTGGTCCAGGAAGATCCCACATGCCGTGGAGCAACTAAGCCCATGTGCCACAACTACTGAGCCTGCGCTCTAGAGCCTGTGAGCCACAACTACTGAAGCCCGTGCGCTAGAGCCTGTGCTCCGTAACAAGAGAAGCCACCACAATGAGAAGCCCGTGCACCACAACAAAGAGTAACCCCCGCTCGCCACAACTAAAGAAAGCCCGCACGCAGCAGTGAAGACCCAACACAGCCAAAAATAAAATAAAATAAATTAAAAAAAAAAAAAAAAGAGCTAAATCAGGGAGGTCGACATCCATCTAATGGGTGTCCCAGAAAGAGAAAATGGAGGGGAAGACATTATCCAAGAAATAAAATAGAGAAATTCCATGGGAGGACCTGCATCTCCTAACCGTGCCCAGCAAAATGAAAGGAATAAGGCACTTTCCCTTGAAATTTTTGAACACCAAGGACAAGACTCTAAAAGCTTCCATAGAAAGAAAGAATGAGAGGGCAGGTAGGGCTGGGGGTGAGGGAGGGAGAGATGGAGAAGAGGGGAGGGAAGGAGTGGGGGGAAGAGAGAGAAAGGGAGGAAGCATGTACAAAGAAACAGAAATCAAAATGGCATTGCACTTCTCAGGACAATACTATAAGCTAGAAAATAGAAAAATCTCCAAAATTATGTGAGAAAATTATTTGCAACTTAGAAATTTAGATCCAGCCAAACAATCAACCAAATATGAGGCAGGACATTTACGTTCTTACTCCAAATTAACCGTCAAAGCACTCTTTCTTAGGAAACTATGGGAAGATGTGTTCCACTACAACAGGTGAAAATCAAGAAAGAAGATGCCACGCATTCCAGGAAACAGACAATCTAATAAATCTAACAGAGGAGAGAGGGGCAAGGACATTGCAGAATGGCAGCAACTATAAGTCAGACTTAAGTGTAATCATGGAGTCGTAATCATAGTATACAATGTAGTTTTCAGCTGTACCCCAATGTTTACATACCACAAGAATGTAAACACTGAACATGATTTAACCAAAAGTAAGAGATAGCTTTTTAAAAGAGTTAACCATTGAGTTAGAGAAATGATTTCCTTTCTTTTCTTTTTTTTGCTAGATATAGATGATACCAGAGGCAGTGGTGTGTTGGTAAATGTTTAACAACAGATTCTCCAAAAATAATTCCAGAAAATTAACAAAACAAAGTCCTGATTTATAGTTTTTGCCAATTTCATGGTGTAAATACTCTCAGTGTGGTCATTTTCAAGGTACCAATATGATGTCACTAAAGGTGGGGTTGGAAGGAGATGTACCAGCAATATACCACTGTGTATATTTCCACCATACAGACACTACAGATGTAAAAAACTTCAAGAGCATAATAATAGTAAATATATAGTAAAATAATTAGGAAGTGATGGGTTTTGAGTACTTATTACTTTTGTTTTTAATATAGTTTACTTAATTGCAAGTATATAAAATTTAATTTTTAAAAAATTTTTTTATTATATTTTAAATTATTTTTGGCTGTGTTGGGTCTTTGTTGCTGCGTGCGGGCTTTCTCTAGTTGCGGCGAGCGGGGGCTACTCTTTGTTGCGGTGCGCAGGCTTCTCATTGCGGTGGCTTCTCTTGTTGCAGAGCACGGGCTCTAGGCGCGCGGGCTTCAGTAGTTGTGGCTCGCGGGCTCTAGAGTGCAGGCCCAGTAGTTGTGGCGCATGGGCTTAGTTGCTCCACAGCATGTGGGATCTTCCCGGACCAGGGCTTGAACCCGTGTCCCTTGCGTTGGCAGGCAGATTCTTAACCACTGCACCACCAGGGAAGCCCTACAATTTAATTTTGAATAATGGTTGTTTTTAACAACTGGCTCACCAAATTCTTTTTTTTTTAATTGGGGGGGGGGGCTTGATTATTTAATTAATTAATTTTATCTTTGGCCATGTTGGGTGTTCGTTGCTGCACGTGGGCTTTCTCTAGTTGTAGCGAGCGGGGGCTACTCTTTGTTGTGGTGCACAGGCTTCTCATTGTGGTGGTTTCTCTTGTTGCAGAGCACGGGCTCTAGGCACGCGAGCTCAGTAGTTGTGGCTAGCAGGCTCTAGAGCACAGGCTCGGTAGTTGTGGCATACAGGCTTAGTTGCTCTGCGGCATGTAGAATCTTCCCGGACCAGGGCTCGAACCTGTGTCCGCTGCATTGGCAGGAGGATTCTTAACTACTGCACCACCAGGGAAGTCCACCAAATTCTTGAAAATTAAAAATTGGCTCTCATGAGCTGGAGTAAGCCGGCTCTAGCAGACCACTGGATGTTTTGGAACATATCTTAGTAAGCATGATTCAGTGTGTAATTTTTTCATATTCAGCCAAAACAGTGGCATGTGGTTTGGATGCAAACAAGGAAATCCAGGGAGAGCCCTACGCTGACGTGTCTTATAGGACGTTTATTATTGGGTTAGCCAAAAAGTTAGTTCGGGTTTAACATGAAAACCCGAACGAACTTTTTGGCCAACCAATACATCATTGAATTTCTCTATAACTTTGTCTAAGATAAACGCCAAGCAACTCACTAATAAAGCTATAATAATAATTAGCACCTGAATGAGAAATCTAGACTTTCCTCTTTCCTTCTCTACTGTGTTCCTTTGCCACTCCCTTCTTTAACCTACATATTTTATTTTCTCCCTTCTTTTGATCTCTCTTCTTTCCTGTCCCTTGCCTTCCATCCTAATTTTCTCCATTTTGTTGTTCTCCCATTCTTTCTCCCAGCTCTTTGATTTTTCCTTTTTAATCTACTGTCCTTCTGGCTTTTCCAAACCTTCCATTTTTCTCTCTTTTCCTCTTTAATATTTCTTTAGTCTTTGCTTATCCTCTCTCTTCTCTCCCCATTCCAAAATATCTATCTATCTATATACCTATATAGATTTTTTTCCCTTTCTTGCCCCTAAAGCCTTTGGGATAATTTCTGAGGACACAGGTCCTGATAGATGTTTCTATAACAGGATCATTTGCAGAGTGAACAGGGTCAGATGAGAAAGGGAGCAGGAGCTGGAATCAGGGAGGTGAGGAAATGAGAAATAGCAATATTTGGCATTACCGGGAAATATTCTGTGGTGAATTAGAGTTCCAGTTTGTTGGTTAATTGTAGGATGGCCATTTATTAACTTAAGACTCTAGCCCTATCTGTTCAACATGGTAGCCACTAGCCATGTGTGACTACTGAGTTCTTAAAATGTGGCAAATCTGAATTGAAATGTGCTGTAAGTGTAAAATACACATCATATTTCTAAGACATTCTGTGAAAAAAGAACGTAAACTATTTTGTTAGTAGTTTTTTTAATATTACATGTGAACATTTTGATATAATGGAATAAATAAAATATATAATCAAAATTAATTTCACCAATTTCTTTTTGTCATTTTAAATATGTTTACTAGATAATTTAAAGTTACTTATGTGACTTGCATTCTTTCTATGTTCTATTGGACAATGCTGCTATAGTCCTTGGTAATAAAGTACCAAATCTCTGCAAAATTATTAGGTTTCCACTGCTTATTTGTTTGAATTAAAATTTTCTCCCCTCCTTATACTCACTGAGTGTAGTAAATGAATGATGCATTAAAATTTTCTCCCCTCCTTATACTCACTGAGTGTAGTAAATGAATGATAAATGATTTGAATTTCCTAACCATGTGAGAATTTTATTCACTTATATTTGTTTTTTAGAAATTCAGAAAAAACTTCTGTCACTATTTTCTCTTACTGATACTTATAACTAAACTAGAGGAGCTCTACCCAAATAACATATGTTTCATACTAGACTATGTGCTAGACTGCAAGAGCTTTATCTTTAAAATAAACCTCCATCCACTTGAGGTAACCCAAAGCTCTCTGTTGGTTGCAAATTATATATGAAGGCAGAAATACGGCAGGTAGAAGTCTAAAATCAGGGGAAGGCATATGTGAGTGACTGAGCGACTGAGTATGTGTTTGTGTGTGGGCGGGGCGGCGAGGTGGAGGGATATCAGGGCAGATAACTCTGAAGCCCAGAGTAAGAGGAGAGGGGGAATAAAAGGAAGGAAAAGGGAGAAAGATTTTTGAAGGGAATAAAAAAAATTACTAGCCAAAGATATCAGCACATATGGTTCTGAGCATACTATTCTTACTGCTAATTGCAAATAAGGATTTAAAGATTTTAGAAATTCCAGGTGAAGGCAGAGGAAGTAGTATACAAACTCTTAGGTACCTGAAGTAGTGAAAATTGTGGGCTTTGGAGCCAGATAGACTCAGTTTTATTTATTTTTTAAAAATATTTATTTATTTGGCTGCGTTGGGTCTTAGTTGTGGCATGTGGGATCTTTAGCTGCGGCATGCAGGATATCTTAGTTGTGGCATGCAAACTCTTAGTTGCATCATGTGAGATCTAGTTCCCTGACCAGGGATCGAACCCAGGCTCCCTGCATTGGGAGCACAGAGTCTTAGCCACTGGACCACCAGGGAAGTCCCTAGACTCAGTTTTAAATCTTGACTCCATCTCTTACCAGAGGATGCCCTTGGGCAAGTTTCTTATTCCGACTGAACCAGATTCATCATCTGTCAAATGGTAATCATATATATGTTCTATGTCATTTGTAGTGAGGATTAGCCAATATCTTATTTGCAATACTTTCTGCACTTAGGAAGAATGCAAGCTATAGTGATCACAACCATGATGATGATGACGGCACAGAATACTACTCTCTAACTTGGCTTGACTTGTTCCTGGAAATTAAAAATAAGTAAAGAAAATTCCCCATTCACTGAGAGTGTAGAATGTTTAAAAATGTTGGGCTCTGAGAAAGGGAAGAATATGTCTTTGGACATGAAAAGCCCCATGTAATTATTTTTTCTCGAGAGGGCTGTATAGAATATGTGTACCGATTGGAGTCGTTTGAGAATTTCTGAGATGAAAGAAATTTTAGAGCTTATCCAACAAGCTAACAACACTCTCTCCAATATTTCCGACGGGCATGCATCCAGCACCTGACTTCATGTATATGTGAATGTAGACATGTTTGTATATGTTTAGGTGGGCAGTAGAGCAGACTGTTTTTGTTGTTTTTCTTCATAGTTATTCATTGTATGATTTTATCCCTACAATATATGTAGAGATACATACATTTTTACTAAAGAACCTCAACATAATAGTGAAAAAAATTTTGTGTTAAGGACCCCCCAATTTTACATTTACATAAACCTATTATAATTATCCATTTAAAAATTGACCATCACCCCCCTGTGGACAAATCCATTTGGAAATTTTCATCTTCCTTAGTGATCTCCAGCAGTGCCATCTGAACCTAAAGTCAAGTATAAATAAAACCTCAAAAAGTGTTGCTTTGAAAAAATGGATCTGTTCTCTGCAGTCTACATTAAAAAATGTCATGCTTGTTTTACCACTTCGTTTCAAGACAAGGCCTCTAATTAACCCCTTCCCACTCTCTTCCAGTCAGATTGCTGAAATTTTGGAGCCACCATTCCTATTTCTTCTTATTATCATTTGGCCTTCCCACCCAATTTGATGGGCGGCATGACTGATTCGAACCTTGAAGTAAAGCACCATCAAAGTGCTCTAAGATGCTGTGGGAAACAGCATGGCAGTTCTGCAAAAATTTAAACGTAGAATTGCCATATGATCCAGCAATTCCACTTCTAGGTATCTACCCAAAAGAACTGAAAGCAGGGACCTGAACAGATATTTGTACACGTCCATGTCCATAGAAACATTATTCACAATAGTCAAAAGGTGAAAACAACCCAAATATCCATTGATGGATGAATGGATAAACAAAATGTGGTATATACATACAACAGAATATTATTCAGCCTTAAGAAGGGAAGGAAGGAAACTGTGATACATACTACAACATGGAAGAACCTTGAACACATTATGCTAAATGAAATAAGCCAGTCACAAAAGGACAAATATTGTATGATTCCACTTATTTGAGGTACCTAGAGTAGGCAAATTTATAGAGACAGAAAGTAGAATAGTGGTTACCAGGGACTGAAGAGAGTGAGGAATGGGAGTTACTGCTTAATGGATATAGAGTTTCAGTGAGGGACGATGAAAAGGTTCTGGAGATGGGTGATGCTGATGGGTGAACAACTGTGTGAATGTACTTAATGCCACTGAACTGTACACTTAAAATGGTTAAAACAGTAAATTTTACATTATGTGTATTTTACTGCAATTCTTTAAAAAGTGATCTAATATTGTATGAACTCATGCAACATGTAATGCCACCAGTGTGCAGTAGAGGGCAAAGGAGCGTAAGCTTCACGGAAAAGCTTGATTCAATCACTCCTCCAGCCAATTCTAGTGCTGTCTATGAATCATCCACACCTGCAGCTCTGACGGAGACGCTGCAAGCCTGAGGGTAAGAACTCTTTAGTTTTGTTTGCTGTAACACTCATGAAAACGAAATAAGGGCTGCATGGGTCTTTTCTAAAGAAAATGGGAGGAAAGTAGATTTGTTCAGATTTTCAGATTTTTCAGACTTATTCAGTAAATGGGAGGAAAGTAGCCTTGTTCAGATTTTCAGTATTTATTATTTTGCCTATACTAATCTAAATGTTAATGATTAGTGAGTGACCTTGGGCTTACTATTGATCACTATTGACCTGAGGAATTGTCTTGCAGGTGCTTGAGAGTTTGGGTTTCCTTTTGCTGGTTTCTGGAAATTTATGACACCTAGCAGAGTATAAATAGCTTCGGAGAGAGGCACATAAGGTGGGAAGAGAGGAAGAGGCCACAGTGGCAATTAGTCCTGGCAACGGAATTAGCCTCAGTAATCACACCCTAAACTCTTTCATTTCAGAGTTTGAAATGCCTTCCATTTGGGTTCCGAAGGAACCAGATAGGTCTGGGTTCAAATTCATGCTCTACCGCTTATTCACTGGCTCACCTTGGGCAAGTTACTTAACCTCTGAGTTTTAGCTCCTCCATTTGTAAAATGGGGATAAAAATATCCATCATTTTGTTGGGTTGTTGAGAGGATTGAACAAGATAATGAATGTATGGAAAGCATTTAGCTCCGTGCCAGGCAAACAGGAAACGCTCATAAAATGTCAGTCTTTCTTACTCTTATGTTGTAAAGATTATTCAACATTCGATGGGTTTTTAACCCCTTCTCCATTTTTTTTTGCATCATTGGGAAAAGAGAAATTAGATGTTTAAGTGTTCTTTGGCAAGCCACCAATAATCATTTCATGGTGTCTTTTGACTTGGACTTTTAAATCATAAACTATTAAAGAAAGTCATTCTGTTTTTCACCTGCTTTCAGCACCCAGTAACAGTAGCATGACTATGATAGTAACATATTTATTGACTGCATCTTTCATCAAAAGTTTGTCCTACTTTTAAAAATGTTTAAATGAAATGCCATAATTTATATGCATTGCCTGAGAGAGAGGACCTTTTTATTTTATTATATTAAGAGAAGTTCAGAAACAGTTAGTTCCTCTCACTTCTTTAGAATAAGTTTCACATGAGGTTGTGGTATTGGGCAGAGAGAAGAGGTGGGTAAAACATGAAAGCTATGACATCTCAACTCAGGGGATTCCAGATAAAGCAACTGGGTTGCTGTAGCTCCTAGACATAGCATTTTTCAAGGGCCATAGCTCCTAGACATAGCAGCAACTTAAAGTAAGTTGCTATGAACTGAAGTACTCTGTGAGATAATAATGTTAAAAACACTTCATCTTCTTAATGACTATAACTGCCAAAGTCCTACCAAGCCATACTGGAACCTGAGACAAGAGGAAAAATCAGTAATACTAACGCTGTCTTTATGAAAAAATTTGATATTTTGTTCATTATGGATTTTATATTAATTTAAAAATATTTTATTAAAATATTATTTATCTTGATTACTGAGTTTCTTGGTGCCTCTTAAAATTTGTGCCTGAAATCACCCTAGTCTTGGCCCTAATAACTGCTACCATTTGTGATATGCTAGGTGTGATACCAAGTGGTTTATATACATTATCTCTTTTATGCCTTAGTGATCAATTCCTATCACTAAACTCATTCTCTGATTATCATGCACTGCATCATAACAGGAATTCATAACTCCAGTTAATTCATCCGATACATATTTTTGAGAGCATATTATGTACCGCATTGTGCTAAGGAATACAAAATTGAGATCATTCATTTACTCATATACACATTAATGTATTTACTGAGCACATGCCATGTACCAGGCACTATTCTCTGTGCTGGAAATACAGAGATGAGCAAGATTGTCGGACCCCTTCTCTCATGAGTGTGAGCGGTGGGGAAGTAATCAACAAACAAATAAATGAACAAAAGTTTCAGATAGTGGTAAGTGCTCTATTTTGTAGAGAAATCAAATAGGATGAAGGGAACGAGCACCAAGTTAATCTAAACGGCCTTTTTTTCCCCATTTAAAAAAAAATTATTTATTTTGTTTATTTATTTTTGGCTCATCAGGTCTTCGTTGCTGCACGCGGGCTTTCTCTAGTTGCGGTGAGCAGGGGCTGCTCTTTGATGCGGTGCACGGGCTTCTCATTGCGGTGGCTTCTCTTATTGCAGAGCACGGGCTCTAGGCCTGTGGGCTTCATTAGTTGTGGCTCATGGGCTCTAGAGCGCAGGCTCAGTAGTTGTGGCGTACGGGCTTAGTTGCTCCGCGGCATGTGGGATCTTCCTGGACCAGGGCTCGAACCCATGTCCCCTGCATTGGCAGGCGGATTCTTAACCACTGCACCACCAGGGAAGCCCAAAATGGCCTCTTTAGATTAGGTGGTCAAATCAGGTTCCTTAGAGGAGATAAACTTTAAGCCAAGACCTAAATGATAAGAAAGATCCAGCCAAGGAAGGATGAGAGAAGAGCATCCCAAGCTGAGGGAAAAACTAGGGTAAAGGCCCTGAGGTTGGGGCAAGCATGATGTGGCCAAAGAACAAAGAAAGGGGCAGTATGATTGGAGTACAGAGGGTTAGGAGAAGAGTTATATGAAACGAGATCCCAGAAGGAAGCAAGACCAGCTCCTGGGAGACGTTATAATCCAGTATTGGGAGTTTGGATTTCATTCTAAGTGCAATAGTACGTTAGGTAGGACATAGGCAGGGTGCTGTAACAAGTGACCCCAAAATACAGTGGCTTCGACAAGACAGTGCTCAACATAATGGCTCAATCCATGTCAATCCTTGTAAGTAACTGACCTAAAACCTAAGTTGGGTGGCACTTGCAGACTTATTCACTGGATTCCTTGAACTGTGTATAAGGAAACGTTAAAGACTCAGTATGACGTAGTGAGCTATAATTTCATTATGATTAATGTATTATAGTGTATTTTGAAAACAGATTTATCTTGACTCACCCTAGAGAGACAAGATAGCAGAGTGGCTAAGAGCCCAGGCTCTGCACTCACCATGGGTTAAGTTGTGACTGTGAGGCAGTTACAGGGCCTCTCTGAGAGCCACCTTCTCTACCTGTAAAGGCTGAACAGTGATAGCACCTACCTTACAAGGTGGTGGTTGTAGGAATCAATCTACAGAAAGTAAGTGAATGGTAGTTGTTATCCAAAAAGATATCAGGTGGCCACTGCCTCATTTGCATGAGAGTCAATATGGTGTGGAGATGCTACCAGACATGCTGAATAAATGTGTAGATTTATCAAACAGAACAATTACTCAGGTCATCTTAAATGTGGGTACGGATTAAAATTATGGTATTGGCAACTAATTTATTTTGCTGGTTTCCTAAAATCTGGAAAATAATCATGGACATAAAGTTATATCACAGAGACTCTTTTTTTATGTTGGTATTTGTTCTTATTTTGATCATTGGATGGTATATTAAATGTTACAGAAAAAGGAGATGACCAAGAAAGGGCTGCGTGGGATGGACTGGAGGAAATAAACATGGAGGGACTATCTCAGTGGAAAAGTGAAAGGCCAGTTCTGGGCTCGCCCCTCCTCAGCCCCACGCCCAACCAGTGCCTTTCATGGTCCTCTTCCACTGAGGGCACAATGGACAAGGAATATCAAAAATCAACATTCTCTCTTCACACTCACGTCACAGGATGCTTGACATGACATTTCTGTTTCCCTTTTCCTATTTTCTATGAAACGATTTTATAAAGTATTTTCATTTGTAAGTTATCTTAGGAAATATCAACATGTTTTCTAGAATTTCTTCATTTCAACAAGAACAACCACAACAATAAAACCAGACAGGTTCTAGAGAAAGAAAAATCCAGATGAGAGCGAGTAATATTCCAGCTCTGCCAGTTAGCAGTTTTTCTGCCAGTTTTTCTCTGCCAGTTTTTCTCCCCACCATCCCTACATGGGTGCATACACACACACACAACACACACACAACACACACACAACACACACACACACACGCACACAGCTTCTCAGAACAACAGGACAGCATGAACAGTACAGAGAAGTCTCACTACACCATGAGTTTGCCTCTTGTTCCTCCTATTTGTCTATGGGAGTGGCCAGTCTGAGGGAGACTGAGGGTCAATGCTTATTAAACACATGCAAGTAGAAGCAGGAAAACTCTCACCACTGCTAGTTACCTCCCCTTGTGTTTTCAGAGTGCCTGTTGTGGGAGGACGTAAAGTTGAAGAATTTACTAATTTAATAGTAGAATCTAACCACTTCTCACCACCTCCCTCTCTACCTTCTTTCTTGCATGAATTATTCCATAGTGTCCCGGGGATCTTCCCTGCCAGGCTTGTGCCCTTCCAGTCATTTCCAACAGACAAGCAGAGGACTCTTTAAGATGTACATCAGAATCTACCACTCCTCTACTCTACATCCTGTACTGGTTTCTTATTTTAGTCAGAGGAAAATCCCCAATCCTTACAAGGTCTGACGTCTTCTATCCACCTCCCTCAATTCCACAAGTCATTCCTCGCATTTTCCAAACATGTCCCCCCAATCAGGTCTCTGAACTTGTACCTGCTCTCTCTCTCCAGAATACTCTATCCCCAGACAACAAGTGGCTCACTTCCTCACTCCCTTTAGATCTTTGCATGAAGGTCATGTGAGGCCTTTTTAGACCATCCTGTACAAAATATCTCTCCCCAGTCACCCTCAGGTCCCCTCATTTAGTTATTTTCTTTCTAGCCCTGATCATCACCTAACAGATAAATTTATTATTTTGTGTATAGTCTCTCCTTTCTTACCCCTTACTAGAATATAAGCTGCGTCAGAAGAGAAATTCTATCTGTTCTATTCACTGTTATATCCTCAGTGGCTAGAAAAAGTGCCTGGCAGAGTAGGTACTCAATAAATATCTTGAATAATAATATGAAATTCTTAGTTCTCCAACCACCTCTGTTCTGTGTCTAAACAAACACTTGAAGCCTGATTCTTCTCTCAAAATCCTCAGAATTCTGCATCCATGAGTTTCTTCATCTATAAAATGTGGGTAATAGTACTTCTCTCCCAGAGTTTTGTGATGGATAAGTGAGATAATATATGTGAAGGGTTTAGTATATCTCTTAGCACATCAAAAAGCTACAAGAAATGGAAATTGTTTCTATCATTATCACCATTTAGCAGTGATCCAGATTGCTTTTGCCACCAACCTAAAGACATATGGAGGCACAAGGACAGGAACCATTCTGTTTATTTCCGTGTTTTGGACTTTCTATACACATGGGTAAGTGTTATTGAAAGTCAGATATTCACTCAAGAGACTCTCTATGTTCACAAATACAAAGTTGAAGAACAACTTCATGGCATTAATTCAGGGGCCCACAGCATTCAGTGATGAAGAATTACTTTCACTGAGAACTTATGTCCACACAAAAACCTGTACACAGGTATTTATAGCAGCTTTATTCATAATTGCTAAAACTTGGAAGCAACCAAGATGTCCTTCAGTAGGTGAATGGATAAACTGGGGTGCATCCAGACGATGAAATATTGTTCAGTGCTAAAAAGAAATGAACGATCAAGCCATGCAAAGACATGGAAGAAACCTAAGTGCATATTACTAAGAGAAAGAAGCCAATCTGAAAAAGGAACATACTGTATGATTCCAACTATATGTCATTCTAGAAAAGGCAAAACTATGGAGACAATAAAAAGACCAGTGGTTGCCAGCGGTTGTGGGGTGGGCGGAGATGAATTGGCATAGAGGATTTTTAGGGAAATGAAAATACTCTGTATGATACCATAATGATGGATACACATCATTATGTATCCATAATGTATCCAAACCCTTAGAATGTACAACACCAAGAGTAAACGATAGCTTAAACTATGGACTTTGCATGATTATGAGGAGTCAATGTAGGTCCATCAATTATAACAAATGCACCACTCTGGTGGGTGTGTTGATAATGGGGGAGGCTGTGCATGTGTGGAGGCAGGAGGGATATGGAAAATCTCTGTACCTTCCCTTCAATTTTGCTGTGAATCTTAAACTGCTCTAAAAAAATCTTAATTTTTAAAAATTTCTTTTAATTTTCTTAAAGCTTTCAGGCTATCAAAAGGGGATGTGGCAGGGGGGTGTTGAATATGACCTAGCAACGCAGTTCCTAATTTGAACTGGGTGGGAGGAACTTCTGCCAACTATTATATATCTATCTCCCTTCTGGGAATCCTGACTTGCCTCAGTGATGGGGGTGTGACACAGTAACTGGCTTGGAAATCTATGAGCCAAGCTCTGAGATCAAGTCAAAGACTCAATAAATGGGTTGGAACCCTATTCCAAATTGTTGGTGAATATAGTCAGATGTTGGCATTAAAAAAAAAAATCCTACAGGGTTTAACAAATCACATAATCACTTAACATTATATGTTGTCTTTCCAGGAGTTGAACTCATCTTCCTCATTCATATGAGGTGATGTGTGAAAAAAGTCATCTGAGGTGAACCAGTGATAAAATCCTCAGAATTACAATGAAACATATCAGAAGCATTTACGTATTTTGTAGTATTGTTACGTCAGTGCATAGTGGGGCTTCAAAGCTGCCAGAAGAAACAGAATTGACTACCAACTGCTCCAACATGTCTTTAAGAAAGGTTCCTGAAGACTTGACCCCAACTACAACCATACTGGATTTGTCCTACAACCTCCTTTTCCAACTCCAGCGTTCAGATTTTCATTCCTTCTCTAAACTGAAAGTTTTGATTCTATGCCGTAACAGAATCCAAGAGCTGGATATCAAGACCTTTGAATTCAACAAGGAGTTAAGATATTTAGATGTGTCTTATAACAGACTGAAGAGTGTAACTTGGTTCTCACTGGCAGGTCTCAGACATTTAGATCTGTCCTTCAATGACTTTGACACCGTGCCTATCTGTGAGGAGACTGGCAACATGTCACACCTGGAAATCCTAGGTTTGAGTGGGGCAAAAATACAAAAATCAGATTTCCAGAAAATTGCTCATTTGCATCTAAATACTGTCTTCTTAGGATTGAGAACTCTTTCTCATTATGAAGAAGGTAGCCTGCCCATCTTAAACACAACAAAACTTCACATTGTTTTACCAATGAACACAAATTTCTGGGTTCTTTTGCGTGATGGAATGAAGACTTCAAAAATATTAGAAATTACGAATATAGATGGCAAAAGCCAATTTGCAAGTTATGAAACTCAGCAAAATCTTATTTTAGAGAATGCCAAGACATCCATTCTGTTACTTAATAAAGTTGATTTACCCTGGGATGATCTTCTGCTTATCTTCCAATTTGTTTGGCATACGTCAGTAGAATACTTCCAGATTCAACATGTGACTTTTGGAGGTAAGGTTTATCTTGACCATAATTCATTTGACTACTCAAATACTGTAATGAGAACTATAAAATTGGAGAATGTACATTTCAGAATTTTTAATATCCCACAGGAGAGAGTCTACTTGCTTTTTACCAAAATGGATATAGAAAACCTGACAATATCAAATGCACAAACGCCTCACATGCTGTTCCCTATATATCCTACAAGATTCCAATATTTAAATTTTGCTAACAATATCTTAACAGATGATGTGTTTAAAAAATCTATCCAACTGCCTCATTTGAAAACTCTCATTTTGAAGGACAATAAATTGGAGACACTTTCCTTAGTGAGTTGCTTTGCCGGCAACACATCCTTGAGGCACTTAGATCTGAGCGAAAATCTGTTACAACATGAAAATGACGAAAATTGCTTGTGGCCAGAAACCTTGATCACCATGAACTTGTCATCCAACAAATTTGCTGATTCTGTTTTCAGGTGCTTGCCCAGAAATATTCAAATACTTGACTTGAATAATAACAAAATTCAAACTGTCCCTAAAGACATTATTCACCTGACATCCTTGCGAGAGTTAAATCTTGCATTTAATTTTCTAACTGATCTTCCTGGGTGCAGTCATTTCAGAAGACTCTCAGTTCTCAACATTGAAATGAACTTAATTCTCAGCCCATCTCTGGATTTTTTCCAGAGCTGCCAGGAAGTTAAGACTCTAAATGTAGGAAGAAATCCATTCCGGTGTACTTGTGAATTAAGAGATTTCATTCAGCTTGAAAAATACTCAGAGGGCCTGATGGTTGGATGGTCAGATTCATACATCTGTGAATACCCTTTGAATCTAAAGGGGACTCAGTTAAAGGATGTTCATCTTCCTGAAATATCTTGCAACACAACTTTGTTGATTGTCACCATTGTGGTTATCATGCTAGTTCTGGGGATGGCTGTGGCCTTCTGCTGCCTCCACTTTGATCTGCCCTGGTATCTCAGGATGCTAGGTCAATGGACACAGACATGGCACAGGTTTAGGAAGACAACCCAAGAACAGCTCAAGAGAAATATCCACTTCCATGTGTTTATTTCATACAGTGAACATGATTCTGCCTGGGTGAAGTATGAATTGATTCCCAATGTAGAGAAAGAAGATGGTTCTGTCCTGATTTGCCTTCATGAGGGAAACTCTGACCCTGGCAAGAGCATTACTGAAGATACCATAAACTGCATTGAGAAAAGTTATAAGTCCATCTTTGTTTTGTCTCCCAAGTTTGTCCAGACGGAGTGGTGCCATTATGAACTCTACTTTGCCCATCACAATCTCTTCCATGAAAGTTCTGATTACATAATTCTTATCTTACTGGAACCCATTCCGCTCTACTGTATTCCTACCAGGTATCCTAAGCTGAAAACTCTCATGGAAAAGAAAGCATACTTGGAATGGCCCAAGGATAGGCGTAAGTGTGGCCTTTTTTGGGCAAACCTTCGAGCTGCTATTCGTGTTAATTTATTAGAAACCAGAGAGATGTGTGAACTGCGGACATTCACAGAACTGAATGAAGAGTCTCGAGGTTCTGCAATCTCTCTGGTAAGAACAGACTGCCTATAGAGTCCCACCCACCCCTAGGGAAATTGGGACCTGAATATACTGTTAGGATATAAATTGATACAACCTTTATGATGGCAATTTGGCAATATCTATTAAAATGAAAAACTATCATTCCTTCATGTCAGTTCCTTGAAAGAGCTCTAAGAATGTATCCTATAGAAATGCAATTTGCAAAGTTTTATGTAAAAAAGGTATTCATCCTGGCATTGTTTGTAATCATGAAAAATTAAAAACAGCTCAAATGTCCACAAAATAAGGATTGATCTAACAAATTATAGTACATTAATGCAACAGAATATTACACAGCCATTAAAAAATGAGGTAGCTCTATATTTTCTGGTATGGAGAAAGTTATATTTTGGTTTATACATTGAAATAGGAGTCTAAAGGAATCTATACCTGTACATTGGTGTGGTAACAGTGGTTAGGGTCTGGGAGTTTGGATTACAGGGAGCATTTGGTTTCTATGTTGTATATTTCTGTAATGTTGGAGTTGCTTAGAATGAATCTATACTTCTTTTGCAAGCAGAGAAACCAATAAAGATAATGTTAAAAGCCTACACATCCTACTCATTTTGTTTGATCTTCCCTTCTAGCCTCACAGTTCATTGGAAGAAAACAAGCTCTCTTGAATTTTGCAAAATTATATTTCAAAAACAAACATCAAGAACAAACATGTTCTTTCCCTGATTAGGAAAATTTCTGTGGCTCACCCACATGATAAAGGAAGGAAATGCCTTTAAGATCTGACACCGATCGCCTCTCCCACCCTTGCATCCTTTCATTGAACCCTATCAAATTATTGGCCCTTTCCCAGAACACACATCTCCTTTCATGCCCCCAGACTCTAGAACTTGGCATCATGTCTGCCTGTGATACCTTTCCTGACTTAGTTCGTTTAGGAAATCTTACATATCCTTCAGGCACAATCCAAATGTCGACTCTTCTTTGAAACTTTCCTCATTTCTTCCCCCAAGCATTATGTTCCTCTATTCTCTGTAACACTTGGGACATATTTTCATCACCAAACTGATTCTATATCTTTAAAAAAATCCCTTTCTTACTCTTCTATGAGCTCCTCAAAGGTGAGGACAGACTTCCCTCTGCCCTTGTATCAGCGGCAGTTTGCTCAGTCCATGGTTCAGAAAAGATGCTCAATGAATGTTTATGGAATGGACGTTGGGTTAGCTAGAGGAACTTAGTAGGGACTCAGCTGGCTTCAGGATAGAGAGTGGAATTTGAAGGCAAATTCTGAGAAGCTGAAGAGGAAGAGCAGGAATAGGTGAAAGGAAGAGAAGACTGAGAACCCAGAATTGACGGATTCCTGAGTACAGCTTGAATCAGGTGAATTTGCCAATATTTGGTTGTTCTTGACTTATAAAGACATCTATTTCAGCTCGTTCAAGCTAATAAAACCAATCTCCTAAGCAGGCTAAAATTGGGCTCTGCATCTACTGTGTTTCCTTATAGTTTGTGGTCGTATGAATTCCTCACACTAGTAGTCATTAAAAAAAGTGGACTCAAGAAGGTCAGCCTGAGAGTGTAGGGAGAAGGCTGGTGTCAATCTAGAAGTGGGTTGTACTTCCATTTGGCCGACGGCCAGTCTACTCTGAGGAGCTACAGTTCAGCAGCCCTGAGGCTGCGTGTCTCTCTTCTTCCTTCCTGGTGAGCCTTGGTCTGTCTGGTAGAAGGGGAAACCCGAGGAAACCACAGTGGAGAGATGGCAGAGGATTAGGAGAACACCTCTCCTCCCAGGGTCCCAGCAGCTGGGCTGCTGATATTAGTGTGATTCACGGCTTCGGAAAGAGTCAGACAGACACTGTATGAAGACTTTGCCGATCTTGCATAAATTAGTGTGAGACTCTTACCTTTACAGATTAATTAACTTGGAACAAACAAAGAGGATAACATCAGCCCTAAAGTTGTCAGGATTGGGTTATTCATGGCAGTTATTCCAGTCCCCAGTTTAGTAATACAGTTTTTTAAATAGACATTTTATTATAATTAAAAAAAATAACACATTAGGCTTAGTTCTCAGCAACTTCTAATTTTAGCAGCTGGACAACCCCTAAAACTTCCCCACAATTATTTGAGATCTGGTTTCTGTCTGCAGTCTTTACCTACTCACCAGGGCATCCTGCATTTGCAACCTGATTCACATTCCTAAAACAACGTTCTTGTTCTATCAGTAACTCACGACCGGAGGCAGCTTCTCAGATTAGCCACCCTTTGTCCACAAGTCAGAATGTGTTCTTTGTATAAAGGATGAAGAATAATTGGGATCCTGGTTTCCCCTGGAGGTTGTGAGGACAGCTTCATCACTGGTACTCTGCTGGGGAAACTTCCCATGGTCCCTTAGCTCCGTTTTTCACCTGTGTGAAGCTGGTACTGATCTCAGCCCTCCATTATCATTTTTCTATTTATTTTGCTTATTCCATCTTCCCCCACTAGAATGCAAACTCCTTTAGAGCAGAGATTTTGTCTATTTTGCTCACAGATGTTGCTTCTACCTCTGCCCAGGACAGTGCCTGGCACATAGCTACTCTCCAAGGATTTTCCAAAGGAAATATAGTTTGTCTGTAGACACTTTGTTGATTGGCCGCCTCTGCTCTTCTCAGGTCCAGCAGGGCAGCCAAGGCCACCCACTTCAGTGTCAGCCCTTGTTGTACATCAGGCACATAGATTTACTCGGCAGGGAGCCTCCCTCACCTTCAATAACTATATTTTTGCTTACATTTTCTGGGACCAGCCGTCCCTGGGTCATCTCCCCCTGACCCCCACCTTTGGCTCTTCTCTTTACTTCCACCTGTTGGGATCCGCTTCATCTCAGGGGCTTGCTGTGGACAGCCCTTGAATTTAAGAGTCTGCGGATTATATGAATCACCACAAATGGGTTTTATGGCCCCCCCCAACCCCCATCAGTGCCCCTCTTCTTGTTGCTGTATCAGCTTTTCAAGAGGAGAAGGGGAAGTTCTGGGCCAATAAAGCCTCTGCCATGGCCCACTCCTCAGACCCCTTCCCCTCTCCCCCACCCCCAGATCTTTGGAGAGACTTCCTTGAATTTTCTGATAGGTCTTCTTGCTTCTGTAGTTCCCTGATAGCATGTCTGTAATGATGGGTACATTCTTAAGCCCTGGTACGGCCAGGCCTGACAATGTCCTCCAAGCAGGATGTCCCTGGCCCACATCCAGACCCACATGGATCCTGGTCTTCACTTGATCCTTCAAGGTACTTTCTGACCCTCTGCCTTGCACATGAGGCCAACCAGGTATCCTACGGAGCTCTGGATCTCACGCCTATAGGGTCCTCTCAGAGACTGGTGGTTGGGCCTCCATTTGAGGTGGACAGTCCGGCAAGAAGATCACTTCTGCTGGCTGAAACAGCGTGGGGTCACCCAAGATTGGACCACCAGAACGGTGCACACGTGCTGATTTAGGGTGACTCTCATATCGACCACAAGATGATGTGGGGGGTCTGGGCTACCAACAGTCTACCACCAACCCTTGGGCTTGAGCCAGCAGTGTAGGCCTGTGTCCATCTGTGATTTAATTGTGGTGCCACCTCCTGTCTTCAGCACCTGTGGCAGGTGTGACAGCAGATGCTGCCCGCTTCATCCCCCAGCCCCCAGCATCCCGGGTGATAACCACCATTGCTGCAGTTCTGTGCCATGTATTAGGTAGTCCTTGGAGGATGGCTTTCAAGACTGAACACCAATGGGCTTTCCGGTCAATGTCCTCTCTCACCTCCCATTGACATGGCGACATCATGCTCTCCCTGTCGTAAGCCATGTTCATAAGGGGAGGACATATGTTGTGGGAGTGGAACTGAGCCTCTCTCTTCTTGCATGGACCCCTCACTACCCTCCCCACTGGCGATGGTGTGTTTTCAGTCAACACTGAAAGAGCTCCCATTCTAGGGATGCAGTGATTACCATCTCAAGAGTCCAAGAGAAGACACGACTGGAATATGCCTTATTCTATGTTTCCACCATAAAATTCTGAATGTTAAACTAAACAGGACCAGAAAACAAATATTAGTTTACATTTTTCTGCATACTTTGGGGAAGACTTGCATCAGTGAGGCACAGCACCAACCTTTGAGAGAGAGTCACTGTAAGGCATTGTGGACAGATGCAGTGACATGAGTAATAATAAAACCATCGTTACAGACATGCTATCAGGGAACTGCAGAGGCAAGAAGATCTATACTGTTTAATGGAAACAGGTTCTGAAGAGCCATGGTCTGTGTGGTTAGTTACAGCATTGCTATTTTTTTTTTTTTTTTTGGTGGAAATTAACCAGGAACAGTACATTGGACAATAAAATGCCTGAAGAGATGGTTCCTGGATTTGAACAGGGCGAGATGGTGCTTGGACCCTACAAAGAATCTTCTGATGCACAATGGATAATGGACAATGGACAAGTAACTCTTCTCTATCCATCTCCATGGAAAAGTCACTGCACTTCACATAGGTCTGTACCTTTTGAAACATTTTAAAATCAGGTTATTTATATAATAACTATAAAAGACAGGAGCTCTGCAAAAAAAAAATTTCCTGCCGCCCTGCACACCCTAGAGGCAGCTCTGAGAAGGAGAATATCCTGGCTTATGCAGCCAGAACATACATTGCTTCTTATTTCTTGGTGGCACAGTGACTTATTTCAGTTTCAAAATAAGTCATTGGCAGCAGGACAGTTTTTGTCTCGAGTGCTAATGGGGATGTGGTGAAATTCAATGCTAAGATTGATGGATCTGACAGTTTGGAACAGGCAAATTCTAGTAACATGATATTAAGGTTATACGAAGTTCCTCCTATGGTTTTCATAAAAAACTGAAAGAAGAAGAGGCATCTCTTATTTTATGTCATGATGGGTGAAAGTACCACATTATTAACTTATGTTCTCCCCATGGAGGAAGTTAGAGCCTTAGTTGTGCCCAGGAACTCTCCAATCCTAAGGCCCTGAAGTGTTTGGCTTCCTGGAAGCAGTACCTTTGGTCCTGGGAAAAAAATAGACCAGAGACATATGCTGGAAGAATCTCTACCAGGTTAGCTCTCATTGTCATTAGGACCAATGTCTTCTTTTAATTCCTAGACTCACTAGTCCTGAGGAGATCCAGAGACCCATCAGCCCTCAACCTCCTCCTGGTTCTTTTATTTCTAGAAAAGGGGTGAATCAGTCTCCGTGATGCTGTTTGAAGTATCCTGGCCTACTGTGTAACAATACAAACCTGACCCTTCTTGGGGTTTATAGGTGCCTGTCACTGTTCTAAGGCTGTTATGAACTTTACCTGTTAATCCTCATAGACCTGTGAATTAAATTTTATTATTATTCTCATATAATAGACAAAGTACCCAAGGTACCAAAAAGTTAAGGTTTCATGGCTAGTAAATGACAGAAATTCAAGGTGGTCTGATTACAGAGCCTGCTTTCTTATCTTTTCTGCTAGGCTGCCTCCCAAGAGCTTGGAAACTAACTACTGTTCCTGCTAGACCCTGTTCTCGGATGGAGGGATCTTGTTGCATAAGAGCAATTAGCATGATTTGGTGTGTAACCCAAATGCTTCCAGCCCTCACTGCCTGTGGCTACAAAGAAGGCTCATCAACATCAATGACCCCAAATTCTTGGTCCCTATGAATACTTCTGTGGGATCCCAAGGAGCCTTGTGTGTGCTCATATCCCACACTGTCAGCCACTCTCACCATCTGGTACCACCACAGTCTACTCCACTCCAGCTATCTCAGGTAGCTAGACTGGGGCCTGTCAAGGTCCTTGAAGGAGTCTTGCACTATTGACGCCACTGAATGAAGTGCCTTCTTGATGGTGCTAATGTTCATGCTAAGGGTGTTTTCTCCCAATAATCCCAAATCCACTTATCTTGAGGTGAGAAGCCATGCTGAGCTCCATATAGTGGTGGGTTCAATATCTCTCTCCTCAAAACTGGGTGTCGACATCTCAGCATCCCATAGCTGCAATGCTAGGATTCAGAATCTCACCAAGTCAACAGTCTCAACATCACTAATCATCAGGGAAATGCAATCAAAACCACAACGAGATACCACCTCACACCTGTTAGAATGGCCGTCATCAAAAAGACAAGAAATAACAATTGTTGGCAAGGATGTGGAGGTAAAGGAACCCTAGTGCACTGTTGTTGGAAATGTAAATTGGTGCAATCACTATGAAAAACAGCAGGGAGTTTTTTCGAAAAATTAAAAAGAGAACTACCATATGATCCAGCAATGTCATACCTGGGTATTTATTTGAAGAAAACAAAAACCACTAATTTGAAAAGAATATATGTTCATTTCAGCACTATGTACAATAGTCAAAATATGGAACTAACCTAAGGGTCCATGGATAGTGAATGAATAAAGAAAATGTGGTGTATAAACAATGGATTATTATTTAGCCATAAAAAAAAAATCTTGCCATTTGTGACAACATGGGTAGACCTTGAAGACATTAGGCTAAGTGAAGTAAGTCAGGCAGAGAAAGACAAATACTACTTGATCTCACTTATATATGGAATCTAAAACAAAAACAAGACCCAAAACAAAAAAACAAGGTCATAGATACAGAGAACAGATTGGTGGTTGCCAGAGGCAGGGGTAGAGTTGTGGGCGAAATGAGTGAAGGGGGTCAAAAGGTACAAATTTCTAGTTATAAAATAAGTCATGGGGATGTAACATACAGCATGGTAACTATAGTTAATAATACTGTACGGCATATTTGAAAGTGGCTAAAAGTGAAGATCTTAAAAGTTCTCATCACAAGAAAAAAATTTGTAACTAGGTATGGTGTTACAAATGTTATTATGGTGTTACAGATGTTAATTAGACTTATTGTAATGATCATTTTGCAATAGATACAAATAGCTAATCATTATATTGTACACCTGAAACTAATGTAATATTAAATGTGAATCATGCCTCAATAAAAAAAAAAAAAATTAGGAAATGTAAGACAATCCTATTGGTGCTTACAGTTTATCTGATAGTGACTAATAATTTAAAATCTGATGTCATATTAAATGACTCTGTTAGAGAAATAGATAAATAAACCTTCAAAAACAAACGTATTGATTTGGGTGCACATAAATATACACTATAAAACTACCAAATCTATAAAGTACCAGTCAACTTTTTAAAATAAAAAGTGACTGTGGCTATATACACCTCAGAAAACTTCCTAATTAAAGAGACACTAAGGAAAGAGGAAAACACCGCATATTCATTCCAATAAAAATAGTACCATAAGGGGGACTTCCCTGGTGGTGCTGTAGTTAAGAATCTGCCTGCCAGTGCAGGGGACACAGGTTTGAGCCCTGGTCCGGGAACATACCACATGCCGCAGAGCAACTAAGCCTGTGCGCCACAACTACTGAGCCTGCGCTCTAGAGCCCGCGAGCCACAACTACTGAGCCCACGCGCTACAACTACTGAAGCCCACGCATGTAGAGCCCATGCTCTGCAACAAGAGAAACCACCGCAATGAGAGGCCCGCGCACCGCAACTAAAAGTAGCCCCCACTCGCCGCAACTAGAGAAAGCCCGCACGCAGCAACGAAGACCCAACACTGCCAAAAATAAATAAATAATAAAATAAATAAATTAAAAAAAAAAGTACCGTAAGTATGTATAATCAAAATAATGATCTGGTGAAATTTTTCTGTAACTTTTATAACCTTTAAATTTCTTCCCATTGTCAAATATATTGGCAAATATTCATTTTTCTGAAAAGTGAAAGTGAAGAAAAATCACTAGATCTTTTGATGCTTAATAATAAATTATGAAGGCAAAATTGTGAATAACTAGCCTATTGGCCAAAAATAATTTTTGGTCCTTTGCTGTTTCTCTTTCCAGTTTTTGTACAAGATTGTTTCAGGATTCATAATTATGCAAAGACCATAAAATTGTGTCATATTTCTTAGCCTTTACAATTTATATAACAAGTTCAAATTAGAATATTAAAACATTTTATTCTTTAAAAAGTTCAGGAAATCGGCTCCCCCAAGCCAAGTATGTGGTTTATGTAATCAAAACAAATAGCTGAACTACATGTGCTGCGCGAGATTAAAAACAACAATGAAACCTCTTTCCTCAAAACAGGCTGTCAACATCTCAGCATTTCAAAGCTTCTGTGCTGGGATCCAGAGTCTCACCGAGTCTCTTATGAAATCCGTTCCTGGGAAATCCCTTCCTGGGAGCTCTGAACCAGCCCAGGGAGGAAGGAGTGTGAAACGGCGCCCCCTCCCTTCCCCTGTCCGTACTCCTTCCCACCCCTCCTTTGCGACCCCCCAAAACACCATCACCCCCCCTAGTTATTCATAGCAATTTATGCATGTAAACGGAGAGGAGTGAACATCATCCAAACAGCGAAACTTTTCTTCCCAGTTTGGGTTCTGCTAGGACGCCCTGCTGCATATTTTATGCAAATTGGATGGGGAGGTTTGCCCCCTAAGGAGGCCCAGGAGAGGATGGGGGGGGGGGGGGAAATTAACTCCATTGTCAGAACCTTAAAAAAAACTGAGAGCTAACATCTTCCTTAGATTTTACAAGCAAAAGCTGGCCAAGCTTTAAACTGAACTGATATAATAGATTAAAACTGAATAGATAGAAATTTGTTTTTCATTTTGAAATCTCTGTCTTAAAACCAGCTTCAGGCCCCAAAAGGCCACAAATAATAAACGAAGATCACTGAAAAGGAAAAACCAAACCGGAAAATAAAAAAACAAAACAAAAAAAACCCCAAGAGAAGTAGCAGCACAGCGGGGGCCAGCTGCACTGCAACGTCTCATTTTGCAGCGCGCATCTAACCTTAACGCCAGGCCCCTAGGGAAGTCGGGTTAGAAGCAGTTTCACTTCGTTGGTTGCTCCCCACCCACGGGCCTTTCCGGAGGCGGAAAGCAGAAGATCATGATATTAAAATAGATCCCATTGTGCATGCAAGAGCAACGCCATCAGCATGGCGTATCTTCCGGCTAGGCCACCTTTTCAATTCTCAGTTTGGCTCCCCTCAGCCTATTTATACGGACTCTACTAGAAACCTGAATTGGCTTTTGGGGGGAGCTATGGAGTGTGTGCTGAAGCATTTGGCCACTTCGTGTTTTGTTAAGTTCTGCAATAAGTTCTTTAATGAGCCCTCGTGTCAGAGAAAGAACGTTCCGGGAAAACCCTTTCTGATCTTCTCCACGGCTCACCTTGACCAGGGCACCTGTCACATCAGTCACCCTTCAGAGGACGGAACCGCAGGAGGCTCGTGGGATTGGCATGTTAAAAGAAAGCTGCCCTCTTTTTCTTTTGTTGTTTCCCATTTTTCTTCTTCCTCTCCACTACCTCCGAAAGGCGTAGAATGGGGCCGCTTTTCGGGTCTACTTAATTCTTACTCCCGGCCCACATCAAGACCACAATGCAGAAATGCCGAAAGCTCCAGCATCGGCATCACCTGAGACCTTGTTAGAAATGCAGGATTTCAGGCTCCATCCCAGACCTAATGAATTAGAATCTGCATTTTAACAAGACCTCAGCTGATTCTTAGGCTCAGTAGGGTTTGAGAAGCACTGTGAAAGAAAGCTTGGAAAATGAACTGATGCCCATGTGTGAAATTTTGGGTCACAGCGACACCTTGTGGTTACCGTAGTAGTTGCTGTTGAGCTTTCCGGTGGGCAAGCAGCTATTAACCGAACAGCAGTTCATTATTCATCACTGGAGGAAACAAGATGAAGGTTGTACCAGTTCCCGGAGGTCTCCGGGTTCGGCCTCTCTCCACCACGCTGTCAATCAAAGAGATACGGGCTCTTTTCCAAGGATGCCTTCTACCTGAGTTGGGAACAGCTTATACCCATAGTGATTTCATGCATTTGAAATTAGAACCAGCAGGATCAAGAGATCTCAAAGTATTTCTTTCCCCTTCACAAGATTTATCATAAAATTCATAAAGCCATTAAAACTCAGTGACACAAGAATGGTTCTAGAGATTATTGAGATGAGTAGTTCCCACCTTTTAAACATGAAGCTCGCTTTATAATAATGGTTGGTATTTACTGAACATTTACTCTGTTTCAAGCACTGTTCTAAGAGCCCACAGGCCTTTAATCAATTAAACCTCACATCAATTCAGTGAGACAGGTGCTATATTATTTCTAGTTTGTAGACCCCTCTCTGACAGTAATATTTATTGGTTGAGAAAAATCTATACTAACAAGAAACTATTATTATGACTCTAGTAACTCTTGAGAATGAATTTGCATTGAATTAAATCCAATCACTTCTACATACATTTAGGGAAGAGTAGTGCAGACATATACGATATGTTATCTACCCAGCCTCAGACTGTGTTTGGGGTGTATATAGACTTGGGGTATCTTGCAACAGCTCCAAGGCTCTCCAGAGGATTCATAGCTCACAGTCTGGGAGCCCCAATATAGAAATACCCCCAATCCTTTATAGATGCCATACCATGCACTCCGGAACACGGCTGATTTCATCTAGTCTCTGATGATTAGCAGGACCAGGCTTGCCTTGGCCTTGGATGGGAGACTTCTGGGGAGTAGGAAACATCTCAAAGAAGTTCCCTGTGGTTATATTTCTAGCTTGAAAACTACACTGTAGAGACCAACAGACCCCATGGACTGTTGCTCCCTTCTGTTCTCCAACCCATATACCCTAGAAAAAATAATTTTCCTAAAACAGAATTCTGTTTGAGTTATTCCCCAGCACAAAGTTACTCCAACTATGCCCAGCTGGTTATGTGAGCTAAAGCTTATTCTGATTACCTAGATTTTCAAAGTAAAATCTAATACCAACCAACCTGCTTGCTGCTACTCCCGTTACTCTGTCTGGACTATTCCTCTAGTCTCTGTGGTGGAAAATGGTGGCCTCAGAGGAGACCTCTAGGAGGCCAGCTAGTGGCTAAGGTGACCCTCTCCAGGAAGTCACTTGGGATGCAGAGGTAGGTCCTACACAGACGCAGGAAAACAGTTCTGGCAAGTAACAGTTAGATAGCCTTTTCTCAAGACCAAGCACGAGTTTACTGTGAAAAGTATCATCACTGACAGGTAAGTACAAATGGTGGTGGGTATTCTCTTCTTCAGGCCTTCGGTGGAAGACATAGCATAACCAGAAGTTTGCTTGGTCAGTATGAGTCTTGGCCATTTCATGTTTCTGGCTGCCCAGTTTCAAACCCATCTTTTTAAAAGTACAACATTTCCTTTTGGGCATTCTTTCTTCCCACTGGACATAGTCTGGGAGACAGTGACCAAGATTCCAGCATTCCTTCATTAATGGGTAGAGAGGTGGCCCAAGCTAGGTCAGTTACATTCTCTCTTCCTAGTATTTGAATCTTGACTGGAGGATCAAAGAAATAGAAAAGAATTCTATTTCATCCCAGCCTTCCAGAACCTGCTTTCAGACTTCTTGCGGGTCTTTGCATCTTATCCTCAAGAAATATCCTAGTTCCTGCCTGTTTCCATGCCTCCACCCTGTTATTGACTCTGTGAGCCCCCAGCATCCTTCCAAAATAATTTTTTTCTTTTAATTAAGTTAATGTGCTACTCAGCTATTGCTAGAATAATGTTGTATTAAAAAGCACCCTCAAAATCTTAATGGTTTGAGGCAACAGAATTTTATTTTCCTAACCCACAGGTCTGTTGGTCGGCCAGGGTGGTTCTGTTTCAGACTTCAGGTCTGGTTAGGTCTGCTCCACGTACCTCTCATTTGAAGACACCAGCAACTATTTTTTTTTTTTAATTGTGAAAAATCTTAATTAAATAAATAGGGTGATGCAATAGACAGGGACTGAGAATCTATTGCAATAGTTCTTCAGAGAAGGCTGTCAGAAAGCCTTTTGGAGGTGCAAATATTTAAGATAAAAATATTTTTTCCCTTTACTTTTTCTTATTCATCAGTTTCAAATAATACATTTGAAAATACGTTTCATAGATTACTTTAAATTTTCTAAAATTCACATATTATGACTTGACTGTTTGCTGCAGGATGCGGGCCATAGAGGGAAGAACTACACATTTTCTTATTGAGAGAGTTATTATATGGTCGTTATTTAACCAATGAATTTTTTTGTTTTTTATGGATAGTTATAGAACATTGCCTACCACAGTAGACTGGATACCTTAGTTTTCTCAACGGAAGAAAAGCAAAATCAATAAATCTATATTAGGAGTTGGCAAACTTTTCCTGTAGTGGGCCATGTAAGCAAATAATTCAGACTTTGCAGAACATATGGTCTGCTACAACTATCCGACTCTGCCGTTGTATGATGAAAGCAGCCATAGACAATATATAAATGAATAAGCATGACTGTACTCCAGTAAACATTTCATTACAAAAACAGGTGGCAGGTCAGATTTGGCCCCCAGGCTCTACTTTGGCAACTCCTGAGCTATCTGACAGTGACACCAGCAGCTATTCAGGGCATGCTCTTCTCATGATAGATGGTAGTGGGCAGGGTAAACCACACCAGCACATTTGACATCTCTAGTTGAGCATCATATATGTTATTCTGCATTCTGTTGGCCAAAGCAAGTCATGTGGTCAAGCTCAAACTCAGTTGTGTGGACATGTGCATTTTACCTACTCTACAGTAGGGAGGCAATGCAAAGTCACTGTAGAAACGGCGCCAATGTATTTGCATTATTCTGTTACCCGCAGAGAGTGTAAAGCTGGGACCATTAACCTACCTTGGTTAACCAGAAAATAATAAAATATTAACAGCAATTAATTTTAACCCAGTCAAATTTATCAGTCTTTTCCTTTATGATTTATGCTTTCCAAGTCTTGTTTAAGAATCTAAAAAAAAAAAATTCTTCTTTGCTGTATGTCAATTATATGTCAATAAAACTGAAAGAGAAAATAAAAAAGAAATTCTTCTTTGACCCAAAAACATCACAGTCTTCTTCTTTTTTTAAAAAATGAATTTATTTATTTTATTTTTGGCTGTGATGGATCTTAGTTGCTGTGCGCAGGCTTTCTCTAGTTGCAGTGAGCGGGGGCTACTCTTCGTTGCGGTGCGCAGGCTTATTGTCGTGGCTTCTCTTGTTGCAGAGCACAGGCTCTAGGCGGGCGGGCTTCAGTAGTTGTGGCACGTGGGCTCAGTAGTTGTGGCTTGCGGGTTCTAGAGCTCAGGCTCAGTAGTTGTGGCGCACGGGCTTAGTTGATCCGCGGCATGTGAGATCTTCCCGGGCCAGGGCTCGAACCCATGTCCCCTGTATTGGCAGGCGGATTCTTAACCACTGCACCAGGGAAGCCCCATAGCCTTCTTTATTTTGTTTTTCACACTTAAGTCTTTAGTCCAGAGTATGGGTAAGGCAGGGATCCAATTGAGTTTTTGCTAGTGGCAGACCAATTTCCCCAGCATTGTTTTTGAATAATTCATCCTATTCCAAGTGATCTGTAAAACCACTTTTGCCATGTATCAAGTTTTCATAAATGCAGAGTGTCTTTCTGGACTCTTTATTCTGTTTCATTATTCTATTTGTCAGCCTCTGCTGATAGTCCACCTCTCAATTATTTGGTCTTTAATCTTCATTTAGAATCAGCTTGTCAAATTCCATATATATACACACTATAAGTACCCCTCAACATTTTGTTTGGAATATCTTTGAATTAAAGATGAATATGGGGAGAAAAAAAAGGTTTTCAAGATAATAAATCCTCCTCTTCATGAACATGGACTATCTCTCCACTTATTTGGGTCATCTTTAATTACATTCAATAAAATTTTATAATTTTCTTCTTAAAGTATGCCATCATTTGTTAGATCTATTCCTAGACATCTTATTTTATGCTATTTAAAATGATATAAATGCAACCTTTTAAAATGATATCTTTTAATGATTTGTTGCAGTGTGTTGAATATAAACAATTTTTGTATATTGATCTCAAAGCCAGCGACTTTTATCATAATAGCGAGCATTCATATAATCCTCACTACGTGCCAGGCACTGTTCTAAGCATTTTATACGTATGCAATGCATTCAATCTCACAATGACTCTGTGAAGAAGGTTTTATTATTATAACTATTTATAGATGAGGGAACTGAAGTCCAGAGAAGTGCAGAGAGGTTAAGTAAATTGTCTAAGATGGTAAGTGGTGGAGCCAGAGTTCAAACTCGTCCAATATCCAAAGCTATAACCACAACACTATATTTTTCTCTTATCCTTGTTAAGCTCTTTCATCAGTTCTAATAATTTGCTGGTCTATTCTCTTAGGTTTTTCATGCAAACAACAAGAACAACAAATACTTTAAAAATCAACTAGCAAATATATGGTAATGCCCTATTAAAGCAGGGCAAGGTGTGTGTGGGGGTGTGTGTCTCTGTGTGTATGTGTGTGTGTGTCTGTGTGTGTGTGTCTCTGTGTGTATATGTCTGTGTGTGTGTGTCTGTTTCTGTGTGTATGTGTGTGTATGTCTGTGTGTGTCTGTTTCTGTGTGTATGTGTGTGTATGTCTGTGTGTGTGTGTCTGTTTCTGTGTCTGCTTCTGTATGTGTGTGTATGCGTGTGTGTGTGTCTGCTTCTGTGTGTCTGTTTCTGTATGTATGTGTGTGTATGCGTGTGTGTATGTGTGTGTATGTCTGTGTGTGTCCGTTTCTGTGTGTCTGTGTGTGTGTGCATGCTAGGAGGAGGAACTTTATGAAGAGCAGCATTCTCAAAGCGAATGGAATTCACTGAGCCCTTGGGGTGGCTGGTATACTTCCCGAGGAGCCAGGAATTTCTGGCACGGCTGCAACTAGCCAAGTCAGGGCATCCTCAGAGAGGCCTGCAGGCTCCAGGGAGGCCTGAATAGGAAAGGAGGCCCAGGGCCAAGCCCAACAGAGAGTGTCAAATGACAGGCCGGCTCCTTCCCCACCCTCCACCTCCAGATCTGGGCTGAATCAAAGGGCCATTGAGGCCCCTCCCTTTCACAGACTGAGGCCACTGGGGCAGCCCCCTGAGGCTGAAACGCAACAATCCCACAGGCATCTGCTCCAAACAGGCTTGTGTTTGAAACCACAATATACTTGGCTCCAGTTTTACACACATTACTTTCCTGGTGCTGAAAAAAAAAAAAAAAAGAATTAGAAGAATGAAAGTGAGAGGCCTTGAGGGATGGGAATTCTTTTTCCAGTCTAGTGAATGAGGTTAATAAGTAGAAAAATAAAACTACTCTCCGTGAAGGGTCTTTGGAAGGGTTACCAGGCCATGATAATTAAAAGCAAATTAAAAGGCTATATCATTCATTCAGCGTCAGTCGCCTCTCTCAGCCCTGAGGGAACTGAGTCTACTGCAGGGCAGCGAGGGAGAGGGCGGGAGAAGGGGGGGAGAACCGGCCTCCTCAGCCATGCGGAGTGATAGCCCTTAAGGAGAAGTAGGGACCTGCACCTGCAGCTCTGTGTCCCTCTGTGGCATCCCACTCAAATGCTAAGTCATGAATTAGGGAATTGACTGACTGACAATCCCCCCACGCCTCACCGCACGCTGGGCACTTGCTCACACATTTCAAAGGAATGGGTCATCGTGCATGAGTCCCTTGTTATCTCTCTGGCTCTCAGTTTCCTCTCTGTAAGATGAAGGTGTGAACTAGATCAGTTTTTTTCAAACGGTGCTCTCCTGAGTCCCCTCTGAAGCCCGGGTCGTGGAGGAGGGAGGGAAAGGGAACTGTGAATCGAGCTGTTTAGCCCATGTCTGATTCTGCCATCTTTGACCTCATACCATTTTCAGTACAAACTGGTTGAGCAGTTAATTCTAACAGGACTGTTCCTGTGACGTGCCGACTCGGTCAACCATTCCAGGTGACGCCAGGGGTCAGCGCCGCTGCCTCTGCACTGGTTTGGTCCATATTGCCACCTTGAAGAAGGTGTGGAAGGTTCCTGCCAGCATCATGTCTTTCTCAAGGAGACTAGGAAAGACTTGTGATGACCCAGGTGGGTGGTGTGTGACCACAGGTTCTGTGCTAGTGGCTTCAGGAAGTAGCCCTGTGGCCTGGGTTGGAGTGAGATCTCGCAGATCTACATCTGTGTTTTCACAAACTCAGGTGAGATTTTGCATAAGCTTCTGCAACAATTTCCCTGAGAAACCCTTTTTGAGCTCCCAAGTTGGGTTGTGATGCTTTTCCGAAGCACCTCGATTATTCACTACCCTAGAACTTAAAATGTTAGTGGTATTGCCTGTTCACCTACTCACTTGTATCCTTTCTCTGGTCTTGAAGTCAGAAACTGTGGCTTTTCACTATAAATCCCTAGGACCTGGCAAAGTCCCTGCCACACAAGGTGATTGTATTTTCAAAAAATAGCAACCGCAATATTTCCAGTTTCACATGTTCTTCCACAAACTTTCCACTTCCCATCACGATTCACATCTATTTCCCCTCCCCTGAGACCCAGGTTGGGGAGTGTGGACTCTGTGCCTGCCTCAGTCAATAGAATGCTGCAGAATGCTTGACCTCCAAGGCCAGATTATCAAAAGCAATAAGGCTTCTGCCTGATGCTCTCTCCCTTGGGATATTCTGCCTGATGCTCTCTCCCTTGGGATATTCTCCCTGGAAACCAGCCAGCAGCTTGTGAGGATACAACCATGTGGAGAGCCAGTGATGCCCCCAGCTGACAGCCAGCTTCAACCGCCCGACAGATGAGCATACAAGACTTCATATGATTCCAGCCTCTAGCTTTCAAGTCCTCCAGCTGAGGCATCCGACACTCAGGGCAGAGACAAAGTACCCCTGGTGCGCCATACCCACATTCTTAACCCATAGATTCTGTGAGCATAATAAATGTTTTTACTGCACCACTAAGTATTCGGGATATTTGTTATGTAGCCATAGTAATTGGAACAGTGGTCAATGATAGACACTAAATACATTAATAAATGGTTGGCCATGAGTTCTGTCAGATCCCTGGACCCACCTGGAAGGTGGAAAAGCGAACAGCTATTCCAGGAAATGGGTGGAAGTGTATTGTGTTCCTCTAAAGTTTTGAGGCATAAATATCTATTAGTGTCTACTGTACTAGTAGAAAAGACTCTTTTAAAAAACAGCGCCCTATCAAGCCATGAAAAGACATGAAGGAAACAAATGCATATTACAAAGTCAAACAAGCCAATCTGAAAAGTCTATAGATTGTATGATTCCACCTAATATGACATTCTGAAAAAAGTGAAACTACAGAAACAGTAAAAAAAAATCAGTGGTTGCTAGAGGTTAGGGAGGAGGGCACAAATAGGGAGAGGACGGAGATTTTTAGGGCACTGAAACTATTCTATATGATAGTCTAATGGTGGATGCATGTTATTGTGCATTTGTCCAAACCCATAGAATGTACAATACTAAGAGTGAATGCTAATGTAAACTACAGGCTTTGGGTGATAATGATGTGTTAATGTTGGTTCATCGACTGTGACAAATGTGCCACCCTGGTGCTGAGGGTGGGGGAGACTGCATGTGTGGTGACAGTGGGTATATGGGAAATCTCTGTACTTTCCATTCAATTTCTTTTCCTTTCCACTCAGTTTTGCTGTGAACCTAAAACTGCTCGGAAAAACAAAGGCCATTTTTTTAAGGGGTCATTTAAATATGGTTGTATTTATTTAAGAGCCTAGGGATTCGTCCTTCCCTCTCCCCAACCTCCTCACAAATAAACAAACTGTGCAATCATTGGCGGAATTTTTAGTGTTTGTCTCAGTGCATTGGAGCTTGAGGATAAAGTCTGACCCTGCACATCAGGGGTTAATTTACCTCGGGACTTATTCTTTCATTCCTTTCTGTCTTTGGTGGACGGCACGTTATCTGGGAGCTGATCTGTTTCTAACATAATTTAAGAAGTCTTCTGTTTTTGCCTTGAGTGACAGTGAAAAAACTTCAGCCTTAAAAGGCACAGCCCTAAATGAATGGCTTAGGACTAGATTAAATCCAGGACTCCAGGGCAGTTTGAATAATGAATTCCACATTCATTATTCTTAGTCTCTCTCTCTCTGGCATTTATTAATTAGCAACTATTTTCCATAAAAATAACCAGTGGGATCATCATCCTTACAACTGACCAAAATAAATGTAATGTTTAATTTTCTGTTTTAATTAAAACTAGATGTTATAATTGGGTTTTATCATTATGTCTATTTGTTTAATAGATCTCTCCTCAGAAAATACAGCAGGTAACCACGTAGTTCCCAGAGTGATGATTTAGATGGAAGGTGACTGCACAGGGCTTTCACAGTTTTAAAAACATCTGTAATAATGATTATTCGTGATTTTGGTTTAAGCTGTCTTTAAGCTGACTTATAGACATGTAGATACGTGCACACACTTGCTAAACATCTTGGAAGAAGAGTGGTTGTCAATCTATGCCATAGAACTTCCCAACCTCCAATAGATGGCATTTTCCTTGGGCTGGGGACCTGCAGGACAGGGAAATGCATCGTCGGAAATCTAGGCTGGCAGGAGCAAAGTCTGAGAGCTGCTTTCTGTGAGTTTTTCACAGAGAAATGATTACAACAGGTAGATGCTTTTTGTTACTAAAAAATAATTCCTTATGAACATGCACTTATTAATTGGTTTTTAGTTTCATCAAAGTTCCATGTGTACCAAGTTTACCAGGTCAGATGGTTTTATAAGGCTTCTATTGAAAACCCTACTTGCCCTGTTCCATCCCCCATTTCCTCTCCACAGAGGCGATGATTTCTTTTTCTTAAAGCTTTTTCTTCTGGAGTTTGTCTCCTTATTTCTAAATTATATGCTTACACTGCTATTTTTCACATTGTCATCTGTAAAATGAGTTGAAAAATCTCATAATGTTGGTGTGAGCATTAAAAAGAATTAATTCATAAAAAGCACTTTTAACAGTGCCTGGCACTGTTGTTGTTATATTAACTTTTCAGATTTAGTTATTATCTATTGTCTTCCTACTACAAAAACATCAGCCTTAGCTCTATTACAATAAACCCTACATACACACACACACACACACACACACAGTTTCCCCTCCTGCCACCTGACTGATGTTTGTCTATCATAAATTTTTTTAAACATCTTTATTGGAGTATAAATGCTTTACAATGTTGTGTTAGTTTCTGCTGTATAACAAAGTGAATCAGCTATATGTATACATATATCCCCATATCCCCTCCCTCTTGAGTCTCCCTCCCACCCTCCCTATCCCACCCCTCTAGGTGGTCACAAAGCACCGAGCTGATCTCCCTGTGCTATGCAGCTGCTTCCCACTAGCTATCTATTTTACATTTAGTAGTAGATATAAGTCCATGCCACTCTCTCACTTTGTCCCAGCTTACCCTTCCCCCTCCCTGTGTCCTCAAGTCCATTCTCTACGTCTGCATCTTTATTCCTGTCCTGCCCATAGGTTCGTCAGAACCATTTTTTTTTTAGATTCCATATATATGTGTTAGCATATGGTATTTGTTTTTCTCTTTCTGACTTACTTCACTCTGTATGACAGACTCTAGGTCCATCCACCTCACTACAAATAACTCAATTTCGTTTCTTTTTATGGCTGAGTAATATTCCATTGTATATATATGCCACATCTTCTTTATCCATTCATCTGTCGATGGACACTTAGGTTGCTTCCATGTCCTGGCTATTGTAAATAGAGCTGCAATGAACATTGTGGTACATGACGCTTTTTGAATTATGGTTGTCTTAGGGTATATGCCCAGTAGTGGGATTGCTGGGTCATATGGTAGTTCTATTTTTAGTTTTTTAAGGAATCTCCATATTGCTCTCCATAGTGGCTGTATCAATTTACATTCCCACCAACAGTGCAAGAGGGTTCCCTTTTCTCTACACCTTCTCCAGCATTTATTGTTTGTAGATTTTTTGATGATGGCCATTCTGACTGGTGTGAGGTGATACCTCATTGTAGTTTTGATTTGCATTTCTCAAATGATTAGTGATGTTGATAATCCTTTCATGTGTTTGTTGGCATTCTGTATATCTTCTTTGGAGAAATGTCTATTTAGGTCTTCTGCCCATTTTTGGATTGGGTTGTTTGTTTTTTTGATATTGAGCTGCATGAGCTGCTTGTATATTTTGGAGATTAATCCTTTGTCAGTTGCTTTGTTTGCAAACATTTTCTCCTGTTCTGAGGGTTGTCTTTTCATCTTGTTTATGGTTTCTTTTGCTGTGCAAAAGCTTTTAAGTTTCATTAGGTCCCATTTGTTTATTTTTGTTTTTATTTCCATTTCTCTAGGAGGTGGGTCAAAGAGGATCTTGCTGTGATTTATGTCATAGAGTGTACTGCCTGTGTTTTCCTCTAAGAGTTTTATAGTGTCTGGCCTTACATTTAGGTCTCTAATCCATTTTGAGTTTATTTTTGTGTATGGTGTTAGGGAGTGTTCTAATTTCATTCTTTTACATATAGCTGTCCAGTTTTCCCAGCACCACTTATTGAAGAGGCTGTCTTTTCTCCATTGTATATTCTTGCCTCCTTTATCAAAGATAAGGTGACCATATGTGCATGGGTTTATCTCTGGGCTTTCTATCCTGTTCCATTGATCTGTATTTCTGTTTTTGTGCCAATACCATACTGTCTTGATGACTGTAGCTTTGTAGTATAGTCTGAAGTCAGGGAGCCTGATTCCTTTTCTGCTTCTTCTGCATCTATTGAGATTATCATATGGTTTTTATCCTTCAGTTTGTTAATATGGTGTATCACATTGATTGATTTGTGTATATTGAAGAATCCTTGCATTCCTGGGATAAACCCCACTTGATCATAGGTTATGATCCTTTTAATGTGCTGTTGGATTCTGTTTGCTAGTATTTTGTTGAGGATTTTTGCATCTATGTTCATCAGTGATATTGGCCTGTAGTTTTCTTTTTTTGTGACATCTTTGTCTGGTTTTCGTATCAGGGTGATGGTGGCCTCGTAGAATGCGTTTGGGAGTGTTCCTCCCTCTGCTATATTTTGGAAGAGTTTGAGAAGGATAGGTGTTAGCTCTTCTCTAAATGTTTGATAGAATTCGCCTGTGAAGCCATCTGGTCCTGGGCTTTTGTTTGTTGGAAGATTTTTTTTTTAATTAATTAATTATTTAATTAATTACTTTATTTATTTATTTATGGCTGTGTTGGGTCTTTGTTTCTGTGCGAGGGCTTTCTCTAGTTGCGGCAAGTGGGGGTCACTCTTCATCGCGGTGCACAGGCCTCTCACTATCGCGGCCTCTCTTGTTGCGGAGCACAGGCTCCAGACACGCAGGCTCAGTAGCTGTGGCTCACGGGCCCAGTTGCTCCACGGCATGTGGGATCTTCCCAGACCAGGGCTCGAACCCGTGTCCCCTGCATTGGCAGGCAGATTCTCAACCACTGCGCCACCAGGGAAGCCCTGTTGGAAGATTTTTAATCACAGTTTCAATTTCAGTGCTTCTGATTGGTCTGTTTATATTTTCTATTTCTTCCTGGTTCCATCTCAGAAGGTTGTGCTTTTCTAAGAATTTGTCCATTTCTTCCAGGTTGTCCATTTTATTGGCGTAGAGTTGCTTGTAGTAATCTCTCACGATCCATTTTATTTCTGAAGTGTCAGTTGTTACTTCTCCTTTTTCATTTCTAATTCAATTGATTTGAGTCTTCTCCCTTTTTTTCTTGATGAGTCTGGCTAGTGGTTTATCAATTTTGTGTATCTTCTCAAAGAACGAGGTTTTAGTTTTATTGACCTTTGCTATCATTTCCTTCATTTCTTTTTCATTTATTTCTGATCTGATCTTTATGATTTCTTTCCTTCTGCTAACTTTGGGGTTTTTTTGTTCTTCTTTCTCTAATTGCTTTAGGTGTAAGGTTAGGTTGTTTATTTGAGATGTTTTTTGTTTCTTGAGGTAGGATTGTATTGCTATAAACTTCCTTCTTAGAACTGCTTTTGCTGCATCCCATAGGTTTTGGGTCATCGTGTTTTCATTGTCATTTGTTTCTACGTAATTTTTGATTTCTCTTTGATTTCTTCAGTGATCTCTTGGTTATTTAGTAGTGTATTGTTTAGCCTCCATGTGTTTGTTTATTTTACAGTGTTTTTCCTGTAATTGATATCTAGTCTCATAGCATTGTGGTCGGAAAAGATACTTGATATGATTTCAATTTTCTTAAATTTACCAAGGCTTGATTTTTGACCCAAGATATGATCTATCCTGGAGAATGTTCCATGAGCACTTGAGAAGAAAGTGTATTCTGTTGTTTTTGGATGGAATGTCCTATAAATATCAATTAAGTCCATCTTGTTTAATGTGTCATTTAAAGCTTGTGTTTCCTTATTTATTTTCATTTTGGATGATCTGTCCATTTGTGAAAGTGGGGTGTTAAAGTTCCCTACTGTTATTGTGTTACTCACGATTTCCCCTTTTATGGCTGTTAGCTTTTGCCTTATGTATTGAGGTGCTCCTATGTTGGGTGCATAAATATTTACAATTGTTATATCTTCTTCTTGGATTGATCCCTTGATCATTATGTAGTGTCCTTCTTTGTCTCTTGTAATAGTCTTTATTTTAAAGTCTATTTTGTCTGATATGAGAAGTGCTACTCCAGCTTTCTTTTGATTTCCATTTGCGTGCAATATCTTTTTCCACCCCCTCACTTTCAATCTGTATGTGTCCCTAGGTCTGAAGTGGGTCTCTTGTAGACAGCATATATACGGGTCTTGTTTTTGTATCCATTCAGTCAGTCTATGTCTTTTGGTTGGAGCATTTAATCCATTTACATTTAAGGTAATTATCGATAGATATGTTGCTATTACCACTTTCTTAATTGTTTTGGGTTTGTTATTGTAGGTCTTTTCCTTCTCTTGTGTTTCCTGCCTAGAGAAGTTCCTTTAGCATTGGTTGTAAAGCTGGTTTGGTGGTGCTGACTTCTCTTTGCTTTTGCTTGTCTGTAAAGTTTTAATTTCTCCGTCGAATCTGAATGAGATCCTTGCTGGGTAGAGTAATCTTGGTTGTAGGTTTTTCCCTTTCATCACTTTAAATATGTCCTGCCACTCCCTTCTGACTTGCAGAGTTTCTGCTGAAAGATCAGCTGTTAACCTTATGGGGATTCCTTTGTATGTTATTTGTTGTTTTTCCCTTGTTGCTTTTAATATTTTTTCTTTGTATTTAATTTTTGATAGTTTGATTAATATGTGTCTTGGCATGTTTCTCCTTGGATTTACCCTGTATGAGACTCTCTGTACTTCCTGGACTTGATTAACTATTTCCTTTCCCATATTAGGGAAGTTTTCAACTGTAATCTCTTCAAATATTTTCTCAGTCCCTTTCTTTTTCTCTTCTTCTTCTGGGACCCCTGTAATTCAAATGTTGGTGCATTTAATCTTGTCCCAGAGGTCTCTGAGACTGTCCTCAATTCTTTTCATTCTTTTTTCTTTATTCTGCTTTGCAGTAGTTATTTCCACTATTTTATCTTCCAGGTCACTTATCCATTCTTCTGCCTCAGTTATTCTGCTATTGATTCATTCTGGAGTATTTTTAATTTCATGTGTTGTGTTGTTCATCATTGTTTGTTTGCTCTTTAGTTCTTCTAGGTCCTTGTTAAACGTTTCTTGTATTTTCTCCATTGCATTTCCAAGATTTTGGATCATCTTGACTATCGTTACTCTGAATTCTTTTTCAGGTAGATGGCTTATTTCCTCTTCATTTGTTTGGTCTGGTGGGTTTTTACTTTGCTCCTTCATCTGCTGCGTATTTCTCTGTCTTCTCATTTTGCTTAACTTACTGTATTTGGGGTCTCCATTTCACAGGCTGCAGCTTCATAGTTCCTGTTGTCTTTGGTGTCTGCCTGCCCCCAGTGGGTGAGGTTGGTTCAGTGGGTTGTGTAGGCTTTCTGGTGGAGGGGACTGGTGCCTGTGTTCTGGTGGATGAGGCTGGATCTTGTCTTTCTGGTGGGCAGGACCACGTCCGGTGGTGTGTTTTGGGGTGTCTGTGAACTTATTATGATTTTAGGCAGCCTCTCTGCTAATGGGTGGGGTTGTGTTCCTGTCTTGCTAGTTGATTGGCATGGGGTGTCCAGCACTGTAGCTTGCTGGTCGTTGAGTGGATCTGGGTCTTAGCGTTGAGACGGAGGTCTCTGGGAGAGCTCTCGTTGATTGATATTACGTGGGGCCTGGAGGTCTCTGGTGGTCCCATGTCCTGAACTCGGCTCTCCCACCTCAGAGGCTCAGGCCTGACACCCGGCTGGAGCACCAAGACCCTGTCAGCCTCATGGCTCAGAAGAAAAGGGAGGAAAAAAAGAGAGAAATAAAAAAAATAAATAAATAAAATAAAGTTATTAAAATAAAAAATTATTAAAAAAATAATAAAATTAAAAAGTAATAAAATAAAGAAGAGAGCAACAAAACCAATAAACAAATCCACCAATGATAACAAGCACTAAAAACTATACTAAGATAAACATAAAAATCAGAAACTTGTCTGTGATAGACAGCAAACCCCAATTCTACAGTTGCTCCCAAATCCACCTCCTCAATTTGGGATGATTCGTTGTCTATTCAGGTATTCCACAGACGCAGGGTACATTAAGTTGATGGTGGAGATTTAATCCGCTGCTCCTGAGGCTGCTGGGAGAGATTTCCCTTTCTCTTCTTTGTTCGCATAGCTCCTGGGGTTCAGCTTTGTATTTGGCCCCGCCTCTGGGTGTAGGTCGCCCTCTGGTGTCTGTTCTTTGCCCAGACAGGAGGGGGTTAAAGGAGCTGCTGATTAGGGGACTCTGTCTCACTCAGGCCTGGGGGAGGGAGGGGTACGGATGCGGGGCGAGCCTGCAGCGGCAGAGGCCGGTGTGACGTTGCACCAGCCTGAGGCGTGCCGTGTGTTCTCCTGGAGAAGTTGTCTCTGGATCACGGGACCCTGGCAGTGGCGGGCTGCACAGGCTCCCGGGAGGGGCGGTGTGGATAGTGACCTGTACTTGCACACAGGCTTCTTGGTGCTGCAGCAGCAGCCTTAGCATTTCATGCCCGTCTCTGGTGTCCACGCTGCCTGTCTCTGGAGCTTGTTTAGGCAGTGCTCTGAATCTCCTCTCTTCATGCACCCCAAAACAATGGTCTCTTGCCTCTTCGGCAGCTCCAGACCTTTTCCCGGACTCCCTCCCGGCTAGCCGTGGTGCACTAGCCCCCTTCAGGCTGTGTTCACGCAGCCAACCCCAGTCCTCTCCCTGGGGTCTGACCTCCGAAACTGGAGCCTTAGCTCCCAGCCTCCACCCGTCCCAGTGGGTGAGCAGACAAGCCTCTCGGGCTGGTGAGTACTGGTTGGCACCGATCCTCTGTGTGGGAATTTCTCTGCTTTGCCCTCTGCACCCCTGTTGCTGCACTCTCCTTCGTGGCTCCAAATCTTCCCCCCTGCCCACTCCCGTCTCCATCAGTGAAGGGGCTTCCTAGTGTGTGGAAACTTTTCCTCCTTCACAGCTCCCTCCCAGAGGTGCAGGTCCCGTCCCTATTCTTTTGTCTCTGTTTTTTCTTTTTACTTTTGCCCTACCCAGGTATGTGGGGAGTTTCTTGCCTTTTGGGAAGTCTGAGGTCTTCTGCCAGCATTCAGTAGGTGTTCTGTAGGAGTTGTTCCACATGTAGATTATTTTTGATGTATTTGTGGGGAGGAAGGTGATCTCCACGTCTTACTCCTCCCGTCATCTTGAAGGTCCTCCTGAATTATTTTCTGAATAATTTCAATCCCTCCATTTTCTCTGTTCTGTCTTCCTGGAACTCCTATTTTATTTGCATATTATATTCTGTTCTGGTCTTCAAATTTTTTTCTCTTCTATTTTCCATTTGTTACATTTCTTCTGCTTTCTGGGATATTTTCCAAACTTTATCTTCCAAACTTTCTGTTGTATTTTGCATATATGTTGTCATAATTTTAATTTCCAAGAGCTCAATTTTTGGTCTTTCAATGAACTCTTATATAACCTCTTAATTTCCTTCTCTTTTTTTTTCCCTCTGAGCATATTAATTATAGCTTTTTAAAGTCTTCTTCTGCTCCTTGTATTATTTTTCTTTCTACTGAGCTCTTTAAAAAACACTTTTGTTTTGATCTCGGTTTTCCTATTCGAAAGTTGTCTCAGATGTTCGGTCATCCTTAGCTTCCTTCTCCTGTTTAAGAGTGAGGGATTAAGAAACTGGTTGGAAGCTGTGGTGTGTGTGCGTGTGCACACATGTGCTATTGTGGGTTATAGGAAGCTTGCCAATGGGAATTTCCTGCAGGGTGATCTTCCTAGGCTGTTTCATTGGGAGACTCCCATTTGTTAGTTCTTTGAGTCTTTTCTCTCAGTCTAGTCGATTTCCCCAGAGAGGAAACTTTCAGTCTCTGATTTGGTTACCAGCATTCTGAGACTGGAGTGAAGGAAAGGGGATGGGGGTCCACACTTTAGGAAGTAGAACTCCACTTGATCCCCAATTTTCTGTATGGTGCCCTGCCCCCTGAATCTTAAAGTCTCTCTGGCTACTTTCTTTAGAGAGTCAGCCTATGGACTTCTGAGATTGGGGGTGGTGGGTCGACAGATCTTGTGGGAGTGGGAGGGTGTCTATGTGCTTCTTGTACAGACTTGTAACCAGTCTTCTGTTCTCAGCCTCACTTTCACCCTGGAGCCACCAACTCCTGACTCTTTCCAAGGTTCTGTGACTCAAATCAGCCTGCTTCCAGGCTGCCCCACTGTCAGCACCGGTTTCAGCTTCTTTTGATCAGCAGCTATGTCAGTAATCACTTGTCCATATGCTTTCAGCTTCCAAAATATTTCTTTTCTTTCTTTTCCCTTGGTTCTTGTGGGTTTATATCTTTTTTTTAGCCATTTAGCACTGCTATTTTGGTGGGACTGATGGGGTAGGGGTAAAACTGTAAATTATGTTTTCAATTTGCCTCATTTAACAGGATTTTTGAGTATTAGAATTCAAACAGTGTAATGGTAAAATATAAACTGAGCTGCATTAATTCCTGTTGGACTCAGTCTGAGTTTTAAAATTTCCTTAGGGTGCTAAATTTGGTTGTTCCTGTAGGATTTTACATTTCCATAGGTGTGCTATTTATGTTAAATGTTTATATCAGAAAAAAAAGAAAACCTGAGAATCTATAAACCGTCTCAAGGAATTAGGAAAAGAATAGCAAATCATAATCAAAGAAAGCATAGGAAGGAAATTGCAAAGATAAAATCACAGTGAACTAGGAAACAATGTACAATAGAGAAATTCGGTGAAGTCCAAGGTAAAAACTCTGTTGAGACTGATCATAAACAAAATAGAGAAGGCCTAAATTACCAATATTAGAAATGAAAAAGGAGACCTCACCTTAGATACTAAGTAGATCATATTATAAACAGTAATAAATTTAAAAATTGTAGATGAATTGGACAAATTCTTAGAAAAATATCCTGCCAAAATGGCCATGAGAAATCTGAATATAATTTTTTTTTTTTTTTTGGCCACACCATGGAGCTTGAGGGATCTTAGTTCCCTGACCAGGGATTGAACCTGTGCCCCTTGCAGTGGGAGCACAGAGTGCTAACCACTGGACCACCAGGGAATTCCCTGAATATAAATATTTTTAAAAATTGACTCTTTAAGTTAATCATTCTCACAAAGAAAACTTCAGGCTGAAATGTCTTCACCAGAGAATTTGACCAAGCCTTAAAATAAGAAACAAGATCAATTTTACACAGACTCTTCCAGGGAATAGAAAAAGAGGGAACAATTCCCAAGTTGTTTTAAAGGGCCAGCATATCCTTGGTACCAAAATATGACAAGGACATTAAAAGTAAGGAAAATTATAGGTCAATCCCACACATAGATGAAAATATCCAAAATAGGGCTTCCCTGGTGGCGCAGTGGTTGAGAATCTGCCTGCCAATGCAGGGGACATGGGTTCGAGCCCTGGTCTGGGAAGATCCCATATGCCGCGGAGCAACTGGGCCCGTGAGCCACAATTACTGAGCCTGCGCGTCTGGAGCCTGTACTCCACAACAAGAGAGGCCGCGATAGTGAGAGGCCCGTGCACCGCGATGAAGAGTGGCGCCCGCTTGCCACAACTAGAGAAAGCCCTCGCACAGAAACGAAGACCCAACACAGCCATAAATAAATAAATAAATTGATTAAAAAAAAAAAAAAAAGAAAATATCCAAAATAAAATATCAGTAAGCTGAATCCAGCCATGTATGTATAAAAAATATAAAAGCATTGTGACCAAGTTGATTTGTTAAAAGGGTTTATTCTGGAAATTCCAGGTTGATTTCTCTTTCAAAAATCAATATAATTCATCACCTCAGCAGAAGAAAGGCAACATTTGTGTCCAGGTGACTATTTTAGATGCTCTACGGTCAGCAGAGTTTTGGATAACTTGGTTGTTTTCTCTATAAGCCACTAATCAAACCAGAGGTGAAGAAATTCTGTTCAGAATCTAGTCAAGGCTGAGTTCATTGGGGTTGGGGAGGAGAAGAGGGCAAGCCGGGAAGTACCGAAACTGGACCCAGACCCGGACAATGAGGAAGCTGAGGGCAGGGATAGAGGTCACGGCATCTGGTAAATAAGACTCTCAATAGGGAACAAATTCCCCTCCCTTCCGATAAATGCAAAGGCTTCCTGAAGTGAGTATGTGTTCTGGTTTTCAAAATATGTCAGTACTTCTCAAGAAGTACCCAATGTTTAATAGCAAGCACCTCGTCCAACTTCCTGTTGATAACATCTCAGTTGGGGTTAGCCCAGTTCCATTTGTTCCCAAGTCAAAGATGATGGCCATCTCTGACATATTGACCTAAAGAGGCCAGGGCAGTAGGGGCTTGTAGGAAAGCAGGAGAGCCAACAGTTATTTTCTCCCTTCAATCATGCTAGACATTCCTGGGAGAGACCGACGTCTTGGGGTATGGCCCTATTTGAAGTCAGCTACACATGATGTTTTCTCAGATTCTTGGGTTATTCTCTTTTGTTTTACCTCCTTGTTGTTTCCAAGGTTGAAGCCATGATGTTTTGTTTGTTTTGAACTGTCATGGTCTTACTCTAGCCTCGTGGTTAAAAGCTGCTCCTGGAGACACACAGTTCTGGGTTCAGTATCAGCGATGAAACTGACCTGAGTACATTTGATCAGGCACGACCCTTGGTTTCTGTTATAGTCACAACAGGTTTGAAGTGAGGACAAGTGACTTCCTTCCTCACAACCTCGCTGACCAGGTTATAATTCTGCCCCATAGACAGATAGTTATTAAGCAAACATTTATTAACAAGTACAGAACCATTTCTGTAAACTGTTTTTTAGCCTGAAGGAAGCTGCAGCTTTCTGTCCCTTCATAGGTGCTTTATCTACCACCTCACATGATAAGGACATTCAAAGCAGACTCACCAAATATCCAGACACAGGGGTCTCTTCCCTTGAGAGCTGGCAGTGAATGGAGAGTGAGCCAGGATCCTCTGAATCCATGGCTGTACAATGGAACCAGTTAGAGTGAACCCTTAAGGGTGAAAGTTACAGATGTCAAGGGTCCATGTATTTCATTTGTGCAATTGTGGGGAGTATCTCTAAAATATTTTTGCTGAGCCACATGTTTTAAATATCTTTAATTGCTCCAATCAGAGCCCATTTCTAAAATCCATCATGCTAGTTAATAAGCCACTGTGATCACAAAGGAAAACCCATTTCTGACACCTGCTATGCTGATTGGCAACGCATTAGATGCTGATTGAGATACAAATAACAGAAGCAGGTATGGTAACCAGGAGCACAGGCTTCCTCATGAGAATGCTGCTGCCCACCCCTGGACTGCCAATTATTTATCAGAATAGACCCCCTGAATTGTTGCTTAACCAGAGCAATATATATATCACACTGTATATATGGAAGTACTTAAAACTAAAATGTAGACATTGAAACAACCGTCTCTGCCACATCCTAATTAATAACCTGGACAAGTTATTCAACATTTCCATGCCTTAGTTTTCTCCTTTGTCTATACCCATGGATTGTTGGGTCAATAAAATAACATATGTAAAGTACTTAGGATTGTGTCTGACACACAAAAAACAATGAATAAATGGAAGCCTGTATTATAAGCGGCATACTGCATGCCATGGTACAGCTTCCACTTGCATCACAGAAGGCCCTGGCTCTCTGTCCAAGTTGGGGTAGAAATTGAGAGATGAGACTGGCGTCCACCTAGGTGCACTGGATGCTATTGCATATCAGGGACTGGGCTGTTGAATTAAATACCAGGCCCTCTTATAAACCAGGAAATCGATTTTCCTCAGTATTTCCAGAGGTGACTTATAATAATCAAACTCATTAGAGACTGATGTGGAAGTCAAATTTCAACTTATAAATCATAATAAGAAATACAGCTACCAAGTACATTGGGATATTTGAGTTCCTGGCAGTAGGTGATGATCTTTAGTGTGGGTTCATTTTATACAATGGATGCATTCCTGAAGACTCTGTGTTATTCAAAACCCATGTAATTCAAAGCAAAATTTCCCACATTAATAACTTTAAAGTATGGAAGAGTATGTCCCCAGAGCACATAAATTGACACCCATTGACCTGTAACTTCCTTTAAATGGTGCTTTTCATTTCTGTAGATGATCTCTGATATTTCGCAGAAATGAGTCTGCCAAATTGCAAGCATATCATATCATAATGGCTGTTAGGTCTTCTTCAAAGGCTTTTTATGACATCTAAAGTCTGGAATAAATGCATTGCTTTTGGTGCCTTTCTGCATCACCACACTATAAATGCTCTGATGACATGGTCACAGGATATTTAAAAACATATAATAACTGCACAGTTGTCACCAAAATCACTTGATGAAGTTCTGAGCCACATGAATAGCAGCATAGTTCACAAGATACTGATGACAGGAAGAGAGAATTTCTGTTTTAGAACCAGAGTGTCAGTTTGTAATTCACTTGTCTGAACAGCTTTGAAATTGAGCAATTCTTGATTTTTAATTCTGGGGATTTGTGTGATTTCTCTCTCATTTTGAGCACAAAATGAGACCTTGTGAATGTCTTGTATCACAATTTCAAATACATGTAATTCAAATTCACTTAAAATGTAACTGTGCTGGATTGATGAACTGTTGCTTTTGGGGTCATTTTCTTTTCAAAGAGGGTATAGTAGAAAGATGTTGGCTTTGAAGCCACCAGACAGATCTGGGTCCAATTTAGTTTTTGTCACTTATTAGCGTGTGGGACTTAGTTTCCTCATCTGTAAAATTGGAATTATAAATGCCCGTCATATAGGGTGATTCTGAAGATGAATAGTAACATTTACCCTTTATTAGAGGACTTACTATAAGCTAATCAATTTATATATATATATATATATATATATATATATAAATAATTGCATTAATCTTACAGAAATTCCACAAAGTAGAAATTATTATTCCATTGAGAAAAAAAGCCTCATGGACGTTAAGTTACATGACCAAGGCCTAATACCTGATAAGCAGCGGAACTGGGATTCAAACTCAGGTCTGAACTGGCTTCACATCAAGAGACACTACACTTTCTTCTAGAAGTAATTGAAATAATATCTTTAAAATGACCAAGAACTGTACCTGACATAAAGTGGACAATAAATGGCAATTGCTGTTATCATTATGATAACCTCCTCCTTCATGTCCAAAACACACACACACACACACGTGCACACGTGTATGAAATAAAAAAGAATCTGTATCCTACATTGCTTCAACCTTCTTCTTTATTCGCTTTCCCACGCATGTATATAAATATATAATATGAAAGGAGAAATGGAACTCCTCAAGGCCTTTCCAGAGAGCTTGAGACAAAGAAAAATACTTATTGCGTTTCTTCCTGAAAGAGATAACTCTGGCAAAGTCATTAGTTTCTTAGGGCTGCCATAGCAAACAGCCATGCACTGGGTGACTTTAACAACAGACGTTTCTTATTTCATAGTTCTGGAGGCCTAGACGTCTGAGATCAAGGTGTCTGCAAGGCTCCTTCCGTGGGCTGCGAGGGCTACTCTGTTCCAAGCCTGTCTCCTAGCTTCTGGTGGTTTGCCGTCAATCTTGGGCGCTCCTCGGCTTGCAGAAGCATCACCCCGACCTCTGCCCCTTCTTCACAGGTGTCTTCCCTCTGTGCATGTCCAGATTTCCCCTTTTTATAAGGGCACCACCAGTCATATTGGATTAGGGCCTAATCTAATGACCTCATTTTAACTTGATTTCCTCTGTTAAAGGCCCTACTTACAAATAAGCTCACATTCTGAAGCGCTGGGAGTTAGGACTTCAGCGTATCTTTTGGGGGGGGACACAAGCCCATAATGGTGTGTGTAGGGTATGTATGTGTGCGTAAGAGAACGTGAACATGGCTAGCACTAGACAAAAAAAAAAGGTTTGCTGTTGATCCTATCTACCTTCTAGAATGTCTCCTGGCATTTTGGATGTATGAAGTCATGACTTTTTTTTTTTTTTGAAGTCATGACTCTTCGAGTTGCAAGTGACAGATTCAACTTGAACTAGATTAAGCAAAGAGAGAAAGTACTGGGTTATATACTGAAGCTACAGAAATGACGGGGAAGGAATGGCCTTAAGGATCCAGGGATTCTAAAGCTGTCAAAATCTCTCTGTCTCTGTCCTTTTCCGCATGCTGCCTTCATGCTTCCAGCTGCTCCGTGAGGCTGCAAGCATGATACCAGACCACCCACCCCTTCCCTTCTTACAGCCTTGTAGCTAGAGCCTTCTTAACTGGTTAGGGGAAGATGCCAATAGGCTCTCCTTGGATCACATGACCTTCCCTAAACCAACCCCTGATTCTTAGGGGATGAGGAAATATACTTGGGTGTACCTGGGCCATCTGCCCATCTCTAGCCATGGGTCTGGGGCTGCTAGAACTGGCAAGGTTGAAGTTGGAGGGGAGTATTTCCCCAAACGAGAGGATAAAACAATCAGGGCTTATCACAGAAGGGCTTTGGGCTTGTTTGCAGCTTGAGGTACGGCTGAAGGCTTGTCTTCCTGCAAGCTCTGCTGGGGGCTCACGTCCCCAGCAGAGGTCTGATGGGTGCTTTTGCTCTGTGCTGGAATCTCATGTTCCTGGTTGTAGGATATGAGTTGCGTCAGGGACTGCCCTGCTCTACCAAACTCATTTTCCTTTCTTCCAGGGCACAGAGCTGTTGTATGGTTTCCAGCCTTTCCTGCAGTTTCACAGTTGCTAAGTGTTGACAAAGTTCTGAATTCTAGCCAAAGGAATGTGCTTGGACGTGATGCGCGCCACTTCCACATCTGACCCACGTGACTGCCTACCCTCCACGTTCTTTCCCCTCCTGCCAGCCTGATGCAGATGGGCACAGCAGCTTGAGTCACATTGAAGTTGGTGGAACCACAACATGGAAGGAGCATAGGTTCCTGAATCCCTGCTTGGAGGAAAGACATCTGCTCCGCCGACTTTGATGCTACTTTGGACTTTAAACTTCTATTGTTAGAGCGATTACAAATTTCAGAGTTTGTTATAGCAGCGAGTGTTGTCCTAACCAACAGGTAGATTTCCTTCCCTTTCTTCACCTTTGCCTTCATCACCCCTGTTTTCCCAAATAGCTGCAGTGGATCCAGGACCAACAGAGCTGGGTGACTCCTGACTTTGCTACTTACCGGCAGGGTGACTTGAAGGAGGTCATCCATCTTCTCTGAGGTGCAGTTTTCTGACCTGTAGGATAATCATGTTTATCCAACACCTTGCAGGCCTGCAAGCCTTGTAATTACCCAGCCTCAAGGCCAAAGAGCCAGAGACATCAACAATTTATTGGATAGGGAATCTTACATATCCGAAGCAAAAGTCCTGGAGTGACACCCCACCGTGTACGGCAGACGGCAGGACATGACAACAGTCTTCATTACTGGGGGAAGTGAGAGTTTACCATTTATTTGGGGGATTGACGTCAGGTTGGCTCATCGGTTACCAGGGAAACCAGCAGCTGGGGGAGGGGGCAAGCATGTGGTCAGTTACTGATTCAGCCCTATGATTAAGAGGATTGGACAGTCATTGAGTAGGGTGTGTGTGTAGGTGAAGCAGGCACTGGTCCAGCAGGGGATGTACAGAGAGCAAGAGTGCAGCCATCTTGAGTGGTCTGACCATACACTACTTCACAAGGCTGACGAAAAGTTTGAACTATAGAGGGTATATGAAAATACTTAAATGCTGATTCTAGGTGTTGATAGTATTGTGTTTTATTTAAACTGCCGCAGGGTGACTTCATCCAAAATGACTTCCCGCCTGGCTCTGGCTGCATTGAAGACTACCTTGTCAGCTAGGAAATTCCTCAGCCTCAGAAGAAAGCCTTCCTGACTCAGAACACAAAGTTATGTACTTGGGCTGTGGTAAAATGCTGCTGTCATTGATCCTTCTTTCTACAGGGGGGCAAACCCCAGCAGATATTAAATCCCAGGCTCTGGCTCTGCCTCTCTGGACTTCTCACGTAGGAATCATTCTCAGTTCCAGACTCACAGACCTCTGCTTCTCTAATTTATTTTCTCATTCATTCGTTTGCCCATTCATGCATGTGTCCATCGGTTTGCTTATCCATTCATCCACACAACAAATATTTATTGCATGCCAACTCTGTGCTGGAGATACAGAATTGAGAAGGAAAGGCATGGATTTACTCCCATGAGAGTGATAAAGTTCTACAACCAGTACTGGGTGCTGCAGAGGCTCAGAGAAGGTGCTCGGTCCAGGTGCTGAGGTCAGGAAGGGCGTTCCACAAGTAGTGATGCCAAGCACAAGTTCTTCCAGGCAAAGGGATGGCAAAGCTCTTTCTACCACAACTACCAGCTACCCCTGAAATCAGGCTACTGGGGTCTTCCACTTGCTAGCCGCATCATTTAGATACCCTGTCACCACTACCACCACCGCCTCCCTTTCTAAGCCCTGCCCTGCCCAACTTCCAAACTCCTTAAGAATACAGTGCCCTGTGTAGCCCTATAACTATCAAAAATTCTTTCATGCCTCCCTCCCTCCCCACGACCACTAACATGGCACTCAAAGGGTCATCAGCATCTTTAAGGCATTCTGTATAAATGTATGTAGTATGTACAGTCTTAAAAATATTCACAATACATGTGTATATATGCAAATGCCTTAAAATGTAATATATAGGTATACATGTTTGCATACATACACATACACAATGCATATGTGTGTATGTGGATATACAAATATATAATCTGCAAATTTCTAAGAAAACTAATTGTTCAGTTGGGGCTGCCTGTTGCTACCTCAGACACTAAACTTTATTAAATTTCACCAAAAGCAGAAATAAAAGGCAGCCTACAGCTTGTTTTGCTATCTAGAGAAAGCCAGCAGACCCAACAAACTTTGGAAGCGCCTGGCTGATGCAAAAGTTACTCAACCGCTTCCTTTGAGAAAGCTTTACTATTGGAAGTGTGTTAACGATTTCTTCCCTTCCTTTGGTGTCTAGAATAATGTGTCCTGTGATACATGCCAAGGTTTGAATGACTAACAGCTGATAGTAATTGAGTATTTACTGAGGGGTGGGATGGGAGATGTATTTTGTATATATCATTATCTCCACCATACTCTCTGTGGTATCTCCCTGTTAATGACTCCTAAATTGTTAGAATTATTTATGGCCATGAGAGTGACCCCTAGAGCTGAGAGAGAGGGTGGAAGCATTTTCTTAGATTTTATGAACAATTACAATGAGAATAACAGTGATAGCATTTATAAGAGCAATAATCAACATATATTATAATTAACAATTATAATACTAATTTACACCTATTACTTCATTTACGTCTCAGTGTTTGAGCTACTACTTCATTTATTTCTTGCAACTGCTCTTTGAGGTAAGTTCTGGTAATATCATCCCGATTTTACAGATGAGGAAGATAAGGCACAGAGAGGTTTAATGATCTGCCCAAAGTCACACAGCAGTGGCAGAAACAGGGTTTGAACTCGGGCTGTCTAGCTCTAGAATCCATCCTCTTTACCACTAAGGCTTTCACTACTCTTATGCAATTTAGTCCTGGAAGGACAAGAAGAAGAGCCATCTAGCTGAGGCCCCAAAAGCCCCAGAAGAGCCCTGGCTCTGAACTCCAGGCCCCAGATTTCTGGCTTCCCTTTTCCAGCAGGGGGCGCCCATAGTCCACATTTTCTGGGTTCCTGCTAAAAGACTGATGCCTCAGTTATTGAGAACCACAACTCAAGACACTTTATCAGTAGAAGCCCTGATTTTAAATTTTGTCTATCACCCTTAAAGCAATGATCCAATACATGGAAATAATCAAGGGAATGATCCAGTACATTTCTTGGAGGACCTGCAATGGGCATGGATAACCACAAACCCAATAAACCTGCAGAAGCCCCAAGCAGATAAACCAGAAAGACATTAGAGGCACAGATTTCTCTTATCACACTCAGAAAACTAGCCCCAGCTCTCAGGGTGGCCTTGACCACATCAGTCCTCCCCCCAGGCTGTAAGTCAGGGGCCGTGCTGTGCTTGCTGCATTACCCCTTTGGAACTTGTGCCCAGGTGTTTTTTCTCTAGTGACCTTTGTCATATCCTTTGCAGGAAATTAGCTCAGAGGAGCAACCCCAGAAGGCCAAACTTCAACCTGCACCATAGACAGAAATGCCAGACCAGATTTGGCAGGACTTGTACGTTTCACAGTGCTGAGAGAATAACTTTGAGGGGTATGTCCCCCACCCAGACGCTCCCTCCACCTTTGCAATAGTCTGCAATAAAGATCGGGTGAGGGGCCTCACCTTAAAAGGGGGCTTCTCAGTCTAGGGGCAGTAACGGAGTTGATTGCCCTGGGGATGCAAGTTTCTCCAACATCTTACACATTCCCCAGCTGCCCCGAGGAGCCCTAGCAGTTTTCAGGGGACCCTCTTCAGCCTCTCCAAGTCATCCTTTTTCTGTGCATACTTTGGTATTAGAAATCTGATTCAAAATTGAATGAGAGGGAAAACAGAGAGAAATACCCCGAGGCCAGCCTCCAGGGAGATTGCCTGGGTTCAGATTCTAGATCTGCCTCATGTGGGCTGAGCAGGCCCCAGGCAGTTTATTTACCTTTTCTCTGCACCACAGTTTTCTCATTTGTGAAATGAAGATAATAAAATGCACCTCCTAGGATCGTTGAGCACCTCCAGTGAGTTCAGGCAGGTAAAGATTAAACACAGTGCTTGGTGCACAGGAAATACTGCCTCAATCTTAGCTGTTGTAATTAAACCTAGTCATGCAGGCAGCTCTTTCACGACTGCAAACCTTATTGGGACCAGGGCAGTTTTCTCTGCTCTGGTGACACTGGTAAACTTCCTGCCTTCCTCCGGGGACATGAGGCTTCCCCACCTCCTCCAAACTGCACACTCCCTCCTTCAAGGTAGTTAACTAGAGGCCACGCGGAAGTTTTCTCTCCTGGAATCGGGTTCCTCGTGACTAACTGGCTGCTGGGAGTGGAGTTCAGTTGAAGTTCAAGAAGGCCTCGGTTCTGACTTTTACTGCGTATTGATTTGTGGCACTTAGAAGCCAAAACGCTGCGGGCACAACAATGTGGCCCTTCTCAGGTGGCCCTGTTTACCCTCCGGGAGCAGGCAGGGTGTGGCCTGAATTTCTGAGCACAGCACAGGGTGTGGTGACAACGCTGGGTGTGGCTGCCCAGAACAGGCCTTGGAGAAAGCAGCTGGGAAACAAGTCCCGGAGACCCGGGTCTGAATGCGGAGGCCGCGGTGTTCCCGCTCTGTTGTGGAGCAGCTGTGGGAACTCGGGTTCTCTGCTCCTCAGACACGACTACAGCAATAATAACAGTATCCCTTTACTGAGTGCTTACTAGCCACACGAGGCACCCCGCAGCTCTCCCTTAATTAAGACCACGGGCTGTGTGTGAGTCCCAACATCACCACTACTAGCTGCACGACCCTAGAGACTTTACTTATCTTTCTCTTCCTCAACATCCTCACCTGTGAGAAGTGCGGTGGTTAAAGGTACCTTCCTCGAGGGCAGAGCTGGAGGCACCCATCTGACCCCATGGCCAAGGTGCTGGAGCCTGGAGAGCCCGAGAGGGGGAAGGCAGAATTAGATCATGTGATATCGGAGGAGGGGGATTTATCTTGGTGTCTTTAGGATGCTGGTTCCATGCGGGTATGCAAGGCTAAGAATCCAGGAAAGAATTGCCAGAGAAGGAATTAAAATAAGATTTGATATGAAAGTATCAACCTTGATCCTGAAATAAAATAAACCAACTGGCAACGGCAGACGCTGAGCAGCGTCCTGAGCATAGAAAACCAAAACCTGACTCACCGAAATCAGTGCGAACAAAGCTGAGATCAACCACATAAAATATTTTATGGCCCATAGAAGTCTTTCAATTAAGTAAGTAAAGTATGTGGGGGAAAAAACACCTTCCTTTTCAGGTTGTAGGAGGATGAAGTGGAAAGCCCTAGAATAGCTTCTGGCCCCAGGTAATGTTGAGCAAGCGTTAGCAATCACTAATGTAGATTTCACATGTCTGATTTCATGCCATCTCATAACAATCTTGTGAGGTAGGGCCTCTACCGAGGAGAGGCTCAGGGCAGGCTGAGAGAAGCAAGCAAAGCTGGGATTTGATCCCAGGATTATCTGACTCTGAATCCCAAACTCTGGGTCCAATATCACTGTGGCTTACTGCCTTTCATTTACCAACTCCACGTGAAGAAACACTGGTTGAGCGCCTTACCACGAGCCAAGATGTTGTGACCTTTTAAAATTCATTGACAGTTCCAACAACTCAATTCATAAGCGCACACAGAGCTCTTCCAACTGGGGACTGGGCTGGGTCCTGGATCCATCTCCGCGAGCAGAACGCTGGTCTTGCCCACAGGAGCTCACAGGACAAATAGTAAATGAAGAAGAGACCCTGAGTTGGCACCTCTACAGGTCTAATGACTCTGCTTGCAACTCCATTTGGACAATTTCTTGAGCTCCCTTACCTCTTTTGAGGGCCTTAACTAAACCATCAACTCTCACTTTGCTTGAAATTCCTATTTCTAGGTTGAGGTTTAAAGTGGACTGTTAAATGAAGAGAAAGAAAGAAACTGGGAGAGACATTGGTCATCTATTCCTCAGTCATCAGTGTATCCTTGAAAGACTAGAAGATTTGATAAGGGCTTGAAGAAAGGAAAGACCCCTGTAGGGTACACACCCCTCTTGACATGGGTCTCCACTAAGTAGTGGGCTTTGGGAAATTGCTTCCAGATTCTGGAAAAGAAGTCAGAAAAAAATGTCACCCACTGAGAAATTAGGAAGAAAGTCATTGATGAGATGGGCTGTCTGCAGGTGTTCCCCACCCCCAAGATGTGCTGCCCAGGAAGACTTGAAATACCAAGATCAAATCCATGCCTTAATGAAACATGGAATACTCTTTAGGCACTATGAGAAACAGTGGGCATTTGAAGATGAAGCAAACCCTGGCCCCTGCCCCCCAGGTGCCTCAGAACCTGGAGCTAAATGTAAACAAAGAAAGGTGTAACCTAATCAACTCAACTAATCTGTGCTTAAAGCTTTGATGTGACAATAAAAGTATGTGGCCAGCATGGTGTCCCAGAAAGGAAGCATTCAGGCCCACTCCCTTAGTGTTTATCCAGCCCCCTGGAGGGCCAAGGTTCCTATCAGGAGAGTTGTGAGCTACCTGGGCTAGAGAGAGCTTTGTAGGACTTTCCATACCTGGGTAAATTTGCTGCATTAATACTTACAGAGGCTTCCTCTGTGCCCAGAGCTGTTCTAAGCACTTGACATCTGATGGTCCACTTAATCCTCACAATAAACCTATGGAGTAGATGGACTGTCCCCCCAACAACTCCAAAATTTGATGCCTTGAGAGGTTAAGTAACTTATTGAAGGTGACTATCTCATACAGCTTGTTAGGTGGCAGGGAAGGGCCTTCTAGCACTGGGCCCCCTGCTCTTACCCACAGCACTAGCAGTTCTTCTGTAGGCACCAAAATAGCCTTCTCATGAGTGGTTTGGGTTCCTTGGTCACTTGATCCTGTGTGGGTAGCACACAAAACATGAAGGCCTCTCATTGTGATTTAATTATGTGGCATCAGATTTATACCCTAGTCTCATGTAAATATGGGCCCCATGCATTGGTCTCCCTGAGCGTGACAACCTCAAGGTGCTCAAAGAAAATAAAATTCCTTACCAAGGACCAAACCCAAAAGCAAATGGGTCAGTGTCCCATCAGAAAACAGATGATACGACGACACACAGCAGCAGAACCAGGGGTAGAACCCAGTTGCCTTGGCTTCAGTCATGGTTCTTTATCCTTGGAAAGGAAAAGAAAGGACTTAAAATGTACAGGAATCAAGTTCTGAGAATGTCTAAGCCAACTTAGAAATATCCTTTTAATGTGTCCCACGATTGAGGACTTAAATAGGTACCATGGAGTTTTTTGCCTATCAACATCCTCACTCATGGGGCATGGGTTCCCTCAGGGCTGGGACTTTGAGGCCCCCATAGAGGGGATGGAAGCCCAGGTCCCAGTGACAATGGGGGAGGTGGGGGGAGAAGGGGACCAAAGGAGGACAAGCCTTGTTTAGAATCTCCAGGTAAGTGTTGAGCAGAGAAGGTGGACTTGAGGAACCTACGGCACTTTGGAGAGATATTGAAATGGGTTGAGTTAAACAGAAAATGCCTGATAGGCCCCCAGAGAAGTTCTTTTTTTGTTTGCTTTTTAAAATAAATTAATTAATTTATTTTTTGCTGCGTTGGGTCTTCGTTGCTGCGCGCGGGCTTTCTCTAGTTGTGGCCAGCGGGGGCTACTCTTCATTGTGGTACGCGGGCTTCTCATTGCAGTGGCTTCTTTTGTTGTGGAGCACGGGCTCTAGGCATGCGGGCTTCAGTAGTTGTGGCACACAGGCTCAGTAGTTGTGGCTTGCGGGCTCTAGAGTGCAGGCTCAGTAGTTGTGGCGCATGGGCTTAGTTGCTCTGTGGCTTGTGGGATCTTCCTGGACCAGGGCTTTGAACCCGTGTCCCCTGCATTGGCAGGTGGATTCTTTACCACTGCACCACCAGGGAAGCCCCCCAGAGAAGTTCTTAAACTTTTCCTGTTAGAGCCTTAGGACTGTGTGTGGTTAGGGAGAGAAGGGCCTAGGGCCCTAGGGGTGTTGGTGTGGAAGTGGCCTGGGATTTTAGAAGGTTGATGGCAAGGCTCCCAACCCCTCCCATTTCCAAGCCCTCGAGGTATTAGAGCAAGATCCAGAGGATGCAGTTCTAGTTAGAAAGTAGCTTGGATTTGACCCTATTGACAACGTCTTATAAGAATAAGGCCTCCAGGTTTTGGGAAAAGGTGCCTCTGGAATCCAGGAAATCTGAAAGAGCCAGAAAACATTCATTGCTTTAATCCAATTCAATTCAACTCGGCTCAACTCAACTGAATTCAACATATTCAACTAAACATTTACTGTGTACCAGGCGCTGTGCTGGGAGCTAGGAATACAGCAGTGAACAAGATAGGCAAAACCTTCTCCTGCCTGCAAGAAGTTCATAATCTAAAGGTAGAGACAGATAAAAATACGATTAAATCCACATTTAATTACACATTGTAGCACACGCCACGAGACCCCTGTGGCAAAGAATAAAGGTGGAGAGCTGCTTTAAGACAGGGTCCTCCTCCTCTGAGCATTGACGCTTCCTCTGCAGCTCGTGGGATGAGGGGCCCCCAGGGAAAGCGGCTGCCGATTAGCGGCCCATCCCCCTGCGGTTCTCCCTCTCTAGAATCAGCCCTGCCAAAGACTAATTGCTTCATCCAGCCCTCTGATGCTGTCGAAGATTTTTTTTTTTTTTTTAATTGTATCTAGATTTTCCAGTTTTTCCTGGCAGAGGCTTTGGTCTGCTGTACACTACTCTATCCTAAATGGAAGTGGAAGTCACATGACTTTTACGTTCATGTCCTTTTTAACTATGCAAGTTGCACACAAATACATCTCTTTATAAAAAAGTTAATTTAAAACAACGGGAGTAGTTGGAGTAACTGTGATGGTTCTCTTGGCCCCTTTTCATGACTTTCTGCGTGCCAATAGGTGACTGTTATGGGTGAACCTTTCTTACCCTCCCTGATGTCTCTCCTCCATGTGACCTTATGACACTCCTGCCCTCTACCTTCCTCTCCTTTTCTGCTGTGGCTAGAAGAGGGAGGTGGCTTAGCCTAGTTGGTGGATTTGGGAGCAGTACTGAGCATGCTCACCTCAGGTTTTCCCCTCTCTTCCTCCTGGGAGTGAGCTGTCTGCAAGAGAATTCTCCTCTGCCCTAAGTATCGCCAGCTCATCCCCACCTCTCCCCCTCCCACAGTGTGGGAAGGCCATTCCAGTCCTCTGTTACCCTGATGGCGCAGGTAAGTTAGCCCAATCCTGGGCTTAGCTCATCTGGACCGCGCACCAAGCATGCTCTCTGGCTTAACCTTTATCAGTAAGAAAGGGAATATTTTGAACCACATCTGACATGCCTTTGGTGAGACGTGATTCTCATCCCAAATCTCAGCTGCAAGAGAGCGCAGGAAATGTAATTTTTAGTTTTCCAGGCTCTGTAGTACAGAAAGGCGCGTTAGGAAAATGTGGCATGGAATGCAGAGGGCCAGCTCCCCGTGTCCACCTTGAGTGTTGGTAGTTTGTGTGATAGCTTATCTCCCGTCTACACCCCAGGGCAGTTAGTATCTGAAGTCTTCTAATCAGAAACCCACAGTTGAGGTATGTGGCTCAGTATTAAAATTGTATCATCTACCTCTACGCACTGGTGTGAAATGAATTTTAGCAACAGAACCTGACAGTTGTTGCCTAGTCAAATTAGTTTAGATCAGTTTGCAACAGGTTCCTAGAAATTAGATATGTACATATTAAATTTTGATAAATACTCTCAGGTTACTTTCTAAAGGATCTTTACCCACTCTCCTATTAACAGTGGTGGAGAATGTCCTTTTCCCGTAACCTCAGCAACTCTGGGGTCTCTTTCTTCATTTCATTTGCATGTCCTCCTTATTTATTCTGAAAGTGCAAATAGTAATACAGTAAACTATAATAATTAAGAGCTATTGAGCGAAGTACTACGTTGCACTAATCACTTTGCAAACATGACGTCATTTGATTCTGAAACACTATCAGATAGATATGAGCTGCCTCTGTTTTACAGACCAGGCAACAGAAGCTCAGAGAGGTTTGAAAGCTTTCCAGTTGTTCAGAACGGTAAGGAACAAAGCAGGAATGTGAACAAAGGCGACCTGTTCCAAAGCCTGTGCATTTAGGAGCAGCAGAAGTGTCAAAAAAAAGAGCCAGATTTAATGACAAGGGTTACTATTGTTTTAAAAATAGTATTTAGTTGGTTTTTGATGATTCAAATGGTAGTTCAAGGTCATGGTTATAAATATCAAGTCTCTTACCCTCCAGTAGTACACAAATAAGGGCTTCTTTTTTTTAGAAGGAAAATCATCCTTAGGATTTAAGGAACTTTCTTCCTATGCACCCTAGGTGGCTTGCATTGATGTGATCACTCACCTCAACTATCTGTATGGGAGCTGAGTGGAGATTTTATAACAGGGAGGAGACCAAAGATTTCCAGTTTCGAAGTGGCCAGTCCAAAATTCCAATCAATAGATTCAGCTCCTTAGTGTTTGCCCTGGTAGCGGGAACTTAGAAGCAGATACAAGGGGTATGTGTGTGTGTGTGTGTGTGTGTGTGTGTATGTGTGTGTGTGTATGTGTGTGTTGTGCCTTATAAAAGTGTCTAAGTGTATAGAAAACAGACTTGTGGTTGTCAAGGTGGAGGGAGGGTGGGAGAGGGATGGACTGGGAGTTTGGGATTAACAGATGCAAACTATTATATAGAGACTGGATAAACAACAAGGTCCTACTCTATAGCACAGGGAACTATATGCAATATTGTGTAATGAACCATAATGAAAAAGAATATGAAAAAGTGTATATATGTATAACTGAATCACTTTACTGTACAGAAGAAACTAACACAACATTGTAAATCAACTATACTTCAGTAAATAAATTTTTAAAAATGAATAAATAAAAAGGGTCTAAATGGGAGAGTAAAAGGAGAAGTAGGGTATGTGCATTTGTGGCAGAAGGTCAGTGACAGCAATTTGGAGAAGCTGGCCCTGGTCCCCATTTCTTGGAAAACCAGGAGACTTTAAAAGATGAAGAGCAGTTTACAGGTTGCTGGGACCAGTCCCGGAGTAATTTTTTTTTTTTAGTTTATTTATTTATTTTGGCTGCATTGGGTCTTCATTGCTGCACGCGGGCTTTCTCTAGTTGCGGCGAGCGAGGGCTACTCTTCGTTTCGGTGCACGGGCTTCTCATTGCGGTGGCTTCTCTTGTTGCGGAGCACGGGGTCTAGGTGCGCCGGCTTCAGTAGTTGTGGCTCGCGGGCTCTAGAGTGCAGGCTCAGTAGTTGTGGCGCACGGGCTTAGTTGCTCCGCGGAATGTGGGATCTTCCCGGACCAGGACGGATTCTTAACCACTGCGCCACCAGGGAAGTCCCCCGGAGGGATTTTTTCATTTATTTAAGATAAGATAATGAGGGCTCAGTGGGTACTCTCTGTCCTCTCCCTCCTCCCATCTCCACGCCCACTTCAACCCACCCCACTTAGCTTCTAAAGACACCACTTCCCTTTCCACTCTCGGGTCAGAATCTACAGAGGTGAGGCCTTAGAGTCTGTATTCTCTAACCAGGTCTGCAGATGAGCTGGATTGTCAACGAGGCTTGCAGCCCAGTAGGGTCCCAGTTGGATTTGCTGTGAAGCTGATGAAGCTTCCAGGGCCTCACTTGCACGGGCCCTTCCAAGTCCTGGGAGGGAGCCGGTGTCCTGCTCCCTCGCCATTTGTTTTTTTTTGATATTTGCAGAAGTATGATGTTTCAACTGCAATTGGTCAAGACTCTTGTCTGCTTCCTTTGTGACTTCTGCTAAGGTTAGTGGGACTGGAGCAGCTTTGCACACTTTGTGGACTCTCTTAAAGGACTACTAACTGGGGAATTTCATTTTGTTTGGGCTTAGTAGGATGTATTCAAGTTTTCATGTTACTTCTGTGCTGTGTTATTGTCAGTGTGGGAATAACATCCAGGAATATTTTTATCACCCACTGGGCTGGCTCAACCTGGTGGCAATGTGAAGCTGCAGGGCCAGAGGCTGTATTGCAATAAGAGAAAATCCTGTGGCATCTGGCCCAGATGTGCCAGTGGAAGAGAAGCAAGGTTTGAAATGTACAGGGTCAGAAGCTAGCCCAGGGGAAATGCTCCCAGACATCAGGCATGTAAAATCATAAGCATGGGACTCAGTTCTCCTCCTCAATCCCTGGTCCAAACAAAAGTTCCTTCCTGTCAAGAATCTACTCAATAGTACAATGAATATCATTCAAAGTGAAGCATAACGTGTATTTTCTTTTTGATGGAATCACATGAAATAGACTTTTTCAGAATTTCTGTATTTATAGGGCACAAACCTGTAGCATTCCTACAAAAGTGAGTACATCTGTGTGTGAAGCCGCATGTTTTATACATCCAATGATTAATAATAAAAAAACAAATTTTAATCAACCATACCAGAGGAAAGACTGACTTGTCTTTCTATTCTCGCTCTATAAAAAAATTATGAAATTGTTGTCATAGAAAGAGGCTATGCAGCCAAAAAATGTAGAAAACAAGTGTTGTTGAAATGGTCAAGGGGGTTTGTGAAGAGGCAGTATATTGTTAGAGTTTCTGTAATGTTTAACATATCTATCAGCTTTTAAAATTTACAGTTTATTGGGATTTCTTTTCTCATTTGAAATAAATGTTCACAATCATAACTGATTTCATATTTTGTATTTGTGCTCATAGCTTTGTATTCTTTTTCTTAAAAGCCTCTTCCCTCTCAAATGGAGAAGCTTCAGATCCCACAAAACTATACCTACTCTTGAGTAAATTATGCTGCATTTCTGAGACTCATTTCCCATATGGCTGCCAGCCCATCTCTGCCAGCCCATCCGTCTCTTCCTCCCACCCCCTCCAATAAGGTTGTATTTCTCCCTGACTTTTTTGTCATTCTCATTTGCCAAGATAATCTCTTAAAAAAAACCATTTACAATTCTAGTATTTATTATCTATTTAGTTGCCAATGTAAAAATTCAATATCATGTTTCATCCATGTTATATCTAACCCTGGGTTTTTTTTTTCATTTTGTTTTTTTGGTTTTTTTTCTGTCTTTCATTTCAGCAGTTTGATTATGAAGTGTCTGGGTGGGGATTTCTTTGGGTTTATTGTTTGGGGGATTTAATCAGCTACTTGAATCTGGAGGGCTTTTTTTTTTGGTCTTTCAACAAATTGGGGGAGTTTTTACATTATCTCGTCAAATATTTCTTCAGCCCTGTACTTTCTTCTCTTTTGGGACTCCAATGACATGAATGTTAGATCTTTTGTTATTCCCCCACAGGTCCCCAAGGCAGTGTTCATTTCTTTCAATTGATTTTCTCTATATTGTTCAGACTGGATAATTTGTATTGATCTATCTTGAAGTTTACTGACTCTTTCCTCTGTGGTCTCTGTTATTGAGCTCATCCAGTGAGTGTTTTTATTTTGGATGTTTTATTTTTCAGTTCTAAATTTGCACTCGATTCTTTTTTTATATCTTCTATTTCTTTGCTGAGATTTTCAGTTTTCTGTTTGTTTCCAGAATGCCCATAATTGCTTTTAAGAGAATTTTTGTGAAACTTCCTTTGTCAACACTTCTGTCTGTTAGTATCTGTCGATTTCTTTTCTCATGCAAGATGAGGGTGCCCTGGCTCTTGCTATAACAAGTAATTTTGGATTATATTTTAGAAATTCTGTATATTATGTTATGAGACTCTGGTTCCTCTTTAAATCTTCTATTTTAGCAAGCAGTCAACCCATTTAGATTTAGAACACACATCCTGGCCCACTTTTGTGGGCTGTGGTTTAACTTTTAAACTTTTGCAGTACCTTTCTGGTCTGCCCCACTGTGTACTACTGAGAGGCCAGTCTGAAACCTGGGTGGTATTCCACATTATGGTTCAATTCTCAAAGCTTTTGATGTGTTGATTCTGGTCAGTTTACTGCTTGAGCCACTCAGAGATGAGCCTGGGACTTCATACTTTGATTAAAAGGTCTCTTTCTCCTGCTCCCTCCTCTCCATAATCCTCTCCCAACTCTCTAGTTGGAAGGGGGAGGGGATGCTGCCTCTTTGCTGCTTAGTGCTGGGTAGGCATTGTCAACAGGGCTCTACCCCACAGTCTCTCACCACCGTGCTTGGTGGCAGGAGACGAAGCGCTGCTTCGCCATGTGTTTATTTAATGCAGAATAGGGATAGTTTTCAGAGCTCCTCACCACAGCAGAAAGGGAAGGGGAGACTCTTTTTTGCTTGACATTCACTTTGTGCAGAGTGGGGATAATGATTGGCCTCTATCCCATAGACTCTGCAGCATGGTGGGCAATGGACAATGGGGGATGTTGCATCTTTTAAGGTATTTGTCTGGACTAAGACATTTATATTCAAAAACGTTCTATCCTGTAGAGTCATCCTCTTGGTCCTTTTTTGAGAGAGTTGTTTTTTGTTATTTTTTTTTGTTTGTACCTGGTAGTGGTTCCAGGTTGTGGGCTGCTCTAGCTCCCAGGATATATGACAGGAAATCAGATAAACAAAAAACTACCTCAAGGAACTTACTGCTGGGTTGTCCTTCAAGTTCTACGTTCTCCAGCTGGTCTATCATCTTTTTGTCACCTTTCAGAGTCTACTTATAGTTGCTTTTTTTTTTTTTTAATTTTGTTTATTTATTTATTTTTGGCTGCGTTGGGTCTTCATTGCTGTGCGAGGGCTTTTCTCTAGTTGCGGCGAGCAGGGGCTACTCTTTATTGCAGTGCGTGGGCTTCTCATTGCATTGGCTTCTCTTGTTGCAGAGCACAGGCTCTAGGCTCGTGGACTTCAGTAGTTGTGGCATGTGGGCTCAGTAGTTGTGGCTCACAGGCTCTAGAGCACAGGCTCAGTAGTTGTGGCACGTGGGCTTAGTTGCTCCGCGGCATGTGGGATCTTCCCGGACCAGGGCTCGAACCCGTGTCCCCTGCATTGGTAGGCGGATTCTTAACCACTGCACCACCAGGGAAGCCCTATAGTTGCTTTTATTTATTTTTTTTTAACATCTTTATTGGAGTATAATTGCTTTACAATGTTGTGTTAGTTTCTGCTGTATAACAAAATGAATCAGCTATACGTATACATATATCCCCATATCTCCTCCCTCTTGCGTCTCCCTCCCTCCCACCCTCCCTATCCCACCCCTCTAGGTGGTCACAAAGCACTGAGCTGATCTCCCTGTGCTATGCAGCTGCTTCCCACTAGCTATCTATTTTATATTTGGTAGCGTATAGATGTCCATGCCACTCTCTCACTTCGTCCCAGCTTACCCTTCCCCCTCACTGTGTCCTCTTTTATGTTTTACTCTAGAGTTTTCTGTTATAATCAGCAGGAGGAATAGAGTGGAATGCACTTATTCATATCTTGACTGGAACCAGAGGCCCTTTTCTTAGGGCTTTGATTAATCCCATTATGTCTGTAAATGTACTTATTTTATAGTTTCTTTCTGACAATTCCACCATATGACTTTCTTCTGTTGTGTCTTTTGCAGTGACTGCTGACTCTTGCTTATAGTGTTTGTTAGTTTGGCTTGTGAACTTAAATCAAAGTAGGGCTTTCTCTGTGTTATGGGGTAAGAGCGTGTTCTTCCAGAAGTGTTTTACGTTTGCTCATGTCCAAGGATTTATGTAAAAGATTTCAGTTTCAGCTACTGTAATCAAAATTGTGTGATATTGGTGAAAGGATGGACACATAGATGAATGAAACACAAAGTCTAGAAATTGACCCATGCATATATGGTTAGTTGACTTTTTTGACAAAGATGCAAAGGCAATTTAATGGAGAAAAAATAATCTTAAAAAATGATGCTGGAACAATTGGACATGTATATTAAAAAACTAACCTTGACTCATACATTATATACAAAAATTAACCCCAAATGGACCATAGACCTAAATGGAAAACCTGAAGCTATAAAACCTCTAGAAGAAAAAATAGGAAAAAAATCTTTGTGACCTTGGGTTAGGCAAAAATTTCTTAGGATACAAAATGTATGATCTATAAAAGAAAAAAAATTGATAAATTAAACTTTATCAAAATAAACACATCAGCTTTCAGAAGGTACTGTTAAGAGAATGAAAAGACAAGCCACAAACTAGGAGAAAATATTAGCAAAATAGGACTTACATCCAGAATATATAGTGACTTCTTAAAACTCAATAATAAGAAATCAAACAACCAAATAAAAAGTGGACAAAAGACTTGCACAGAAAGTCTTACTCTACCAAAGATATATGGATGGCAAATAAGCACATGAAAAGAGGCTCATCATAAGTCATGAGGGAAATACAAATTAAAAGCACAGTGAGATACCGTTTGACCTATTAGGATGCATAAAGCAAAACACTTGGCAATACCAAGTGCTGGCAATGTTGTGGAGTACCTTGGAACTCTCATACATTGCTGGTGGAAATGCAAAAATGGTACAGTGACTCTGGAAAACAGCTTGGCAGTTTGTTAGAGAACTAAACATTTACTGATCACACAACCTAGCAACCCTAAGCATTTGTGCAAGAGAAATGAACACTTATGCTAACATAAAAAACCTTTGGTGAATATTTGTAGCAGCTTTATTCATAATTGCCTCAAATTGGAAACAATCCAAATATCCTTCACCTGACGAATGTATAAGCATATTGTGGAACATCCATATTAAATAATTTAAAGGAATAAACTAATGATACATATAACAACATGGATGAATCTCAAATACACAATGCCGAGTGATAGAAGCCAAACTCAAAAAGCTACATCCATTTTGAAAAAGGCAAAATTATAGGGAAACAAAGTAGGCCTGGAGGAGGATGTTGACTACAAAGGGGCATGAGGGAGTTTTAGGGAGGATGGAATTTTCTATGTCTTGATTATAGTGACTACATGACTGTATGTGCTTGTCAAAACTCATTGAAATGTACACTAAAAAGAATAACTTTATGTAAATTATACTTCAATACACGGGGCACTTTAAAAAAAAGACATCAAGCCTCATTTATGGAAATCAGCAAAATTTCCTCTTCCTTTACCCCTTGGAAAGTTCTGGCTATGCAATCATTGAAGAATTAGTAGTATTTTTTTTAGTTAAGAAATGAGTGAGTGGAGCCTGGGATGGTGGGGGAGGGCATCCCAGAAGATGGCTCCATATGAGCAAAGGCAAGCACATGTGGGTTGCATTTTGAGAGGAGGCACCAACACGGCCTGGAGGTCACCCAGATCAGAAAACGACTCATATAATAGTTAAGAAAGCAGGCTTTGGAGTTAGCTTGAATTTGAAACTGGCTCTTCCACTGCCTATCTTTGTGACCTGGGTAAATTACTTAAACTGACTGTGCTCGATTTCCCTCTGTAAAAAGGTAATGACAATAATTACATGCCGTACAGTCTTGAGAGGTAAACTAATTAATACTCACAAAGTACTTAGAATAGTACCGCACATACAGTAAATGCTTAATTAATGTTAGTTGTTATTACCCATTTGTTCCTTCAACATACCTTCCCTTAGTACTGATTTGTGCCTGGCCCTGGGGATTGGACATTGGACATCTGGAAGAGAATCATCTTTGGATGATCTGAAATTTAGTGAGGGAAGGAGACAGGCAAATTGAAAATGCAGAGTGATAAGTGCAAATAATTGAGGGAAACACAAGGGTTATGGAGGCACAGAAAAAAATTAGGGAGAGAATATCACTATAGAAACTGTGAGTGGAATTCACCCAAGGAAATCCTAAAGAAAAGGTTACTTTTGAGTCGGGTTTTGAAAGGTGAGTAGGAGTTTGTTGAGTATCTCCCCGAATACCTTGTGCAACTATCAAAGTCATAGAGTCTGGAGAGTGTTTGAAGGTTCTTAGGGGAAAAGAAAAAGAAAAATTTTATGATAATAGATGAGGCTTTAAAGGGAATAGGGCTGAATTTAGAAGAACCAATTCAGGTGCAATGAGGGCCATGGAAGGATTTTAAACAGCTGGACAATGACATGATCAGATCTTTGTTTTGGAAGGATGGTCCTGGTGGCTGGTGTGGAGGAGGATGATTGAAGTGAGAGAGTGAGGGGACTTCTGTGATAGTTCCAGAGGCCTGAGCTGGGGCAGCAGATGGCAATGCACATGAGAGGACAAATTCAGGAGAAGTTTCAGAGGTGGTCCCTTTGATATGAAGGGGTCAGAAAGATGTTAGTCCCCAAGTTAAGACTAGAACTCAGATTCACCTATTCTTTCAACCACTATCTAATGATGTATTCATTGTTTGTGTGGTGCTGAGGGCACAGATGTGAAGAAGTCCCATCCCAGCCCGTGGGGTTTCTCATTCTGGTGGGGAAGAGAGTCTTGGACAAATAATTAGAGTGTAATGAGTGATCTCAAGGAGGCATGGTCAAGTGTGTAGAGCAAGAAGTAGGGGCTGAGGATGCTGGTTTGAATGTGTGGTGGGATTTTAGTTTCATTGAGGGATTGCATGAGTATAGCTGTGAAGGTGTGCAACTTACAGGGAAGCAGTTGGCCTTTGTAGCAGGAGATGAAATCTAGAGCAGATCTGTAAGCCTTGAAGGTCCTCAAAGCCCTCCTCTGCCACATAGAATTCTTTAGAAGCCAATTCCTTGGGCTTTTGGAGTTCCTGAGTGTGATGGTTAATTTAATGTCAACTTGACTGGGCTGTAGAGTGCCTAGATTAAACAGTATTTTGGTGCGTGTCTGTGAGGGTGTTTCTGGATGAGATTAGCATTTGAATCTGTGCACTCAGTAGATTGTCTCCCCAGTGTGGGTGGGCATCATTCAATTCACCGAGGGCCTGCATCAAACAAAGAGGTGTAGGAAGGAGGAATCTGCCCCTTTTGCTTCCTGTCTTCATGACCTGGGACATTGGTCTTCTCCTGCTCTTGGACTGGGCTTTATACCATTGGCTCCCCTGGTTATCAGGCTTTTGGACTAGAATTACATCATTGGTTTTCCTGGGTCTCCTAGCTTGTAAATAGCAGATCATGGGACTTCTCAGCCTCCCTAATCATGTGAGTTGATTCCATATTAAAAATCTCTTATCTATATCATCTATATCTGTATCTATATATCCTATTCGTTCTGTTTCTCTGGAGAACCCTAATACACTGAGTCTTGAGAAGGAAGAAACACTGAATGTATTCAGTGTAAAAGAGAGATACAGTCTAGGAACCTGCAGATCCAGTTTCTGTCTTCTATCCTTAACCCAGACCACTCAGGACACCCACAGGGAATGCCAAACCAGGAACAGAACAAACAGAAGCGCTCAAAGCAATAAATATGTCTAAAGTTGGTCAGAACCGCCCCCCACCAAAGTAGTAAGTTTAAAGAGAATTCTAATTACGGCATGTCATTTTCACTTGGGGGGTCATTCTCTCTATATACAGTCTCATTCCAGCCACCATGACTGTGATCAGCTCAGATAATAGGAAATGGTAACAGGATCAGTTTACACGTCTTAAAATAAATGTACCCTTGAAGGGCAATTCATTATTGTCTTGTACATACTCACAGGTCACTCTGGTCTGTAATAGTTCAACTTAGACACCTATAGGTATGTGTTTTCACTACCATCTCAACCCATCCCTGAAAGCCACTTCTTTCCTTGAAGGCATACTAGACTTGATAACTTGCCCCCAGCAAGGCTCCTAATCCCTTCTTTGACCTGACAGCATTTAAAATATTGGGCAATGACTATGTATTTTGTGTGTGTGTGCTGAACATCTTAATTTGTTCAACCATTCCTCATTTAGTTTCTCATAAAATCTATATTTATCACCATTCTGATCACTCACTCAGGCAGAATCCAGCTTTAAGAAAGTATTTCCTTAGAAGGCTGGGTCTCATTTTGAAATCAGCAAGTATCATCCCACCCATATATGAAATATAGTGGGAGAATTACAGCCAATTATTTGGACTAATCCAAGGTGATATTCCATTAGGATGTCATAGTCACATATAATACCTTTTGAGCTTGCAGTCAACGATCACAGTATAAAAGCAGAGAGGTTCCCTGGAGACGGCTGATGGAGAGTGCGCAGAAGGCTGAATTCAGCCTCCTCCCCATCCTCCCTCCCCTGTCCAACCTGTGAAGTTGAGTCACGTGACAAGCGCCAGTCAGACATTATTTCATGTTATGCTAAGATGAAGTCTGGCTGGAGGAAGCTGCTGAGAGACCTAAAAAGCCAGTATCTTAGCTTCAATTACATTTAGGTGGAGCAAGGGAGTAGACATTTTGTCTTAAACAAGAACTCTAAATGCCCACCAGAAACTACTTGTTCCTGTGATGCTAAGGACACAGCAGTGTCCATGGAAACGGCTTACTGAAGGCTTGAAAAATCATGTTTTTATTTACCTTATTTACCAGAATTAGTTACCTTAATTCCTGATTCCCCACTGCCCAAGCTATGAATCCTGATCTTTTATTTAAAAATTTAAAGTACTACACACAAGGAACTGAAAATTCTTTTTGGAAGCAGGTAGGGTCATAAACAATAAAATATTCCAAGAATGCTCTAGGTGAATTTGTAGGTTTATGCTGGGTTGTCTACAAGTTTATGGTTTGTACTTAGAAAACTTCTTATCAGAAAACCAGGGACACAGCTTTAGGGCTGAGTTAACTCATATAGTGCATTTTCCAGTTAGATCTGTTTTTCTTTCCTTCCATTAATGATTGCCTATCAAAGGGTGATTTACTTTGAAATTTCTAAGTAAGGGCCTCTTACATGTTACTTTGCTAAGTTTTGTTCCTAGTGATCACTGCATACATAGTAATCACATGATCACATGTAATATTCTGATGGTTTTATTAACAAGTATATAATACATATATTGCATACTGTATATATGAGGACTGTACAGTACAAATTTATGTTCACAGTTTGACATGACAAAATGTCATTACTGAATTCCCATTGGACTACCGAGTAGAAACAGAGAAAGAACATTAAACATTCACATCTTTAGTAAGAAAGATTACCAAAATGTTTCAGTATTTGCAAGTATACTAATGCATGCTAAAAACCTTTACCCATTCAGTCTTATTAGCTTATAAAATATATTACACTTTATTAAAAATTTCTGCATAGTTTATACAAGTATTAAAGTACTGTAAATGTAATAATCCTGCTATACTTGCAGGTATGGTTTAAGAGATGCTAAGCAGAAAGATTATTTTGACCCTCTAACACTAAGTACATAACAGCAAAAAAAAAAAAAAAAAAAAAAAAGTGCTAGTATTTGTAAAACATAATATTGTTGTAGCCCTCGTTTAATGCATGTAAAATGGCTTTGTAAATGTATTATTTAAGTGAATTTGCAATCATTTAGAACTTGTTAACCTTGACCAACAAGAGAATAAAGGCCACTCTGAGCAACTTCATGTATGACAGCAATTCCTTCAAGATGACTGTATATTTTCAAACCAATCAAATTATTTTAAAACCTTAGACCTTTGAGATTGTCTTTAAAACAATCTAATCAGGAATGATGTGTAGATATACAGTATCAGCAATATAGTTTTTCAAATTCCACATTAGTGCAACACTGATAGTGCAGATGGGTGTTTAATAAAATATACACATTCATATATAGTTCCCCTGTAAATCTGTTCTCAGGCTCTTGAAACTTCTGATATTTAGCATTTCCTTAGTTGAACATAGCTATGCTGCTAACACATTCTCAAAACCAGGCGATTTAGAATGTTAATGCCCATTTGCGATGTAGATTCACACTTTAGAACTCTAAAATATGATGGTTACGGATTTAATTTTTCTGACTTCTCCCCCAAGATGACACTTGGATAATAATGAAAGAAATTCTATAATAAACAGAATTTATACAACACTAACTTCATGTTTACAAATCATTCTCATCAATTTAAAATATTGCAATTAAAATCACCACTGATAGTAACATGGCATATCATTAAAACCACACATTCAAGGGTACCTTATCTTGTATTGGAGGTCTTCCACAATAACAGCTAAAAATTACTAAGAGACTAAATTTCTCAACTATCATAGTAAAATACAAATATATATAAAAAAGGAAAATTTGGTTTAGAGCCAATTGGTAACTAAAGTATACAGACCAGCATGAGAACAGCGTAATAGCTTCCTGGGTTGCTTTTCTTTCAGAGTTGAAATGTATCTTTGTTAATGAACTGTTAGCATAATCTAAGCAAGCTGAATAGTAATGTAATAGTCTTTGCAGGGTCTTGCTTGCTTTTCTGAAAAAAAATGTCAGTATGCCATAGCATACACATCAAATTTCACGAGAACCCACGAAGCTTTCTATCAGCTGGACTTGAAGACTCACAGCTAATTATTCAAAGATCAATTCTATCCTTTCTTGCCCCCTTTCCCACCTTCAAGATGGGTTAGAACACAAACTGGTTATCTCCATTAAAACAAAAATGTTCTTTGCACTCCAACTTAATTCTTCTGTGTGTTGTGGAAGAACCATTTCAAGCAATAAACATTTTGGCATGAATGTGACTAAGCATCTACAATACAGACAATACCTACTTTTCCAAGAGCCATTTTTTTTTATCCCTCAATTCATGTCATAGTTGCAAAAAAAAAAAAAAAAAAAGCCTCATAAGGATGTTTTAATATTCTAAACAAATTTTGCAGTGCTTAAAAAAAAAAAAGAAAAACCAAGTGCCACAATAACAAATTACTTTGCATTTCTCAACTACATCTCCTTTCAGTTGGATCCGAGGGCTTACGAGCGGGATCTCTTAGGTGTGCAGTCCCTACAACTAACTTTTATTAACACGGCGCCATCAAAGTAAGCTCCCCACACAATTCGCAGGCCTCCAGAATCACTCACGCACTGTCTTAAAAACAACTGAACAGTGTATTCCTCCCAGTTAAGGTTGTGTTGGATCCTGAGTTGTGGCTGGGATGAATCTTCAGGATTCCATTCTTCTCTCTGCTCCTCCATCCTTTATCGAGGGATGAAGGTGCATTTGCTCAAATGCACCCACACTACACCACCGTCGCCCACTTTCTTCAAATTTAGGACCAATGGCATTTCTACGCATAAATTATTTTTACTGGCATTTACACTATGGTGCTCAAAAGCCTGCTTTTGAAAAACTTCCCCTAAATAATGGTGCTATTAATCTTCAACATAAACACGAGTCATTTTCAGTTTGTTCTTCTGACAGGATACTTGATAGTGATAGGAGATTGCCAGCTCCAACAGTAAACATTTGGGAATTTGAGCTACATTTATGAATCCCTGAACTGTGGTTTTCTAGATTTTTCAGAAATCTGTCCCCCAAGAAAGGTATGTGTGCTTCACAACTATTTATATTTACAAATAGTGTCACTCAGGTCTTAAATTGAAGGAATCTACTAAAGCATTAGCAGATGCTTATTTATGATATGTGTCATGAACACAGATGACAGCCAGTTTGGCACCTTACAGCTCACACAGAAAAGTCTCCATATGAAGCCTCCGTGATTAATTTGATAGGGGAATACAATTACCACTCAACGTTTCCCTGTTTGCAAAAAAGCTGTTAAGCAGGTGGGGTAAAAGGAGGCCATTAAAGAAGACCATTCATACCCTTGCCCAAAAGATTTTTTCCCATTACTGAGCAAATATTTTTGTGGCATCCCTATCAATGCTTGGTAATCCACATTAAGGACACTGTAGAAACAGAGACAGGTGCATGCAGAACCCCATCAGTATCTGGCTTTGCAGTAGGGTTCCGCACAGCTGAATGTGCATAGAGACTGAAGCTCTGGGAATGTACTGCCCAGCGAACCAAATGATGAATTGTCACCGAAAAGCCCTAGGCGAGCAGGAATGGCTGGCTTCCTCCTTTGCCCGCCTTGCTCTGCCCCTGCTGATGCCCCTTTGCTCCGACTCCACGCTAGCAAGTACAGCATGCACCCCCTCAACTGATAGACATCATCCACCTAAATCAGCAGCTCTGGCTCACCTCCCAGTGGTGGCAAAGACCTCCTTAGTAGCTGCAGGCACAAAGGAGGGTAAAGGACGTACATTTAGATGAAGCGATAAATCCAAATTGACAAGCCAGATCTGTGAAGGACAATGGAAGAGGTGACTGTACTAGTCTGAAAGCCTGTTGCATGTCTAGCTCATCTGTGAAAGGTTCCACCCTTCTTTTTGCTGTGGAGCACCAAACTCGATCACAGAGCACAGAGGTCTGGATGCCTCTGGCAAGGACTAGCAGGCTGGATACTGTATTTCTAATACATTTACTTTGACATTCTTTTGAGGATTACATGGAGAAACAATTGGTTATGTTAGTTTACATGTTCCCTTGTTTTCATTACATTAAACGTTATCTCTAAGAAGGGTTTGCTTAGCATCCCCGGGAAAAAAAAAAGAAAAAAAAAAAAGTGTTCACATTCTTTAGGTCTGACCCGTGGTAAGGAGAGGGAGGATTAGAGAATATTTACTACTGACCATATGGAAGTTTGAATGATATAAATTCAGAGATTCAGACCAGCTGAATCAAAATTAAAATGTACATGTAAAAAGATGAGTTAGATAATGGGAGGGAGGACAGAGAGAGAGCTGGGAGAGTGGGAGCCACGCTGAGGCGGGAGATAGAGGCATTCAAACGAGCATGTGGCGTTTCCTATGGAGGGCAAGGTGGTCGGAGCGGGAGAAGCTGCGGTCACAGTCTGGACACTGGAAGGGTTTGATTCCAGTATGTTTTCGGAAATGTCTCGTGAGTTCATCAGACCGAGCAAATTTCCATGTGCATCCTTCCCATGTACATTTGTAGGGTTTTTCTCCTGCAGAAAGGTGGGGAAAAAAGAGCTTATTTTTTCTAAGAGCAAAATGATATTAATAATTAAAGACAGTAAATATTTCTGAGCTAAAGCTCTTGACAAACATTATTTCCAAGATAGGACCATACATTTGTCCCTTGAACCACTAGGCGACAAATAAGAAACACAGATTGTCTTAATATGAAATTGGCTTTCTGCCCAAAAAAGGGGGTGAGGGGGATTTTAAGAGTTCTTAAAGCATATTTATGGCACTGAAATCCACTCTGAGGGGCTATCAAATAATTTTGGTTTTGCCCTCAATGGAGGCGATGAATAAGTTTTTAATACCCGGTGATCCGTATTTGTTGACCTCCAAGTCGTAAACCTACTTAGGAGCTTAGCTACACGCAGCGCTATCCATTCAAAGAGAAGTCCAAACTGAAAGTTTGTGGGATTTTCTTATTCTTTTCAATAGTTTTCTAAAAATGTGAAGTCCCTAAGTCCCTAGCAACAAGTATTTATCAGGGATTTCAACATTTTATTTTTTGTTTAGTCAAGAACAACAACGCCTAAGTATAATGCTTTAATTCAGATGTACGGAAAATATAGTAAACTCCTCCCCACCCTGTCAGAAGTCAGGTTTCTACAACCCTCTCCTGTGTGACGATAACTTACAGGGGAGAAAAAGAAGACCTTTGCGGGAAAGTCACGAGGACAGCAGTATGAAGGCCTTTACAAATAAAAAGGCAGTTAACGGTAATTTTACATGTTTTAATCAGTAATATTGGGTAATGGGCATGACAGATTCATTCCCATTTACTATCTCTTGTTTTCTAGAAACCTTAAAGGATTGTAATTCCTTGGCATTTCAATGACATATTCAGAATTTATACTCTCTGCTTTGTTGCACAGAATATACATGCTAAGAGTTATTTTTCGTACATCTGAATTGTTACCCAAGTATCCAATGTCTTTTTACTCTTAGGCTGGCCTTTGGTAACATCCACCCCTCAGGTCCCGTTCGTGCCCTGAGGAGGCTTTCATGAGTCTATCTGGCACTGCCCATTGGGTGGTCCTCTAACCGCAAGGCTGTCACCCTCAGCTCTCTCCATGGCAACACCGTGAGGAAGCCAAAGAACACTGTGTCCAGCTAGATCCCCTCGGCTTCCTTTGCCTCCTTCCCAGGATGCACGGAAGAACTTCACTTCCACTCTGCCAGACACTTTACTTCCTCTCCTCTTCCAAACCCCGGATTCTTCTCTTTGTAAATGTTCCTAACAAGAATGACTCACAAAACTCCAAATATTCTACATTCTGAGTTAAGGAAATGTACAGAGAGGGAAATTGCTGTTACCCTAGAATTTCACATCCAAGAGTATGAGGTCAGCTCAGATGAGGCTTTCCATAAACATTAATCACCAATACCAACTGCAATTAATCAGGTTTGTTTAAAACATTTTTGTACGAATTCCTTAAGATGTTTTGCTACAAAATGTTCATGAGCACAGGGGACAATTTTATGTTTTCCTCACCTATTTAACAATTTTTATAAGATCTGTCTGTACGCTCTATATGCAACGCCTGGCAAACTGGAAAATATCCTACAACAAATATGGCAGGCAATCGCCTGTAAGTTCCCTCAGTTTTAGAAGACGGTAATTACCCAAATTTCTTCACTTTTCTTTCCTTCGATGACTGTCTTCCGTTTGAATTCCATTTCTATAAACTGCTGCATTTACTTGTTCTGTATAAAGAACTTTTTTTTTCTTTTTTTGCCATCGTGAATTTGATAATGTACAACATTTATTAAGTGACAGCCTATATGAAGGCCACATCTTTGATAAAACAGGCCCATGGTTAAGGGCACTTTCCCCCTCTGTTCCCAGTGGAGGTTTCATGCCCTTCTCTCTCTCTTACTACAGAGACCACAGAACTGCAAGTGGTTGCAAGGGGCCTTGAATAGATAACCCTGAATCTACTCTATTATAAAAACAAATCATTATCGAAAACTTCATTTTTCACAACTGACAAGAGACATCTGTAGCTGACTATGGTAACTTTCAAGATGCCTGAAAAAATTTCATTACAATAATCTCTGAAAGCTAGAACATTTGTCTTAACATTCCATGCTAGTACTTCTTAAGAAGAAAGATGAAGCGAGTCTTGTATTTCTAATACCTGTATGTGTTCTTCTGTGTGCTTTCAAGTGAGAGCTTTTAGTGTATACTTTGTTGCATCCATCATAATCACATCTGTGTATCCGCCGCTTCCGCTGGGTGTCTGGAGATTCCACAGGTAAAGGTCTCTTCCCGGGCTGCACGATGACTGAAGGGTGATTCCTAGGAAAGCCAATGCCAAATGCAAAATGGTGAGTGAAAGGCTCTTCCTTTCCTTCAGGGTACCAAAAGCATTAACAACACTGGGCAAAAACAAACCAACAAAAAACCCAACAAAATAAACAAAAAGAAATTAGCAGATCAACCCAAGAAGCACTGCTATATTCATTCAACAAACATGGAGTGAGCACCTACCATGAGCCAGGCACTGTGCTTGGCACCGGGACACAAAGATGAATAAAAACAGGGTTCCTGCCCTGGAGGAGCTCACACTCTAGGGGGAGACAGACATGTAGATAAGTAATGACAGTAAGAAGGGTTAGGGGCTACACTAGAGGGAGGTGCAAAGTGCTAGGAGAGTCTCTTTCCCTTAATAGCAATTTGCTTTTTTGTAGAATTCTGTGGTACTAGGCTGAACGCTGTACTATGTTTTCTCACATTTATTATTCTTTAGGGGAAAATGTAAGAAGTCAAACTCCTAAGTCTCAGGCAACCACGTTGTAGGATGTATCTACATTTGATCCTTTACATAACTGGCATTTAGTTTGAGTCTCTTAAAGAGGCTCAATTTACATTTGATTTTTATCTCTGCCCCCCCCCCCCCAAAAAAAAGTTGGCACTACTGTCTTCACAAACTCAAACCTTTACTGTCACTATTATTCCTCCTTGAGAGAGAACTTCAGGCAGTGCTAGTGGTCAGGCGAGGAAGCCCCTCACTCAGGACTTAAGACCCAGGCTCCAGGTGCAGCACTGGCTCCCTCACTGGCTGCCCGCCATCCTCCCTACCTTCCTGGCTCCTCACCCAGACTCCCCTTCCTGCGCCTGCACACCTTTCCAGGGGGGAGGGGGGATTGAAATCAAATCAGGTTACACATCATTACTATGAACTTTCTCTTTTTCAGAAAGGAAGTTGGTGGAGAGAAATGGCAGGTGGGGAGAGCTAGGAAAAATCTGTAGTTTTTTCAGGCTTCCCCTGCTGACTGATGTAATCAACAAGTTCTACTCCATCCATTTGCTCTCCTAATAACAAATTACTTGATACATTACAAGCTTATGTATCAACAGTTGGCCTCTAACTGCAGTGAAAGACTTCTTTGTCTTTTAAATTTGAATCTAAAGTTCTTAAAATATTCCAAATAACATGTGAATGTTTTATACAAGAGTGTATGGGGGAAAAAAGATTGGTGAAAAGAATTTGATGAGGGTAAACAATCTTGTGAGATAAAGAATAATAAAATTTAGACATAAAAATCAAGAGAGTCACTGAATGAAACTTGTTTTTTATCTTGGTAAAAATGTAAATACATGTCCCTTATCAACAACTTTTTCAAGCACCCAAAGAAGTGACTAGGAAGAGAATAAAAAGGTGCATTTTATCTTGAGTGACTTCACTAATTTCTCACTTATGATTAGCAAAAAAAACTGTCAGTTTTGAGTATCACTTTACCTTCCTACCCTGATGCTTTAGAGGGATGATATGAAAGAATAAAGTTTAGATACATGGAAAAGTGAACATGAACTATTGGGGGGGGAGAATAAGAACTTCAATTATATAAATGTACAAACAAATAGCAGAGAAAATGGAGAAGTGAGAGAGTTTTTATAAAGCTCAATTATTAAGACCCTTTAATAAAAAGAAAACAGTTTATCAGTTTATTTTAAACTTTCAACATTCATGCCATTGACTGAAAATTTTCATCTTCATTAAGAGAACTTCAGGAAGTAAAATGCTGAGGGGAAAAAAAATGAACAGTTAAATATATCTCATTTGCCTCTGGGACCCTGGGAGAGAATCCCAGATAACATTAGAAGTCTCTCCCAGTTATTCGATTTTATGGGTTGGGATTCTAATGGTTTCTGTGCAGTAGTTATGACTGCTGCTTCAGTTGCTCATTTTGTGAAAATGTTACCCTAAAAAGAGGTACCCTAAAAGGCTGGGCGCTCCAGCTCTGCCCTGATAGTCCCTATAACCCTCGACAAGGTATTCATGCTCTCTGTGCCTCAGTTTCTTCTCTGTAAAAGGGGATGATAATAATGCGATCTCAGAAGGCTGTTGTGAGTAATGCACACAAAACACTTAAGAACAACACCTGTTCCAGATGCAAATCTGCTAAACAGTAGCTGCTACTATTTCAAGGTGCAGAAACGCATTAGCAAACTTTGCCCCTACAGTTGTTTAATTTCATGAGGAGTTTTTTTGGGATGTCCTAACACTAGATCAGGAAATCTCTACTCCACCCAACATCTCCCTTGGAAGGCAGCATCACTCTGAGAGGGGTCAGCAGTCTATCTCTGAAGAGCCGGATATTGGTACAGGCTGAGGCTCAGGATCTTGGCATCTCACTCACTCTTCTTGGTCTCCTCACTGCTCATTTTTAAGGAGGTTGTTTGGGATCATTATAATCAAGAAGTTAGAATACCTAGTAAATATCAGAGACCTGGTCATTCTTTTGAGTTAAGCTGATCCCTCTTATGTTTGCTACAGTTTCATGTACACAACTCAGTGGGGAAATCTGATCCTCAAACTTTTTGTTCTAAATAAATTTCCACACATGTAAATAACAAAAGAAATCTGATATACATTTGAGTGCCTTTAAAAATAATCCTAAAGCTATAACTTTATGATCAAACAAATGGATTTCAAAGCTGTATTTTAAAGTCCGCCCCTGTAAAGGAAGGGTTTCCTAAGGTAAATATTATTGGGGCTGCCTCATGGACATGGTACCAGGTGCTTGGTTTCCAGTGATTCTTTCCTGGCTAGCTGGTTTCCTATGCGGGCTGCTACTGGGCACACTCCAAGACATTACTTAATCACATCTGTGAGAGAACTGCTTGAAGGGTACATGTCCCAGTTGTGGCTAATCGGTTCAATTTTCTGAGAGGCAAAATGCATTCTTAGGTCAGCATTAGACTAAGCACATTACTCATTAATCATTAAAAGCCACTGAGCTTGAGATCATCCAAAGAACGTTACTTAAAATAAGCAAGAAAAGAGAAAAGGTGTTTTCTTTCCAGCAGCATTCAGAGCACAGAATATTGCCTTCAAATATTCTTCCGTAATGTGTTACACTGTAATTTATAATAACCTAGACTTTGGAATAACCCCCTTTCAGTCAATGGATCCCTCGCTATGTGCGCAGTTGGCTTTATAGCATCTTTTTCATCATCTGTGCAGGAACAATTACAGGTACGAGCCATGTTGCCAGTTACCTCACCAAAGACATCTGACATCCTAAAAAAAAGGTAATTCAGCCTACAAGATGTGTCCATTTTGGTTAGTCTATTTTTCCTTTCCCTTAGTGCAGCAGCAGATGCAATCAGCTAGATAAGGCCTAAAAATAGCAGGAAGACCACTCATCTGGAAGCAGGAGATCAGCCCGGGCCCCCTCTGCTGTTAATGGTGTGATTACAGGCAAGTTATTTATGTCTTGTCTCATCAGTTGTTTGCTCTGACTCCCACCTGCTTGTTTTCGGAGAATGAAATAACTCCTTTGAAAACACTTGGAAAAGTTCCTTTCTGGGGGTAAGGAGGCACTATGCAATTGTGAAGGGCAATAATGTACAAGACCATCAGACAGTCTGCCTGCTGACGTGGCTGTGGAAGAAGATTCATTCTCTTCTTCATCTATCAAGGAGTAGATGACAACCCCCCACCCCCCCCCAAGAAAAAAATGGACGGATTTGATGCAAATGACAATTGATATATGAGCTATTATGAAGGCGCCTACTTGGGGTTGAATGTGGATACAACCAGAATATATGTTAAGTTCCAGAAAATAGCTGTTCTAAAACCAGAGGATTCATATTCTGCTACAGAATTCATTACGTAAGGGAGAAGAGTGCAGAAGATAAAGCAGAAAGGTGGGCAGAAATGCTGGAGAAAAGGTTATATGGGGAGGAAGGTGATAGAAGGGAGCCTGAGGAGACAATAACTGTTGTACTTCCTTTGTACTAGGAAGCTGGCCATTAAATCCAGTGTTGTAAGGACCATAACACAAGAAAAATAATTACAACCAATAATGAAAATAAAGAGGAAGCCAGGGCAACGAGATTAAGTGACTAGGCCTAGGTCATACATATGGTGGCGAGCAGAGCTGGGATCCAAGATGTTGGATCCGAAGGCCACGTTTGTACCTACTGCAGACACAGCCTCCAGTGTAATCACTGGTAGAAGTCAAGGGCATCTATAGTGGCAAATCCCAGTAATGATGTTATTTAGCCTGTGTGTGACACCATCACATGACAACAAGTTAAACCACCGTTCAGGTGCCTGGATGCTGACCAGTAGTGTAAACTTCCTACTGGATGGCGGTTCTAAAGCAGACTGAACATTCTAGGGCAGTCACAATTAGAAAGACCGGAGACGAAACAGTTCTTTCAACGCCAAGCTTCTCTAAGCAACATGGTCAGCTTTCTGTTGCCACGGGACTGGTTTTGGAGTATCTTTCTTGGATTTGTGGTTGGCCCGGAAAATTCTGACTAAAGCCATTCCCCACCACAGAAACACTATACTTTATGAGAACTGACAATGGGAAGGACGATATGTGATCCCATGAAGCATTTCCAGGATCCAACCTTAAGTGGAATATCTAGAACACCAAATTCAATCCATGTTGGGCTAAAGATGATGGGAGAACTATATACACATAGTCTGGAAGGACGGAAAAAAACAAGATAAAAATGATTTCTGGGGTAAAGTGGCAAAATCACGTGTGACCAATTCACTGAGAACGTGACGTAACGCGTGTAACAGAGCACATAGTTTTTGGAGAGATTCTCCCTTCTGGCCCAGGGGCTGCCCCGAACGACAAGGCAGTCCCGGCTGGCAATCCACACCACATCCTGAGCGGGAAGCTCCAGCTTCCATTCCAGTTCCGAGATGCACGCCGCTACGTAAATGCCAGGCAGACCTCAATATACTTACTCTTGTAACAGTGCTTGCGGGGGGGACACTGAGTTCATTAAAGGGGGTGACATTTCTTCAGGATAATAATCTGTCCTCTGTGGTTCGATCCCAGGTTCTATTTTAATTTTTTTCTGTAATAGAGGCTTCTCATATGATTCAATTACAGGGACTACAAAATAAAAATAGAAAAGTTACTCTATGTACCATTTACCGATTTCAGCCTTTAAAAGCTTATTGCACGGCTTCTAGCTACCACACTGATGTGTCTCTATTTGCCTTTGGCAAAATGACAGCAGAAATGAATCGGTGGGCGCTTCTTGTTCCTCCTAACGATTACTTTGTCAGCAAGCACCGTATGGAGGAAGCTGGACTTTTAAGACATCAGCCCCCAAAGGATTTCTTCCTTATGACGTTTGGTTATCTCCTTGCTACCCCAGCCTTCTGCCTCTGACCAGTCAGTAAACAAGGTGGCTTTTAATAGCCATTAGTTATCACATGGCCTAAAGGTATTTCTTAAATGCCTTTTTGCACCTAGAACCATGTTGGTATTCAATAAAGCAAAATATAAAGTCAAGATTCTTATTATCCCCAGGTTGACAAGTATATAGTGAAACTAATCATTTCATGGCATTTAACAGACAGCCTGATTCTTGGGAGATCTTCCAGTGTCAACACTTAAAAAAAAAAAAAAAGTAAATGCCTTACGCAGACTCTGAGTCGAATATTTCCTCTGCAGAGTTCGACAGCTCTTGGCCCCTTGCTTCCTTTGCCCCCTCACCCAGACTATCTGGTGAAGACCCGTTAAGTCCGGACTAAGCAGGGCGGCAGCAGTGTGGGCGAGTGGCGGAATTTACCTTGCATGCTACTACTGGAATTTTCCATCTCGTCCGACAAGGAGACCATGAGCGGCTGCTGGAGGTGGCTGGTGTACATGAAGGGGACGGGCTGCACGACAACAGGCTGGATGACGGGCAGGATGCCGGGGCTCCGGATGCCGTGGCGGGAGAGGGCCGCAGCCATCACAGGCGGCATGGACAGCGGCACGCTGAAGGGCTGCACGCCGGGCGGCGGCGGCGGCGAGTACTTCTTCCCGGGTGGGCTGGACGAGGGCAGGCTCAGCCCCGGCGAGGCCCTCCGGTGCAAGGACTGGAACTTCAGGGAGGAGGGGGAGTTCCCGGCAGAGGGCGGCGAGCTCCGCTTGTTCACGGTGAGGTCCACCGGCTCCATCTGCATCCCGTGCGACAGGCCTTCTGGGGTCTGGAAGAACTTATCAGATAACGGTGTGGAGTAGATGACGCCATACTTGTTGGGCTTCATCGACTCCATGTAATTGGACGGGTATGACTATTGGAAAAGAAAGACGGAAACGTGTCAACAGCCAAGTAAGCGTGCTTGCTTGAAACACGAATTAAGATGAAAATATACAACAAGGCACCTTCAATCACATGGACTTTAATAAGTGGTTTGGGTTTAGATACATGCTTGACCCTAAAACAATGCTATGAGAGAGCTGGTCTAATAAACGTAAGTACTAAAGTTAATGTGGTAACTGTGTCACACGAAAAATCTCACATTTAACTCTACGATTATGGCCATGTCCAATGTTAAGGCTGAGGATGACACCTGGAAAAATTCTAAAATAGGTTATGAAACAGAAGGCTTATGGGCCTTTATCATTAGGCGTTGGCGTTGAGGTTCACCAAGAATCAGCCAAGCCAACTAACCTTGTTGATTTTCTGATGGGGTTTCTTATTTGGCAGGAAATACTCTCCCTGGCTTTAGTGCCCTCCAGCTCAGCAGAAAGACACTGAACGTTTCTCATACGCTGTGTATAACAGGGACAAGCGGAGCTGCATGGTAGTGCCTTAGGATGGTCTTCAGCCACTGACACATCCATGCTACGAGTCCTGGCCTTAGCACTAAAAGTCCTACATCCTAGGAAACGCCTCAATCTCAGGCACACCAGGATGGCCAGTCACCCTACACACCTATACACGGAAGGCCACCCATACGAGGGTGATTATGTTCTTGGCTCCAACTTGTGCGATAGACTTATTCACAGTCTGAATGAAACTGTAGAAGATGACTTAATCTCCAAATTTGTGGATGACACTGAACTGTAAGAACGAGCTAATGTAACAGGACTTAAATAAAGACACGTGATGCTGGAAGGGACCTGCACACGAGCCGAGGCCCTGCCTTCTCTCCTTTCCACCTTGCTACCCCCCTCATCAAAAGAGGCTGCAGGACAACCTAACAATATACTGGAGGAGACACCAATGGTTTTCCTCCCAAATCTAAGATCTGTTCCACAACTGACCTAATTTATCTTCAAGTACATTTCTCTCTTATAATATCAAGGTAAAAGCTTTAAATATAAATCAATCATAATTGCACACTATGGGTACTGTCCTTGGCCATGGAATTCACTAAAATTACTTCTATTCCTGAACTAAAATTAAAAAATAGAAAACTTTGTCGTAGAATGCTTTAAAAAAAAATTAAACTCAACATAAGTCATTTTCTTTACTTGTAGGCATTTTAGGGAAACTGAAATTTTTAGTGGTAACATGTCAAGTCTGCCTGCAGAAAATTACTTGTATTTGAATGTTTTACAGTAAAAGTGAAAAGTAACATACTGTGCCTCTCTTCCAGCTCTAAAATCCGAAGTGTTTGTGATTCTGAGGCAACACTAGCTCGTGATGCAACTGAGAAAACCCACCAATGGGGCCTTATAATGAAACAGCTTAAATGCACTATTAATTTCTGAGCCTCCCCAGCCCCGCCAATGGCCACTAATGTGAGTTATAAATAACTGTGGAATAGCAGTGTTTTTGACTGGGATTACCACTGAGATCACACCCTTTTCCTCTCTGGGCCTCACTGGGTAAATCTCCACCTGACTATGCATCAGAATCAGCTGTGCTGCTTTAAAATTCCAGATGCCTGATTCCTTCTCTGGGCCAACTGAGCATCAGAATATTGGAAAGTAAGGGGACAGGCAAGTACCTATCTTAATCTGGTTTTGATGTCAGTTTCTAATCGTTAAGATGCACTTTGTTCTTTTGTCCTTTCTTTCTTTACCTGTATCCTCATTCGTAAACTACATAACCACATGGAACAGTGATTCCTGCAGTCTGGTGTACATCTCTCTGATAGACACAGAGCTTTAGAATAGTTATGTATTTATTTAAGTGCATTAAGAAAAAACTATGTTTCTCAGTAGTAGTGATAAAAAGTTCCCTTTTAAAATAACTTTTACAGTAGTGATACAAAGTTCCCTTTTAAAATAACTTTATTATGTTAAAAAGCAATTCTATCTCTAGGGCAAGAAAAATTACTAAATAAATATTAGGAGTGCAGGAGCCATGAGGATATGGCAAAATCTGTCAAGGTGGTATTGGATACCCACCTTCCAGGAGGTTGTGAGGTTAAGATTAAAATTGGACTCAGTGAGATACCTATGTGATGAACTTAACACACACCGTGGTCCTGGGAGTCCCTTGTCTTCCTTCCTTGTACAAGAGGTGTGCACTGCAGTGGGCTTTGATGCTCCCTATTAGGGCTTCTCAAACTTTACTGAGCACACAAATTCACCTGGGAATCTTGTTAAAAGGCAGGTTCTGAATTACTGGGGAGTGACCTAAGGTGCCACAGACCACCCTTGGAACAGCTCGGCTCTAAATGACAGAGATACAGAATAAAAATACTAATTTTTATTATTAAAATGGTATAGTGTTTAAATGCAATTTAAAGGCGGGGGCGGGGAGAATTTTCACTAATAATACTGCTTAAAAACAAGGACACGAGGATATAAAATCAGGAAACATGAATTTGTAAAAATATACAAATTGTTTTTAAAAATAGCTTTAAAAAAAATAGCTTTGAATTACATGTTAAGGATCAAATGAGGTAAAGACTGTTTCTACCTTTCTTTAGAACTAGACACACACAGGTGTAACACAAGGTGAGAGGCCCAAAATATACAGTAATATTAATATGAAATAGATTTCAATTTAAATATTGAAATAGGCAAAAGCAAAAGAGGCACAAGGTTTGCTAACAAAAAATTACAAACTTTGTACAATGAGGGTTTAAGGAAGTAATTAACTATAGGAGGAAAAAAAGATTTCTCCTGGTTCTAAAATTTAACCATCTTGATATAATTTTCTAAAGGGCAAAAGTTATGGTATGAGAAACAAAAACTCCAGGAAATGGGAGGCAGTATTCATTGTTTCTACTCACGGAATTGTAGCTTCTCCCTAATTTTCAGCCCTAGTCTTCAAAGACCTCCCTATGACCTAGATTTTAATGCCAACTTACTGGCAGCTACATAGGAAGCAAAATGAGGACATACTTTTATTGCTGTCATTGTTGCATTTTTCTATCTGTGGGGTGAGTTTAAGGAAAGCAGGAATTTAGAACCTGGGAGATTTGCAAATTTAATAACAGTCTCAGGTTTCTCAAGCCATAAAGAAAGAAACATCCACACATAGAGCTAAGTTTTATAAACATTGTGCACAGTTCTGCAGAGAGCTTGCCCTCCTGTGAATGCCCCCTGCCAGCTATACTGGACATGTGGTTTTTGTAAGGCTCTAGGGCTAAAAGCAGGGGGACTGTTGGGACCTGGGCACACGACTGAGTACACACTATTAACAACTTCCAGTCCGACTGCCTCGCCTAAGGGTGAAGAAATGTGGTTCTTCAAACTGTCTCACTAGCAAATTTCATAGCAATGTTTACCAGAACCTTCTATGAGACGTGTTTACTTTATTTGGGTGGAGCACATAAGCCACTGCAATCAGCCTGCAACAATCTGGTTCTCCACAGTGTAAGGACTGATACAGGGCTTGCTTGGGGTGTGTGCCTTGGGTGGATACACCCTGGTAACAGTTGCTTCTTCTCTGTTCCAGACCATTCCTGTCTTCTAACAAAGCAATGCAGATAAGTGTGGCTACACCAGCGAAATCCAAATCAGAGGCAAGTACTGATGAAGCAGAAAGAGGGCCTCCGGCCACTGCCAGGCATCCACTGCCTCGTATGCACACTGCTTACTCAAGGAGCCTTGTTTGCGGGAACAGAGCAGCCTGCAGATAAGACTCACGCAAGGCTCCCCCACTCCTGACCCCCACTAGCGGTGGCAATGGGTTTACTTTTCCAGAAGATCTGTTGTTAAGAAAAGTTCTCTCCCTCTGTTGTAACACGCATTCAAGTGTTCACACCTCCGCGCTGTGGGTTATTTCTTTGCTGGAGGCTTCCTGTCACTGGATTGGGAGATGAGGGTCCAGCCCGGGTGCTCAAAGAACACCGGATGAATGAATGATGTGAATCAACATGCTCTCGGAGCAAGGTTTTACTGCTGACAAGGCTCAGGATAACACCAATTCTTTGATTCTCAAAAACATGATTTTTTTAAGTGTGGTGAGGAAAAAGGCACAGGGTTTGGATAATTTTCCAGTGCTATCACTTCATATGAAAGTGAGAATTAATAGTTTCTCATTTTATTGGAAATAGTTTTGGTGAGTTTTCCACTACAAGATGGTTTAAGTGGATGGAGTGACTGCATGAAACGTGGATGAGTCTCTGTTTCACTGTTCATTAATATGAAAAAAAAGTGCCATCCATTACAGGGCAATGGCAAGTCAAAGGAATCTTCATACCAAGGGTGGGCTTCCAAGTGCAGGAAGGCGTGGTGCATTTATAAACAAACTCGCTGGAAACAGCAAATGTCATGCCCCTCTATGCAAACCAAAGCAGAAAGCTCTCTTTCTACCAGGCTCAGAAAAGTCATGAAAAGTTTCTGTTAGAACACAGCAGAGGGACTACTGATTTCTAAGTACTTCTCAATCTGTAAGGCGTCCGTTAGATGATAATTTTCATTAAAGAAAAAGAAAAAAATACACGTTCTTCAAAAGTAATCTTCCTGTAGGAAAAGAATATGAGGGAATACTTTTAAAAATTCTTTCTCACTTCCTGAATTAAGTTCTAATTTTCAAACTTCTTTGGCAGTATCGGTAAAAACAACTCCTTTATGTGCGTATTTTATATACACCTGCCATTTCACATTTTACAAATCAATAATCTCCAATTTCACAAATAAGAAAAAATTGGAGGCTCAGGGAGCTGCTGATGGTTTTGCCAGCATCGCACTGATAGTAAGTGACAGAGCTCCATGGCACAGAGGCGGGTGTACTCTGCTCCCCTTTCTTGCAAATCTTAACAGGATCGACAATCCAAAGTCTAATGTGCCTCAAGGCACAAGGTTTAGTGGGAAGTATGAAGGCTTATACTTCAGCAAGAGAAAAATGACATTTCCTCACTTTCTCTAAACTATAGCAAAATACCAAATAGGCAGATGGCTTCTGCTCTTCTCACTTTTTAAGAAAAAGGGGTGGGGGAGGGGAATAAGCCACTATAAAATATTTTTATTCATATGTGGAATTAAAACAAAAAGAATCTTACACATGTCTACGGCTTAATGTTTAGAACACTGACTTGAATAAACAAAGACCTCAACCTTCAGGTCAAAGGCAGAATTAAAAAGGAAAAAGGAAAAAAGGAACAATAAATCAGGTTTCATATACTCCACCTATGAAGGCAGGAAAGATAAAATCTGAAGATTTAAGAGTGGAAACAAAAGCTTTTAATGTTGTTATGTAAAATAATCACAATGCCCTACTCCCCAAATGTTTTAGTTAACTGAGGTTTTGCTGAATTAAGAAAAGGAAACTTTATTGTAAGGACTGAAACTATCTTTTGGTGAGACAATGTAATTAAATCCTATAAGCATCTGTAGAAGTTGAAAACTAGAGCGTGAAGGAGAAAAAGACCATTAATTGCAAAAATACTTCTACATATTTTAACTCCATATATTAATGTAAGTTCCAGCATTACAAGTATAACCGTTACTTCAAATTAATCTTATTTCCATTTTTTCAGCAAAGTGTATGTATTTCCTTGCACTTAACTGTATTGTGCCAACTTCATTTTAGCTTTAAATTAGGCTCTTGTGACACATTCTCATGCCTGATTACAAAATGCATCACTGATGGTCCTGCATCATTTATCAAATTAATCATACTCTTCAGTACTAAAAACCTATTCATATTTCAAGGATATAATTAATGGGGAAATTTTATACCTTAATATTCCTCCAATATGATCATGTAGTAGTTGGGGGAAGGGGTTGATGACAAAACGAGTAACATTAGAAGTCAATTTAGTTTTTTGATTAAAATAATTCTTATTGCTCTGTTATTATCATATTCAGACACGCAGTTATCCAGTTATCATGCAGGAAGGTGAATGTTATTTCCTGACTTAACTTTTCACTGTACACAGTGGTAAACACTTCACTGGCACAGTAATCTCCATGGCAACTCAGTTCCAAGGGCCTCGGAGTGACCCCTGTGTCTTGTATAAACAGTTTTGGCAGGAATCTCCACAGCCAGTGCATAAGGATGATCTAATTTTTGCAAGCGTGTCATTACCAACCTTCAGATACACAACTCAGGCCAAGTTTTTCCCCTTGTGAGTATTTTCCAAGCCCATGGAAGAAAAGAGCAGGACAGAATTGGGAGCGTGGCCTTGTTATACTCACTAAACCAGATCTCCTCAAGTCTCAACCACTCCCTGCTTTGCAGTCGGACACCTTTCTGTTGTCACCCATGTCCCACCTCCATAGCACTGGTGTTGCACCTCTATAAACACCTGGACTAATTACTTGTTCCCTGGTGGCCGAGAAGCATGTAGAGGGGCCTGGCTCACAGGAGGGGCTAGCTTAGCACTAAGGTGTTGAAAAACACAGTGAACATAATTTCCTCCCAGTCACAGACTCTTCCGAGTGATACGAAATTCCATCCTCAGGGTCAAGTTCATTCTTTCCCTAGCTTCTCCCCAGTCACAGCTCCATATGGCTGCTAGACTTTTAAGCTAATCACTTTATTCTTAATATATTTTTACATGCAAAAGGACCAAGGAGTTCCCCCCTCCCCCAGTTTTCATCTTTTTAATCAGCTCCTTGAAGGACATCCTAAACACTACATGAGATAAAATGGAGTACTTTTTTTCTTCCAGTATTAAAAAAAAAGACATTCACAAACATGTTTAAGAAACTCTTCTATATAGCCTGGGTGGTGATCTCAAGTGAAAAACACCTCTAAGTAAACGCATTCTTTTTTTTTAACATCTTTATTGGAGTATAATTGCTTTACAATGGTGTGTTAGTTGCTGCTGTATAACAAAGTGAATCAGCTATACATATATCCCCATATCTCCTCCCTCTTGCGTCTCCCTCCCATCCTCCCTATCCCACCCCTCTAGGTGGTCACAAAGCACCGAGCTGATCTCCCTCTGCTATGTGGCTGCTTCCCACTAGCTAGCTATTTTACATTTGGTAGTGTATATATGTCCATGCCATTCTCTCACTTCATCCCAGCTTACCTTCCCCCTCCCCATGTCCTCAAGTCCATTCTCTATGTCTGTCTTTATTCCTGTCCTGCCCCTAGGTTCTTCAGAACCATTTTTTTTTTTTTAGATTCCATATATATGTGTTAGCATACGGTATTTGTTTTTCTCTTTCTGATTTACTTCACTCTGTATGACAGACTCTAGGTCCATCCACCTCACTACAAATAACTCAATTTCGTTTCTTTTTATGGCTGAGTAATATTCCATTTGTGTATATGTGCCACATCTTCTTTATCCATTCATCTGTCGATGGACACTTAGGTTGCTTCCATGTCCTGGCTATTGTAAATAGAGCTGCAATGAACGTTGCGGTACATGACTCTTTTTGAATTATGGGTAAACTCGTTCTTGATGCAGATTTCTTGTAGGTACATTTGGAAACTGCTTCTTAATCATGATAAACATTGCATACCGGTTTTTTTTTTTAATGTCCCTAAATACACATTAATTTTTAAAAATTAATCTGGCCAAACTTATTTTTGCCAAAACCAATAATCCTGAGAACTCAAACTAAAAAACTGGTAACTGAGGGGGTTTTGTAAAACTACTTCTATTGTGAGCAGATGCTCCTGTGGCCCAAGTTCTGCGTTGATCACATCTTGGGGGCAGGTGGGGGTTTGGGGCACAGGGCTTAAGGAAACATGGATCCCATTTATTAAATGGGGCACAGTTGCTAGGAGGGTGTTTACCTCACTTACTACCAGGGGCTTTCAGAAAAGTTTGCCTATCAAATGCCTGTCAAGTAACGAGTGGCTTTAAGGACTAACACAACACACAGTAGAGTTATTACCACTTGGAATAAGGAAGAAGAGGTGTTCGGTTTTGGAAAACTTACCACCGAGACAGGATCCATGGCCTCTTGCTTGACAGGGACTGGGTCAAACATGAGCATTCTTTCAATTATGCTTTCTAGGGTGCTCTGGTGTTTCGCCTAGAAAACAAAACAAAGTGTCTCTCTAAGTCCCAAGGTTACTTTCAATATAAACCAGTAAAAAAAATATATATATAATATTCCTCACCACCACCCCCCTTCTCTGCTCCTTCCTCTCCCCTGCCCCCGGAATGGCTGGAATTTGTTTCCCTTACCTATGAAAGATGCCATTTTATATAGTTAAAACCAGACTCCATGGTCATAACCGGGTGAGAGCCAACGGGCATTTCTAACTCAAATACATAAACCCTGATGTTTCTGGAACAATAGGTACAGCCTCTTCTGAGCAGCCACGCTTGTTCAAGATTACTGTGCAGCTCAACAGAAGTTAACATTATATATGAATGTTATACACCTTTCCTTTCCCCCTTGTGTTTGTTACAGAAAAATCAGGAAAAAACAAGGCAGGCAAAAAGACAACTTAGAACCAACCATCGTGAATATCTTTGTCTTTATCCCTCCAAACTCTCTTTTTAAATGGATTGTAATATGCATACTACATAGTACCCATAATTTCACTTAACAGTTTACTGGGAAAATGTTTCTTTTTCAGTAAGTATGGTTCCATACCATCAAGTTCAGTGTGCCACCGTGTGAACCAATCAGATTTTTGCGGCTTGCGGGATCTTAGTTCCCCGACCAGGGATGAAACCCAGGCCCCCTGTAGAGGAAGCACAGAGTCTTAACCACTGGACCGCCAGAGAAGTCCCCCATCAGATTTTTAAAAATTCCTTTCATTGAGCACCTAAATTGCTTCTAAATTTTCACCATTACAGATAGCAATGAGCACTTTCATACTTACATGCTCCTGCGCATCCTTAAATTTTAGGGTAAATTTTATGAAGGGGAATTCTTGAGTGAGAAGCATGTACTTTTACCAAAGCATTTGCTGTATCATCCAGCAAAGATACTCTATAATTTCCATCAGTAAAATATAACCTGTTTCCCAAAATTTATACCAGCAAGGTGTATGATCATTTAAAAAAAATTAAAACTTTGCTAATTTGTTAATATCAAAATGACAAACGATTTTGATTCTCTATTGATTTAATTATTGAAGCTGAGTCTTTTTCATCTTTATTTACCATTTACATTTCTTCTTTTACAAGTTGATTTTTTTTTTGGTGGGGGGCCGCGCCGCACTGCACGCAGGATCTTAGTTCCCTGACCAGGGATCGAACCTGCACCCCCTGCCGTGGAAGCGCAGAGTCCTAACCACTGGACCACCAGGGGATTCCCTACATTTCTTCTTTTGAGAAATGCTTATATTCAGGTCTTGAGTTGCCGGTCCCTGCTTATGGTTTTCTAAGTACTTTTTTTATATGAAGACTATTACCTTGTATTTACTCCAATTTCTCCTCATAAGGAAATATGCCAATCTTTAGCCTAATGTAAAGAAAACGTCCATCTTGATTCTGTTGGATCTTTCTCTTCCTCTTTTGTTATGCTTGTGTTATCCCTTTCCTCCTGTGTTCTACACTGTCCACTTCTAGCACTAAAATACATCAAATCAATTGCTTCCTCACAAGACAAAATATTCAGTCTGCTGAACATTTAACTGCATTTCATACGTTATAGAATGACTGCCCACATATTACCCAGATCATCAACAACTTTCTTCAGGCACCTCCTACCCAAATTTGGTTAGAAGTGAGGTCTTTATACATTACTTTGGTTTGGGTGGGAACGTAAACAAGTTCTAGATTGAGTTCTACCAGAAAAAGGTATAGAAATCCCTGGTTTAGATTACTTCCTGTATTTCAGTATTTAATCACCCCATCCCCACTTCCACGATAGCAATTCTGTAGCCAGTGGTGTCCGTGCTCTACGGGTTAAACTAAGATATCGTCACACACAATTATAAAAGTAATACTGTGTAGTTCTTGTGCTTCACTGCTTTGCTGAAGAAAGACTGTCCTGGGTCTTGTGACAACACGTGAATATCATCATTAACTCAACATAAGGCCCTGACTTCAAAATTATATTTTCCTACATCACAGGACGTATTATAATCTGTGAACACAATTTGATACCAGGCTGCTCAAATCAATGGTGCTACCACCCTCTTCTGTATCCCAGCAAGAACAAACCCCACAGCCAGTGAAAAATGGATGATTTCATAATGAAGGATGAAAACCCCTTTTGTGTCTTGGGATCTATTATTAACCAGTTCCCAGGGTAGCAGCTGTACAGATGGATATGGTTCTAGGAATTGCTGTCCAGGGCCCTACAGCGGACCGTAAACAAAAGACGTGAGGTAGCCTCCTTATATCAATGAGGTCAGATAATTCAGCAGCCTCGACCCACAGCTGGTCATCCTCCCCCAAGCCTTTTAAATTTAATTTACTCTTACAGATTCATCCACTCCACTAGACAGTATCTTGCTGCAAATCCTTCTAAACAAAAGTACTCACATTCTCAGGAGTGTAAGGAAACAGTCCTGATCTGTAGACTCAAGCAGGAGATCTGCACCTGACCCCTGACATGAGGGAGAGAAGGAGGGAGACCCTTTTTCACATGTAAAATGCAGAGGACACCTCCTTTGCCTACTTCCTAAAATACTTACCTTCAAGGTTTTGGAAAAAACCAAATGAGATTAAAACAAAACAAAACAAAAAAACTCTTTTTGCCCTCTTAAGTCGTTTATATCACTGAATATGCACACAATTTTTGGATCTATATACTGTACAAACAGCACTAAATTTGTTGGTTCCGATTTCGGAAATGCCAGGTACTTGTCTCTTTGTTAACATACCTAGCCTTAGAGGTCGATCCCCTCCACCCTTAAAAAACTCAGACTAAATTCAGTTTCAAAGGTAATAGCTGCCTACATCCTGTATGAGATCTTACATAGGGCCTTGTCACTTACTTGACTGCTGTACCATCGCAATAGCTTCCTAGCATCTCCACACCTCGCCTTACCTGGAATCCTTTCCTACGTGCAGGAGCAGCACGGTGGCATTAAGATGATGGGCTCTGTAGCTCATTTTGGTCCAAATTTTAACCCCATCATTTAGCTCATAAAGCCTTTAATAACTTTTTCAAATGCCTATAGCAATAAGTACTGAACCCATTTAGAAATGAATTACACATTAACCTGCTATAGCTTGGGTCATTTTAAGACATTATTTAAATTACTTTCATTCTTTAATTTTTATGTTTTATCTAAATGTAGGGAAATTAGTGCTTTGAAAGACTTATAAGAGAAAAAATCGTCTAACATAAAGCATCCCTTCTAACAAAACCTGATTCATTTTTATTAAAAAAAATTTAAATGTATGTTTATTTGTTCAGAACTGTACCTAAAAGAGTAACTCAATCACTGATGAAGGGATATTTCTCATACACAAGTATTAGAATTAATTAATAAATGAAGAAGCAAGATACAATTGAGAATACCTCATTTTGAAACTCCTAACTAAATAATGCATCACCGGACAATAAAAAGTCTGTGCAAAATACAAATATCACTATGAACAGAACCCAACTCACTGTCCACTCACATGCTTAACAGCACTTTGCTCTCAATTTGGTAGCTTCTAAAATGACTGATTATACTTTTAGTGATAGTCACAGGATATGGAACGAGGAGGTCATGTGGTGAAAAAAAAAAAAAGAAAAAGAAAAAGACACACCCTAACCCTTAACAAGAGCATCTTGGGAGGGGTGGGGCAGCTTTATACACACCTGTGTGCCCATTTTTAAATTTATTAATTCTATAATTAAAACTTTTAATAAAAATAAGACGGAAGCTAAGCTAGAAAGAAACCAAATTTAGGAAGGGAATCAAACACATTAACACAAATCAGGCTTTTGTTTGTTTATTGCAGAAAACGTCTAGACTCTGTACCTACTGTTTCTATCTCTGAACAGACCACTTTTTGCCACGAGCATTGACCTTGTCTTTGGGTTCTGATCTAGAATCAGAAAAGAGTGACTACAGTGTCTCCAAAGGGCCTTCCATATAACTGGGAAGTAACTCCCGCACTGGAGGAACTGGGGTTCCTAAACTTAGTGGCTTTTGTTAACGCGTGGGCGACTCAGTGCTCTGGGGCTATTACCATCATGTTAAAAGAATGCTAAGTGGACTTCCCTGGTGGCGCAGTGGTTAAGAATCCGCCTGCCAATGCAGGGGACTCGGGTTCGAGCCCTGGTCTGGGAAGATCCCACATACCGCAGAGCAACTAAGCCCATGCGCCACAACTACTGAGCCTGCACTCTAGAGCCCGTGAGCCACAACTACTGAGCCTGTGTGCCACAACTACTGAAGCCCGCGTACCTAGAGCCCACGTTCCGCAACAAGAGAAGCCACTGCAATGAGAAGCCCGTGCACCTCAACAAAAACCCAACGCCTCCAATAAATAAATAAATAAATAAATTTATAAAAAAAAAAAAAAAAGAATGCTAAGTAAACTACAAATGCTGTAGAAAAACTATTACTTCACAACCCTGACAGCAGTCCCAAGTAGAACCATTAGGTGGCGCACTAAAACAAGTATAAAGACTAGGACGGGGTGGTAAATTGAGTTTGCCAACATCAAGGTCTTTAAACGCAGTGGGTTTCAACTAGGCTCAGGAATTCTTATCGCAGAGATGAGAAGGCCCCCAAAAGTGGTTCTGTTTTTTCTTACAACTATTTCCCAAACATTAACACATTTACATCTCAGTTGTGTGTAACTAGCTTAGGAAACATACATTCTAAACTAGCAATCCCAGGATAACACAACTACATTTACAAGAGGAAAAAAATGGCAAAACCGGTTTAAAAAAACTTCTAAGTTATCAAGGTGCCTAAAAGCAAAAATATAGGAACATCACCATTGCCAAAATAATTTTCCATCACTGGAACAAATGTCATCTTCCCCCAACTGTGTTATTTTGCTGGGAAGGGCCAATACAACTGAATTTTCCTCCAAAAGGAAGAAACAGATTTCCCTTCACACTCTCTCTACTTATACTTCTGACTTTTCAGATGTCAAAAGGCGGCTCAGAATTTTGCCAAAATGCACAACCGCAAGTTTATGTCTTAAAAAGCTTTGGTGAATCATTTACATGAAGTTTCACAAGCAATATAGTTTTGTCTCCTTTTCAGCCCTCCAAGAGGCCTACTCGACAATTGCTTTATGAGGGTACAAATAAGCCGCAGAGCTTAGAAATACAGACAGGCCTTAATGTAAGAGGAGGTTATGTTGCCAGCCTCCTTTGAAAGTAGCTTGTCTTGAAGCTACAGCACATTTTATTACAGAAACAACCTTATAAATAACTGCCCCTTCCTTAGAAGCATGACACAGAGAGAGACAGGTGTGAGGCGGGGGACGGAGGGGGGTCTGGAGAGAGAATGTGTGCATCTCAAGTCAGTTTCTTGGTGATATATCAGGATTTGCTTCTGACATTGTCCCTTCTCATCTCCTGTTTAATGCACTCAAAGGGTTCCTGTATTCTTCTCCCCCAGCCCCGCCTGACCCTAAGGCTCCAGATTACCTGCCTCCCTCAAAGCTAATCTGTTTCCTAGCCGACCTCAGCCAGGTGTAAGGAGAAAAACAGGATGGTCAAACCAACACACCGTCTGTAAGCGCCCCTTTCAATTCTCCCAAGTGTTTGGATGTTAAAGGAGGGAAGCATGTTGCCTTCCCTCACCCCTTACTCCCCAAAGGAACTTCAGGGAAAAAATTAAGAAAAGAGTTAAAACAAACAAACAAAAAATGTGTGTGTGTGTAATTCTTGGTCAGGAGGAGGACCAGGGCAGGCAGGCAACATCCCTGTAGCTAAACTTCCTTTCCAAAGAAATTTTCTTTCTTTACTTTTGTACCCAAACTCTTCCAAGAGCTCCCAGGAGTTGAATATTTAAAGGCAGCTGCTCTGGCCAGAAATACAAGAGGCCAGACAACAGATGTAAGCAGACATTTCTAAGTCAGAGCCTCCTTTCAGGACAGCCAAATGCTGGCACCTACCTGGAAAGGCGTCTCGTTTTCATGTCACTCGGTGATCTGTCTCCTAGATCAGTCTTCTATTGCTGGTGCGAAAGGAAAAACTCCATGGAACACTTCTGAATCTTTGCCCCTCATAAATTAGTTATTTTACATGAAAATGTTTTGTAAATGGGGAAGAAGTTAATTACTTAGTTTCAGATTAACTGTAATGACCCATGAGCAAACAATCCTCCCTCTCCCCTCTCAGCTAACAAGCCACCCAACTTTACTTTCCTGCATCCGCCCATCTGCTCCACCCTATGGAGAGTTGCCAAGGCAGTCCGACTTGTCCAAACAGGACATGGCTTCAGATAAGATTCTGCCCACACCCTGTACTTCGGAAAGACCAAGTGAAGCAATTGCCTTTGCATGTAAATAAGGACAGGTGCAAAGGTAACAACCAAGCAACCTCCCTACACATTTCCAGCTGGGGCCCAGCAGAGCAGGGGTGGGGGAGGGGAAACCCAAGCCCATACCCTTTAGTAAACTCTCAAGTTCAATGCCACCTAGTTAGTGGCCTACAACATCTTTCTTAAAGAAATTTTAGCGAACACTCATCATTTTCCCTACTGAGGTTACATACTCGGTTTCGTCCTTCACGCTCTTGGACAATTTTGTATTTTAGTTTTAAGGGCGAGCAACCTCAACTCAATTGAAAAGCACCTCTAATGTGTACTCCTGCTGTGTACACGTCTTACAAGATCTGCCTCAGCCCTCAGTCTTCTTCCGTGAAGTGTTATATAATCAGACCCAGAAGGGCTGCGTGAGGCCACTGCCTCAGTCTGCCTCTCCGCTGGGTGCCCTATCACTGGAGACCCACCCTACTCCACCCTAAGGGGCCTCCACCCATGGGGCCCCGCCCTGCCGTGGGGGGGGCCCTGGGAGGGACCAATTGGCTCAGGTCAGCTGCCAGTTCCTGGAAATTCCAGCCTGAGCAGCGATGGCTGGAACCTTGCAAATAACCAGAAAGAAGTGGTGGTATTTCCCCCAGCTCCTGAGGATGCTCCATTAAACGTTTATTTCAGAGCCACAGAACCTCTGGATGTGGAAATGAGCTAATACCGCCCTCTCCCTTCAAAAGTAAACAAACAAAAAAGCATTTTGCACCAGTGCTATGTAAGAGAATTCAACCCGTCCCAAACGGAAACCCTCCTCCTCCTTGCTCCCCTCCCCGATTTGCCTTATCTTCTCATCACTCACCATGGAAACCTAGAGGTCATCTTTTAAGCCTTCCTCCCCAACTTTTCTCTCCACATCTACCGCTGCCACCAGGGGGCCAGGCCCTCAGGACCTCAAGACTGTGTTACTGGGGTCTCACCTCCACTAGTCCATCCCAGGATGGAGAATCCATCCTGACCCCCTGCCACCTACATTTCTCAAAGCCCTCTTCTCAGCTGGTCTTTCCCAAGCTCCCAAACCTTCCTCCGACGGAACCCCCAGGGCTTGCAGAGTCAGTTCAAGCACCAGGCTCGGCGTCCCCTCTCCTACCAGCTGCCCCTGCCCTACCAGGCGCCCTCCACGCTGGCTGCCCTGTCCCCCGCCTCCCCACCCCGCCTTTGTTCATTTTCGGCCCTGACGCTGGGCAACCAGGGTGGAATGCCCGTCCCCTTCCGGCTTATCTAAATCCTCCTAATTCTTCAAAGACCAGCTCAAGGCCCTCCCGACTGGGCGCAGCCAGCTGATTGCTCCCTGACCAATCTGAGGCCACCTCTTCTTACCTAGATAGGCTGGGCCTTTCTACTTTACAAATGGTCTGCCCAGGACCACCACCCGGACTGGGAGCACCTGAGGACAGGAGTGCTTTACCCTCCTTAGAGGGGCTCCCTCCCTGTTCCCCAAAGGAGATCAGGAACGTCCACTAAGTCAAGTTTTTTGCCAGGCAGAAAGGAGTGAATATAAAAGCACTGAGCTGGTATGAGGAGTCCCACAGTCACTTCCCTTTCCCTTCGAATGCACTTGAAATCTCCCTTACATAAACAAACAAACAAACAAACAAAACAAAACCTCCCTTAAATAAGTAATAGGAGTAAGGGGACCTAACCTAAAGGAAACCTATTAAACCAAACTTCCTCAAAAAAAAGGTATGCTCCTAACCTTAACCTTGCCTGTTCCGGGTCCTCCAGAGACCTTATCAGCATCGTCCTCCTAGTTTTTTTTTATTACCCACCCAGAGATCTTCTAAACAAGTCTAGTGTCAAGGTCTCTACTCTTTTTTAAAACCTAAAATAGGGGAAAAAAAAAAAAAAAAAAAGACAGCAAGAGAGAAGAGAAAGAAGCGACTTCAAGGTGTGTGTGTGTGTGTGTGTAACAAACACTAGGTTTGTTATGTTTTAAGCCTCTTCTATTGACCAAGGAAAGCCAGAGGCTCAGTGATGTCACAGGTTTCCTACTGGCACTCTCTGGGTGCTGTTCTTTACATGGACTGTGTCATTTCATTCCTATGAGGTAGGGAGGTACTACCTTCCCATTTTACTGATAACACCGAAACAGAGAGGTAAATTAATCTGCCCAAGATCACACAGCTGGTAAAGTGGTAGAGCTGGGATTCGAACCCAAAGTAGTCAGACTTCAAGGCTGGTGGTGGACTTGGCACTCCACCCTGTTGTCTCCCTGGCAGGGGACAACACACATCAAGAGTGGGATGGAGAGTTCTGCAGACAGGTCTGTCATTCGGGGATCTGGAACCAGGGGCAGTGTATTTACAGCAGTGGTGACTTCAACTCCTTCCCACTGGTCCCTGATGCCTTCCCTGTCTCAGTACATGCCTGGACGCAACATCAAAAGACACATTCTGAAGGCCCCAAAGTAGCCGATTATTCTTCCTAGCCGGTGCATCCATAAAACTGTTCAGAAAAAACTGGCAGCTTCACCCAAGTAAATACGGAAATCCTCATAATAACTGTACAAAGGTGGAAGGGTCAGGTCCTCGTCCCCATTTTAGAAATGAGGAAATAGAGGAACAGAGGTGAAAAGACTCGCCCAAATTCACAGAGCTGGCTGGAGCTGCAGCCAAGAAGCGAAGTGTGTCCGCTGCAGACCCACGGCTCTTTCTGTTCTGCTCCACTCCGTGCTGTGGGACTCACTCTGAAGCAGAATCATCTTATATACAGTTGGGGCACTCCCCTGGGGCCAGGGGCGTGGGGCGTGTGCGCCACACTGGCCCATGGAAGGCAGTGCCATGGGGAGGTTCCAGCGGACAATTACGATTTCCAAGTGACTCTTCAGGTTAGATCACTCTGGACCTACTCCATTTTGTGGCATAACTGAGAAAAATGACTGCAGTCTCAGATTAGCTCTAATGAGTAGGTGCTCAATAAATACTTGTGAGATGAATAAATAAATGGATGTCAAACTACGCTTCTTACACGTTAGGATAAAATGAAGGGCAAGGGTCTCAGAGTGACTGTACACCAGGGGTCACACAAGGAAAATTTGCCCAGGGGCCAGTGCAGCTAGCCTTAAAATCATCTTCTAAAACCTGAAACGCAACGTAAATGTGAAAACTTTACTCAGGAGGCTTGGGAGACAAAACACCCTTATCTGGAGAACTAAGTGGAACAGGAACTTGAACTTCCTAATGTTAGCGGTTTGGGGGTGCAAAGCTTTGGAAGGTACCAGGGTGTAAAGTGCAAGAACAAATAGAAGAGTGGATTTCAGTGATTAGACTCAGAGAACAGTAGTTAGGAGAATGAAGAGCATATGGGACAAAGGAGAAAAACCCCACACTGGATCATAGGTCGCTCTCCAGGGTAGAAGGCGCTGACCTCAGTGTCTGCTGGACCTCTTCTGTCTAGATTTGACCAAACTCCACTGATCTGGGTTGAGACTAGCTCTAGGCCATCCCTGGAGAGCCCCAGGCCTTCTAGAGATTGGCAACCATCTTAAGCATGTCCCAGGTTAAGCTGGGCTCCTTCAGGGTCCTCTTGGAAGGGGGCTGTCTCAGGAAGCACCCCCTTCCGGGAAGAGGGTAAGAGCTAGACCCAGGGTTACACGCAATGCATGGGCTGAAGGGACACTTAGCTTACTACATTCAGTCTCCAGCTCCCCTTAATAATGAGATGGGGGAAGTGATAATGTATTCGGCCTGCCAACACAAAGGAATGAGTTTCCAATAGCTCTAGGAACCTGCTTTGCTAGAGAAAGAAACTTACTATTAAATACTCTGACCAATAGAGACAAAATATGCTGATAATTTTTTCTAATGTGCCATTAAACTATGGTGACATTCCAGAAAAAAGCACAGAGCCAGTTAAAAGGATATACATAGAGACATACATATATGTGTGTGTGTGTGTGTGTGTATATATATGTGTGTGTGTGCGTGTATATGTGTATATATGCATATACATACATATATTTGCTGTGGGAAAAAACAGTCCTAGTTCTGGTTCAGAAACTGTGTCTATAGCATTGTGTCTCTTATTACTACCAAATTTCAAGGAAGGAGAATTGAGGGGGGGAAAGCAGGGCTACCTTCCTTAGACAATGCCCTCTCTTATCAGGGCAGACTGCTGTCTGGTTTCCTGTCTCGATCTCTGGCATTACTGCTTCAGATGAGAAACGGGGTCTAAGAAAGGGACAGATCAGGCTTGAAAATGAGAATGCTAAAAGCTAAAACCATCATAATCCTTCCCTTCCAACTCACTCCATCATGAGTTTTGGCTGGAATACTACATATTAGCAAACCAGATAACAATTGTTTTATGTCTCTAGGATTTTTTTTTTTTTTAAGCTATAACCAATGATAACTGAAGCACTTCAGAAAGAAACCCAATTTCCACAATAATGTAATTCCTGATACTTAAAGGATGAGGTTGCCTGTATTTATTTTTCTTAAACACAACTGGGTGTGAAAAGAGAGAGTAAGAACCACTTAAGAAAGCTGTTCATTTTATAGCAGAAATGTTGATTTGGACAAATTAAGAAGGCAAGTATCTAAAAAGGGGGGGATGGAGATAAATGATTTACATGGTTTAGAGATGAAACTATTGTGTTCACCTCCCTCACTTTTTTGGTAATTATAATAACTATCAGACTGGTACAATTTTTCCCAACTGTTTAGCTTACATTTAAAAGCTTGCAGAATTTTTCCTGACAGATTAGATCCTAATCATCTCTATTAACCACCTCCCTCTCCCCACAAATAGGGAGGAAAGGATGATTTGGGGTAAGCCAAATAAAGACTCAGTCTACCAAATCTAGTTGAATTGTTCACAACTTTGGAACTAAAACAAAAAAACTTACTTCAATTTGGGTTACTTATGAATTTAGTTTAAAGGCGTCTTGTCCTACAAGCGGCTTAGTATTTCAAGTTTGCTTCCTCCAAAGAAGAAAGGAAAAATCTTATTGAAACTTTCCAAACTCCCATCTTTTTTCATGGAAGGTTGTCAATATCCTACTATTTGACCCTAGTAGCTTTCTTAATAGCATATTGTGTATTTCTCTTTTATCCATCAAAGAAAAACGTGATGGGAAGAGATATTAAAACCAAAGCATTATTATTATTATTACCGATTTGGGGAAGAATAGGTAGGGCCTGATGTGTTTCCTCAGCAACTCTTTCCATTAATTCCATTAGAGAACACTGTAGATAATTCCTTTAGATTTTAGAGAAAATCCCCAAATAAGACATTTAAGGGAAAAACTTGTCATAAGTTTTCTTTTCCAACTTTTTTTAAAAAACTTCATTTCTGGAGAACCAAGAGAAAAATAGTTTGTTAAAGTAGGTTTTAAATGGTTAACCCAGAAATTTGCTAACTCACAACTGACAGAATATACCAAAAAAAAGGGAGGGGGGAGGGGATTATGAGAAAGTTGTTACTGTAAAACAATAAAAACAAGAGCATTCTCCTTCTGTCTTCAAAATATAACGTTAAAAATTTCCAAATAAGTTCATTAAATGAACTTATTCCAGTTCTCCTTTTCTTTGAGCTTTTTATTCTTAGAACAGTTTGGAAATCAGATGTAGCATACAGTAAAATCTTTGTCCTTAAAAAGAAATAATCCTGTAGTACTCTCAATACATCTTATGTTTTGCTTCAATAGAAGATTTCTCCCTTAAAACATAAGCAAGACTTCCAAGTCAGTCCAAGCTGCCAAGGCTGCTTGAGTTCTCCATCCCATGAAGCCTCCTGGGCCTTGAGTGTCCTGTGTTAAATGCAAGGGTGAGCCACATCCTTCAGATCATGCTAGATCTTCTAAACTGTAAGGTGGTAACCCCATCCAAAATTGACAGCTTCAGGGCAAAATGCCTATCTCAAAACAAGAATGAAAAACAAACAAAACAACCTCCTTTAGATTTCTAGCCAACATGCACACACATTTCTTAAAATCACAAGTTGGCAATGATAAACTAAAAAAGGTAAAAGTATTTATTCACCCATATAAACACATGGGAGCAAAGGGTATATGTGAAAAGGTTAACTGACTTCTCATTATGACATAACACAGGCATCTTAGGCAATCATAAGTGTGTAGAGACATGATAACTCCCTGGGTGGGGATAGGGAGTTTAGGGGCAGGGACCATGGCCTGGTCTGGGCTACTGATCTACCAGAAAACAGCCTGAAACAGGAAAGAGCACACATATGCCACTTGGAATGTATGACGCAAACCCCAGCCTTGAAACAAAGAACAGGAAACAGCTCTGCTGGCTGTGCTGGAGAGAAAGCACAGAGAAACATTTAGCCGGCCCTCCCTGACCCTATATTCATGAGCAGCTGGAGTTTTTTAAGACAACAACAGGGGGGTGGAGGTGTTTGTTCTATGGGTGTGAATAATAACACCAGCTTTATACAGGGGACCTGCCCTATTTACAAATAGGAGCTTCCACATACAGTAAACACCGTAAGTGAACATGTGATTTTATCATATTCAAGCAGCAGAAAGCTTCCTAATTAACACCAGCCTCCCTACCAATTTCTTTTGTCTCTTTCTCCCCCATCCTAATGGCTGGTCTCTAGCCACGATCAAATTCTGGGTTAGGGTAATAGGGTAATGATCACTGTTCAGCCTCAGAGCATCAAGAGGAAAATGAGACAGCACAGCTGCTGAGAATTCAGTTGACACTGGGGTCACCCCACATAACCGAAGTGGGACCAACTGTAAGTGTCCCTGAGCCACAGAACTAAATTCTAAGATGAAGAGTGTGGGACATCTAGAGTCACCCCAAATTTTCAGTTTTTCAACTGCATAGTTGCAAAGATACTTCCACACAGCTGCACATCTGTTCTACATGTACACACATCTATAAAAATCCACCTTTTGAGAATGTGATTCTGTTCCTGGTATTTCATTTAATCCAAAATTGTTATACAATCTGCAGAATAGAGTATCAATTTGTATAAGATGTCCTAAAATGTCTATTTTTCCTTTAGGTATTTTTAAGGTAGCAAAATCCACTCACTAGTCCTTTTCTGATTTTTCTCTTTATTTTGTTAGCCAGTACTGTTTAACTCAGGTTTCTATTAGCAGAGGTTTAAGAATCTGTGTGTAGACATAACTACAGGTAAAAAAAAAAAAAAAGAAAGAAAAAAAGGCATCACTGTGTCCATAGCAACCAGAAGATTGGGTTTTAATTTAGAAACTTTGCAGTGAAAAAAACAATAGCTCTCTCCAAAGCTATGTTGTCATGTTTTACATCTGACAAGGTTCTGTGGTCTAAGTAGTTACTTTTGTTATTCTCATGTTAGGATTTTCATACTTGCATTCTTCATGCAGGCAGAATGCTCCTTACAGTCTATCTTCACTGACCTCACCCATAGTACATTAGGCTGCTTCCTTCTAACAGTTCTGCAGCAAACCCCACTGACTGTAGAAATTGAGATATCAGCTTCTCTAGGGAGCTAAATGAAATTAATCAAACATCCCATTTCAGGTTCTGTTAACAGAATAAGGTCAACTCCCATACTCCATGTTTCAAGTCAGAAGAAACTCATCCACTCTTTTAAAGATACTACTAACTCACAAAATTTTGAAGATGTCAGGGTTATCAAATTGCTTTTTCCCTAGAAGCAAGTCTTCTCTTGGGCTGGGCAGATTATCATCCAGATGGATTTCTCTTTTAAAAATGCTCCTCAGATTCATATATAAAGCACTCAGAAAAGGACAGCACAAAATTGTTCTGTGGAATAACCTATAGTGAACAACTGCCCTATTCCCCACTTGATTTTGCTTAATAATTACAGATACTAAATCTAAATGAAGTCAGAGTACTACTTCATACTTTTCTCCATATACCAGATTCTTGTGAGAATATAAATACATTTAAAGTGTCTTGGATGACATCAATGGAAAAATACATTCTGAGTAAAAAAAAATTCAGTGTAAAATGTTTATTTTAGTGAAATACAAGAAGGTGAGCAATTACCAATTTCCGTTTAACCTGACTTAAAAAAAAAAAAAGTCCCATTCACACGTTCTTCATCTAGTATTATTGTATATTGCTGTAAAATTTAAAGCAGCGCAGAGTGTTCTCTCTTTTATCTGTCAAAGAAGTAGCTATGACAATTCCAGGTATTGTCTGCCATCTCCAAAAAAGCCACTCGGAAAGGCAGGTCCCAAGGGTGCGGGTCCAGGGATCCGTCCCCCGGTCCCCACCCGGCTCGGGTCCCTAACACTGCGGGCAGTTGCCTAAGGCGTTCTCCGCCTCCAGCCACGCTGCAATCCTTGCTCCAAACACTGCGGCAGGTTCTCCTTGCACCGGAGGAGGACTCTCCAAACCCGGCCAGCTCTTTCTCCTGCCCTCGGGAATCCAGACGCCCTGGCAGCTCCTGGGCTCCAGCACCGAGACTGGGATGTTTGCCTCCACTCCCAATCGCCCCAAGTTTCTTCCCAGAAGGCCCGCGAAGCTGCTCCAAGTTTGCTCTGCCGGCGGGTGAGCGGCAGCACGCCCCGTCCGAGGAGGGGGGCTGCTAGGGGCGCAGGCGGAGGGCGGGGAGGGGGAGGGGGAGAGCGCGGGGGGGTGGGGGACCAGGAGGGGGAGGAGCAGGAGCGCGCGGCCTCTGCGCTACCTTTCTCCAAACAACGTTGCCACACGCGGAGGGAACTGAGATTTCTGGGGCTTTGGAGGGAATCGCGGGCGGGCGGGCGAGCGGCTGTCGGGGGACCACACAGGTGAGCCCCCGCCCGCGCCCTATCTGGGGCCGCGGCGGGCGCCGCCAGCCTCGCTCCCCGCACCCGCCGATCCGCACGGTGGCTCTCCCCAATCCCACACTTTCCACCGCTGAACCCGGGGGCCCCCTCCTCCTCGCCTCCTCCTCCACCCCAACCCCCGGCTGCCAGGAGCTGTTGCACTTTCCCAAGCCCAGGAGCGCCCCAACCTCCGCGCTGCACCCCCAACCCATTCACTGCGCGCCCCCCCTTGGGGAAAAAAAAAAAAAGGAAACCGGACGAGCCGAAAAGGGGGGCAGCGGGAGTCGGGGCGAGAAGGAAAGGTGAGGGAGAGGCGACTTACTTTTCGAGGCGCGGTGCTGAACGCTGCAGGCGAGAAATAAAGGCCCGGATCCGGGCTGCCTGGAAACCCGCGGATGCAGTGGTGTCAGCGCTCCAGTCCCGGCGGCGTTGGCGGTGGCGGCCGCAGGGGACGGGGACGGGCGCGCGTGCGGCGGGCGCGGCTCGGCTCGGCTCGGCGGGCGCTCGCGCTGCGCTCCAGCTCGGGCCCCGGCTCCGCGCGGCTCCGCTCCTGGCTCTCCTCTGGCTCCTGGCACCAACTCCGGGCAGTCACATGACACCGGCGCCGCTCGCTCTGCGAGCCTCCCAGGGCTGGCGGGGTAAGTAGAGGCTGGGACACGGGGTGGGAGGGTCAGGGAGGGGAGAGGGAGCCGCCGCGGCCGCCCGGGCTGGGCCGGTCCCCACCCACTTGGGTGGAGGCAGCCGCCGGAGGGGTCGGCCGAGTCACTAGCGCAAACACGCACCCCGCCCTGCGCCCTTCCCCCGCCACCCTCGCCTCCCGCGCCGCCTCCGCCCCGCCCCGCCCAGTCACCCGGGGACGGCCTGACAGACACTCATTATTCCCCGGAGCCGGGCGCCGCCCCGCCCGCCCAACCTGTCCCGCGAGGCGCGGTGCGGCCGCGGGGCTGGGCGTGCGCGGCGCGGCCTCCGCCCTCCGCCCGGCCCCGCGCCCCCGCCCTGGAGCCCCCGCCCCGGAGTCTCCTCCCCGCAGCCCTCCGCCCTCCGCCCGGGAGCCCGCGGCCCCGCCCTGCCCGGACCCGCCGCCGCGCCGCCGCCCGAGCCCGGGGGGAAGGAAGGGCGGCGCTGGCCGCTCCAGGCGTCACAGCGCTGCAGCCCGCTGCGCCGCTTCCAAAACACACAGCCGGGCTCGCGGGCGAGCCGAGGCGGGGGACCCGGGACGGTCGGGGCCATCAATCAGCCAGCTCCGGCGGGAAGGGCGGCCCCGGGGCGTGGCGGGAAGGGCTGGGCCCCGCGCCCAGCGCCCAGCGTGGCCCCTCCTGGGCCCAGCGCAGACAACTCTCTTAAAGAAAAAGCAGAAAAAGGCACCGCTGGTGAAGCAGCGGGTGGACCCGGGCGGATTCGGGAGAGAAAAAGCGGCGAGGAAAGGGAGGGCAGTTAGGGTGACTTCAACCCTAAAATGGTCCGGAGTTTCCAAGGTCGTTAGCCATCCTCTGGCACGCTTTCTTTGTGCCCGGGGGCGCCGGGGCCCCCTTGTCGCCCGCTCCACGGGGGTGCGGCCCGGCAGGGTGGTGCCCCCGCCTCCCGGGACTTTTCTTTGAAGGCCGGGAGACCCTCGAACAAACTTCCCACGGCCGGGCCTGCAGCTGGAGCGTAACGGCGACGGGCGCAGCGGCATTTGCTCAGCCAGGCCTGTCGGAAAACTTGGCAAAGTTCGGTCCAGATCCTCCCGCCCAGAGGGAGAACTCGGGGCGAGCTGAGGGCTCGGAGCGGCGACCTTTCCTTTCGTGTCGCCTCTCTGGGACCGAGCGCGAGCGTCCTCGGGGGACTTCACAGGAGCCGGGAGGCGGAAACTCGCTTTCTGTCCCAGCCAGGCCCCTGGGAGGACTTTGGAGAGCTTGGTACCCAAGTTGAATGCTTTTCGAGTTTCTTTTTCAACAGTACTAATGTAATAAAGAATGCAATAAAGAGAACAAAGGACAAATTGGTTCAATTGTTTTAGTCCTGTGTACTGTTTTAAAATGCCCCAGCTGCAGTCTATGGCTTGTTATTGCTTCAAGATGTTTTAAAGTCCCTTTAAGTTCACCATTCTCACTTTGATGCTTCATCCAGGCATGGTACTACTTAAAACGTAGAGATAGAGTATATTCGGAGCCTCAGCATGTAACTACACAATATTATAATATTAGTACTGGGAAACCTCAAATAGTGAAATTGCTTGTTGTAAAAAAAAAAATGCATATACATAAAAGACACCGTGGAAAACACCCAGAATGGACACCGGTTTATGTGCCATCATACTGTCCCATAAGGTTAATCTTTAAAATGTAAAGGGACGAGGTTTTTGTTTGTTTGTTTTAGTGAATAAAGACAAATGCAAGGAAAAAAGTTGGATTCGGGTCAATAACTAATTGCAACCCATTGATCACTGACACCGTTAAATTTCTGATTAGACGACTTAGATTTGTATTAGCTGAGAAAAAACAACAACATATTAGTGATGACTGGTGAAATTGTTTTGCATTTCCGTGCTTGGCTTATAGTGGGGTCTCAAAAAATACAGGCTTCACTCAGGGGACACAGAGTGATGAAAACCTGAAGAGAAGATTGAAGTAGGTCTATCTGAAAAAAGTGTTATTCAAGATAAGTAGGGAGGGGCTTTGATATGAAAGATGCGGGAGGGAGGAGAAAAGTCATAAAAAAGATTAATTAATGAACACAACTGTGTTCAGTGCCCTGTGGGAGGCAGCTCAACATAACTTGTCCAAAAATGAATCCATCCAGTGAAGGACACCACCATCCCTCCAGGTGCCCCAACCAGAACTGCCTGAAGTCATCCTTAACTCCTCCCCCTCCCTCGCTGGTCACAGCCCTGTGGTTCACTGAATCCCTGACCTCCTCAATCACCACCCACTCCTTGGCCACCACCCTGGCCCAGACTATTGCCACAGTGTCTTGTTGGTCATCCCGTTTGCAGCGTGGCTGAAGTGTGGGTAAGGGATTGGAGCAAAGGATTAAGAATGCCTTTTTCTAAAATGCAAACCTAAACATGTCAAACCCTTCAATGGCTTCTCTCCGGATAAAGTCCAAGAGTTTAGCCCCAATGTTGACCTGGCCTTCACCTATCATTATAAACTCATCTCTCCCTGTTCTCCCCTCCCACTCTTTTCTCCAGCAACAATGAGCTTCTTTCCTTTGCTTTCCTCCAACTCTCTGTCCCCACCTCCGGCCCTTTGCACACGCTCATTTTTCTAGATGGACTAGCCTCCTTGGCTTTCTCCCCCACTCCTGACCTCCACTCTCATTTCCCTAAATTCTATTCATCCTTTAAATATTGATTTAAATGACATCTTCAATGAAATTTATCTTTTCTTACTACCATCCCTCACCCCACCTTTGGACGAGTGGAGGTGCTCCTTCTTGGTACCCTGATAGCACCCAGGCTTCACCTCTTCTAGCACTTTTTATTCTTGTAATTGACTCTTTACCTCTCCATGTCACTGAAATAGAAACTGTGAGGGCACGGACCTTGTCTTTTTAGCAAAATTGTATCCTTATGGCTCAGATGTTCAATGAATATTTGTAAAATGAGTAAGTGTGAACTATGAATTGAGAAGAAGTCATTCAGATTAAAAAGATGAGAGGGGGCTTCAGGGTGGCAAGTGGCCATGAACTGTACCTTTGAAATAGTGAGGGAGAGGGAAGAGGGAGTTCCCCTCACTGTTTTTAAGGAGATGGTACAAAGTGGTGTCTAGGTCTTCTTTTTATTCCTAATACTAGTACAGTGCCTGGCACAAGCTTAGGTACTGGATAAATCCATATATCCTGGGTAGATGAAATATCTCAAGCTTGGTCCTTCCAGTAGCTGCTTCACTGTTGCTCTTTGAGGACAGCAGGCCAGGCTGGTTTAGGTTTGGGGCAGCATGTGCTCAGGGAAGGGTACCCCTCCCTGGCGCCAGCATCATTCCTCCCAACCAATCATTGCAGTCATTTTTGCTGGTGACAGAGTAGATATGTGACCTGGTTCTGGCCAGTGGGACCTGTAGGGAAGTGTGCTGGGGCTTATGGGAAATGTTTCTTCCTGATGAAAGGAAACTCTTGCAAGGATAAACCCCCAGACCTGCTTTGGAAGTTATGTGGGAGTGTGATGCTTGAAGCTATGGCAGCCATCTTGTAGTCATGAGGGGAAAGCAAGGTTTCAGATTTCCATACAGATAGCTCTTTTTTCAACATTAGTTTTCAGATCAAATATTACGTCTTTAGGAATGACCACACAATCTAAAATATCCCTCCCTTCCTCATTCAATGTCTAGTTGTCCTTGCTTTTTTTTTTTTTTTAACCTTTTTTCCCCATTAGAACCTGGGCTCCATGAGAGCAAGGACACTGTCTTCTTCACTCCTTTTTGAATTATGGCTTTCTCCGGGTATATGCCCAGGAGTGGGATTGCTGGCTCATAGGATAGTTCCATTTTTAGTTTTCGAAGGAACCTCCATACTGTTCTCCATAGTGGCTCCACCAATTTACATTCCCACCAATAGTGTAGGAGGGTTCCCTTTTCTCTGCACCCTCTTGTCTTCTTCACTCCTGTTTCCCAAACTCCTGGAACAGTGTCTGGCAAATATAAGTTGTTCCAAAAATATTTGTTGAATAATGGATGACAACTAAACAATAACACTATGTTGAGATTGATTCAGAGCCTAGTGGATACAAGCCACTATAAACCTCCACTTTCTCTTTCAGGGATTATATCACAGTTAGTTCCGTTTCAGGCAATCTCTTTCTGATACACAGACACATATTCTTGAGATTCTTTCTTCCTCCTCCACTCTCTTTCAGAGCTTTTCCATTCTTTCCCCAGGAAAGTTTCTCCTCCTTCTGTGATGATGGACTGAGTTACAAAGGCAGAAAAGTGTCACGTGCTTGTGAAATTATGATCAACACAGACACATCTACCCTAAAGGAAAACGTATGTTTTTTTTTCTCCTTTCTTTTTCTTCCAGCTTTATTGAGATGTTATTGATCTATAACATATGTAATTTTAAGGTATACAATATGATGATTAGATACATATATATATTGCAAAATGATAACCACAATAAAGTTAGTTAACACCTCCATCCCCTCACATGATTACTTTTTTTTTTTCTGGTGGTAATAAAATTTAAGATCTACTCTTAACAACTTCTTTCAAGTATAGAATACAATTTGTTTATTATATACACGATGCTGTACATTAGATTCCCAGACCTTATTCATCTTCTAGCTGCAAGTTTGTATCCTTTGACCAGCTTCTCCCCATTTCCCTCACCTCCCAGTTTCAGGCAACCACCATTCTACTGTTTCTATGAGTTTGGCTTTTTCAGATTTCACATGTAAGTGAGACCATACAGTATTTGTCTTTCTCTGTCTGACATTTCACTTAGCATAATGCCCTTGAAGTCCATCCATGTTGTTGCAAAAGGCAGGATTTCCTTCTTTTTTAATGGCTGAGTGATAGTCCAGTGTGTGTGTGTGCGTGTGTGTATCATATTTTCTTTACCCATTCATCTGTTGATGGACACTTGGGTTGTTTCCATATCTTGCCTATTATAAATAATGCAGCAATGAACATGGGAGTACAAATATCTCTTTGAGATAGTGATTTCATTTCCTTTGGATATATACCCAGAAATGAGATTGCTGTATAATATGGTATTTCTATCTTTAGTTTTCTGAGGAACCTCCACACTGATTTCCATAGTGGCTGTATCAATTTACATTCTCAAGAAGAGTACACAAGGGTTCCCTTTTCTCTAATCCTCACCAACACTTGTTATTCTTGTGTTTTTGATAATAGCCATTCTAACAGGTGTGAGGTGGTATCTCATTGTGATTTTGATTTGCAGTTCCCTGATGATTAGTGATGTCAAGCACCTTTTCATGCACTTGTTGGCCGTTTGTATGTCCTCTTTGGAAAAAATGTTTATTTAAGTACTTTGCCCATTTTTAAAACTATTTTTTGTTTGTTTTTGTTTTTTACTGTCAAGTTATATGAGTTCCTTATTTAATTTGGATATTAACCCCTCATCAAATAGATGGTTTGCAAATATTTTCTCCCCTTCCATAGGTTGCTTTTTCATTTTGTTGATGGTTTCCTTTGCTGTGCGGAAGCCTTTTAGTTTGATGTAATCCCACTTGTTAATTTTTTCTTTTGTTCTTTGTGCTTTTGGTGTCATAGACAAAAAATTGTTGCCAAGACCAACGTCAAGGAGATTTTTCCTTATGTTTTCTTCTAGTAGTTTTACGTTTTTATGTCTTACATTTGTCTTTAATCCATTTAGAGTTAACTTTTGTGAGTAGTGTAAGATAGGGGTCCAGTCTATTCTTTTGCATGTGAATATCCAGTTTTCCTAATACCATTTTTATTAAAGAGACTGTCCTTTTCCCACTGAGTATTCTTGACTCCTTTATCAAATATCACTGTCTATCTACATGTGGATTTATTTCTGGGCTCTCAATTCTGTTCCATTGTTCTATGTGTCTGTTTTTAATGCCAGTACCATACTGTTTTGATTATTATAGCTTTGTAATATAGTTTGAAATCAGGAATTGTGATGTCTCCAACTTTACTCTTTCTCGGAATTGCAAAGCCACATGTTTTGAAGTAAAATTAGAAATGCTAGACTAAGGTCACCCATCTCAAAAGCATTACGAAGGGTGCAGAGATTCTCTTTAGCATCTCTACAAGTTTTCACCTATATTATCCATCCATCCATCCATCCAACCATGCAATTTAGGATTGCCAGGAAATACTGAGGTTGAGTTAGGTGACCACAACTTTTAATAAAGATCAAAATGGTATGTGTCCTGCACACCCAACCCAGGAGCGCTCAGCATTTCTAATGCAGGTGGACAATTGAAACTGTCCTGGATTATGTTTGACAGAACAATGCAATTGAAGGACAGTAGTACAAAAATAGTTGAAATGTTGGATATTGGAATCTGAGCTGGAGAGCTAAAACAGAAGGAGACTCTAGAGATCTGGGCAAAGGATCAGTGAACTGGACATTTCAAGTAGGTCAAAGAAGGGGTGTGTTGGGAATAATGTAGTGAATGACCTGGAAGCTTAGAAGGTGAGTTCCCAGAGAGTGGGGATATATGAGTTTAACATTTAAAGGTGATGCATGCTATCCCCAGGGGTAGCATGGTTCAGGGTGTGCCTGTGGGAGTGGGAGAAGAGAAGTGGGTGGAGAATATCCCTGAAAATGAGGAGACGAAGGAACAGAATGGGGTATTAGATGTGGTTCCATGTGGATCCTGAAATTACTCATAATTTTGTCCAGATTTGGGAATCAAGAGTAAGCCCTAGGTCCTCAGGCCACATCTTCATTTCCCAAGAGACTGGTGAATGATAGCAACCAGGAGAGAATGATTAGATATATCCTCCTTTTTGTATAGTGAAATCTGCTTTCCTTGAATCATGATTATTCAAGTTAAAAATAATTACTTGTATTTGGTTGTTTTTATTGGTTATTGTACTAGTAAAATATATCAATAATTTTATTTTCTACTTTTTATTGCAAATATACTATTTCTGCTTCACTGAGTGTTCAGATTGGCTTTGGAGGACTTAGCAGGGATCTTAAACATTATTTATAACATTATTTCAAAGGGAAATGAATTGTAATTCCCAAATCAATGACCTACACATATAAAGATGGAGAATGTAACTTATTTCTAAGAGAATGGGAGACCCACAAAGTAAAATAAACTACTTCCCATTTTTCAGCTTGTTTGGGAATGAGGCTGACTCGTTGTTTCCAAACCTCTCCTCTATATTATGGAAAATTTATTGGCATTTAAATCCTGGAATGGGTTAGTTTGGTAAGTACTGGTTGAATATTTACTATAGGTCTGGGGGGGGTGTAGGAGTGCAAGAAATATGTATATGATCCCTGTGTTCAAGAGATTTGAAAGAATATATATACTTGCTTAATTAATTATTACACAATGCAGAATATAATGAGTAAAATTTAGAAAAGAACCATGATATGGGTGTTAAAAGGATAAAAAGGTAAACTGATTCATTCAAAAACTACGAGTATTCTTGTGCAGTTTGGGCCTTGTCTTCAAGCAGCTTATAGGTTTGCAAAAGAAATCACATTGGTCAGGAAAACCCCCAAAATCTTCACGGAGGAGGTGATAAACAGTGACAGAACTTCACTGCTGGAGGGAGAGGGGGCTCCACACTGCATTTTGGAGTCTGGAGAGGCGCCCAGGGGCCCAGGATTTGGTGGTGGCGGGGTGGGGTGGGCAGGGTGGGGGGTGGGGGTGTAGATGAACCACGTGGTGTAAGGCAAGCTAGGAAAGGTCAGCTGAGGCCGTGCTGGGGGGAAAATGCAATGCTAAGGAGATGCAATGTTTTCCAGCAGACTTCGGGAAACCATGGAAGGTTTCTGAACAAGTGAGATGCATGATAGCATATAAAATGACATTAAATATAATTCTAATGGAAAGTTCCACCAGTGCAGTGCAGGAGGCAGCAACTATGGTGCGTGTGCCGTGGGGAGAAATACATATATGTGTGTGTGTGTGCACACCGTCTCTTTCTCTTTCACTCTACACACACACACACACACACACACACACACACACACATCTTCCCTCTTCAGTAACTAAGCCAGCAGAGAGATGTTGTGCGAATTATACTCTAGGGAAGTGGCCTTGCTGCCTTCCTTTTTCTGCCGATTCCAAGTGTGTTGCATGCTTACGTCCAAACCCTGAACTGTGACATGTGAAGCGTTTCCCTCTGTGCAAAAGCCCAGTCGCACCAGTTTCCCTGGTACTTACTGGGGAAGAAGGCTTCAACTTTCATTCCTTAGCTTCCCAATCTGGCAAGCCTGTCCACGCTCACAAATGCCTTACAAGTTTGCTGATGTGTCTAGAAAAATAATAAGCATATGGTGGGATCACATGAACAGTAGAGAATTCTTCATTGCCCTTGTAATATAAAAAGATTTGCTAACAGCAGACGATATTAAAATCATAATAATGTCATAGCAAAGTGATACGAGTGAGGGTGTTTTTTTTCTTTAGTGGGCATATATTACTTTTGTTATCAGAAGTGTGCTTCTTTAAATAGCTAAGAAAGTAATGTGCACGCTGTGTGTAATTAAATGTAGGGCCTGAAGCAGTTTTACAAGGTGGCCCCTTGAAGGCACCCGGAGCCAGAGGTGTGGTTCTGCGCCTGTGAGTTTTGAGGTGGGGAGACGTATGGGGGGCTGTGGGTGGAAAGGGAGGGGCTCTAGGAGGTGAGGCCACCGGAGAGGGTGACCATCTTCCTTTATCGACTGTTTGGCTTTTTAACTGCTGCTTGAACCTGTGCACGTTCTTGGAACTGAAATTCTTCCTCAAAATAGCGTGTATTTACTTTAAAAGCGACTCCAAAGAGAAAAAGTTAAAAAACAAAACAAAACCGAAAAACCAGAAAACCCAGCACACTGGACTGAATAGAGCCAAAGTTCCTATTTCTCAAGAGACAGAAATATACTTCCCGGAGCACAAGGTCCGCTCACCTTCTCCCCGTGGTCTTTCGCCAGGATCTGTTGATTCAACGGGAGACAGGAGTGTCAGCAGTTGTGCTGAATATGAATATGTGGGAGATTACCTTCGCCTCCCCAAGCACCATTAATACAGGGGGACTTGTCGTCCCAGCCAGCAGAGGCTAGCTTCTCTCAGGTTTCTTTAAGCTACATTTGTTTGTCTGTTATTATTCTTAAAGTTTTCTGGGTAACTATAAGCAACAGACCTTGTTAGTTCCTCTTGAGATTGCCCACTACTCCCCACCCTTATTTCTCACCTCCTGGCATCCTGTTTGTCTCCCTGACTCTGTCCCCCAGCCCATCCCCACCCCAGCTCAGCTACCGGCCCTTTTAGCGGTGTTTTTCTTCCCTTGGTTAGTTACTTTTAAATTTCTATTTTTATGTGTTCTCATACCAAAGAAGGCACGGCATATATTCAATTTTTAATTCACTGACTTGTGCTTTCTTCTCTCATGAATACCTCTAAATTATGTCTTGGTGTGTATTCCAGTGTTCGTCTCCCTCCACCCCTTTTCTTGAAGACACTATTTCCAGGAGGGGATAAAAAGGAAATATGGGGGAACTTTGAACTATGTACAGTACGTTTTGGGTGATCTTTGCCTATTTAAAGTTACTCAGTTATGATATGGACAAGAAAGATCTACAATGTATACTGTGTTTATGCTCATATCAGTATAATCTTTAGTTTATTAGATTTTAAAGAATATTTTAGCCAGTCAGCAGTTTTACATGAACTGTTTAGACTTACATTTCAATTTTGTTCATTATCGTTGCAAATGGATCTATTACTTAATGAACATATGGATTCTAGCACCTCTTAAGTTTAGCAGGTTTATGAGAAATATTTAAAAAAATTTTTGGAATACCATCATAAAAGAAGTCATCAGTACCACTGAATATACAATTCTGCCTAGTAGTCACAGTATCTTCATAGAAAATTCACTTTCTAAAAAAAAGAGGGAAACACTTTCAAAACTCATTGAATACAGTTTTTGCTACACAGTAATTTATCTAATCAATTTCCTTTTCTGTGCTGGAGATAAGAAAGATAAAGATTCAAAAGAAGCTGAAATTAATAATAGTGGAATCCTAAACTCATTTCTCTTAGTATCTTGTGGCTGTCAGAAAAATGAAGATTTCCCCCAGATTCACACAAGTTTTTCTCCTTTCCCATATGTTTGTTTATTTGGCACAATTTTCAAATAAAACTCACTGTATTTCACTTAGTCCTGAGAAGATGAGGGCATTTTAGAGAAGTTCCCAAGATTCTGGAGGAGACAGGAAAGGTCTTTTTTTTTAATATATGTAATTTTGGCTGCTTTGGGTCTTCCTTGCTCCGCGCGGGCTTTCTCCAGTTGCAGTGAGCAGGGGCTACTCTTCGTGTGGTGTGCGGGCTTCTCACTGCGGTGGCTTCTCTTGTTGCCCAGGCTCCAGGCATGCGGGCTTCAGTAGTCGCAGCACACGGGCTCAGTAGTTGCGCACGCGGACCCTAGAGCGTGTGGGCTTCAGTAGTTGCGGAGCGTGGGCTCAGTAGTTGTGGCTCGTGGGCTCTAGAGCGCAGGCTCAGTAGTTGTGGCACATGGGCTTAGTTGCTCCGCGGCGTGTGGGATCTTCCCGGACCAGGGATTGAACCCTTGTCCTCTGACTTGGCAGGCAGATTCTTAACCACTGCGCCACCAGAAATTCCCAGGAAATGTCTTGATGAGGATTTATTTACCATGTTTCAGGAGAGATACTGTTGGTAGAATCTGTTTGCTTTCCCTCACCAAATATCTCGAGGTGTTCCCCATTCTGCTGCATTTGAAAGAACCTTTCCAAAGTCCAGTCCTTGATACTTTGCGGTTTTGATTAGGTGGTAGTGCTATCAAATGAGTAGTGCTATTTGGATGACAAAATTTGTCATACTTCTTAATGTATTCCCCTTGACTTTCTTCTGTACTTGAAACAAAAGTACATTTAGATTCTTAAAAAAAAAAGAGTTAATTTAATCTAGACCATTTGGTACAGATGACCCAACAAAGACGCATTGTCTAATTCAGACACAGTGATTGCTATGCCTGATGCCCTCCCTAATAACACTGTTGATTATGTTATTTCAATTCTAGATAGCGATCTTTCTATTCCATAGTCTTTAGAAACTAAAGAAGGAAGGCAAAGTTTGTTTAGCTTATTTTAAAGAAAACCTTTCCTGTATCATTTTTTAAAATAAAATGTGTATAATTCAAATTTTCTCTTTGAATCTAAAAAAGACATCTTTCAAAAATTAAAGAAAAATTGCTTTTATCAGTAGAATTACCTCCCTTCTCAGCTCCCCGTGCAGTTTATACTTCTAGTTAGCTTGCACTCCAGTAGTTATTTGTAAGCTGATTGGGGTAAGGGCTTTATCTTTTTATAGTTCCTGTTTCAACTCTTTATACTTAATAGACAATTCTATATTATTCCAACAACTAATTTCCTTGACCATGTAAATGATCTTTTCCATTTGAATTTATTTATCTATAAAAGGATGTCCACCCTCTGATTTATATAGTATTGATTTGTATTTTGATATTTTATACCTTATTCCATATCACTTGCTTTAGTATTTCTGAGTTATACTCCTGAAAATATAAGCTTTACTCAAAATAGTGTTATTAGAGTCTAATTTCCCAAGGGGAATATTATAATTAAATATTTTATTTAAACTATTATCAATAAAAATTCCATTCAACATGTCCTCTTACATCACATAAAAATGGAGAGAAAGTTAGACTGGGGGTTCAATGAGGAGCACATTAAAATAGTCAAAGACGGTGACATCCACACTTACCTGTGAGGTTAGGACCCTCCTTTCTCCAGTTATCTTATTTATCATTATTGTTTGGATCCAATTAAATGAAAAGAAACATAACAACAGGATTTTTTTAAAGGTCATATGAAGATGAGATCAAGTGGTCAGAAAACAAACTGAGGAATATCACACTTATTTTTCCTAAAGGTTTTGCATTAAATCAAGAGGAAAGACTTTTCCTTACACTGGGTCATGTTTCATATCAGGAAAATCAGAAAAAGGACTGATAGTAAAAAAAAAAAAGAGTAATTAATTCTATGCAGTATTTCTTTTGCCTATGATTGCATAAACACACTCTAGCTTGTTTGCCAAGCCCACAGAGGCAGAGATCAAATATATTTCCACACCCTGCTGCTGATTTGGTTATCTGCGGTGAGTGTCTAGTCAATCAAACAAAAAACCAAAAAACAAAAAACCAGCCAAAGGAAAGAATAGTAAGAATCCTTGGAAAGGAAACTCCCAGCATTAATCAAATAGACATTATTCAAAAATAGGGCCTGATGTATGTTTATTAGAGTGATGTTAATGGCGACATTAACAGCACCACGGCTCTGTAATTGCAATTCTCCATTTCCCACTTTTAGTAGGACTTGTGCCCAAGTTGTTAAAGAGATTTGGATTTGCCAGTGCCTTTCCGGGCTCTTTGGACTCAGGGTTGGGGTTTGGCATAACTGCTGACTATGCCGTTTTCCAATGACATAATTTTAAAATCTACAATATTTGCTGGACCCCTACTTAGATAGGGGTAGAATTAAGTAATTTACAGCATCCCTGTCCTCAGAGACCTTTCAGTCTAAAATGGAAACCAGAAAGATATCTTCATGCAAAGATAACCGATGGTATGAGGAAGTAGATGATATGTTTTTTAAAAAAGTAGTCCAAATAAATAAATAAATATCTGAAGCTAAATAATCCTTGGCTTCAGAGGGTCAGAAAAGGCTTCATGTGGGAGGAGGGATTTTAGTTGAGCCTGGTGTATCTGGAAGGGATGCAGAGACCACAGTGGTTCCAGCAAAGTGTGGAAGACTTGGAGAAAAGAGGTCGGAAAAGCAAGTGAGAGCTGTATGTACGGTGCTTCAATTTAGGTCAAGGGGTAGGGACATCAAACAGTTGGCAACTTATTCTACCAAAGCTGGATTTTCCCAGACCAGCTTGAATTTCATGACATTTGCCCTCTTCAATTGAGGTGATTGTTAAGTGTGATTTAATATTGAAAGTTTTACACTGCTTATATAAATATACTTACAGAAGTTTCTTTTCAACCTATGTTCTGATTTGGTATTTGGGAAATAGGATCATTTATTCAGTCTTCAAATATTTGCTAAATATCTTGTGCCAAGTACAGGACTGGACATTTATGTAATAGTTCAACAATTACTAGGTGCTTGCTATGTGTCAGGCTCTGTTCTAAGCACTCGGGGTACATCACTGAACAAAAAGAAAAGAAAAATCTCTGCTCTCATGGAGCTTTTATTCCAGTGGTATATTAGTTTGCTAGGACTGCCACAGACGAAGTGCCTTGAACAACAGAAGTTTATTTTCTCACTTATCTGGAGGCTAGAAATCTGAGATGAAGTGGTCCGCAGAATTGGTTCCTTGTTAGGGCCATGACGGCAAGATCTGTTCCAGACCTGGATCCTTGGCTTGTAAGATGGTCTCTCCCTATGTCTTCACATTGTCTTCCCTCTGTACTTGTCTGTGTCCAAATTTCCTCTTCTTATAAGGACACCAGACATATTGGATTAGGGTCTACCCTAATCCTCATTTTAACTTAATTACTTCATTAAAGACCCTATCTCCAAATATGGTCATATTCTGAGGTATTGGAGGTTAGGACTTCAACATATGGATTTGGCCAGGGGGGTGGGCATGGGACACAATTCAGCCCATAACAGGTGGGCATTGATGACAGAGCAGTGAATGAAGCCTAGAACTCAGGTGGTCCTGGTTACAGTGTGCCAGGCACTGTACCTGGCACACTCATAGGCATCATTGCATTTAGTGCTATAACCAGCCTGTGAAGTAAGTATTGCTGACCCCACTTTATAATGAGGAAACTGAGGGCAGATCACATTTAGTTCGTATGGGGGTTTGCTTTGGTGATACTGTGTTTAATGTTTTCACTGGGTTGAAACCTTGGAAATGGAAAGTGAGCCACAGCTAAATGTATAGAGCATATATTTATGGCTAATTCAGATTCAGAACTGACAATTTCTAGTTGTTAGTATAGAGGGTGGAAGGTTTTTTTTTTTTACATTTGGTTCTAAGAATAAAACAAAAGATAGGAGTAATCTTTGATAATTTTCTCTCTGAAGATAGTTCAATATCTTGTATTATGTAATAACATTATATATAATAATATATTTATTATAAATAAAATATAAATAATATATTTATTATAAATAAATGTAATTATTTATAATAAATATATAATTATCTAGTATATAAATTCTACATTTTACATAGCAATGATCATTTTCCTTTTGATTATATAGGTTTAAATGAAATTATAGATCCTTTCTAACCTTTACCCTTGATTTATGTCCAGACTAGCAGACCTGCCTTGGCACTGCCTCTATGGAGGGAATCCTCCTCATATTATCTGTTTTGCCTGTTGAACTAACCTTGCTGCTCCTCTGGTGGACAGATTCAGGTTCAGCAAAATTATGGAGGACCAACCATCATGTGGCAGGCCACTTCACATAAATCCATGCTTCTCATAAATATGGAAAACCAAAGGATAATACAGGGCATTTTTAATGAGCATCCATTTTGTTCAATTATTTTATGGGAAAAAATTTAAGTAAATTAGCAGTGAACAATTTAAAACATAATTTAAATACTGAAACAATATAGGTATATATTATAGTATAAAATACAAACTTTTCATAAACTTTCAAGATGAAACCTATTTCAAGAAAGTTGCTTTTGTTTTGAGTGTGCCTTCAGTTCAACAGAGATGTGAACTACAACCCCCGCCCCACTTTCCTGAGGGGTTCTTGGGAGAAAACCTTTGAGAAGTTCTGAATAATTTCTTCATTTAAGCTTCATAACAACCATGTGAGGTGTATTATCCTCATTTGAGAGATCAGAAGCTTGGATAAGTTACCTTGCCCTAATTAAGACAACAAGTAAACAACAGAGGCAGGTGTTAAACTCAGACTTTATGACTCCAATTCCAGGGCATTTAAAAATTTTTTATTTATTTATTTTTTATTTAAAGTATAGTTGATATACAATGCTGTGTTAGTTTCAGGTGTACAGCTATATATATATATATATATATATATATATATATATATTCTTTTTCAGATTCTTTTCCATTATAGGTTATTACAAGATATTAAATATAGTTCCCTGTGCTATACAGTAGGTCCTTGTTAGTTATCTATTTTATATATAGTAGTGTGTATCTGTTAATCCCAAACTCCTAATTTATCCCCCCCCCCTTCCCATTTGGTAACCATAAGTTTGTCTTCTATGTCTGTGAGTTTGTTTCTGTTTTGTAAATAAGTTCACTTGTATCAGTTTTTTTAGATTCCATGTATAAGTGATATCATATGGTATTTATCTTTCTCTGTCTGATTTCACTTAGTATGGTAATATCTAGGTCTATCCATGTTGCTGCAAATGGCATTATTTCATTCTCTTTATGGCTAAGTAATATTCCATTGTATGTATGTATTACATCTTCTTTATCCATTCATCTGTCAATGTACACTTAGGTTGCTTCTGTGTCTTGGCTATTTCCAGGGCATTTTATATTGCACTACAGCCATTCATTGAATTAATAGGCCTCAATCCTCATGAGGCTGGATAAGCCTCACAGCTTTGCATTTCCCCATGTCCCAAACTCATTCGTTCATGGATTCATGCACTTATTTGTGCATTTAGTCAACAAATATTTATTGGGAGCTTAACATGTGCCAAGCTTTATGCTGGGCCCTAAGGACAGAGTAGTTAGCAAAAAAAGGCATAGTTCTTTCCCTCAGGGAGCCTATAGTCTAGTGGGGAGCAGATATTAAACAAATAATTGCCAAAAATATTGTTTACAAACTGTGGTAAGTGTTATAAAGGAAAAAATATAAAGTGCCAAGAGAGGAAAAAAAGGGTGAATTAATTTAGATTAATAGTCAGAAAAGCCCTCTTTAAGAAAGTGACCTTTAACCTGTGGTCTTACACATGAGTTAGCTAGAGGAAAACTTATCTGCACTTTAAATAGTTACGAATTGACATCCTACAAAATCCAACACTATAATTCCCTCTATCTTCATTATTCCTTCTTTGTCTGTAATAAGATTGAATTCTCACCCTCAGCCATCACATTTATCCTTTTCTATTATATTCTTCTGACTGTCCATCCATCCATCCATCCATCATCCATCCATCCATCTATCCATCCATCCATCCATCCATCCATCCACCAAATCTTCATTGAACATCTACAATGTCCCCGGCACTATTGTGCCCCCAATCCTTTACTTTTCCTTCTTCTCTCTCCTCTCTTTTTCTCTCCTTTGACTGCTTTAACCTTCTGCCCCTTTATTTGATTCTTGGATAGTCTATTTTTGACCCACATCTTCAGTGTTACACCCTTCCCAGTCCTTTCTGTCACTCCTCTTCCCTTTGGCTAAACTATCACTTCTCATCTTATTTTCAACAAATAGATTGTTTCCCCACATTTTTCTGAAAATTTTCTAATCAGGTACAAAAAAATTAATGAGGTTCTTTTTGTGTGTGTGTGGCCAGCTAATTAGAATTTCATCCCTTAATAAAGAGATACTGCTAATATAAAATAAACCTCTTTTTTCATCTATCTATATATCTATCTACATCTATCATCTATCTATATTTTGGATCATTTCTTTCTTTTTAATTATAAACTCCCAGAGATAGTTCTGTTTAATTTAATATAGCATCTGGAACTTATGGTAACAACTTCTTAAACTTTTAAGAGGCACATCTTTGGGGGCCTACTAATGTGTCTGTTGTACCTCTGATATAAATGTAGAAATGAATTCAGAAATGCACAGCCCAAGATTAACCTGCTTTCAGATTCTCCTATAAAATTATCTGTGTCCTTTCTGTCATAACCTGGACATGCAAAATCCAGGTCAGCAAAAATAGAGTGTATCATCAACTACTTAGGCAAATCCACCAGGAAAGGATCTACCTTACCCCTCTGTTTCCACACAAGTCAGTTAAATCCAACAAATGTCCTTTGGAAAGTCTGAAGAGCTAGGGTACACAATCTAGAAAATTCCACCTATCAAAAGATAAGTAGAGAGGATTTCCCTTTCAAGGCATGGTGGAATAACAATGACCAGACTTAACTGCCCACCATAAATAATTAGAAAGTTGGATAAAATATGAAACACCGACTTTCAGACATTGGACAGCAGTCTGCATAGGACTGTGATCCTTGAGAGAAGAGAAACATAGTGAGCTTGATAATTGCCCTGGCTTTCTGCCTGGAAGCAATTTCTAGACTGTAGATCCAAACAGATCCTGGCAGCCTTGCTGAGTTGATGAGATGGAGGTTGGAGTTTGGGGAGTCTGTAGTAAGGCAGAGTTTTGGGAAGGAGGGAGCTATGCAGAAAAAGAGCTCCAGGAACATGTAGTGTAGGGATGTCTTGTGTTTTTGTTGAATACCGTGACACAAATGTATAGGATGACACTCCACAAGGCTGGGCAGAAAAGACTGATGAATTGTAAACTGAATAAATCCCAGGGCAGACATGAAGTGAGAAAATGTTTGGGGTTTGACTAGCCAAAGGGGTGAGTCCTTGTTCATCCTTGGAACATCCAGTGGAGACCCTAAAGTAATCATACATTAGTAGTGAGTCTGAACTATCCTTGGAGCGAAAGACCTTCTAGAACAGTGTTGGAAATATTTTCTGAAATTTACAGATAACAAATATTTTTGGCTTGTGGGTCATATGGTCTCCATCACAACTAGTCAGTTCTGTCACTATTGTGTGAAGGCAGCCACAGACAATACATAAGTGAATGGGTGTGGCTGTGTTCCAATAAAACTTTATTAACAAAAACAGGTGGCCAGCCTATGGGCTGTAGTTTGACTGCTGCTCTAGACCAGCACTGACCAATAGAAATATAATGCAAACCATATATGTAATTTTAAATGTCTGGTAACCACAGTAAAAAAAGTAAAAATAAATAGGTAAAATTAATTTTAATAATATATTTTATTTAACCCAATATATCCAAAATATTATCAATTCAACATGTAATCAATATAAAAATTATTAATGAAAAAATTTGCATTCTTTTTTTCATACTAAGTCTTCAAAATCTGTTGTGTATTTTATACCTATAACACATTTTAATTCAGATTAGTAATATTTCAATAGCCACATAGTGATTACCATTGGATAGCACAACTCCAACCTCTTAAAAACAGGTCTTGATGGAATCAAACTGATGAGCAATTAACTTCACCACCCACCAAAATAAAGTCCAATGTTCTTTAGAAGAAGACAACACAGGGTAGCCAAAATAGGTCAGTTGGGAGAGCATTAGACTGAAGATCCAAAGCAGACAACACAATGCAGACACTTGTCAATATCAAATAAAAAATAACTAGACATGCTAAAAAGTGGACAAAAAGAAAAAAACAAACAAACAAAAAACCTACAACAAGGAGAAGAATTAGTTAAGAGAAACAGACCTAGAAATGACAAGGTAATAGAATTAGTGGACAAGGGTGTTAAACCAGACTTTATTATTATGTGTAAGTATTTAAAGGAAAACATTAAAAGAATCGGAAGAAAAATGAAAGGTATAAAAAAGAACCAAATGAAACTTCTAAAGATGAAAAGTACAATATCTGAACTGAAGATTTTGTTGGATAGGATTATCAGCAGATTAGGCACTGCAGAAGAAAAGATTAGTAAACCTAGCAATTGAATAGATCCAAGATGAACCACACAGAGAAAAAAAGACTGAAAAAAATAAAGGAAAATAGGTTCAGTGATCTGTGGGATAATATACAATTATCTGTATATAATTGTAAATGGGGAAAGGAAGAGGGGGCAGAAAAAATATTTGAAGAAATAATGGCTGAAATACTTTAAGATTTGAAGAAAACTATATTTCATAAATCCAAAACCTTAAAAGCTCATAAAAAAAAGAAATTAAGGCACATAATATTCAAATTGCTGAAAACCAGCATTGAAGAAGACCTTAAAAGCAGTTAGAGAAAAATACAGATTCCACAAAGAGGAACAAACATAAGAGAGACAATAGATTTCACCTCAGAAACTTTGCTAGCCAGAAAACAATGAAATAACATCTTTAGAGTGCTGAAGAAAAAAAGTCAACTTAGAATTCTGTATCCATTGAAAATGTCCTTCAAAAACAAAAGTGAAATAAAAACTTTATCAGACAAACAAAACTTGAGGGAATTTTTTTGCCAGCAGATACATACTACAAGAGTGTTAAAGAAAATTATTCAGGCTAAAACAAAATGATACCAGATGAAAACTTGGAGTACAGTGTGCCAGAAATGCTAAATATGTGGACAAATATACAAGATTTTGTTTCTTTAAAAAGTTATTTAAAAAGTTAATTTCACTGTATAAAGAAAAATATTATAATGTATTTTTGAGAATTATCAAATATTAGAAGGAAAATGTATGACAATAACTTGAAGGACAGGGTGGGGAAAATAGCAGTTCACAGTTGTAAGGGTTTTATGTTACATACAAAGTGGTATAATATTATTTGAATATATATTATGAGTTAAAAATACATATTGTAAAGTGTAGCGCAATCACTAAAAGTTTAATAAATTAAGAAAAAATATGTCACTAACAGTGCTATGTATAAATGGAATACTAAGAAGTATCAATTAATACAAAAGAAGCAGGAAAGGAAGAAAAAAGTAACAAGAAAAGATGAGACAAATAGAACACAAATAGTAAATGGCAGATTTAAACTTAACCATGTTGATAATTATATTAAATATAAATGTTCTAAAAACTCCAATTAAAAGTCAGAGATTGTCAAACTAGATTTAAAAGGTAAGATTATATTACATGCTTTGTGTAAGAAAACCACTTTAAATATATAGACCAGATACATTAAAATAAAGAGGATGGAAAAAGATATACTATGCAAACGCTAATTACAAGAAAGCTGGAGTGGCTATATTAATATTAGACAAAGCAGACAACTAGGAATAAGAAAGGCGCTTTCATAATGATAAAGGAGTCAATTCATCAGGAAGATATTACAATCTTAAATGTAATAGAGCTTCAAAATACATGAAACAAAACCTGACAGAATGAGTCAGAGGTCTGGGAATCACTTAAATTCTTTGAAATTAATAAGTTGTGTGGCATTGGGGAAATCATTTAATCTATGAGTGAAAGTCTATTCCCTTGTAAAATAAAAATAATCACACATATTTCATGACTATTTTGTGAGGATTAAAGTATATGTGGGGAAAAAAACCCAACCTGACAGAACTGAAAGGAAATTTAAAAATTCACAATTACAGTTGGAGTAGTCAACAATTCTTCAGTTACTAATCAATAAAGAAGACAGAAAACCAGCAAGGATTTTGAAGACTTGAATGACACCATCAATCAACTGGACCTACTTGGCATTCATAGAATACTTTGCCAAACAACAGCAGAATACACATTCTTTTCAAGGTCACATGGAACATTAACCAAAAGAGACCATATGTTAGTCATAAAACAAGTGCTAACAAATTTAAAAGTATTGAAATCATAGAATTTGTCCTTTGACCATAGTGAAATTAAATTAGAATTTAATAAGAGCTATTTGGGAAATCTCCATATATTTAGGAATTAAACAACACACTTCTAAACAACATATGGGTTGGGAATTCCCTGGCAGTCCAGTGGTTAGGACTCTGTGCTTCCAGTGCAGGGGGCATGGGTTCGATCCCTGGTTGGGGAACTAAGATCCTGCATGCCGTGTGGTGTGGCCAAGAAAAAAAAAAAAAAAACCAACACATGGGTGGTCAAAGAAGAAATCACAAGGAAATTTAGAAAACATTTTGAACGAAAATGAAAATGAAAACATGTATCAAATTTATGAGTTGTTAAAGCAGAATCCCAAGGGAGATGTATAGTTAAATGCTTATATTAGAAAAGAAGAAAGGTCTAAAATCAATAATCTAAGATTATACCTTAAAAAGAAAGAAAGGAAGAACAAATTAAACCTGAAGAAAATAGAAGGGAGAAAATAAAGACAAAAGAAGAAATTAATGACATATAAAAAAAATAACAGAGAAAGTCAATGAAACCAAAAGCTGGTTGGTAAATTTCAACAAAATGTATAAACTTCTAGCTAGATTCATTAAGAAAAAAAAAAGGTAGAAGACACAAACTGTCAATATGAGGAATGAAAGTGGGATGTGCTACAGATGCTATAGACATCACAAGGATGATAAATGAACATATGAATAATTTTATGTAGATAAATTCAACAACTTAAATGAGTGAGCAAATTCTATAGAAGATACAACTTACCAAATATGACTGAAGAAGAAGTAGAAAACCTGAATATCCTTAAATCAGTAAAGAAATTAAATGTATAAATTTAAAAATTTCCCACAAAGAAAACATGGCTTCACTTGTGAATTCTATCAAATATTTAAGAAAGAAACATACCAATGTTTCACAAACTCTTTCAGAAAATAGGATGAAATACTTCCAAACTCATTTCAAGAGGCCAGCATCACCTTGATATGAAAATCTGACAGTAACATTACAAGAGAGAAAAAAAGAAAAACAAGTAGAAATCAGTATGCCTCATGAACATAGTCACAAAAACCCTTAGCAAAATACTAGCAAATTAAGCCTAGCAATCTCTTAAAGAAATAATGCATCATGACCAAAGGGGTAAGGGTTATTTCAGGAATGTAAGAAAATCTAGAGGAAGACCATTGAAGGTGGGGGTGTATGCCAACGAGAAGTAAAGATAAAGAGGGAACATCCCAAGCTCCAATAGTCTTGATTTCCATTCTTATTTAGAGCAGCTGACATTTCTGAGCATTTACCACATTCCAGGAAGCATGTTCAGAGTTGTATGTGAATTATCTCATTTAGCCTCTGCAAGAACCCTATGAGGTAGGTACCATTTTATAAATAAGTAAACTAAAGCACAGAGAAACTTAAAAACCTGTCCACAGTCCCATAGCTATTAAAATTTGGACCTTTGTTGTCTGTCTCCGGATCCTGCACTCTTTACTAATGTACTCTCTACACAAAACTGCTCATTTTCTGTGCTTTTGCCTAGCAAGACTTATTTCATCACTTCTAAACATTTATCCACTTTTTCAGTCCATAATTAAGAACTGCCATCTGAGTCAAAATATTAAGCAGTTCCAAATGCAAAATACTTCTAAAGTGAAAGTATGTTTACTAAACTATAAAACTCATAATACTAGAGTGGGAGATGTGCTGCATTATACCCTCCTAAATTTTTATGTGGCTACAAATGTTGCCATCTCCAAGAAGTGGAAAGAATACTTTCCCTTCCTTATGTGTAGAACAAAATGCTTTTACTTTTTCCCATGTGTAGACCTAGATTTCAATGCTGGCACTATGACTTGGGCAAGGTCTTTAAGCCCTCTGGGCTTTAGTTCTCAGATTTGTAAGATAGAATGGTTCTGCCTCCCGAAAGGGATAGTGTGAGGGTGAGGAAGGCATCCAGGTATTCTTTTCTTCTCTCTGCTTCTCCCTAGCTTTTCTCCTCCATGATGCTTCTTCAGAGTTTCAAAAGTTTGACCTTCTCCAGAAAAGCCATTTTCAAACTTTTCTGGACCATTGTCCCCAGTAAGAAATAACTTTACTTCACAAACCAGTAGACACATTATACACATACGTATATATAATGAAAGTGATTGCTTAGTTTATTGTACAAACTAGGAAAGTTATTATTTTTTTAAAGTAACTATGCTGAGCCAACAGGAATAAGCTGGGGATGTTATAGGAAAATTGGGCCACATGTCACAAAACCACTTACCCTTATTTATTTTGATGCACTCTTATTTTATCATGTATTCTAGTTAATTAAAAAAATTTAAGTTGAAATATAGTTGATATAGTTAATTTAAAAAATGCTTTTCAGACCTATTAAATAGATTTTGTAACTGACAAATGAGCCCCTACCCAAGCATTTTTATTCGCTTTAGAGAATAACTTATCTGACCATTCCAATATTCCTGGGATCCAGAAGTGTTGAAGAATAGCATACACAAATATGGAGAATCTTTGGAGAATTCAGGTGCAGGACAAGATGCATTCTGATTGTCATAGCCGCACTCATTCCAACTCTGTTTCTGTTCATTCATTCATTCATTATCCATTCTTTCGTCCCCTCATTTATCAAATACTTTGAGCACTTTCTATTGGGTTGGCCAAAAGGTTCCTTTGGTTTTTAGGTAAAAATAAAAGACACATTTTTCATTTTCGCCAAGAACTTTATTGAACAATGTATTCACCATTTTTTCCCACTACCTTCTGCCATTTTTCTGGCAACTTCATAACTCCATCTTCCCAAAACTTTTTATCTTTTTGAGCAAAGAACTGTTCCAGGTGCCTTTTATAGTCTTCCAGGGAATTGAAATTTTTTCCATTAAGAGAATTTTGTAAAGACCGAAATAAATGGAAATCCAAAGGTTCAATGTCTGGTGAATATGGCGGATGAATCAGAACTTCCCAGCCAAGCTGTAACAATTTTTGCCTAGTCATCAAAGAAACATGCGGTCTTGCATTATCCTCATGGAAGATCATGTGTTTTCTGTTGACTAATTCCAGACGCTTTTTGTCGAGTGCTACTTTCAGTTGGTCTAATTGGGAGCAGTACTTTTTGGAATTAATCGTTTGGTTTTCCGGAAGGAGCTCATAATAGAGGACTCCCTTCCAATCCCACCATATACACAACATCACCTTCTTTGGATGAAGACCAGCCTTTGGTGTGGTTGTTGGTGGTTCATTTCCCTTGCCCCACAATCTCTTCTGTTCCACATTATTGTACAGTATCCACTTTTCATTGCTGGTCACAATTTGTTTTAAAAACAGAACGTTTTCATTACGTTTCAGTAGAGAATAGCATGTGGAAATATGGTCAGGAAGGTTTTTTCGCTTAACTTATGTGGAACCCAAACATCAAAGTGATGAACATAACCAAGCTGGTGCAAATGATTTTCAATGCTTGATTTGGATATTTTGAGTATGTTGGCTATCCCCCGCGTGGTATAACATTGATTGTTCTCAATTAATGTCTCAGTTTGATTGCTATCGACTTCAATTGGTCTACCCTACCATGGAGCATAATCCAGTGAGAAAGCTCCAACATGGAACTTTGCAAACCACTTTTGACACGTTCGATCAGTCACAGAACCTTCTCCATACACTGCACAAATCTTTTTATACGTTTCAGTTGTGTTTTTACCTTTCTTGAAATAATAAAGCATAATACATTGAAAATGTTGTTTTTTCTTCCATCTTCAGTATTAAAATGGCTACACAAAAATTCACTAATTTTGATAAGATTTTTTTTTTAATGCATGCTGATATGACAGCTGTCACAATACAATCTAACAAAATTGTTTTGAATGAAGTTAAAGACTACTAAGTGCTACTGGAGCCATCTTACAGGAAAAACCGAATGAATCTTTTGGGCAACCCAATATATCACCAAGTGCTGGAACCAATCATATACTGGGTGCTGGGACTTGGCCCCTCTCTTAAGGAGTTTCCGTAGTTCGGTAGGGCTGGCACATGCGTGGACAAATCGTTACAGGACAAGGAGATGAGTGACGTCGTACAGAGATGATCTAAAGGTTGTAGGAACGTGGAAGAAAGCTCCACCAACTTTGCCAGGGAGGAACAGAGGGTTCAGAGGAAAAGAGTAACATTTAGGAGTACTATGACATTCTTGAGAAGGACGGTGAAGCACAGAAGGTGGGAGGAGCTACTGCAATCTGGCGGCCATGCCCTCAATGCAGCTCACGCACAGGCATACACAATACCGGGCTTGATGTGTGGCTGTATCTACTTCCCTTGTGTTTCTCAAATTTATTTTAGACTTCATGAGAGTACTCACACCCCTTCTATTTCGGTCTCCCTATTTTTTTTTTTAACACACAGTGAATGGGTGCTAGCTCCCCCTTCTCTTTCTCTTTTCCTATCCAACTCACCCGGCTTTATTTTTCTCCAAGACACTTTTCACCTTCTAAATATCCTTATAATTTACTTATCTATTATGTTTACTCTCTGTTTCCTCTTCCCAGAACGTAAGCTCAGGAAGGAGATGACTGGTCTATTTTGTTCACTGTGGTGTCCCCCTGTTCCTGGAAAAGTGCCTAGTACACACACAGTGGGTCCCTGATAAGTAATGGGAATGACCTGAAAGAGACAATTTCTGTATCGAGGACATAATTATTATCCGCTCATATTTGAAGGAAAATGTAGAGGAAAATAAAAGCCTACAAGGGACCATTGACAATAGCATCATTTTTCTCCCTCCCTTCAACAGTATTTATTGATCACCTGCTCTGTGTCAGCCCTACTCTGAGCGCTGGGATTTCAGAGGTGAACAGAACAGATCCTATTTCTATCTTTATGGCGCTCACTTGCCAGAGGGAAGCAGATGTTAATGAACTATGTAATTGCAAATTTGGGATAAGTGCTTAGAAAAAAAGTAGAGGGTGCTATGAAAGCATGAGACAGCAGCACGTGACTTGGCCTGGGTGATCCAGGAAGTTATTTTTAAGCTGAGTAGAAGTTCACTCAAGGAAAAAGAGGAGGGGGAGAGAGAGCATTGGAACAGAAGAAACAGAATAACAAAGATTGCAGAGTGGGAGAGAGAGTGCCTCTAGTCTTCCAGGTATGGCTGTAGCCAGAGGGAGGGAGGAGGGACTTAGCATAAGAGAAGAGGTAGATGAGCAGACCAGGTAGCTCCAGGTGGCTGCACATGTCAAGTGGCTGGCTTTTTAGTTCAAGAGCAAAGGGGAGCCTTGAGCGGGTTGTAAGCTGGCGGATGTTGAAATGAAAAGATAGCTCAGGTTAAAGTGCAGACAGGGGACAAGGGAGGAGGGCAGATAGGATGTGGGGAGGCAAGTTGGGAGGGTGCTGCAGTGGTCAAAGCAAGATGTGATGGTTGGAGTGGAAATGAAGAGACATGCATAGAGTAGAGAAATGTTTATGAGATGAAATTGAAGTCAATGGCTTTTCCGTGGTTTCAAATAAATAAATTACGGCTTGTATGTGTAAGGTTTTTGGATGTTTTGATGAACCAAAATGTAAATAAAGAAGCGTCTTGAGTGGTTTGTCAGCATTCTCTGTGATATGTGTCCAAGTATTAGTAAGAAGTGAGCCCCATCTACAATGATCTAGTAGCCCCTATGTGGCTGGGGGGCCTTCTGGGGAGGGAAACGAAGGAGTGTTATTGGGAAAGTTGATATTGATGAGGGTAAGATAATAAAAGGTGTGTGTGTGTGTACATGCATATAACCAATCACAGAACCCTGCCCTCACCCCTGTCACATCTTTCCTTCTAGCCCTGCTTCTTTCTTTTCACATGTTCCTCTCAGCTTACAGAGTTTAAGATCAGTGGTTCTTAATACTTCTTGGACCTTATCCTGAGAATAATGCACATCCAATACACACAGAAAATTTCATACCATATATCGGGGGCTCTGGAACCCAATATTTAAGAATCTCTGACCTGTAGAGTTTATAAAAAGTCAATTCATAGACAAAAATAAATATATTTAGCCAATAAATATATGAAAGATGTTCAAGCTTACTGACAATCAGTTGAGCCAACCGTGAGATAACATCTCTCATCTATCAGATTGGTAAAGATTCAAAACTTGATAATACCCAGCTTGGCCATAGTTGGGGGAAATGAGCACTCCTGTGTACTCTGGATGAAAACAAAATGAAACAACTTCTTAGGTCCTTTAACCTAGTAATTCCAATCCTAAGAAAATATCCTTTAAGAAAACAAACATAGGGGTGCAATAGTCAAGGATGTTCATTGCAGCAAAGACAGAAAATTAGGAACTGCCTAAATGACCACCAACAGGGAAATGGATAAATACATTTGAAACATACCCTTACCTTACAGTGGAATACTATGCAGTCCAAAAGAATGAGATCAATCTGGACTGACAATAAGTGAAAAAGTCAAGTTGCAGACCAAGATATGTAGCACAATGCATTCTCTATTAGAGAACTCACAAAAAGATCTGTGTTATATGTAAATGCTTTTGTATATATTTAGAACATATATACATGGATTTACATGAAACTCTTCATAGTGATTAACCCTGGGGAGTAAGATTTGGTTGAGGGGATGGGGAGAAGTCAGGCTCGAAATGAAATTTTCCTCTTTTATTTTATGTACTTCTCTACTGTTTGAATTTATTTTAACAAGCCTGTATTACATGACCTTAATTCTTAAAAAATAAAGGTAACATAGGAATTCCTCACCTTGAGCTTCTTTTCAACTGTACAGCTCTCCTTTAAAATTTGAGATGGAAGAAGAGACAAGCCATAGATGTAGCTCGGTCTCCTCCTCTGATTATGATATTTTTGTGACATCCCATTGTGTTGGGGATTGAGTCCAAACTCCTTAACTTAGCACCGCAGGTTGTCCTTGATTTGGCCCCTTGCCAGCCTCCCCAGTGTCTTCAGCCATCTGCCAACACGTAGACTCTGCCCTCACTGGAACTCACCAGGGCGTGGAGTTCCTGGGATTCTCCATGGTTTCTGATACACGTTCACTTTCACAGGCTGATCGTTTGCCTGTAATGACATCCTCAGCTGCCCAACACGCGTCCTGTCCTTCAAGACTCAGTTTCAGCATCACCTTCTCCAGAAGATCTGGCCCCCTAGCCACCTCCAGCCCAGTGGTTAGGGTGCTGCTGAGTGCTCCGTGTCCTGAGGCATACCTCCCATATTATACCACTTTTTGTGCCCTACTGCCACTTTAGTATCTGTTTCCTCTAGGTGAGAACACCCTGAGGACAGAAGCTGTGCTTTGTGTCACTGTGTTCCCAGTGCCTGGCCACAGGAGGCCCCCACTAAGTCGGAGGGTAAAATGCCCACACCCCCTTTCCGGGATCCTCAAAGAAGTATGAGACACTGAATTTTAAAATTACTTGCGAATTACTCTTTTACATGGAGCCTAAATTGAAATTTAGAATCACAGCACTTTCTAAACGGAAAGGACTTAGAAGTTACCTAGAAGAGTTGTTTTCAATTAAGAGTCCGTAGACTAGTGCAAGTTTCCACACTCCAAGGAAAAATGAGAAAAATATGAGCAATGGAGCAAATTAAAAAAAAAAAATCAGGTTAAATGCATTCAGTTTAAATAATATTTCTTATTCTGAGATTATCTCTCCCTCTCATTTTAAGGTTAGTTATGAATTATATGCTTGTAGTTTTAATTGTTCTATTAAATCAAAAATTCTGGAAACTCCAGCTCTTGTGTCTTTCCCCTCAGAACTAAGACCCAGAGAGATTGTGGCTCTGCTCACAGCCAAACCAAGAAATAAACATTTCAGTCTGGTATCTTTCTGCTGTTGTGTGTAATGCAATTGTGTACATTCAAAAATTTTATAGCTATGTTTGTTGCGATTGGTTTTCCGTTCAGCATTTTAAATTAAGAAATGAAATAATCAGTTAACATATTTGTTGTGTTATAATCAGAAACAGGCTTGCTCTCTGAGAAGTATCTATAACCATATGACATTGCTGTCTGTCAGTATTTGGTGAGGTTTTAAGAAATGTCAGAGTCTTGAAATTATATCTATGTAATATTAATATTGAGTTTGATATGGAAATAAAGACTGTTTTCTTTCAATTTTTGGATGCTTCTTAAGTTTGAAGGTGTTCTAAGCACCTTAAAAAAAGAATTTAAAGAGACTTTGGATTTGGCTATTGATTTAATTCTGATCTTAAACATCTGAATACTGTCCAGCAAAGAAATTCCACTTCCAAAAGTTTATCATAATAAAATAATGAGAGATGCGTGCAGAAATGCATGTATAAAGGTATTCATTAAAACATTTGTGTTAATGAAGATTAGAAAAAAATAAATGTCCAGTTATAAAGAATTGGTTAAATATTTCGATCTAGTCATTTTACAGAAAGTGCTTTGGTTATTAAATATGGCTGTATTTTTATCTTCTTCTGTATACTGTATTTTCTAATTTTTATCTCCACAAACATTTTGTACTTATATAACTGAAAAGTTTAAAAATCTGCCTAGCTCAATGCTTTGTCCAAAATTATGTTCCTTGTTTTTCTTATGCTTTTTTTCCGATCTGACATTATAATTTAATAGCTAATCAGAGTTCAGTATACGAAACTCTGTTATAATTTTTTAACTTTAGCTTTTACATCTTCTGTTTGTATGTAGTTTTGTTTAACTTCAGCACCTGACACTGAGCTGCTATAGAACAGCACACGATCCAATGGAAAGCTGTCATTTTCATCTTGAACACTGTGTTCTCCTGCAAGTTCACATCTGAGGCCTGTACCTTCTACTTAAGTATCAAGAAGGACAAGCACAACCATAAACTCAAAGATCTAGAAAACATTTGAAGATGTAATCAGTTGAAATATTCCTTTTTTTCTCTAGACCTGGCTGCATCTTAGCTCGGAGTAGGAATTTTGGCCATGGCTTTTGCCAGGGTTGCAGCCTGTTGGCCTAAAAGCCGGAATGAATAGTATCTTTAGTATTTGCAGCTCAAAAGTTCTCTCTCTGAAAGAGGAAGACAAGAGGTGCCTGATTCCATCACAGCTATGTACGCCTGTGTGTGCCCCTGTGTGCACATGAGTGTGTGTGCATGTATGTGTGTGTCTGAGAGAGGAGGGAGAAGGGGAGAGGAGGCGAGGGGGTGGGGGAGAGGCAGAGAGAGAAAATGAGTGGGATTGTGTAAAGGGTTTCTGTTATCTTTGGCACTAGGTTAATTTGCCCTTTTAAAGTTCTTATAGACTCCGACAGTTCTTCCTAGTAGTTCTCCTACTTTTAATTAATTAATTAATTAATTGTTCAATGTCTGACTCTCTTTCTAGAAGGTAAGAGACATGAGGGCAGGAACCATGTCTCCACCCACCCCCATCTCTGTTTCCTTAGTTCCTAGCACAGTGCTTTTTGCATATGTGGTGAGGATTTAATAAATATTAGTTGAATAAATGCATGCATAGGTCTTAAAAAAACCTTATTTATTTTTTTACCTTGTCTAACAGTGTCTATGGCTGCTGTAGCTTCCCCCTCCCCCTTCTTCCAGCTGCTTCTTAAAGCCATTTTTAGGACAGGAGAGGACCATTTCCTCAGACTGAAGGAGGTGCTTGTTGGTTACTTCTGCAGCGAGAGGGTTGACCCGCCCTCCATCCATTGAGAGCTTCTAAAGGTGAGACCCTAGGCTTCAGCCCTGTTTTATGGACGTTAGGATCGGTGTTTGCACCTCCCTTCTTAGCTGCTCCTATGCTCCAGATAGTTCCGTGACAAAAGCCAAGCATCTACTTCACCGTCTACAGTAATATAGGGCTGTCGCCTTTTTAGGGAGGCTGATTTGGATGCCAGTGTGACGGTGGGAACCCCAGCTCTCTCATAGACAAAGTACACATCCATCTTTAATTTGTGCAACATGCTAGGCTTTGCCTCAGGGAAGCTTGGTGCAGGCAGGCATTTTTGTCTGTGCTCTTCACTGCTGTCTCCATCCCTAAGGACAGGGCTTGAATGCCCACTCTGTGGGCCCTCAGTAACTATTTGCTGAATGAGTGAATGAATGATGAAATAGCCTCATAGCTGGTGAATGTCGTCTTGTGTTTGATGCGCCATTTTGCCTGTATTTCACCCAGTTAAGAACTTGAAATGTGTGTCGTTTATGAAGAGGGCAACCTTTTGCTCACCTTTCCCACCCCCAATCCCCCATCACAGTTCTGATACTCTGCTGCATGATCCTTCTAAACTGGATGCCAGTTCTCCCATTTTCCTTTAGAGAACAGGCCAAACCATAAATGTTGGCAATCACGTGCTAGTGAGCATGTTGTTACAAAATTTCCAAATCTTCTGATCAATCCACAGACTATATAAGTATAATAAATTCACTTTTTTTTTTTTGGTAAAATGCTATACTTTCAAATCAATGTTTTCCATAAGAATACTGATTTTTGCTGTGTGATTCAGAAATCAGAGAACAAATGGTGATAATATATGCTAAAATTAAAATTAGTCCACCTCCTTTTATAAACGAGAAACTTGTTACTTCCTAGTTTGCCTTTTCTCTCAGGAAGTTCAGAGTTAAGAGTTATGCCCACTCGTGCTACCTATTCTTACCCTCAACAGGGATTGCATCTCTGTTTCCCTTCAGTATTTTGTTATTTTAAACTTAAAAAAAAATATATATATATATATATATATATATATATGGCATTATGCTTTGTTGAAAGTAGCCCCAAATTCTTTTTGGTAGATGGTAAATTGTAATTAATGAGAAGAAGGTGCTTTTCAAAGCCTGTCTTCCTTGATGGTATCAATGCCTCCCTCTAACTCACTGGATATCAACCCTCTTCATGAGCCCGATTTTTCCAGTGTCACAGGCACTGGGAAATAGACATGTTATTGCTAGAACGTAAGCATGCGGCAGAAAGAGCCCCAGGTTTGGAGTCAGCAGAACTGGGTTCTTATTACAACTCCACGTACTACTGGAGTGATCTTGGACAAGTCACTTAACCTCGGTTTCTCTTCTATACAATGGGTATAAAATCATGTGCTATACCAACTACCTTGGGTTCTCGAGACGTAAATGAGATGAGACGTGTCCATGTGTTTTGTAAACATTGCAGTTGTCTACACAGCTGTGTCCCCACGAGTCTGTACATTCCTTAAGATCAGGGACTACATCTTGTTCATATTTGTGTCTCCAGGGCTTGGCTTGTTTACCTGAACTGAAGACACAGAGGGCACTGAATGTGGAGGACACTAATTTACTCATTGTTTTCTTTCAGAAAAGTTCCACTGCTGCCTGTTCATTAATAAGCCTTCATTGGTCAGCTGATCTTAATTGAGTACCTTCTACATGCTTTCTACTACCCCTAGGATATTTAATTGAGGAAAAAGTATAGAGGATAAACACAGAAAAATGAAAATGCACACACAAACACTGTTACAGATTTGTAAATGTCAGAGGTCACAGAATGGTGGCTTAAGGGCTAAATCTGCCTTTAGATGTGCTTTCTTTGGCTCAAACATTAATTTTTTCAATGTAAACAAATAACTTAAAATCCAGAGATGTGGATTTTGCTTTCTCTTGAAATTGTGAACAGCTGGTCACACCAGGCCGGTCCCTCCGCAGGGAGAGCTGGCAATACAGCTGCAGCCATTTCAGGCACATCCTCGACAGGCCACCCTAGAGGCAGCCCTGTCACTCCCTGTTGTCTCCTGAACACCAAGGCAGATAGGAGCTACCATTTATGATCACATTTATTATGCTTGCATTTAGGTGGTAGCACTTACTGCATACCAGGCACTATTCTAAGCTCTTTGGTTACCTATCCATCTAGATATCTACCCATGAATTGCAGGTAGGGAAATTGAGGCACAGTTAGTGTGTGGTGGATCAGGATTCAACCCCAGGCGTCTGACTCGCAGGTCCTGGCTCTTAATCGCTCAGCTATATCATATCTTGGTGAGGAGGGAAGGGTATCAAAAATCATACCTAAGTGCCGTGCAAGGTTGTGCCAGAGCCTCTTGGGCAGGACACTGTGTTCTGTCTAATTAGAGAAAGATTCACAAAAGAAGTGATTTTTGTAGAGTTTTAAAGGTAAAGAGAGTCATGAGTCCAGGCAGGTTCAGAGCACCGTGCAGAGCCCTCATTGGAGATCTGAGCGCAGGCCTGGCTAACTGAGCTGCATGAGGGCGCAGACAGAAGACAAGCAGGAGGTGAGGCGTGGCAGCCGGGACTTGGAGCTTGGATCTGATACCCCGCGGAAGTGGACTGCCCTGGGCAGCTGAGGGAGGCCGGCGATAAGGTTAAAGTCCTGTTTGACCAACGTGATGTGGGATGAATCTGCATTCTTACAGGAGTCCTGCTGAACTTCATTCATTGCTTTCACAATAAAGTCGATTTTGTAACACAGGTGTCCCTATAATACTGGCCTGACTGTTTGCTTCTGCTTCAGTCCCTGAGCATATGAGCAAATACTTCAGACACTACAACGAGCAGAAACTTGAGACAGAGCTTATCTTGTAATGCTGGGTTTTGCATCATATCCAGGGTGTGGTGTTACTTTAGAAGGCAAGTTCAATAATTATGTGTTTACGGATTGAGCAAACAGTGCCTGTGCCCTGCGAGGGCTCAGGATTTATACTTTGAAAGCCCAGCAAACTAATTTATTTAGCTGGTCAGCAGGCTTAGTACCTGGATGTAGCAAATGGTCACAATATATGCAACATATATATGTGTGAATGTGTGCGTGTATATTTACATTGAGTATTTATGTAGCCCCTTGTATTTAATCATACTTATTTACAAAATAGCCCAGGGAAGCTTGGAGATGTTAAATGAATCAATAAAGCTAATTCAGGCAAGCCTTGGTCATTGACCCACCCAGTGTGTCCTCTCTTGTTTCATGTGATATATTAAATAAAGCATTTTGTGTTTTTGGTGTAACCTAACGGTATAATGAAGTGACAAAAATGAATGTTAAAAGAATTAAGGTCACCTAAACTGCCTTCTTTCGAAAATAAAAATGTCTATTAAACAGTTACACTCTTTATTCTCTTGGCCTATTATTATTTCTCTTTCCAGGAGAGAGATTGGAACCATGTTTATTACTCTGTTCTTAACAGGTCTTGTCAACTACCGTCATACAGTAAGTGTTTATAAGCATCGGTAATAATGAATTGCAGCCCACACCCCTGCCTAATCTCTGTTTCCCTGCTTTATTGCCCTTAGATGATTTCTTCCATTTCTATTTTTGCCTTTTCAAGGACAATGCAAGGCAGGATAATTATGTGATTCAGGACTTTTAAACACATTTGAAATATGGCAATCACTTGTTATTCTTGATAACAAACCTAAAGGCAAGCTCTCAAGCGCTGACTTGTCTTCTCCCTGCTCATTCCAGCTACTACAGACTTAAAGAGAAGGCCTTTGAAATTATCTCCTTAACTGGGCTGCAGGTCGCTGCTATTTGTAGAAGTGGCTTTGGGATGCAGGTGTTGGTTTTGGGGGCCCCCTTTGCTGTGGCTTTACATGTCTTGTTTTCATTGCTACACTAGCTTCAAGGACCAGGCAATATCCTTGGCTTCCTCTGGGGGGAGTGGGAAGGCGCACACTTGGATTGTTCTAGTCCCTTTGAGGTAGATGCCATCTGACCCTGGCCCTCCTTTTTTCTGTTCTTTTAAGTGTTCTGGACTTGAGTTTCTGCTCCTTTTGGAATGGTCATCAGATGTCGACATACAGACTTTTGTTGCACTTAGAGCTATGCTAGGAGAAGCATGAAATTACTTCCCAAAGGATGTGGTTCCTGCCTCCTTGAGAACTAGAAAAGGGAAGGTCATGGTTGGACCAGTAACCCATCCCAGGTGACTGTCAGTTTCCTTATTTGTAAAGTGTGAAGGTCAGACAAGATTGCCTCTAACATCTTTTTCTGCTCAAATTTTCTATGGGCCAAAGAAGGCTGAGAACCCATCTAAACTGAGAATTCTGTAATTTTAAGAATTTTCTGGAAGAATGGGATGGTGGCACCAGCCAACAAGACTGAGATAGAGTTTGCAGTCAAATGGAATTAAGGATAAACCCAGTTCTGCCAGTTTCTTGCTCTGCAACCTTTAGCAAGTCACTTCTCTTTGAGCCTTAAGTCTCTCAGCTTTAAATGAAAATACTACAATCTACCTAGCAGAGTTATTGTATGGATTTAATACACACACATAGCATATTTGTAGTGCTACATGCATAGCTGACACAGAGGAATCACTCTGTAAATGGTTAAAGTTACTCTGATGACAGTAATCTTATGAGTATATGGTTTGGGGAATAGCTAAGGGTTTGGAATAGATTCGATCTAAGGAAGATGGCATGTGAAGAAGTCTTTGAAGTTGAAATAGGACTAAGAATGATTTTGAGGGTAAAGTAGCTACTGAAAGAAATGATGCCAAGGGTGTGATAAGAAACTGAGGTGAAGGGCACTGATGGGCAAGATCATTTATTCACTTTTTTTCTAGCACTTGCTACAGGTGTAGATACTTTCAATGAGACAATCTCCTCATGATCAGTATTGTCTTGTGCCTTGTCCAGCATGTTATCTTCCAGATGCAGTCATTCTTTGTATTCAAAGATGGTGGCACGTTGATGACATACTGTTCCTCTTGCTATCCATAATGGATATGGGCATGTCTGAAAAGACCAACTCAGGATCAAACCCAAATATGCTCCAAAACCCAAATATGGAGATTGCTTTTATTTTGTAGCTACTATCTTGCATATAGTGCGTGTCACTTTTATTGTTTCTGCCAACATCTGGATTCTTGGCAACTTCTCCTTACTTTAGATCTTTTTAACCTGGACTCCTCTAGTCTCGGGGGACTTTTGAAGTCCTTGAAATTCTTTGCAGAATTGCATGTATATAAGCGTATGTGCATTTTGGGAGGTGGGGGGACCCTGGCCAGAGCAAAGGGATCAGACTCAAAAAAGCCAAAAACTGCTGCCGTATGTGTCTTAGACTAGGAAAGAATTAAAATGACTTCACAAGATGAAAAAATGGTCTAACACAAACACAGAGAGATCCCCAAATACCTGTTTGCTTCCATAGCTCTAATAGGTCCGTACCTTCTCCTTTCCTCTAACTAACAATGCAATGGGTGAGTCTCTTTGGCAAGGTTTTCACAGTTTCCAAGCAGCTCTTCATGACATGATCCGGAGTCTGGTTGAACGGTCTGGAGGGTTTCTGGTGAGTGGATGTGAAGACTTTGCACTTTCTTCATTGTCCCTAGAAAGAGCATTAACAATTAAAAAAAAATTTCTTTAGGAAGACTAAAGAGTCAGAGAATAGAGTTTCCAGAGAAAGAAATGAAAACTGATTTTGACAACAGCAACTTAAAAGTGTAAAGTAAAGGTGGCAGGGTAAGATTTTTAAAGGAAAAGAAGGAAAAGTGCTTGTTATCCAGATTTCATTTGCAAAGAGAATCAGTCCTTTGTGCCTGGCTTTGCCTCCAGGCCAGCAGGGGCCACAGGGCCACGCCCCAAGGTTCGTTTGGGATCCTTTCAGTCTCTTCCTCCTTTTCTTCCTTGCCCTCCTCCTCCTCCCCCTCCTCCTCCTCCCCCCTCCCCCTTCCCCTCCCGCTCCTTCTCTGCTCTCTCACATGCACGTACACACACACACACACACACACACTCTCATCTTTAAAAGGTGCAACCTCTATCACCAGTGTTAGGATTTGGCACATCTTAAGGAGATGTTGACCACCACAAATATAGATTAGGAAAGGAAGTGAATTTTAGTTGAACCTGTTTTGAAAATACAGAATTTCTCTTTTAAGAACAAGTGGAAATAAATAAATAGAATTTGTTGAGCCTCTGTGAGTCCAAAGCTCCTATTAAGCTCTCTGAGAGAGTCAAAAGGCCAAAGTCTATCATTTATCAAATTATTACATAGATGCAATGATTCTATTAGATGCTGGCCATAGAAGTTGCTCTCTAGAAGTTTACTTCTTAGTCTGGGAGACAGACCTCACATACGTGGAACAAACTAAGGAGAATAAAGTACAGTCAGACTTCTGAGAAGGGAAGGCTTAAGTAGGCTGGAAGAATGCATCAGATCAGCAACAGACAAATACTGAAAGTACTTCAATAGGGGAATGGGTAAAGTGGTGGTTTCGAACAAGGGAGTACTATTCAGCAGCCAAAAGTATTGAAATAAATCTGTATGAAGCCACATGGATAAGTTTCAAAATACTGTTAAATAAATAAAGCAATTTTTAGGATGTGTATAGCATTATACCACATATTTAAGAAAAACACATAAAATAACATCATTTATTCTGTGTGTGTGTGTGTGTGTGTGTGTGTGTGTGTGTATGTGTGTATTTCTTTTTAAAGATTTGGAAGGAAACACCTTGACTCATAATCATGGTTACTTTTTGAGGATGGAGAGGAGATCAGGATAAGGATGTCAGTCAAAAATCTCTTTAGTTTCCATCTGTTTTGTGCTGATTTTGCATTTCATAATTTACTCTGCTGACTGGGAGTCTAGAGGCCCAGCTTTCTTTTGCAGAAAGCAGTTGAGGGTTTTGTAAATATCTTGCCTTCTCCTAATACACCACATGACTTCCTGGTAGCCAGGGCCTCTCAGAGGTCCCGAGAGCTGGGTCTCTTCCATTATTTTGAGGCTTCCAGCACAGTAATAAATGAAGAAATGCCAGAAGAATGTTACAACCAGCACAGTACATTTTAAATGTTTATATTTAGCCATTAAAGTTGTTCAATGAGTCCTTTCTCTTCAATCCTATCGGGGTATCTCTGTGATAACATCAAAAGTCTATATTTTAAACCCTGGGCCAATGGTCCCACTGCTGCACTCCTCCAAGTGGCCCCAGGGAACCAGAGAAAGCCTCTGCGTGAAGCAGGCTGTTGGAATGATAGTGGGAGGCGTGTGAAGGCAAGCTCTAGTGCCTTCAATCCTTCCCCAGGGTTCGAGTTTTCCCCCAGGCCTGGCATTTGTATCTATAGGTCTCACCTGCAAAATGGGTTGAGTTTCAGCTCTATGCATGTGTCCTAGAACATCAAATGGAGAAAATTTCACCTTTCCAATCATCCTCCCCCCACCCCCCCATCAGGGCATTTAAGGTCAAATGGGCTTTCAGTACACACTGTGTCAGCCCAGCCCAACACTGCCTCCCCCCATGTTCAAAGAGAATTGGGGTCAAATGTATCATTACAGTTTCATAGACTGTAAACTGTCCAACCATTTTATTTTTTAAGTAGGAAATGTTCACCCCAAGAAAAAGTTGCAAAGGGGCGTAAAATATTAAAACTTGCATCTATTTCACTTTATAAAAGGGAAATGGATTTCATCTTTAAGTTTTTGCACTTGGTGAAATTCTCATAAGTATCTGGAGAAGTTGATAGCCTTAGCCAATTATGAACACACTTCTGAAACGTTTTGAAGAGGTTTGTCCCTCTAGTCTCCCTCTTTTTAATATTATATCGAGAGTTTATGTCTAATCTAAAGCATTCTCATTATGACAGCACTACTAATCATTTGAAAGAATACATTCATATAAACAAATACTACACTCCAAAGAGAACCAAATGCTAATGCACATTTTATTAGATAAAAAGACAGACAATATAATCATACTTGAATTTCAGGGAATCAGATGTAATAAAACAAAGTTTACATCAGAGCCCAGGGCCGGGTTTAGGTTAGCCATACGTGCCTTCATTTTTCCAAGTTTGGAAAGTTTGCTCGTTCGAGCTGAGGGCTACTTCACCAGACTAACAAAAAGGAAAATGTCTATCAGTTTTTTCTTTTGTTCTTTTCAGATCCTGTTCAAGTGCACACAGAACTAGCAGGTTCACCAGAAAAGCTATTGAGCGTTTGCTGGAACACATTATGCAGGGTGAATTTCTTCTGGAATGTTGCCAAGGGTTTTTTATGCTTCTGTGGTAGGCATTTCTGGAACATTGTCATTTAGCCAAGCAAAGAACATTTGTTTAAAGGATAGAAAGTGTTTAAAAATTCTTGTTTGTTTAAAAGCAGGTTAAATAGCAATATGAGCTTAGGGTAGGGCAGCGAAAAGCACTTATTTCTCTAAGTGATCTGATTAGGTCATTTAATTTGGGGGGGATGTTAACAGAGTCATAGTTTCTCCTAAAATAATTATATATTAATACTGTTTTCTAGAAAGTGTCTTCCAGTGACTACTTTTCTTTGATGTGATTAGCTGTTTTTTTCACAACTGAAAATTTACTTTAGAGATTTCTCACGTGTTTGTGTATATAGGAGCTACTAGTAATGGCTAAAAAAATTGGAAGTGCAGAGAACATGCTAAATTAGGATTTCTTTTTTCACTTATAATTCCAGGACTAGGTCAAAAAATAAATAAAAAACGAAAACGTGAAAATATCTCTAAATTAGAGGAGATAATATTTTTAAAGTATTGCAAATTGGAGTATAAATCCCAAGTTCAAATTTTGACACATTAAAAAATACAATACATAAACACCTTCCCAGAAATTCTTCTCTAATGAGTAGTAAAATCTGATCCAAAATCACCTCACTTTAATGAGTTTCATTAATACCAATGTCTGCATCATACTCTCTGTAATACCCAGTGATATATATAAAGGCTCTTATTAAATGTGGCAAGGAAAAGTCCTAAGTATAAAAATTTGAATTTTGTCTCTGCCATTCACTGGCTGTGTGATCTTGGGTAAGTTACTTAGCTTCTCTGAGCTTCAGTATCCTCATCAGTAAGATAGGAATAATAATACCTATCTCACGGGACTGTTGTAAGGATCAGAGATGTTTGTAAGGAATCTCAACAGTGCCTAGCATTTTGTAAAGGCTTAAAAAAATATTCATTTTTAAATGAGATAATATTTTTAAAAAAATATTCATTCCTTTCTCATCTTCCCCAATCCATTCCACCAGTATAAGTCAATCTGGAGATTAAAATAGGCAAAACTGTGATCTAAGTTAGAATTGTGTTGTTTCAGTGTTAGGATATTCCTGGCTGCTTCATTTTACACTTGGACGTTAAATATACAAGTTTCTATAAACATTCTTTAAACAAAGTTAATCTGTTTTTATTTTGATGAAGCTAGGACTGATTCTGATGTAATGCTTGGAGAACTAAATGACACGCAGGAGAATTTTGTTTCTGTAGGGCTGACTCTATCATGAAAATGTACTCAGTGGAAAGTAAATATGGTGCTACCTTCTCCTACGCAGTATTTAAATTAACTCTTAAGGAAAAATATGACAATTCTCCTTTTATACCTAAATTCTATGGAATACGCTGCCTTCTGTATTCAAGTTCGGGTTATGGTCTTACACTTGGCTCCCTTCAATTGAGTTTTGTTATGTACTTGGCATGTTCCCAGAGCCAAACCTCCCATCTGTAACCAGCACCTACAGTTCACAGTATTCAGCCCAGAGAGCTCTGTACTTCCGGGCCACTCAGGTACCTGCAAGCTTGAGCTGTGGGCTTTCATACCAGTTTCTCGGCCAGTTTAGACACTGCAAACATTTGGACGTTCCAGTTTCTGCAATTTTGCTTTGGTTCTTTAAAAACAGCTCTTCCCCCACCCCTGGCACATCACCATTCTCCAAGGCATTCACTGTGAGATGGGAAGGCTGGTGTCTGTCATTTGCATTCCAGATTGAAATGAACAAAATCTAGACTTTCTCTCTCTCTCTCTCTTTCTTTGGTGCCATGACAAACAAAAGAGGATATGAGATGTATTTATTTTTTTGTAAAATGCAGAAGTATCATTTCCAGGAGATGTTGAGTTTTCCTCATTTGCTTTGAGCTGTTTGTATAAACTATAGCCCCAATTTTTTTTAAATGAACATTTAAAAAAATTAATTAATTAATTTATTTATTTGGCTGCATTGGGTCTTAGTTGTGGCATGCAGGATCTTCGTTGTGGCATGCGGGAGCTTTCATTGTGGCAAGCGGACTCTTTGTTGCAACGTGTGGGCTTCTTTCTAGCTGTGGCACACGGGCTCCAGAGTGCGGGGCTCAGCAGTTGCAGCACACAGGCTTAGTTGCATGCGGGATCTTAGTGCTCTGACCAGGGATCGAACCCATGTCCCCTGCATTGGAAGGAGGATTCTCAACCACTGGACCACCAGGGAAGTCCCTATAGCCCCAATTTTTAATAGATACGTGGCAAGTATGAATTTGGTGGAGATGTTGAGAGGAGAAGATGGTGATGTGGGAAAACTATTTCTTTCTCATTTGCCATGAGGCATTTAATTCCTGGAAAGAACATATATAATGGTAAGTAAAATGTCTTGGTCTTTGGGGCCAGAATTTCTGTTGTGAGTGTGTGTTATGAGTCTCGCAGAGGCTAGGTGCAGGTTTGTGCATTTACGGCTCTCGCAGCCTTGGCTTCTGTGGTTCTTCCCTCTGCACAGCATATTCTTCCAAGGCAAAGCAGCTTGCTGTTAGACCAGGATCTTTGGATAAAGAAGAAGAGATATGATAAACAAATTCATAACAATTAACGATTTCTTTTACAAGAACCATTTAAAAAGCGAATGTTTAAGAAAGAGTGGCACCAAAATGGTACCCTCCCTCAAATGGATTCTAGACTGAGGGGTGGAGTTGGAGGCAGATGTGATACGACGTAAATGGGGGTTCTTAAATATTTAAAAATATTTATTGGGAGGATAATACTGAGAATCTATGTTTCAATATAATGCTTTTTAACATTATAAGTTTTGGTTAAGGTAAACCATTAAAATTTGGAGAGTTTACAGCTCAGGCATCAGCATTACTTCCCACCTTCCCTCTTCCCCCCACCATCTTCTTCCTTTCTTCTCATCTTCTCTCTTGCAGTGGGCAAGAAACTCGTCTTCTTCAAGATGCTTGTGATGTAGTAAAGGAGACCTCTAGGGAAAAAAATGCAGCTAGGCCAGAGTGAAAAGGGCTGTAGAGAAAAGGATATGTACCTGCCACAAAGGGACTTCAGAAGCATCAATCCAGAAGGGCTTCACGGAGGAGGTGTCTTGCAGATGCCTAGACAAACAGGAAGTGAGGAGCTAGTGGTGGCCATGGGATCCTGTGGAACTAGCACAGACAAAGGGAAAAGGCATATGAACACTAATAATAATAAGAGTGCCTAGCACTTGTTGAGAGTTTATTGTGTGCAGCCCCCTGCCAACTATTTTTCATGGATTATCTCATTGAATTCTCACATGAAAGTTTTGGGGCAGATTTTATCCCTATTTTAATCAAGAGAAAATTGAGGCAGAGCAAGGTTATGCTGCTTGCCCACAGCTGCACGCTAGAGAGTGGGAGAGCTGGGATCTGAACCCCAGAGCCCAGGTTCTTAACCTCTTCAGCAAGGGCCTGCTGTCTGGGGACTATTGAGCGGCTTGATAGAGCTAGAGCCCAGTCTGTTTCTTGAAGGTGTGGTGGGAGATTGTTTCATTTTTATCTGGGGAGTGATATGTTTCCTAATGAAAAATTTGGTCAGAATTTGCAAATGGGTTTTTATTTGTGGGGGGAAGATGGGAGGTGAGGAGTGGGAGTGTGTAGTGAAATTTCAGTTTTTAAAATTAATTAATTTTTATTCTTTTGCTTGTATTTGTATGGAAGCAAACATTTCCTTAAAATTTCCTTAATTTTTCTTCTAGGCATGTGTATTTGTGAAAGGTAACCTGTAGACAGCCTGGACATGGGGTGGGGTGCTGGGGGTGATGGTAGAGGGGTAGAGGGGAGCTGGGGTATAGCGTACTTGGGGGCAAGAGAATGATGAGGAGACTCCTGCCATCTCAGGTAAGAGATACTGATGATGATGATGAAGATGACAGTTACTGTTTACCTGCGTACTTACCATGTGCCACTATATCCTTATTTAATCCTCACAGTTGCCCCATGAGATAAATAGTCATACTCTCAATGTACAAATGAAGGGATTGAGGCTCTCAGAGGTTAAATAACTTGACTAACGTCACACTGAAGGTAAGAAGCAGAGCCGGAATATGGATGAGGGTCTGTCTGATTTCAGACTCTTAACCCTTAAGCTGACAGCATGCTATGGTAAGTGAGGTAGGCGTACTTAGGGAAGCGTAGGGCTTCTGAAGTGTCATCCAAGTGTGGAGATGTCTAGGAAATAATAGAAATATACACATTTGGAAACTTGGAAGCTGACAGGTGACAGAGTCCAGGGGAGTGAATGTGTGTACAGGAAAATGTTGGGTGAGGATGGTGTCCTGGGAACCACTCCATGGAGGGAGACGAGATGGAACATGAAAGGCCTTTAGACGAGGAGATGGGGAATGAAGACCCTACCCCTGGGCTCTGTGACTCACCCACTGGGTGGTTGTGGACAAGGCCCTTACTTGGCATCTCAACCCCAGCACCTGTGAAAGTGAAGAAAAGAACCCACTTCCCCATCTTCACAAGATGTTTTGTGATCATCAGTGAGGTGCGGTACATAAACATGCTTTAAGAACTCCAGAATTCTTTACGATAGAATGTGTATGAAGGCAAGAAGGGAGCAGTGGAGGCTCCGAGCCCAACAAGTGGGCTGAGGATGCTGGGGGAGCAGAGCTGTGCGCTTTTAAGTAGGACAAGGGGAAGTTACTGAGATGTGCCTGTGGGCTGGGTTTGGATGGAAACTCCGGAAGAAAAAACTCCCTAAGGAAGATTCAAAAGTAGGACGAGAGAGAGGAACAGGAAGAGAGAAACTCTGAAGAATGTAAGTGAAGAGGCTGGTGCCACAGGAGGAACCTGGTCTGGGTCTGTAAGGTGGGGATTCCTGCCGCATCTCTGACCCTAACAGGCTCTTTGCCCTTTAGCACGTCGGCCTCCACTTTCTGGGCTTCTGTAAAAATGATTCGTTTGGTTAGCATAGATGGACCAAACCAGCCCAAACTGGGAGTGACAAGTACCACTGTATCTTACGCCTGGTCCCTGGCTCTGTGACACTGTGTTGAGAAGGTTGGTGAGGCCAAGAGAACAGAAGTCAGGGTTGATGAGTGAAATCTGCTGATGGCGTGTAGTGAGGGTGGTGCTTCATCCAGGCCCCTGACCCAGCCCCAAGCAAACGTGAGACTCACAGGCCAGCACACTGAGAAGGGTCCGAGGAGAGGCCTCTCTGGAGTTCTGGGGACAAGGTAATTACTCGTGAGATGTCAGCCTTGTGGCCTTGCCCCTATGGGGCGGACCTGGCCCCTTGGGAAAAGTCTCTGCTTTGTCAGGAGACTGAAAGAGGGCGTGCTGGGAGTGGCCAGATTCTTCTGAAAGGTGGCTCCTGGGGTCTGGGCCAAGAAAGGTTTATGAACAGGAAAGGGGATTCACAACAGGGCATACTTGAGAGGAATTGTTTAAGTCTTTAAACCCTTGCCAAGGCAAGTAACATGAGCCGGGACCTATAAGTTACTTTGGATCGATCTATCTATCATCTGTCTATCTATCTATCATCTATCCTGTGTAACCTGAAAATCCCCGGCAGTATTTGTGTTTTTGAACTCCCAGAGTGTGCCTCATGGGGAGGATGGAGTGGGGGAAGGGATTCCGCTGGGGACAGACAAAAGTGGGGATGCACTAGCTTTGAAGACCGAATTTCCTCCGTTTTTATGCCTGGGGTGTAACCAGAGACCAGTGTCAACAAGGAATCTGGCTCAGGAACGCTTTTGTTTGCAGCTCTCCTTGGGGCGTGACTTGCTTTTATCAGAGGTCAATGAATTGTAAATTGTGTAATTTCAGGTTCTGCTGAACCAGGGTAGGGGGGACTTTTGAGGGGGGTGGATGGTGGCACTCAGGCATCTAGGAGACTCTTGGTGTCTGTCTGTGAGTCCAGACCTGGCCACGTGAGACTTAACAGGGGAGAAGAAAATATATGTGGATTAGGGTGTTTACATCTGAATTTGCTATAGCAAATGGATCTGTGTCAAATCTCCAAAACAAGTTAATATCCTAAGTTCAGACCAGCAAAGGCAATAAAACCAGTTTTTGGTATGCTTGATTACACTTTTCTGGTTAAAACTATTTCTTGTGACCTACGAAGGTATATACCCTATGCTGTGGGGAAGGGTACCAAACTGGGAGCTTCTAAAAGTCTTAGTCATTTTTTTTTAAACAATTTTTTGACTTCTATTTTTTATTTTAAATTTTTAAATTGAAGTATAGTTGATACATAATATATTAGTTTCAGGTGTGCAACATAGTGATTTGACATTTATATACATTAGAAATTGATCACCAGGATGAGTCTAGTAACCATCAGTCACCATACAAAATTATTACGATATGATTGACTATATTCTCTGGGCTATATATTACATCCCCATGACTTATTTATTTTATAACTGGAAGTTTGTACCTCTGGATCCCTTTCACCTATTTCGATGTACCTTTCCCTCTAGCGACCACCAGTTTCTCTGTATCTATGAGTCTGTATCTATTTTGTTTGCTTTGTTTTTTAGATTCCACATACAAGTGAAATCATGCAATATTTGTCTTTCTCTGTCTGATTTATTTCACTAAGCACAATACCCTCTAGGTCCATCCATGTTGTTGCAAATGGCAAGATTTCATTCTTTTTTATGGCTGAGTAATATCCCATTGTGTGCATAGGTCTTACGCATTTTTTATCTACATTTCCCCTCCTATACCCCAGGATTTACAAAAGACTTGCTATTTATTCATGTACTCAACAAAAATCTATTGAGCATTTATCTTATTCCAGCCACTGTTCTAAGGGCTGAGGACAAAGAAATCAAGCAAGCTATTGCTCTCCCAGAACTTACAATCTACTGGGGTGGGCCAGACAATAAAATTAATGTGTTGTATAATCTACCAACTAGTGAGACCTGCTAGGAAGAGAAATATAGAGGGCTCCAGGAGATGGAAAGGAGTAGTATCTCTGAGGAAGGGGAGTTGGAGCAGAAGTGAGGGAGTGAGCCCTGAGGCTGACTGAAGGAAGCAAGTCCAAGACAAAAGGGGTGTCCAGAGAGGGCTCAGGGAAAATGGTAGGCAGTGAGGTCAGAGGGGATCCGGAAGCAGAGGCGGTGCAGACCTTGTGGGGCTTTGTGGGTCACCGCAAGGACTTTGGATTTTACCCTGAAGGAGGTGGGAAGCTTGTAGAGGGTTTTCAGTAGAAGTGGAACAGGATCCTTCTGGCTGCTGCTTTTAAAATAAATTGAATAGGGCAAAGATGGAAGCATGAAAACAGGATTCGATAATCTAAGCAAGAGATGATGGTAGCTTAGACTAAGGATTTACCAGATTCTAAATTTTTTGAAGGCATAACTGGCAAGATTTTCTGATGAATAATGGAATGTGAGCCTGGAAAGAAAGAAGCAAAGATGAGTCAAGGTCTTGGGTCAGAGCAGCTGGAGGAATAGAGCTGTTGTTTACTAAGATGGGGAAGCCTGGTGGAGGAACAGGTTTGGAGATAGGGGAGCCAGAATTTGGCTTTGGAATTAAGTCTATCAGATGCCTAGTAGAGAAGTCTTATAGACTGTTGGATACATGAGCCTGGAGTTCAGGGGGGAGGATAGGGTTAGAAGTATAAATTGGGGAGTGGGAAGCACATAAAAAAAATTGAAGCTATGGATGGGATAAGGTCATCTAGGAAGAGAGAGTATAGGTGGAACAGAAAGCAACCTGGGGCTGAGCCTTGGGAACCCCAGCATTAGTGGTTGGGGATATGAGAAGAACCAGCCAAGGTGATGAGGAGGAACCAGTGAGACAGGAAGAAAGAGGAAAGTCCCAGAGAACAAGGGGAGAAGCGATTTCAAGAAGGGCATATCCAATTGGGTCAGATGCTGCTGAGAAATCAAGTACAAAGAGGACTTAAACTTAGTCATTGAATTTGGAACATGGAAGTCATTGATGAGTTTCACAAAAGCAGTTTTAGTGGCATTGTGGGGATGAAAACCTGATTTGGAGTAGTTTCAAAACAGAGTGGAAAAGGAATAAGTGGAGATAGTGGAGATGTAGATAATTTTTTCAAGAAATTAGGTATAAAGAGAAGCAAAAAAAAAAAAAAAGAAAAAAGATTGAAGCAGTTGCTGGAGGGAGCAATGTCTGTCTCTAATATGGCCCCATAACTTGTTAGGAGCTGTTTTTCAAGCAGAAGGTCATTCTCTTCTCAAGAAGGTGGCTCCAGAGGAACCGTAGGAGTCTATCCTATGGCTCTCCTATTGGGGCTTGCCAAACACTCTACACAGCATCCCTATCCATCACAGATACCTCTGGCACTGTTGGATCTGCCAGATCATATGAACCAAGGGCACCTTGCATGGCAGCCTGGATCTACTGCAGAGCCCTCTCTTGTTCTGGGCCCCACTCAAAACCATGAATGTCTTAAATCACCCAGTACATATGTTGGAGCAGTATTCCCTACTATAGGTTATGTTTATCCAAAACCCAAAGGGGCTTACCAAGCATTGGATTTCTTTCTTTGTAGTAGTAAGCCCAAAGTGCAATAACTTGTTCTTTATCTGGCAGGGGATATCCTGACATGCATTAGATCATTGAATCCCTAAAAACTTCACTAGTGTGGGAGACATTGCTGGATCCTTTCTCAAGGGAACCCAGGTTTGGGGTCTGAGAACTGACTCAGATCTGGAGATTATGGGCACATCAACATTCTCCTTGATAGCTCTTGACTTTTTTTTCTTGTTATACAAGTCGTGTAATACCTTTATTGGCTGATCGTCTATCCCAGTCCCAGGAACACCATGGTCTATTAGCCATCATCAAAACCCTTGTGGGTAGAAGCTGGTTGTCCCTCTGGGCTTGTTGTGGTTTATGTTCACCTTGACTCTGATGGTTAAGCACTGACCTCTGGCCTTTATTATTCTGGAATCCCATCATTCCCACGGAGACTATGGAGCCCAATTATATGGCAGAGCCACCTCATCTCACCCTGGCCTACAGTGGACAGTCATCTCTAAGCTTCTCAGAGATGTAGTTGCCCCTGACTGACATACTCCTTATTGTCTAAAGCAGGGAAATGTCCTCTGAACCCTCCCAGGAAGCATAAATCTCACATAAATTTGTTCGAACATTTCTGTCTCCCTGAGCATTCTGACCCCTTCTTCAATTTTCTGCCATTGTACTGCAGCCTCTCCCTGTAACTTACTGTAAGGCATCATGTCCAAGCTTCAAGGAGCCATTCAGAAATACAGTCGTCCGAACTTTAAGGGGGTTCCCAAGTCAACAACCCCTCCCTTGCCTTTGTATTCTGCTCCCCTTCTTCCTCTCCTGTTTATCATCCTTGAACTCGCTCCCACATGTGTCCCCCCTAGTTCATGCTGGTACATCTTAGCCAAGTCCTGCAGCTCTTTCTGAGGATAGGACATTTTCTTCTGGACCAGGCACTGTATTTCTCCACTTGGACTACCTTGAGACCTAACCCCAGTTATTCAACCAAAAGTAAAGAATGGAGGCAGGGGCAGATCATGAGGAAGGCAACATCGCTTTGTCATAGTCACTGTCAAGAATCGAGTCTCACCCAGATCTGGAGAATAAAATAGAAGCAACATTCAGGTAAATATCAGTCAACTAATGGAATATTTTTGGTGAAATAAAAGAAGCCAGGAAATGTACCCTCAGGCTCCAGGCTTCTCCCTGCAGGATTGGGAAGAAGTTGGTGGTGGCAAAGTGTGGATGAGGCCGAAGGGGACTGGGAAGGAGATTCAGTGCACTCCGTTTGGTGAGTTTTCATAGGTGGCTGTGCAGTTCCAGATCTCTGATCCTTGCAAGCGAAATGACACCATAGATGCTTTCATTTGTCTATTCATTCATTCAGTATTTATTGGAAGCCTCTTATGCTAGTCGCTCTGTTAGGTGCTTGGGTTCAAAGACAAGTACTACCCTGTCTTTATTTTTCAGAAATTCAGAGTGTAGCGGCAAGTGGACAGAAATGCGACTTATTATTTGTCACCTTACATGTGCTAGAACGGAGGAACGTAAAGGGTGCTATGGCAGTCCAGGTGAAATTTAAAAAACGCTCTTGCCTGTTGTGTGTGCACACAAAGGAGGAGTTATATAATGCCTTGTCTAGTTTCTTGTCCCACCACACTTCCATTCCTCATTTCTAGAGCCACTTGACCATTGCTGGTCAGGGTTAATTTAAAGAATCTTGGTTTGGTAGCTCAGAGGACTACGAAGCCAACCTTCCTTTCTGTTCTCAGCATCTGCATGTAGTTTCTTAATCTGTTTTTGTGACCCATCTCCTCTTGTCCCCCAATTCCATTGTCTTAAATATCTTTTCTACTTTTATACCTGTTGTACTCTCACAGATCCCCTGACTCCTTCTTGCCTAAAGCCCAGACTTTTGGGCAAATCCTAGTTCCTTTTCTCTGTACCTGTCTTGGGAGAAGGGAAAAGTATCTTAACAGGTGCACTAGTTAGCACTTTAATTTCAGCCTTATAACTGTTTCCATTTTATAAATGAGGCCGAAGGAAGTTAAGGAATTTGCCCAATTCACACAGCTAGAAAAGAAAAAAGGCAGGATTTTGAATTCAGGTCCAATGTTCAGAGTACTGACCCATACCTTAAAGGCTCCCAGATGACCAAGCATTTCTAAAACATTCAGTCGCAAAGCTTTTCTGTTCAAAGTCTCACAGGAGCAGAGAAAAAGCACTAAAAGACTGTCTCGTACTTTTATAACCTCTTCAAAGATCTTGTCCCCACTACGTACCCTCAGACTCATAAGGCACTTATACCCTTCCTCCAGGATGTATATGCATTTCTAGTGAATGTAAGCCTAGAAGTGAAATTCCTGGGTTATACAGAATGCACATATATATCGCTGCTTAGTAAATATCACCAAATAGTTTTTCAAAGTGATCATGCCAGTTTACGTTTCTACCAACGGTGTATGTGCTAATTATCCTCATCAACATCTGGTGTTGTCAGTCATTTGAATTTTAGCCATTCTGGTGAATTTGTAGTAGAATCTCATTGAGGTATTAATTGCATTTATCTGATCATTAATGAGGTTGAGCATTTAATAAGTATAATGTAATAAGTATATAGATGGTTCCTGACTTACGATGGCTCGACTTAGGATTTTTTGACTTTACAATGGTGTGAAAGTTGGCAGTTATTTTCTTCCAGCACTTTGAAGCTGTTATTCCATTGTCTTTTGGCTTCCAGTGTTGCTGTTGAGAAATTAGCTGTCAGTTTAATTATTGCTCCTTTGATGGCAGTCTGTATTCTCCCTCTGACTGCTTTTAAGATATTTTCTTTGTTTATGGTCTTTAGCAGTTTTACTTTAAAGTAACTAGGTTTTACTATTTTCAGTTTTGGATTTCTTGAATCTGTCAATTGATATATGTAATTAGTTTTGGAAAAGTCTCAGCTATTACCTCTTCAAGTCATATTTCTGTTCCATTATCTCTGTCTTCACCCTGCAGGACTTCAATTAAACATACATAAAACTTTTCATTGGTTTTTTATGTCAGTGCCATGGCCTGAGAAAAGTTAAGCACAAAATTTGAGAGTAAGCATTTTGAAGACCTTATAGCAACTGACAAGGTAATTTTATGTCTTATGAATCTAATAAAAATTTGCACTTATATTTGGGTATGTCTATTTCTTATTTCATTGTTCTACTATTATTAAGTAAAGCCAATACTTAAGAACAAAGAAAGCTATAGAGCAGCTATAAAAAACAAGCACAAAAACTCACAAAGAATAGTCATCTCAGGCCAATAAGTATAGGAACAAGCAGCTTTACCAGCTTTCGTAGACCCTAAGAACATGTCAGAGTCCACACAATGAGGACCATGAATTATCCAGAAAAGATCATATACAGTTTTTATTTCCTTTTCATTTTTTTAAAGATAGGAACCACACTAAAATATATAATGCACATTTTCTTGTCTTCTTTAACAATGTGTTGTCCTTAAGGAAGTTTTGGCAGTCTAGAAAGTTATTTTCTCTGGAGCAGTGGTTCTCAAATTACCATGCATCAGAATCACCTGGAGGGCTTACTAAACACAGATTGATGGACCCCACCTTTAGAATTTTTAATTCAGCAGGTTTGCATTTTTAATAAATTCCCAGAGTGATACCAATGTTATTGGTCTGGGCACCACATTTTGAGGACCTCTGTTTTGTAGCATCCACGTCTCTGATAAATAAAGCATTGTAGTGCTAAAGAACCAGGAGTAGTAATATTTAGGCAGAATATGGAGTAAAATAAAATCCCAATGCTTTACTATGATATTCAAGGCCCTGCATGATGTAGCCCCTGCACAATGTAGTCTATCTCACATTGTGTTTCTTATTTTTGCATTGACCTTCAGTCTGGGCCTTAAATACACCAAGCTCATTTCTGTCTCAAGGCTGCGCTTGCTGTTCCCTCTTCATGGGGCTCTTCTCTCCCAGATTATGGCTCTCTCTGTGTCATCACTGAAGGCCTAGCTCCCAATGTTACCTTTTCAGAGAGGTGTTCTCTACCTAAAGAAGCCATTCTCTATCACACTTCCCACTCTCCTAGTTTATTCTCTTCGTGTCACTTATCATGATCTGAAATTGACATTTTTTTTGCTTGTTGGAAAATTCCAATAAAGCAGACATCTTGTCTCTTAGGTTCTTTTTGCTATCTCCAGCCTGGAATGGGGCCTGATATGTTGTAGGTGTTCACTAGATATCTGTTGGTTGGAAACACCAATGTTTGGCATGGGTCTCTTACTTTATACCTTGTTTCTGAGGGGAAATGAAGGGCACTGAAAAAGGAACATGGCAACCTGAGGAATATGAAACATGGCCCCTCCCTCACCTGCCTTACTACATGTTAAAGCTGCCAGGATTCTTCCTGGCTTATGATGCTTAGGAAAAGGGGTCTGTATTTTCTCTGCCTCTACACTGTCTTCTACACCCTAGGTTGCCTCATAAGAAGACAAGATGGTGACTTGGGCAACACTTTTCACTCTCAGGGATTCCAGAGAGTTGCTAAATGGGTCGCTTTTTCATACATCTGGAACACTCCTAACTTGTATAAGTGATTCTCTGCAAGATGGCTGGCCTCTGTCAAGTTGTTCCCAACTACAGAGAGGGGAGGAGAGCTGCTTCTCTACCTCTGTTGAGTGCCAGGTGGGCTCTGTCTGTGGGTGCTCCTCTCAGGTACCTCCAGCTGCTTGGAATCCCAGGTTAGGAATGGACCTGATCGATCTCGTTGGAGAAGACGTGGGCCACTAAGATGAACAGAGAAGCCGACTTGCTTACTCAGATATTTAAAGTTGTATTTGTTTTCCTCCCAGTGGTTTGCTCATTAAAAATTGAGTGCCTGTACCCATGCTGGCTGCAGACGAGACCTGCACATTCTCTCTACAGACAATTGCTGGTGATCTGAGCTGACTCACCCCCATACCCTCCCTTCCCCATGGCTCTGCCCCTGGCGCCTGGTCTTGGAAGGTTGGCATTCTTGTTATAATCTCAGGCTGCTGCCCTGAGCCATAGGCAAAAGCAATAGGGCTTTCTTTAGGGAATTCAGGAGTGAGCCTCATGGGCTAGCCACTGATTTTTATTGCTGTTTGCATAAGGTTTGGGGGAGTGTTTTTCCCAAATAGGGAGAATTGAGAGTCCTTTCGGTTGGGGATGTTCTGGATCCCCATAGCACTAGGGTTGAAAATATTTACACAGATATATTTCATATTTTATCTCTTCTTTAGATAGGCATGTAGAACATTCCAACTACACTAACTTCTTTCACTTCTGCCCTTTATCTGTGTTAAAGCCAGTTAAAGACATTGGTACTTGATTAGTGACTTTGGCATTGCTTGCACATCTTGTCATGCTGGGAATGAACTGAAGATGGTTGTGATGAGAAGCAGAGGTCGTGGGTGGGAGGCTTTGGCAGGTCTCAGAGGAGCTGCCTTGAGGGTTTTGTTAAGCCAGCTCATCTGCTTCTAGAGCTTTCTGTGTTTATGTGGGAGTTCACACATCAACTTGTTAAGCACTTACTCTATACCAGGCACCCCTTCCAGTTAGGTGCTGGGGGTACCAAGACTAATAGAATTCTTTCTTTGCCTTCAAAGACCTCAGAATCTTATTGGGAGAGGGACCTGTTGGGGTGACTTCAAGATGGCTATACATCCTTTTTATTCCTTCTCTTGAATTTGAGCTTGTCCTATCACTAGCTTTGACCAGTAGAATGTGGTGGAAGCAACGTAATTTCCAAGCTTGGGCCTTAAGAGATCTACAGCTTCGGCTTTTGCCACTTATAATGCTTCTTCTTGGAAGCCAGCCACCATGTAAGGAGCCAATCTACCCTAAGACCACCATGCTGTGAGGAAGCCCAAGCTAGCCACATGGAGCTAGAGTGTGAGAGGACCGCTGAAGCACTACACATGTGAGTGGACCCTTCATGGGCCTTCTATTCAGTCCAGTGGCTAAATGAATGCAGCTGAGTGAATGACCTCAGCTGATGCCATATGGAGCAGAAGAACCGCCCAACCAAGCTTAACCTAAATTCTTGACCCATAAAATTGTGAGCAAATGAAATGGCTGTTGTTGGAAGCCATTAAGCTTTGGGATATGTTGTTATGCAGCTCGAGATAATTAAAACATACACATATATTCCTGATGGAGGTATGATTAGGACGTTATAGGGATACAGAAGAAGATACCTGTCACAGACTTAGAGAGAGAACTTATGGTTACCAGGGGGAAAGGGTTGGGCGGGGAGGGATAGATTGGGAGTTTGGGATTAACATGTACACACTGCTGTATTTAAAATGGATAACCAACAAGGACCTACTGTACAGCACAAGGAACTCGGCTCAATATCCTGTAATAACCTAAATGGGAAAAGAATTTGAAAAAGAATGGGTATAACTGAATCACTTTGCTGTACACCTGTAACTAACACATCACTGTTAATCAACTATACTCCGATATAAAATAAAAAATTTAAAAAATATACAGTTGTGAGAAATAGTGAGAGATCCTGTGCACACTCCACCCAATTCCTTCAGTGGTTGAATCTTGCAACACTGTAGTACAATATCACAACCAGAATATTAACACTGAGGTAATCATGGTATAGAACTTTTCCATCACCACAAGGATTCCTTGCGTTGCCCTTTTATACCCACACCCATGTCCCTTCCACCTCCACCCAACCCTTAACCCTTGGCACTGGTCAGTTTTACATTCTGTTATTTCAAGAATATTATGTAAATTACATTAATATAAAAATTAACGTTATATCATAAATTAAAGTATTGATACTTAATCTTTTGGGAAAAAAAAAAGAGGAAGATACCTGAGCCAGTGTGTGGTGATGAGAAGATGGTCATAGAATGCTTCCCAAAGAGGCTTGCTTGAGTAGAATCTTCTCTAAAGACTCAGATGTGAGCCAGGCTTGGGGGAGGGTAAAGTTTGTCTAGATACAGGGGAATTGAGCAAATTAGCACAGAGGTGATGAACAGCATGGTAACATATGTGAGGGGACTTCAAACAACTGTAAGACAAGGAGTAATGGACAGGTTGCAGAGATGTTCTTCATCATCATCATAGTAATAGTAATAGATTACATTTCTTGAACACTTACTATGTGCCAGATACTGACCTATGGTTTTATATATATTAACTCATTTAATTCTCACAATAACCCTATATTATTATTCCCTTTTTACATCAGAAGAAAATGAGGCACAAAGAAATAAGTAACTTGCTCAAGGGCACATGGCTGGCAAGTACAGAGTAGAGATCTGAACGCAGACAAGATCTTGGAGAACTTTGTGTGCCTCCTTAAAGAGCTTGGGATTTGTTCCGTAGGTGATGGGAAGTGACCCAAAGGTTTTAAGTAAGGGAGTGACATGGTCATGTTGAAAGATTCTGTAGTCTTTGTAATTTCCCTGTCTTTCATTATTTTCTTTGCCTGTTATCTATTTCTCTACAGTGACTAGCAGTGAACTCTTTATAATAAGCAGGGCCTGTGAGCTTATCTTTGAAGGCTACAAGGAAAGAGGGAGGAGTGGGGGACACGTGCTACTCCACAGCTGGCCATGGGGGTGGAGAGGAGGACAGAACGCCCCGGGAGAGAATGGGTGTGGCGGCCACGATGAGAGAAAAGTGGGCCATATCCTTGACCTCACGGCAGGATAAGAACAGCAGCATATGGTAGCCAGCCTGTTCTAAGACCTTTTAGGCTGAGGCACTGATAGGCTCATGGGCTGTGCAGACAATCTGCCTCCCTCTCTTTCCTCCTCCCCATGGTCTTTCAGGTGATGAGCATCAAAATATTAAAAACAGCTGTCGGATTTCCAGTGGTGATTAGTAAAGAAGAGAGCATTTCACATCAATTCAGAAATGCTCATCTGGCCATAGCCATTGCTTTCTGAAGGAACGCCACCTCCACTGCCCCCGGGATCCATTGAATAGCTTCTCCTGCACACACCACACTCACTTTCTCTCTGTCCCCTGCTCTATCGACTGTGGATGGTAGGGCTGACTCAGTAGAGTCTTAATCTGTATGCAGACTCGTCACGTCCTCCTTAGATTTTGTGCAAGGAAGGAAGAGACGGAGTGTATAAGAAGAAAGAAGTCTGGCTTAGGTTTTAGCAGAAGCTAGGAGATCCAGCCCTCAGACTTGGGTTGGCTGACAGTAGCTTTGTGTGATATGGACAAATGTCTGAAAGTCTCTGGGTCCCAAGGTCCTCGTCTGTAATATGAGGGTGTTGGTTGAAGACTAATCTCACAACAAATAATAAAAATAACTGTAGCTGATGTTTACGGAGCAGGTACTAAAAGCCTGACCCCATGCTAAGCATTTTGTGCACCTTATTTATTTAATCCTCACAATAACCCAAGCTCAGTGAAGCTCACTGAAGCCTTTCCTGATTATCCCATCTAAAACTCCCTGTATTAATTATCTATTGCTGCGTTACAAGTGACTTCAAATCTTAGTAGCTTAAAAAACCACAATAAAAATTATAGTCACATAGTTTTTGTGGGTCAGAATTCCAGAGCAGCTTGGCTGACTGGTTATGGCTTGGAGTCTTTTATGAGTTTGCTGGGGCTGCAGTCACCACTTTCAACATGGCAGGTAGACATTGGCTATTGGCAAGGTCAGCACTGGCTATTGGCAAGAGGCTCCTTTCATCACCACCTTGCCATAGGACTATCCATGAGACCATTCGAATGTTCTCACAACACAGCAGCTGGCTTCCCCCAGAGTAAGTGATCCAAGAGAGAGCAAGGTAGAAGCTGCAATGTCTTTTATGACCTGTATATGTATGTATACAAAGACAGGAATACTGGGAGGTGATGGTCATCAGTGGCCATCTTTGAAGCTGGCTATCACCTTCCCACTAAATTTATATCATATTACTGTGTATTACCTTTAATAACACTTCTCTGAAATTATCTTTTTTTTGTTTACTTGAGACTCATTTCCTCCCTGCTGGAATGTAAGTGTCCTGAGAGCAGGGATTTCATCTTTTTATAATTAATTAATTAATTAATTAATTAGTTAATTAATGGCTGCGTTGGGTCTTCGTTTCTGCACGCGGGCTTTCTCTAGTTGCGGCGAGCAGGGCCTACTCTTCGTTGTGGTGCTCGGGCTTCTCATTGCGGTGGCTTCTCTTGTTGCGGAGCACGGGCTCTAGGTGTACAGGCTTCAGTAGTTGTGGGGTGCGAGCTCAGTAATTGTGGTTCGCAGGCTCTAGAGTGCAGGCTCAAGTAGTTGTGGCACACGGGCTTAATCCCTCATCTTTTTTTATTGCTGTATCCTTAGCACCTACAATAAGGTCAGGTGCATAGTTGATGCTCAGTACTGAGCATGGGGTAGGTACCATCATTATGCCAGTTTCAGATGCAGAAACAGAGGTTCAGAGAAGTTAAACAATTTGCCTGAAGCCACATAGATAGTAAGTGTTGGAGCTGGGATACCAACTTGTGTGTAGGAACTGATAACAATCTACATAGACAGCATTCAATGAATAATTGAATAATTATAATCAAACTGGATAATTCCAGTGCTGTCATTATGTGAGTGGAATTATCTGTGGAGTAGAGAGCAGGACAGCATGAAGGAGGAGGGCTGGGAGAATTCCTGGGTAATATCGAAAAACTAGGAGGAAGTATGTATGTGTCTATATAAATGGATGTGTGTACATGGTTGAGAAGGTTGTGAGAGATAAATAGAGATAGAGAGAGATAGGTAGATAGATAGGTAGACAGAGGATGTGTGGGTATGGTAGTTGGATCATTAAAGGGGAGATAATGTACTCAGAGCAGCTGTTATGACACAGACCTAGAGATAATACTTTGACCTTAGTCTTATTTTGCCTCAAAATTCTTTGAAAAATTTGTCTCCAAGAAACATCAAAATTAGTAATTTTTCCTTTAAAAATCCCACAAGCAATTAAAGTTATTATGTGACTAGCAAGCATATTGCCAAATTATACATGGATTGCTAACTTGATTGTGTTTGTGGGAATTATCCATTTTCTTGATTATTTGCCAGAAAAAGAAAAGTACTGACTGTTGGCAACCCACTCTCCATTCTCCTTCCCAGACTCCTGAGGGAGGGGCCCTGGTATTCATCAAACATACAATGCCTCACCCACTCTCTCTCTTGGCCTGGGAGACGGAAATTTGGGGAGAAATGGAGGGAAATGATTGTAAGAGTCTCTCACTCTCCCTCCTCTGAAGCATTCTGGGTCCTGAGTTTGGGGGCAAGGGGTATCGTCTGTGTGGAGGAGTCTTTGGTCTTTGGGCAAGACTAGGGTGAGATTCAGAGGAAAGGCTACAGAAGTTGGTTGCTGAGGCTGGCTTTGATCTAGCCTTGAAGCAAAGGTGGTGTTGGTCCCTTAGTTTCTTCAGTGCCCAATCCAGTTCACCACAGTAAGAAAGCAGACAATGATTCTACGTGGGAGGCCCACTCAGGAAAAAGAAAAGAGTTTGCATTTAGCTTGAACGTATCCTCAGGAACCTGTGGGTAGCTGTAATTAGCTGGAGCAAAACCAGACCTGGTGGAAAGATTGAAATAAGCTTCCCCTCAGATTACTGAGTTTGTCCTCATGAGTTGTATCAAGACAGAGACTCCATAGTCTTGTGTGAAAGAGGATGGCATTCTCCCTGGGCGCTCCACTTAGACTGGCCAGTTGGTTTATTCAAGGCAGATACTAGGAGGGCCCATCTTTCCTTTTCCATGACTCCCTTATGAGGGAGTTGTAGTACAATGGTTAGAGCAAAGGCCTTAGAGTTTGCTTTAGTTTGTGCCTTGGGCTCTAGCACTTACTATGTGACCTTAGTCGAATTACTTAACTTCTCTGGGCCTCCATTTTCTCAAATGTAAAAGGGATAATAACTGCTCTTACTTCATAGAGTAGTTGTGAAGATGAAATTGGGATGATACATATAAAGCTCCTATAACAGTACGTTGCATTCAAGAATTCATTTAACAAACATACGTGGACCAATATACATTGCTATGTGCCAGGTGCAGGAGAATGGCGACAAAGACCTGGTTCTGGCCCCGAGTGAAATTGATATTCCAGTATGTATGGAGGGTGGTAGCCCGAATAATGTCCCCCCAAAGATGTCCACGTTTGAATCCCTGGAACTGGTGAATATATTAGGTTACGTGGCAAGGGGGAATTAAGGCTGCAGATGGAATTGAGGTTGCTAATAAAATGGCTTTAAAATATTCTGGATTATCCAGGTGGGCCCAATGTAATAACAAGGGTCCTTAAAAGATGGAAGAAGGCAGAAGAATGAGTGTCAGAGTGATGCCATGTGAGCAGGACATGACCTGCCATTGCTGACTTTGGAGATGGAAGGGGGACAAATGCCAAGGAATGCAATGGCTGCTGTAAGATGACAAAAGCAAGGAAACGAATTCTCCAGAAGGAACACAGCCCTGCTGATATCTTGATTTTAGCCCATTGAGGCCCATTTCAGATGTTCGACCTCCGGAACTCTAAGATAATAAATTTGCCTTGTTCAAGGCACCACGTTTGTGATAATTTGTTACAACAGCAATAGGAAACTAATAGTAATACAGACAAGAAATAAATCAACAAGTGAATATATAATGTAATCGCAGGTGATGATAAGAAAATTAAACAGGTTAAAGGGATAGAGGGTGATGGAGGTGGGGCCTCTTTTAGATGGTCAGGGAAGGCATCTTTGGAGAGAGAAAATTTGAGAAGAGGCTTGAATGAAATGAGAGGACAAGCCATGGATCTGCACTCCAGGTAGGGAGAATAGAGCCTACAAAGGCCTTAAGGAGAGGAGGATCTCGAATTGTTGAAGAAGAGTCAGTGTGGCTGAGGCATAGGGGCAAGTGGGAAAGCAGTAGCAGATATCAGACGAGGCAGAAGTCAGATCCTACAAGCCCTTGGAGTTTTGATTTTATGGTAAGAAGTTCGGATTTTATCCCCCGTGCGACAGGAAACTACTGGAGAGGAATTATTGGAGGGGGTGATATGAAATAATTTACATTTTACAAAGCTCACTCAGGCTGCTGTGTGGGGATAAACTGCAGGGAGTTAAAGAGTGGAGGTAACAAGCTAAATGAGGAGGATGCTATGGAAAACTATGGACTAGTCTCGGCTGGTGGTGATAGAGGTGGTGAGAAGGAGCTGGATTCTAGACGTATCTTGGTGGTTACAACTGACTGGACTCTGTGTTGGTTTGGATATGAGGTTTGAGGGACGGAAACAAATCAAGGACACCTTCTAGCTTTGGACTGGAGCATCTGGGTGAATGGACATGCCATTTACTTACATGAAGAAAACAGGAGAAGGACATGTTTGGAAGGTAAAAGTCCAGAATGTTCACCAAATAAATGCTTAAAAATTATTTTCAGTATCTGATGCCCCTGATACACTGGTCTATTGTTTTTTCCCATCCATATCTATGCTCATCATGTTTCCTCCATCTGAGACTTCCTCCTCCACTCCATTGTCGAGGGTTCAATTCATGTCAAGGCCCATATCCAATGTCACCTCTTTCCTACTTCTGCTATAGGAGAGATTGCTCTTCCTTTTGACTTCACAAAGGCTAGTATTTAAGTCTCTGTAACAGTTTGCTTTTGGACCTCATCTGTAGGTACCTTATCTTTCCTACTGGGTAGTAATCTCCTAGAAGGCAGGGGTGTGCATTCCTTTTCTTGCATTCTCTGCTGCTTAGTGACTTGCACAGAGGAGGGGCCCAGTAAATGATCACTGAATGGAATTGGATGTTATGGAGAAGACTGTGTTGCGTAGGCGAGTTGAACTAGGTATTCTCTAAGGCTAGTTTCTAAGGTATTCTCTAAGGCTAGTCTCTAAGGCTAGTTTCTCTAAGATTTCATGATTCATTTGATTGCAGGTTGGCTGTCCCCACTACTCAGAAGGTTTCTAAGTTGCCTAGTTCTGCACTTGATTAGGGAGTGCATGAAGAATGCAGTCTACCTTCAATGCCCTCCCAAGGGATTAGAAAAGAAATATTGGGTTTGTAGATATATACAAAGATGGTTTTCTGCTGCCATATATAAATGGTTTCAGATTCTGTGCACCCTTTCTTGATACTCCCTTCCTCTGCAGTTAATAGGGATAACCTTACAACAGGTCAAAAATAGGAAGTGAAGATAGGATGACGGTATTGTCTTCAATTATTCCGTTTCCACAACTGTGCAAGAGTCTTACATGTACTATATATTTAATGATTTAATTTTGACAGCACGCATATGTATCCTTTCTAATACCAAGACAGATATATATTCAAAGATTGCTTAATGAAACATGTGGTTAATGGAGGTTGCTGTTCTTAGCAACAATCTGTAATTTTACTTTTATCCATGTATCAGTTAGCTTTTGCTAGAGGACAAATAATCCCACAACATAGTGCCTTAAAATAACAACCACTAATTTAATGCTTAGTTTTGTAGCTGGCAGTTTGGGCTGGGATAGCTGAAAGGCTGGTCTGGGCTGGCTTGGCTGATCTTGGCTGAGGTCATTTATGTATCTGTGATCAGCTCGTGGGTTGGTGAGGGCTGGACAGTTTGATGGCTCAGTAGAGGTGGCTGGGAAAACTGAGTTGCTCTCCACAGTGTTTCTCCTCCTCCACAGGCTAGCCTGGGCTTCTTTATATGGTGGCAGTAGGATTCCATAAGTGAGAAGGCAAGTATGCAAAGCCTCTTTAGGCCCAGGCTCTGAACTTTTCAACATTGTCCAAAGCAAGTCACAAGCCCTGCTCAGATTCAAGGAGTGGAGAAATTGCCTCCTGATAGAAGGAGAGGCCAAGCTGCATTTTGCATAGGCTGTAGATAACTGGGAGGGGTGAAGAACTATGGCCATTTTTGCAATCTGTCACAATCAGTTAGGGTGCTTTTGGCTTAAGTAACAGAAAATTCAACTCCAAGTTGCTTAAACAATAAGGATACATTATCTCACAGAATAAGAAGTTTGGAGGAAAAGTGATTACAGGGTTACTTCATCTGCTTAGCAATGCCATCATGGACCTAGGTTTTTCTTGTATTCAGCTTTCCACTCTGTGTTCCCAGCATGTTCAGTCTTTGTGCACATTTAACAAGTTGTCCACGACAGTTTCAGCCTTTACTTACAAATGACAAAGTCCAGAGGAGAAAAATGGAATGGCTCTGTCTTGTGTCTCCTTTAGAAGTGAGGAAAACCTACCCAGAAGCCCTTGCAGCCTTCCTGTTTTGTCCCATTACATCATATGCCTGTGCCTGAGGATAAGTAGATTGAAAAGCTCTGCCTATCAACCTCATATTAGTAGCTTTTGGGTAGGAAGATGGGAATTAGAGGTGGTGAGCTATGCATGTATTTCCCTCAAGAAATACAGAGGCTTAGCAACATTGAATATAGGGCAAGTAGTTCTACCCAGAAAGTGGCTTTGGGTTTATCGTTCTGGTAAACCCAGAACGTTTATCGTTCGTTTATCGTTCTGATATTCTTACCATTTTCAGTGATTCCTTTAATAACAACAACAACAACAACAATCTATGGTAAACATCTGTGCAAACATAAAACTAATTCAACTAGTAGGATGTTTTTGGCTCAAGGAAATTTCAAGTAAGTTAAAACAAAAATTAAAAAAAAAAACTCTTGTTAAGTGATTTTTTTTAAAAGTGATTCTTATTTTGACTACTTATGTCTGCTTCTTGAGCCATGTAATACAAAATAGATTTCTTTAAATCTTAGAGGCCACTGATGAAGCCTGAGTTTCACAGTCTTAAGCAGTCAAAGAGTAAAGGGATGAAAACAACAGCCACCAGCTAGGAAACTTTAAAGCTTTTGTTTACAGAGTACATTTGTCCTTAATTTAATTAAGTCACAACAATATCTATTAGTTCTCCTGTGTTTAAAATTTGACCCGGAGTGACATATATGGCAAATGCAAGTATCGTTTTTCTAGAAAGTCTCAAGTAAAATATGCCTCTCCTTTAACTATGCTCCATAAATAAAATGTCTTGTAAAAAGGCCATCACCTTAGCAACTGTCAGCTGAATCAGCTTTATGAAGACAAAGTAAAACTACAAGTAAGCCTGCAGATAAGGCCTGGGTAATTATTTTTTACCATTAAAGAAAGTGAAATTTTTTAAAAAAGTGACTTCTGACCATGCTTTGAGAAAGATTAAACTAAGTACATTTAAAGTAAACACAGTTTAAAAAAAGAAGAAGTTACCCCGAAAAGCAAGTTTGAAAATCACATTGCTCTACAGTTTCCTTCCATTTATGATTTGTTTGACTATCCATTTTCTCTCCGTGTTAAACTGCTTACACTTCAAAAGCTTTTCCTCTTTCTATAAGTAACACTTTTAAAGTGAAATCAGCCAGCACGTTTAGTGAATCCCACACTCTGGGTTTCTTTTATAGTGTTTTGATCCTTTGATAGAATTTTTTCAAGAGCGTGCTTGTGGGTGTGGGGTGTTTGGGGTTGTCAATCCTCTTGCCTACAACAACTTAAATATCTATGACAGGACTTTCAAAGGCAAACCACAATGATTTTAGAAAAGAATTAACAACTTGGGTAATTGGTCAATGATCAAATATTAGTAATAAGAGCATAAATCTAACATATGATTGACTTAATATTTTTATTTCAGAGTCACATATTGCAGGGGTGATATAGTTCAGACACCAGGGTATGATGCTGGTTAGGAGAAAATCTTGGGTAAATTCCACCTTAGAATATTCTTTTCCAAGAACAAAAAACTAAGAAATATAAAATCATTTTTTGCACTCACCCCCAGTGTATATGCATGGAAGAAAGCCTGAAAGCACTGCCTCCAAACTGTGTTAACTATGATTATCTTGGAGGTGATTCCTGGTTGGGGGCAATTCCCCACTGTGTTGAGTTTTGGTAGAGTACCTTGCCCTAGCTGTCTGTGGAAGCTGAAAGGGGAAACCCTTCCTTGCTCACTGCCTAGCAACCAGGGTGTGGTCACATGAACTGGGCTTGTACATTGAAGCTTCCACCTGAAACTTCAAAACTTGGGTGTGTGACACAGGACCTGGGATAAGGTGAGGCAAGTGAGGCATATAGGGTGCTAGAGTGTAAAATTTAAGGAGGCATGCATTTTCAAAGTCCTGGAAGTGCTGATTTGCATTTGTATGACCCTGAGAGTATATGCCTCCTTACATTTGGTTCCCTAGGCTCTTGACTTGCATCCTCAAGTCCCAGCCATGGTTTGACATTGGGACAGTCAGCAAGCAGATCATCACAGTGGGAGTGGAGGTGATGATAGTGGAACAGTGATGGGGGTGGTGCTAGTGACAGCAGAAACCATGATGGTGGCAGTGGCTGTGGTGCTTCTGACTCCATTGGTGTCATCTTGTACATTGGGATGAGCTTGGTACTGGATCCCATGGGAAGGAATACTGGTTCTCCTGCCTTTGGATTTGTCAGCTCCTTAATAATCCTTCCGACACATTACTTTTCTACTTAAATGAAGCAGCATTGGTTTCTGATGCTGGCAACCAAGAACCCTGACTAATACAGTGGGATAGTGAGCAATTTATATTTTGTTCTCCTTTATCCTTTTCTGTGTTTTCATGATTCACATATGTATAACCACGTTACTTTTTCATGGAAGGCCGGATATTTTTACCAACTTGTTCTGTCATCAAGTAGACCAAAGTGTGTAGGATGGGCTCCAGAGTGAGTTAATTCAGCATTTCAGTGATGTTAACATGAAGGACCTACATTCTCTTCCACTGTTCCATGGGTGATATTGGCTTTACCTTCATGTTAGCGGCAGCCTGGCTATAGCAATTCCAAGAATTACATGCAAAAATGACAAGGTCTAGAGGAAGAAACGAAAGGGTCTCTTCTTATGGTACTTTCCCAGGAATGAGGCACAATTTTCCAGAAGCCCCACTACCAATTTCACTCTCATTTTATTGGTCCAAATTGAGCCACATGCCTAAGGACGCCCTAACTCCTGACAGGGCAATATTCACCTGAGACCAATCAGACCCATTCCTGGAAATGAGGTTAGTTTCCCCTGAGGCACATGACACTGTAGAGGAGAGAAAAGTGACTGAATAAAATTAGAATTCTCTTCGGGAAGAAGAAAGACTCAATGAAGGCTGGATAGTCAACTTGCAGTATCCATAATTTATTTTGGTTGCTTGTTGAATGCTTTGTTCACTTTGGGGTGGGTGTGTGGCTACAGTCTGAGCATTAATGTGTATGTGTTACCTTAAGCAACTGTTAATCCTGTCTCCTGAAACCAGTTTGAAAATGCTGACTAGATCATAGTAAAACGGTATAGCCACTGTGGAAAATGGTATGGCAGTTCCTCAAAAAATTAAACAGAATCACCGTATGATCAAGTAATTCTACTTCTAGGTATTCAAAAGAATTGAATGCAGGGTCTCAAACAGAAATTTGCACCCTCATGTTCATAGCAACATTATGCACGATAACCAAAAGGTAGAAGCAACCCAAGTGTCCACTGATAGATGAACAGAGAAACACAATGTGGTATGTACATACAGTGGGATATTACTCAGCCATAAAAAAGAAGGGAATTCTGACACACACTAAAACACGGGTGAACCTTGAAGATACCTTGAAGTGAAATAAGCCAGTCACAAAAGGACAAAGCCTGTATGATTCCACTTCTGTGAGGTACTTAGATAGTCAAATTCATAGAGACAGAAAGTAGAATGGTTGTTGCCTGGGGCTGGGGGAGGGGAAATGGGGAGTTACTGTTTAATAGACACAGGGTTTCAGTTTGGCAAGACGAAAAAAGTTCTGCACAGCAGTGTGAATGTACTCAATATCACTGAATTGTGCGCTTAAAAATGATTAAAATGGTAAATTTTATGTTGTATATATTTTACTACAATTTAAAAGAAAACATAAATTAAAAAAAAAGGAAAAAAGTGCATTGTGAGGGTTAATTTTACATGTTAACTTGGCTAGGCTATGGCACAGAAGTTGTTTGGTGTAACATTGGTCTAGATGTTGCTGTGAAGATATTTTTAAGATCAGATTAACATTTAAATTAGCGGCCTTTGGTTCTGTTTCTTTGGAGACTAATACATCAATTTTTTCATAAGCATTATATGGTATTTACAGAAATTTTATAATTAAACAAACGCTCTCCTATCTCTGTGAATAGAGGATGTGGGACCCAAGGTTGTAAATCCCAGCAGCCCTGGACCAAATGCCCACGAAATGGGTGGAAGTCATATAGGAACAGAGGAGGAAGTGTATGGGGTGGGAAAACCCCGCAGAGTTTTCCCCTTGGCTTGGAAGTCCCTTCCCGTCAATAGTCCTCTACTGTATTCTTTATGAAACTACTCAGAACAATAGCTGGTATGACAAGCACTCAAAAAATGTTAGCAACTTTTATTATTATTTTAGGGGAAGATGTGTCTTTCCCATTCATAATATTTCCTTTTATGTGGAGAAAGCTCCACTAGGGAAATAATCTGGCCTCTCCCTACTCACAGATGGCTGAGTTTAGAAGAAGAAACAGAGTGTATTAGTCTCTCAGAATTGTTGTAACAAATTTGCACAAATCGAGTGGCTTAAAACAATAGAAGTTCATTCTTTCGCAGTTTTGGAGGCCAGAAGTCTAAAACCAAGGTGTGGACAGGTTTGGTTCCTTCTGGAGACTCTGAGGAACAACTTGTCCAGTGCCCCTCTCCCCGCCTCTGGTGATCGCCCAAATCCTTGGTGGTCCTTGGCTTGTAGATGCATCACTACAATCTCTGACCTTCTTCTCTCTGTCTTCTGCCCTTTTCTTTTAAGGACACTTGCCATTCGATTTAGGGACCAGCCTACCCCAGGATGATCTCATTTCAAGATCTTTAATTTAATTACATCTGTGAAGAAGCTTTTTTCCAAGTAAGGTCATAGTCACAGATTCTGAGTGGACAAGTCTTTTGAGGTGGGGGGGTGAGTGGGTGGGGAAGGGGTCACCATTCAACCCGCTGCACAGAGCATGTACATTTCAGCCTCCTCCTCTACTTTTTTTTGGGAGGGGGGTGGTGAACCTGCCTGCTGAGAATATGTGTTCTGCTCTGATTCTCCTATTGTAGGTTTTATAGGAGTCTTGCCCTCCATCAGAAAGCCTGTGTGGTAATGCAATTCTGGTGACTGCATGGATAAATCTGTCTAATTCCGGGTTTAGAATCGGAAATCCACTTACCTGAAGTCAGACAGCCTTATTCTTCACTATCAACTTCATCAAGTAAAGGTGATAGCTTGGTCTCCCACCTACCCTATTCTTCTATTTCATTCTTCTATTCTATTCCAGTTTAGAATTCAGGAATAGAAGTAAGGTGCCCTTTATTCAGCTCCCTGAAAATTCAATTAATATTTCTTAAGGCTCACATCAAATATCAGCAACTTTCTAAATTCTTCCCTCACTCTCACAGGCAGAATTAGCCATCTTTTAGGGGCCTTTGCCCTCCTTCGCATTATCTTCTGTTAGTACTTTTTCGCTTGGGATTACAGTTGTTCACAGACTGGCTGTCTCCCATTTTGCATCCCCTGAAACCCATTCCATTGTGGTCTATGAATAAATGATTGGGGCAAGCAGGAACTATATTTTGACAACCCAGACATCCTCCTAAGAATACTACAGCACAGGATGCATAATTAGCCACCATGTATCCCATTATTCTGTCATGCTTTTGATTTCATTGTCATCTTTGTTTTCTTAGCTGTTATGGGTCATGAATAAGAAAGGAAATCTCACGTTTTACTGGAAGCAGGATCCAAAGGATCTTGTATTTTTTGTCAAACCAATTTATGGGCTTTACCTACTAAGTAAGTGTGGTCTTTTATACTGCTTTATGTATCTTATAGTTGTGTGGTTTTTGTTTTTTTACCTTTGAAATGTTGAGAAATACAAAAATGCATATGAAAGAACTTTTAAACGCACACATCACCCCACCATCCAGAGTTCCTGTTAACTCATCTTTCCAGTTTATTCTCTCTCAATTCCAGAGCTGAGTGTATGATTAATTCACTAATAACACTATATAACTTATATGTACTAATTTTTATTTAACATTATATCAGTCAGCATTTTTCTTTGTCATCATATATTCTCCAAATCATGATCCTTTGGAAGGCTGTATAATATTCCTGCTTACAAATATAATTTTTTCAACTATTTTTTTCTTGTGGGGTATTCAAATAGTTTTAATTCTTATGTATTTAAAATAACTTTTAAAAATGTACTAACAAGTTATAATTGTTATAACATTTTGTCTGACATTATTTGTAGAAAAGTTGAACAGTTGAAATAGTCAAACTCAAGATGGCAAACAATACACTAGGACATTGTTCTGCAGAAAAGTCAGTTGATGTGATTGCCAGGATGAACCATACCCTCTTGCGATGCAAGCTGCTTCAGACAGTGCTCTATGCATGGGTTGACATGATGTAAAGCGGAGCCCTGCTTCCCTGGCTACAGCGGACTCAACAGAGAATTGATGCTTGACCCAAAGGCAGTTGTACCTGGGATGTCCAGTAGCCAATGAGACTGGCTGAGGCAAGAACTCCACCCAACGTGGTCACTGTATCCTGGATGATGACTGGCCAATCAAACAAAGCCTCTTTCACACAATTTGAATTTGAGACCTATTGGGGGGACTAAGCCAAAAGGTTGGGCAGAAATGGGCAGACACCCAGAGAGGAGTCCAAAAGTCCTGTCTACACGGCAGTGGGAGCCACAACAAAACAAGAGCAATGGAGTAGAGAAAAGAAATACAGAGAGTATGTGGCAGTACAAGCAGAGAAAGCAGAGGCAGAGTGTAGCTGAGTCACTGTATTGGCCGAGCAATAGAGAGGGAACAACAGGTGCCCACTGCTGAAGCAATGTCAAGAAAAACAGGTGGCTGGAGGTATACTATGTCCTGAGTGACATTCCCAGCTCCGTCAGGCAGCTGCTAAAACTGCTTCCTGCTCTTCCCCACTTCCTCATGTATCCTTACAACGCATCACATTCACCCAAGTCACCAGAGCACGTCTCTTTTCCTGGCAACCTGAAAGAGCCTAGTCAACAGCACGTAATATTCATATCTCTATTATGGCACGTATCAGGTGGCATTATGATGATTCGTTTTTAGGATTCTCCCTGACTAAACTCCTGAGGTCAAGGACCGTGTTCTATGCCTTTTTAAAACACCCTCAGCAACTAGGACATACATTATTACGTAGTGTGTACATACTAATTGTTTCATGAATGAATGACTGGTGAGGAGTATGAATGTGCATGTGGCCAAAACAGCCTTCAAAACACAGGGAGCTCAATTAGAGAACATTTCTCTAAAGGAAGTACATTTCTGGTTTATTGTTTTGTCTGCTATTAATAAAGGTATCAAAACTTTTAATCTCACAAATTTTATTCGAAACAATGGCTAGACAAATATTCTCCTTTAATTTTGTTGTAAATTAAAAACACATTTAAAAATATATATAACATTTATCGAGTCTGCCTCATATCAGACATGACACTAAGCTCATAGTATATGTTATACTAAGCTCTATGGGGAGAAAGCACACAATAAGACAAAGCGCCAGCACTTTGGGGCTTTCAGTCTAGGAAAGGAAGCATGCCATGCACACCAAGATAAATAAAACAGTGTAGAATGGCCACAGTGCTGCTACAAAGTGCTGAGGAACTACTTTGCTGAAATGTGATTTTAGAAAAGGCACTCGCAGGGTGAGTAGAGAAGGCTTAGCTCTTAAGGAGATAGCATCTTTTAAACAGTGGTTAATAGTACTCTCTACATTGTCAGTTCAATAGGACATGATCTCTACATTTCAGATTTCCAAAGCTATTTGGAACATAATAGGTTGTGAGTGCCAGAATTTTTTTCCTGGTAACATTTATCCACTGTCTTGGGGCAAGGAGTTATTTTTCCTATTTCAAATGAGACAAGAAATCACTAATTAATTTTTCTGGAAAGAAACTTAGCAAAACAGTGCTTTGATACAACAGAGTTGCATCAGCTTGCTGCTGTTTTTTAATAAGCTGAATGAGTTCAGTCTGGCCATGTGGGGTTGCAGTATCACCACGCCTACCATTGTTGATAACCTGTCAGCAGTTAAGATGAAACTTAAAATTGTGACTCAAATTACAAAACATTTATTTTACTGTGTTCAAACTTTGAACCACAGTTACTGAGATATCTGAGTTAAAAAAAAATGATATTGAATGGCTATCATCCAAAAGAACACAAATAAATGTTGGCAAGGATGTGGAGAAAAGGGAACCCTCCTGCACTGTTGGTGGGAATGTAAATTGGTGCAGCCACTATGGAAAACAGTATGGAGGTTTCTCAAGAAACTAGCAATAGAACTATAATATGATCCAGGAATTCCACTGCTGGGTATATATCTGAAAAAAATGAAAACACTAATTTGAAAAGATACACATACCCTAATGTTCATGGCAGCATTATTTACAATTGCCAAGCTATGGAAGAAGTCTAAGTGTTCATCAACAGATGAAGGGATAAAGAAGATGTGATACACACACACACACACACACACACACACACACACATATACACACACACACAATGGAATACTATCAGCCATAAAAAAGAATGAAATAATGCCATTTGCAGCAACATGGATGGACTTGGAGGGCATTTGTCTTTCTCTGTCTGACTTATAAATGAAATAAGTCAGACAGAGAAAGACGAATACTGTACGATATCACTTACATGTAGAATCTAAAAAATATAACAAACTAGTGAATATAACAAAAAAGAAGCAGACTCACAGGCATAGAGAATAAACTAGTGGTTACCAGGAGAGAGAGGGAAGAGGGAAGGGGCAATATAGGGGTAGGGGATTAAAGTACAAATTATTGGGTATAAAATAATCTACATGGGTATAATGAACAACACAGGGAATATAGCCAATATTTTATAATAACTATAAATGGAGTATAACCTTTAAAAGTTGTGAATCACTATGTTGTACACCTGTAACCTGTATAATATTATACATCAACTATACTTCAATAAAAATAAATAAAAAATAAATGAAAATGATATTGTTGAATTTCTCATCACATACTGCAGATATATCTGAAAAACCTCTTCCCAGCGAACACTTAAATTAGCAGAGGAGCCTCTTCACAGTTTAGGTAAGTAAACTTTGAAATGGAACTGCGTATTGCTCAAACTTACAGCCTGCTTTTAAACTTCGGCACAAATTTAATTAAAGAGTATCCTAAGTGTTCCAGGTACACTGTTTGAAAAAGTTACTATTTGGAACTGTTCACCTACATGAATCAGGATTTTCTCAATACCATGCAAATAAAATAAAATACAGAAGCAAACTAGATGTTAAGGCTGATATAAGCCTGCAATTGTCATTCCTTAACCCAAATTTAAAATGTTTGCATATTACTTGCAAATTAGAGTAGACTGTGTTATTTTAACCTGCCCAGCATCTTTCCTTCTTCTCCAGGTAATGGCACCTCAGTTTTCCTCTGAGACCATCTGTCTCCACTCTGAGTCCATGGAGACTCTGGGGGGATGCAGGACCCACCGTGACCATTCAGTGTGTACCATGGTCCAGGGCGCAGTGACAGGTCCAGGGATGGGCATGTGAGTCAGGCCAGGCCACTGAGGCTTAGCTCTGAGATTGTGTTGGGTCCTGTTAGGAAGGAGATTGCAACTTGTGAATATGGTTATAAGCCTGGATCTGCCAGGGATTGCCACAGGGAGGAAGCCCATCTTGAGAATGGAGCAGCCACCATTCTCCATGTCCCTCCATGGAGAGGGACATGGAGGTGAGAAATGGACAGACAGCTTTGATGGTATTCCTTCAGCCCCTCAGTCAACTGATTCTGGAATCCCAGAACCACTTCTGGATTTACACAAGTCAATAAATCTTTCTCTTTCCTCACTTTTTGTTTTTCTTCCCTGAGTTAGTTTGGATGGGGTTATCTGTCACTTGCACTAGAAAAAAAAAATCTTGATTGATGTGCAAACAATTATATTTTTTCTCATTAGTTGATATAAGAATAAGCAAATGTAGGAAATTCCCTGGCGGTCCAGTGGGTAGGACTCTGCGCCTTCACTGCCGATGGCGCGGGTTCAAATCTTGGTTGGGGAACTAAGATCCCACAAGCCACGCGGTGTGGAAAAAAAAAATTTCACTAATAAAACATCGCGTCTCTTTGTTCTATGCATTCAAGTTCCTCCTAAGAATCACTTGACAATATAAATATTTCAAATATAAAAATTAAAAATTAAATATAAATATATAAAATGCTTACAATTCCCTGCCTACAAAATAAGGTCAAGTGCATGTGTCACAAGTCATCACAGACCATCTGCAGTCTGTCCTGAGTTACCTTTCCAGCCTCAGGCCTTGAATTCCTTCCACGACAGAATTCTAGCACTCTCTCCCCAGCTGCCTCTGCCCCTCAGCTCTTCTGCGACTTGCTTAGCTTGTATCCTCTGCTCAGAATACCGCCCTTTTCTGGCTGTTGATTTTTTCACTCATTCCTTATGGTTCAGCTAAATAGCACTTCCTCTGTAAAGCCTTCTAGAATCTTTCCACGTAGAGTTCATTACTCTTTCTTCTGCTTAGCCCTCATCACAGTCTGACCTGTATCATGGCTGGGGGCACATAACTGACTTCCTTCTAGTCTGGAGTCTCATGGGCTGGGTCTACTTCTTATTCATCTGTGGATGCCTCCTGCTTAAGCTCTGTCTGGCACCTAGTAGATGCTCAACGCATATTTGTCAAAAAAATTTCAATGCTGGGGCTGGGGGTAGGTTTTGCTCTTGTTTTCTCTCTTAGGTGCTACTGGCCCTCTCATCTAGGGTGTGAAGGGAGCTGTATATACTTAGCAGTACTACTGTCAGCATTCAGAGTCACCAAACGCCATTAATGACCTATGTTCCACCCCTTCCTGGTCCAAGAGTGACTTTTATTGGCTCTATTTATTGGCCCAAACATAAACTCCTTGGTTTTAACGGGGCCTTGAGCCAAATTTAGAAAAGCACAGATCAAAGAGCTCCAAGGGCATTCAGTATTGTGGATGTTACCATTCTTCATCAAATTTTATTTTGGCTGAATGGTTTAGTATATTTTTCCTTGGTAATTTCCGTCTATCACAAGAATGGGAGATGTTTACCCAAGTAGTTTATAAGTATTTCAAAACACGTTCAGCTATCAGGAGGCTTGTTTCGTATCCAGCCACGCTGGGCATGTCAACTTCTTGGGCAACACTCTTGCCTCCTGTCACCTTCATTCTGCTGCTTAATTGACTTGCATGCTTTGGGCCATCTGACCTGGTAGTGACTTCCCATGTAGCTTTCCTGAATAACTAATGATAGATATTATACCTACAAGTATTAACCACTCCTGATTTAAGTTAGACTTGTTGGGCAACATGAAATGCTCTTAAGCTGGCCTTCTTTTCCTGGTGGACTTTCTTGGGGATTGAGCACCTCACCCCACCACCTCCCTGTTGAGGAAGAATATTGCTGTGGACACTTTACCCTGTATCACAGGATACCCTCACACTTGGAAGAGAATGCAGAGCCCATTCTTTTAACTGGTGGGTTATTAGTTGTGATGACCCAGTTCCTACTGCATGATGAGGAATGTTTTCTTCATGGAAACAGCCATGTAGAGGGGAGCGACAATACAGATGCCAGGGTTGTTGTGTTGGCCCAGGGCCAGTTCAGAGGTAGCAGGACTAAACTCTTATCTTTGGGATTGAATTCCGCTGGCTTGTCCTTGGGAGTAGGGACAAGGCAAGAGAGGTTGGCAAGAGAGGTGATAAGGTCCTGTTCCCTTGGGCGTTCCTACTTTGTTGGACAATGCAGGCAAATTATAGGCTGGAGAACAGCATGCTGACATGTTAAAAAGAGACGGCTACTCTGATTTTCCAGTGGTCAATGCCATCTTCAACCATTTTATTTTCAAATTGATCTTTTCTGTTGATTTTTTATCTGTTGACAGCCCTCTCTGGGTTTACCCAATTGCCCCTTCCTACCAGTTGGGGCCAGGGAAACATTACAGGAGTCACAAAATCAAAGGGGGAGAGTGTGTTTGGAGTGGATGTGTTGCTTTTCATGATTAAAGCCTGAAAAATTAAGAAAAAAATTTTCCCTCCCGTTCTCTAGATCTTTTTTGTGTTGTTTGCCTGGAAATGTAGAATTACACATATTTTAGAATGTAGAATAAACTAATTAAGAAAATATGATCATAAATGACTACTCCGTGATCCCTGGAATCCAGTCAGGGACAGTCTGTTGTTAAGGAAAGGGCAGGAGCCTTGGAGTCTGCTGGACATGAGTTCAAATCCTATCGCTGGCTCCTACTAATGTGAATAGAAGGATTACTGTGAAGTTCAGAGAGAGAATATGTATCAAAGTATCCAATTCCTAATAGTGTAGTTTATTAAACAATTAGAACATTTTTAAAAGTAAAATTAAGTATTCTTGAACCTTTGGTAAGTATATATACCATGCAGAAGTAAACTGCTTGCTCTCTCCAGAGATTCTGCCATTTTTGTAAGATAACGGGGTGGTGGGCAGCCTCTCCTTTGCTTGCAGATTTCCTTTTGTTGCATTTTGATCTTGAGATTGGTGGATGTCTTCCTGTATCCTCAAAGGACTTATGGTTTGGTGGACACTGAGAGTAGCACCCACTTGTTCCTGCAGAGATGGGGAACAAGGGGCTTATTGGCCATCTCGCTCAAAAGGCCCTAGACAGAGAGAAGGAGAAAGAGGAAGTGAAGAGGTTTGGGAGTTGGAAGGAGATCAGTACTCTCTGTATCTGCCTGGCAGAGTAAAAGCTCCTAAGTGCAGAAAACATAATGACTGCCTTTGTTGGCTGGAAGTTTGCTGGTGCCTCTGGTTTTCAAGTTTTTGCCTGCTTTATAGAGGCAGGCAGAAAGCAAGAGATGCTAGATTCCCTTGAGTTCAGCACTTTGTATTGACGGGATATTGAAAAATTATTTTAATTTGTTGGAATGCAAATTCAAGAGGAAAATGTGGAATTGTTGCATAAATACATGATATTTTTAAGTCTAATAAGTCCAAAGCATTATAACTTTGTGAGAAAACCACAAAACGTGAAATTTTAATTCTATTAACCTAGGAAAATCATTTTAATTATGTGCACTAAAAATATTGCAGACATTGGTCTTCCCCTCACCACATTTCCATTAAAAGTGGGAGAAGGTGAACAAAAGTTCTTCCCCCCCTTTAATGCATTGAAACATTTTAGTAGCGCCCTTTGTATAACTGATTATCATATGGAGGTAAATGCATGGATTCTGCCTCGGTATGAGTGCCAGCTCCATCCTTTATAAGCAAATCCTTTAACCTCTCAGTGATGTGATTTCTTGTAAAATGGGATTATTGTAAGGATTAAATGAGTGAATATGTGAAGTGCTTGGCAAGTAAGCATTATATAAGTGTAATACTTTCTTCCTCTTCTTACAGACCAGTTTATCTTCACAAAATTTTTGTGAGGAAGACAACGTAGGAGTTATTAATGTCCTTGTGGGGAATATAAAGTCCAGAATAACCAAGTACCTTCCCTGGGATCAAATATTTAGTAAGCTATAAAAGTGGGATTCAGATTCAAGCGTTCTGACTTTCCACTCTATCGCCCTTAACTTCTGGAAATTTTACACTTTTAGTCTTCTCCTTAATGCTCGGGGGTGAATTAAGCACAACTACTGATTGAATATGTCTTCTTCAGATATATACTTATTAACTGAATAGAACAACTAAGAAGGAGGTATTGCCTAAAGGGATATTGGTAAACATTCTCTGATATAATAGCACAAACATGTTATAGGATTTTTTTTCCCTTCGTGTAACCAAGTGTTTTATTATTATTTTTTTAGATAAGATTGAATAAAGACAACTGATGCTCAAGCCATTACTATGGAGATTCAACAACCAAGCGTGAACAGGTCTGTATGCGTGATGGTATGACACAAAAGCCACGTTACAAATGATGCAGTCATTGAAAACACAGCATTTACTCAATCCGAAAGTGTGATTAATCTTACAAGAGATCTATTTCCATATCTTTTGTCCACAGTGTAGCTATCTTTACTTTTAATCAAAACACTGAAGCCTGAATCACCCTGACAAGGCCTGAACAACAGCATCTATGACAGAGAACATTTCGGAAGAAATCCCTTCATTTCGTCCACATGTCTACTTGGAAGCTGTGGGAGTCGGAGAGGAGGAGAAGGAGGGGTTGATGGCTATATTGTTTTGTACAGTGTTACTTTGTACAATAGTGGAGGGGGCGAGGAGAGGAAACTGACTGTAACCCGTAAGAGCAGAGCTGAAGGAAAAGAGCTGCTTAGGGCACGGTGCTTGTCAGGAGTAGATAAAGTTGCCACGAGGAAGTTTGTTCTAGTCTTTTTTTTTTTTTTTTTTAATTTATTTATTTATTATTTCTGGCTGTGTTGGGTCTTCGTTTCTGTGCGAGGGCTTTCTCTAGTTGCGGCCAGCGGGGGCCACTCTTCATCGCGGTGCGCGGGCCTCTCACTATCGCAGCCTCTCTTGTTGCGGAGCACAGGCTCCAGACGCGCAGGCTCAGTAGTTGTGGCTCACGGGCCCAGCTGCTCCGCGGCATGCGGGATCCTCCCAGACCAGGGCTCGAACCCGTGTTGCCTGCATTGGCAGGCAGATTCTCAACCACTGCACCACCAGGGAAGCCCTCTAGTCCTTTTAAGGTTTTAGAAAATATTTCTACGTTGATTTCGCAGAATTTTATTACTGAGGGGGATTTTAGAACTTATGTGCCACAACTTTTTTCACTTTTTTTAGTCAAGTAGACAGTTGAGACCCGGAAGGATCTGCAGTTCCTCCAACTTCACAAGTCGAGTGTAACCAAGTCGCGATTAGGTCTTTTGATTCCCTTTTTGATTCAGCAGTAGCTCCCTGTGGAATCCTGAGCCTGATGAATTGCTGGTACTTGGCAAATACTTGATGAAGGAAAGAATGAATTCCTGAATGACTCTGTCTCCCATACCTTTCGTTCGTGGACCATTTTTGTACCCCCAAATAAAGTCAAAAGAGATCGTCGTGTGCTTTGCAGTTGGGTGCGGAGATGGAGAAAGCAAAGTTTCTAGTTCTGGCACAGAGACATCAGAAGAATGACCCCACTTCTTTTTAAATTTTCTCTTTGCCAAGGGGGGGAATCATTCAGCAGAGATGTGTCTGCTGGGAGGGCCAGGTTCTGAAGTCAGCCACAAGAAGAAAATCACAGATAATCAAAACTTCCCTTGAAGTTTTCTTAGGGAGGTACCATGCCAAAGCCTGGTGGACTATTTCTCAGCCAGTTTTCCCTCTATCAGCAGACAGCTGTTTTCTTGTTTGAGTACCAGTGAAGCAGTTAACTTACATTTTGAGGTCATGTATATGAAAAATGTGTATTTTAAGCAGAAGACTGCACCGGGAGGGTCTGTAGGCATGGAGACAAACCTAGGGCAGAACAGATTTGTTGGTCCTGTCTCATGTTCACTCTGGGGCGCATGCTTTTTAAGACCAATACCCATTCCTTCTCTCTCACTCTCTCTCGTATATAATCCAACTTACAAAAGTTTAATGTATGTTAGATTTCACTCCACTGTTCTACCTAGTACATTGGGAAAGCTGAACTAAATACTGACCCAGTATCTAGAATCAAAATCTACATTAAAAGTATTTATTTTATCTTGTGGAACTTCTTAGATAAAGATGAGAGGGCTAAACTCTATAATTAGATAATTTTATTGGCAGTGATATGAATTATTATTATTATTATTATTTTGCTGTGGAGGCTTAAAAAAGAGGAAGTTTTGGTATAGATATGCCTGGGAAAAGGAGAATATATTATATGATGACTGAATTTAGAGAAATTTAAATGCAAAAGGCAATCAGCCTCTGACACTCTTGCCCTCTTTCCCCGTCTCTGAAAAAACAAAAACAAAATCCCTGGTTTACTCAGAGCCCCTCTTTTAAGACTTGGTTCAGACATCCAAGCCTTCTATCCTCAATAGGCTGTTTGTTGCTTTTTCTGCATCTCTCTCCCTCTTTCTTCCTTTTCTTCCTACCCATCTCCACTCTTAATTCTCCATTCCCATTCTTTTTTATGCTGCAGCTTCACTGTGGACACAGACCACAGCGTCAGGGAGGCTTTTGTAAGGATTTCTTAAACTTACGAAAAGGTAATAAACTCTTGCAGACATTACGAAGGAGGACTTTGGACAGAGACACCTAGCTGATTTCCTGGAACAATAGCTGGGGAATTATTTTTCGGCTCCAAGATGATAATATTTTAAGTTGTTATATGTTTGCTGATCTTGGGGAGAGGGTTGGAACAATCCAGCATGCACGGGAAGCTTGGGCTCTTGGCCCAGTCGGCTCAGAGTCTAAATATTTGGAGGATGAATACTTGAAAATGCATTTAAACATTTAAAGCATTTTATTTGTTTTTCCAGTAAGTCGCATTGTTAATACGATACAATTCTGCAGCAGGACTCTGTCTGCAGGAGGCGTGAACCTCCTGGACAAGCCCAGGCTCAGGCTCCACCTTAGGCCTTGGTGTGAAGCCAGAGATGTGCATGTCTATTGGCTAATGTCCACGCCTGTGAAGTGGGTTATTATTATAATCACTCACCTTCAATGCCTGTGTTCTAAAGTCATCCTAAAGGTCTGACCCAACTCTGCACTGAAACCAGGAATGGAACTTCACACACACACACACACACACACACACACCATTTTCCAAATCAAATGCTGCAATGTTTATCTTCTTTTGTCAGTGCTGCAGCTTTATTATTATTGTCAGCTTTCAACTCTACACTGATGATCATCTGTGGTCAGTTTTCCTCTCCTGCCTACCAGGCAACATACCTTTGGGCTGGTATATGCTTAGAGAATTCAAACTAATATGAATGCATTAGATTATGTAAAACGTAATTAGGAAAGCAAATTTGTTGTAAAAGCAGCCTATGTGTTTATATAACTTACAATCAATTATAAGCAACTGGGGGATTTTCAATGTTCTTTAGACCCTCAGATATATTCCAGGACCTCAATTATGTCAACTATTTGCCTACCTCAATCAAATGATCTAGATAATTGCCAAGTATCTACTTTGCTATGCTATCAAGTCCCAGACTCTCATTGTCTCGGTGGAATGGAAGTGAGCATCACCTTCACTTCTGAAATTTGAAGTAGAAAGCGCCGGGGAGGGCTGAGGTAGAAAGTAGCGTAGGTGTGCACCCGACCTGGTAATTGCCATGGTAAGGTGTCTTAGACAACACGATAATAACCCTCTCGATAGAATTGGGAATGCGGTAGCAACAGTAAAAATTATATTAAACTGGGCCGATGCCCAGACTATCAGCCTCAGATAAACAAAATATAAGAGAAGCATTTCAAGAGGGGCTAACTTGTGAATCAAGGAAGCTAAAACAGGCCAGAGAGGTGCTCGCTTGAGGAGACAATGCTTTCACCTCGTTAAAAAAGCTGTGCCCAACCTAATTAAAATGCCCAATCTAATTAAAAATCTAACCATAATCTCCCTGGTGGCCCTTCACTCCACCCCTTTCCATTGTCAAGATGCTAATAGGGTCGCTTAGCTGAAAAATTATTAAACCAGAGACTATTTGAGCACACACGCGTAATCCCCAGCCTAGTGAATTGGAGCGAAGATGCCAGTGATTTGTACAGCGATGGTGGTGTCTCCCTCAGCAATGATGTATGACATGGATTAGTGCAGAGCAGCCATCTGCTGTTAAGGAGGGTGATAGAATCTGTTCCACAGTGGCAGATGACTCCCCAGTGCTGGCCAGCTGGCTCAGAGTGGACGAAGTTGGACAGGGTAAGTGATGCCCCGGCGACCCTCTGGGGAAATAACTCTGGGACCTCTCCCTTAGGTGCCTATATTTGTCCCTGCCGGCTTCATGCATACACATATGTCATAGAGCTGATATGATGCGATACACTTTAGAACATGGAGAAGAAGGAAGAAGCACATGTCCACCATAAAGTTTAAAAGTTGCTGGTCTTGAGCATGAGATGTGCCCTTGAGTTTCACGGTAGCCTGGACAAAAAGAGGAAACCTGATAAATCATATAGCTCACATTATCTGGGAAAAGAAGCAAGTCAGTTTCTTAGAAGAAATAAAGTTTTTTCTTACTTTTTCACATTTAACTTGATAAAGAGGAGAAATTGAATTTCTCAGGGTGTATATTAGAAAATGTCAAACTGCTAGAGTGCTTGGCCTATTTACAGGGAAAGGACCAGAACATGGATTCCCCAGTGACTAATGAGAAATAGGTAGCACTCAGCAGTTCCCTAATAGGATTGTGATTTTTACCTTTTTCTCTTTGCATATCTGTATTTTCTAAAATTTCCACCATCTGGGACTTCCCTGGTGGTGCAGTGGTTAAGAATCCGCCTGTGGGCTTCCCTGGTGGCGCAGTGGTTGAGAACCTGCCTGCCAATGCAGGGGACACGGGTTCGAGCCCTGGTCCGGGAAGATCCCACATGCCGCGGAGTAACTAAGCCTGCGAGCCACAACTACTGAGCCTGTGCTCTAGAGCCCGCGAGCCACAACTACTGAGCCCATGTGCCACAACTACTGAAGCCCACACGCCTAGAGCCCATGCTCCACAACAAGAGAAGCCACTGCAATGAGAAGCCTGTGCACCGCAATGAAGACGCAACGCAGCCAAAAATTAAAAAAACAAAAACAAAAACAGAAACAAATAAAATAAAATTTCCACCATGAACATGCATGACACTGTCATATAAATGTGCTGGTTCTGGGTCTGCTTGACCTGAGGTCCATTCCTCACTCTTCCTTCCCTGGCTGTGTATTCAGGGGGCCTGACCCCTCCAGGCCAATGTTCTCAGACTGCATGTCAGCCGGCTCCCAACTGGGTTTGGCCCATGGAGGCTCTAGTGGGAGTTTGGAGAACAGGAGGGAGGTTGAAGTTAGGGTATTTCTCCCTCTCTCTCAGTCCTGGGTGGTATCTCTGGCAGCTGCTGCCTCTCTTCCTTGGTTCCATCTCTCACAGGAAACCTGCCATAGTTCCTGCTTCCTCTGGGTAATCCCAGGCCCAGGGCTTGGGTAGCATCACCTCCTCCCTTTGTCCCTCCAGCCTGGGAGTGGTGGCGACTTCCTGCTGTGGCTAGTCTCTGGATTGCCTCACCATCCCTTGTTTGGCTTTTAAGTTTCTTTCATCTCATTGCACTAAACTTCCTCTGTTTTAAATATTCAGAGTGGTTTCTGTCTTCCTGGTTAGGCCCTGACAAAGAAACAAAAATGCATTTGAAACAAAAATGAATGGGGCAAAAGAATTTAGAGGAACTTGAGCTGGAGAAGTAACTGAAGAAGCAAAAGACGATAGATCATGGCAGCACACGCAAAGCAAAGTCCGGGCTTGGTGCACACCAGCTGGAAAGGACTTCCGGGCACGTACGGGCCTTTTTAGGCACATTTATGCACACGAATTACAATTTTACTTAGAGTTGTCAGCTCTAGAAGTGAAGGATAACAATATGTCAGTTATAGAGAAAAAACAAACAACCCCCCTCCCAATCCCCATAAGATTTGGAGTCCTACGTCGTTCAAGTCCCATAGAATTCAATTCCTGGCTTGTGGTGGATACTGTGGTCGACTCTGCAGCCCCCATTCCACCCCTCCCGCATGGCATAGCAACTGTGGGGTTTGGAGGGGACTGATCCAACCTCTAGCTTCTGGGTTGTGGTCTTGGTTGACATGGTCACTGGATCATGTACCCCAGGCCTCAGCCAATCAGTACCTGGCATTCCCCTGGCCACTGGTGCAACAAAATGAAGCTGGGGTCTCATGTTTGTTGATTGGAGAAAGAAAAGTTCTTTCTCCTTCTAGATGGTGTGGTGGGCCCTGAAACTGCTCCAGCATTTTGCTACTAAATGGAAAAAGAGACTGAGAATAGAGCTGACACAAAAAGAAGGGTAAATCCAAGACAATCAAAATAAAATAGCTGGATTTCTGATCAAACTGTGCCTGAAGCCCACCACACCACTGAACTTTTTCTGTTCTAGAGTTTCTATATTCTATTTACTGTTTAGTACATTTTGATTTGGATTTTCTGTTACTTGCAACCAAAAACATGCTAGCTGAGACATAGAAATATTGTCTTATTGACTGTGTGGCCTTGGGCCAGTCACTGAATCTTTCTGATCTTCAGTTTCCTCATCTATAAAATGGAACTATCAAGATGATTTATCTTAAGGAATTTTTGTGAAGATCAAATGAGGTAATAAATGAGAAGGTGCTTTGTAAATTGTAAGCAGTTATTTGAATCTTCTTATCACACGTATAATTTATTTCAATTGTTAATGCAGTTTTAGATCTCTCCTACATATAAAGAATTAATTTTATCAAGAATAAAGTTCTGTAATAACTACTTCATTGCTGTATTGTGAGCGTTCATCAAGATTAATCAGTAATAGCCAAATTTCACTCTGTGTAGCCCTAAATAATTTGCTTTTGAAATCCCAGTTGACCTATGTAATCTTGAAAGGATTTACCTCAAAACTCTCAACCAAGTGGACATGAGTTGAGTAACTCCTCTGCGTGACCACGCATCACTCACTTGTAAAACGTGTGGTTTTCATTGCCATCTGGAGCAGCCCGTGAAAAGTGGGTGTGCAGCATTCCTCTCACGGCGTGAAAGTTCGGGCACGTCCAAAAAGGGCCAGCTGGTCAGTTCTGCCCTTGCATTTTCTTGGAGTTGCTGCCCTGAGGCTGTTTGGTAACCTGAGAGAGTGGCTTACGCATGAATCTTTGAAAGGGCTGCAAAACTAAGAGTGCCCAGGGGAACAACACATAGTGTTTAGGTTTTTGTAATAACAAAATATTAAGGGTAATTAATTTATCAAACCTATTTAGATAAGGTGTCTAACATTTAGGGCAATGAAAATAAAAGTACACAAGAAGTATGCTTTATGTTTTTCTTCCAATAATTGGCATATCTTAGGACAGGACCTGGGATGACCTTGCTGACTATGGCGGGTCAGGGCAGACAGAGAATGACTGGGACTAAGAACTTGACCCTCCCATGGGGCTGGGACAAGCCCAGAGGACAAGACCTGCAAGTTCAGCCTTGATTTTTCTCACCAAGCACTGTTGATTCTACCTCCCAACCAGACTTCCCATCTCCCCCTTCTCTGTCTGCCTTGCCACTGAGTTGGGTCAGGTCCTCATTACATGTCACCTGGGCTGGTCTCTCTGCCCCCAGCCTCAACTCCCTCACATTGCCCTCAACCCACCTCTATTCATCCTCCACCCTGCTATAGGAATCATCTTTTAAAATTATACTATGCTGCCCCGCCCCCTTCCTCCCTTCAAACTTTTCACTGGCTCCCTATGGCTGATCCTATAAAGCCCAAAGCCCTTAGCATGGCAAGACCTTGTGGGATCTGACTTCTCTTAACAACCAATCCAACTTCTCTCCCACCTCCCTTTCCCCCCTCCCCAAGTCCCTTCCAAATCAAATCAGAGTCCTGGGACATAGCTCTTCAAGGCCAGTGGTTATCACAGTTTGACCATCATAAAAATTACTTGGGTTTGTTTAAAATACAATTTCCTGAGCTGCATCCTCCCAAGATTATGATCCAAGGGGCCGTATCTGGGAATCTGAAATTTCGTTAAGAACTTTGGCAAAGTCAGGTGCAGGTGGTGCTCAGACCGTCTCTGGAGAAACACTGTATGATAACACTTATCACATTGTAGTCCACGTCTTTCTTTTCACATCTGTCTCCAACTAGAACTCCTTGAGGGCAAGCATCAGGTCCTTTTCAGCTTTGTTTCCCCAGGACCTAGCACAGCACTCTGCACACACTGAGCTTTCAATGTGTGTTTGTTAAGTGAATTAATGAATCACAGCAGAGCCAGTATCTTGAGAATAAAGCAGGGAAAGAAGCAGTCAGGGACCGGGGCACTCAGTGTTGGCAAGCTGGGAGAGCAGAAGTTCAGGGCAAGGAAATGTTGGAGATGCATAGGTGCTTCAGGGAACATGTCAGCAAAACTCTAGTCACTGGGCACAAGGTCAAAGGCGGATCCTGTTCTGTGGTGGTGGAGGGGATGGGGGTTAACAGTGGCCCATCAAGACAATGATACCTGTGCAAAGAAGGAGAATGGGGCTGTTAGTGTAAGGCGGCTCTGGAAGCACGGGGCCACGCAATCAGCATCAGACTAGGAGAGGGTGGCTTGATACTGAGTCCCAGATTATTGCTCTAGAGAGCAGCAGTCTGCAAATTAGATTCACCTGGAGCAGTGTTTTTGCAAGCAAACAAAGAAAGAAAGTCAGAAAGTCAGATTTCCAAATTCCACCCCAGAGTCACTGAATGAGACTCTGGATGTGTGGAGGGGATTTCAGAGCTCTTTATACCAAGAGTTATGAAATTTTATCATCATGGATCCATGCATGAGATTTTTTCCCCCCTTTATTCACCCTGGTTGTTACCCAGTGGGATATTTTTATTTAAAGAATAACATTTTTTCAGCTTAGAAAAAATATCTTCTACTATTATTTCTTTGCTTATCTCTTCACCTCCGTCTCTCTGGTCTCTTTGTCTGTAACTTCTATCAGATAGATATTGGAATTTCTGGGTCTAATTTCTAATGTCTCCAACTTTTTCATATTTACATTTCTTTTTCCTTTAGTATGGTGTTCTGGAACAATTTCCCAGCATACTTTGCTGCCTAAGTGCTGTACTCTGATGTGTTCTTTCTGTTATTCAGCACATCTATTGAGATTTTCATTTTTATTTTGATTATTGTATTATTCATTTCTAAGATCTATAAATGCTTATTGTCACAACAGCCTTTTCTTGCTTAGGAAATGTCATAGCATCCTTAATTCTCTAGACTATTCCATGTACAGTACTTCTTTCAAAGTTTTTTTATTTTATTTACTCTGTTTCTTTGGATGTTGGTTCCTAGATTTGTTTATCCTTTCATGATGTTGATTTTCCTTACATATTTGGTGATTCTGGATTGTGTACTCATGTCTGTATTTGATAATCTTTGTTTTTTCTAGGTCAGGGCCCACACACCATGGCCCATGGGCCAAATTTGCCTGCTGCTTATTTTGAAAATAAAGTTCTTTTGGAACATAGACACACTCATTCATTTATGAATAATCAATGCCTGCTTTTGTGCCACGATGGCAGCATTGAGTAGCCCTCAAAGACTAGAATATTGATTATCAGACCCCTTACAGAAAAACTATGCTGGATCTGGCCATCGCTTTATAGGAACTACAGCTCAGAGAGAAACATAGTAAGCAATGGTTGGTTGATTGATCCATCAACTAAAGCAGAATGTGAGTTATTCTATAAGATAAAAGACAGTTTTTTCACAGATAAGTGGCATAAAAATGAAGAAGAAAAAAAAGAAGAAATTATGTGGATTAAAAGATATTTAACAGAAATATCAGCCAAAAGCAATGTGTAACCCTTGCTTGGATCCTAATTTAAACAGGATCCGAATTTAAATTTTACTTTTTTATAAAGTAAAATTTTGAAACAATGGGAGAAAATCAAACATGATCCAGTGTTTCTGAATTTTACTGATGCGAGACAAACCACCCTACCACTTAGTGGCATGAAACAACCACAGTGTTTTCATGGTCACAGGGTCTGTGGGTCAGGGCATAGTGGAGATGTCTGGAGTCTCAGCTGGGAAGACTTGAAAGGCCAGGCTCAGCTGGGAATGTTGATTGGACACCTACCTGTGGCCCCTCAGGTGGCTGGATTCTGAGAGGGACCATCTTGAGATGGAGCTCTGGAGAGTAAGTGCTGTAAGAGGACCAGGTGGAAGTGAGGAGACTTCCCTTTCTAACCTTGCCTTCAGAGTCAGGCAGCTTCTCACGTCTATCCTTCCAGTGAATGGCCAAGGCCAGTGCTGAGTCAAGAGGAGGGGATGGAGACTTCACCGCTTGTTGGCAAACTCACCTGAAAGCATTTTTGGAAAATGCAGTCTGCCACAACCGGCTATTAGATGATGTTAATAAAAAATTATTGTCATTTTTTTCTTGTAGTGTTTTCATGGATTTGTTTTTTAAAAAGTCCTTTATGTGTTAGAGAGTCACACTAAGTATTTATGAATGAGATGATATGATATTTGGTATTTGCTTTAAAATACTCCAGGAAAAAAATAATAAATGTAGCAGTGGTAGTGGCATAGAGAAAACGAGAATGACAGAATGCTAGTTGTTGTTGAAGCTGGGTAGTGTATGCTGGTTGTTTGTAATATTCTCTTTAATTTGTATATGTTTGAAAAGTTCTTATATTAAAAAAAAAAAAGAAAAGAAAAAGTCTTGTTGCCTGTTTATGAATGTTCTTTCCACCTCCAGCAGTTGTGGGTGAGTCAGAGCCTCGGTGCTGAGTGGGGAGCATTGGTCACTCATCTCCCAAGTTTAGAGGCTCCCTGTTCTTTCTGGGTGTTACCAATGCCGTGAGGCATTTCCCTCCCTCTTTCTGCTAAGGGCTTATGCTCACTGTTCTAGCCCGAGGCAAACACACTACCATCTACTTCTTGGCACTATTTGGTGGAGGAGAGGGACCTCCCAGATTGGCGACCAGGATTGGGTTATTATAATCCCCCATGGCTGCCCCGCTTCTCCCTCCTTTTCCTCCTATCTGTTCCCTCTGTGATTGGAGTGCACCAGGGGCCACTTCTACACATGCACCAGTCTCCCAGGAACATGACTTTTGGTGTAATTTGCTTTGTCAATTTGGTCTTCTCTGCTTTCTCTATTTCAAGGATTACTTAAAATTTCTGATCTGATGATAGCATGTTTTTTGTAGTGTTATTATGGATCTGACATTACCTCCTCCCACAGCCAACCCTCCCCCACCAACAAATATCTCACTTTTCTGTCCCTTTTACAGATGTTGATTGGAATGGAAAACTATTCATAAGCACTCAGTTGGCCATTTTGATTCCATACCTCCAAGTTTTTTCACTGCATTATAACCAAACAATCTATATACAATTTTGCGCCTTGTGGGTTTTTGAAAACCTACATTAGGACTTAAATATTTTCCATTTTATTAAAAACTACTTGCAATCAGAATTACTCATGGTCACATAATATCATACCTTAAATGTATCCTGGTAATTTGTAATTTCTGAACATTTAATTTAGAGCATTTTCAACTTTTTGATATTAAGTATATTGAGTGGGATAAATATCTTTGTTTCAATATTTAGTCTCAATTTTATTTCCTTAACGTAGGTTCTAAAGCTACACGTAGTATTACAGTGAAAGAGCATGATCTATAAAATGACTATTGATACGTTGCCAAATTCATCTTCAAAGAATATCTGTTCACTTATGGTTTTCCTCCTCATCCCCAGCATGTAGGATTATCCATTTCATCTGTCATTAATTATTAGAATGGTTTTAACCTTGATTAAGATTAAATGCTTGATAAGCATTAGGTGATATCTCATTCTTTCATGCTCTCCTATTATCTTTCCAAATGAACTTCAGAATAATTTTACTAAATAAAAATAAAAAGAGAGAGAAAGGGAGGTAGAGTGGGAAGAAGGCAAGGAGGGAGAGAGAGAGAGAAGGAAAGAAAAAGAAAGCTAAAGAATTCTCATTAAGATTTTTATTGGGTTAAAAAAAATCCTGTGGTGCTTAAAAATCTCATACATAATACATGAATGCACACTTCTTTAAGAAATCAAATCAGAAATATATGGAGGGATAAAAATTTAAAATCTCTTTTCATTTCCATTCTCCTCCCCTCTCTCAATTGCTCTTCCCTCCAGAGATAAAATGTTTAGTGCATATCATATCAGGCTTAAAAAGTCCTTATGAATTTATATTTATACATGTTGACATGTATAATTTTTGTTAGATTGATTTTTTTGTTTCTTTTTTTATTCTTGCTGTGGAAATTATGCATACTATGTCTGTTCTTCTAATAATTATTCTTAAAAATCTAGTACACTTATTATTTCCTCAATGTCTAGAGTTAAAGCATAGTTGTGTCCTTTCTGAATAATAAGGCAAATGTCTTTGAAGTTCTTTCTTCCCCCTTCTCTCCATTTCCTACCATAAGGAAATCATCTGGGGTTTTAATTCCAGATTTTATTAATGTATTTACATTGTGTATCATAACTATTTATATTTAAGTACCCATATTTCTACACAAGGGTTTTTGTGCCCCATTTTTTTTCTTCCTTAAGAGTTTTATTTTTTTCTGAAATATGTTCTCAAGTAATTCTTTCAAAAAGGAGCTGAACATGATATACTTCCACGTTCAAGAAAATATTTTGTCCTCCCATTTGAATGCTGGCTGATGGAGTATATAATTTTAGATTAAAAATTCTTTTGTCTGAGAATTTTGAGGATTTGCTCTATTATCTTTCATCACCCAGCGTTGTCGATAAGAAGGCTATTGCCAATCAAATTTTCCATTGTTGTTTAAAACAAGTGACTTCTCCCTCTCTGTAATCTTTCCGGCTTTATTTTCATGGTGTAAAGCATGACTCTGAGAGTGAGTGCCTCCTTACATCTCTGCCCTAGGCCCAGCCCTGAAGCTAGGCACTGCATGTATATTCTCTAGAAATAACAGAAAACAAGGTAGACATGGTCTCTATCTGCATGGAGAATATATTTGAGGGTTGGTGCTAAGAAAGACAAGACTTTACACAAATGAATAAACAAAGTAATTAATGTGAAAAGAAGGAAAGGAACATGTTGCTATAAATGAGAACAATGGCTTGGGTGTGTAGCTCCTTAAGATGTAGTAACATTTAGGAACATACACAATTTTTTAAAAAATTGTGATTGATGGGCATTTTTTTAAATAACTTTTTAAAAAAGTTTACTTATTTTTGGCTGCGTGGGGTCTTCGTTGCTGCATGCAGGCTTTCTCTAGTTGCGGAGAGCGGGGATACTCTTTGTTGTGGTGTGTGGGCTTCTCTTTGCGGTGGCTTCTCTTGTTGTGGAGCAGGGGCTCTAGGTACGCAGGCTTCAGTAGATGTGGTACGTGGGCTCAGTAGTTGTGGCTCGCAGGCTCTAGAGTGCAGGCTCAGTAGTTGTGATACGTGGGCTAATTTGCTCCACGGCATGGTATCCTCCTGGACCAGGGCTCGAACCCATGTCCCCTGCATTGGCAGGTGGATTCTTAACCGCTGAGCCACGAGGAAAGTCCCTTATGGGCCTTTTTAATTTGAAGACTTGTGACTGTCTCCAGCTCTGGGAATTTTCATTTCTTTTTCAAAAAATTTCCAGTTCTGCTATCATATGCCTTTATTTATTCTGTTTAGGACTTTGTTGGCTGTCCTTTTGTGACTACAATGGAATATCTATTAGGATTTTTCACTCTACGCTCTGTATCTCACCTTCTCTTTTCCATCTTCAACCTTTTGCTTCTCCATGCTACACTCTGGACATTTTATTCTTATATATCTTTTGGTTCACTAATTCTTTACTGCTTTGTCTAATCTGCTGTTAAACCTGTCCTGAGTTAAGAACCTGAGTTCTTAATTTTGACCATTGTATTTTCAGTTCTAGAATTTCTATTTGATTGCTTTTCAAATCTTCAGTGTCACTTTTATAGTTTACAGATCCTTGCCAACATTTTAAAGCTTATTTTTTATCTCCTTGAACATAGTAAGCATTGTTGTTTTAGAGTCTATGCCATATCTATTAGAATCTGGAGTATCTCTGGGTCTGTTTCTGTTGTCTGTTATTTCTGTTGGTTCTTGCTCAAGGTGTTTCATCCTTTTTGTGTGTCTAGTTATTCTTAATTGTGTCCTAAACATCTTATTTTTAAAACTTGTAGAAATAATTTGAGGCCTGAGATGATATTATCTTTATCATGAGACATGTTTTCATGGTTTCTGCATCCCATGAGTGTATTAGCAGTCTGGGATCAACTTAATCCAAGTATGCATTGACTGACATTTTTTAGCCTCCAGATGTTATAAAACTGGGCTGCAGTCTGTGTGAGGGCTTATTTGCTTCCAGTTTACCTTGATACTTAGGGTGCAGGTCTTCAGGGTCCCACTTCAAAGTAAGGGGAGAGGATATATTTTATCAGAGAACTGGGCTGACCTTGCTCTTTGATTGTTTTTTACTCCTCATCCCAGAGAGGCTGTCAATAGTGGACACATCCTCTGAGCCTTTTCTTCCAGATTGGCAAGTGTCCCCTCCATAAAAGCAGTGTGAGTGCCAGACTCACTTCCCTGGCTTCATTTCTTTTCCCAGATCTTGTTCCTTAAAGTAGAAGTCTCTCTCTCTCTCTCTCTCTGGTAAACTGAAAGAAGCTCTTCTTTACCAAAAGGAGAATAAAATCTCCCTATGAAACCTCTCTATGAAATGAGAACTCCCCCTGCATCTTAAGCAAGGGTTTCCAAACTGGCTGATTAAGAAAAGCACTTGAGGAGCTTTTAAAATGGCCCAACCCTGGGATGTGTGTACTTCGGTGAGTGAAGACTTTCCCAGGATCTGTGACCACAAATGATTTTAAGGTAATTTCCAGATCCCCAGCGTCCATAGGTACTTTTTCCTCAGAAACCACCTGTGCTTAGATACTCCCTTTCACAGAGACCTTTTCCTACTAACAACTACCTGGGTGGACACTGAAACGGATCAGAGTTCACAGCCTTCCTGGCTTTAGTAGTTTTAATATGTCCATGTAACTGAATTAAGGACAATCAGAATCCTACCTGGGATTTTTTTTTCAAGGGCCATCAGAAAAGATGTGTACCTTCCACTGTGGTTACTGAGGTGGGAGGACCTGAGTCTGGCATTGCTGGTGGCCATCTTGTCTTCTCTATAGAAAACCTGTTTAAGAGAAGAAGAAAAGAAGAGAGAGAAACAGATTTCTGACAATACAATGAAACTTAGGAATCTTGTGCTGGACACCAGTTGCATCCCTGGACTCCACAGTTAAGTGAGACAGTACATCCCATTTTTTCTGCTTCAGCTAGTTTGAGTTGGGTTTGTATCACTGGCAACAGTGAATGCTCTGTCTCTCCATTCTAGAAAGACTGGTGTAACTAGGCAGGTTGCCAAGACAAGAACTTGGGTCCAGGAGAAGAAGGAGATATTTAGCTGGGATACCTGGGACATCTGGCCTGATATGACCAGAAGCACAATATTGAACTGGAAAGATACAAAATACAGTCACTGCATAGACCCACCATCTCTGTCTTGTACTCATAAAAGACATCACTAATCAATCACAGCATTCTTTCCTACCAAGTCAGGACAAGTAATTGCAATCTTACTTTTAACACTGAGTGCCAGGCAACCACTATTATTGATTTGAATTTGTGTGTACTTCCGATCCTGGATTTAACGCCTGGAGACCGAGATGCATTTGTCCAAGAACTGGGCTTGAACTTGGGATTTCTTCCTTGCGGATGTTTTCAGAGTATGCCTGGTCAATTATTATTATTAAAAATATTATGAATATGAATAATGATAAATTATTGAGCTTTCTTTTTATATTTTTAAAATATTCTACATGTAACTGTAAATCTGGTTCCTGAATCCATGTCTTTCCACTGGTATCTTTGTTTCTTTTAGTTGTTCCAGAGTAATGATATTTTCGGTGGGTTTTGCGTGTTGTCAAGCACTGCTATTTTTGGAGTTGTCTCTCTGTCATTTACAGAGAAAGCCCATGAGATCTTGAAGCTGACACGATGGTGTATCACTTGGCAGTTACAGATGCTCCTTCTGCAGTTGCACAATGCTTCCTTTTGCTAATCACCTTAATTTCTTGCCCTTGTCAATCTGAAAATCAATGATAATTGTCTATTATGTGGATTTTCATTTACTCTTTTCTGTTTAAGTTCAACCATTTCCCCGTAACCAAGCAAGCAGATGTCCTACTCAGCAGACTCAATTGCAATTGCTAAGAGCATTTGTAACAGAGTTCCATGGCCTTTAGCAACAAGTCAGGACAGCCAAATATCATTCAAACCTCTACCTATTTCTAACCCTTCTTAAAATCCATTACATATTACAGAAGAAATGTCAACTGTGTTATTGTTGTAGAAATAGCAGCTGTTTTGTCTCAGGATTCTAACTGACCCACAGATTAAATTTAAGATGTCTTAGGACAAATATAAAATTCACCCAATGCTTTAAAAAATGATGGTATATCAGAAAGATCACCATAAAATGTCCAATGATAGGGTTGAAAGTGCATTCACTTTGGCTAATTATAGTAGTTACTATGACTCATTATCATCAACCTCAGTTTTAATAGCTAACATTTATTTAGCATTTACTCGTGCCAGACACTGTATCAGGGCTTTATTTGCATTATTACATTTAATCCTCACATAAGAAGTATGTACTTTTACTCTCCCTATTTTACAAATGGGGTACCCGAGATATGGAGAGATTGGGTAACTTTCCCAGTGTTAAAACTATTAATAAATTAATGTAGATCTGCATTCAAACCCAAATTTGTATGAGTCTGGAGTCTGTGAATGAAACGTGACTATAAAGACTTGCATATATATTCATTAGGATCAGACACAAGTAACAGAAAAACTCAAAATGACAGCAGGTTACTTTATCCATTTTCCTTGTGTTTAACGGGCCTGGAGAGAGTCAGTCCAGAGCTGGTAAGGCATTCCATGGTGTTAGGGACTCAGGCTTATCTTGTTGCTCTGCCAATGTGTGGCTTCTATTCCTGAAATCACCTTATGGATCAAAATGGCTGCTGGAGCACCAGTCATCACATCTGCATTCTAGAAAGTAGGAATTCACACACCAGTTGTATTTTGTGCTTTTGCTTTGAAGTTAGTCATAAGGTCACACTTAGCTTAAAGGAAATCTAGGAAATGTAGTCTCCATTCTGGGCAGCCATGTGTCCAGCTAAAACTCAGGAAGAAGAAAGAATAAATATGGGGAGTAGCTTAAATAACAGTTTTTGCTAATGTCATATTTTCAGCTGCTTCCCCATAATTCATGTGAATACAAGAATCTTATATTTTTGCATCCAAAAATATTCAGATTATTTAAAAAAATCAACTCAGAAAACTTCATTAAAATGTTGCTTATTATTATACATTCAGACATTTCACAAAACAAATTGGTGCTCCAAATCTAACATGACATAAAGCAAAAGTGTGACATTATCATTTGTCTACTACACAGGGAGGGGTCAGTCCTGCCTTTAATACTGACATGAGAAGGGGTTCTGCTATTGAGGAATATATACATTTTAAAAAATTTTATTGAAGTATAGTTGATTTACAAAGTTGTGTTAGTTTCTGGTGTGTAGTAAAGTGATTCATATTCTTTCTATAATGTTTTATTACAGGATATTGAATATAGTTCCCTGTGCTATATAGTAGAACCTTGTTGTTTATCTATTTTATATATAGTAGTTTGTATCTGCTAATCCCAAACTCCTAATTTATCCCTTCCCCACCCCCTTTCCCCTTTGGTAACCATAAGTTTGTTTTCTACGTCTGTGAGTCTATTTCTGTTTTGTAAATAAGTTCATTTGTATCATATTTTAGATTCCACAGATAAGTGATATCATATGATATTTGTCTTTCTTTTTCTGACTTACTTCACTTAGTATGATAATCCCTAGGTCCATCCATGTTGCTGCAAATGGCATTATTTCATTCTTTCTTTATGGCTGAGTAGTATTCCATTGTATATATATACCACATCTTTACCCATTCATCTGTCAATGGACATTTAGATTGCTTCCATGTATTTTTTCGAATTAGAGTTTTTTCTAGATATATGCCCAGGAGTGGGATTTGGATTGTATGGCAACTCTATTTTGAGTTTTTTAAGGAACCTCCATACTGTTCTCCATAATGGCTGCATCAATTTACATTCCCACCAACAGAGTAGGAGGGTTCCCTTTTCTATTTTTTTGGCTGCGCCACACGGCACACGGGATTTTCTCCGACCAGGGATTGAACCTGTGCCTCTGCATTGGGAGCACAGAGTCCTAACCACTGGATTGCCAGGGAAGTCCCTCCCTTTTCTGTTGAAGAATATTTTAACAGGCATGCTTTCAGGCTTTCTCTGTTATTATTTTTTTTCTTTCCTGCTTAACCATTGATTAGAAGCCACGAGAGAAAAATGTTCCTAGTTGCTCACTCTTTCCTTTACACTGTGCCAAAATCTGAGCTGGAATGTGTATTACTGTGAACATTCATTCATTCAATAAAAACTTCCAGGTACTGGGCTGGGCGTCTCATTAGCAGCACTAATACTAGTTTAATTTTGTGCTCTTGTTTACTTGTCAAAGATTTTACATGCCTGCCATCTGCTTTGATCCACGCATCTGGGAATATAAACATACATAATCACAGAAGTCCTGGAGCAATGATCAAACTTTTTTTCACTTGACAAAGTACTTATTAAGCTCTCACTATTCTCAACAGTGCTTAGACGTGCAGAGAGGAGATCCAATAAATGACACCTCTTCACAATGCCCGAGTTCAGAACTAATTCAGAGACAAAGTAAGGGAGTAGGGCAGATGAGGATGAAAATGTCATCTTTACGACTGATAAAGCCTATGTTAGTGTGACACTGCTGGGCTTCCTAATATTGGACCCTCGAGCTCAGTGGGCTTTACACCCAGTCTCAGGTGATGCTAATGGCCATAGGCAGTCAACACGGGACCTTGTAAAACCTGTGGGACTAAGGAACAATAGACTGGACTGAGACTTGCTCTACCTCCTAGAGGAAGGCTGAGGTTATACCATGGGGTGTACCTCCTCCTGAAGGAGACATCAGGAGTGAGCAATAAGCTTCCCCCATCTGTCTCTGCCCCATAACGATAAACTCAGAACCATCAGGAAGCGCCCCAGGATCTACAGAGGAATTGTTTTCTGTCTCTCCAGCTTTTCCCTTCACCATCCTCCATCTCCTCTGATGGAGGCAGAGGCTTCCTAGAGGCTGAAGTCCCCTCTTTTGCCTCCAGGTACATCAGCTCTGTGGCTGTCTCTGTTGGTCAGCTGACCAATCCCCTTCTACCATCTTTCTCCCTGGTCGTCTTTCGTTGAGAGATGTCCACAGGACATTTTTGGTTTGGGATACTGAGATGCAAGTGGAAGTTCTTGGGGAAGCTGCTGTTCCTAATCTACAAGGCAGGGCCGTTCTAAAGGAGAAACATTTTTTGGCCTTTCATTCTTCTTTCATCTTCCTGCCTGGAATGTGAAGATGGGGTCCAGAGGAACAATGAGAAAACATCTCATAAAAGGATGAAAAAAGGCCCCCTGCTAAGAACGTGGAGCAGAGCTGGAAAGCACTTGGATCCCTGACGACACCGTGGAATGCCTTCATAGGATCTGGACCAGTTATCGCAAAGATCCCCAAATGATGTGTGACCCACACTGTGTGCTATGGTCTGAATGTTTGTGTCCCCCCAAAATTCATATGTTGAATCCTAATCCCCCAAGGTGATGGTATTAAGAGGTGTGGACTTTGGGAGGTGATTGAGTCATGAGGGCAGAACCCTCATGAATGGGATTAGTGCCCTTATAAAAGAGGTCTAGAGAAACCTTCAAGATGGCGGAAGAGTAAGACCTGGAGATCCCCTTCCTCCCCACAAATACATCAGAAATACATCTACATGTGGAACAACTCCTGCAGAATACCTACTGAATGCTGGCAGAAGACCTCAGACTTCCCAAAAGGCAAGAAACTCCCCACATACCTGGGTAGGGCAAAAGAAAAAAGGAAAAACAGAGACAAAAGAATAGGGACGGGACCTGCACCAGTGGGAGGGAGCTGTGAAGGAGGAAAGGTTTCCACACACTAGGAAACCCCTTCGCGGGCAGAGACTGCGGGTGGCGGAGGGGGAAGCTTCGGAGCCACGGAGGAGAGCGCAGCAACAGGGGTGCGGAGGGCAACGCGGAGAGATTCCCGCACAGAGGCTCGGCGCCGACCAGCACTCACCAGCCCGAGAGGCTTGTCTGCTCACCTGCCGGGGCGGGCGGGGGCTGGGAGCTGAGGCTCGGGCTTCGGTCGGATCGCAGGGAGAGGACTGGGGTTGGCGGCGTGAACACAGCCTGAAGGGGTTAGCGCACCACAGCTAGCCGGGAGGGAGTCCGGGAAAAAGTCTGCAGCTGCCGAAGAGGCAAGAGACTTTTTCTTGCCTCTTTGTTTCCTGGTGCGCGAGGAGAGGGGATTAAGGGCGCCGCTTAAAGGAGCTCCACAGACTGGCGCGAGCCGCAGCTATCAGCGCGCACCCCAGAGGCGGGCATGAGACGCTAAGGCTGCTGCTGCCGCCACCAAGAAGCCTTTGTGCAAGCACAGGTCACTATCCACAGCTCCCCTCCCGGGAGCCTGTGCAGCCCGCCACTGCCAGGGTCCCGTGATCCGGGGACAACTTCCCCAGGAGAACACACAGCGCGCCTCAGGCTGCTGCAACATCACGCCGGCCTCTGCCGCTGCATCCGTACCCCTCCCTCCCCCTGTCCTGAGTGAGCCAGAGCCCCCGAATCAGCTGCTTCTTTAACCCGGTCCTGTGTGAGTGGGAACAGACGCCCTCAGGTGACCTACACGCAGAGGCAGGGCCAAATCCAAAGCTGAATCCCGGGAGCTGTGCGAACAAAGAAGAGAAAGGGAAATTTCTCCCAGCAGCCTCAGGAGCAGCGGATTAAATCTCCACAATCAACTTGATGTACCCCGCATCTCTGGAATACCTGAATAGACAACGAATCATCCCAAACTGAGGAGGTGGACTTTGGGAGCAATGATATATATATTTTTTCCTTTTTCTCTTTTTGTGAGTGTGTATGTGTATGCATCTGTGTGTGATTTTGTCTGTATAGCTTTGCTTTTACCATTTGTGCTGCGGTTCTGTCTGTCAGTTTTTTGTTTTTTGTTTTTTTTAGTATAGTTTTAGTGCTTGTTATCATTGGTGGATTTGTTTTTTGGTGTGGCTGTTCTCTTCTTTCTTTCTTTTTTAAATTACTTTCAAAATTTTTTTATTTTCAATAATTATTTTTTATTTTAATAACTTAATTTAATTTGTTTTTTTCTTTCTTTCTTTCTTTCTTTTTCTCTCCCTTTCCTTCTCAGCCATGTGACTGACAGGGTCTTGGTGCTCCAGCCGGTTGTCAGGCCTGTGCCTCTAAGGTGGGAGAGCCAAGTTCAGGACATTAGTCCACCAGAGACCGCCCGGCTCCACATAATATCAAACAGCAAAAGCTCTCCCAGAGATCTCCATCTCAACACTAAGGCCCAGCTCCACTCAACGACCAGCAAGCTCCAGTGCTGGACACCCTATGCCAAACAACTAGCAAGACAGGAACACAACCCCACCCATTAGCAGAGAGGCTGCCTAAAATCATAATAAGGTCACAGACACCCCAAAACACACCACTGGATGCAGTCCTGCCCACCAGAAAGACAAGATCCAGCCTTATCCACCAGAACACAGGCACCAGTGCCCTCCACCAGGAAACCTACACAACCCACTGAACCAACCTTAGCCACTGGGGGCAGGCACCAAAAACAACGGGAACTACGAACCTGCAGACTGCGAAAAGGAGACCCCAAACACAGTAAGTTAAGCAAAATTAGAAGACAGAGAAACACACAGCAGATGAAGTAGCAAGATAAAAACCCATCAGACCAAACAAATGAAGAGGAAATAGGCAGTCTACCTGAAAAAGAATTCAGAGTAATGATAGTAAAGATGATCCAAAATCTTGGAAATAGAATGGAGAAAATACAAGAAACATTTAACAAGGACCTAGAAGAACTAAAGAGCAAGCAAACAATGATGAACAACACAATAAATGAAATTAAAAATTCTCTAGAAGGGATCAATAGCAAAATAACTGAGGCAGAAGGACGGATAAGTGACCTGGAAGATAAAATAGTGGAAATAACTACTGCAGAGCAGAATAAAGAAAAAAGAATGAAAGGAATTGAGGACAGTCTCAGAGACGTCTGGGACAAGATTAAACGCACCAACATTTGAACTACAGGGGTCCCAGAAGAAGAAGAGAAAAAGAAAGGGACTGAGAAAATATTTGAAGAGATTACAGTTGAAAACTTCCCTAATACGGGAAAGGAAATAGCTAGTCAAGTCCAGGAAGTGCAGAGAGTCCCATACAGGATAAATCCAAGGAGAAACACCCCAAGACACATATTAATCAAACTATCAAAAATTAAATACAAAGAAAAAATATTAAAAGCAGCAAGGGAAAAACAACAAATAACATACAAGAGAATCCCCATAAGGTTAACAGATGATCTTTCAGCAGAAACTCAGCAAGCCAGAAGGGAGTGGCAGGACATATTTAAAGTGAGGAAAGGGAAAAAACCTACAATGAAGATTACTTTACCCAACAAGGATCTCATTCAGATTTGACGAAGAAATTAAAACCTTTGCAGACAAGCAAAACTAAGAGAATTCAGCACCACCAAGCCAGATTTACAACAAATGCTAAATGAACTTCTCTAGGAAGGAAACACAAGAGAAGGAAAAGACCTACAATAACAAAACCAAAACAATTAGGAAAATGGTAATAGGAACATACATATCAATAATTACCTTAAATGTAAATGGATTAAATGCTCCAACCAAAAGACATAGACTGGCTGAATGGATACAAAAACAAGACCTATATATATGCTGTCTACAAGAGACCCACTTCAGACCTAGGGACCATACAGACTGAAAGTGAGGGGATGGAAAAAGATGTTCCATGCAAATGGATGTCAAAAGAAAGCTGGAGTAGCAATTCTCATATCAGACAAAATAGACTTTAAAATAAAGACTATTACAAGAGACAAAGAAGGACACTACATAATGATCAAGGGATCAATCCAAGAAGAAGATATAACAATTGTAAATATTTATGAACCCAACATAGGAGCACCTCAATACCTAAGGCAAATGTTAACAGCCATAAAAGGGGAAATTGACAGTAACACAATCATAGTAGGGGAGTTTAACACCCCACGTTCACCAATGGACAGATCATCCATAATGAAAATAAATAAGGAAACACAAGCTTTAAATGATACATTAAACAAGATGGACTTAATTGATATTTATAGGACATTCCATCCAAAAACAACAGAATACACTTTCTTCTCAAGTGCTCATGGAACATTCTCCAGGATAGATCATATTTTGGGTCAAAAATCAAGTCTTGGTAAATTTAAGAAAATTGAAATCGTATCAAGAATCTTTTCTGACCACAATGCTATGAGACTAGATATCAATTACAGAAAAAATCTGTAAAAAATAGAAACACATGGAGGTTAAACAATACACTACTAAATAACCAAGAGATCACTGAAGAAATCAAAGAGGAAATCAAAAAATACCTAGAAACAAATGACAATGAAAACACGATGACCCAAAACCTATGGGATGCAGCAAAAGCAGTTCTAAGAGGGAAGTTTATAGCAGTACAATTCTACCTCAAGAAACAGGAAACATCTCAAATAAACAACCTAACCTTACACCTAAAGCAATTAGAGAAAGAAGAACAAAAAAAACCCCCCCAAATTTAGCAGAAGGAAAGAAATCATAAAGATCAGATCAGAAGTAAATGAAAAAGAAATGAAGGAAACGAGCAAAGATCAATAAAACTAAAAGCTGGTTCTTTGAGAAGATAAACAAAATTGATAAACCACTAGCCAGACTCATCAAGAAAAAAAGGGAGAAGACTCAAATCAATTGAATTAGAAATGAAAAAGGAGAACTAACAACTGACACTGCAGAAATACATAGGATCATGAGAGATTACTACAAGCAACTATATGCCAATAAAATGGACAACCTGGAAGAAATGGACAAATTCTTAGAAAAGCACAATCTTCCAAGACTGAACCAGGAAGAAATAGAAAATATAAACAGACCAATCACAAGCACTGAAATTAAGACTGTGATTAAAAATCTTCCAACAAACAAACGCCCAGGACCAGATGGCTTCACAGGCGAATTCTATCAAACATTTAGAGAAGAGCTAACACCTATCCTTCTGAAACACTTCCAAAATATAGCAGAGTTGGGAACACTCCCAAACTCATTCTATGAGGCCACCATCACCCTGATACCAAAACCAGACAAAGATGTCACAAAGAAAGAAAACTACAGGCCAATATCACTGATGAACATAGATGCAAAAATCCTCAACAAAATACTAGTAAACAGAATCCAACAGCACATTAAAAGGATCATACACCATGATCAAGCGGGGTTTATCCCTGGAATGCAAGGATTCTTCAATATATGCAAATCAATCAATGTGATAAACCATATTAAAAAATTGAAGGAGAAAAACCATATGATTATCTCAATAGATGCAGAAAAAGCTTTCAACAAAATTCAACACCCATTTATGATAAAAACCGTCCAGAAAGTAGGCATAAAGGGAACTTACCTCAACATAATAAAGGCCATATATGACAAACCCAGAGCCAACATCGTTCTCAATGGTGAAAAACTGAAACCATTTCCACTAAAATCAGGAACAAGATAAGGTTGTCCACTCTCAGCACTATTATTCAACATAGTTTTGAAAGTTTTAGCCACAGCAATCAGAGAAGAAAAAGAAATAAAAGGAATCCAAATCAGAAAAGTAGAAGTAAAGTTGTCACTGTTTGCAGATGACATGATACTATACATAGAGAATCCTAAAGACGCTACCAGAAAACTACTAGAGCTAATCAATGAATTTGGTAAAGTAGCAGGATACAAAATTAATGCACAGAAATCTCTTGCATTCCTATACACTAATGATGAAAAATCTGAAAGAGAAATTAAGGAAACACTCCCATTTACCATTGCAACAAAAAGAATAACATACCTTAGGAATAAACCAACCTAAGGAGACAAAAGACCTGTATGCAGAAAAGTATAAGACACTGATGAAAGAAATTAAAAACAATACAAACAGATGGAGAGATATACCATGTTCTTGGAGTGGAAGAATCAACATTGTGAAAATGACTATACTACCCAAAGCAATCTACAGATTCAATGCAATCCCTATCAAACTACCAATGGCGTTTTTCACAGAACTAGAACAAAAAATTTCACAATTTGTATAGAAACACAAAAGACCCCGCATAGCCAAAGCAATCTTGAGAAAGAAAAACGGAGCTGGAGGAATCAGGCTCCTGGACTTCAGACTATACTACCAAGCTACAGTAATCAAGACAGTGTGGTACTGGCACAAAAACAGAAATATAGATCAATGGAACAGGATAGAAAGCCCAGAGATAAACCCATGCACATATGGTCACCTTATTTTTGAAAAAGGAGGCAAGAATATACAATGGAGGAAAGACAGCCTCTTCAATAAGTGGTGCTGGGAAAACTGGACAGCTACATGTAAAAGAATGAAATTGGAACACTCCCTAACTCCATACACAAAAATAAACTCAAAATGGATTAAAGACCTAAATGTAAGGCCAGACACTATAAACGTCTTAGAGGAAAATAGGGAGAACACTCTATGACATAAATCACAGCAAAATCCTTTTTGACTCACCTCCTAGAGAAATGGAAATAAAAACAAAAATAAACACATGGGGCCTAATGAAACTTAAAAGGTTTTGCACAGCAAAGGAAACCATAAACAAGATGAAAAGACAACCCTCAGAATGGGAGAAAATATTTGCAAATGAAGCAACTGACAAAGGATTAATCTCCAAAATTTACAAGCAGCTCATGCAGCTCAGTATCAAAAAACAAACAACACAATCCAAAAATGGGCAGAACACCGAAATGGACATTTCTCCAAAGAAGGTACACAGATTGCCAACAAACGCATGAAAGGATGCTCAACATCACTAATCATTAGAGAAATGCAAATCAAAATTACAATGAGGTATCACCTCACACCAGTTAGAATGGGCATCATCAGAAAATCTACAAACAGCAAATGCTGGAGAGGGTGTGGAGAAAAGGAAACCCTCTTGCACTGTTGGTGGGAATGTAAATTGATACAGTCACTATGGAGAACAGTATGGAGGTTTCTTAAAGAACTAAAAATAGAACTACCATATGACCCAGCAATCCCACTACTGGGCATATACCCTGAGAAAACCATAATTCAAAAGGAGTCATGTACCACAATGTTCATTGCAGCTCTATTTACAATGGCCAGGACATGGAACCAACCTAAGTGTCCATTGACAGATGAATGGATAAAGAAGATGTGGAACCTATATACAGTGGAATATTACTCAGCCATAAAAAGAAACGAAACTGAGTTATTTGTACTGAGGTGGATGGACCTAGAGTCTGTGATACAGAGTGAAGTAAGTCAGAAAGAGAAAAACAAATACCATATGCTAACATATATATATGGAATCTAAAAAAAAAAAAGAGTTCTGAAAAACCTAAGGGCAGGACAGGAATAAAGATGCAGATGTAGAGAATGGACTTGAGGACACGGGGAGGGGGAAGGGTAAGCTGGGATGAAGTGAGAGAGTGGCATGGACATATATACACTACCAAATGTAAAATAGATAGCTAGTGGGAAGCACCCATATAGCACAGGGAGATCAGCTTGGTGCTTTGTGACCACCTAGAGGGGTGGGATAGGGAGGGTGGGAGGGAGATGCGAGAGGGAGGGGATATGGGGATATATGTATATGTATAGCTGATTCACTTTGTTATAAAGCAGATATAACTAACACACAATTGTAAAGCAATTATACTCCAGTAAAGATGTTTAAAAAAAAAAAAAAATGATGCCTAGAGAGCTCTCTTGCCCCTTCCACCACGTGGACATAGCAAAAAGACAGCCATCTATGAACCAGGAAGCTTGCTCTCACCGGCCTCTAAATCTTGGGGTTTCCAGCCTCCAGAACTGTGAGAAATAAGTTTCTGTTGTTTATAAGCCACTCAGTCTATGGTATTCTGTCATAGCAGCCCAAATGAACTAAGACACTGTGTATCAGAAACTTAGGAATCCTGAATTTTGGTTATCAGGAGCTATACTTAATTTTTAAAATATTCTTTTGGAGACAAATATTTAACTGGACATGTCCTGACATTTAAAGCAAATCAATGTTTTTGGAGTTAAATATTCTTTAACTATATATTTTTATTTTTTTTAACATCTTTATTGGAGTATAATTGCTTTACAATGGTGTGTTAGTTTCTGCTTTATAACAAAGTGAATCAGCTATACGTACACATATATTCCCATATCTCCTCCCTCTTGCGTCTCCCTCCCACTCTCCCTATCTAACTTTATTTTTTGAAGTATGTATTTATACAGCTTAAATGTCAAATTGGGTTGGGGATGCATAGGCTGGAAGACTGAGAACAATGAAGAAAGGACCTCTACATCCAGCACCTCAATATTCCTAATGTCCAAGCTAGAGGGGAACTTGGGGAACTTTTGGTCTATACGGTCTCAGACTGTTGTACCAGGGTCCTTGGACTTCCCTGGTGCTGCTTCTGGGGCTGCCTTGGGGGGATGAGAGGAAGCTGAGTAGATGGGCTCCAGCCCTGACCCTCGGTTAACCAGAACATCTCCACTTTCATCTGTGCTCTCCACTGGGATTCCTTGTAAAATTAATTCAGGAGAAAAAGGTGGAGAAGGTTTATGTTGTCAAACCCAGTTTAAAATTACTCGTATAGTCAAAATTAAGTTTAAAAACCACTTATTTTCCCCAACATCCTTATTTTATAAATAAGGAAGCTGACACCCAGCAAAGTTCAAATGACTTGATCAAGTGGCAGACTACAACTGAGTTCCCCAATACCCTCCCTTCCTGTTACCAGTATATTGTTATTCCTGAATTAATGCTCAATTTCCACAGATTATGAAAGGGGGAGTTTCCTCCAAAAACGTTAATCCCTGCAAGGGTGGATTTCTTTGGAACAGCTCACATGCAGGAACCTCACACGAGAAAAGCCTTAGGGTTGTAAACCCTTGTCACAGAGGGGAAGGACTTAATGCAACTGAAAATCCCAGAGGTAGGTGGACTTTAGGTTTGGTTTGATCAAGGCTCTCATCCTGTAAGCTCTGCTCTCTTCCACGGGTTAAATTCAGTCTGATTCCCCATGTGATAGTTGTCTGAGGGGACAAGCATGAGAATCCTGAAATCATGAAATAATCCCTTTCTTCTCTCTGACTGGCCCACCTATGAACCAGTAACTGTAGCAAGCTGACAATTACCTTGCATTGTTGGTATCTGGCGCCCAGTGTTCTCTTGATCATGCTTATGCTTATTCACAGTTTCAAAGTATCTCTTTAATCCAATTATCTTCTATGATCTAGTGATAAATTTCCTTATTTTTTTCCATTCCTCCTTTTCTGCTAAAGCATTACCTGAGGTGTTTTTTTTCCTAGTGTCTTGTGATTTAGAGTTCCATATTGTGTCCCTTTAGTGCCGGCTTCATTTTTGACATTGTCCAACCTGAAAATCAGGATGGAATTACTCAGCTTTTGCAGCTTTCTCCATTAAAGTGATCTGGAGAGTGGTCTGTTCATCTTTCCTAACTGATGGGGTTGAGTTTATATTCCCTGTGCAGCATTTCATGTGTATCCTCTCTTTGGAGATGACTGTGGCATGTGAGGCTGGGAGAAACATGGCAAGCACCATAGTGAGCTGAGGTTGTTCAGGAAAACTCATGTGCCCAGATCTCTCTAGCTTCAGACACTCTGTTTGCAGCCACACTGCCCCACTTCCCCAGCCAGGAGTGGGGACTTGGGATTAGGGCTGTGGGATATGCCTCAGACTCAACTTTTGGGACATCCCTGTGCTTTCTATTTTGTCTGGATTAGCAGCTAATCTCTTAAATCAAAATGACCTGTGTCTTTGTTCCTAAGGATAATGAAAAAGGATAAAGCTGGCTTGGGGGAGAGGAGCCCTAAAGCATGAGTGAGGTATGATGGGGGGCGCTTGGAGAAAGGGATGCGAGTGAGGCCCCACCAAAGGATTTGGGAGCGGAAGACCTGGGTTCTTGACAGAGTTCTTGCTCCTGCGGGTATGTAATGGGAGGATAAGGGAGACAGCTGGGAGCTCTTTGGGGATTTTGAGGAATATCTCAGTCAAAACACTACCCAGTTGTAATTTCATTTGCAGAAGATTGAACTAAACAAATAAATCAAAAGAAAAAGATGCCATAAAAACAACAATTTTTATGGCAGTGTCTATATAACTGTATTTGCTGAAATAGCAAAAAAATGAAAAGTGTTTTGAATATCCAAGGACAGAGAAACTATAAAATAAACCAAGATACCAGTACTATGAAATATTACATATCAATTGTAAGAAACACATACCATGAATCTTTAGAAATGTGTGGCCAGTACTGGAGTCATTGACCCACAGGTGGCTGTCTAAATTTGCATTCAATGAATTAAAATTAAATAAGATAAGAATTCAGTTCCTTGGTTACACTAGCTCCACTTCAAGTGCGTAAGAGTCACATGTGGCTAGTGGCTACCGTCAAAGTGCAGGTATGGGGCATTTTCATTATCACAGAAAGTTCTGCTGGACAGTGGTGCTCTAGAAAGCTGGAAAGATGTTTACACGTGACTGTTCAAATGAAACAAAAGTAGCATGAGAAGCACAGCCACAGATTACATTAATATAAAAATCATATACATGCCTCGATATGGATTAATCAAGACAAGGAAGCATTAAATTATTTCCACAAGGGAAATAAATACACCAGGTGGATTTAAATGTTACCTTTTAGAGTGGTCTAGAGTTCAACTACTAATACATGAAATTATTATGTGTTATAATAATTCGGGAAGCCAACTGTACCTGCTGCTCCTGGGCTAGACATTGAGAAGTTGTGGAGGCACCAGGACATGGGAGAGTAAGATTCTGTTGCTGGCTCTGCGACTGAAACAGCTCTGTGACATCATGGAAGTCACTGCAAGTCTCCTGGCCTCTTTTGTCGGTTGATGTCTAAGGTGTCTTCCCACTTAAAGGAATGGTTGTGTTTATCTTCATGGAGGGCGGGTGTTCAAGGGACCCATTATGTTCCTCCCTGGGAGGCTGTAGGAATGGAGAGATGGCAGCAAGTTATCAGGAAGTGAGGGAGTTCGGCAGAGTCTGGGGATAACCATGGATCCCAGGGACAAAGGGCGAGAAGTCGAAGGGATTCCTAAGGGTGGAGAAGCTGGTCAGTGAGAAGATGCGGGATTTGTATTCCAGGCACTAAAGACCTATAAGAAAAATTGTATCTGTTTTTATTAAATGTTAGAGATTATTTTGATCAGAATCTAAGTGAAACTGCAAACTCAGCTGAGAAAATCCCAGTTCTGTCTGGTTCCAGAAACTCTACTCCCTCTTTTTCCGGCCAGCTCTCTAGTTACAAGTGGTTCACCAAAACCCTTCCATTGGCTCGTTAATAACACTCCAGGGTAGGGCAGTTCTTTCATTTGTTCAACTATTTCTCTGATGTCAGATCATAAAATCATACTTCTTGAAAATCACTTATTCTTGATATTTCCTCCCTGAATTGATTTTACAGTTACAGCATGTTATCTAAATCATTTTACACTTCTTTTTAAAGTTTGAAAGTGTGTAGTGTCTCATCGCATTTCCCTCCTTGTGTATTTTCTTATTAAACATCACATGGAGAAATACTGCTACTAAGTAAGTGATGTTATCATTCACCTTTATGAGTTTTGATGCATAATAACTACACATTCACATGCCTTTGAGATGCATCATATATACTATGGTGTGCTCTACTGTTTATACTTTTATTGTACATTTAAACAAAGCAAATTGAATCTGTACCTTTAAAACCCTTTAATGGTGCAAAAAGTACACGTGAGTTGGTGTATATATATGTGTGTGATCTACACATTCATTGAATAATGAGCCACTTACTATATGCCATGCTCTGTGGGAGATCGAAGTTGAAAATAGTCCTGTCTGCCAAGGAGCTGATAATCAAACAGACATATGCTTTGATCATTTCTTTTTTTAAATTTAAATTTAAAAAATTTTTTGCATTTATTTATTTTGCTTTGATCATTTCTGAACATCTGCCAAATTAAAAAAAAAAATTGGGTCCCCCAAATGTATTTTAAACCTGATGTTTCAGAACCCAAAAGGCTTTTTCCTTATAAAAATTATACACATTTAATAGTTTTCAATTTGTCTCCCCCAAATGACTGAATGCATACTGTACCCTGAGTATAACTATATTTGGTGTAATTCAATTTACCAATATGTTTATTGCCTACCTTGTGAGGAACTAGAATACAAAGATGAGTAAGACATATTTCTTGCTCTCAAGCAGCTGATATTTTGGTAGGGAAAGCAAACCAGTAAGCACGTAAGTTCCAATAGACACAATGGGTGTTAAGTAGGTCCGGGAAACTTCATGGAGTGCACTGATAGCCAGCCTACCAAGTTCATGCACACCATTGCTTAGGTACAAAACAGGAGGCTTAGAACACATTTTCTACTGTGAGAACCCTGGTGGTAGAAGAGGGAGGATGTGCCTTTCCTACTCTTCCAGTCTGCTGATGAGGCTGTGGAGAAGCATGAGCTCCAAGGTAGTGGGATCACAGCCCACAGCAAAGGTCGAAGGACCTGTCAAACCAGGACTTCCTGCCAGTGCCACTGTGCAGGCTAACTTCCTGTTGCATCAGGAACCAGGAAGGACCCCTGGTTTCCTTCCACTGACAGCACCATTGATTTCTTTCCTTTCCTGGCCCACTGTGCAGCTAAGAGTAGCCTAAGAAACCCATAAGAGCTTCTCACTACCTTTAGGATAAAATCCAACCTTCCTTCAGGGCTGGTCCTCGTCTACCTCTCCATCTTCCCCCAGCCACACCCCATCATGTTCTCTTTACTACAGCCGTAATGTTCTCTTTACTAATACACTTTCCAGTCTTTCCTCCAATCTCTTATCTATACTCTTCCTTTGGCCTCAAGACTTTCCCTTCTACTCTTGGACTGGCTGAAGCCTAGTCATTCATCCATCCTGAGCTTACATGTCACCTCCTTAGGAAGCTCTTCACTGACCCTCGATGAGGGAGCTCCTGGATGACCCAGCACTTCCCTGATCTTAGTCCTCATCAAACTTCAGATGGTTACTCCTTACACTCCTTTCTTCCGTGCACTCCAGAGGGAGGGTACAGACCACATGTCTGGCTCACCACTGCATTCCAGGGCCTGGCCCATCATTCGATAGATGCCGGGTGGGCATCACGGGCGTGCAGCCTGTGTAGTGGCACAGTGTCTCATGTGCAGAAAGGTGAATTTAATGCTTGGTTTAATGATTTGCTGTCACCATCTTGGAAATTCTTAGTAACGTTGAATAAGAGGCCCTGCATTTTCATTTTGCAGTGGGCCTCACAAATTGTGAGGCCGATCCTACATAGATGAATAAATGAATTAATGGATTAATCTTCACAGTTTGTTGAACCAAGGAAATGAAGATTTCTGAAGTCCTAATTTCAAATAAGAAAAAAATATTTTAGGAAGAGGTTGCAATGTATGTTGCAGATATCGTTATGACCTATTTTGCTACTTTCTACGTATTGTTTGTTCATATGAGAAAAGAGAAGCAGTGCCTGAGAGATGCACATTCTCTGTTTTGTGAGGACTATTTTCACTTCAAGTCACATTTTATTCAACCACAACGTTTATGAATTTACAGAATGATTTACTTTGTCTTGTGCCTGTTTCATTCTAGTCATTGGAAAGATGGGTCTAACTTCATAAAAAAAGAAAGGCAAAGGAGGTGGAAAATTCTGCAAAGAGTGAGTGCTACCTAGATTGTACCTCTTTAGGATGCATGAACATCAGCAGGAATATTCAAATTTGGGTAGTAAAAGTAATATTAGAAAAGAATGAATCTCAAAGGAAAAAGAAGCAAGGTGGGGACATTCCATTCATAAACTCAAGGACACCATTCAAGTCTGGGCTTTCAGCTTTGAGCTTCCAAGGTCTATAAAGGACCTTGTGGTAAGCTTTGTGAAGACAGTGGGGAGCCTTCTAGTTCTTTTATTAAGGGTCTCTCTGAACCTTCACCACCACCTCTAGTAGCCAGTGGCTGCCTTCACTACCTTTGACCAACTGTGGAGAAGGCAGCTCTTTGGAGGAAGGAGGGTGGGAATGTGGATTCCAGCAGAGAGGGGTCTGGAGCTCTTGACCATTCTGAGAAGCTAATTTCTTCTCACTCCTATTGGTCCAGAGGCCCAGCTCCAGGTCTGGCTATGCTGATCACTCGCTGTGTGACCTTAATGATTTCTCGCCTCCAGACCTCAGCTTCCTTATGTGTAAAGCCAGAGGTGGATAAAGGTTTCACATCCCCTCCCACCTATATTTCTAGTACCCCAGGTCTCCACCAAAGGACATTCCCTTCCCTGGCCCTGGGAGTTTGGAACTCACATCCTGATCTCATCCTCTGGGTTCTTCCTCATCAGATCCCCATTTGCCACTTCTTGACCCTCCATTCTTTCTTGGATATGCTGTTGTCTCTGTCCCTGTGTCCTACTGAATACTCTCCCCTCCTCTTCACACTTTCTTGATGTAACGGCCTAATGCCTACTCTTCCTTCAAGAAGATAACTTCCACCCTGCCCAGAGCTCTTTTCAGCTTCAACCTCTACTCCACATTCTACCTAGTCCTGCACTGACTCCCGTGTGTTCTCACAGCCGGTGCTTTCCACCGTTCCAGCTCTCATCACACTGTATCGTTGTTGTCTATTTCCTTGTTAGTTTCCTTCGGGAGTCCCAGAGTTCTTTGAGGGACCAGACCGTGCCTCTTCAACATCTGGCACAGTCAGTGGGACACAATAGGTGTTCAGTCAATGTTTGTAGAATGAATGAATGAATGGAACAATGAAGGAAGGAATGAGACCTCATTATCACCCATTTGTCTTTTAGAAAGCAGTATTGCACTTACCTGGGCCTCCTGGAAACACACTGTCTTAATGAGGGAGGGTCAAGTGGTAGAGGTTTGGGCTGGTGGGGCAAAGAGGTCTCTCTGCCACTCAGCTGGCCCTTCTGCTTGGCCTAGGCCCAGCTGGTCCAGCTCGTAGCACAGTTGTGGGGAGTAGCAACAGGAGGCATCAGGAAGCTCCTCACCCACATTTACTGGACGTTCTCACCCTGTCTTAATGGTATTGGCAGCAGGAAGGAAGGAATGGGAGCCATTATCCCCACTCATTGTAGCTTCTGCCAGGTTGGCACAATTCCTTCCTCAGAGGTACCTAGGAATGTACGTTAGAGACATGATCCTCAGGCTTGGCGAGGAGAGTGATGTAGCTGGTGGAAGTCATGTATTCAACAAACACTCATGGGGCAGGCACTGTGCTGGTGCTGGCACAGGTACGTGAGAACCAGACATAACACCTGGCCTTGAGAAGCTAATAGTCTACTGGGGGAGCCAGACACGGAACAGAAGCACTACAGTGGAATGGCTATTAGGTAACCTTTTTTTTTTCCTCCTTAGGATATAAACAGCTAAAAATCCCAAATCCCTGCTTTTATGGAAATGGAAATGTCAAGCTAATATTCGGAATGTTTTAATTAATCAAGCCCTTCTATGTACATGATCTTTAGCCGTCACAGAAACCTCATGAGTTAAGTATAATTGTCCTCTTTTCAGGTAAGAAAACTGAGGCTTAGAGAAGTTAAGCAATTTGCTTGAAGTTACCTAGCGTTTAGGGGTGTCTTGGGATCAGTACCATTTAGACCATTCTCCTAACTCTACTCCTGGATTTTCCACCCTCCAAAAGCCCTGGTACTCAGGAAGAAGTGCCTAAGGCACTGCTAAGTACCCAAGGTGCTTTTGAAATGATCAAGAAGATTATTAGATTCAATATATTTAAGTCATAAGTATGTGTTTTATTTTCTTGAAAATCAGACACCCATAGAGGGCACGTGACATAAATAAGAGCAGGTCTGGGCATAAGGGTGGGAAGCTCCAGCCTAGGGTGGGGGACTGGTTGGGAGGGAGGTGAGACAAGCTGTAGGGCTCCTTGGGGTATAGGGAGTGACTTGGGTGCTACTCTGGCTGCAGAGGCCAGGCTGGGAGAGGAGGCCGGATGGCCCAGTCATAATGGGGTCAAAGGGCAGTGCATGCTCCAGCCAAGGCTAGACTAGTGTTGGCACCAATTGGCATCAGTGAGTGTAGTCCAGCAATTGGGAGTCAGCCAGGATACCAGACTATGGCCCAGAGCATAGCCAGAGTGCGGCAGCCGAGGTCAAGACCAGATCTGAACACAGACCTGCCTGACCCTTCTCCCCAGCATAGGGTTGACAGCAGTGCTCCAAGGAGCTCCAGGACACCCAGGGTGCTCTGCTTGACTCTGTGACTGAGTTATTAGGTCCCCGGCATTTCCGAGGCCACTGACTTCTTGCCCCAGTCAGAAACAGAGGCATGTCTGGGCCTGCAAGTAGATGGAGCCAATAGGAGAACTAGCCCAGGGTAGGCAAAGGCCAGGGAAAGGAGGAAGGGCCTGGTGGTAAATGTGGTAACTTGCCATTAAGTGGAAGAGTAAATTACTCAGAAGACCACATTCCTCAACCATTCTGAAATGAGTTTACTGTAATTCCAGATAAAAATAAAACTTTCAGAGCTGATACTTAGACACTTGAGTCAAGGTTGGTTTGTTTTTTTCTACAGTTTCAATATAATTCAGCACTTTCACTTTGTGAAGATAGACCTGACCTTTATGTGGTCTGCAGAATGCTGATTCAACATCAGGGTAACCAGTGGTGCAATCATGACATGAAACAAGACTGGTGGTTGTCAGGGTTTTTAAATCTCCTGACTCGGGCTATCCCACGATCTCTTGACACTCTGCCTTTATCAGAAACTAGAGCCCTTGCTGAAGCAGAGGGCTGGGTGTGGTAACATTCATTCGAAACCATTTTTTAAAGGATTTTGTTGTATTTTATAAGGGGTAGAGTGCTGATTTAGCACAGGTCTTTCCTCCTTTCCTATAGTAGTTGGCAGCTGAAGGGCTGATGAAAAAAGAAAAGGGGAAGGAAGAGGAGAGAGAAGAGGGGATGGGGAAGAGGAAGGGCCAGCAAGGAAGGCTCACTTTTCCTTCCTTGGAGATATTGTGTTCATTTCCAAACTGTAACTTGAGATTCTCCTGGAAAAGAAGAAGGCTTGGGTTCTTCTAAATGCTTGTTTGTATGATTTTTCTCTGGCTTGATTTTACGGTTCCTCTGGAATCAAACTGGGAATTGAATTATTCCTCCGGTGAAAAACATCGACAAAATTCCACCCTCTGCTCCAAAACACAGGGCAGCACCCACCCTCTTACCCCTACCATACCGCAAAGCAACAAATTGACGTGTTCGACATACTTATCGTAAATCAAATCTGCTGTGCACACCAGTAAATAGTGCCAGTAAGCCAGGTGTAACCGATTCAGATTTTTCAGCCTTGACTTCCAGTGGCGAGAACAAGTAAGTGCTGACAGCAAAAGGACGAGGCACGGGTGCCGCGCACGTGCCCTTTCAGAAGACGGGGTGCACCGCTGGAGTCTGGGATGAGGGGAGCCTGGAATCAAGGCTGACGCAGTGCTCTTCAGGGACAGGCTCAGCAGAAGCCAGATTGGGTCACACAGCCTCAGGGTGCTCCTGGTAGTTTCTCTGCATTTTCTCTGAAAGAGAGGAGCGAACTCTGGTGCAGATAAAAGGGAAGATGTGAGAAATGATCTGTTTTCTGGCTGGTGGGACCCAAGCCCTGCAGGCAGCCTAAAGCAGCAGCCCCTGATCCAGTTCTTCTCACTTGTTCCTGACTCTCACGGCCCACCTTTTGTCCTTGTTCTGGAAACTCAATTCTTGCCTGAGTCCTTATTGCATTCCTCATGTCGAGCTGTATCCCTGATCGCTGATGGCTGATATTCTTCCTTGATGCTGACCACAGCTGTTGCTTTGGTCCTGCTAGTTTTGCTTCCTCCCTATTCTCCATTTCCGGGCCGTTTCTTCCTTTCCAGCCCCTTGCCCTCCCCGCATCCAGCCTTGGACCTCCCTGAAGCTGAGTCTCTTTAGGAGCAAATATATAGGTCTATCATCGCCAGATCCCTTTACGCATTACCCTTCCGCAGAAGGTTTATCTCGTTTCATTTTCTCCATAAAGAAACTCTTCAGTCTCCTTACACAGCATTTTCCATAGTGCACTCCACCATACAATATGTGAAAATAGAACTCTAAAGTCAAATCATGCAATCTCTATCACTTTCAGATTCTTTTTTCTTTTTCCACATCTTTATTGGAGTATAAATTCTTTACAATGGTGTGTTAGTTTCTGCTGTATAACAAAGTGAATCAACTATACATATACATGTATCTCCATATCTCCTCCCTCTTGCGTCTCCCTCCCACCCTCCCTATCCCTCCCCTCTAGGTGGTCACAAAGCACCGAGCTGATCTCCCTGTGCTATGCGGCTGCTTCCCACTAGCTATCTATTTTACATTTGGTAGTGTATATATGTCCATGCCACTCCCTCACTTCGTCCCAGCTTACCCTTCCCCCTCCCCGTGTCCTCAAGTCCATTCTCTATGTCTGCGTCTTTATTCCTGTCCTGCCACTAGGTTCATCAGTACTGCTTAAATTCCATACATATGTGTTAGCATACGGTATTTGTTTTTCTCTTTCTGACTTACTTCACTCTGTATGACAGACTGTAGGTCCATCCACCTCACTACAAATAACTCAATTTCATTCCTTTTTATGACTGAGTAATATTCCATTGAATATATGTGCCACATCTTCTTTATCAGATTCTTATTAGCATATTACAGACATATTGTTAGTAAAGAAAGTGGTTTTGCTCTGTAAATCTGACTGAGAGTTGTTTTTGCCATTGTGGCTCGCATGGTGCCTGGTGTTCCACAGCACTCACTTTGGGAAACATTGCCCTTCCTGCTGACGGGCAGTGCGGTACAACGGCTGAGTACCTTGCTAGGGGACCACGCTGCCTCTTACTAGAATCACCTTGGGTGAGTTAATCGCATCTTCATCTGTGAAATCAGGCTGATCATAACATATTGCTTTATAAGGACACAATGAGATCATTGAAGCAAGGTGCTCAGAATAGTAACTAGAATATTATACCCACTCAATAAGAGACATTAGTTAGTATTATTTTTCTTATGTTCTGTTGGGCCTCCTCCAGTTCTGCAGTCTGCAATGTCTTCAAGGTGCTCTTTCTTGGCAATAACTAACACCCCAGGGCCAGCCATCCTGTGCAAACATTTCAGATAATTTTCCTACAATTTATGATCTCACATGTGTATACAATAAAGCCTCTTTGCCATATTTTTGCTCACTTCTGCAACCTTGGGAGGTTTTCCTGCACTTTACTTAGTCACTTGAGTTGTGCTTCAATTTAAACAAAATCTCCATGATGGTTGAGGGGAAAAAAATCAGCTTGTGTCTCTCCCACAAAACAGATGGGAAATGATTCAGAACAAGACTGTTTCTAGAGTTACAAATAGTGCCCTTTCTTTTGGGAGAAAGAATGACTTATTTTTTTGTGCCTATGCCAAAGTCTGGGATAAAGTTAAGTTACTGCTTGTTTATTTCTTTTTTCCTATGTTATCTCCAACTGTCTGGCAACTCTGCCCACTCCGAGTGAAGCATACTCTCTCCACCCAGAGGTTGTAGATCAAAGGGATAAAACACCTCTCTTAGAAACAAACAAACAAAAAACAAACAACCCCCTGAAAACCCCCCAGACCTCCCAAACAATAAATTAGAAAAACTACTTTATTCTTAATTACAAAGTGACACATCAATATATTCTCTTACAGATAAGCCTGAAGTCTCCATTGACTATCGACTCAATCTCAGGACACTTAGTTTGCACACACACACACACACACACACACACACACGGCATTATCTTGTGTTTGCTTTTAAGTAAATTGCATACCATTTTATTTTTCAGCCTATAGCCTTTGATTAAAAAACGTCTTTCAGAATGATTTCAGTGATTCATGTGTTAGCCGTTATCATTCACAGCTATAACTTCATCCAGTGAAAATGCACTCCAATTACTAATAATTAATATCATTAATATCTGTGACAACCTTTTCTTATTAGATTGCGTAGGTCAATCATTCTCAAACTCTGTTACGTATTAGACTTACTGGAAAACTTAAAAAAAATCTTAATACCCAGGCTTCACCCAGGGCCAATGAAATCAGAATTTCTGGGGGTGGGCAGAGGCATCAGTAGTTTAAAAGATGACCAGGTAATTCCAATGTGCAGCCAAGTTTGAGGGCCAGAGGCTTAGGAGATGTCTGGATTCTGCCTCCTCAAGCCTGATTCTTGGAGAACTTTCCTCTTCTTCAAATCCATGTTTAGATAGGTTCTTCTTTTTTTTTTTTTTTAAATTAAATTAATTAATTAATTAACTTATGGCTGCATTGGGCCTTTGTTGCTGCGTGCGGGCTTTCTCTAGTTGCGGCAAGCAGGGGCTACCCTTCCTTACGGTGCGCTAGCTTCTCATTGCGGTGGCTTCTCTTGTTGCGGAGCACGGGCTCTAGGCGTGTGGGCTTCAGTAGTCGTGGCTCGTGGGCTCTAGAGCGCAGGCTCAGTAGTTGTGGCGCACAGGCTTAGTTGCTCCACAGCATGTGGGATCTTCCCAGACCAGGGCTCAAACCGGTGTCCCCTGCATTGGCAGGCGGATTCTTAACCACTGTGCCACCAGGTAAGTCCTAGAGAAGCTCTGAATTAGTCATTCATCCAGGCTCCCAGGGATGAAACTTGGCCTACCCAGGCAGATCAGGTGAACCTATTCTCTCGTGGCCACCAACAAAAAGAAAAGTTGAGAAATAGCTTTTTATTGTCATTTCTTCTCTGATAATTTGGAAATATCGTAACAGGTTTCTTCTGAGCCATCAGTAAAAGCTTAGGGAATAATCTGGGATATCTATGGAGGTTTATTCCCCTTTAAAATTTACATATCAAAAGAGATTTGTTTTCCAGAACTCTGGGATAAGTCCACAGAACGCCTCATTTAAATGTTGCTTTGGTGAAAATGCCATGGGTCACAAATAGCACTAAAGCATGGAATTACAGATCCCCAGCTATATAAGCAATGAAGGGTTAATGATGTAAAATGTTATGGAAAGCAGAAGAGTGAAGAGCAAAAGCAAGGACTTAAATTTAGACAGACTCATGTTAAAATATTGGTGCTGCCACTTGATCTGTAACCTTGGTCAAATTACATCATCATCATCATTTTTGAGGTTGTTCTCTCATCTGTAAAATGAGCATACTATTGTCTTCCCCATATATTTGTACTGATGATTGTTGAAAAATTTGCTAAAGTACCAAATAGTTATTGGCACACAGAGGCAGTCAACAGACGCTATCTGATATTTCCATTTCAAAGACTGAAAATAATCCACTATCCAGTTGTTTGTTGGTTTAAACAGAATTTGAATATTGATTCCCCCTCCCCCATATTGGCATTCCACAATTTAAAGAGTGGTGAGATGGTCCACAGGAACAGGAAACAGATTCTTTTTTGAAGCAGAGGGGACTGAACCAGAGATGAAATATTTAAGTATCACCAGTGCTCATTTTGCTTGGTTCTAACATGCACAAATTTCAGTTTACCACAGTTTAGTTAAATAGCACCAGATCTCAGCAACATAGTTTAAATTTCAGTTACTGTGAGCAATTGTGTAAGTACAAGAAATTACAAGATTTGCTGCTAAATCTTTCGCCCACAAATCCCTATATAAATAGCATGTGCAGTATGATTGTGAGCAATCACATCACTTCTTTCAAAGTCTGCTGTGATTGGTCACTGGGCATCTGTTATTAAGTTCATACACAGACAGCAGAGCCTGCAGTTGTGTTGCTTCCTTGTCTCCCAGTGATAAACCCACATGACATTTTACAAACATGGATAGTCGGAAGAAGGAATTGGCCACAGAAATGAAAGGGAAGCAAGAAAACAACAGCAGCAACAAAATAATGCTGGAAGTGAATTCGAATTGCACATAAATAGAAGAAATGGCTGAATCTGAGAGGTTTTAGACATGCAGCCAGAGAAACTTAGTGAAGGGGAACTTAGCAACATAAATGAGGAAAGTGGTTGTGATAAAAAAGATGAAGATTTCCGAGAAATGATGCTGGCAAAAACTAAAGGAATTCTCAGATGTCTTTTACAAGCTTGAAAATGCAAAGGAAGAGGTGTTGGAAGCTCATCCAAACTTAGGAGTATGACAATTTGGAAATTTGGCATAGGAAAAAAGGATTGTTCCCTATCCTAAGTTACATGATGAGAAGACAAGCACCGTTCACACTGCTCTTGATAAGTTTTTGACAAAGAACTAGAACACTTCAATTTTCAATGTCTCTAATATTTTAAATTACCATCTACTAGAACAAACGTTAGTTTTACTATTTTTTTATTTCCCTATACATTTATGGTTGACAGTGTTTTTAATGTTTTGACCAAAAATTTAAATATCACAAAACCAGCATCATTTCTCCTTGATTATTAAGATTGCTCAGCACAGTTTCATCTTGTACGGTCATTTTTATGGTCCCACACTGCCATGCAAAGCCTGCATTTCCAAGCTGTATGAAAGAGAACTTGTAGTTGAGTGAGTGAGATTAAATGCAATCAACAGGAAACTTGGCTCCTCCCTCTGCTACTTCCGGGGAAAGCAAATATGAACATCTGTGCCCCTCCAAAAGCCACATGTGAGAGGAGCCCATGGAAAACTACTTAGATTTTTTCTGAGGCTTAGTCTCTTCCTAAGAATTTCTTTAAGGTCTGTACTGTGAACTATTACATCTGCTTCTGTAGAACCATCAGCTTCTAGAGTTGCAGGCAAGATTTGGTAAGAGTACAAGCATAAAGCACTTGCACTGTGCCTGACATGTAGTATGTGTTCAATAAATTATTATGATTATCAAGAATCTTCTTGTTTGACTTTATGCTGACTGACTGTCCCAGTTTGTCCAGGAACCAGGGGGTTTCTTGGGTACAGGATTTTCAGTGCTGAAACTGGGACAGACCCAGGCAAACCAAGATGGTTGCTTACCCTATTTGACTCTCTAGATCTGGGCCAGACAAAATACTGAAACTATTGCAAGAAATTTTCTTGGGATTTAGGAAGTAATTAGAAGAGAGAAAATTCCCCATGCATAGTTTCTAGATTAGAACTTTAGGGGTAGAAAAGATGTTGGGGCCCATGCTTCAACACCACACAGCAGGGCCTATAATTCCTCCCATGCAGACTCTGTTTTTGAAAGCTTACAAGGGGAGAAAATAAATGACGTATTCAATTGATAAATGTCATGCAGCAATCACTCTGCCAGAGGCTGAGGGAAATACTAGGTAAATGAGACTCATTTCCGACTCTGTAGAAGCTTACATTCTAGAAAGAGAGACCACCAGTTATATGCACCATGAATTACCAAGAAACCACCCTTTACAGAGAACTGACACTGTGCAAGGGGCTTTAGACATGTGATCTCATTTAGTCCTTATGATAACTCCCAAAAGGTAGTATTATGGTTCCATTTTACAGACGAGAAAACTGAGGTTCAGAGAGATTGAGTTGTGCAAAGTCACAAAGCTAGCAGGTGCTGTAATTGATCTCAGGACCCAGGCTGAGAGCATGGGCTCTGGAGTCTGCAAGTCTGTGTTTGAATCCTGATTTCCACTGGCTTGCTACATGACAAATGCCCGTGAGCTGCTGTTTCCTCCTCTGCAAAATGGGACTAATAATAATATCCACTTGTGTGAGCTGTGAAGATTAAATGAGAAATGCACTTAGCATGTGCTTGACATATAGTAAATGTTCAAAAAATATTTATCATTATCACCATTAAACCAAAGCCTGTGTATTTCCTCCATAGCAAAGTGGCCTCTTCCATGTCTTGGCAAATCCTTAGAGGAAGGAGAAATAAATGAACTGCTTCAAGAGTTCAGAAGTGAGGATGACTATTTCAATCTGTGATGATCAATAAAGGCCTCTTGCAATGCTGGAACTTGATCTTCAAGAATGGATAGACTTTTAATAGGTTGAGCTTGGGGCAGGCAGGGGAATATTCCAGGCGGAGGGAAGGATTTTAGCTGAGGCAAAGAATCAGGAAAGCACAATGAGTTTGGGGAATGATAACTACTGATGGTTGGTATATAGGTGTCTTGTAAGGAGCCTGGTGGAGAAAAGGCAGAAAGAGTGAACGCCTCACAAGTCAGGCGATGTTCTAGGAAGCATTACGTGAACGTTTCCTTCATAGGCTGCTTCCACTGTCTTCTCAAAGCTGGTCTCTCAAATGGGCTGAGATCAAGAATTGCTTCACCTGTGCTCGCTCTTGCCTTGGGCTCCTCCCCTTGACCCTGCACATCACTATCTTGCTATCTGTCTTCATGCCTCTCCTGCGGGTGCTGGAACTGTGGTGTTGCATTCTACCTCCTCCAGGGTGTTCTCAGATAAGGTCCCAACTCCTTGCCGGATGCCTGGGATTGGGGGTGGGGCAGAGGCTGAAAGAGAGTCACAATGGACTAGCCCGTCTGGACAAAGACAGGAAAGACAGCGCTTGTTTCCAAGATGAACAAGTTTCAGGTTTCTTGGCTTTTTCTAGAGGATTAGATCAAATCAAAACAAAACACAATACAGCAGCCTGTGGCATGTATTGGAGGCACGTATTTCTCAGAAGGTTTATTTCTGAAAAGACGGTCCTGAGCCCTCAGAGGAAATTTAGAAGGATGAGCTTTTATTTCTAGAAGGAGAGGATTACATGGAGGGAAATCTCTGGAAAGGATAGAAGAAAAGGAACAAATCCAGTGTTATGACCTGGAGAATAATAACTGCCTTTTCCAATAGCGTAGGCAGCAGGAGGTTGTTCGGCATGCAGGGTGTTATGGTCTGGATTTTGTTCCCCCCCCCAGATTCATATGCTGAAAATGTGACTGTATTTGGAGACAGGGTCTTTAAAGAGGGAATTAAAGTTAAATGAGGTCAGGCTTCCCTGGTGGTGCAGTGGTTAAGAATCCACCTGCCAATGCAAGGGACGCGGGTTCGAGCCCTGGACTGGGAAGATCCCACATGCCACGGAGCAACTAAGCCCGTGCACCACAACTACTGAGCCTGCGCTCTAGAGCCCACAAGCCACAACTACTGAGCCTGCGTGCCACAACTACTGAAGCCCACGCCCCTAGAGCCCGTGCTCCGCAACAAGAGAAGCCATGACAATGACAGGCCCACGCACTTCAACGAAGAGTAGCCCCCGCTCACTGCAACTAGAGAAAGCCCGTGCACAGCAACGAAGACCCAACACAGCCAAATAAATAAATAAATTTATATATAAAAAAAAAAGTTAAATGAGGTCATCCGAGTGGCCCCTAATTCATATTAGGACACAGACACATAGAGAGGAAAACTATGTAAAGGTGAAGGGAGAGAAGGCCATCTACAAGTCAAGGAGAGAGAGGTCTCAGAAAAAAACCAACTCTCATGACACTTTGGTCTTCTATTCTCCAGAACATTAAGAAAATAAAGTTCTGTCATTTAAGCCATCCAGCCTGTGGTCCGTTACAGCGGCACCAGCAAACAAATACAGAGGGCGAGTGAATACTATTAGCTCTGTTCCGATAGCATTTGTCTATTTGTCGATTCTTTTTCATTTCGCTATAATATGCTCCTAAAAGGCCACACACTTCAAGGATTTATGTTTATTTTTCAGGATGCTGTCAAAGGTACAAATGAAGAAAATGAATTCCCTCCACCCGATGGATCCTAGAGACCTGCGTACCTGGATGTGGCTCCTCCAGTGGCGGCCTTGAAGCAGGTGCCCCAAAGCGAGCCACGGAGATATCACGGAGGACCCTGAGGGGAGCGGGCAGAGGGTGGGTCTATCACACAGCCAACAGTAAACCACTTAGCCAATAACCCTTTAAGGTTTCTGACCCTTTAGGCCTCCTCCCCTGGTCTTCCTCTCAACCCCTTCCTCAAGCCGTCCCTGGACCTCCCCTGCGTTTATGCAGCGTGATTCAGCTCTGCCTAGCTGTGCCCATCCAAGGGCTCCGCCTCTCCACTCGCTTACCGAAGCCTTGACTTGACAAAAGTGGGTCTTTCCTAGGAGCTTCTTCCACTGCCGAGGAAACCATGGTCCTTTTCTGTACATGCGTCTCCTGCTGGGCTAAGATTTGCCACCTTTGACTCACCGATCAGACTTTCCTCTGTAAGAAGTGCGGGAAGAGAAAACGAGACACAAGACCCAGCTCCACCTGGACGTGAAGGGGTGCCTGGCTGGCCAGGCTGGGGTGGGAGGCGCTCAGGCAGGAAGCACGGCGACCCTTCTGGAAGCTGAACAACTGGGCTGAATAAGGAAGCAGCGTATCAAGAGGGGTCCAGCCAGGGAAAGGAGAGGGGAGGTTGGCCTTGGATCTGAGGAGGGAAGAGCAAGTTTAAAGACCCTGCGGCGGATGCGGCTGCAGTCAACGTGAGAGGAGGAGAGTTAGCACAGGGGCAGCAGAGGAGGGGTGAGGCAAATGTTAGGGAGGGGTGCCGGTCAGACAGAATAATGTGGGGACTCAGAAAGACTAGGTTATTCATGACTAGCATTAGCATCGTTTTGTTGTATTATCTATCTTACCCATAATTTTTACAAATTGCATATTTTATATATATCCTGCCCAATCTCTGATAGCAGGGTTTGGAGAGATTATCATTTTCTACTACATTATATATTTCCATAATGTTTGATTTTGTATATTTTGGTATTGTTAACAATTAGATAAATGGTATTTTAAAAATATAAGAAAAAAATAATGCTGAGAGGAATAAAGGGTAGAAGAACAAGAGCCAGTGAAAGAACTGGTGAAAGAGCATCCAAGGTAAGAAAATAGTCAGCATAGGGTTCTAGAAGCCAAGAGTTTAAAAAGGAGGAGGTAGCCTTCAGGCGCAACAGAATGAAAGCTGAGAAGAGGCAACTTTGGGACAATTAGAAGGGCATTGGTGACCCAGAAAAAATAATTTCTGTGCATTTACAGAAGCTAGACACAGTAAATGAGACCCAAATAAGTGGAAAAAAGGTAAAGGCAGATTTAGAGTACATTTTTCAAGGCCTTAGTGAGAATGGGAATCTCTGGGATATAACAATTTTTTTAATTGTAAAATCATCAAATAAACCATTTTATGTACCATTTGTTACACTGTTTGCAATTCCTAAATTTTGGATTTAGGAATTAAATCCTTTTAAAATAAAGATATAAGATAAAAACACACACACACAAAAAAGACCCTGCAGCAGGAGCAAAAGCTGGTGTGCCGAGGGCAGGGCGGGGCCGGGGGGCGGGACTGTGGAGAGCGGGCGGGGCGGGCAGGGGCGGCCCACAGACAGCTTCACTCCCAGCGTCCGAACCTCAGAGGCCTGAGGCGCACTCCTCGCCTCCCATCCCTAAACCCAAAGAGGTGCCTCGGAACCACATCGCTCACTTGTGTCCCCTGCGACAACCCTCTCCACCAGCCTTCGCTTCCTCTTCCCGAGTGAATCTGGGAGCCTCCCTGTTCCCTGGTGAGGTGTTTTTTTGTTTGTTTTTTCTGTTTTGCTATAAACACTCCTTTAGGCCTGATTTTCAAAACTCTGTTTACACAGCTAGGAGTAGCTGCGAAGTCTTTCGATTCTGTCACAGAGGGGTCTCTGGCCTTTCTGTTGCTGCGAGGCCAGAGACTTGCCATATGGAAGCCAGCCTCTCACCGCACCAGCGTGTGCTTGTTTGAGGGCCAGCGGGCGTTCACCACAGAGAGGCTTCTGTGGCTTTGAGGCCTCGCATAGTCCCTAATACCAGAACCTTGCAAACTTTCCACTAATTTGTTGCTTCTCCACCCTGGGGTTGCCAACCGGGTCTGCAGCGTGTCTGCTGCGTAGTCAGCCTACAGCTCGAGGTCTCCTCTGCAGGCCTTGGCTGGTTCTCTCCCGAGGTGTCCATAGCCTCGGGCAGTGCTTGCTGGACCGTCAGCCCCTCAGAAGGCCTCCAGGCCCCAGGTAAACCCGCAGCAGCAGGTGAGGCTGGGCTCAGGAGTGCAGTTCATCTCTGCACTGGCTCTCCTGTCACCTTCTGGGACAGAATCCCAGTTCTCAAGGACTAAGGGGCCTCCAGCAAGGCCAGCTTCCACGCTATCCATTCGCCTGGGATTTTATGGTGCCAGCCTGACGTCCTCTCTCTCCAGCAGTCAGGTTGAGGGTGCCCACGTCAGTCTCTTCTCAGAGGATGGTTTAATGTGAGCGAAGACTGGCTCCTCTGCCCTGAAGATCCTGGGTGGGACTGAGAACCATAGCCCATGTTTCTCACAGGAAGCCCGGTTTCACCCCAAGCCAACCACAAATTTTGTCAATACATTTTCATATCTCCAAAATGAAACACAGAGTAATGTGTAAAGCTATAGAGTAATGTAGATTGCATGGAGAGTTTAACGAGGAGGAGGCGAAAAGGACTTACATGACACACAGTGTAGCAAATAACAAAACTCTCTGTTGACCACTTTGGTTTTCCACACCTCCAGCCGATTAAGTCCCTCCTCAACCAACAGCTGCTTGGTCTCCCACTCCCCAACGCCCCAGTTGTCTCTCTGAACCCTTTTTTAAAAAATTTTTATTTTTTTTGGCTGCATTGGGTCTCTGTTGCTGCGTGCGGGCTTTCTCTAGTTGTGGCGAGCGGGGGCTACTCTTCATTGTGGTGCGCAGGCTTCTCTTTGCAGTGGTTTCTCTTTGTTGGGGAGCACGGGCTCTAGGCGCGTGGGCTTCAGTAGTTGTGGCACGCGGGCTCAGTAGTTGTGGCTTGCGGGCTCTAGAGCGCAGGCTCATTAGTTGTGGCGCACGGGCTTAGTTGTTCCGCGGCATGTGGGATCTTCCCGGACCAGGGCTCGAACCCGCGTCCCCTGCATTGGCAGGCAGACTCTCAACCACTGCACCACCAGGGAAGCCCCTGAACCCATTTTTCACATTTATATTATGCAGTTGTTTGATGGAGTGTCCCATAAATGCCAGTGAGGTCAAATTTCTGGTAGTGCTGTTCAAATCTTCTGTAGTCTTACTAGAGTCATTTTCAAGTTATCTTTTGCTCCCTCTACCCACACTGTTGTCTCTGTTTCTTCTGAGTTCCTCTTCCATTTGTTTATTTGGTTGTTTGGGTTTGGTCTCTGTCTTTCATGTTAATTTTCCTCAAATGTCTGATGATCCTTGGATGTCCATTTATAGTTAAGAGTGAGGCACTAACAAGGTGATGAAAGCTCTGTGTTTGCACAGGATTTGTTGATCTGTGGGTTATAAGGTGATTAAATGGGACTCAAATTGGGGGACTCATAAATGCCTGTATTTCTGAGTCTTTTTTATTCCAAGTTGTATTTCTCTGGAGAAGAATTCTGTGGGGTCAAGAGGGGGAAGGCATAGGAACCTCACTGTTCAGGGAACACATAACCCCCTTGACTTCAACAAGGAGCTCCCCACTTGCCCTCCTCTGTCCACAGAAAATTCCAGTTTGGTTTCTCTGAGAATAAACCCAGTGGGAGAAGGGCAGCTGCCTCACTCTTCTGGGTGAAGGTAGGAATCTACCTGTATCTGATTATCCTTCATTAAGGTTTTGAACCAGTCCTGATATTTCCAGACCTGCCTGTCCCTGCATGGTTGCAAACTGGGCTTCCAGTTACTGAGTCTTTCCAGGGTGCTGTGATTTGAATGGGCTTGCTGTTATTGGCACCATCCCCTGACCCCAAGAGAGTTAGGTTTCAGCTTTCTTCACTTTTTCACTTTCTTCATTTTTAAAAAAATTGGATGTCTAGCAAATAAATTTATCAATGGATGATGGAGAGAGAAGAGAAAAGGGGGTTTTGAAAGGTTTACAAAGGAAATGGCATTTTGATTGGGTCTTGAAGAATCAGTGGATTTTGGCTATTGTAAGACTGGCCGGGGTATTAGGATGTAGGGAAGAAAATTCTAAGTCAAAGAAATTACATGAACAAGTGAGGAGCAAAGTGATTTAGGTTGAATGATTTCTTTACTAAGGCAGTCATCAGCTTCACCATCTGCTTTCCATATGCAAAATTTGGACAGCTCTGGCCCACTTTTGTCTCTTCTCCTGAACTTTGGTCTCCTTCCATTTTTGATCTTTCTAAATACCTTTACTGTCAATTTAATGGGGCTTGGCGGTAGGGCAGTAATAAATACATTTGTTTAATCCAGGGTTTCTCAGCCTCAGCACTGTTGATATTTGGGGCCAGATGGTTCTTTGTTGGAGGGAAAGGGCTTCCCTGTGCATTGAAGAGGTTTAGCAGCATCCCTGGATGCCAGCGCCTCCCACCCCGCCCCGTTGTGATAACCAAAAATGTCTCCAGCCTTGCTAAGTGTCCCTTATGGGGGGCAGGGCGAGGAGGTGAAAGATTGTCCAGTTAACCATTGGTTTAATCCATAGTTTTTATTGTATGTCTAGAAAAATAGATTTATGAGTGAATGATGGTGAGAGGGAAGAACAGGGGTTCTGGAAGGCTTACTAAATGCATTTGACAGGGTCTTGACGAATCAGTTGGATTTTGATTGGCTAGAGTGTTAGAATGCAGGGAAGGAAATTCTAGGTCAAAGAAACTACATGAACAATGGGAGCAAAGTGATTCAGGTTACATGGTTTTCTATAATCTCAGTGTAAGTACCCATGGTGGGGAAAGGGCTGCAAAAGTGAGAGGCAGTTTATGAAGGCTTTGACTGCAAACAAATGGAACCTGGCCCTTATCCTGCAGGGATGTGATCACATCTTTGACCAATAACTCGAACTTTAGAAAATGAGACCTGAGGACTGGGAGATGAGTTAGGTGTTTAGGGCAATAGTCAGGGATGTCGAGGCCTGACTGGGGCAGTGGAAAGTGGAACTAGAATCTTCAAGTGTCTTCATTTTCGTGATAATTAATAATAATTAAAGGGACTGAAGGGGAGCCGGATCCTGAGCTCACTATATATTTGCAGATTAAAAGAAAAACTGTGTCTTCCTTCAAGGAAAGTACCTTAACTGGTGGGAATTTCATGGGGTGGATACGCTAACAACCACACCCATGAAACAGCAGCCTGCTTTATTGGTGTGTTGTCAGCCCAGGGTCCAATTATAGTAATTGCCTATCACAAATGGCATTGATGCTTGAGGTTAAAAAGGGAACTAATACTTCCTAATGAAGACTGTTTAAATTTGCATTTGAAGGCAAGGTGATCTACAGAAAAGCCAAAATGCTTTCAGAGGGAACATCACCACTGCCACCCTTGACGCCTCGGTTCCTAATCTTAGTAAGAGAAACGGAACTACCCTTTTATCTCAGGTCTGCTTGGAAGATCAAGCCAATTTGGCTTTCTGACAGCTGCTGCTATTTTTTTTTTTTAAGGTAATTGTAGAAACTGTCTTTGAATAATTTTGTTTTACAAGTAACAAATTCATTAAAAGCAAAAAAGAGAGTGAGAAGAAACTGTTCAGAGATCCTGGAATTTGGTGGGTTAGAGAAGAAATATTTATAGAGGTAGACTTCCTAGAGGTAAAACTGTAAGTGAACAATTGGGACAGCAGTCGTCTTTCCTGGGGACAGGGGAGGTGCCCTGACCACACCGCTCCAGCTACCCTCCCCACTTTCAGTTTCTCCTTCCTATCCTGCCCTCCTCATTAATGAAATGATGGGGAAGTTTTGGTGTAAAGTGAATACTTCCTGATTTGACTAAAATCAGAAAAAAGTACAAAAAGGAGATATGGTTTTGAGAGCAAAGGGAAATTGACTAAATGTGAAATCTTTGGTGACTATATTAACCTGGGAACCTCCATGGGGAACTTCATGCTGCTGACGGTTTTTGGGGACACAAAGTACCGAGATTCTCACATCTCACAATGGACTGAGGAATCAGGCCTGATTTAAGTGTCTCTGTGTGATACCTTCACCTTAGATTTTATTTTCAGGCCTGGCTTCCCACTGGAAAGCGTGTCACACAACTGACTGCTACAGAGTTAGAAAGTTGTTCTATCAATAGAGAAAGTCACAATGAAGTTTGAAGATTCTGGAGGCATAAATACTGCTAACAGTGACTTGCTGCTTCAGAGGAGCTCCCCATGTTTAAGGAAGATGGTGATTCAGACTATTATGGGGCATTAAAGACTGGAGGGGTTAAGGGTATCTGCATTACATATATTATTATAGTCCAAATTCTAACTATGCTACTTATTTTTAAGCTGTGGTCATGGGGGTGATCAATGTAGGAAGAAGATACAACTTATTACTTAATCTGTCTTCTTATTCAACAAGTATCTATTGCATGTCTACTGTGCTATCTGGAGCAGATAGTCACACAAAGCAGAAGGCACTGTAGCGTTCCCCTGGGGGGACACAGGGTCTGCAGACTCTGGACTTCTGTGGCCATCTCAGTGAGTGCCAGCAACTCAGGGGTGGCCCACCCTTCTGCCTCCTCTGTGCTGGGACTGTGTTCCAGGGAACATCCTCAGGTGTGCTAGGCATGGCTGCCAGCACAGTTTGTGGTGGTCCCTGGCCAGACTGGGAGAGGCAGCAGGAACACACAAAGCTGAGGGGACCCGCCCAGGGGAGTGACTTGGGAAGCACTTACCGTAATACCTCTCCTTTCCTGCTACAGGCCTTAATTCCTTACCTACACCTCTGATGGGGTTGGGAGCAAGGGCACTCATCTTTATTTGGCAACACTACCTGACTGATAAGGGGCTGTTTCCTCTCTATTGATTCCAAGCAGTGTACATGTTTTGCTACAGAGATGTTGATGTGTTTGATTATGTGGGCTCCACCCAATCCCACCAGGTGTGAAAATGTATGATGTGCACGCCAGGTTTCTGCGCTGGATGCTTTTTGTTTGTCCAGATCCACTCTCCTTCCTTCTCCACTTTGCTCTGGCCCCTGGGAGGCAAGCCATGTGGGTACTTCAGTGGACACCTCCTGCCCTCCAGCCTCCTGGTCAGGATCAGCCAATGGGAGACACCAGCTGAGATCAGAGAGCAGGAGGAGAGGGAGATGGGGTATCTATTCCCCTGGCTGCCCTGCTGCTGGGCCAAGAGGTGGCAGTGGCCCAGGTCCTCTATGAAAGGCCACAGCTCTGGTCAGACAGCCTCTCCTAGAGCTGCAGTTATAGATAGTCCTGTCTGGGTTCCTGTAACCACCACCCTTCCCCTAGCCTATCAGGCCTATGAATTACTAATGTGCTGGGATACTTAAAATATAAGATACAATGACAGGACATAAGGCATCATCTGAAAACTACCTAGGTTGTTGAAATGGTGGAATAAGAGGAATTATGGCTTGGAACGTGGAGTGAACCTTATTGGCTCAGGAGAAAAAGGGAAGGAAGAAGCAGAGAACCAATTAAGTTCAGAGAATGGTCATTCACTGAGCATCTGTTGTGAGCCAAGTTCATTCACATTTATCATCTTGCTTAATTCAACCAACAGTCCTGTGAGATCTGTTATTATTCCTATTAGAGATTAGGGACTTGGCTGTGGTTACATAGTAACCCCTGCTAGTTAACCCCTCTTGACCGTAGGCCTCAAGAGGGGATGAAAATTGGTGCTTCTGTCCCAGGCACCTCCTAAGAATAGGTTGCCCCTTCCTGGCACTGTTGGACTAGGAGTAAAGGGTATAGGAAAAGGGAGGCTGGGATGTCACAGCGATGGATTCCAGATATCAGAGCCTTTCCTACTTTGGCAAAGGGTGAGCCAGCAGGAAGTGGCCCAGGTTCCAGAACTAAGGGAGGAATCACCTCTGGGAAGGGTGAAAAGTTGCACCAAAAGCCACCCTCAAGTACATGGATGTAAAGTCTCCTCTAAGCGCACCCTGCTTACTTTTAACCATATCAGAAATAAGAGGGGACGTCTTCAGGTTCTTTCGTTTAATGGAAACCATGAATGTGAATAGCTCACAGAGACCGTTGGCCCTATTAATACCTAGGAATGCCACACAAACTTTATTTTATAGAAGCTTCATACTAAGAGGGTCTTTTAATTAGACACTGTTATTCTTTAGAATCAAAAAGTCAAAAAGTGGTCCTCTGTTTTAAAGAAGAAATTACAAATACTTGTCCCATTAAGAATTACTGTTCATCTGATAATAGCACCTAGAATGATAACTGCATGGTGGATAAGAACATGGCTTTAGCATCAGGCAGAACTGGGTTCAAATTCCAGCTCAGCTTTGAAATAAGTTGGGGTATAGGTTGGCTATATAAAAGAAATCCAAATAAGAGAGGTTTCAACAAGAGAGAAGTCTATTTTTTCCATTACTTAATAGTCTGAGGTAGGTGGCCCAGGAATGGTATAGCTGGTCTGTGCTATGAGACTGTCAGGAGCCAGGATCCTTAAACCTTATTTCACCATCTATAGGATGATGCCTACAACCGTAAGGCCCAAAATGTCTCACTACTTCAACATTTCAAGCAGCAGGATGGTGGAAGAGGAGAGAACGGGGAAGCCCCTTCCCTTTAAAGGTAAGTCCAGGAAGTTACCCATACTGTACTGTACCATTTCCCCTCATAGCCCATTGGCCAGATCTCAGTCTGTGTCTGTAACCAGCTGCAAGGGAGGCTGGGAAATGAAGTCTTTGTTCTAAAAGGTTACGTGTTCAGAAAATCAGAGGTATGATCACTATGGGACCAGCTGTGTGACGTTGGGCTAATTAACTTCTGTGTCTCCATTTCTGTATCTGTACAATGGGAATAATAAAAGCTTACCTCGCAGAGTTGATGTGATGATTAAAGAGGAATGTATTTAAGCACTTAATAAAGCTAGCTATGATTATTACTGGCTTCCTGAGGCCAGGAGCAGTTACAGCACCATCCACCCAGCTTGCCAGGATCCTGACCTTGCCACTTCTTTGCAGTGGAAACTCATGTTTGAATCTTCTAAAGACCTTTCTGGTTAGGGTTCAGTGACCAAAACAATTACCTTCCAACAATGATAAACAAAGGTACATTCCGCATGATTCCTAGGAGAAAAGGGGTTGGCAGTGGCTATGATTTCTTTCCCCTGTTTACTAGCTCACAGAGGACCATGGACGAGGGGTGGGGGGTGGAGGTGTGGAGCAGAGTTTGGTTCCATCTTCTGCGGCCCAGCCATGCCCAAAGCTTACCTTTCATCTCCCAAACCCAGCAATCCAGTTTCCAGCTGAAGTATGCCGACTCCTCACGCAGTCCTCTTGCTTCCATTCTCATGGCCTGGCCCCCGGCCAACCCACCACAGAGCCAGCCACATTTAGCTGAAGTTGACAATGAATTATTATTAGAAAATAGTTTTTACCAGATTGCCTTTTGCTGGCTTTGTTTCAAGAGGCTGGATAATGATGCAGGTGCTAAATCAGATGGGAGGGAGAAGCTTCTTCCTTCCAGAAGAAGTATCACCTAGAACCTTGTTGGAGAATACACTCACGCTATGACATGGCTAATCCATTTTAAAAGACCCTGTCAAATATCCGGAGTTAAGAAAAGCTACCCAAACCTCTCTGAGGGATAATTGGTGCTGTGGCTTATAAAATACCAGCTCTTCCTTACACGTGACCCAAAAGGCGCTCCTGTTTTCAGGTAGCCACAGTTTTGCTGAACATCCTCAGTTCAAGGTCTGCAATCATTTGTTGCAGACCACTCTGTGCCAAGCTCTTCCATAGCCCTTGGGGCTCCCGCCTTCTGGGGTGGCAGGGGTACTGTCAGCCTGCTTTGTTGATGAGCAACCTGACCACTTAGGACAGTTCAACCTCAGACTTCTGTGGTCATTCTTACTGCATTTCAGGACGTTGTTGACTTGCCCCGTTCCTCCCCATGGAAAGAATTATCTCCTTAACTTCATCACTACATCTGGCAGCAAAGACTGAGAGCCTAGGGCAGTTGAAAACATGCCTGTATTTTCAGTCCACAGGGGTTGAAGTTCTTCTTGGCTGTAAATCATCAAAGAATTCCTCAGCTGCAATGGTTCCATTGTTAACACACAGAGATGCTTGTGAAAGATGTTATAAGTCAATAGCTTTTCTTATTTCCATCCTTCCCTCCCTCCCTTCCTCCCTCCTTCCCTCCCTTCTTTTATTCCTTCCTTCCCTCCCTCCCTTCCTTCTTTCCTTCCTTCCATTTCCCCACTTTTTCTTTGCTCTCCTTTTTTGGGGTGCATATAAATCACTGCGATTGCAATAAACAGTCTAGATTGGGGTTTCAGTGAACTAAGGTTTATGCATCATAGCTAATCACTAGTTTGTCCTCACTACAGTAAACTTACTTGATGCCCTCTGCACAGTTAAGGGAACCAAAATAAATTCAACTCCACAGTCTGGTTATCCACAACGAGGACCAATCCCTTGATACGCATCACTTACAATAAAAACTTTGGTTTTTCAAATTGATTCAATGTCCCTCAATTCCATCTGGATAATAGAAGTTGTAATGTAAAACAAAAGCAACTCTTTTTTCTGCATAGAATAAGGGCCATGTGTGGAATTGAAACCACTCCTTTTCAAAGTAGATTATTTTCCAACAGCTTGGGCAATCCCCATTTGTGATAGCAAGGAAAGCTTGCAAAAGGCAGCAAAGAGTCCCTGCATACCCCACCCCCAATCCAATCCTTTAATCTTTTTATGTTGATTCTTTGCCACTTAGACCTAAGGAAATAACTTGGCTTAAAGATAATAGCTATTCATCACCATAACCTGTTGCTAGGTGTGGTTTCAAGACAACTTTTATTTTTCAATATATGTCCTTTGATAATAAAATAACATGACCCTTCTAGTAATTAGTAACGCTTTTCAACAATCACTTTCACAAAGGAATTGGCATAATTCTGCAAGTACAGTTATGTTTCATATTAGTATTTGTACATAGATACAGGGAGGATCTTATAGACATGCAGAAATACACCCTTAACAACATAGAAACCAATAAAACCCCAATTGGAAAGATTCTCATTCTCCTGTTAGATTCAAAAGCAAAAGCCTAGAAAAAGGCATTCTGTATTTTTAATTGTTTGCTTATTAAAGAAAAAGGTCTTATTTCTTCAAAGAAATATAAAACAGAACATAAAGATTCTGGGTAACTTTACTCACGGAAATTGGCTTCAACTACTTTCTTCTTTATTCTAGACAAAAAGACCATTTTCTTTTTCTTTTTTTTTTTTTGAATTTTTGAATTTTATTTTGTTTATTTTTTTATACAGCAGATTCTTATTAGTCATCAATTTTATACACATCAGTGTATACATGTCAATCCCAATCGCCCAACTCAGCACACCACCATGACCACGCCCCTGCGGCTTTCCCCCCTTGGTGTCCATATGTTTGTTCTCTACATCTGTGTCTCAACTTCTGCCCTGGAAAACTGGTTCATCTGTACCATTTTTCTAGGTTCCACATACATGCGTTAATATATGATATTTGTGTTTCTCTTTCTGACTTACTTCACTCTGTATGACAGTCTGTAGATCCATCCACGTCTCAACAAATGACTCAATTTCGTTCCTTTTTATGGCTGAGTAATATTCCATTGTATATATGTACCACTTCTTCTTTATCCATTTGTCTGTCGATGGGCATTTAGGTTGCTTCCATGACGTGGCTGTTGTAAATAGTGCTGCAATGAACATTGGGGTGCATCTGTCTTTTTGAATTATGGTTTTCTCTGGGTATATGCCCAGTAGTGGGATTGCTGGGTCATATGGTAGTTCTATTTTTAGTTCTTTAAGGAACCTCCATACTGTTCTCCATAGTGGCTGTATCAATTTACATTCCCACCAACAGTGCAAGAGGGTTCCCTTTTCTCCACACCCTCTCCAGCATTTGTTGTTTGTAGATTTTCTGATGATGCCCATTCTAACTGGTGTGAGGTGATACCTCATTGTAGTTTTGATTTACATTTCTCTAATAATTAGTGATGTTGAGCAGCTTTTCATGTGCTTCTTGGCCATCTGTATGTCTTCTTTGGAGAAATATCTATTTAGGTCTTCTGCCCATTTTTGGATTGGGTTGTTTGTTTCTTTAATATTGAGCTGCATGAGCTGTTTATATATTTTGGAGATTCCTTTGTCCTTTGATTCGTTTGCAAATATTTTCTCCCATTCTGAGGGCTGTCTTTTCGTCTTGTTTATGGTTTCCTTTGCTGTGCAAAAGCTTTGAAGTTTCATTAGGTCCCATTTCTTTATTTTTGTTTTTATTTCCATTACTCTAGGAGGTGGATCAGAAAAGATCTTGCTGTGATTTATGTCAAAGAGTGTTCTTCCTATGTTTTCCTCTAAGAGTTTTATACTGTCCAGTCTTACATTTAGGTCTCGAATCCATTTTGAGTTTATTTTTGTGTATGGTGTTAGGGAGTGTTCTAATTTCATTCTTTTACATGTAGCTGTCCAGTTTTCCCAGCACCACTTATTGAAGAGACTGTCTTTTCTCCATTGTATATCCTTGCCTCCCTTGTCATAGATTAGTTGACCATAGGTGCGTGGGTTTATCTCTGGGATTTCTATCTTGTTCCATTGATCTATGCTTCTGTTTTTGTGCCAGTACCATATTGTCTTGATTACTGTAGCTTTGTAATATAGTCTGAAGTCAGGGAGCCTGATTCCTCCAGCTCCGTTTTTTTCCCTCAAGACTGCTTTGGCTATTCGGGGTCTTATGTGTCTCCATACAAATTTTAAGATTTTTTGTTCTAGTTCTGTAAAAAATGCCATTGGTAATTTGATAGGGATTGCATTGACTCTGTAGATTGCTTTGGGTATTATAGTCATTTTCACAATATTGATTCTTCCAATCCAAGAACATGGTATATCTCTCCATTTGTTGGTATCATCTTTAATTTCTTTCATCAGTGTCTTATAGTTTTCTGCATACAGGTCTTTTGTCTCCCTAGGTAGGTTTATTCCTAGATATTTTATTCTTTTTGTTGTAACGGTAAATGGGAGTGTTTCCTTAATTTCTCTTTCAGATTTTTCATCATTGGTGTATAGGAATGCAAGAGATTTCTGTGCATTACTTTTGTATCCTGCAACTTTACCAAATTCATTGATTAGCTCTAGCAGTTTTCTGGTGGCATTTTTAGGATTCTCTATGTATAGTATCATGTCATCTGCAAACAGTAACAGTTTTACTTCTTCTTTTCCAATTTGTATTCCTTTTATTTCTTTTTCTTCTCTGATTGCCGTGGCTAGGACTTCCAAAACTATGTTAAATAATAGTGGTGAGAGTGGACATCCTTGTCTCATTCCTGATCTTAGAGGAAATGCTTTCAGTTTTTCACCATTGAGAATGATGTTTGCTGTGGGTTTGTTGTTTATGGCCTTTATTATGTTGAGGTAGGTTCCCTCTATGCCCACTTTCTGGAGAGTTTTTATCATAAATGGGTGTTGAATTTTGTCAAAAGCTTTTTCTGCATCTATTGAGATGATCATATGGTTTTTATTCTTCAATTTATTAATACGGTGTATCACATTGATTGATTTGCATATATTGAAGAATCCTTGCATCCCTGGGATAAATCCCACTTGATCATGGTGTATGATCCTTTTAATGTGTTGTTGGATTCTGTTTGCTAGTATTTTGTTGAGGATTTTTGTATCTATATTCATCAGTCATATTGGTCTGTAATTTTCTTTTTTTTGTAGTATCTTTGTCTGGTTTTGGTATCAGGGTGATGGTGGCCTCATAGAATGAGTTTGGGAGTGTTCCTTCCTCTGCAATTTTTTGAAAGATTTTGAGAAGGATGGGTGTTAGCTCTTCTCTAAATGTTTGATAGAATTCACCTGTGAAGCCATCTGGTCCTGGACTTTTGTTTGTTGGAAGAGTTTTAATCACAGTTTCAATTTCATTACTTGTGATTGGTGTGTTCATATTTTCTATATCTTCCCGGTTCAGTCTTGGAAGGTTATACCTTTCTAAGAATTTGTCCATTTCTTCCAGGTTGTCCATTTTATTGGCATAGAGTTGCTTGTAGTAGTCTCTTAGGATGCTTTGTATTTCTGCGGTGTCTGTTGTAACTTCTCCTTTTTCATTTCTAATTTTATTGATTTGAGTTCTCTTCCTCTTTTTCTTGATGAGTCTGGCTAATGGTTTATCAATGTTGTTTATCTTCTCAAAGAACCAGCTTTTAGTTTTAGTGATCTTTGCTATTGTTTTCTTTGTTTCTATTTCATTTATTTCTGCTCTGATCTTTATGATTTCTTTCCTTCTGCTAACTTTGGGTTTTGTTTGTTCTTCTTTCTCTAGTTCCTTTAGGTGTAAGGTTAGATTGTTTATTTGAGATTTTTCTTGTTTCTTGAGGTAGGCTTGTATGGCTATAAACTTCCCTCTTAGAACTGCTTTTGCTGCATCCCATAGGTTTTGGATCGTCGTGTTTTCATTTTCATTTGTCTCTAGGTATTTTTTGATTTCCTCTTTGATTTCTTCAGTGATCTCTTGGTTATTTAGTCACGTATTGTTTAGCCTCCATGTGTTTGTGTTTTTTACGTCTTTTTTCCTGTAATTCATTTCTAATCTCATAGCATTGTGGTTAGAAAAGATGCTTGATATGATTTCAATTTTCTTAAATTTACTGAGGCTTGATTTGTGACCCAAGATGTGATCTATCCTGGAGAATGTTCTGTGCGCACTTGAGAAGAAAGTGTAATCTGTTTTTGGATGGAATGTCCTATAAATATCAATTAAATCTACCTGGTCTATTGTGTCATTTAAAGCTTCTGTTTCCTTATTTATTTTCATTTTGGATGGTCTGTCCATTGGTGTAAGTGAGGTGTTAAAGTCCCCCAGTATTATTGTGTTACTGTCGATTTCCTCTTTTATAGCTGTTAGCAGTTGCATTATGTATTGAGGTGCTCCTATGTTGGGTGCATATATATTTATAATTGTTATATCTTCTTCTTGAATTGATCCCTTGATCATTATGTAGTATCCTTCCTTGTCTCTTGTAACATTCTTTATTTTAAAGTCTATTTTATCTGATATGAGTATTGCTACTCCAGCTTTCTTTTGATTTCCATTTGCATGGAATATCTTTTTCCATCCCCTCACTTTCAGTATGTATGTGTCCCTAGGTCTGAAGTGGGTCTCTTGTAGACAGCATATATATGGAAAAGACCATTTTTCTATCATGTGATAAAATAGCCCATAAGGCATTATTCAAGGAATGAGGAGAAACATTTCATTTTAGTCAACTTTAATATTGAAAAGTTTGCAGGAAATGTTCATAATTTAAATTTAAGTGAAAGAAAGTGAAATGCCAGATATCATGAGCTCAGTTTTATAAAAACTGGGAAAATACACATTGAAAAGATTGAAAGAATATGTACTGAAATGTTAGCATTTGTTTTCTGTGGATATTGAGATTATTCATTGGGAATGTTTACCTTCTTTATTCTTTTGTGCCACTTTCCATTTCTATAGTGGTTAAGTTGTATTCTTTTAAGAGAAAAATATGATTTTAAGAAAACACAAAATAATGAAAGACCTCCTTTACCAATAGAAATAAAACAGGAAAAAAATAGAAAAAAACATTTCTTTGGGAAAGTGAAACTTTAGGTTTTTTTTTTTTTTTTTTTCTTTTTTTGTTCCAGGGGTTGACAAACTTTTCTATAAAGGGTCAGTAGTGAATATTTTATGCTTTGTGGGCCACCAGTCTCTGTTGTAGCAACTCTACCTTGCCATTATAGTGCGAAAGCCGACGTGGACAATACATAAATGAATGGGCATAGCTGGGTTCCAATAAAACTTTATTTATTGACACTGAAATTTGAATTTCATATAATTTTATATATTATGAAATATTATTCTCTTTTGATTTACCCTTACTATTTAAAAATATAAAAACCATTCACAGCTTGTGGCTCATATAAAAACACATGACAGGCCAGATTTAGCCTTCAGGCCATCCTTTGCCAGCCATTGCTCTATTCTATTCTTCCATGTTTTCCCCCAAAATGTAAATAGAGATGCATTAATTTTTTACCAGTTTTCTTACTTTAATAATTTTAATGACATCAAAACATTTAACCCACAGATATAGAAAACAAACTTATGGTTACCAAGGGGGAAAGGAGGGGGCAGGGATAAATTAGGAGGTTGGGATTAACATATACACACTACTATATATAAAATAGATAACCAACAAGGACCTACTGTACAGCACAGAGACTATATGCAATATTTTATAATAACATATAAGGGAAAAGAATCTGAAAAAGAAGATATCTATATAGATATATATAGATATATATATATATCAGTATGCTGTACACCTGAAACTAACATGACATTGTAAATCAACTATACCTCAATAAAAAAATTTTTTTTAATTTTTACATGAGTGCATATACTCAGGTCACTCATAGTACAAAAGTTTATTCCTGTGGGTAGAAACCAAGTTGCGTTCTGCTGCTCCAGCTGAAATCCTAGGTCTGGGCAGTCAAGGTTAGAATTCAAGTGGCTGGTGTGTGGCTTCACCGTGCTGATGAAAGGGCAGGGGGTCTTTCCCAACAAACCTGGCCACGGCTAAGCCTCAGAAGCCATTCCTCTCAAGGTATCTGGTGATGGTGTCAGTGACATTTCCTGAGGCTTCATCAGGACCTCAGTGTGGAGGAAACAATCATTCTCTCGTGGTCACCACAAGGGCTGAACCAGGAGCACTTTCCCCACTAGAATGAGTCAGGAGTAACCCCACACTGGTATCTCACTGGTTCAAAGAGGATGTTGTTTATCGGAGAGGGGGTATGTAAAACCAGAGGCCAGCGCGGTTCAATGTCAGTAATTCTGTGGTCCTTCTAAGTGACTGTTGTCATAAGCTGTGGTGATTTGGGGGTGGGAGAGAGTAGAGTCAGACCCTAACTGGTTTTTTTTTTTTTTCAAGTCTTGACGGACTGTTCCGTTGAAAGCTTGTGCATTCCTGGAGTCTTTTGTTATTGCTGCTTTTGTTGTTTTTCAAAAATAAGACTTTTTTTTTTAACTGCTTCATTACCTAATTCAGTAGAGAACAGAGACATCTTGGCAAGGTCCAGGTAACAGAAAGAGAGAGACAGTGGGCCTTGGGGAGGGGCACAGTTGTGGGAGACTGTCAATGCCATAAACCCAACAGAGAAGATGGATCAAGGAAGGCAAGGCACATGCTTCATATCATCAATCAACAAATCTATGGCAAAGCACTCGTTAAATACCTACTGTGCTCTAGATTTCTATGGCCCTGGCACATTCTACTTGCTATTCTATACTAATGATCAGACAGACACCATATGCTTCCAGGGCTGATGTGAGGTCAGTGGAAAAGTACAGGGAACATTTTTTAAAAATACAACTTTGCAACTTACTGTAAACTCAAAATTCTGCTTCTCATAACGGGTCTTAGTTTAGGAGACACTGTAGAACTAATTAATATCCTTTGTTTGTGTAAGGATATGTTTCTTAATAGTCCACGTTAAAAAAAAAAAAAGCATATCTACAGGTTTCCTATTTGGTAGAGAAGGTTCCCACTGTACAAAGGCACACCTTATAAGGATTTGAACAGAAGAACAGATGAGTCTGATTCATTCACTGTGGGAGGAGTTCCTGACTTCGGAACTCCCGAGGCCCTAACAGTGATTCATATGAGAGGTTCTCTGCTGATGATCTCCTGACGGTCATCACCACCTTCTGAGTGTCCCCAAAGGACATCCAGACACCACCCTCACAGGAGATCAGGGCTAGAGTGTGACCCCAATGACCTGGAGAACCGGAAGCATCAGAGATGTCCCCCCTCCTTGACAGATCTGCCCTTTTATTCCATATTAAACCAGCAAGAGCCATAGGTGGCCACTTTAGGGGAAGAAATAGATTTAGGTGCTCAGGCCCCTGCAGGGTCTGGGCAAGGGTGTGGCGTGGAGGTGGCACAAAGAGGCTAAAGTTGCCTCACACGTTGTCCTCTTGTAGACTGGGCTTAGTCTCTTGCTGGTTGACAAAGCACAGCACTGCTCAGGGATGAAGGGCATTTCAACTTTGAGCTATATATTTTTTCTTGAGGTCAAAACATTCTGTAAGTACATAGCTCTGGAATCACAAATGGGAAAATTTGACTTGTTTTGCAGAAATTAACTTTTTTTCAGGGACATTTTGTTTTCTTTTAAGATAAGGTACTGCTATATTATTCCCATTAGTGAATCTCATGCTTTCTGGGATTTTTAAAAATTAAACAAAAATGAACTGGAAAAGGTGGTCAAAAAGAAACATAGGAGTGTGTGTGTGCATGTATGAATGAATGAGAGTTGCTGCTATATAAAGAATTTATGTAAAATACATAATTTTTGAATCAGATAGGCACAGGTTAAAATCCTAACTCCAGCATTTATTACCTAAGTGATTTGGGACGAATTAGATGACCTCAGTTTTTTAATCTGCAAAATGTGTATAACCTTAACTGTTTAGTGCTAACACAGAGGAGGTGCTCAATGAATGACAACATTCATTATTACGTATAATGAAAGCTCAGAAAAAATTGTATGGAACTCACTCCACTTCCATAGTTTTAGAAGTTCTATAGATTTTGATTACTTTACCCATTTGACTAGTGAATCTTCATACCTGTTAACTTCAGCTTCAGGATTCCAGATTTTGAAATGTGTATAGACCTTATGTCATAGGATTTGAAATGGGGCGCCCAGACCCATGGGTCACGGATATGAGGGTTGGCCAACCCACTCTGCACATCCCACATCACAGATCTTAAATCGGTCGTTCTTGATGTCTAACTATGCTGCTGCTCAAGAAAACTTAGAGTTACTAAAGTTATACCGTACTCGTTTGCCAGAGTGAACGAATAAGAGTATACAATGTCTGAACTTTACTTCCGGGCAGGAGGGGGCCCAGAAAGTGAGTCCTGGACCAGAGTTCTGGGGATCTGAGCTGAAGAGGCAGGGAGCAGGGGCGAGAGAGCAGAGGAAATGCAAAAGTCAGAGTTGAGAGGTAAAGCTAGATTGCAAGACAAGCAGACAGCCCACCTGAAGCGCTACTCTAATGAGGCTGAACAGAGCTGTGGATGCATGAAAATAGAATCAATGGAAAACCTTCGGACAAAGTAGGAGGTTTGGGATGGAGAGAGAAGAGAGGCCTGAGAAAACTCCCCGAGATCTTAGAAAGTCGCTGCAGGATAGTTGTACATGGGAGGGTCAGAGTCAGAGATTTGGGGTAGGGGAGCTGTCTAGAGCACCAAGCTGAGTCAAACACACACACAGACACACACTCACACGCAGTACAACCTTTATACCAGATTCTACTGGGGAGTAAAGAGTCCCTCAAATATATTTGTTTTGCAATAGCTGAATTTTAGGACTTAACACCTTAAAATGATGGCTCTCAACTTTGGCAATCATCTGAGAATCATTTGAGGATCTTTATAGAAATGCCAATACCTGGGTCCAAACCCACACAACTGAATGGAATTTGGTGGGGGTGGATCCCAGATGTGGAGGTTTTTGAAAAAGCTTCTCCGATGATCCTCCCACGCATCTAGATTTGACGACCACCGGCCCCAAACTGTTTAAATTTAACTTATTTTTTATGAACTGATTGCCATTTACACTAAACAGTCAGGATCCATAATGCTTTAATTTGTCATTTCGATGTCTTCTTTCTCTGCTGTTGCTGTCCACCATTCCACCTCTAGGAGCCATCTGTCCTCCCTCCTCCTCTACTGTGTTCTCAATTGCATCTTCCAATGATGTTCTGATTAACTGGGAAGCTGCTAACCAAACATGTTAGAATTGCGGTTCACGATCATTCTATCCATTTGGAAGTCCTCTGAACTTCCAGTTTCAAGGTCTCCAAGTACTAAAATGTCTGTAGTTCTTAGGTCATGAGGCTTGAGAACTGGGAGCCCAGAAACATAAAACATGGACAAGAGTGTAGGCCAGTCCATTTGGTACACGGCAGCCTCACAATTCTTAAACTGTGGAGTCTGAGCAAAAGCCCAAGGGAATCTACTAGACATGGAAAGACAGAACAGAAACAACCCAGATCACTGAGACCTGTGTTTTAATACTGTCTCTCTCATCAGCTGTGTGATCTGGGGCCAGTTATTTTACTTCCCTGGACCTCGGTTTCTTTACAAAATAAGGGAGATGGACTAGATGTTTTAAAAAGCTACGAGAAAAAAAAAAAAAAAAAAAAACTATGAGATATTTCAAACAGAAGTTCATATAAGATATTTTAAACAGAAATTCGTATAGAATAACATAACATTTAAGTATGTGCTTGCCACGCACTCTAATAACTCCTATTACTTTGCCATATTTGCTTCTTTATATGTTCTTAAGATACCTTTGAAGCTTCTTCTGAACCCTGGCCTAATCCCATTCTCCTCTCTTCATCCCGAGAAACAGTCATTATCCATTTAATGGGGTTTATCATTCTCATGTGTATTTTTTTTTTTTTTAATTTTTATTTATTTATTTATTTATTTTTGGCTGTGTTGGGTCTTCGTTTCTGTGTGAGGGCTTTCTCCAGTTGCGGCGAGCGGGGGCCACTCTTCATTGCGGTGCGCGGGCCTCTTACCGTTGCGGCCTCTCCTGTTCCGGAGCACAGGCTCCAGACGCGCAGGCTCAGTAGTTGTGGCGCACGGGCTTAGTTGCTCCGCAGCATGTGGGCTCTTCCCAGACCAGGGCTCGAACCCGTGTTCCCTGCATTGGCAGGCGGACTCTTAACCACTGCGCCACCAGGGAAGCCCCCTCATGTGTATTTTTGACACCCTATGCCTGATGGCAAACAACGCCTCACATCGTTTTGCTTGTTTTTACACTTGAAATGAAGGGGATGGCTATTCTCATCCTTTTTCGGTTTGCTTTTCTAAAATTTAATTCCATGTTCGGAGGTTAATCCATGTTGATGCACGTGGCTCTGGTTTATTCTGTGTAATGTCCTGTTGAATGAATATACCATTTGATTTAGCCATCCTTCTGATGATGGATCTTAAGTTGTTCAGAATAGAGAAATTCTAAGGTGCCCACCAGTTTGAGCCTTCTAGAATTTGACATAAAAATACAATTTTTCTGAAGAAGTTTTGTAGCAACATCTTTGGCTTTTCCCATTGTTCTCAGGTGTCCACTTTTTCCAGTGGTACCTTGTGGGTGTGTGCGAGATCTCCAGAAGCCTGATCTTGGACCAACAAGGTCATCCAGATGGTTAGTAAGCACCAGAGAGGCTGCATCATGCAGTGATTAAAAGCACAGACTTGGGAACCAGTCACACTTTGTTTTGCATCCTAGCTTTGTCATCTGTGAGTTGCATGGTTTGGGTAAATGGTGTAACCTCTCTGAACCTGAATTTCCTCGTCTGGAAAATGAGGAAAACTTCTATCCCATAGGGTTGGCATGAGGATTAAAAAAGATACTGCATGTAAAGTACTGGGCAGCATGCCTGCCACCTAGTAAGTGCTAGACAAAGTGGTAAGAGATATTATATAGAGAGCTATAAGATAGATATATAGCGAGGGAGAGCACACTGCCATGACCAGAGCTCATGTTTACCGTATTCTCTAAGGCTTTTCCAGCTCAACATGATGCCTAACACATAGTTTACACTTAATAAATGTTTGCTAAAAGAAGAATGAGTTTCTTACAAAATTAACCGTACTTTTACTCTATGATCTGATCGCACTACTTGGTATTTACTCATAGGAATTGAAAACCTATGTCCTCACAAACACCTACACATGGATATTTGTAGCCGCTTTCTTTATACTTGCCAAAACTTGGAAGCAGCCAAGATGTCCTTCAGTAGGCAAATGGATAAACTTGGTACGTTCAGACAATGGAATATGATTCAGCACTAAAAAGAAATGAGCTATCAAGCCATGGAAAGACATGGAGGAAACTTCAATGCATATTACGGAGTAGAAGAAGCCCATCCGAAAAGGCTACAGACTGTATGATTTCCATTCTGGAAAAGGCAAAGCTATGGAGACAGTACAAGATCAGTGGTTGCCAGGGGTGAGAGGGGGAAGGATGAATAGGCAGAGCACAGAGGATTTTTAGGGCAATAAAAATACGCTGCATGATACTATAATGATGGATGCACGTCATTATGCATTTGTTCAAACCCATATAATGTACAACACCAAGAGTGAACCCTAATGTAAACTATGGACTTGAAGTGATTGTGATGTGTTAATGTAGGTTCATCAGCTGTGACAAATGCACCATTCTGGTGGCGGGTGTTGATAATGGGGGGCGCTGTGCATGGGGGAATGCAGGGGGAATATGAGAAAGCTTTCCCCCTCAATTTTGCTGTGAACCTTAAACTGCTCTAAAATACAGTTTAATTTAAAAATAGAATAAGCAAGCATGTAAATATATACGTGAGACTATTGGAAAATGCCTTTACCCGTGGGATCGAAGAAAGCGTAGCCTATGAAATGACACAGAGGAGCCTTCCAGTGGTTCCTATCAGAAAAGTTTGAGGCAGAAAAGTTGAGAGAATTTTTCCTGAAGATCAAACATTCTGTCGTCTAAATCAGTCGCTTCTTTCAATCCCCCTAAACAATCTTGCTGAAGCTTTAGGCAAAGAATAGCCCCAGCCTACAGCTCAGATATTACCTACAGTCTCTTATTTGTCACTGTCACAGCTCCCGGCCCTAATTGCTGCATCCTGTCTGATGAGAGTTCATTCTCGAGACAGCCTGACTTCTTAAGTGAATGTCCACGTTTACCCTGGAATAGCAGGCACTTCCTGGCCGGCTCCTTCCAGACAAGGAGCCTCTGTTCGCCTTGGGACTGGGGAGGAAACAGCCTCTGACTGTCCCAGCTGGTGAGTGAGGAGCCCCAGCCCTGGGACAGCAGACCTTACATACATATTTTTGAGCCGTGGTTGGGAAGCAAACCAATAGGTTATGAGGTTGCCAGCCTTTTAAAAAGCAGCACTTAGCAATAGCGTTCACAGGCTAGCCTTTAGTACAGCAAAAATGCCTATCTACCAGGAATTCCTTTTCAGTGGTAGAGAGTTTGCAAAGGTGTGTCATTTCTGAAAAAAAGAGCTTCTGACAGGAGCTCGTGCTGAAAAACGGTGGAGGATTGTCATTGTTCTGTTTTACTTTGGAGGTTGTGTTTATATCCTGCTTCAAGCCTTTAAAAATACCGTAGATATGTTTGAGATTGTACTAGTTTACTTGGCTCCTATTTAAAAAAAAAGAAGATAACTTGTGTTTCTGCCTGACTTAGAGGTTAGTAAATTGAATGTGGCGGGTTTGTGGTCTTTGGTCTGCGCAGCGTAAATACATTCAAATCCCTGCTTTGAATCAGCTTTTGCCTGCCTTGGGGGTCAAACTGGGGCCTTTTGTTAGGGGCCATCCTGAGTCGGGGGGAGGGCCAGGGAGGTGGAGGAATGGCAAGTATTACAGGACTGTAGGTTGCTATTGTCTCACAAGCAAACTCGTACAACTAAACTCCTTTCTTCTGCTGAGGAGAAGCTGGATGAAGCGGGAGAGGGGCTCCGGGGCCTGGGGAGAAGGGAGGAGAGGTGAGAGGGGCCGGTGTAGCCACTGAGACCTGCCCGTCCCTCCGTACTCCAGCCCCTGACCCCCCAATCCCATCACCTTTCTGCTGACCCAGAGAGGGACTAGCAATGATGTGCTTTGCCGGTACAGAGCACTAACTGGCAGTGGCCTGCTTGAGCCGAGGCCGTTTTCTAAGCCACTCACTAATCAGAAGTGACTGAGGCTCTGAAGAGAATATAGCCCAGCCTGGGTTCCACCCTCCATGCTAATGAAGAAGGCAGGGAGGTGGATAATCAAGGGCGGTGATGTGAATAATTCCACACCAATAATCCAGAGGTAATGAAATGCATCATGAGTTGTGGGTACAGCAGATTTCCTTTACCAGCCAAGGCTGTTTTATGATCAAATGAGCTTGCCTTTCCAAGCACAGAGCAGCTGACCCTGGGAGGAGCCAGGTGGGGGAGGCAGGGTTGTAGGAGGAGCTACCCTGGGATTAAGAATCCAGGCAGCCATTAAAAACAACGCTTAGGAGCCTGCATAATCATGCAGGGAAATGCTTGTGATGCGATTTTAAGTGAGAAAATAAAGAAGCATGCAAAGCAAGCATTTTAGACAACCACAACAGTGGACAAAACAAACAAAACTAATCCCAAACACAACTTTATATACACGGAAGAAAGCCTGGAAAGAAATACACCAGAATATTAACAGTAGTTATCTAAGTAGTGGGCCTGCAGGTGATTGCTTTCATTCTTCTCTCTGCTATTATTTTCTAAATTTTATATTAACTTGGATTATTTTCCTAATGAAAAAAGGGAGTGTACTAAAAAAAGAATTTGGCTTGGCAGAATTCTTCTCCAGAATAGACTGTGGAGGAACAACTCCGATGCTAACTTTCTAACTAATGTGGAAGGGTACCGTGTCCAGGCAGGCTAGATTTTACTGCCCAAGCTGTTAGAGGTCCCAGCAGCCATCTTCTGGATGAGAACACTTCCTCTGTCAAATTCAGACTGTATGTGAATCTCCCTGGCCTTGCTTCTCTGAGAATTGAAGAGATATTTTCAGAGGCAGCAGCTTTTTGGCTACATGTTCTCCTTAGGATATAACCAATTTCTACCACATTTAGTAGCTTCCTGGAACCTCCTCCTAATTATCTTTCTTTCCCAAGTTTTCTAGTTTTCAAACTAGTTTTGAAAATAACACTATCAAATTAAATGGACTCCTTATTTCACTAAGTCATGGGACTGTGGGTTTTATAGTAGATATCTAGGAGGAGATGACTGATTATTCCTCACTCTTACTAATGAGACAAACGTGGGAGAGTTGGTAGCAAATTCTTTGTTTCATTAAGCTTTTTAATTAATGAAGGGGCTCTGCCACCTAAAAATAGAATCCATATTTCCTTCTACAAATGTTTGGGTGTTAAAACAGAAAATCCTTAGGAACCCTTTGAATACTCATTCTTACAACGTTGCTTTTGGCACTGAATCTGCCAGATGTTTATGCTGCTGTTGGCCACGACCTTCTTTAGGGCGGAGTGGGCGCATTGCTGGAGAGTTACGGTGCCCCTGTCTAATGGAGTTGAGTTGATTGCATTACTTAATGCAATCTTATATCATCCAGATTTTCAAATCTTGTCATAATACCTTAACATTCATAGTTGTGCTAATGTATAATTATTTCACAGTTCTATATAGTACCACCTAAGAAATGAGGGCAGTGATGCCTTTAGTTATTCAGGGAATTAAATGAAACATGTGTGAAGTGATTAGCGCAGTGTTCAGCAGATAAACTCTGTGCTGGACACATGAGTCAGGTGTGTGTGAGTTACATTCCTCACCTGGAGGAAGCCAGAGGATGCTCACAGTACTCACAGACCCTCCTGAGCACTTCTTTGTCAAGTGCTGTGAAGTACTTAGGAAGTTAAGTAAGTTCCTTATGTAGTATGGAGACTGTAACAGGGTTTTTTTGTTTTGGTTTGGTTTGGCTTTTTTGGTTTTGTTTTTGAGGGATGATGGTCCAAAAGCTTATCAGGAAGAAATATAAACATTTGGGGATGTAGAATACAAAGTTGGGTACTGTCATAAAAGGGAAATTCTGAAATAGAAACTTAAAATGGCTTTCCTGTTTCTTCTTTGAAACATGCAACCTGATACCCTGTGTTGGTGGGAATTCTGCCTTCAGCGTCCTGCTGCATTTCCCCAGGACAGATTGAGAAGAATGTTGGAGCAAGGCTCTGGTTCTTCCAAACATGCTTTTTATAATGTATTAATGTATTCTTAGTTAAACAAATTAACTTACATTTGCTTTCAAGCAAATTTTTTCCAAGTATTAAAAACTTTTATTCTAGCGTTCCCCAAGTTGACTGTGGAAGTACAAGTTTCTACATTTAAAAAGTTTATATAAATTACATGAATTGCAATTTTCATAAAAGTCAGAATGAAACGTTCTGCATAGGACAAAAATATGCCTAAGCAACATATCACGTTTGCACAAGGCCACTGAATGACATGGATATTAGTAACAATTTAAAAGCTTGTCTACAGCAGACGGAGCAAAGATTTCAGTTTGGTATTCTGTAAGCCAAGATTGTAAACTATTCTCACTATACAGAAGTTCTAATGACATACAGAGTTTTGTGTAGGAACTTTTGTGCTTCTGGTTGGCACATCGCCTACTTTTTAATATGTGAAATTAATACAGAGGTTTGTGAGAGGTTGTGCAAAACCATTGTATTTACAAAAATGGCATAAAAGTGAATTCAGTCAATGTACATGCAGACTTCGCGCACATCTTTAACGACAAAAGGCGTCTTAACGCCACAGAACTGAATAAGAACGCTAGCTCCAACGGCAGCTGTTAAGCGTTAGAGTCACATAAGTTACACCAGAATGGGCAAATATTGTCAAGTAACATTCTATTGTTAAAGCTGAAACAGGTGACAGTGCAGCCACGTCTGCACTCCAAGCCATGTCCCCTTGTCTGCTGCAGATTGGACCAGAGGAGGCCACTGGACCCGAGGACAGTCCTTCTATAGGCTGGTTAATAGCTTATGAAGCTCTCCGCATCTCTGCCCATCTGGAATATTGGCGGCTCTCTTTCTCAATCAGCTCTCTGGGTGAGCTGGACTCATGACGTACTTGCAGCGTCAGTTAGCAGAAGCAGTAGAGACCAAGTCAGAGGGTAGCTGAGTCGCTGAAGGGGCTGTAGCTTTTGTCTGCCCAGCTTCTTTTCCTGTGCCCCCTCCTGGAAACAGACCCCAACCTTCTGGCCATAGCTACCCAAGCCATGTCGGAGGTCTTCCTCAGCTTTTCCTAATTAAGTTCTCTTTCTTCTCTGGGAAGGAGGCTCTATGGACCCTGGCTCCACAAGCAGACGCCTGCAGGGGCCAGACAGATAACTTCAGCGAGAAATGTTCAGATGCCAAAAAATGGGGCTGGGGAGGGCCTGTGACCAATGAGAAGACATGTCTGCCAAAGGCAATCAAATTAAAGCAGAATTGACACCTGTCTTGGCTAATAAAGTAAATGAGGCCTTTTCCCCCAGGTTTGTTGAGATATATTTGGCATACTAGCACTGTGTAGGTTTAAGGCATACAACATAATGATTTGACTTATGTATATTGTAAATAAAGGAGTTCTTAACATGGCCCTTGCTGGGGATTTACCGCCCCAGATAACATCAGCTCAGAAGCCCGGGCCTCATCCACTCACCCTATAGATGGACTTTCTCCAAGAAGTGGCCACTGTGGAGGATGTCATGGGCCAAATGTTTGCATCCTCCTCAAATTCAAAAGTTGAAATTCTGACCCCCAAGGTGATGCTATTAGGAGATTGGGCTTTGGAAGGTGATTAGGTCATGAGGGTAGATTCCTCATGATTTGGATTAGTCCCTTGTAAAAGAGACCTCAGAGAGTTCCTTCAAATACATGAGGCTTATTACGAAAAAGATGCATGGCCATCAAAAGCTGAGCATAAAGGGACAGGGCTGGAAACACTAAAGAATTCCCCACTGAGAAATGGGCATCTTTGGGACCTGAAAGAAAATCCCTTTTCCGAAGCTGTTTAAAGAGAACACATTTTATAAGCCTGTAAAGCTTTAGAATTAGTTATGCTGAAGATAGAAATGTTAGACCAGACCATCTCTATTTTTTTTTTTTTTGTAGAAGAATCATTTTTTCAAGTGAAACCTTACATGCAACAAATGAATGAAAAGTGACGTTGTTTGTGCTGAAGTGATGGCATGGTCATAGTGACACTCTCCTCCCAACCCTTAACACCCCAGGCGGCCCCAAAGGTCACCATATGAGACACAAGGACCCCGTTAAAATTAGTTTGAAAATAACTAAAACCAATGAAGAGTTTCCTGACTTTCTACAGAAGGCTGTGGGTGCTTGGAGATTTATTTCAAATGGCAGTTCAGCCTTGAGGGTTTTGTGAGATTGCCGACTTCTTTTCCTGGTTCAAATTTGTGAGACAATGTTATTTCTGAACTCAAGTCCTGTTCTTCTGTGTATTGTCCAATGACACTCTTATATACACTCTTTAGTAGCACATTTGGTCCTAAGTGTACCAAAGTATAAGGAAAACAAGGGTTGAAATTTTTCATCTTTTGGTAAATTTATTTCATTTGCTTAAATAAAGTTCCAACAAATGAAATCAACAGTTTAACTTCATTAATGGTCAATGAAATTAAGGGTTTACTTTATTAAGTCTTAAATAAAATCTTTGCAAAAAAGAGAACATCTTATAACCACCAAGACTGTCATCCCAATGTTACTATCCTAATAGTTTCATGAATAATCCATTTACTTTGGAATTCTTCCTACACAAAAAGGACAAAATGTATTCTGGCACCACTTTAATACACATGTATTATTATGACAATAATTAATAAAGTTTACATAAAATTTTTAAAATATATAAAGATTTCATGGTTGACACAACTTCTAGTTTCATGATGGTGAACTGAGAACCTGCCATTCATACCAAGGCCATGTAATTGGTAGAAAATATTGAAAAAGACACACAACTGCGTTGAAAATCAAGTATTGTACAGACAGGCCTCAATTTACGATGATTCAACTTATGATTTTTTGACTTTACTATGGTGTTAAAGTGATAAAGTGTTCAGTAGAAATTGTACTTTGAATTTTGATCTTTTCCTGGGTGATAGGCGGTACGATCCTCTCTCGTGATGCCAGGCAGGGCAGCGAGCCGCAGCTCCCAGTCAGCCAGGTGATCACAAGGGTAAACAACTGATACGCTTACAGCTATTCTGTACCCAGACCACCATTCTGTTTTTCACTTTCAGTATGGTGTTCAATAAATTACATGAGATATTTAACACTTCATTATAAAATAGGTTTTGTGTTAGATGATTTTGCCCAACTGTAGGCTAAAAGAAGTGTTCTGAGCATGATTAGGCTAAGCTAGGATGTTCTGTAGGTTAGGTGTATTTCAGTTTAACAATATTTTCAACTTACGGTGGGTTTATTGGGATGTAACCCCATCGTAAATTAAGGAAGATCTGTATAGTCAGAATAGATTTTTTTAAAATCCAGTTATGTTTTTTACAAGAAATATCTTAAAGAAAAATAAGAGAAAGGTTGAAAATATAGGAATGAAGCAGCTACTATGGAAAAGAGCATGGAGATTTTTCAAAAAATTAAAAAAAAAACTACCATATGATCCAGCAGTTCCATTCCTGGACGTATTATCTGAACAAAACAAAAAACTATAGAAAAGGTATAAACACCCTTACGTTCATTGCAGCATTATTTACAATAGCCAAGGTATGTAAGCAACCTAAGTGCCCATCAATAGATGAATAGATAAAGAAAATGTGGTATATATATACAATGGAATATTACTTGCCATGAAAAAGAATGAAACCTTGCCATTTGTGACAACATGGATGGACCTAGAGGGTATTACTCTAAGTGAAATAAGTCAGATAAAGACAAATAATGTATTATTTTACTTATATGTGGAATAAAAGAAACAAATGAAGAAACATAACAAAATATAAATAAAGTTATAGATACAGAGAACAAACATGTGGTTGCCAGAGAGGAGGATGTTAGGGGGAGGGAAGAAAAAGTGAGGGAGAGTAAGAGGTACAAACTTCCGGTAGCAAAATAAATGAGTCATGGGTATGAAATGTCCAGTGTGGGGAATATAGTCAATAACTATGTAGTATCTTTGTATGGTGACAGATTGTAATGACTTATCGTGGTGATCAGTTTGAAATGTACAGAAATATCAGATCACTATGCTGTGTAACAGGAACTAACATAGTGTTGTAGGTCAATTATATTTCAAAAACAAACAAACAAACAAATTCACAGAAAAAGAGATTAGATTTGTGGTTACCAGAGGTGAGGGGGTAGGGGGAGGGGGAATTGGATGAAAGGGGGCAAAAGGTGCAAACTTCTGGTTTGATAAATATCTGGTAAGATAAATAACTACTAAGGATGTAAAGTACAACATGATAAATATAATTAACATGGCTGTACGTTACATACAAAAGTTGTTAAGTGAGTAAATACTGAGTTCTCATCACAAGGAAAACATATTTTTTTCTATTTCTTTAATTTTGTATCTGTTTGAGATCACAGATGTTCACTAAACTTATTGTAATCATCACTTCATGACATATGTAAGTCAAATCATTATGCTGTATACCTTAAACTTATACAGTGCTGTACGTCAGTTATATCTCAATAAAACTGTAAGAAAAAGAGGTAATCATAAAGCTAAAAAAAACACAGGAATGAAAAAAGCTTACTAAGCAAATGCTGACAAAAAGAGACTGTAGCAATATTAATATCAGACAAACTAGAATTCAAGGTGAAAAGGACAATATCAGACCCAAAATTCAAGGATTAAGGAAGGTATTTCGTATTGAGGAAAATAACTCTTCACTAAAATATATGGCATTATGAGCTTTTATGCACCTGATGATGTAGCTTTGACAAGCAGACAGGCCGAGGTTGTAGCAACATAGGTTGTAGCATTGTCTATGGTTATAAAACATAAATTAAAACAAAATTGAAAAGAACCTAAAAGCCCATCAACTGATTGGCTAAACACTCCAAAATATTGTAACAGTTACAAAGAATGAGGTCAATCTATATACTAACATAGCTGGCTCTCTAAAATGTATTGTTGAGTGAAAAAGCAACTTTGCAGAAGCATGTGTACAACAATATAAAAACCACTATGGTAACACACACACAATGTTGCTATGTATTTACTTTGGATACCGAAGTCTTTATATAAATAAATAAGAAAAAAATCAGGAAAGAACACATACAAAAGACATAACTGTGATTACCTCTGGGGAGGGGGAAAGAAGTAGACTGGGGTCGGGGGTGCTTAGTCAGAAGACTTTAAATTTTATCTCAAATGCTTCCATTTTTTTAATAAGGAAAATTCATTTTATTATCACTCATGTTATTAAATTAAAAAAAAAAAGATTCCATGATTTCAGAAAGTTCTGAAAGCCCTGTACTAGCTGATGTGTCAAGTTGGATGCCGTTGGATACAAATACCACAAAACCTGATCTGAGCAATAAGGCTTGAAGAGTAGGCCAGTTTATATTATTTCATGTAACAGGATGTTCAGAAGATCAGAAGAGTCGAGGGTTGAATGAGTACAAAGTTCAACCACATCATTGAGGACCCAGGTTCTTCTATTTATTTGCTTCAATGAATTCTGAAGAAATTTACTTCAAATTCTCTTTGCATCCTTGGAGTATGTTTAATCCTCAGGCTCAAAGCAAGATGGTGCCAGCAGTTTCAAGCAAACAATACCCAGAAAAAAAAAAAAAAAGCAACAGTTATACAGTGCTTACTATATGCCAGCATTTTACATACATTAATCCATTTTTTGTTCCCATAACTCTTTTTGCAGATGAGAAAACAGAGGCATTGAAATTTGTTGAATGTTATGTAATTAGTAAGTGGTAGATTCAAATCCAGTCAGTCTGGCACAAGAGTATGTGCGCTTAATCTCTGTGCTCTACTCTATATGCTTTTCCCTGTGACTTTTTTTTTTTCCTTTCTTGTCTTTTCTTGTAGTTTTCTCTAAGAAATAAGGAGACTTTTCCCAGAAACTTCCCAGCAGACAATTCTTTACATCTCATTGGCAGATGCCCACTCCTGAACCAATTAGATTACCCTCAGCTCAAACAGACCACCTCTGGAGTTGAGAGTGGGGTCAGCTGCCCCCAAGGACATTGCTGTGTGGGAAAGTGTAGGCACATGAACCTAATTTGGGCTCTCTTTGGAAGGAAAAGAGAGTGGAGGGGGCTGATGCTGAGAAAATAACCAACAGTCTCTAGTAAAGGTAATTTCTATTTGTCCTTCGTAGCTCAATGACTCATTCATTTGAATGCCTGTTATGTTGGGCAAACAAGTGAAAATTTGAACCTTGAGGAGAAGAATCTAGGCTAGAGATAGAGATCTGAGTATTGCCAACACATAGATTATAATTGTTTTTAGTCACCGTGATGGAGAGAATTCCTACAGAAGAGAGTGTAGAGGTTTGAGAGAAGATGGTCTAATAAGATAAGATTCAGTGTTTGTAAGATTTAGTATTTGATAAGATTTAGTGTTTCCCTCTTCCACGGTATTAGATTAAAAGTAGTATGATTAAAAAAATAAAAACTATAACTGCATCTAGTATACTTGTTATTAATAAAATAGCTACACCTTTGTTCATTCATTTAATTTGCTTATTAGTTTATTTACTTTATTCTAAACATCATGAATGGGACTTCCTTGGTGGTCCAGTGAGTAAGACTCCATGCACCCAATGCAGGGGGCCAGAGTTCGATCCCTGGTTGGGAAACTAGATCCCGCATACATGCTGCAACTAAAGAGTTTGCATTCCACAAATAAGACCCGGCGCAGCCAAAATAAATGAATAAATAAACAAATATTTTAAAAACAAACAAGCAAACAAAAATAAACATCATGAATAATCTTGTTCTTCACCAATCCAAGATGTTGAAGGGTCCAATAATCAAACCTTCACAAGGGTAACCTAAAATTGCCCCTGGCTAAATACAAGGGGTGAAGCAATCTTGCACCAGAGATGGTAGCTGAGTTGTTCCCTGGTACGTGTAGCCTACCGACTTTGCCTTGGATGTCTCCTGTACTCATTGATCTGAAGAGATTACTCCTCAGTGTGTGTGTGTTGGGCTAATCTAACAAACCCCATAGCTCAGTGGTTTAATCCAATTGAGGTTTATTTCTTGTTTACACTGTAGTCCAGCTTGGGTTGGTAAGGATGGGTTCCTTCTATCTAGCAGCTCCACTAAGCCCTTGATCCCCAAAGTCTGCCCCTGGATCCTCAGCATTTAGCTAGGAGATGAGAAAAGAGAGAAAGATCATAAAGGATTGCATGGGAGGACTTAGGGGCCAAGCCTTGGTGTGGTGAACATCACTTCTGACCCATATTCTATTGACTGGGACTCAGTCACATGGTCACAGTGAACTGCAAGGAAGTCTGGGAAATGTAGTCTAGCTGTGCACCAGGAAGAAGAAGAAAATGGGTTTGGTGGGTACCTGGCTAGTCTCTGACATACAATGGATGGAGTGAAACACTTCCATCATGTTAAAATGTAATGTTTTTATTTGTTATATTTACGGTTTCTCTCCAATATCTTGTTCCCATTTATAAGAGACTTTTCTTATGTTGTATTCTTCCTTACTGATCACAGCTTGGTCATTTTTTGTATTTCATTCTTTTAATTATTCGAGGTCCTCCCAATTTTGCTTTTGCTATTTCCAGCTATTCCCTTCTTTCTTCAAAGTTCTCTGCCTTCTATATTTTGGACTTGCATCTCAGTCAAAATCCATTTGATCTTTTCTCCAGTGCTTTAGTAGATTTTTTTTCTGTGTTTCCTAGAGCTTTTACATATGGATCAGCTATTTTATGCATCTTAAAACTTAAACCCTGCGGTAAGTGGACATTCAAAATACACTACATTATTTGATTAATTAAATAAAACCTCAGACATGCACCCAACTCTTAGAAACACCTTAATGTACTATATTAAGTTCAAAGCGGGTAACTTGTATTTGACATTATAAGTTGTGGAAATTGTAAGCTTGATTTTAAAAAGATTAAATAAATAAATGCTCAGAAACACAATCATTCTGAGAAACAATCATTATGTACCCATCAACTGTCATTGTGAACATTTAAAAATCAGCCAGCAAGGTTTTCATGTGATCCTGGCAAGATCAGGTAAAAACCACACCTGGCTGAACTTTGGGGAAACGTCCTTGAGCATTTCAAATATATTGTTATTATTTTTTCCATTGTTGTCACTACCATCGAGATCAACCAGGTGCTTATGGACACATTAAGCCATGGCTGTTGTATTTAATGGTACTCTTATAGCCTCAAGAGACAAGCCCCAGCCGTGGTGACCAGCTGAGTCCCAGGGAGTGACAAGTCCTAACAAGGGCACCTTGGCAGAGTGCTCTGTGGGTCCCTCCCTGAAGACAAATCAGTAGCTTGATTAGGTGGGGTTGGGGCCAAGCGTGCCCTGAGGTGGGGCTGGGGCTGGGCCTGGGTGGTGGCAGTCCCTTAAGTGCCTGGCTTTCATTGGCTTGGCTACATTCCACTCAATTACTCTAACTAGGTGACTCGAAGCCAAGTGAAGCAGTTTGGGAACCACAAACAGGGCACCTGATAATGAGCTGCCATTTTACAAGGGTGGGTCTTAGGGTCATCGGTTACCATTTTACAGGCCTAACTGGCTCAGTGTTAGAACAGCAGGGAGCAGTGGCTGCAGCTCTTCATGGCAGAGCAAGTGCTGCAATGTTAGATTTTGCTGAACATTGTGACCCTCGCCTGCCCAATACTTGATCAACATTTTACTACTCACATCATGTCACACAAATGGTGTGTAATATATCTAAGGTTTTTATTCTTTTTTTCCTTTGTTTAAATGACCTGTTTTATGGCTTGCTCTGAAGCCAGAATTAGATTCTTGAGTGCTCTAGCAAAAGAGTTCTAAGCAGAATTAAATCTAATCTGGCCATTGATTATCTGCTGGATCTAAGTACCTCTTCCTCATATTGTTCTCACCTCAGTGGGATAATAAACTAGCAATTCTATGAGGTGTTTGTGGAAAAACAAGGTTTGGGGGGGATCCCATGCTAAACAAATGCCCAAAATGAAAGAGTTCATCATTTTATCACCTGTCTCTTGGAAAATGTAAACCTTATTTTCATGTAGCCAGATTTCCTGGGGCAAATAGGAAATCAGGGCAATCAGATGGAGATGTCAGCAAACAGTTTGATCCTATGTGCCAATCCCTGGGGGAGGGGAGAGAGGGGAGGGGAGAGAGGGGAGGGGGGAGGGAAGTATCCTCACATGCAGGGAGGTTGGTCTCAGAACAGGGTTTCTTTGTGCCATTTCTTTCTGGATGGAGTCAGCCTGCTCTGACTCTTGATTACGTAACAGTCATTCAGCTCCTAATAAACAGGTCATTGCTGAAAATGAGCAAAAATAGACATCACTCCAGGTTGACAAGGGAGAGAAGCAGGAAAACTGGGCTTGGTCTCATGGAGCTTCAGCCACTCCCAAAGTTCTCAGTGCTAACTCAGAAAGGGTCTTCAAGCAAAACACTGTGAATAAGGATGTAAGTCCAGAGGGGCCACAGGATGATACGTCTGACTTTAAATGTATACAACATAAGTGACTCAAGTTGGTAGAACAACATCCAGAGATGGAGGAGATGCACCAGGAGGTTAAATGATTGAGTGGGGTATGGAGTAGCTAGGGTTAGGCTGCTCCAGGAAATTCTGAGTTCTTTCTTTTGGGGGCAGTGGGGTGAGGTTGAGGGGGAGTCATGAATCAGGGCTTGACTGGGCAGGCTCCGAGTCACTTATCTTCTGTAGATAGCAACCTGGGTGCCCAAGGACAGGGAAGCTACATCACCAAAATTTCCGACTATCAGCATCAAGGGTGTTAACTGGTTGTTTTTCCTTTAACACCAATTAAGTGTTCACTTGGATGTTTTAATTTGGGAACCTTTGAGTCTTCTGTTTTAGCATCATCAAGGTAATATTTAGCAGTTTAGGTGCTATAAGAAACTGGCTATATTTATGTCTAAAAAGCTTTACAGTGCCTTTTAAAACATTCTCACCAAATCACTGGAAATTATATCAGCACTAAGTATGTCATCCACATGAATATCCTTAGAGTCTCACCGTGAATATGTGATTAACAAGCATCACGTGTGGCCACCTGGCACGCTGGGCGCTACATCAGCCTGACTCCTCAGGTAACTTCCTGGGAGGGACTGGCGTAAACATCCTCCAGAACAGCCTCGGTCTTGCTTAAGAATTTTCACTGGCAAAAGGGATGAGATTGAGAGTACTTCAGATCTTAAGCCCTGCAATGAAGGAAAGCTGAGGATTTAAAATTTTCATTTTGCATAGATTTTTTGTTTGTTTGTAATGGACAAAAATGTAAATGTATCCCTTGAGAGAAGACCTTGGGAGCTGACTGAATCAGTCTTTCTGGCTAGCCCATCCCTCTCTTCCTCCAGCCCAAGAGGAAGAGGTGGTGGTTGGTGCTGGGGGGAGAGGATCACGATAACTGCCACCATTTTCTCTAACCTCTGGGCTCACTCTGACCTGCCAGCATCCTGGTGCAGGAGAAGGCAAATCCGTATCCCCTGTAAGAATCTGTCAAAAGTTTAACTTAGCAAATGAAGATAAACACTCCAGCCTCTCCCCAACTCCCTAGAACGGAAAGAAAATGTAAACTATGAAGGTGGTCACACTTACAGGGCCCAGATCCTATATGCTGACGTGACAACGTCTGGTCAGAGCCTGGCTCACCCACCTCCCTTATGGAGTCTTTCCCCACAGTTCCACCCACCCCCATTCCTTTCTTTTACAAAATTCTGCTCACTTGGAATGTAAGGTCAAAAGCTTAGTCTCCCATGACTGTAGATTTACAATGAAAGCAACATGACAACAACAAAACGTTTAAACCAGCAGTAGCAATGTGAGGTAATAAGAGGACGGTCAGTTCTGGGACAGAGAAGTCAAAGTCACCAATGTTTGCCTTTTTGCATAATCTGACACAACTTTTCCGCTCTTATCACACTCTATCAAAGACCTTTGGTGAAAGTATAACCTTACGTATTTAAAGTTGATGTTCCAAGCTTCCCTGGTGGCGCAGTGGTTAAGAATCCACCTGCCAATGCAGGGGACACGGGCTTGAGCCCTGGTCCGGGAAGATCCCACATGCCGTGGAGCAACTAAGCCCGTGCGCCACAACTACTGAAGCCCACGAGCCTAGAGCCCACGTGCCACAACTACTGAGCCTGTGTGCCACAATTACTGAAGCCCGCGCACCTAGAGCCCGTGCTCTGCAAGGAGAGAAGCCACCACAATGAGAAGCCTGTGCACCATAACCAAGAGTAGCCCCCGCTTGCCACAACTGAGAAAGCCCACGCGCAGCAAAGAAGAACCAACGCAGACAAAAATAAATAAATAAAATAAATTTTTAAAAAATGCTTAAAAAAAAAAATAAAAGTTGATGTTCACCAACAATCACTATGTGCTGGGTACTCTATCCTCATTTCCTCACTTGACTTTCACAATATCCCTCTGGGGCCTGTAAGAAGCATGTGTGATTGGTTTTGCCATTTTATAGATGAGTGAACAGAGGCATAAGGTGGTTGGGAGCTTGCTCAGAGTCACCGTGGCTGATCCACTGTTGAGTTAGGTTTTGAACCAGACCTGTGAGGCCCCAGGTCTATCCAAGTTCACACTCTTATTTACTACGAGATGGCACCATAGTCTCACAAGGCGATACTTTCCATTGAGGGTCATGGACGTTGAAGTCGAGAACCCCGCTAACAGAGAGAGGAGGCTGATGGAGAGCTTGACTCACAACTCCGATTTTTTTTCTTGGTTCTTTCCCCCCCCACTCCAGCCCAGAGGTCTTAACGAAAGCATCTATATAATTTTGTCCAGTGCAAAATGAAGTGAAAATGTGGGCTCCTTGTTCAAAAATTATGAAAAATTTCAAAATGGTGACCATGAAGCTGGGTCTTCATCTAGCCCTGATTTAAGATGGTTATTTCTAGCATTCTGTCTCTAGAACTCTCTAAACCCCACCTGGGAGGACTTCCAGAAGAGTGGCTCCAGGAAGTAGATGTCTAGATGGAGATCTAGATACTGCTGAGTTGGCATTGGTGGTATTTTCTTGTGTCCCAGGTCAATGAAGCTTGTTCACGTTGCCATAATCACACTGGCAGCAAAGTGATGCTCTACACATTTTAAACCTAAATAGTTAAATGTAGTTTTTATTTGTTCTAAGTAAATAGTTGACAATAGCTAGGTCAATGGATTCTGTAGATGAAATGGTCCAACCTGATGTCTCCCCAAATAGCTAAAAACAAACAAACAAAAACCACATCCATTTATTTTATTTAGTTCATGCAAGCTTTGCTTGCCTGAAGAACGAACACATTTGAGGCAGCACCCTAGCTCTGAATCCTCCTGCAGGGCCCAGAGGGTGGTTTAAGTCGTGGAGAGGCATTTTCTCAAGCAAAGCCCTAGGCAAGAGCCAGGTTCGCCTAAGGAAAGATCTCTTTTGTCAAGACTGGACCTGGAAAGGGTGTGGGCCCTACCAGGTGCACTGAGCTTCAGGACAGCCTCTAGGCCCAGCAAGCAGCTGGGCCAGAATCTCCCTGGGCTGGGCAAACTGGTCAGGGGAGGTTACGGAAGGCCTGAAGAGACACGCAGGAAGGCAGATGCCACACACCGTCAGGGTGGAGACCCCTAAGGGGCTCAGGAAACCAGAGCAGGACCTGGGTGGGGTTAAAGCCGCAGGGGAAGATCTGTGGGCCTGCAGCTGTTAATACTGTTTCACACTGAGGAAGCAGAGTGCCAAGCACAGTTCTCTAAGTACTTGAAGTGTAGTAACTAATTCGGCAGTTCTCGAACTTGAGCATATAGCAGAATCACGGCTGTTAAAACACCGATCCCTGGGCCCACTTTCAGAGTTTCTGATTCAGTAGCTCTCTCTCTCTCTCTCTCTTTTTTCTTCCTAAAGCCTCTCCTTTATCCATATCCTGTTTTGGGTCCCTCCCTCTCCAGGATCTCTTTCCTGCCCCTGCTAACTCTGAGTGATTTCTCCTCTGAGCCCTTCTACCTTGAAGCATATTGATTAAGGGCACATCCCAGATCTGGGTTTGAATCCTGGATCTACCACTTACCAGCTCCGTGACTGTGAACAAGTTATTTTATGGCTTCCCTTCCAAAATATAAATTCAAAGATCAAATTATTAAGAATTTCAAGGCAGCGACTGGTGAGCATTAAACCCCAAGCAAGAGGCCCTTCTGAGCACTAGACCCTGAGCAACTGTATAGGTCAAAGACCCATGAAACTGGCCCTGGTCGCAAAGGAGAGAACTTACCACAGCTCAGAGCCAGAGAAGACAGTTTGGGTGTGAGCCGGAGGACCAGAGAGCAGGATCTGATAGAGATTAGGGCTCTCACTAGATTGGGAAGACTTGTCAACCTGAATCTACTTTGAAGAAAAGCTCTGAATATTTAATTTTAGCATACAGCCCAGATAGGAAGGGTAAAGGAATGAAATCTGGGAGTTCAACTTGTGAGTTGTACTACCACTCTCAGTTTAGGTAAGCATGGTTTAGCAAAATATATTCAGTAAGCTCATCCAATTTTAGTCTTCTCAGAAACTATTTTTGTGTTTCCTTTCTTAGTTTCATTAGTAACAATTTCTTTAGAGGACTGACCATCTTGATTTGGCTGAGCGAAGAGGACAAGGAATTTTTCCACATTGAGTTGGACAGACAGGGCCTCAGTGCCTCTCTGGAGGCCAAGTTCAGGGGAAGGCTGGGACTGACTCAGCCTAGGAGGGGAGACCAGCGTGGCTGGATGGGTAGTGTGGGAACCCCGAGGCTGGGGACATGTTCCACTGTGGGTGTTGCTCCCACTGGCCTGAAACCACTCGCTCCCACTGGTGCACCATTATACACAAGGGGTGACAATCGCAGAATGACAATGATTTTCAACCTTCTCAAGCAGACTACACACGGGCAAGCATTTCCTTCCCATAAGTCATTTTCAGGGCTATGCATACAGTCTGATGATCCTGAAGGTCAGTGTGGCAGAGCAGAGAGAGTTTGGACTTTTAAAGGAGTCAGACCTAGAATAGAATTATGGCTTTGCTGTGTTTCCAATTTCTCCCTCCCTTCTTTCCATCCTTCGTCTCTTTTTCACTCCTTCCCTTTCTCCCTCTCTCCTCCCTCCCCTCATTCCATCAATTCATTCACCAAATATTTATTGAGTTTTTATGCTGGTCTGTACCAGGTGCTGGGGATACAGTGGTGACCAATGCAGACACACAGTCCCTTCCCTGATGGAGGCTGCAGTGGAGAGGGCTTTGAACAATTATTAGGAGGGGTGTGTGTGTAATGATGACAGGCAACCAACCCAGTGCGGTGGGAGGATGTAGCAAGGGGATTCAACCAGGGTGAGGGTCATGGGCAAGGTACTCACAGCTTCATTGTCCTCTACTCTAAATTGTGAGAATTACTGTATGTAAAGTGTCCAGCACCAGGCTTGGTCCATGATGACACTGTGACTACTCAAGCCAGCTTTGGGATTCTTCTTGGGGAACTGTCACCAGAGGGAGTTTCAAGCTCCATTGATGGTCATTTCTTTATTATCCTGCCTCATCTTTCTTGTGCTAATTGTCTTTTCACCCTGGTGGGCCTTGCTGCCTCTCTGAGCCCAGGGTTCCCTGGAAGGCAGGGGCAGCAGTTAGCCTCTTTGAATCTCCAGAGCGCCTACAACAATGCCCAGCACATAGTAACTGCTCAATAAATGTTGCTGGATTAAAAAGAGCTGAATAATGAAAATGAAAATGAGTCACAGAGAAAGGACATCTGGCAATCCAGAGAATGAAAAAGTTTTATGGAAAGAAGTTGGAACCTATACAGCTATTCTGATATTGTCTTTATGACCTCTTGGGAGAATAAAAACCAACACACATCACACCCTTTGTCTCATCATTTCCTCTGCTATCAGGCAGGGAGGATTAATAAAAGAAAGAATATTTAGTTGGGGTTTTACTCCAAGGGATCCTTCTTAATTAAGTGGTGAAGCATTAATTAAAAATCTAATTAATCATCATAAGCTGTTGCTGTTGTGCTTGGCAGTCAGGTGCAGGCTTTCTGAAGACATGAAGCTACAGGAGCTCTGAGCTGCATGTAAAAGAAATACCCCCCAACCCTCCAAATAGATGGGAAATCACTGAGCAGGGCATCCTCCTGGTGGGCCTCTTACAAGCTAATACACAGAGATGGACTTAACATGGAGCCAGTGAGGCTTAACCTTGGGCCCCTCACTTGCACAGACCTTACCCAGGTCATGGTAGGGACCTCAGTGTATGTTTGGAGACGTATATATATATATATATTTATATGTATAAATTTGGAATGGTAGGATATTTTTATACTCTCTTTCTTAAAGAGGGTTCCTTTAAGCTTCAAGTCAATAACTTTGGATTTCTTCTACTAACAACGTATCTCCTAGAAAAGGTTTAGGGTGTAAGATGGAGCCCAGGTGGAATGACATTATTAATGAAGATGGTGTTGATGATGATAATGTCGGTGTGACTGTACAGAGAGGAACTGGAAAGAAGGGCTGCACAGAGCCCAGGGAACTTGTTGGAAAATTGTTTTGGATCCAAATGAACAGAAAAGGCCTCATGAAAGTGTCTAAAAATCAACTTATCAAGGTTAGAAGGCACATACTAACTTGGTCTTAACCCAGGATTCATGCAGGGGCTTCTGGGGCTCCATGGGCACCCTGAAATTGTGTACAATTGTCTCTGTATATGTATTTTTTCCTAAGAGAGAAATTCTATTCATAAAGATGGGAAAGTCTGAAATGGACACAATACACAATGGATTTTGTAAGATTATACTATTCTAGGGAGTAGAACATATAATGGTAGGAGGAAATAAAATTTGTAAGTAAAAATAGCATGTGGAATAATCTTGGTTCTGTCTTCCTTCTGTCTTATTTGAGTCCATGTCCTGAGGCAGGTACAGGAAGACAGACTGGATGGAGGCAACCTCCAGTTTGGTGGAGGTTGGGGGTAGGGGGCTGTGGTCCTAGAACCAACCTGGGGTCAGAAGGAAGGAAGCTTACGGTCAACAGTCTCACAACCCACCAGAGAGGAGGCCAGAGAAGGGCAGCGGGACAAAGAGAAAAGTGTCTCCTAGGGGTCTTTTGTTGTGGTATGATCTGACTGAGGGTTCCAAGATTTGGGATCCTGGCCAAATCTTCTTCATGTCGTGATTTATTCCCATGCATAAATGGCCAGAACCAGGGATTGAAATAATTAACTGAGAGAAGATTAAAAAAAAAAAATTCTTGATGACAAGATGGTACCTACTGCCTAGAGATTCATCTTAACTAGAGGCTGAAAATAGTCTGGGGCCCAAAAGAGAAAAAATTCTGGGAGGGTCCTTATCAGCCCTATCAGGAATAGGAGTAGGGTTGATCTTAGTTAGACACAGAGGGTGAAATTAGGACCAGTCTATGGCAAAGCTAAAATCACAAGATAAAAGCCAGACTGAGAAACAGGCTAGGAAGAGGGCTCCAAGGAAGGAGCCAGAGAGTTCATGGTTTATGAGGTCAGGGAGTGGCGTTGGATAAGAACCAGATCTGTAGCCAGAAACCAGGTGTCTCTCTCGTTCCCACCTATACACCCACTCGAGCCAGGTGCAGCCACTTCCCTGCCTGCACCTGCAAGGCCAAGGCTAGCCGGGCCCAGGGTCTGGTCCCACCCCTGCTGGAAGGATGTGAGGAACTTCCTGCCTCAGGCAAACCTTGGCTTTCAATCAAGGTCTCCTGGCTATTCTTCCCTCGTCTCTGCATGCCCAGTACCGCCAGCTCTCTGACCCCTCACAGCTCCCGACCCCTGGTCCTAGAATTCTTCCAGCCCAAGTCAACCCAAACCCTAATGTTTTGTCCTGGCTTTTCTGGTCCCAGCCTCTCGCACTCTTCCTGTGATCCTTCAAATTCCATCCTTGCACCTACATCAGGAAATAAGGCCAGTCCCCAACACTTTCCCTCAGGATAAGGAGGGGGGATATCTGAGAAGAAAGAGAATAGGGTAAAGGCTGTGGCTCAGGTAATGTTAGAAAGAGAAATTGTCCCTTTATTCCCCAAGAGTGTCATTAACATGTTAATTCAAAATCCAAGGAACCAAGGGGGTGGAGGAACCTATCAGGTGTGTGCATTTTGTCACTCTTGGCCCCTAAGGAAAGAATAAGGAACTGTCAGAAATTCTCTATAATGTTCTGAGAGCACCTATCACAAAAGCCTATCCACCCAGGTGTCATATGTTTCTGAAGAAAGAGTTACAGCTTATAGAAATAGAGTCTATCCTTCTCCAATACGGAGAATATGTGCTCAATCCGGGCAAGGGTTAACCATTGCAGGAGATTATATCACGCTTGGGTTTAACTTTTAAACAAGATGCTGGGGGGCATGTCTTAACTGTCATGCTGCATTGTAAATTTAGAGTTTGGGTGTGGAAGCTCTGCCCCCCTGCTTTATAATCTACACAGGTGTGCAGAGGACTTCAAAGCTAGTTCTAGAAGAAGGCTGTTGAGAATTACCTCTGGGGGAAAAAAGAAAGAAAGAAATCCCACAGAACAGATGCTGAGAGAAGTGAACTAAACCCTCCTGGAGTAATTGCCTTCACATTAATTTAAAAATTCCAAAATCTTTTTCTTGTGTTCTTGCTCAAGAATGGGGACTTCCCCCTTCCAAAGAATGATTTCAGACTTGATAACCTCTATTCTTTTCTGAAAGTGATTCAAATAGAAAGTTTACCCAGGGAAATTTTGGTAATACCTTAGGCTGTTGAGCAGGACACATACTAGCTCTGCGTCCAGCCTAGTGCACTATGCGTTCTCAGACATAGCTTCTTGCCATTGCACTGTCAACTGTAATGGAGAACGTAAAATGTGGTCATTTTAGTATTAGCTGTTCTCCTTTAAAAGCAATTAAATTAGCGAGTAGAGTATCCTTTTTAAAAACTGAGATGATTTTGCCGAATTCACTAATGTTCAATAGGGTATATACACTTGGAGTTTACTTTTCAACAATAATGTTGGGGCTTGATTGTAGTTACCATATGGGGAAGAAAATTGCTCCTTCTAAATGTCAATATTTGAGTCCTACTAAAAGCTGAGGGGGATTTATGCATTTAGCCTAAAGCATATTTTACTTCTTGGTATTTTCGATGATTTGTGGCCAGTGAATCATGAAAATGAAATCTTAAAACCCCAAGAAACCACCAGAAACCAAGCTAGGCACTTGGCATATTTCACAGTAATTACTCCCACCCCACTCCAAAATGAAAATGTTTGTTTTCTCCAATTTGTCTGCTTTTTTCATTTACCGACATTTGGGGAATTTACAGATTAAATTACCTGTTCTACCGAGGGCAGGATAACTGACATTGGAGTTTGGAAAGTTCTATGTAGTTCAGTCAATCTCACTCTTCCTTGGAGAATAGGAAAGATAGTCATTTTTCTCATTTCACAGAGGTTTCCTTTTTTTTTTCTTGGAAAGATGATTTCTACTAGATTGTTTCATAACTGTAACATGTAGGACTTAAAAAATGCTGAACTTCTAACTTAACTTTCTGGTGAAAGCATCCACCAAGTTTAGTCATTCATTTTCCAGGTAAAGACGATAACAATTCCACTTATGTAACCATTTGTCATCGTTACCTTCCAGCTTGACACATAGCAGAGCTACAGATACCCTGTTTAGTATTTTCCACCATTTCCTCTTAGCAAGTTTTCCTTATTCTTGCTAATTATTCCTAATTTCTTTTAATTTGGGGGACTTTTAGTTTTTCACAGTTTCTTATGGCAGAGACTCAGTTTTCTTTCTGTGTCTGTTCTCCCCTTCTTCCTGGTAATAGAACCCACTTCCATTAGAGCGAAGTACAGTGTTCCACCCTCTTTCCCTCCCCCCAAAGGAGAATTACATTACCCAGTCTCCCTTGCAGCTAGTTGTGACCATGTGATTAAGTTCTCACTAATGGATGGAGCAGATGTGTTAAGCATGCATTGTATTTGCTTCCATATAAGAACATTGCTCACCCGCCACTTCTCCCTCAATGTAGGCTGGGACCTGGATGTGGCACTGGTGAGCCAGCTGTAACCGTACATGAAGACAACATCCTAGCGGACAGGAAGACCTTGAAAGTGAAAGAAACCTCAGGGCTTGAAGAAGCCACATACCTGTCCTGGACTACCTGCCTAACCCTGGACTGTTACATGAGAGAAAAAAAGATTTCTCTCTTATTTGAACCAGTGTATTTTGAAGTCTCTTTGTTACAGTAGCATAACTGATACCCTAACCCTGACTAGTGCATTTCTTAAACAAAAGAGAAGATGCTACCACTGCACTCTATGCTACTCAGATCGTACTTGGAGTGTAAGTGAATCACGTTTTGAGCATAAAGACAAAGCAGAGGTTTTTCAGATAAAAGCAACAAGAATGGTGAGGGATTCAAAGCAGAAGAAACTGGAAGAGCAGCCTCAGAGTATGAGTGCTATTTTTAGATATCCAAAGAACTGGCAAGCAGAAGAATGATTCACCTCGTTCTGTATGGTTTTAGGAGTGCATAGAAGTAGGACTCAAGGTGAAAACAGATTTTGCTTGAGACAAAGAACATTCCTGGCTGTCAGCTCTGCATAGAAATGGAAAGGGCGACCCTGGAAGCATTGAGCTTCCTGCCCGTAGAGGCATCTTAATAGAGCCTGGATAACCATGCGGCTGGATTTCATAATGACTATGTGTCATGCATGTATACTATGTAAGTCATCTCAAATTCTTAGAACAACACCAAAAATTATATATTTTTACCTCCGTTTTATAGAAAGGGAGTCTAAGTCTCAGACAGGTTAAAACTTACCAAAGGTCACGGAGCTAGTTAGTAGCACGGTCCGTGTTCTTTCTACCAATCACTATTAAAGCTGACTTACAAAATGGTTTAAAAGAGTCTTCCAAACCTGAAATTCTGTAAGTCCTCTGGAAAACTGTCTTTCCTTAATTTGTACTTGAATTCTGAGGTATCAGAGCCAGACATCTCCTAAAGCTTGATGTGCCTAATCTCCTGTGTTTTAACCCAGTTGCCAACTTACTTTGAGCCTTCCTTTTTGAGTCAGAGATTGCCAGCCGATCATCAACCCATTTTCTCTTCTTTCTTGGCACACGGTGAGAGTACATTCTTCAGTTTCCCTTGCAGTGGAATGTGAGCAGAAATGATGTGGGCCACTCCCAGATCTGGCCTGCAGAAACCTCTCGTATACTTTCTTTTGCTGCTGCTGCTGCATACTGGCTCATGGAGTGACCTTGAGAGTTGAATATTGAAGAACTTCTACCTTGGTTTCCAAACAAGGTGTTGAACAGAGCCTCCTGGCAAGCCGAAACTGTTTTGGACTGTGTAAGTGAGGGAGGCGTAAGCTTTTACTGTGTTTAAGCCATTTTATACTTTAGAGCAGGGGTTCCCAACCCCCAGGCCGTGGACAGCTGCGGGTCCGAAGCCTGTTAGGAACCTGGCCACACGGCAGGAGGTGAGCGGCGGGCAAGCGAGTGAAGCTTCACCTGCCGCTCCCCATCGCTCCCCATCGCTCACATTACCGCCTGAACCATCCCTCTCCCCTCCATCCGTAGAAAAATTGTCTTCCACAAAACTGGTCCCCGGTGCCACAAAGGTTGGGGGCCGCTGCTTTAGAGTCTTTTGGTAACAGCAGGTAGCCCACCCTCTGTAATACTCTTTATCCTCAGCCACTAAATATCCACATTTGTTACCTCAATCATAGGACTATGCCCAGGGTCATGGTGTTTACCAACAACTCTACTAGGTTAATCTTTTTGACACTGAAGATATTCCACCCTTTTTGACTTAAAAAAAAAAAAAAAAAAGCAGAACTTTAATATAGTTCAGCCTAAAATAATAGAAGATAATCTGATTTCTTCCACCTCTCACTTTTGACCCACACACAACCAGCCCAGCCTATAAAGAGGGATCAACTTCCTTACATAACAGTGTCAGAGAAGTTTCAAATACAGATTACCCTTGATAGAGGTTTGCCACAAGTTTGCCAAATGGTGTCCTGTGGTGCAGTCTACTAATTAATGCTGTTAGGTTCCTTCCTTCCTTCCTTCCTTCCTCTCTTTCCTTCCTTTCTCTTTAAATATCAGGAAATTCCTCATAATTTCTCATGGAAAAAACCCTTTCCAGATTATTTTACAAATTGAAAGATTTAGCAACACTCAAATCACCATCAGCTGACACTCGGGAGATCTCTTTGGACAGGTCACACCTTCTCTAGGTCTCCACAGACCCAACACTCCCCTTTTATCCCTAACACTGACATGCATGTCAAATGCCACATATCTTTATGATGTGGATTTTTTTCTCTACCTTGCCCTACAGGCTATTTGTGTTTGCATTCCCTGTTAAAGCAGAAATAAAGTCAATGGTTAACAAAGAATTACTAACCTGAGAACTGCTTTTGAAGGTGTTAGAATGCCTTTGGAAGACAGTGAATACTTTGTGGGCGTTGGCAGGAAGAGTCAGGAAAAATCTTCCCATTATTATTGGGTACTGGTCCTCCTTGTGGGGGCATATACTTAGGATATCAAAATTTATTCTCTTCAGTCTCCAGCTTCCTTTCTGTGACACAAAATATAGATCATAAAGTGAAGATTTGTAAGAGAATTTTGTTGTTCTGTTTTTAATTGAAAGCTTAAATAGCAATATTGATTGGTTTGACTTCACCAAAGAGTTAAGCAATTTCCTTCCTTGTTCCCAAATCCCTAACTGTGTCAAGCTTAATTGTCACCATCAGCCTCTTGAATGTTGTGCAGGTTCAGGTAACACACCCATCAGCTGGGAACCAGCAGAGCAGAGAGGATGGGAGCTAGAAGAGAAGCAGAGACGGAGGACCTTCATCTTTTGACTCAGGAGTGGACATCTATGCAGGTAGGTTCCAGGGCTCTGACAGTTATAGGATGCTTTTCAGCAGTTGTGTAACTTGTCTTCAAAGCTCTGGAATATGCCAGGGATTAGGTTTTTCAAACATGTGCAAGATTTTCATATACAAAGGTTTCCTTTTTCAAAAGTCTAAAAAACAATGGGTACGAAGTAGATTACTGGTCTCCCAGAGAATTTTCTAAACTCCTGGTATGAGTGGCGGAGGGAGGTGAATGAGGTAGGGCAGTCAAGGTGAATGCTTGAAGCTGGTTTTGCCCAACTTGTAGTATGGGTACTACTGAAGTAAGCATGATAATTTGAGGTGGTATACAAATGTACATTTTAAAATGTTAATAGTGTGATGTTTACTTTAATGTGCTTTATAATAAAGACAATACAGCAGTGTCTCAAATCTGTGATTACATTAATACAAATGCTTAGGATGAATAAAGGAAAAGTTAGGCTTTTTAAAGGAAAATAGTAGGTTAAATAAGAATATAGGGACTTCCAAGTCTAGTCAAGCTAGAATAATTGGAACTAGATTTATCCACTTGCCTGAAATAGCTGAAAATAAAAATATACATATGAAGTAACAGTACTCAAGGTATTGGACATCGGACAATGAGTGGTGATCTCTGACTGACAGGAGACAAATGAGGTGAGCTCTATGTCTGCCTGAGCTCTTATTACCTGGAGAGTTTCCAGATCATTCCCCACAGGAATGGGGAACTCAAGCAAAGCTGAACAGTAGTTTCCTTGGGTCACAGAGACAGAGCTGAGAGTCCAGGGAAGCCAGGCTATCTGTAAGTAGAAACAAACAAAAAAACAATACTTTGATATCTATCTCATACCGGATACAAAAATTAACTCAAAATGAATCATAGACCTAACAAAGCCATAAAACTTCTAGAAAAAAAATAAGAGAAAATTTTTGATCTTACGTTAGACAGAGATCCCTTAGCTACAAACAAAAATCATAAAAGAAAAAAAGTTAATAAATTGAGCTTTATCAAAATTAAGACCTTCTGCTTTTAGAAAAGCACTATTAGGAGAAAGAAAAGACAAGTTACAAACTTGGAGAAAATATTTGAAAATCTCATATCTGGTAAAGGACTTATGGCTAGAATACATAAAGCACTCCCCCAGACTCCATAAGAAAACCAACAACCCAATTAAAATTGGGTGAAAAGTTTGAACAGACATTTCACCAAAGAAGTTATGTGAGTGGTGAATAAGCTCATGAAAATAAGCTCAACATCATTAGTCATTAAGAAAATGCCAGTTGGAACCATAATGAGATACTACTGCATACCTGCTAGAATGGTTAAAATTAAAAAGACCTACCATACAAAGTGTTGGCAAGTGTATGGAGCAACAGGAACTCTCATACACTGTTGGTGGGAATGAATTATGGTACAATCAATTTGAAAAACAGTTTGACAGTTTCTTAAAAAGTTAAATATACACCTACTCTATTATTCAGCCATCTTATTGCTTGCACATACAAGAAAAATGAAAACATATGTCCATACAGAGACTGGTACAAAGACATTCCTGTAGCTTTACGTATAATAGCCAAATAGCAAAGACAACTCAAATGTTCACCACCAGGTGAATGGATAAACAAATTATGGTATGCTCATACAATAGAAAACTTCTCAGTCATAAAAAGAAATGCATTAGTGATACACATGCCATGGTTGAATTTCAGAACAATTGCACTGAGTTAATGAAGCCAGACAAAAAGAGTGTACATATTGAATGATTCTATTTACATAAAATTTTAGAAAGTGCAAACTAATCTGTAGTGAAAGAAAGCAGATCTATCTTTCTATCTGACAGAGGTCAGAGAGTGGTGGGAGGGAGTGATTACAATGTTGAACAAAAAAACCTTGGGAGTGATTAACATGTTCAGCATCTCTGTGGTGGTGATGATTTCATAAGTATATATCCATGTCAGAACTCATCAAACTGTGTACTTTATAAACATGTGCAGTCAATTGTATGTCAATTATACCTCAATGAAGCTGTTAAAAAAATTTGACTAGAGCTGGATATGGCAAAAAATTGGAGGTTGAATGATGAAATTTTGGAAACACAGTCTAAGGTTATCCTATTTGTTCTCTTTTGCCCGTCCTTCCTCTCTTATTCTCTTGTTCTGGCCCTTCCTTCTCTTTCTTCTCCCCAGGTTAGAAAAGGTGATAGTTTGTATAAGACCACCTTGTATAAGATGTCTGTGGCCTCAATATAAGAAAGGACTTTTTGACAATTTCTGCTCTCAAAAGATGCAATGGAATAAGCTACTTTATAAAATAGGGAGACCTCCATCTCAGGGCTCCCCCCAGCATAGACTAAATGAACACTTGACAGGGACATAGTAGCGTCAGATGTGATGTTGGGCCGATTCAGTGGCTTTCAACCTTTTTTTTCAAACCATAAAACTCTTTATACAAATGAATGAAATCTTAGGTGGGAGACAAATATTTAGGGAAAACAATGAAACATTTCTTTGAAAACAAATTGGAGGCTCAGAGGCCTGCCACTTGGCCTCACCTTTTACCTACTGTTGTGACCCTTCAGCATCTCCATGGGTGGATGACTCTTGTTTGTTCCAACTCTGAAATTCTATAAACATTTAGTTTCAGTGATAGTAATTGAGGGCCGTGAACGAAAAATTTTTACCCAAACCACCCCAGTTACAACAGGGGGTTGAGGTGAAGGTCTGACCACAACTTAGTCATATGACAAAAAGTGGTCCCATTTGTAATAGAGAAGGAGGTTACATTCTTTGAATCCTGGAATCATAGCATTGATAATCCTTCTTCCCAGAGGGAGTGTCATACAGCTACTATTTATCCAGATGTACCAGCCCTTTTTCCTCTTCACTTTCTGAGAAAAAAAAGGGTTTTAAATAATAGTTTAGCTTAATAAAATTTGGTCATTTTTGTTCCTCTTTAGACCATGCAATTTTTTCTCTTTAACCCTGGACATGCCAACTGTGTTTGACCACATTTGAGTTAATAAGAGAAAGAATGCTCTTTTTTTCATATTAATAAGAATGATAACAAGTAGTCATAGTGAGTATTTACTGAGCACTTGCTAAGTACCAAGGACTGCATGATGGTTAATTTTTATGTGTCAGCTTGGCTAGGTACCCAGATATTTGGTCAAACATTATTCCAAATGTTTCTGTGAGTTTGTTTTTATTTTGTTTTAAATATTTCAATGATCAGTATTTCCTTAAAAAAACTCCTCATACAGCTAGTAAATCAAAGCCCATTAATTTAGGAAATTGGATTCTCTCAAACAATTAAACGTTGATTATAAACTTAATATTAATCTTTTTATATATCCATTCAAGTGTTTTGTACACCTCAAAAAGCAGACATGTAATATTATTAAAATGATTTCAAGAACTCTATGGACCAAAATTTATTTCTTTACGATCTCTATCTTCATAATGACCCCTTTTCCCCTTCTTTTTTCTAACACTAATTCTGGTTCTTTTTTTTAAAATTGAAGTACAGACAATGTATAATTTTATGTTAGTTTCAGATGTACTATCGATACATAATTATTTGACATTTGCATACATTATGAAATGATCACCGTAATATGACTAATAGCCATCTGTCCCCTTACAAAGTATTACAGTATTATCGACCATATTCCTTATGTTTTATATTATATCCCCATGACTTATTTATTATATAACTGGAAGTTTGTATCTCTTAATCCCCTTTACCTATTTTTCTAGTCTCCCACATCCCTTCCTTCTGGAAAACACTCGTTTATTCTCCGTATCATGAGTCTGTTTTCATTTTGTTTTGCTTATTTGTTTTGCATTTTAGATTACACATGTAAGTGAGATCATGTGGTATTTGTCTTTCTCTGTCTATTTCATTTAGTATAATACCCTCTAGATCCAACCATGTTGTCACAAATAGCATGATTTCATTTTTTATGACTGAGTAATATTTCACTGCATATATATATACTACATCTTCATTATCCATTCATCTATCGATGGACACTTAGGTTGCTTCCATACTTTGGCTATCGTAAATAATGCTGCAATGAACATGGGAGTGCATTTATCTTTTCAAATTAGTGTTTTTGTTTTCTTCAAGTAAATATTGAGAAGTGAAATTGCTGGATCATATGACAGTTCTATTTTTAATTTTTTGTGGAAACTCTACTGTTCTCTGTAGTGTCTGCACCAATTTACATTCCTACCAACAAAGCATGAGGGTTCCCTTTTTTCCACATCCTTGCCAACACTTGTTATGTATTGTCTTTTTTTTTTAAAGGAATTCCTTTATTTTTATTATTTATTTATTTATTTATTTATTTTCGGCTGTGTTGGGTCTTCGTTTCTGTGCGAGGGCTTTCCCTAGTTGCGGCAAGCGGGGGCCACTCTTCATCACGGTGCGCCGGCCTCTCATTATCGCGGCCTCTCTTGTTGTGGAGCACAGGCTCCAGACGCGCAGGCTCAGTAGTTGTGGCTCACGGGCCTAGTTGCTCCGTGGCATGTGGGATCCTCCCAGACCAGGGCTCGAACCCGTGTCCCCTGCATTGGCAGGCAGACTCCCAACCACTGCGCCACCAGGGAAGCCCATTGTCTTTTTAATTATAGCCATTCTGATAGGTGTGAGATGGTATCTCATTGTGGTTTTGATTTGCATTTTCCTGATGATTAGTGATGTTGAACATCTTTTCATGGGTCTGTTGGCCATCTCTATGTCTTCTTTGGAAAAATTCACTTACTCTGCCCATTTTTTAATCAGGTTGTTCATTTTTTTATGTTGAATTGTATAAATTCTTTGCATATTTTAGATATCAACCCCCCCAACCAGATATATCACTTGCAAATATCTTCTCCCATTCAGTAGGCTGCCTTTTTGTTTTGTTGATAGCAAAATCTTTTTAGTTTTATATAGTCCCATTTGTTTATTTTTGCTTTTCTTGTTTATTTTCTTGCCTGAGGAAAGAGATCAAAAAAATATTGCTAAGACCAATGTCAAAGAGTGTACTGCCTATGTTTTCTTCTAGGAGTTTTATGGTGTCAAGTCCTATGTTTAAGCCTCTAAATCATTTTGAATTTTGTTTGTTTGTTTGTATATGATGTGAGAAAGTAGTCCCATTTGATTCTTCTGCATGTAGCTGTCCAGTGTTCCCAACACCATATATTGAAGAGGCTGTCTTTTCCCCATTGTATATTCTTACCTCCTTTGTCATAAATTAATTGACCATATAAGATGGGTTTATTTTTGGGCTCTCTATTCTGTTCCATTAATTTATGTATCTGCTTTTGTGCCAGTAACATACTGTTTTGATTACTGTAGCTTTGTAATATAGTTTGAAATCAGAGAGTGTGATACTTCCAGCTTTGTTCTTCTTTCTCAAGATTGCTTTGGCTATTTGGGGTCTGTTGTGTTTCCATACAAATTTTAGAATTATTTGTTCTATTTCTATGAAAAATGCCACTGGTGTTTTGTTAGGGATTACATTGAATCTGTAGATTGCCTTGGGTAATATAGTCATTTTAACAATATTAATTCTTCCAATCCATGAACACAGTATATCTTTCCATTTGTTTATGTTTTCAATTGCTTTCATCAAAGTCTTACAATTTTCCGAGTACAAGTCTTTCACTTTCTTTGGTTAGATTTATTCCTAAGTACTTTTCTTTTTTGATGCGATTGCAAATGGAATTGTTTTCTTAATTTCTCTTTCTGATAGTTTGAGGTTAATGTATTAGAGATACAGCAGATTTCTGTATATTTGTCTGCAGGTATTTTTTATTTCCTCTTTGACTTCTTCGGTGACCTACTGGTTGTTTAGTAGTTTATTATTTAGCCTCCATATGTTTGTGTTTTTTGCAGTTTTTTCCTTGTAGTTGATTTCTAGTCTCTAGACATTGTAGTCAGAAAAGATGCTTAATATGATTTCAGTCTTCTTAAATTTTTTGAGGCTTGTTTTGTAGCCTAGCATGTGATCTATCCTGGAGAATGTTCCATGTGCACTTGAAAAGAATGTGTATTCTGCTGCTTTTGGATGGAATGTTCTACATATACCTATTAAATCCATCTGATCTAATTTGTTGTTTAAGGCTAGTGTTCCCCTTATTGTTTTTCTGTCTGAATGATCTGGCTATTGTTGTTAGTGGGTGTGAAAGTCCCTTACTATTATTGTGTTACTGTCAAGTTCTCCCTTTATGTTTATTAATATTTGCTTTTTGTATTGATATTTAGGTGCTACTATGTTTGGTGCATATATATTTACAATTTTATCATTATGTAATGTCTTTCTTTGTCTCTTGTTAAAGACTCTGTTTTAAAGTCTATTTTGTTGGATATAAGTATTATTACCCCAGCTTTCTTTTTGTTTCCATGTGCATTGAATACCTTTTTCCATTCCCTCATTTCCAGTCTTTGTGTGTCTTTAGATTTGAAATGAGTCTCTTGTAGGCAACATATATATGAGTCTTATTTTTTTATCCATTCGGCTACTCTATGTCTTTTGATTGGAACATTTAGTCCATTTACATATAAAGTAATTATTTATAGGTGTGTACTTATTGCCATTTTGTGAGCTGTTTTCTGGTTGTTTTTGTAGGGTTTTTTTTTGTTGTTGTTCCTTTCTTCTTCTTTTGCTCTCTTCCCTTGTGATTTAAGGGAAGTGTTATGTTTGGATTCTTTTCTCTTTTTTGTGTGTGTATTTTATTATAGGTTTTTAGTTTGTGGTTACCATGAGATTCATATATAGCAACCTATGTATACATATATATCTGATTATTTTAAGTTGATGATCTCAAGTTCAAATTCATTCCAACAACTGTGCATTTTTACTCCCCCCACCCAAGTTTAATGTTTTGACATCACATTTTACATTTTTTGTTTTGTGTATTCCTTAAGTACTTATTGCAGATATAGATGATTTTACTACTTTTGTCTTTTAAACTTCCTCCTAGTTTTATAAGTGGTTGATCTACTACCTTTACTGTATATTTGCCTTTACCAAGGAGATTTTCCCTTTCATAATTTTTACATTCCTATTTGTGGCCTTTTCTTTTCCAGTTAGAGAAGCCCTTTTAACATTTCTTATAAAGCCGGTTTAGTGGTGTTGAATTCTTTTAGCTTTTGCTTGTCTGTAAAACTCTTTATCTTTTCTTCAAATCTAAATGATAGCTTTTCCAGGTAGAGTATTCTTGGTTGTAGGTTTTTTCCTTTCATCGCTTTGAATATATCATGCCATTCCCTTCTTGCCTGAAAAGTTTCTGCTGAAAAGTGGGTTGAGAGTCTTATGGGAATTCCCTTGTACAAACTAGTTGCTTTTCCCTTGCTGCTTTTAAGATTCCCTCTTTATCTTTAATTTTTGCCATTTTAATTACAATGCATTTTGGTGTGGACCTCTTTGGGTTCATCCTGTTTGGGGCTCTCTGTGATTCCTGGACTTGGATGTCTGTTTCCTTCTCCTTCTAGGATCCCTATAATGTGATTGCTAGTATTCCTGATGTCCTAGAGGTCTCTTAAACTATTCTTATTTTTTTTAATTCTTTTTTTCTTTTTTCTGTTCAGCTTCAGTGATTTCCACTACTCTGTCTTCCAGTTCACTGATCCATTCCTCTGTATCATCTAATCTATTGTTGGTTCCTTCTGTAGTATTTTTAAATTTCAGTTATTATATTCTTCAGCTCTGTTTGGTTCTTCTTTATATTTTCTAACTCTTTGTTAAAATTCTCACTGTGTTTATCCATTCTTCTCCTGAGTTCGTTGAGCAGCTTTATAATCATTACCTTAAACTCTTTATAAGGTAGATTGCTTATCTCTTTTTTGTTTAGTTCTTTTTCTGAGGTTTTGTCTTGTCCCTTCTTTTGGAATATATTCTTCTGTCTCCTCATTTTGCCTAATTCTCTGTGTTTGTTTCTATGCAATAGGTAGGTCAGTTATGTTTGCTGATCTTGGAGAAGTGACTTTATGTAGGAGATGTCCTAAGAGGCCCAGAAATACACTCTCCTCTGGTCACTAGAGCTATATACTCTAGGGGTGCTCCCTATTGTGAGCTGTGTGGGCCCTTCTGTTTTGACAGGACCAACTACCATGGGCAAGGTGGTAGGTAAGACTGGGCCTGGGCCTGGTTGGCTGCCAAGCCCTGCCTAATGTGGGTGCAACCAGTTCCTGGGACAGCTGGCTGTGGGGTCAGGGGCTTGGCAGGTAAGCCCTAGCAGCAATAGGCTAGAGGGAGGACTCCAAAATGGCACTTGCCAGTAGTAGTGTTCTGGTGGTAGAAGGAGCTCCCCAGAATGGCTGCTGCCAGCATCTATATTCCAAGGGGGGCTGCTAGCTGCCTCCTGCCTTTTGGGAGGCTCTCCAAGATCAGTAAGTGGGTGTACCCAGGCTCCTTTCAAATTACTGCCTCTGAGTTGGGACTCAGAGCATGTGAAATTTTGCACATGCCCTTTAAGAGCAGAGTCTCTGTTTCCTACAGCCCTCTGGCTCTCCCATATGTAAGCCTCTCTGGCCTTCAAAGCCAGAGGTTTGGGGGCTCATCTTCCTGGTACAGGGACTCTGGTCGGAGGAGCCTATTGTGGGGCTCGGTCCCCTTGCTCCTTGGAGAGAGCCTCGGCAATTGTGATTATCCTCCCATTTGTGGATCTCCACCCCTCCTAAGTGTTTTGTTGTGGTTCCCTCTTTATACCTTTAGTGGCAGAAAATCTTTTCTGTTGGTCTTCAGGTCTTTCTCATAGACCGTTGCACTGTAAATAACTGTAATTTTGAGGTGCCCATGGGTGACGTGAGCTCAGGGTCTTCCTGCTCCACCATCTTGACCACACTTTCTCTGTGAGTGTGTTTTTGGATGAGATTTACATTTAAAATTGGTGGACTTTGGGACTTCCCTGGTGGCACAGTGGTAAAGAATCCACCTGCCAATGCAGGGGACACAGGTTCAAGCCCTGGTTCGGTAAGATGCCACATGCCGCGGAGCAACTAAGCCCATGCGCAACAACTACTGAGCCTGTGCTCTAGAGCCCACCAGCCACAACTACTGAGCCTGCATGCCACAACTACTGAAGCCCACACGCCTAGGGCCTGTGCTCCACAACGAAGAAGCCACCGCAATGAGAAGCCTGTACACTGCAACAAAGAGTAGCCCCCACTCGCCACAACTAGAGAAAGCCCGCGTGCAGCAACGAAGACCCAACGCAGCCAACTAAATAAATAAATAAATAAATAAATAAATAAATAAATAAATAAATAAAATGGGAGGACTTTGGGGAAAGCAGATTGCTCTCCTTAATGTGAGTGGGCCTCATCCAATCCATTGAGGGCTCGAGTAGAACAAAAGGCACACCTCCTTCCAGCAAGAGGGATTCTCCAGCAGCTGGCCTTTGGACCTTACCTGCAACATCAGCTCTATATTGGACTGCCTTTGGATTCAAACTGTGATTCTTTCCTGAATCTCCAGCCTGTCAGCCTTCCCTATCAGATTTTGAACTTGCCAAGCCTCCATAATCACGTGAGCCAATTCCATAAATTAAATCTCTCTATATATACACATCCTATTAGTTCTGTTTCTCTGTAGAACCCTGACAAATATATATGGTGATAACTTTAAATGTATTAATTCATCTAATTTTTCAACAATCCTATAAAGTTTGAACACAATGCTTTAAGAAGCGTTACTATTTCACAGGTAAGGGAATGAGGTTTAGTGAGATAGTGATTTGCCCAAGATCTTCCAACTAGCAGGTGGCAGAGCCATGATTTTAACCCAAAGTTCATGGATTGAGACACTTTTCTTTACCACAGTAGCCAGCCCTTGGCATATTTTGGAGCATTAATGATACTGAACAGACCTCAGCACCAGGTGGTCTGGAATCTAACTTTGACCCAGACCGTTTTCTTCTATCAGGGGGCTCCTGCAAGTCTTCCTGGTATCCACCTGGGAGCCTGCCACACCTGACCCTCTCTTGCAATCTCAGACATGATTCTTCACTTGCTAAGCTTCAGCTTCCTCATCTACAAAAGGAGAGTAAGTCACTTCACCAGCTTGTTGTGGAGATGAAATGTGAGTGATTAGAGTATCAGTCTCACTTCCCGCACACCATAGGTACTCAAATGCAAATGTCCTCCCCCTGCCATCATGCTCTCATGTGGGTCAAAATGACACCGTTCACTACAGCAGGATCTTGGACACTCCTAACTCATTATAGAGTGAGTCCTCCTGTACTCCATCTGTATTAGTCTGTTAGGGTGGCACAGATTGGGTGGCTTAAGCAACAGAAATTTATTCTCACAGTTCTGAAGGCTGGAAGTCCAAGATCAAGGTGTCATCAGGTTTGGTTTCTCCTGAAACCTCTCTCTCCTTGGCTTGCAGATGGCCACCTTCTTGCTGTGTCCTCATGCGGTCTTTCCTATGTCTTCACATCGTCCTTCCTCTGTATGTACATCCCTAGTATCTCTTTGTGTTTTCAAATTTCATCTTCTTATAAAGACAATAGATTGGATTAGGATCTACCCTAATGGACTCACTTTAACTTAGCTCTTTAAAGGCCCTATCTCTAAATACAGTCACCTTCTGAGATACCGGGGATTAGGGCTTCAAAATAGGAGTTTTGGGAGGGACACAATTCAACCCATAATACCATCTTAGCCCCCAGGTGCCAAGGACCTGCTACTTAGGACTACATTTCATACCTTCACTATTGAGATTTATGCACAGGACCTTTTCTGCCTGGCTGTCCCTTCAAATGTTCTGCCAGCTTGGCATGATTTCTTCAGGATTAAGCTAATCAGAAACTAAGTTAATCAGAAATTAAAGGCAAATAGCTCACTCAAGCTCTTTGAAGTTGTCTTTGTCCAATGGTTATGGAAAGCCAACCAGAAGAAGTGTCAGGTACATAGAAATTGCTTCATATTCTTAATCTGTAAACTGCACCCTCCAAATCCCCCACTACCACCAAACACACACACACACACACACACACACACACACACACACAGAGCTTACTAGAAAAATACTCTGGGAGCAGCAAGGCATTTTGAAGTATGCTTCAAACAACAATTATATGTGTATGTATATATATGTGTGTGTGTATGTATATATCTATATGATGTCGCGACAACCACTGCTCTTGACTCCAGTGACTTTTGCATTCTTTAAATCAGCTTCTATTTGTTTCAGTTACTCTCTGAGAGGGTTACTCCTGTCCACATAATGGATCTTATTAATTCTGTCCCTATGTTTATTGTGTCTTAGCGTTTTTTTCTTCCCTAACATCATAAGACCCCAAGAGTCAGGCTCTGGTTAGGCTGGTCAACATCCAACATGAACACCCCTACTGGTAAGAGTTTTCAGTCCAGAATATCGTCATAGGCCACAAGTCTTCCTGATGTCTAATCTACTTCTGATTGCCCTTGGCTGAGGTACTAATACTGGGTCCAATCTGGGAGGTTTAGGGAAGAAGGGTCTCATGGTACAAACACAGAGACTTACTTAAAAGGAACCAGAGTGACCAAAGTCCCAGGAAGAGGGTATGAGAAGGGCGGTACAAGGCTCTGTGGATCCCTCTGGAGTTCTCAGAGGCCTATGATGAAGACGCATATCACGTCAGCAGAGTAGCCACCATATTGGCAAATTTCACTTCCTTTTGCTGGTAGCTGCTTCAAAATATTCATGATCCATTTTAGAGACCAAATGGATTTTCCAACTCTAAGAATTACATTTTACAAAACTAGAGAAAACATAGACCCCTATTTTTGTGTCATTTGAAATCACTTAAGATATAAAACCAAATTACTAAAGAGTAAAGTGTGTGCAAAGAGGATAATTTGATATTCTGGAGGAAAAAGAAAACCTACAGAGAACAGAAATTCAGAGTCTGAGAAGCTGTCCCCACTCCCCACCCCCAACCATTTTGTGTGTATGTCTTTTAAACAACATTTTAGAGAGAGCGCGGATGTCTATGGTTGAACGTAAACAAAGAGTAAAGGGAACAGGAAATCAACGGGAATCACCTCTTAATGATGTGTCCGAGAACAGTCCGAGAATCCATAAGGGACTCATTCTGTATTGGATTTCTGAAAGTCGGCAGAAAGGACCCAGTGATTGATGCCTGCCATCAGCAGCAGGTCCATTCCTTTCCTCCTATGGAGGCTTAGACAAATTTTGCTTCATTCAACAAGCTCTCAATCATATTCACGAAGTCAGGACTTCAAATGGGGCATGATTATAACTCTAATAGCTATTCCAGGTAGAACTGATTCGCATGTTGTGGGATCTTGGCAGCAGTTTAATTTCTTTAGGGTAATGAAGCAAATCTCAGTGAGGGGCCAGTTTGGGCATTGTTGGCTATTATGTGTAAATTAATATGATTAAGTGTGCTGCTTTACAAACTTCTTTAGTCCCCTCTCTGCACTAATATTTGGGCCTTGTCTTCCAAAACCGTTGTTTGGGCAAAGTTTCCTTCCCCTTATTTTCCTCTGTAGGGCGGGATATATTCCTAATAACACAAGTATCTCTATGTATTGATAAAAAAAATATTTTCTGGAAAAATTTTGCAGAGGAAGGACTTATTTGCTTTCCTCGTCATCTTTCTCTCGTCTCCTTTCCTTGCTTATTTGTTTTGCTGCCTTTTCCATTTTGTAGGATTTTATGGCTCTTCAGAAATGAATTTAGGTTTCCTAGCATTGATGCAAAGACTTTAGCCAATAATAATAACAACATATGTTTAGGTTGATCACTTAATGTGGGCCAGGAATTGCTGTAAGTACTTGTCTTATTTCATCTCATTGAAATAACTGTATGATTTTCATTTTGCAGATAAAAATACAAAAGCGTATATGGATTAGGCATCTTGCCCATAGTAATATAGCTAGTAAGTAATGGCACAGGAGTTGAAATTTAGGTGGTCAGTGACCCCACAGCAGGAGCTTTTCCATACTAACTTCTGAAATCTGGTACTTGTGAAAAGAACTTCTCTCTCTCAAAATAACAGTCATTCCTGAAATGGATATCCTGCAACCTGCATATATTGGGGGCTTAATATGTGCCAGGATGACACTGAAGGCTCAGGGCACAAGACCCAGCCCCTGCCCTCAAGTAGTCATGTCCTTCTGGAAGTACTTAGAGTAGCATGAGGTAACTGTATGGTGGGAAATCACAGAAAATGTCTTTTAAAATAATGTTAATGTGGTCAGGCAGAGGCATTTGATATGTGCCTGAAAATCCAGGTAATTTTAGCTACTGGATCCCTTCCTGCAAAAGTATGAAGACAAGTCATGGGGTATTAAATAAATGATAGCCTCCCTAGCATCAAACATATATATCCTGTGGTCAGATGCAAAGCCTATGGGTTCTAGAATCACATAGACCTGGCCTGAAGTTTTTGCTGGGCCCCTTGGTAGCTGTGTGACCTTAAGCAATTTACTCAAATGGTCTGAACGTCTGTTTCGTCACCTATAAAAACAGACTATAATAGATCTTACCTTCTCTGTTTTTTTTAGACCATGAGTCAGCAAACTTTTCCTTGAAGAGAGAGGAAGAGTAAATATTTTACGTTTTGCTGGCCATGCAGTCTCTGCCACAGCTCCTCAACTCCACCACTGTAGTGCAAAGGCCACCGTAGACAAAGTGTAAATGACCAGGTGTGGTTCTGTTCCAGTAGGGCTTTATAAGAACAGATGGGCTAGATTTGGCTCATAGGCTATAGCTTGCCAATCCCCAGTTTAGAGCACTAAATGAGATGTTGAAAGAAAAAAAAACCCAACATATAAGAATTTTGGGGGTGCTTCCCTGGTGGCGCAGTGGTTAAGAATCCACCTGCCAATGCAGGGACACGGGTTCGAGCCCTGGTCCGGGAAGATCCCACATGTCGCGGAGCAACTAAACCCCTGCGCCACAACTACTGACACAACTACTGAGCCCGCGTGCCACAACTACTGAAGCCCGTGTGCCCAGAGCCCGTGCTCCACAACAAAAGAAGCCACCACAGTGAGAAGCCCGCGAACCACATTGAAGAGTAGCCCCCACTCGTCGCCAACTAGAGAAAGCCCACGTGCAGCAACGAAGACCCAAAGCAGCCAAAAATTAATTAATTAATTAATTAATTTAAAAAAGAGTTTTTGGTACACTGTAGGTACTCAATAATTGTTCATTTTCCTTCCTTCCTGCAATTTATTCCACTAGGGTAGTGGGTCACAAAGGTGCATTCAGTCACCGTATCTCTCTCGAGGTGGCCACGGACCAGTTGGGGTGACAAGATATAGAAAATATAGACAGCAAGACAATTTTGCAAGTGCCAGTTGTAAGGGGAACAGAATAAACTGTAAATTTATAGGAACTGACTGAAGGGAACAGCTGCCATAGGAGAAATGGTTACAGTTAAGTGAGGAAAGAAGAAAGGACTTCCAGGTAGGGAATCCAAAGAAAGGGGAATGCTTTAAGTATTTTCAGAGGAACTGTTTGTCTGGGGAAGTGGAGGTGCCTATGAGAAGAGTGAGTGGAAGCCAAGTTTAGGTGGGGAGGTGGGAGGCTGACTGTCAGGTTCAGGAGTTTGCATCTTATTCCATAGATGTCAATCAATGTGTTATTGATGGTTGTTGAAGAGAACATAGAAGGCAATCAAAAGATATTTGTTGAGTGAATGAATTCATTCAAAAGTGATTTACATGATGGCTGGGCAGAAAATGGCAGCCAAAAGATCAGGCAATAAGGATTCAGACCAGTGTGATGAGTTAGAATTGGCCAAAAAGGGCATATTGCAAAGACACTGAGAAGGAAGAACTGACATGACCTGATGACTGAACTGCAGGCAAGAGAGAGGACCAGTTAGTGGTGATGCCAAGTTTAAGTCGGGTGTCCAGGAGAAGGGCGTTGCCATGATAGAATGAAGGATATCAGCGAGGCTGCCTTTTGGAGGAAACATCATGAATTAGTCTTCAGTACTTGAATTTAGGATCCCTAAGGAACTTCCAAGTGGAAATGTTTAGAACAATAAGATAGGCTCAAGAAAGAGACTGAATCAGGAAGCAGAGATTTAGACATCAGCCTCATAAAGTGATGGCTTGTGAGAATGGATGAGGTCTTGACTCTGGATGAGATCTAAAGATCAAACTAAGGACCTGGTATAGGGACTGAGTCAGAGACAAGGGCTTTCCATAGAAATCCAAAGTGTCTCTCTAGTTCATCATTAATATTATTGCAATAGAAGCACTGAGAGATTGTCAAAGTCTCACAGCACTTTTAAAAATCTAAAAACAAAGATCAGGAAAATAATTAGATAAACCCTGGGATTCTGGTGTCCAGAAACTTCTCCCATACTATCCTGAAGAAAAGACACCCAGTGGGCTTCTGAACTCTTTAAAGTTGTGATACGTAAGCCTAGTATCTAGTAATCTCATTGAGTTCAGTTAATAGAAGACATGGAAACTTGTCATCACCAATAATGATGATAAAACACCTCTAAGATTTTCTCAGCACTTTTCCAAATGTGCTTAATTCAGTCATTACTTAGCAAAGCTACTTTCAGATATAGATCCTAATTGGTTGCTCTGTTAAATGAATACAATTATATGCCAAATCTTAAACAATTCTCAGGAGATCTCAAGTCAATCTATTTCTCTTGTCTTGCAACTTTTTTTGCTACTGCTGTGAGGAAGGGGATTCCCCTTGACTAGGAAGCGAAGTGGTCCATGGAGCAAGAGAAAGAGAGATGGACCCTTCTAGAATAGAGTTGTCATTATATTATCTCCAAGTAAAATCAGAAAAGTGTCACCCAGAGACATTACATCTGACTTTGTGAGACACCAACTCTTTATTAAATTGGTGAGTTGTGGAAAAAGGTGTCACCATCTGAAAAGATTTTTTTTTTTCTTTTAATTTATTTTTGCCTGTGTTGGGTCTTCGTTTCTGTGCGAGGGCTTTCTCCAGTTGCGGCGAGCGGGGGCCACTCTTCATCGCGGTGCGCGGGCCTCTCATTATCGCGGCGCCTCTTGTTGTGGAGCACAGGCTCCAGACGCGCAGGCTCAGTAGTTGTGGCTCACCGGCCCAGTTGCTCCGCGGCATGTGGGATCTTCCCAGACCAGGGCTCGAACCCGTGTTCCCTGCATTGGCAGGCAGACTCTCAACCACTGCACCACCAGGGAAGCCCTGAAACGATTTTTGAAGGAGTTGTTCGTATTCCTCTTTCCATTTACCTATTTCTTGAAGCCAATGAACTATACTGTACTTATGCCATTGCAGGGTCAAACAGAGCATATGTAACAGTGAAGAAATCACAGGGTTTTAAAATCTAGCTCCCAGAGCTTGCCAAGTTTAAACTTTGAATTTTTTAAAGAGAGAAAACTCACACCCTGAGGGACTAAATGACTAAAAATGACTCAGTCAGGAAGCTGCAGGGCCAGGTCTAGAACCCAAGGGTCTTGGCTCCAGTCCATACCCTCAAATGCATCTTTGTCAGAGATTCACTTTGGCCACGGGTGGATTCTCATTCCATTGTGGGAATTTGTAAAAGAGCATTTAAGCCACAACCACATTAAAGATGGAGGGTTTATGATGGCACTGTACCCACCCGGCCCATCTCTTAACTACACTCTCTTTCCAAGGGTGGGACAGGGTCAGAAAGCCCTGTTTAGAGAGCTGGTCACTTCAGGGGGAAGAGCAGAAATCCTAAGAGGCCAGCTATAATCCCTTTGCCTGGGAACACTAAGGGCTGAGACCTGAGAGCCAGCCTAAAACCTTCATACTTAAAGCAGTTGTCCGCAGACATAATGCCCTTAGCTTGATCAAAGGGCCGGGCCACACAATCCCCGGGAACAGGAAGGCTGACAAGGGGGGAAGGGTCCTTTGTCTTCGAGGACTGGAGGCCTGGAATCCGGATGCCTAGGCAGGCTGGGCTGCTGGCTGTGCAGGGAGGGGCTGAGGCCCAGCCTGTCCCCCAAATTCCTCCCCCTGCCCTCGGCTGGTCCCACACCAAGAAATCGGTCAGGGTCAGAGCCTCGCCCTCCCCTCACCCTGTCTCCTATCAGTTTTCTTTAGCATGTTAATAAAAAGAATTTCCTGAGCCCCACAGGCTTTGCTTGAACGTTTGCTGTTTCATTCTGCAATAAGAAAAGGTGAGTGCCCCAATTTAACTCCTTTTTAAGTCTTTCTCCCAGCATGTGGTTTCCTAAACAAATATTTCATGTATCGTTCAGGTCACATTCTTGACCTTGTTGTTTCAGGTGCCTGATAATTCTGGGCTAATGACAGCCCGGACAGCACACTTGTGGCCGCTCCCCCTTTCCTCCCATCCCTGGGCAGCTTTCCTGGGCCCATTTTGGTCCTGGTCTCTTCCTGGTGAATTGCTTTTCCCCTGCAGCCTTTCTTTATGAAAGTGCCTGCACTGAAGGCTTACACTTCAGATTCCTGCCCCTGGTGCCCTTGGCCTGTTCATTATTTAATTTTTCTTTCAGACTCCTGCCTGTCAGGTAACGTCTGCATACTGTGATTGTTTTCATTTCTGAGTCTCCAAATGCTGATCACAGCCTTGGAGATAAGCTTTCAAAAAAAATTATAACGCTCCCCCGCGCATGCGCACACAGACGGACGCACACGTTAGGAAAATGTGCTTTGGACCCACCCACATTTTTCGAAGCACAGAATTTCAGTGATGAAAGCGCTTTAGGCACTGCCCTTTGTCCCTGACAGCAACAAGGCCCTCATACCCACTCTCTTGCTTTGCGAGTTGTTGGGAAGGGGCTTTATTTTCCTCTAGTCCCTCAAACAAATATACAGAAAGTAACTTCTAGAGACTTTTCAACATTGTACTGGTCTGGCTGAAGGCATTTTATAGATCTGGTCTAGTTGAGGGGACACTGTCATAGAATAAGGCAGGTCTAGTCCTGCAATAAAGTGTTCAGAAGAGTCAGGAAAGAGGAGAACAGCCTGGGCCTCTAGACATGAGTGACATTTGCATTAAGGAAAGTTCTTCCTCTGACTTTTTTCCTCATCCCTAAACTTTAGATGTGTTATAAGCCAAGTTGTTTTTCCCAAATTCATATGTGGAAGTCTCACTTCCCACTACCTCAGAATGTGACTTATTTGGAGATGGGGTCTTTGAGGAGGTAAATAAGTTAAAACGAGGTCGTTCATGTGGGCTCCCACCCACTAGGATTGGGATTTTTGTAAGAAGAGGAACTTGGGACACAGGCATGTACAGAAGGAAAACCATGTGAAGACACAGGGAGAAGACGGCCATCTGCAAGCCAAGGAGAGAGGCATCAGATGAAACCAACCCTGCAGATACCTTGATCTCAGACTTCTGGCTTCCAGGACTGTGAGAAAAGAAATTTCCATTGTTTAAGCCACCCAGTCTGTGGTACTTTGTTATAGCAGCCCTAGCAAACTAACACAAACATTAATATTCAAGATAGCTTTAGTTCTAGAAGGACAATGAAATTAATCAGAGAGCAATTTCTGGGCAGGAAGTGGTTCTTCTGTCCCTGTGTGGGTTTCCAGGCATGGAATTCTTGTTTGTTGACAAGCCATAGATATTCAGCATGTGTTTATTGGGCACCTAGCACATGCCAGGCACTGTGCTAGGCCAATGAGAAGAGACTCAGACGTCGATGGCTCTGTCTAAATTCTAGATGAGATTAGCATCTCACACTGGCAATGGATGCCTATTGATGTGGAGTCCCCAAGAGAGTCTCCTCCCTAGGGCCTAATGGCTACATTGTAACAAAGTTTTTCTTCTTTGGTTGCTAGACTATTTCCTAAAGTATTAAGTGGAACTGAATAAAATTGCTTTGTATTCAGTTGAACTAAATGCAGTGGAGTATGCTGGATTGCATCCTGGAACAGAAAAAGGAGATTAGTGGAAAAAATGATTGAATCCAAATAAAGCAGTTCAGTTAATAGTAATGTACTAATATTAATTTTGTAGTTTGCCAGATGTGCCATGCCTATGTAACCTGTTAACATTAGGGGAAACTGAATGAAAATATACAGAAAGTCATTACACAATCTTTGCAACTTTTCTATGAATCTAAAATTTTTCCAAAATAAAAAAATTATTTCTTAAATGTTTGAACATTGCCAATTTTACATAGTTTAATAAAGTCTGGAGGCCTTGAATATAAAGTAGGCTGATTCAATCTCTTAATTATACAGTAGTAGGATTTATGTTTGAAATTTAAGTGTGCTTTACTTATAGATGTTTTAAAATGATTGACCAACTCTTTGTACCCTGGATGCCTGGCTAGTCTAGGTAAGAGAACTAAATAAGGTGACCTTCAAAGACAGAGAGCCCAATGGCCATTACGGAGGGACAAGTTTGAGCAAGACCAGCAGCAAGAAGCTGCTGATTCAGCTTCTCTCTCTCCTCTGATTGGTCAAGGGTAAACTCAGTTTCTTGAGGACTCTGTGCTATTGGAATGACTTGAGTCCCTCTGCCCTTCTTGGCGGTCAGTGGGCACCCAGCATGGCCTCATTCAGAGAGAAATGATCACTTTCAACCCCCTTCTTCAGCTGAGATCCTGTTTTGCTTCCCCACCAGGTCATGAGAAGACAGAGGATTGTGCTATATCAGTTTGCAGGGAGTCTGGATTCTCATTTCGAGGAAAAAGAAGAAAATTAATTCTTAATCAGACCAATACCACATGAAAGACTCATTTTGTTCGGCTGACAGATGTTTAAAATTTTTAAGAATTATTTACCACACTTTTAAATTGGGAAGCTTCACAGAAACAATCAGAACAATCAGAAATTCTAGCAATAGAGACCTACGTTCCTACATGGAAAAGATTGGTTGGAGCCGAGTAGCCACTGTGCCCTTTCAAGGGGCCTCCATTTCCCATGGTCCCCACGCAGCCCTCTCGTTCCATTTATGCTACTTGCCCAACAGCTTTAAGCTTTTGAGTTTACAAGCTAGGTCAGTGTTTTTCAAACTATAGATTATGACCTCTTTGTGAGTCGTGAAGTCAGTGTAGTGGATAGCCAGCACTAAAAAAGGGAAAAGGGGAAAGAGGGGAAGGAAGAGAAAGAAGAGGAAGAGGAGGAAATAGAAACTATCAGAACATACCACCTGTAGTAAGGGTTCGTAGTACTTGATGAAACTTTTGTTTCAATTGTGTTTGTATGTGCTTGCACATAGGTTACAATATATATTTCTCCCTGTGAGTTGCAATAAAAAATATCAATATTCTATGTTAAACCATTTTCCTCTACCTGAAAGGTTTTTTCTTTGTGGTTTTAAAAGAAATGGAAACATTTTATGAGCCCTATAGTGGGCAGTATAATGACCCCCTCAAAGATGTCCACACCCAAATCCTCAGAACCTGTGAGTATGTTACTTTTATGGCCAAAGGAACATTGCAGCCGCAATGAAGTTAAGACCCTTGAGGTGGGAAGATTATTCTGGACTATTCGAGTGGACCCAGTAGAATCCCAAGGGTCCTCAAAGGAGAGTCAGAGAAGGAAATGTGATGACAGAAGTGAATGTTAGAGTGATGCAGCTTGAGCAAGACTCGACTGGTTTTGAAGATGGAGGGGGCCACAAGCTAAGGAATGCAGGCAGCATAGTGCCTGGCGCCATCAGTATGTGATGCAGGGAAGACAGAAATTGGGAGAATTCTTTTCACACTTCCAAAGAATCACAGGATTCAAAGTGACCATGAAAGAAACTTAAAGCCCAACTATTGGGTGGCCCGTTTTTTTCCCCCCAGAATGCCTAGAGACAATGAAATTGTTGGCCGAAACTGTTTGCTTTCAACAGAGTTGGTGATTCTGATGCTTCACAGAAACTACATTTGGGAGAGGGTGAGCAGCCTCCGGGGAAAGTGCTTGACCGAGATGGGAGAGGGACTGGAAAGGGGCAAGTGCACTAATAGGCCTGAAGAAGTCAACAGAGAGAGAGAAAGAGAGAGAGAGGCCGCAGAAATGGAAAGAGATGTTTACAGAAAGGAGGAAGGGAAGAAGGAGGGGAGGAAGGAAGAAAAGGAAAGAAGGAAGCAATCTGGGATGTGAAGGGACCCAGGAGGAAAGGTGGGGAAAGAAGAGAGGCAAAAAGCAAAGCAAGTAGTGAGCCTCAAAGTAAACTTCCTTTCTTCCCATAGCTGACGCTGAGTACAGAGTTGAACTTCACAGGCCAGAAGCCATCTGCGCCTATCAATCCCAGGCCCACACTGCTGCCATGGTCAGTGGGAGCTGCACATATGGGACCCGGGCAGAATGCAGCCCGAGAAACCAAGGGGCTCCCATATGGTGAGAGGCTGCATTTTCTCTGCTCTCTTTACACAAAGCTGCTAGTGACGTCAAAGTGCTCCCTGTGACCCATGGTGTTCACTGCTCAAGCTCACAGGCCTCTGTTTGAGTCTCAGAACATCTCTGTAACTGTCTGAACCGGTCGTCTTTAGGGGAGTAGACCCTATGCCCAAATTTGTAATAATTTCTATGTTTTCCACGGTGTGGGTTTTGTTTAGTTTAATGCCAATAGTCAGTTGGTTCCAGGTGGCCTTTTCACCTCTTAGTACCACTTAATAAAGAAATTTTTTTAAAGGAGATATTTCTTTAAATGTATATATGTATGCGTATGTTGAATATGAATATATTGAATATGGAAGCATTTTGTGGGTACACACACACACATACATATGTATACAAGTATACACCCACATAAAGCTTCCATATCCAATTTCTAGGAAACCAAGAACAAAGCATTGCAGGGTATTTTTCAATAATCCAGAGTCCCTCTTTCATTTCTATTTTTATTATTTTAAAGAGCGTGTCTAACAATGAGATGCATTTCTTAGCTCTCTAGACGATTCACTGGGACCACACTTAGCTGGGCCCCTTTTGTGGTTTTTAATTTTACCCCTTTCAGTTGACTTTTGCACATATAATCATTCATTTCTGTAAGCTCTACCCCAGGAATTTGTTTTAAACAAATTTTGTCCATGCGGCTTTTAATTGTCCTCCCCAAATTGTGTCTGGTACATTGATGTTCCCCCGGGTCTGGGTTTTTAGCTTACTCAGTTCTTTCTTCCTCGGCGGACACTGGGTGGTCTCTCTGCCTTGTCTGGCCTTTAGGTATCAAAAACGGCTCTGTTTTATGTTTTTCACACAGTTCACTTTTCCATCTTGGCTTAGGGACTGAGATATTATTCCTTGTTCTTCTTCTTTCTCAATGGCTTGTGATTTTTCACAGAGGATGGCATTTAAGATTTGTCACCTTGGGTATCAAATCTGTGCATAGATAAACAAACAAGACAGCAGTTACACAACTTCTTCAGTCTCAGTTTTTAAATGTATGTCTATTTCTCCTGCCCTGAATTTGGAGGACAGAAGAGTCGATATGTTTTCATCTTCTCTTAGACAATTTATTTAACAAGTACTTATATTGTACTCACCATATACAAGGAACTAGTGCTCAATGCTTTCCAAATATGAACTAATTCAATCCCCAGGACAACCTTCTGAGGATGGGGCGGGGATTCTTCATAATGGTGACTCCAAGAGGTAAGTGACTTGCACAAAATCACATGTCTGGTAAGCAGCAGGGTCGGGATTCAAATCCAGACAATCAGATCCTGTATCCAGGCTGTTAACCTCTACATTAGGGAAAAAAAATGGGGCATGAATTTCTTGTTTTAAGACTTTCTGATGAGTCAGTTCAGAGTTTCCAGGACTAACATCAATTTTTGACTCTGTTTACATTAGACACAAACGATTTTCTTTTCTTTCAGAGTACTTCTTTAGGAAAAGTATTAGAATGCATAACAAATGCATGCGGAGTCCTATAATCCTGCTCAAGTATTTTATTTTCATCTTTCCCTTTTTAAGGCAGATGGGCTGAAGTCATTGTTCTGGGATGTCTAACATCATCTGTGCCTCTTTTTACCGTGTTACCCTATCACTTCCTTCTCGTAGCTTTTCGTGAGTTTTGTCATCAACACACAAGGCCTGATTTATGTTTTGAGAGCCACACCCTTTTCAACAAAGCACACACAGATGCCATACATAAATGAAAGGTGACCTTTACCCACAGAAAGAATTTTGATGAATCACGGGAAGTAATAGACTGTGCAGGGAAAATAGTCGTTTGATCTTTTTTGTCTTTTTCTTTTTCTTCTTCTTCTTTTTTTTTTTTTAATGTAAATCACTTCCCATGAAGAGCAATCTGAGTCTAAAGAGGTTCTTTAAGTGGAGACTACAAAGACCCCCCAGCATATTAGATAATAATTCCCCTTGTGCTGGGCTCTGATTTACTGCTACTGATGGGATGTGCATATTGGGAGGCAGGAGGAAGTTGAGGGCTGTTGGATGGAATGATAAAAAACATTTAGATTAGTCACTGAATATTTCTTGGTTACGGAACAAGGGCTGGACTGTCCATAGCAATGTTTTCAGACTATGGACTGGGACCCATTAGTGGACTCTAAGGTCAGTGTTAAAAGAAATTTTAAAAAATTAAAAGAGGAGAATAGAAAACATCAGAACGCATAACACAGAGTAACAACAGATAAGAGTTTGGTGAAACTTTCCTAAATGTGTGTGTACACAGAATGTATATACTAAGCTGCAATGTAAACTGTATCTCTTACTATGTATTACGTTCAAAAAAAGTTTGAGAAATACTGCTCTACAGAATAGGAGCAACCACAGACACTTTGTCTACCTTCTGAGAAAAACTACAAGACAAAATTACAATTCTTGATGTTCTAAGAGGTGTTAGGGGAATTCTATACTGGTGATTCTACAGGGAGTATTAAGAGGGATCAATTGTAATAGGAGTAAGTGGCTCTATTCTTCTTAGTGAGGGTGCATTTCTGAGGTGAAGTCAAGGAAGAATTCTGAAGAGGGAGGTCAGCGTCTAAGGAGATATGAAACGGTGGCTCTTCCAACTTCACAGGCTGGGAGAAAAAACTCAAGTTGCAAATGGCCGATGAAGGTAGATTGTGAAAATATCCTCCTGTTAGGAGCAAAGCAGCAGAATCCAGGAGAGAACATGGTGAGGAGATTGGATCTAGAATAGCAAACTAGATGCCTATTGGCCAAAACTGAACCGTAGATATTTGCTTTGACTGGTCTGCTATTTTAAAAATTAAGATGTTCCCATCAAAATTGGGATTTCCAGTTTCTCTAGAAAAATCAGAAGACCTGGCACCCCTGAGTCTGCACTCATGCATGGCAGCAACTGGCTGGCACCAATGAGCAGGGGCTCCCTGTGTGCTATCACCCGTGACTGCCACTAGCACATTTGGCTCTTAAAATTAAACGTTCAGTTTCTCAGTTACAGTAGCCACATTTCAGGTGTTCAATAGCTACATGTAACTGGTGTCTACCATATCGGTCAGCAGAGGTATAGACCGTTTTTATCATCACAAAAAGTTCTACTGGACGGTGTTGCTTTTAGACCCTGTCTCCCCACTAGTCACTGCTTTCTCCCCCTGGGGCAGCCCCACTCCTTTCTGCTATCTGCCTCACTCTATTTGCAACAGGGATTTCTATTTGTAACTCCTATAACACAATGCTTAGGTTAGGTTGGCTGAAAAGCTCTGAGTAAATCGTGGGAATTGAAACCTATCCCAGTTGACCACAGACTCACTGAAGTATCTTGAATTGAGGGTGTGTGTATGTGTGTGTGTGTTCTTTGCAAGGGAAGGAGTGACATGAGAGTTACAGATATCGTGTATGTGTAAATGGCCTCTTATAAAGTTACTCAAATAGAAGAAGAGTGGGTTTCAGTTAGAGTTCTTCATTACAGGGAAAAACTGTAGAAAAATAACCTAATTTCCTGTCATCTGCAACTATGGATATCCAATGGGGTGCTCAGACAGAACCAAAAAGACCAAATCTGGCGACAGTAACTAACGGTAAAGCAATGAATAACTTTCCAGATAAAAGTTAATATCCTGTTAGGATGCAGGTGGATAGAGTACCTTCTGGCTCTGCCCAACTATCACAGAATACAAGGGAGAATTGACAGCGATTGAGTTTATTTGATCAATGTAGGAAGCCAGTTGGGGTAAATCAGACCTGAGAGAACTGTTTGGTTTGAATTGTCTGACAATTCTAAATTAATCAGATGAGCTTAAATCTCCATATTATTTATGCAGGCACAGTCATTAAATATTCACCTTTGAGCACAGTAACACACACACACACGTGCCCCTTTAATTTCCAGGAGCCTAATGCAGTTACCAGGAACCTAAGATGGCATAGTGCTCTTAGAGTCATTACATGCTAACAAATTTGGGGTCCATGTTGTATTTTAGCAAATTTTAACTGTTATTTCTTCTGTCTTGGTTGCCTTTCCTTGCCTTAAACTCTTTTGCTGTGGAAATGCATGGAAAACGTGAGAGCATCCTGAAACTCTTTGGGCAGTGAGAAAATTTTGTTTTTCAACCTGCATTTGTTCATTGGCATCACTACCTACATTTTTCCAGGTTCACATATGAAAATAATTATTCCTCACTTCAGGAAGTCCGTTTTTAAAAAGTCCATTTGACTTCAAAGCATCCAGCACCCTTAACAGGGTCAGCCTAGCTGAGGAGACACCTGGCAGGAGCCCTAGCCTGGGGGAAATCTGGACTCTCCTGGCTCCTTATCTCTTGGAACTTGTGCTGGAGTCCGGGGAGTAGGGGCTGTGCCCACCCAACAGGGGAAGTATAAATGTCTGTCCCTAAGAGCTGAGAATAGGGGACAGCTCTCTCAGTCTTTCCTGGAGTCAAGACCAAGTGCTCCAAACCCCAGTACCTTTTATGGGAGTGGCAGAAGGGCCCAGCACAGGGTCAGGGCAACTGCCGTCTTGCCCTGATATGTGACCTTAGGTGAGTCTTTTAGTGTCTGTGAGTTTCTGTTTACTCAGGTGTATGGAGGGTTTCAACTGGATCAGTCTCCCTTTTGATAAATATAGAAATCTCACATCCTTGTTGGATCTACATCACAGTCACTGCAAAATCAACCTTTCTCCTAAAGCATCAATAGAATTAAGATCAATGTTACGCTTCGGTGAATAAAACAGAAAATGTTCACATTTGCACACATGGTAGGAATTAAGTCTGCTTAAGAGCCCCACAGCAGCACTTCTCAAATTGTAGTGGGTGGAAGAATCATTTGGGTAGGCTTATTTAAAATGCAGATTCCTGGATCTCTCCTCAAGAGATTCTATAGCAGCTTTGGGGAGGTGCTGGGAATCTGCATGAACAGTCACACCAGGTGATTCATTGTCCAGAGGGGATATTTTGAGGAATCCTGGCATTGGCTTTAAGCTTCCAGATGTGCAGAAACCACGTCTGTCATGTTCAGCATAGAATTCCAGTGCACCCAATGCCTTGTAGGGCACTCAGTGTTGGCCATATGCCTTGTTAATTTAATCCCTCCGAATACTTTTTTGTAACATCCAAGAAGAACATGTCAAGTTTCTTTTGAGAGAAAATATTTTTATCTGATTTGTTCACTGTTTATATTCAGCCGTGAAGATGTGCCTGGCACATTGTAGCTGCTCAGTAAACATTTGTTTAGAGACTAGATGGCTCTCTATTACACAATGATTAGAATTGCTCTTCGTTTTCCAAATATGAAATAATATGTTCTGAAATGCCTGCTGCCTTGGGAGGGCAACTGTGGTCTCCACCCTTACCCCAAGCCAAGTGAGAATGTTGGACTGTAATTGTCCTTTAAACTGTCTCCCCATCGAAGGTGGAGGGATTTAGAGCAGCATCTCGATGAAGCTCCTGAAGCCACGGCTCAGCCTTCTTACTGGGAGAGGCCATAGTGTGAGAACAAGGCATCAACCTCCTCCTCTCCCCTCCCCCTCCATCACCACTACCCTCCGGTGGCCTGCCCCAAAGCACCCAGCCGCACCTGTCCTTGCACTCTACTGTCAACACCTGCTGACCTGCCTGCCCACCCTCACACCCCAGAGGAGCAACTCTGGCTCCCTCATCTGTGTTCCTAGCACCAAGCACAGTGCCTAATGAAGGATGAGGGAAGACCAAGGTGGGGAAAACACGCAGGCTGAAGGGCAGGAAGTGGGGAGCCACTTGCCCCTTGCCACCTCCTTCTCTTCCTGCAGCCTCAGAGGACAAGTCCTCAGAGAGGTCCTCCTGCCCCTGAGCTAAATTTTTCCACTCTTATTATTTTCCCATAATAGCCCATTCTCTTCCATGACAGCACAGTTACCAATCGTTAACTATATGTTTACTAGATTCCCTTCTTGTTTATTATCTGTCTCTCCAACTAGATTGTAAAATCCATGGGGCAAACCTATGTCTGTTTTATGCTCTACTCAGAATCTCAAAAAAATGCTTGTAGGTGCTCAATACATATTTACTGAATGAACGAACTAATGAATAAATGAATGAAGAAGTATGCCTAGTAACTTCCTGAGGCTACTCCTGTAGATCCATCCCTGCTCCAGGCAGGAAGTCTCGCTTGCTCCAGTTAGCCTTCCCCTCACCTCCTACCCCAGTTCTCCCAGCAGTGAGGGAACTCCTACACCAGGTCAGAGTGACAGCTCTGATTGGTTATTCCCTGGGGACACCTATCAATTGATACAGATAGTTTGCTGGTTGACACAAGGTCTTAAAAAAATGATGCAGTACCCCTACATAGATGGAGATGATCTTATCTCAAAATTCATTTTTAAATGAATAAATCATAATAATAGCTCTCATTTTTGAGCATTTACTCTGTGCCAAATACATAATGATATCCACTATTTATGGAGCATATGTGCCAAGCATTTTAAATATATTACTTCATTGAAGCCTTACAAAACCAAAGACAGGTCCTATTATTGTCTTCATATTACAGCCAAGAGCTTGGATAAGTTAAGTCTTTTGCCTAAGGCCATACAAGTCGTAAGTGGTCAAGAGAGATCATCTCTCTCTCTCCCTCTCTGTCTGACCCCAAAATCCATGATCCATTCCCTGCTATCTACTTCCAAATCTGCTCTGAAGAGGAGGAGGGGGTATATTCATGCCCAGATGGAAATGATGAGCAGTGGACGTGAGGGAGGGACAGGGTAAGGAAAGAAATAGAGGGCAGATTTCTAACTTGTGTGGGACACATGTGACCCTCATGGGCTGGAACTATAACCTTCCCTTTATGAGAGGAAGGAAAGCCTCAGACCAGCTGAGGGACTCATCCCAGTGGGCCAGGGAAGTAGGAGAAGTTCAAAGTCACAGATCCAGTCCTTTCGAGGCTCTGCTTTCACCTTCTGTCTGCCCAAACGTGAACCCCGCTGCCTTACTCAGGTCTCAGACACTTTAGGGAGAACACTGGGCCTAAATCTTCTCGTGCTTCATCCTTGCCTTGATAGGAGTGCCCTGCAGTGGCTGGGTAATCAACTCTGCTTAGCAAGTGAACCAAAAATATTACAATTCTGACACTCTCTTCTTCTAGAGTAAAGTCTTTGCTGTGTCTCAAGGAAAGTTGCTGTTATCCAAATATGTCCCAGAACACACAGCCTCAGTGATGCTTTTGTTTATCAGAAAATGTGGAGGTGAGGCATCTATTGTTAGTTACAGAGAACAAATGATTTTTTGCTTTGCAGCTACACTTGAAGCATTAAAGAATGAAAATTTTACATATCTTTTTCTCCTTCCCTTCTTCCTACCCTCCCTTCTTCCTTCTTTCCCTCCCTTCCTCGCACCCATTCTTCCTTCCTTCCTTCATTCCTTTTTTTTAAAAGATAACATCAAAAGTTAGAAGTAGTTTGAAAACTATTTTAACTTTGAACTATCTTGACCTATTGAAAATAGTCATTATGAAATTATTGATTCAACCATGTATTGATAGAAATTTTGATAAGTGCTTTTGTTGAACATAATTCTAGATGCATTTACTTCTCACCAGGTGATTTGGCTTACTGTCTAAGGTAGAGTTCTGCTTGTCTCCCAGAACTGTTCTGTCTTAGTCATTTGGGCTGCTATAACAGAATGCCACAGACTGGGTGGCTTATAACAACAAATATTTGTTTCTCACAGTTCTGGAGGCTGGGAAGTCCAAGATTAAGGGTCTGGCCAATTCAGTGTCTGATGAGGACCCACTTTCTGGTTCATAGACAGCTGTCTTTTCCTTGTGTCTCACCTGGCAGAAGGGGCAAGGGAGTTCTCTGGGGTCTCTATTATAAAGGCACTACTGGAATTTCATTCATGAGGGCTCCACCCTCACGACCTAATCACCTCCCAAAGGCCCCACCTCCAAATACCATCACACTGGGGATTAAATTTCAAGATATAAATTTTAGTGGGGACAAAAACTTTCAATCTACAGCAAGTTCCTTCTCAATAGTTTGACTTTTCACTGTTTCCTTATCTTATCTTACTGTTCAAATTCCAGAGGAACTCAAACTGTGTAAGAGGAACAGCTGGAAAAGCAGACCACCTGGATCTGTGAATCTCAAGCTATTTCCGCATGCCTCATCCCCAACCCTGTCCCCCAAGCCCAATTTTTTCACTGCTGCATCACCAAAAGAACAGGTAATCAGTCAGTGAGTTATCTGTCTTTTAATCTGGGAGCAGAAGACCACCTGACCTTTAATTAGCAGTTAGCAAGGGAGATAAAAAGGGAAATAAATATTAATAATATCTGTTTTATAAAACATTCAATTTTGTTCACATGAATACTAATCAAAGCCTGCATAAAATCATAGCACATCATGTTTGAGGAAAACATGTGAGTTATAATAGATCCTATTTCCATAATTCTAACATGGTGTAATTTCCATCTGATGAAATGTAGCTATGAAATTAAAAGTGCCATTTTATGTGTGAAAGTTCTAAACCTGGACTGAAAGTGAAGGAAGATATTTTTTAGAGTTTTGAAAAGAGGATAGAAAAATGGTGGAAATATGAAATATTCTCTTGAAATTTACTAACAATTTAGTAGAACTAGTAAGAAAAGCAGCCAAAACTTTGCATGATCTCTAAGAGGGAAAAAAGTCTTTAAAAATGTTACCATATACCCAGCCCCTAGAACAGTTCCTGCTAAATAAAAGGGCCTCCATACGTATTTATTGAATGAATTTTTGAGCACAAGTTTTGGGGAGAAGGCAGGAGGGAAAGGACAGAGCAGTCCAAGAACCAGATTTCATGAGAACAAAGAGGGAGGTGGTATGGGGAGCTGAGGGGATATGATAGTTGGACCTCAAAGGCAAGGTGTCTGTAGTAGTTTCTAAGGCTGTCATCACAAAGTACCATTAACTAGGTGACTTAGAAAAACAGAAATTTATTGCCTCATAATTGTGGAGGTTAGAAGTTGAAAACTGAGGTGTCAGCAGGGCCGTGATCCCTCTGAAACCTATAGGGGAATCCTTCCTTGCCTCATTCTAGCTTCTGGTGGTTTGCTGGCAGTCTTTGGCATTCCTTGGTTTGCAGCTACACAACTCCAGTCTCTGCCTTTGTCATTGAGTGGTGTTCTGTGTGTCTTCACAGGGCCATTTGCTTATAAGGGAACCAATCATATTGGATTAGGGACCCATCCTACTGGAGTACAACCTCATCTTAACATTGCACCTGCAATGACCCTATTTCCAAATAAGATCACATTTTGGGGTGCCAGGGGTAAGGACTTCAACATATCTTTGTTGAGATTACACAATTCAACCCATAAGAGTAGGTATTTAAAAATCAAAATGAGACACCCATTGGGATGGCTATTACAAAAAACAAACAAGCAGAAAAAAACCCAGAAAGCAACAAATGTTGGTGAGAATGAGGAGAAATTGGAACCCCTTTGCACCCTTGGTGAGAATGTAAAATGTTGTAGCTACAATGGGAAATTGTATGATGTTTCCTTAAAAAATTATATGTAGAATTACCATATGATACAATGATTCCATTTCTGGGTATATATCCAAAAGATTCAAAAAAGGCACTCTAACAAATATTTGTTTACACGTGTTCATAGCAGCATTATTCACAATAGCCAAAAGGTGAAACAACCCAAAAGTCCAACGATGGATGAATGGATAAACAAAATGTGTTATATATACACAATGTAATATTATCCACATTCAAAAAGGAAGAAAATTCTGACACATGCTACAGCATAGATTAACCTTGAAGACATCATGCGAAGTAAAGTAAGCCAGTCACAGAAGCACAAATATTGTATGATTCCACTTATATGAGATATCTAGATGAGCTCAATTCATAGCAACAAAAAGTAGTATGGTGATTGCCAGGGGCGGGGGGGGCAGGGGAAGGAGGAATAATGGAGAATTATTGTTTAATGGGCACAGAGTTTCCGTTAGGGAAGAGGAAAAAGTTCTGGAGATAGATAGTGGTGATGGTTGCACAACAATGTGGATGTACTTACGCCACCAAACTTAAAAATGGTGAACTTCATATTACATATTTTTTACCACAATAAAAAAATCAAAATGAGGATTTAATAAAGGGATCATTAAGGGCAAAGAATAGGGGATTAGGAGAAACCCACGAAAGTGCTCTTAAGAAGTAAATAGACCTGACCCCAGGGATATCACGGAAGAGGCGTGGACCAAGATGGTAAGGGTCGTGAAGAGTGTGTAGGGGTGGACGGTATGGTCAGGCCACTCAGGATGGCTGTTCTCCTGCTCTCTGCCCATACCCTGCCCAACCAGTGCCTGCTTCACTCATATCTTACGCGCATGACTGACCTTCCTACGTACTTGCCCCGGACCCCAGCTGGTGATTGTTTTTATCAAAGAGGTGATGAGGGGTGTGCCTCTACTGGTTTCCCTGGTAACTAATGAGCCTACAGACCTCAGTTCCCCTATAATTGGTAATCTCCCTCCTCCCCCAACCTTAGCAAAGACTGCCACCATGTCCTGCCCACTGTGTACCGCACACGGTGGGGTGTTGCTCCAGGACCTTGCTTCAGACGTGTAAGCTCCCCCATCCATTAAACTACTGATGTCTCAAAAAAAAAAAAAAAAAAAAAGTAAATAGAAGTATAGCTAAATTGGAGAGCTAGATAATAGCATGTTACTCTAGTTTGGAACTTTAGAGTTTTCAGAGGTCTTTCCCACAATTTAACTCATTATATTTCCACAACAGGTTATTATTATCAGAGAAGGAAATAGTCTTTATAAAGTATGCATTTTACACTACATAATGTACATATGTGGGCCCTAAACTCTCTGACTGGAAGTTGAACTATACAACTTTTAAGGTCCCTTCTGATTCTTACAGATAGTATCGTTTTAGGTAATTTACCCAAGGCAGTAGATATTGGGCAAAAACTGGATCAGTTGTGATTAATGGAAAGAGCCCAGTGTCCCATCAGAGTCCTGGTTTGGGTCCAGACAGTGGCTTCTCTGCCTTTAATAACCTTGGGTTTCTCATCTGTAAAAGTGGGTTAATAATTCTTCCTGGTCATTGTGGGGATGCAATGATGTATTATATATAAAAGCAACTTTAACCAATTCAGGGTTCTATTTATTTGACCTTATTTGAGACTATTCATAATTCACCTTAAAGTGTCAGGATATCTAGTAATACATAGCAAGGACACTGATCTATCTTTACTAAGTGGTTTAAGGGTAAATATATATTTAAGTATATGAGAGTATAGGCAATGCCCAGCTCTCCACCCAGAACCCAAACCTCACATGAGGATGTTTAGATATTCTCACAGTTTTCTGGCTTATCTTTCTTGTTTGCCACGGATCTACAATTGCTCTTTACACTATGTGGCCCAGTAATAAGTTTTTGTTTTGCAAGAATAGCACAAAGAACTTTTTTTATGAACCACTTGAAAGTGAGCTGCCAACATAATGCCCCATCACCTTTGATATTTGAGTACAATTTTCCTCTACACAAAGACATTAATCATAACACAATCATAAAAATCAGAAAATTAACGTTGACACCACTACCACCTAATCCTCAGACCCACTCTAGTTCCACCAGTTATCTCAGTGGTGTCCTTTATAGCAAAAGGATCTGACTTACGATCACATACTACATTGAATTGTCATGTCTCTTCTATCATCTTCAGAGTAAAACAATTCCTTAGTCTTTCCTTAACTTTCATGACCTTAATACTTTTAAACAAGGCTAATGGACGAAATCCAGCCTGGTGACCCATTTTTGGAAATATTTTATCGGAACACAGTCACATGCATTCATTTACATATTGCCTAAGGCTGCTTTGGGGCTACAACAGCAGAGTTGAGTAGTTGTGACCATATGGCCTGCAAAACCTAAAATATTTACTACCAGGCCCTCTACAGAAAATTTTTTTTGACCCCTGTGCTAGACAGTACTAGAAGGCAAGAAAAAGAAATGAAGAGAATAAATATCAGAAAAGAAGAAGACTAGTTTTAGTGTATTTTATTGCTTACATAGAAAGTCCTAAAGAATCTATAGAATAACTACTAGGACAAATATTGAATTTAGCAAAGTTGCAGAATATAAGGCAGGCACAAAAAAATCAATCTTGTTACTCTATATTACCAGCAATCGGTAGAAAATGTTTTTTAAATTTCGTTAAAATATTGTCAGAAAACATAAAATACTTATAAATAAATTAATGAAAGATGTGCAATCCCTCTACATTGAAAATGAAAAAATATTGCTAAGAGAAATTAAAGACCTAAATAAATAGAAATACCATATTCACATACTTGAAGACTCAAAATTGATGAGAGGTTAACACTCCCCAAATTGATTATAGATTCAATGCTATTCCCAGTGAAAATTCCAGCAGAATACTTTGTAGAAATCAACAAGCTTATTCTAAAATTTATATGAAAATGCATAGGCTCTACAGTTGCCAAAACTATCCTGAAAAAGAAAAACCAAGTTAAATGACTTATACCATATGACTTTAAGATTGTGATTTCAAGATTGTAACCAGCATACAAATGGCCCCCAATGATCCCCACTTGCTGGTATTATCCTTGGGTGGTCCCTTCACAGATGGCATCAGGGTTGGTCTGTGTGGCCAAGAGAATATGACAGAGTGCTTATATGTTGCTTCCTAGATTAAGTTATGAAAGACATTGTGATCTCTCTCTCTTTCTGTCTCTCTGTCTCTGTCTCTCTCTCTTATTCTCTCTTTGATCAATTGTTCTGAGGAAAGCCAGTCTCTCTTTCATGAACAGTCCAATGCCGAGGCCCATACAGTGAGGAACTGAAGCTCATGGCCACCAGCCAGCAAGGAACTGAGGCCTCTCTCAGCAGCTGCATTAGTGAACTTGGAAACAGAATCTGTAGCCCCAGCCCAGCCTTCCGATGACTGCAACCCTGGCCAGTAGCTTTACTACAACCTCGTGAGAGACTCTGAGACAGGATCGCTCAGCTTAGGTGCTCTCAGATTCCTGACTGTCAGAAACGGTGTGAAATATTGTTTGTTACTTTATGCTGCTAAATTTGGAGATAATTTGTTATGCAGCAATAGATGACAAATACAAAGACTTACTTTTATAATAATCAAGACAGTGTGGTATTGATGTAAGGATTGACAAATAGATCAATGGAACACAATAGAATCCAGAAATAGACACACACATAAAGTCAATTGATTTTTGACCAAGGGACCAATATAATTCAAAGAGGGTTGTCTTTCCAAGAAATGGTGCTAGAAGACTCTTTGTCATACCAACCACCAAAAGTAATTCAAGGTAGAACATAGAGAATACCTTGGGGTAGGCAAAGATTTCTTAGATAGGATGATGGATGGATGGATAAAGATGTGGTATATACATACATATATATTATTTGGTCATGAGGAAGAAGAAAATTCTGTTATTTCGACAATATGAATGGATCCTAAAGACATTATGCTAGGTGAAATAAGTCAGAGAGAAAAAGACAAACACTGTATAATATCACTTATATGTGGAATTTTAAAACACAAGATTCATAGAAGCAGAGAGTAGAATAGTGGTTACCAGGAACTGGGGGGTGGGGGAAATGGAGAGATGTTGGTCAAAGGGTGTTACAAACTTCCAGTTATAAGATGAATAAGTTCTGTGGATCTAATGTACAGCATGGTGATTATAGTTAACAATATTTATTATATACTTGAAAGTAGCTAAGAGAGTAGATCTTAAATATTCTCTCCACAGAAAAGAAATGGTAATTATGTGAGGTGATGGGGGTGTTAACTAACCCTACTGTGGTAATCGTTTCAAAGTATATAATTGTATCAAATCATCACATTGTCTACCTTAAACTTACACAATATGATGTCAATTATATCTCAGTAAAGCTGGGGAAAGGGACTTCCCTAGTGGTCCAGTGGTTAAGACTCTGCGCTTCCACTACAGGGGGCATGGGTTTGCTCCCTGGTCGGGGAACTAAGATCCCTCATGCTGCGTGGCACGGACAAAAAAAAAATTTTTTTAAATAAATAAATAAAAACTAAAATAGAAAATTAAAAAAAAAAAAAACCTGGGGGGGAAAAAGACTTGTACAAGAATGTTTATAACAACTTTGTCATAATGGCAAAAACCTGTTAACAAGCCAAATGTCCCTAAACTATTGAATGGTTAAACAAATTACAGTATATTCAGACAAAGAAATACTACTCAGCAGTAAAAAGAAACACATTACTGATACATACATACAAAGTGAATGAATTTCAAAAACATAATGTTGCATCAAAGAAGCTAGACACAAAAGAGTACATACAGTATAATTCCATTTATATAAAAATCTACAGGTAAAACTAAGCTGCAGTGATGGAGATTGGAACAGCAAATGCCTCTAGATGAGGGGTAATTGATGGAAAGGGACTGGAGATAACTTCCTGGGGGATAAAAATATTCTATATGTTAATAAGGGTGCATACATTTGTCAAAACCTCATTTAACTGTACACTTAGAAACAGCATTTTATTGCATGTAAATAACCGTGTAAGAAAACAAATTTGAATGCTTTGACAGGACATGCACTTTCTAGGTCCTGGCTATTTATAACATTGCAAATATGCTAGTTGGTTTACACCAGTCCTGGGAGAGACCTAGAAATCTGGGAGGAGTATAGAATTGATTCTTAAGAAGGAAAGGAGAGAATGGAGAAGGGACCCACTCCAGTGGAAAAGGAACACAAATGAAAGAAGTTGAATATTCACTTGGCATTGGGTCTTACACTGCCTTGGACTATTTCCCCTTTTCCACATGTCTCCTCTTTTTTTTTTTTTTTTTTATAAGACTTATCATTCAACCCTGCCCTAACTCTTTTTTTTTTTAATTATTAGCACCTTTTAAATTATTTATTTATTTATTTATTTATTTATTTGGCTGTGTTGGGTCTTCATTTCTGTGCGAGGGCTTCCTCCAGCTGCGGCAAGCGGGGGCCACTCCTCATCACGGTGCGCGGGCCTCTCACTATCGTGGCCTCTCTTGCTGCGGAGCACAGGCTCCAGACGCGCAGGCTCAGCAGTTGTGGCTCACGGGTTTAGTTGCTCCGCGGAATGTGGGATCTTCCCAGACCAGGGCTCGAACCCGTGTCTCCTGCATTAGCAGGCAGATTCTCAACCACTGCGCCACCAGGGAAGCCATATGTCTCCTCTTTAAGGTGAGATTTCAAACTCTTCAAGGGTAGTGATGTGTCTTATAAGCCTTTGCATTTCCCATAGCTGTGGCATTATTTTATGCAGACAGATAGAATTTGGTAAATACCATAGAAAGAGAGAGAGAGAGAGAGAGAGAGAGCTATGATTTAGAATATTTTTCAATGGGGTTTTGCATGTGTTACCTGGAATGGTTGACTACAAATCACGTGAGAACCAAGACAGTTCTATGTTTCCCAGTCTGGCACATGGAAGAATATTTTTTCATTGATTAACTGAAGTGTACACTAGAGAGAAAAATAAATGAGCTCCTCTCAAAGTCCTGTTGTCTCCCCTTCACCACCCCCAACAATCTCCCAGCAGCGGAAATCTTTAAATACGCTTTTTGTTGTTTTACAGCCTTTTGCATTTAAACTGGGAGTGTCACCATCCCATTTTATTAGCTATTTCTCATACCAGCCCTATGAGGTTAGCGCTGTTATCTGCCTGTTACAGGCAAGGGCACTGAGAGGTGAAGCCTCTTGCCCGGGTTGGGATCCACAATGAGCTGCTGGGAGGAGTGGGATTTGAGTGCACGTGTTCCCCTTTCCAGCCGGCTTCACTGGTCCAAGGAGCGTGTGGCTTCCAACAAGATAATGAAATGTGGATTTTCTATACTAGACTTTGAAAATCATTTTAAAGGCATTTATTCCAGAAGAAAGAGTTAGGATTGTAATTCTTTGGCTGATTACTTTTCCTGAGATCTTTTTAGCTACTTGCCTGGGCTGCCTAGACCCAAGGTCTTTGAAATGACTCAATCCATCCAGAGATTCGGCACCATTAGTTCCTGTTCAGATACCCCGCCTCGCAGAAGTCACTCTCCCTTCAACAACTTTCCAGTAGAGCCCTCCCAAACAACGTAACCTTAAACAATATTTTAATTGGAGTAAAATAATTTTATAAAGTTGGAAGGGGATTTAGGGTTTATCTAATTAGGAAAAATTTAATTGGTTCGTGAACTTCCATAAATTTAAAATGTATGTAAAATTGCGGGTAAGGATGGATATAACTTTTTTTTCTTCTTGAGAAGGTCAAGCTTTCAGATAGTTCTTCTTAAAAGTGGGCTTGTTTCTAACAAACAGGAAAATGGAAGCTCAGCAAGTTTAGAGAACATGCCTTAAGTGTCACAAAGCCAGGTGACTGGATCCAGAATCTCAGTCCTCCAGGAAGACAGCGGAACTGACTTATCTTGTTTCCTGGAACATGCATTTCGTTTGAAGAATTACACCCACAGGTTCTTTGACTCCTATACTTTGTTCTAAAGAATTGGTTTCCCTAAAATTGTATCCTTCATCAAGATAAAACCACCAGTCTGTCCTTTCCTTCATCTGCCTAAATCAGCTCCCCTGGAGGACACTCGGTGGAGGGATGTGGGTTTTCTGTGTCCTTTCTCTGAACGGCAGAGGGAGCGTCAGCAGTTCCCAGAATTCTCAGTTCTGATAACTTGGCCCAATATGATCAAGGATACTATTATTGCATCACTCACTAACTCCCTCCAGACAGTAGATTCAATTAAGACAAGTGGTTTTCAACCTTAGCTTCACTTTAGATTTTCCCCAGGGAGCTTTTAAAAACCCCCATGCCCACAGCCAGCCTGCACCCTGGACCAATTAAATGCAACCCTCCAAAGGAAGGACTCAGTCAAGAGTATTTTTTAAAGCTCTTCAAGTGATTGCAATGTGCAGCCAAAGTTGAAATATACTAATAGAAGCAAGAGAAAAAAAAAATCGTATTGATTAGGCACCTATTATGTACCGGGTTTTACACACACTAGCCCTTTTTCCTCTCCCAGGCTCAGAGAGGCTCTATTAACTTTTCTAAAAATCACACAGCTGGAAAGTGGCAAAGTATAGCTTTAAATCCAGATCACTGCAATTCCTGAGGCATGCTTTCTTCACAGGAACAGATGGTTTCCTGAAAGCTGTTTGTAAAACATAGATTTAGTGACAATCATGAGGTGACATCTGTCAAGCACCTGGCACATAGTAGGTGGGCCTGAATAATCTCTATGTCTCCATTTCTCAGCCTATTCATTTATCTAGAACTTTCCTCCTGGCCGATGCCATGACATGACACCAAGACTTTAGGTCAGGGAACTTCGGGTTAACCCCGGCAGCTATGCAGTTATCATGCCTTCTTTATACACTAACCATGTTACATTGTAATTCATTATTTGAGATGTTAGGTTTTAGGGAACTTAAATTGTTGGAATATAAACTGAAAATATGTCCTCTTACCTACTGCAATCATGTTATAGATGTTCTTAGCTTTATGTATTTTAATGTTCTGTAGTCATTACTTCTCTCTCTTGTCATTATAGAATGGGATAATTCCCCATGTAACCGATGGGAAAGTTGATGTTGGTGGCACTGCCCAGCCACACAGTTGTAACTTGATGTAACCAGATCATCTATCCATCCATCACACTGTCTTCGTAAGACTAGAGCAGGGGCCTGTGCCCTAGTAATTCTGAAGTTTTTCCTTTTTCTTCTAGTCTATTTATGAGACTCATAAATCATTAAAAAAATTTTTCTGACTTGGTGGCATTCAGTCAAATAGCATATGGATGGGAGCAGGGGCTTCAAGACGAGATGCCTCCTTGGGGTGGGATAAGTGTTGGCACCTGCCAAGGGGGAAAGGCAATGACCTTGTTCAGAATGCCTCTATCTGCTGACAGGTACTGAAGGGTTTGACTAAAGCAATAACAGTTATGATAGCTAATGTTCATAGCAGCCACTTAGTCCAGGCATGTCCGAGGTGCTTGGTGGTGAGAGAGATAGCCAGGATTCAAACCCAGGCAGTCTGAACCTGGAGTCTGGTTTCCAACTCCGGTGTGATACTTCAGGAGCCACCAGTGGGCTGGAGGGGCTCTCACAGAGGGAGGCGGGGGTCCGTGTCAACCTCAGAGGAAGAGGGAACGAGGCATGGAGTTGGCCATGACCACGCCCTTATCCTTCCTTCTGAGAGAAGGAGCCACAGGAGTCAGACACAGGCTTCGTTGAGGAAGACAGGGGAGGGACCAAACATCCATCTCTTCTTCTCACTTTAATCTCCTCTTCATCAAGCCTGCACTGAGTGCCACCTGTGTGTCTGACACGGTTTTCAGTTCCTTGTACACGTGAACTCAGAGAGGTCAAGTCACTTGCCCGAGGTCCACTGCTCTGAAGGGGTGAGGGCTGCGTGTGAACCCAAACATTATCAAACTGATGACATGCAGTGCCCAGCCTCTCACTTTAGGAACTTTCTACTCCATGTAAGGGATTTTTAACAGAGATTCTTGGTAGCGCATAATAACTCAAGTAAACCACCATTAAGTTCTCATCGGAGAAAGGAAAGTTGGGGGCCTTAGACTTGGAGGTTTCCTTCCTGAGAAACCTCACTGTGCATTTATCAGCTTCCGTTTGGGTCCGTGTCTGAATATTGCACTAATATGTCAGTCTTTGTCTTAATGACGATAGCACTAGATGCTGTTGTGCAGAAGCTGTAATGTGTCCATAGCTTAACATCATTCACTTATAGTTCGCATTTCCATAAGGAGCCAAGGCAATTCCAAGTCAGGAGGGGCTGGATGGGGTGGGAGCTCTGCTCAAACACAGACTGACAAGGGGCTCTGTCTTTCTCAAAACAGGGATTCAGAGGATGTCTTGTTCATTGGCATTGAGCTGGCAAAAGAGGAGACGGCGGAGAGACGCGTGTGAGAGGTTCTTATGGGTCAGGCCTGGAAGCTGTGCTCATCAGTGCCGCTCACGTTCCATTAGCAGGAACTCACTCCTATGGTCATGGCTTAGTGCAAGGGAGTTTGGGAAATGTGCCCAAGTTGGTTCCCAAGGAGAAGAAATTGGGGTTTTTTTTCCTTTCTTTTTCTTTCTTTTATTTTGTGTTTTTTATTTGTTTGTTTTGTTTTGTTTTTTGGCTGCGTTGGGTCTTTGTTGCTGCATGAAGGCGAGCGAGGGATTCTCTTGTTGAGGAGCACGGGCTCTAGGTGAGTGGGCTTCAGTAGTTGTGACACACGGGCTCAGCAGTTGTGGCTCGCGGGCTCTAGAGCACAGACTCAGTAGTTGTGGTGCATGGGCTTAGTTGCTCTGTGGCATGTGGGATCTTCCCGGACCAGGGATTGAACCTGTGTCTCCTGCACTGGCAGGTGGATTCTTAATAGGGAAGTCCCTATTTTGTTTTTTGTTTTGTTTTGTTTTCATGGTTGTCATTTCATGGCCAGTGGTTTGAGGGCTGAGTTGCCAATGGAAAAAAGAAGAATGAGAAGAATCTTCTGGAGTGATCCATGTCTGGTGCTAATTCTAAGTGTGAAAACAATAAAATCTCATTTTTATTTAGTATTTTCTATATACCAAACTGTCTAAGCCCTTCATTTCATGGTTGCACTTAATCTTAAAGCAGCCTTGCACATGGGTTTTAAAGTGTATCAATGGTTAGTTGCTGGATGATATAGTTCCACTCTTGGAAATGTAATAAAGAGCTAACACGCCCCAGTAGGTCCATTCTCCACCCTCCTTTCCCTTGCATGTGTCCCAGAGGTTGGGTTCCATGGATGACTCACCCAGGCTTTCTTGTCCTCTGGCTTCTGGTTGGATTTGGTCAATGGGCGTCCCCAGCAGGAAATCAGAGTTGGGTGTACTGTTGTGCCCCCTTGCTCTGTGCTTTGGCAGTTGCTGTGCTCCTCTATCAATGGCCACAGCTCCTGTCAGGCAGCCACTCTCCCGCGGCTACAGATATCACCAGGCCCCCATAAGACGTCTCTCTTTCTGCCCCTTCAGGCCTGGGATGACCATGGCTTCCTGCCTTTGATAGTCCCTTGGTGCTTCATCAACCCTTGACGGTCCCTTAACCCTCCCCACATTCCTGTAAATAGTTCCTTCCACGAACTCTCCTCAGTTATCCCTTGGAGAGTGCCATCTCTTTCCTACTGGTTCCTGGCTGATTCAGCTAGGACTTGAGAAATTATACCATCCCTTTATTAATTATAGTGTCTACTTTGGAGTCAGGAAGACCTAGTTATGAAGCCCAGTTTGATGGCTTACTAGTTGTGTGATCTTGAGCAAGTTACTCAATCTCTCTGGGCTGTAGTTTACTCATCCACAACATAAAAGATAATGGATTTGGGAGGATTAAAAGAAATAACATATCCAAATTACCTAGCCCAGTGTGTTGCACGTAACAGGTGATTAATAGAATTAGAAATGGAAAATGATGCCATGGAAATATGTCAAACTCAATTATTAAATTAATTCAAATTAAACTATATGCAGTCTATTAAACTGATGGACATTTTTAAAAAGATGATAATTCCCAGTATTGACGGTGATGTAGGGGAAAGGCACGCACTGCAAGTGAAGTATAAAATTTGGTAAAACCTTTCTGAAGGGCATTTTATCTATAGGGATATAAAGCTTAAAAAATGTACATTCTTTTTGATCCAGCAATTCACATCAATTTTCTTAATTTATCCTAAGGAAATAATCCTAAGGAAAAAATCAGACAAAGATGCAAACATGTTCACACTATCATTGTTTACAATAGTTAAAAATTGGAAATAACAAATATTCAACGATAGGGAATTGGTTAAACAAACTTTGGAACATTTATACAGACAAATAGATGAATATAGAGAGATGGCCATAGCACATAGGAAGGAAAAGAATCAATCACAAAAAAGTGTTTGTAGAGCATTATTTCATATTTTTGTAAAACTGTAAAAGGAAAAATTGAAGAGCTATATATTGAAATACTAATTTTGGTTATTTCTGGATGGTAGGATTACAGGTGATATTTTCCTCTATTCTTTTCTCTTTTTTTCTGTATTTTCTGACTTTTCTACACTGAACATTGTACAGAACATTATGTAGATAGGATTGTTCTTGGCTACAAGTAACAAAACTCCAAACTACAGTGGTTCAGCAGCTCAACAAGGCAAGGACCAATGTCTGAAATTTTCATGGTTTTTCCTTCATGGCCTTAACGTGGCCACTGCTGCCCAGTCATCACATGTGCATTCAGAGAAGAAAGGGGGACCAGAAGGACCAGTGCCTCTCTCAGGAAAACAAGAGCTTTCCCAGGGACTCCACAACAGACTGATGCCTCATAGGCCAGATTTGTGTCACATGACTACTGCTAGCTGGAAAGTGGAAGAGAGAAGGGAGTTGGGAAATGAAAGGTGAGTCAACCCCTTTGCAATGTCTGCCACAAACACATATTGCTTTTGTCATAAAAAAATAAACATTATTAAAAATTTCAAACACGTTATTTCTTTTTTCTTTCCTTGATTACTTTAATGCTTCCCTCTGCCACCTTCCATCCACGCCAGCTGCAACAGCCAGAAATTCATATTCACTGAGCCAAGAGAGTGAGGAAGGATGAAGAAACTTGAGCCAAGGCTGCACCCTCCAAGGCAGTGGGAGTGGAGAGATGGGCAGAGCCCCGAAGGCCTGGGAAATCAGCCTGTTGCTTTTTCAGCCAACCTCATCTAGGTATCCCTGGTTTGAGGCTGTGGCTACACAAAGCTTATCAACAGAGACTTTTGCAACTTTAGTACTTCTGGCCCTGCTGTTATTTTATAGTGTGCAGAACTGGCCCTGATATTTTGTCCAGCTTGCTTTGGGCTCAGCAAGGCTTCCCAAATAAAGAACGTGCCCATGACAGCTACTGAGGGAATGGTCTAGATTGCCTGGGTCCAGATCCTGGCTGTGCCACTTACCTGTTATATGATCTTGGGCCAGTTACTTAAGCAATCTATGTTTCTGCTTCCTCAACTGTAAAATGGGAATAATAGTATACTTTTCATAGGGTTGTTATGAAAGATTAGATGAATCAGTATTTGTCAAGTGCCTGCAATGTACCTATCACATGGTAAGTGCTATAGAAATATTTGTTAAAAAAATAAATAGATATAAGAAAGGCAGAAACAGCCATTGCTGTCTGGACCCAATTTGTTTGAAGTTACATCTTACTTGACATAAATCTGAAACATCTAAAGCTGCAAAGAAGGGCTGAATTTTCTATTGTTGCCTGCTGGCTGCCCCATGTGGTCTCAGTGAGGGGGAAAGGAGAGCCCACAGGAAGCTAAGAGCCATGAAGAACCTACTGCAGCTCATTTAAATCTTACGAGGCAGGTATATACTGCCCTCAGTTTACAGATGGGGAAACTGAGGCTCAGAGAAGTGAAGTAACTAGGCCACAGTCACATGCATATGAATGGTGAAGCTGGGATTCAACCGCAGGTACCCTGCATATTGCATGTTAAGAATGATATTTACAGAGGGGAACTTTCCTGTACAATATCCTAAAATGTTAACATATACATCAATCCCTAGTTGAACAATACTTAAGGAGTTTTTACTTAAAAGGCTCTATAACAAATCTTTTTGTAAGATGCTGTATTTCTCTATATTTAATTTGGAATTCTGAATTTTCATATATTGTGTTTTCTTATAATATATAGTGTGCCTCTCTTGTTTAAAAAATAAATTCCAAGGCTGAAACTCAGCTAAAATTCTTTTTTGGGGGGGCGGTGGAGGGAATGGTGTTGGGGTTTTTTGCCCTTTTTTTGTTTGTTTCAGTTTTGTGGGTTTTTTTTTTTTTGAAGTGTAGAATATAGTATCTAAATACAGATGTGCCCCTACAATAAATGATCATTTTGTTGCCAATTCCAGGCATATTATCTTGAAGCTCAAAGCCTGGCTTAAACCAGTGGAAATCATCAATAACTAACATCACAGATATCTCGCAGGTCCAAATTCCTCCATTCCTCCTCTCTGCTGTGTTGATGCCACCTTTGCAAATGCCAGTTCCAAAGAGATACAACCAGACATTGCTCAATGGTTTTCTTCGTGACTATGATCAACTTCAAGCAAAGTGTAAATGTTTCAGGAGACTTCCCTATTCTTTCCCTTTAAGAAAAAAAACAAAAATCTCCAAGCCCTACCCAACCCCACCCTTAGCTTCTAAGGTTCTGGAGCCTGCCATGCAAGAGACAGAGCCAAGGTAAAAAGAACTGAAAACAAAATGGGCTTTTTTTTTTTTTTTTGAAACTTTTGTTTCCAGCTCTTATACCCCACCTCCCTATACTGCAGAGTCCCGGGATCTGGGATCTGACCCTGACCCGTGCCACCTGGGGACCTCTCCCTGGCCCTGGGCCAGTCCTAGGCAGGCTGATGTCTGTCCCAGATCAGCCCCCAAAGCCATCAGAGGGGAATTAACTCTTTCAAAAGACATGGGCTAACCTCCAACAGCCCCACCTTCCTATTTCGAGTGCTGATCTTTCCACCTTTATACTTTTGGCTTCATTGTTGTTCTCATTCTTCTGCCAGGGGGTTAAAGGGAGCAAACAGCCAAGAAGCAGCTGCAAGGAAGCTCTGAAGTGCCTATCTGGTAGGTAGGGCGACCGCCGCAGGCAGGAGAGACCTGGAGAGAGATTAGGTGAAACATTAGCCATGGCCTTTTGGATTCAGTCCAGTGTCTTTCAATTATTTCTTTATGTGCTTTTGGTCCTGGGTTTATTTGGCATTGGACAGGCATCCATTAGAAGATTTCACAATGATTTGCCATGTTACAGTTCTAAACATATGTGAACTCGTCACCAAAGGAAATTTATGTTTTACCATCTTTTCCCCCACCTCTCCCTGGAGAGCTGCAGGGAAAAGCACTCCAAGCAAATTAATCAAAATGACTAGGTAATGCTCTAAAAATAATAAATGGTGGTGTAGTCTGGATCTCTTTCAAGTTTGAGCTCATTTTGTGAGCTTGAATATCCATACATCACATCACATGTATATATTTTTTATCAGAGTGAAGTAGGCAATTGCATAGGAACAGATAAGTTATTAAGACACATAAATGCAATTACTCTCATAACACTGCACTGCATTTTAACTAAGTTAATTAAGCAACTCGGCCTAGGAGCAGGCAAAAGGTAGGTGTCTTAATGATTCCTTAACTTGCCTCCAGAAGCCAGCTATGCAAATCAGGACAGGCTACAGGCTTCGGGCTCTGAAATCACGGCTGGCCAGAAATGGAGGCGAATTATAACAAAAAGGGAAAATATATGTTGTGTCTTCCTGGGCTTCCCTCACCTGCTGACAGAAGATGCACTGTTGCTAGACAAAAGGCAGGAGGACTGGACATTTTTGAAAACAGGTTCCCAAAAGTCAGTGGATAATAATGAAAAAACAAACAAGCTGACAGCATTATTATCATCATATTTTCAAAATACCTTCCCCAAGATCAGCTCTAAAAGAATGTTTTTATATGAAAAACAGAAACAAAAAACAAAACAAAAGAAAACAAAAGAAACCTGTAGCTGGGCCCTGGGTTCTCCATCACTGGAATAAGATTAGATAAGCCTCAGGGTGAGGTTGAGAAGGGAAATCCAAATTGGAAAAAAGGAAAGCACGGATAACCAGGATAGGTTCTTTTCTTATTTTAACTGATGCAGTTCTTTAATTTTCACTTGACCTCTTTCCCTAATATATGTCCCAAATATCCAAGAGCAAGATGTTCTTTAAAGATCTGTAGCCAAACCATCCACAGCCCTCGATGATAATTTATCCACGTCAGACAGGGGCTACTAGGCCAGTGTGACTGGCCAGTGTGAGGAAAACTAGGAGCAAGGATTGCCCAGGTTTGTCATATATGCCCTTTGTCTCCAAATCTGAGCCCTCCTGTTATTAGGCTAAACCACAAGGATATTTCCAACCTAAGAAATCTCATCCAGCCTCAGAATGCTTGTTAGATAATTCCCACATCTTCATTCTCCAGAAAGGGTTGATTGCAGCGTTGCTAATCCCAACCCGTTTAGCCAGCCTCCATTCATCATGGCTGGCAGGAGAGACTAGAGGGTTATGGGTAATTGAATTGCAGCCAGCCTTCCAACCTAATTTAAGTCAACCCTTTGACCTCTTTCCTGACCAAATCTGCTGCCAGAGCTAGTAAATAAATATTGTTTTTCCATTAGAAGAGGCCTTTTCTGAATGCCTACTATGCGTCAGCTTTGTGTGATGCATCCTTTATCTCACCTCATTCATTCATTCTGTCAACACTTTAGTGGGAACCCAGACACGAGGAATTAACAGATAGTGAAGATGAGTGTAAAGGTCATCTCGGGGTCAGCCCGGTGGGGGAAATGTGTGCTCTGCAGACACCCTGACTTCCTATCTTTGAAAGGAAATAAATCTTTACCCCAACAGAAAGCCCGAAGCCCCCTGCACACAGGAAAATGAAACGATAAACATACCCCTTCTCTCAAAGAGAAACCATGTAGGTCTTCGAAGTCCAGAGACCTCCATTCAAGTCCTCCCTCCATCGTATTTGACACACGATGTCAGGTACCAGTTTAACCTCTCTGGGCCTCAGGGTCCTTATCTGTGATAAGGGGGGTGCGGGGGAGGTGCTTGTCGAGGGAGGGAGTAACAACCCTAAGTGGCAAGGCTATCTTGAGGATTTGGGGATTAAGTGACATATCGTGGAGGGAAGTTCCTTGTAAACTGTAAGGCTCTTCACAGATAGGAGATTATTGCTAATTACTCTCACACACTCTCTGTTAAAACTGCCAACCAGCCATGAGACCAGTGAAAGGAGAGCTTCTGATCAAAGGTCTAGACGGACAGTATACACTCTTATTTTAAATAATGGAAGCATAGGTGGCATTTCTCGTGAAATTTGCTTCATTTATTTTCTTTGGTAAAAATCTCTGGGTCACCATCATGTCTGCTAAGTGTATATATGATCTGGATTTTGTGGCCAGAAAGCTTTCTAACATTTCAAATTCGGCAGGAATCATGTTCCCCCACCTATTTTTCATCCTCAGTTAGAAACCAGCTCACCAGTGACTAGTAATGTTCTACTATCAGCAACCCTCGAATCCACACTAAAGCTGACACTGAATTGCTACAGATAATATCCTTGGCAGCAATACTTTTTTTAGGAACAGTGAGTCAAGGATGTGCCGAGGTTTGTTCAGGGAAAAATTAATGTGCTTGAAAAATTTACCTTCCCTTTTTAATTCCAAAATGATACGAGGCCCCTAAGATTTTACAAGTAGCCAGGAGACCCTGAGCAGCCCGAGAGGGTGGGTTTAAGTGGTGATGTTAATGGAATTATCCGTTGATGCTGGATAACTGTCTGCTGCCGAGAGATAATTATCCAGGCAAAGATGAGGTATCGCTTAAGATAAACACTGAAGGAGAGCCCGCAGTGTTTATTTTCCATGCTGCAGCTTAATCTCCTCCACTGTTTAACTTCATCAGCATCGCTGCTAATCCTGAGCCACACAATTTCGCTTGAAAGAAATTAAATCACCAGAACATACATGCAATTGTAAAGCTGCAGGAGATGTGGGTTGGGTTGTTTTTGCTGCTATAGTCAGCGGCAAACAAGTGTTCTCTTTTACCCCATCCTTCTCTATTGTGTGATAAAAATGAGAGCAACATTTGTTGAATGCTCACTGCGGGGCCATGCCCTACGTTAAGCGTTTTATATACATTGTTCTATTTCATCTTCATGCCCAACAATTCCATGAGTTAAGTACTAGTCGAGGGAGCTGGTATCAGAGAAGTTAAGTAACTGGCCCAAGATCCCACGACTAGTGAGCCGTGGAGTGAGGGTTTCAATTCTGGCAGACCAGCTCCAGCCGTTCACAGCAAACCACTAGAACACACGTGTTTCCCCATCTTGAATCTGCTCTTCTTGACTTCAGAGATCAGTCCAGGCAGTTTTATGACTTCTACAGCTGCCCCTGCTATCTTTATTGGAAGTCTGCCAGATCTCCCATCCGTTCCTCTGTCTGGATTCTGTTTTATTGAGAAAGAATTTGCATCCAACCCTGTATGGCCTTATCCTGAGCTTCGTAACTCACCTCTGAAGGCCTTCACATTGGCCAAGTTCCCTGCCTTCTTCAGCCAATCTGTATGTAATCACTGCCTCCTTCCTCTAGGTTCTTTCCCCTAAAACCTATGAAAATAAAACACAAAAAAACCTAAAAGAATATTTCAGTGCACATCTGTCCAGCCTCCACCAAATCCAACAATTGTTGACATTCTGCCATATTTGACTGATCAATCAACCTTTCTATTTTTCTTTCTGAGCCATTGGAAAGTTAGGTTCAGAAATTATGACACGTCAGCCCCCAAAGCGTCATTTAGCATGCATCTCCTAAGAATATGGAACATTTCCTACATGACCACATTGCCATGATCAGACCTGAGAAAATTATAATTCCTTAATATCATCTATTATCTAGTTCAGTGGTAGATCTTTTAACCATTCCTTAACTGTCTTTTATGGATTTTTTTAAAATTAAGTTTCATGCATTTTATTGGTAGTAATGTGTCTCTAGCCACTTGTAATCTAAAACAGCTCCCCTCCCCATCTTTATTTTTTTTTCCTACACTACATTTAGTTTTTGAGGAATCCCTCTAGTTTTGGGGCAGTTGAATTGCTTCCTATCCTAAGGGTCTCTGCTGGTCTCTACTTTCAACTCTTAACCAGCTGTTAGTAAGATGACAGCTCTAGAATTTCTATATGGGAGGGGCTTGAGGGGAGTGTGCAATGTGGTTATAAGGTGTTGGAGGGTGAGTGGACTTTTGCATAAGAAAAACACTTAAAAAAACTTAAACTGTTGATTTATTTGACATGGCTGCTGCCCTTACATAGAGGTAGTCTGTATCATAGAAGAGGTGATAAATGGTAAGTGATACAGACTCTGAGCAAATTAGATTCGAACCTCAGCATTGCTACTTGCAAGCTGTGTGACCTTGAACAAGTTACTTAACCTCTCTGTTACTCAGTTTTATCATTTGTAAAATGGTGGTGATAATAATAGAATCTAATTCACAGAGTCCGGCTGAAGTGAATTGATAAGCACAAAGCAGTGAGAATCCTTCCTGGAACAGCATGTTATTCATACGTGGTAGCAATCATCATTATTGATATCCCTCTCCTACCTTCTATCAAATTCCTTCTCTAGTCATTTCCTGGAACTGGAGCATCCAGCATTTCTGCCTGCCTGATAGTTTTACCCATTGCCTTTCACTTTGTGTCCAATTTATTCCGATTGACCTGGGGAACCCTCAACCACATCCTCTTTCCTCTCTCCCCTGTTTTGTTTTGTTTTGTCTTTCCAGTCAAATGCTTTTTAAAAATACCTATTTGGTCCTCCTTTCTTCTATTATCTTGTATGTCTGAAATAAGTTCCTCCCTTTCTGTACTGAGCCATAGCTTCACCCTTTGATTGAAGATGAAATTACATCAGCTGTTTCTAGTCCAGGAAGACTTTCTTGCTTAAATGAAGGTCAGAGCTTCTTGGTTCCCATTCATTCATTCAGTCAGGCCGCCAGTCATTCAGTGCACTTTGGGAGCCCCATGAGGAACTGGGCACTGGCTGAACACTGGGGATACACCAGTGAACTAGACATCGTCCTGGCTGTGGACAAATAACCAGCCAATTACTCAGAGTGAATCTGAGCGGCAGTTAGGGATGGGTTGAAACAGGTAGTGCTGGACCCTCCCTGCACCCGGACCACGCTAGGAGAATCATCGAAAGCGTGTTAACGGGTCCCTTTCTCCACAGGTGTACTCTCCATTGTCCTGAAATTCCTATCAGAGTACCGCTAGAGTAGCTCGTGTTGCTTCCTGTTTCTCTACAAGTCCTTTAAACATTTCTAGAACCATTTAGAGCTTCAGCTATTACTGCCTGTTTCCACAAAAGTGCATGTATTTTATTAGAATAACTGTAATAGCACAACATCCACGTCTGAAGAATGAGGATAATAATAGTACCTAACCGTCCAGGGCTGGTATAAACATTAAACGAGTTAATAGAAAAATGCTTAGAATGCAGCATGGATTTGTACGTGTGAAAAATAAGATAAAGTTTGTTGAAATATCATGATGGAGTCAAAGACAGTATGACTCAGAGCAGGTGAGCTTTGAGGGGGTTCAGGGGCCCTGACTTAAGGAGCAGGTGAAGCGGGAAGCTTTTGAAGACATTGTGGAGAGGTTAGAGGGAAATCCAAAGATTAATTTTGACTACTTAAAAAAATTTGTTTTTTTAATGTGGCCTCATGTACTTCCTTTAGTCTGAGTTCTGGACCCTAATCAACCACCTCCAGATCAGATACATCATCATTTGGTGTGTATCAGGAAAGAAACTTGTTGGGAGAAACAGTTTCCACGTGTCTCCTGAGTTTTGCACATCTTGTGAGAGGGGAGACTGACTCCCTTTGGGAATATCTTTTCAAGGATGTTTGTAGAGTGAACAGCCTTGACAGATAGAAATAGTCTTTCCTGCCAATGCAAAGGGCAGAACGCTTACTGCCATTATAAATGTTCAGGTTCCCTAAGCTCAGGTTCCTCTCCTGTCATGAAGTTCCCATGCAAACAGAGTCACCTGGCCCCCTTCTCATCATCCTATGGGAACTGGGGGTCAGGAAGCCGACACAAATGCGGATGCTCTGGCTGCTGCTGTTGCTGTGAGTAATAAACGGTCCTTTGTCTCTGAACCCGAAGTCTCACGTCTTCTACCAGCCTTTGCGAAACTGCAGCGGGCTAATTTGTTAACTTGCAAGTAGGGTAAAATCTTAGACCCTTCAAGGTTCTTGACACAACTGTTACAGTCTGGGCTCCTCCTCCTCTCACAGGCCCTTGCTGGGGCAAACAGTCCTAGGTGGTTCTTGGAGAGTGGGTGGTCCAGATCTACACCACATGATCCTGCTTCTTGGATAGGAAAAGCACGTGGACCAAAGGCAGACAATCTATAGGATAGCTAGTGATCCATAAGGTGGTCTAACATGCAAACTTTGTCCGTTGGTGACAGTAATAACTAATTGAACCCATCAGATCCTCTGTCTCAGGAACTGAGCTGAGGATACAGAGAGCCTGTCAGTTACAGTAGTGGAAGCAGCCATGGCGTGACCCGCAGAGGCAGAAACAAACAGCAGAGGCAGGCTAATGGCAGTGCACTAGATCACAAGGAGGGTCAGTCAGTCAGGGCATGGGGAGGAAAACTGTGGCCTTGTCTCCATAAGCCCTGACCTCAAGGTTGCTCGGTGTCTTAGTCTGCTCGAGCTGTTTTAACAAAATACCATGAACTGCGCAGCTTATAAGGCACAGACATTTATTTCTCGCAGTTCTGGAGGCTGGGAAATCTGAGATCAAGGCGGCAGCAGATTCAGTGTCAGTGAAAGCCTGCTTCCTCCCGGATGGCTGTCTCTCACTGTAACCTCACCGGACAGAAGGGACAAGCAGGCTCTCGTTCACAAAGACACTAATCCTCATCATGGGGGTCCTGCCCTCGCGAGCAACATCCCAAAGGCCCTAACTCCTCATTCCACCACTTTGGCGGGTAGGATTCCAACACATGAAATTTGGAGGGACACAGCATTCAGACTGTAGCCCTCTGCCTCCTGCTTTTCTCTTGGTGAAACCTGATTATTCAATAATTTCCATATTCTTTGAGGCCTGGCAAAAAGGCTGAGTCATCTTTTTTTTTTTTCCCCACTTTTTGTGTTTCCTTTTAATAAAGCAGGGGAGGTCTCACTATCATATAATGGAACCACTACTGCCTCTCCCCAACCCTTTCACCTCCTCACCCAGACCAGGTTATTACCTAAAAATGGTAACTCTATTCTCTTCCCTCTTGCCCATTTCCTCACCCTCTCCTTACCCTACCTAGTACCTCCATCACTTGAGCCCCGTGTCCCATTTTAACAAGAACAACAGACTACTCTACACTTGACCCACTGCTAAATGTGCCCATTTGTGACCACAGGCTTGTAAAAAGGAAAGCTTGAGGGAGTCTTGCCTCTGTGGCTTCCTTCTCCCCTTCTAATGCAACAAAGCATTCCGTTCAGTGACTCCCCGATGGCTAAGGGTTTATAATGTCCCCGTTTCCTGTGCTTTTTCTTTCTTGTTTTCCCCCTAATCCTTTGTGTTATCTGGGCCTCTCTGAGCCTCCCCCATGCCTCCTTCGTTAGTGGGGAGGGCATCCCAGCACCTGGTCCAGCAACTGGCACATGGTAGGCACTCAATTACCATAAATTCCCAGACTCTTTCACCCCACCCTTCTTTTTCTCTATCATCCTAACCCTTCTCTCCCACACTCTCTGCATCTCTTTGCGCTCTTAAAATACACCTATGAAGAATCTAGAGGGAGAAGATAAAAGCAAAGACTAAAGAACACTTGATAGAGCATAATTTTATCTTCCAAACAATAAAAAATACGTAATGTGTGCTTTTTCGTTAATGGTTTTACAGATGACAGTGATAATCTAGTAAGTGTTTATAGGACAAATAGTTGGGTTTTAACAGCCTTCTGTTCCTTGAGCATTTAAATATTTTACAAAGCAATCTCTACCACCAACACCCAGCACTGAAATAGTTTTGGGTGATTTAGGTTGGATCTGTTGTACAGCATTTTGGGGACGGATTTTAACACGATGCTATGGGAAAATATTTCTTTTTCAGATAGTGTTGTTTTTGAAGTATGCGTCAGTTGGGTGAGCTTGGGCCAAGACTGGGTGACAGCTACATGCATTTGGCAAACTCTCTGGGGGACAGAAGTGGGAGGATGCAGACCTAGTGTGCAGAGATCATGTTCTCAGTGTCAGGTAGCAAGGTCCACTGGGTCTCTGGACCATCAGCCAGACCTAATCCACCAAGAGACCAGGAATTAGAAACAGGCAGCCTCACTTAAAAAACAAAAAATAAACCAAAAAACCACACTATGAGTTTTTAAAATGATACAAATTATGTGTGAACATTGTAGAAACATGAGAAAATATAGCCAGGAAATTAATAAATAAAATTATCCATCATTTCACTAGCAAGATATAATCACTGTTAGCATTTTTATGCATATCCAGTTTTATTTTCAGTGTGTATGTATATTTTACACACACACACACACACAAACGGGGACATATTACAAATCATATATTCTTTTTTATTTTTGCTTACACTTTTCTGTGGCCAAAAATTATACATCCACAGTTAAATGGCTACAAGGTATTTCATTGTATGGATGGGCTCTAAGTTAATTAACATATTTGATCATTTAGGATGTTTTCAATTTTCCATTATTATAAATAATGATGTAATGAACACCCTTGTGCATACTTCTTTGAACATTTGTCTGACTGTATCCTTGAGATAACTTTCTAAAAAGGAAATTTCTAGGTCAAATGGCATGCATATATTCAGAGCTTAGCTACATACTACAACTATACCCTCCAAAAAGTTTCAATCCATTACAGTTTCACCAGCAGTCACATCGGATTTTTGAACAAAGTTTTCAGGCCAAGCTCAATTCTAAGAAGGAGTCTGAGAATCACTTGCTGCTAAAAATCACAAGATGGCTTGATGTATGTGCAAAATGTTGTTCATACAAGGCTCCTTGGTGCTGTGACCTAGGTCAATTCTACCACAAAGAAAAAATATCCTTGTGTATGGGGACATAATATACATTGATCATGAAAGTAACCCAACAGTTTTCAAACCCTTAAAGAAATAAACCCAGTCCAAGAATCCTTGGTCAGAAAAATAAGTTATGAAAGTAAGTGTATTTACTTTTCACTGTTGCATGACATATTACCACACTTAGTGATTTAAAACAACATACATTTGCTATCTCACAGTTTATGTAGGTCAGGAGTCTTGGCACACCTTCTCTGGGTCTTCTAAAAGGCTGCAATCAAGGTGTCAGCCAGGGCTGGGTTCTCATCTAGAGGATCAGCTGGGGAAAGGTGTCCTTCCAAGCTCATTCCATTTACTGCTGTAGGACTCATAGAAGCTTGATTCTTCAAAGCCAGTAAGGAGAGCAAGACTCCATAGTGTATCTATCTGCTAACAAAGCAGAGTCTTGCACAGTGTAATGTAATCATGAGAGTGATAGCCCATCCACTTTGCCATATAACAGAATGTAATTATGTGAATGGCACCCCATCACTTTTGCCGTATTCTATTGGTTAGAAGCAAGCCACAGGTCCCAGCTACATCCAAAGGGAGGGGATTACACAAACACATGAACACCAGGAGGTTGGGATCATGAGGGCCACCCGAAGTCTCTTCATCATAGTAAATAACTCTGAAATCTCTCTCCTTAAAGCGCTTTCCACATGAGTAATCAAGGGGGCTGAAGGCTTGGGAAAATGTAAAATCTGAAACTCATCAATCTAAAAATATTCATTCTATGTCTCTCATTTCAACTGGAGGTGACTAACACAACATTCTATAAATAATCCTTGGCCTGAGATAAATGTGGTATCTTCAGAGGTGTACCCTGGAGCGGGTGTTTCATGTTTTCTTGGGAATTCAGTTCTACATCCCTGTGACTCAGTTATTTTCTCCCAGTTTTGTCTTGTGGAATGAGGTGGCTTATTCCCAAACCCATGTCATGATGACCACAGTTGAGACATTTTGCATGTGAACATGTGCTTGCTGTTTTTATGTCTCTAATTACTATGTCTCCCCCAAGACCCAGCCGTGAGCCTTCACAGCCCTTTCAAGAATTTAAAAAATACAAAAGGAGGCAGGAAGTTTAAAGTGTTCTTGAAAAAAGTAATAGGAATCACGTTATTAAAAATGGGCACTAAAGAATTTCGTCATTGATGTCCGCATTTTTATCTTCCTTTTTAAAACTCTAGGGAGAGTTTATGTTCTACATTTCACACGTTCTTTTTTGTATGGTCAATCACTGCCTTCACTGTGAAGCCTCTATAGTGTAGCATTTTCTTAGGAAAACGTGCATTTCATGTATCTTCTCATCATTGCTCACAATGAACATCATTTGAGATTGCATCAAAAAACCTTGGAGGGAGGGGAAGGGAAGAAGTTCTCTTAAGACACTTATCCTTAGTCCCCGTCTCTTCCTGCAACTTGTTTCCTTCCCAGACCTACATTTAGAGAAAAACAAACTGTGATGGTCCAGGGGTGAGTATAATAAATGACTGGAAGAATCGTCAGCTTCAATCACACAATAAAAACTGCAGAGATTTCAAAGGCTTGATTTCTATGTAACTACTTCACTAATCAAGTTATTCCTTCCAAGGGAACCAAAGGGAAGATGGTGATGGTGGGATAAAAACGCTTAATGTGTGGTGTTCAGAGCCCATCCTTTTCCCCTCTCCTGCTTAGCTTCTTGCCCCGCCCTCTTCTCTAAGGAAAGGGAAAGCTTTGCAGAAAGATTTGCCAGAGAAACCTGACTGGGAAATAGAAGACTGTTCCCCAGGGGGTGAGGGGTGTGGGTGGGGAGTGGATCTGGCCCAGGACTGTGTTTGGGGAATTGAGCTCTTCATTGCCAGGCAAGATGAAAGGCGAACTAGGAGGGAAACAGAATGCACTTAGATAAAAGTTTGGGAGGGCTAGGAATTTGGTGGGAGGAAGTTAGGGCAAGGCAGGGCATTTTAGTAACAGTCACTCTAGACCTTATACTTGGACCCTCTTAAATATTTGAGGGTATTGTTAATGAAGATTAGTGTTCCTAGTTAGGCTGGCTTATTAAGTGTTACATGACTCTGACACCCCGAAAGCATGTATTATTAAATGTAAGCATGTACTATCATGACCTCTCCCCAGCACCAGCATGGATTTCCTACAGCTGCCATAACAACATACCACAAACTAGGTGGTTTAAAACAACAGAAATGTATTATCCCACAGTCCTGGAGGCTAGAAGTCCAAAAGCAAGGTGTCAGCAGGGCCCTGCTCCCCCTGAAACCTATAACAGAATCCTTCCTTGCCTCTTCCTAGCTTCTGGTGGTTGCCAGATATCCTTGCCGTTTCTCGGCTTGCAAACACTTCATTCCGTTCTCTGCCTCTGTCATCACATGTAATGTGTGTGTGTGTGTGTGTGTGTGTGTGATCCCCTCTTATTATAAGGGCACCAGTCATGTTAATTTAGGCAGTACTAGCCCTGTATGACCTCATCTTAGCTAATTACATCTGCAAAGACCCTATTTCCAAATAAGAGCACATTCTGAGGTTCTGGGTGAACATTAGTTTTGGGGGGAACACTATTCAACCCAGGACAAAACAGAATATAAAGAAACACACACACACACACACATACACAAAGCTACTAACCAATTAAATTTAGTCTTTATGCTCTGATGAGTTAGTCTTGGAAACAAAGCCAGTGGTACTCTGCGTGGGGAAGGAATACCTTCAAGTTCTCTAATCCTTTCCTAGCCAGCAGACCTCACTGCAAGCAATGGGCTGGCTGTACCTTAAGGCTGACCCTATTCTCCAAACCATCTCTTTCTTAAACATTCTGCACAGACACACACACACACACACGCTCACACACACACACACACCACCATCACTAACACCACTAACAGGAGAAGGGAGATCTTGATGGTTCTGTACACCTGCCACCTCCAGTACCTGCAGACAAAGCACTTTGCATTTCCCTGGTTCGGAGCGGCAGGACACTAGCCCCGTTGGTATCCAGCGTCACACAGAGGGAGGGTCTCTGCAATGCACGTATCTCAGGTTTGGCCAGGAGTGCTGGGAGGACTGGAAAACCAGGGACCACAGGGCTATCTCGTTATGGGGGCACAAGAAGGTAGAAAGGGTACAGTGACATTAGGATACTGCTCCAATAGATGACTCCCCGCCCGCTTAGCTGAGGACGTCTTACAAGAACCTCATTCACCAAGTGCCAGAAGATGTCTAGGACCATATTTTGCCCAAGCAAGGGGTCTGTATCATTCAGGACAGGTAGAGCCCAGTCTCAGACTTACCCCAGGCTCAGGTGTGCAAAGAGAACATAGGTTCTTAACTTTCTATAACAGACCCAATTGTCCTTAAGTGTCCCCTGACCCCTATGCTACTGACTCGTGAGAAGTGCAGGTGGAACTGAATTGTGGTCCAATCTGGTAGACTCAGGCTATCTCAGTAAGCAGTCTCTTTTGAGTGAGTCAGTTTTTCCAGTTTACGTCACTCTCATTGTTCCTCTCCAAGATGGCATCTGGGCATGTGGGAAGCTCAAAGACTTTGGGCCAGTGGGGGAGAGGGAGGCCTTAGCTAGGAGCTAGCTGGTATCTGCAGGGGTGACTGGTCTGCTATTAGCCCAGGCTGTTCAGAAGTCCCCTGCTGAACTGGGCGGCTGCGGCCCTTGTGGTCTTGTCTGTCCTGGCTTGGACAAGACTCAAGGTCCCCCCCTGCTGACTCTGCCCCACCGCAGCCCTCGTGGCACTCTAACGGGACTGCCTCTCGAGCCCCAGCTTGGTGGAGGGCCCACCACATGCATGACCACTGTCCCATCTAGGGCCAGGGCACCGGTACTGGGGGACCCTCAAGAAGACAGAGCCTTATGGCTCTGGCTGTCCCATTTGGGGCAACTCCAGCCATCTTTAATAATTCCCAGCTGTATCCTCTGGCCAGGACCAGGGCAGGAGCTTGAGAATGACATAGAGGAGATTTTGCATTGCCACATTGCCCTGGCTAGCTCAACTCTCTGAACAAATGTGGCATTGGGGGCCGGGGCAGAGACTGGGGTTAAAGTCTTAAACGCAAACAGGAGGACAGCAAGAGTCTTAAGGGGAAGGCACTGTGCTCCCAACCTAATCCCAATATTACTGTAGGAAAAGGTAGTCCATAGTATTGGGGGTAGGGGCAAAGTGCGGCACTGAAAAGACAAATCAGAAATTAAGCATTAAGCTCCAGACCAGTGTTCTCCAATAGCATTTTCTGTAATGATGGACATTCTGTATCTATATTGTCTACTATGGTAACCACTAGCCACATGTGGCTATTGAGCACTCGAAATGTGAGTGGTGTCACTAAGGATCTGAATTTTTAATTTAACTTAATTTTTAATTAATTTAAAGTTAAATTTAGATAGCCTATACCTTAACCTAGATGTATGCCGAACCCCTTTGGTACTCTGGTGAAGGCCATGAACTATTTCTCAGACTAATGTATAAAACAGATAGGATTACAATGGAAACCAATTAATTTCATGTTTATAGTGTTATTTAAGTTTAAATTAAAAATTATTTTATTTTTGAAAATGTTGGTGATATAGTACTCTATTTTTTTCTTTATTCATGCATTAAATATCAATCTAGCAGTGAGCCTAATCATCATAATTTTGAAGTAGTGATGAACATAAACAACATTTTGAGGTATCTGATACAATGTAACATGATATGCAAATGCTTATGATTTACACAGGTGATAAAGTCACAGGTACTGCTAATACTATAATGGTTTGTGTTCAGTTAAGAGTTAGTAAAAAAAAGCATGTAAAAGTTTTTCCCATCCAAGTTTACAAACCCCCTGAATTCTCTTCACAGCTCTGTTGAAGATACAAGGACCTAGGCTAAAAACCCCTGCTCTAGATTTCTGTAAACAAGACAGGTTGATGAGTAAGGTTAATGCATTCAAGAAATATTTATGGAATGCCTTCTACATGCCAGGTACTGTTCTAGACACTTGGGATGCAGTTGTGAATAAGACAGACAAAGCTGGAATTTTTCTACAAGTTTTCAACAAGTTTATATTTCAGTAAAGGGGAAATACAATGAATCAATAATCCTATCATTTCAGATGGCAGTAAATGCTGTGAAGAAGACATAACAGAGTGACCTGATAGAAAGTGACCCGAGGGAGAGTGGCTATTTTAGACTGGGTGATCAGCAAGGTCTCTAGAGAAAGTGACATTGGAGTTGAGGCTTGAATGAAAGGATCCAGCCACGTGAAATCTGGAGACAGCACCTTCTGAGCTTGGGGACAGTAAATAGAAAGACCCTAGAGCTAAAAGGGGTTGGTGTGATTGGAGTTGCATAATCAACAACAGAGAGCACCATGGAACTGAGGTCAGAGAGGTGGGGAGGGTCCAAGTCAGTGCTAGAATTTGTGAGTTATCACAGGTGGCAGGGAATTCAGATTTTATTCTAAGTCCACTTAAAATAAAAGGTGGTTACATGACGCTCTCGGTGAAGATTGGATGAAATGGGGAAGTAGAAGCAGGAAGTTCATGCAGGAGGCTGTTTTAGTCATTCAAGTGCAAGGAGATGGTGGCAGGTGACTATGGAAGGCCCAATGGAGAAAGAGAAGTGAATGAATTTAGGACATGTCTCCAGGTAGAGCTGATCAACTATAATTAGAGAGCACCACGGAAAGAAAACAGTCCCCGAGTGACTCAGGGCAGCATGATTTACTGAGATGAAAGAGTGGGAGGGGAGGTAGATTTGGCACAGAATCGAGACTTATATTTTAGTTTTACTAATGCTTTCTAGGTGTTGAAGTAGAGAAGTTTTTGTATATGAATCTGAAGCTCAGTGAAGAAGTCAAGACCATAAATGTTGGATTCACCGTCACAGGGATGGTATTTAAGCCATGGATTGAGTGAAGTCACACAAGAACAGTGTTTGTACAGAAAAGAAAGGGCTGGATCTGAGCCCTATGGAAAGCAAGTATTTAGGATTCGTTTTTTGATTATTTATTGTGCACCCTTTTTTGGTCTGTACTTTCAGGTTCATGTGTGCTTCGTGAGGCAGTAAAGTTAGCGTGCACGTCCAACCCCAAACAGTTCCTCGGCTGCTCTGGTCAGTTGTGCATTAACATGTGACCTCATAAGGCTTCTGAGAAAATGCAGTTATCCTATTTGCAAGGACCCATCCCCCATACACTCCCATAACTAACATCACAATGATGCTTCCATGGGGCATTTGCCATTCTCTTTTGGTGAGTCCAGCATCTTTGAATCTCCTTCCTGTATTGGAAGAACTCCCCACTTTGTGAGCTCTTCCTTCCTCTGTAGATTTCCCAGGGTGCAGGCAGGTGATCTGGTTTCTACCAATCAGATATGCCCACCCCAGACTTTGAGCAGGAAGCTAGAGACACAAAGTAGCAGATCCTGTCCCCAGTCCATTCTGGAGAAGGTAGTTGCGGCCACATTCACTCCACAGTCAGGGTGGCAGAGGTCCCAGCAGTGTCAGTGGTGCAGACTACAATATCTCTGCACAGGAGGGAGCAAGAGTGTTTCCACTGGAGCTGTCTATGGAGTCATCTGGAACTTTCTTTGTTAGAACACATTCTCCACGCTTGGCTTGCTGGGCTTCCTGGAGATTCTATGAACCACTTTTAATAAATTCCTTTTCTGCTAAACCAGCGTTGATGTTTGGGTTTCCCAGGAAACAAGCAGACAGAGATTTGTGTGCAAGAGCTTTTTGGGTGGAGCGGCCTCGGGATCAACATCTGTGAAGGGTGAAGTATACAGGATGGGGCAGTGGAAGAACTTGAATCCTCGTCTGATCCCATGGGGAGCTCTAGAGCTGGGAGTTGCCCTGGATTGAGCTGAGGGGGCTGGGATTTTTTACCCCTACTGCCCCCGCTGCCCAGTCACCGGACACAGGTGGCCCCAGGGAGGGGGCATGTCCTTGGGTAAGGTGACTGTCAGATTGAGAGCCATTCCTAGCCAGGGATGCAGCAGCTCCCTGACAGGAAAGTGTCAGCCCAATCTCCCAATCTCCAAAACAAACTTTACAGTTTGGAAATCCATTATTCCCCTGAAATCTAATAAGAATCTGCTTACGTTCTTCACAGTTCGAATAAGAAACTGAGGCTCAGAAATATTAAATGAACTGCTAGAAAGTGGTGGCATGAAACTCAAACCTTAGTCTTATGATTCCAAATCCTGTTGCTTTGCCTGCACCATATGGAACATTGAAGAGAAACAGACAAACCCTCAGGAATAGTCAAACTACCCAAGAACCAGAGTAGGGCTTGGCAGTTTTAAGATTTTGAGGCACATCACTTTGGGACCTTTTCTCAGGAGATCTCGGTTTAGGAAGGATTTGGGACAAGGGAGTCCAGTTCGAACCACCATTTGTGAAGGAGTCTTGCCCTATACTCCTGTGCAAAAAAAAAGGGGCCACTGAACAGCAATCGAATCCCCACGCTGGATATTATTTTTTGACACGAGACATCTATTCCTACCTTCACTTATGTTCCCTCTCAGCGTCTGAAAGGCAGCTGGGGTTCTGGGTGAGATTTCATGTCTGCCAGGGAAACGCACTTGCTTGATATTTGGAAGGCAGAAGAGAGATGGAGACAATTTCCCTATAACTGGGGCAGTGGACAAAAGTAAAGGGCAGCAGCCAGACTCCACATCCCCCGCCTGGTCACCAGTGGCAGGAACAGAGATGGCAGCAACCTCAGCCGTTTGCCAACCTCCAGCTTACAGCTACAGTGGTTGGTTTTGAAGCCAAAAGGCCAGGAGCTGTTCCCTGATTTCTATTCCTCCATCCCTTCCAAACGTTTTGTTAGCACTTAATTTCCTGTATTAAGCCAATGTCTCTTTCTGCTTGAAATACTTACCATGATTTTCTTTTTCCGGTGCAGAACCTCATCTAGCACCCCAGTAGTGAAGCCAGAGTCACTGACTTTGCTTCACACACCCACACACATGGCACAACCAGAAGAAGAAAGTTCTTACTGGGAGAGTAACACAGAACAAACCAAATCGCTGAGTGTGAGATGACTCCTTCAGGGAAAGCAGTGACAAAGGGCCATTTGGGGATTGCCTCTTGGAGTAGGTGGATTTGGAGCCTTGTCTTGCTGTCTGGATTATAATATTCAACCTTTCTCATCATGACATTTGGTGCCGGCATGGACCTGTCCTCCACCATTTTTTTTTTTTTTTTAATAAATTTATTTATTTATTTTTGGCTGCATTGGGTCTTCGTTGCTGCGCCTGGGCTTTCTCTAGTTGTGGCGAGCGGGGGCCACTCTCCGTCGCGGTGCGCGGGCCTCTCATTGCGGTGGCCTCTCTTGTTGCGGAGCACAGGCTCTAGGTGCACGGGCTTCAGTAGTTGTGGCACGCAGGCTCAGTAGTTGTGGCTCGCAGGCTCTAGAGCGCAGGCTCAGTAGTTGTGGCGCACGGGCCCAGCTGCTCCACGGCATGTGGGATCCTCCCTGACCAGGGCTTGAACCCGTGTCCCCTGCATTGGCAGGCGTACTCCCAACCACTGCGCCACCAGGGAAGTCCCTCCTCCACCATTTTGACCCAGCATCCACAGAGAGGTGAGGCGTGAAATCCTAACAGGTGGTCAGGACACTTCCTGGCGCACTGTGTTGACAAGATGCTTCTCTGATAAAGCAGATGTGCAGGAGCCCATGACCACTGGCAATTAATCAAGTGTCAGCTAAAGTCAGAGGCACCAAAAGCATGATGAAATGAAGAAGAACACTTTATGGGCCCCATGAATCCCATCCCCAAGAAATGGAGAAAAGCAATAAACTTTTGGAAGTTAAGAGTCACTTGGATTTGTAGCCATTAAAAGCAAAAAGATTCAAGCATGAAACAAATATTCAAGAACAGACTGCCTACAAACACAGAGCCTGGAAGATGGAAGATGCTATGAAACTACTGGTTGAATGATACGCAACGTAAGAAAGGATTAAGGTAATGTGCAGGCACCCTTCCATTTTTTAACAAGAATCACTGAAATATGCAGTTTCCACTTCATAGGGCTGTTTCTGTGTTTCAGGCAACAGCTGGTCCCACTTTATTGCTGTGGGTACCATGAGTTCTAGTAAATCTTGTGTAATAGATGTATTCATATGCTCCATCCTTTTAACAATCTTCTTAATTAGGGTGCTGTCCTTTAAAAGCAAAGCATTTATATAGTTATTTTATTGCATTTGAATACAGTGTTAGCTTCAGTAGACTTAATATAATTTTATCGGTTTTTTTTAAAAAATTGCTTTACAATGAAGGGAATTTATTTTATCATCAGTACAGAGTTATTCCCATGGATATTTAAGAGCCATTGGTACAGAGGTTTATGAATCTCTGTTGGGAAGGAAAGGTCCTACAGATGTAGTAGATGGTGGTAGTTTGGCTAGTTATTAACTTAACTTCTGCGAACCTCAACTTTCTTATTTATGAGATGGCGTCAATATTTTCCTTGCCTACCTTATGGAGTAGTTGTGAACACCAAATAAAATATTATACATAAAATGGCTTTATAAAGCCTCAAGAGTTATGTGTATTTCCAGAGATCTTACCCTCCCCATATAAGCTTCTGACCTCACACTCCACGTGGATATGGTGCTGGTGTTTGAGATTTATAGGCATTAGAGTAAATGCAGACTTTCAAGATGCATGGGACATGGAGGGCAGAGAGAGCTTGGATTGTCTGGAAAAGATGATGGAGGATAAGCAGAGTCGAGATCCTAGGCATTTTGAGAATGAGGGACAAAGGACAAATGTGTGGTCAATTAGGTGTTAGCCATGTGTACCCACTGACATTTTGATACCACGTCTGTGGCTCCTCTCCATGACACCAAATTGTTTTTCAGGCCTCCACCCACCCAGCCTCGCCCAAAATCTCATTCTTTCTTACATCAGAGTTCAAACAAACAATTCTTCATTTAAGCAAATGAATGTTCTGGAAAACCCTCTCCATGCACTCCTAGAGCACTGGGATTCCATTTATTGGGGTCAGATGTCCTAATCTCCCTAACAGGTTGATAAAATAGAACTTGGCTGACATCAGGTTTCAAGCTGCCCATGCACACACGGTTAGATATATCCTCAGCAGTGTAATTTTCAAATCTGAATGACAAGAATTTACGAAGTAGGCTCTAATGTCTTTTGAATAATACTACATCACCAGTACTCCAATATAAATCTGTATCATTTTCTTTATCATTATGCATCATAGAACCAAAGGAATATTGGTCACTTTTCAAATCATGGAGTGAAATCCACTGTGTTGTCCATGATACATCCAATAAGAAAATTCAATTATTTTAAGTCCAGCTGTTTTATCTATTTCTTTTAAATATATAAAAGTTTATTATTTTCTGAAGTATATAGGCATGGAGGCAGTTGCAGTACAGTAAAAAGATCACTGTGTTTGAGGTCAGAAAACATATGTTTGAATCTAACACTTAATAGCTGAGGAATTTTGAGCAAGTTACTCTATCCCCCTGGGCCTTAGTTTGCCAAGCTCTTAAAATGGGGATGACAGCATTTACTTCACGGGGCAAGGATCAAATGAGATAATGTGGATATGAGAGCTTTGAAAAAATTAATTTTAGGACTTCATTTATTGATTATATGTTATAGTCACAGACAAATGTCCTATTTATGGGTATCTCATTGATATTGGAAACTCTCAAATATATTCTTACCACAAACACTAATTTCAAACTTTTTAGGTGAAGATCAAGATTGGGATCTATCCTTTCTTTCCTTCTTGACTTCCCTCCTCCCGTCTCCAGTTTTAATATTTAATTTAATTGTGGCCATGCCCTTCTTGGCTAACCTCTCATTAAAGACCAAAACACAGAGTCTCATTGTCAATTTCAGGCCCATCTAACTGCTATCCAGGTAGAGAGGCTTTTATATACCTCAACATGATCCTAAGAATCTAAGTCACAGGAAGAGTAAAGGGAAATGTGGAACAATCTTGGAGCTCTGAGTGAATGGAATAGGAACGCACAAGGGTTATAGCAAAATGTAAAGGCTAAATGGTTCTCCATATCATAGCCTTACTGATTCTGAGGGTCCGTTTGTCCATGTAAGCCTGAAACGGAATACCAAGCTATTTCTTTTAATCCAGTGGAGAGTAAAGGAAATGTTAATCTATTGATCAACCTGAAAGGTAAGTCAAAAACAATGTGAAAATATATTTTCTATCAGATGAAACCTACTAAGAATTTGTTGGGGTTTGGGGGGAACCAATAATTAGCATGACTTTTTCTTGCCCATGTTCTGAACCAAGAAGTCAAACAAGAGGTTAAGGCAGGTAGCGAACCAAAACATCACCTTTATTGTTGATAATGTTAAATTTAAGAACATAGCTAATCACTATAAGTGGGCTTCCTAATCGTTTCTAATAGTCAAAAGCATGCCTTGTATCTAAAGGCAACTGGACTTCCTCCCCTGCAGGCTTATTTTGTGTCTGAGAGCAGTAATGACTTAGGCTCTCTGAAAGTGGGCTCCTTCCCAAGAGAAAAGGGAAGAGGAAGGAGTTCAAGATGCATGCCCAGCCTCTCCTTTCAAACTCACCGTGAGGATGGATAAAAGACGGAGGGCACAGAAAATTCAAGAATGTTATGCCATGGACATATATACACTACCAAATATAAAATCGATAGCTAGCGGGAAGCAGCCACATAGCACAGGGAGATCAGCTCCGTGCTTTGTGACCACCTAGAGGGGTGGGATAGGGAGGGTGGGAGGGAGATGCAAGAGGGAGGAGATATGCGGATACATGTATATTTATAGCTGATTCACTTTGTTATAAAGCAGAACCTAACACACCATTGTAGAGCAATTATACTCCAATAAAGATGTTAAAAAAAAAAAAAAAGAATGCTATGCCAGTAGAAGTCCTTCCACATGGATAGAAACATCAACTCTGGGGAAGCAGTATTCCTCTATAATAAATCATCCATCTTTTTCAGCCTGAAAGTAAATTTCCGTAAGTAGAGTTAACTCTGAAATCCACAATATCACACAATTGTGCTTTTAAAGGTGATGACTTGGATGAAACACCCGTATTTTAAGAATACTTGTATATTGCAAAATGTTTGATTGCCACATGTTTCAAGTCCCTTCTTACAGTGCTTTCTCCTCTGGGCTATCTACCCTGTTAATTATAAAATCATCCATCAATCCTAGTCTAGTAAGACAAGGGTTGAAGAGTGGTTGGAAATAGAGGGATTGAAGCAATGGCTGGTTTCCAGATCACAGAGTTGATGCTATGAAACACTTTGAAAGATGGGCACATTTTTTTTCTCCCTCAGCCTGAATTACTTCGTACTATTCCTGATTCTCCTGGCAGGAGTCCTATTGAATTCACGAAAACCATATGAAACCCATCCCGGATGTTGCCAAAATAAATTGTTAATCATATCAGATGTAGCACCAAAAATTGTTCTATCATAGGCAATCTTCTGTTTTGTAGCTGTTCCCTTTGGCTTCATTCAGGATCTGCCAAGAGGAAAGGAAGCCCGTAGTGTACATGCCACATCTGGTTATCTGCCAGAGGAGAGAGGACACTGGGGGATGCTGGTGGGGTCAGGGCGAGGGTACTCCTAACACTAACGGGACATGTTCATTACAGCCCAATTTCAAATATCCCTCGGGGGATATAAAGAGTTTGGAATCCTCTACTCTATCCATTACAGCTTGAGAGTATGAGAATCCCATGAAGGTTTAGGTTTCACAGAGTGGGGATGACCGACAGCATTTGTGGCTGCATGTTTCAAAAATGGCTTCTTTAAATACAGAAAGTTATAGAAAATGACTGCAGTTATCTGAGCACTTAGTTATCTGGACTGTTGTCTATTTCTCCATTATGGAATAAAGTAAGAAGTACATGATAACCAGCTTTTTTTAAACAGAGCAAAAGCAGAATAGATCAGCAACAACCAAAATCTGTCCTAGGTAAGATCACATTGACACATCTAACCTCATGGTAATAGACCCTTGGAAAACAGATTGAATTCCTTGGAATTCAATCTGCACCCCCCTCCACATTTATAGTTACGCTACCTCTGTTACAATGAGCATTCGGCAGGGCTATGCAATTCTTGAACATAAATCATGGCATAGGACTTTTGTATTTATCGAGGTGAGAAAATGGATTGACAGAGTTAAAACAAGAGAGGAATTTCATCCAGGCCTCAGACCCTCAAATAAACAAAATTAGCATCCCTCTTTAGGCCTTCATTTAACTGAAGTTCAACCACTTTACAAAATAAAACACAAAGATTGTTACTTTGTCCTTCTAAAAGCATGCCAGTTCTGAGGACTCCCATCATACCTACTTCTAGATATAAATTTTTTTAAAAATAAATTTATTTATTTATTTTTGGCCGTGTTGGGTCTTCGTTGCTGTGCACGGACTTTCTCTAGTTGCGGTGGGCGGGCTTCTCATCGTCGTGGCTTCTCTTGTTGCGGAGCACGGGCTCTAGGCGCGCAGGCTTCAGTAGTTGTGGCACACAGGCTCAGTAGTTGTGGCTTGCAGGCTCTAGAGCTCAGGCTCAGAAGTTGTGGCGCACGAACTTAGTTGCTCCGCGACATGTGGGATCTTCCCGGGCCAGGGCTCGAACCCGTGTCCCCTGCATTGGAAAGCGGATTCTTAAGCACTGCGCCCCCAGGGAAGCCCTAGATATAAATTTTTATTTCAGCCTTAGTAAAGCAGGTTCTCTTCACCAAGCTTCAATTTTCCATGACTCATTTAAACAGTGATTTAGGCGTGCTGATTTGTTCCAATTTAGGCATCTCACTGCTCTTTTGAATTTGGAGATGCTTCTTACCTGAGCAGGGATCATGAGTCCAAGTTGAAAGTAGAACTGTCATACTAGAAAATTGCTGACACTCCATGAAGTCAATCTGAGCTTACTGGCAGACCCAAGGGTAGGATTTATGACACTTGGAGATGGTTAGCCATCGAGGGAGGAGGAATATATTTAACAAAGGCCAAAGGAAAATGCATCCCAGCAAAGCAGTGTGGATACCAGTTTGCTGTATTTTCAACACGAAACTTCCAAATTTGAAGTTTCAATCACCAGCTCAAAGTCTAGCAATGATGTTCCTATGTGTGTGTGAGCATATGTGCACGTGGGCATGTGTGTAGGTGGGTGTGTGTGTGCGGTGGGGGGAGAAGGTGGACACTTTCTGTGAAGAAATTAAAAACAATAATAGAGGCAACTAAGAGATGGGATACTTTTTATTGTCACATGTGCTGGACCATTCTCAAAAATGTCAGAGATAAAACTTTCCTCAGAAAGAAATCTTTTATTAGTCTAAGTTCTACACAAGTGCTGTTGTTACTGTTGAGTTTAATAATATATAGGTAAGACTCAAATTGGCACATTTTGTTATTTATCCTTTAACAAACATTGTATTTTATGGGGAAGTTAAGTTGTAGAGCACCCAGTGATCCAACTGCCCCTTACACATTGGACACAGCTATGGGCACCATTCATTCCAAAGTAAGTTTATGGCTCAGAGTTATTGCCACTCACTTTGGATGTAGTTCTTTCTCCATCTCTGTGGTACGAAGTTCATTAGAAGAAAAATTTCACTGTTTCCTTCTGGCCATTACTGTTATTAATTTCATTTCGTGATTATTCCTGAAAGTAATTTTGTCATTTGGGGAGGAGGAGTCTTAAAAGATGTCCTGCTCTGGGCATCAAATACACCAAGTACATCACTGGGTTCTAAGCCAAAATATGCAGGGTGTTTCTACTCTGAAAAAGTACAAAAAGTGATCAAGGGGAAATAATGATTTACTTGCGGATGAATACATGAATGAACAAATCCTGCTTCATTATACAAAGATTTGGGGTAGGTTTTTAAAAATGCCTACAGTAAAATAGCAAAATGCAAACAAAACATTTAAAAGTCAGGAGAACTACTGGGACGCCCTTAGTAAAATTACTTCACAAATACTAGTCTCAGTTCTTGAAAGGTAAAAAATTTGACATGTCACGGAACCCACACACCTCAGGAAAGACAATTTCATGGCAGAGCACATACAAGAGTTTCAAAGAAGAGTTAACTGTACACCAGATCTGCCTTAGGTGAAGAAGTATTTAGCCATTGACTTCCCAAGCAGGACAGATTTTAGAACATCAGATGTTCCAAGATTCTAATCTGGAGCAGATCGTCCCCCATACTCAGTTGAGACAGGTTCCAGGCAACAGGGTGAGGATGAGTCAGGAGTGAGGAGAGTAGCTGAGACATTTTTTATTTACTTCAAAGAATCATTTCACGTGGTATCCCCATGTTCATGAGGCACATAGCATAGTGGTCCAGAGCACAGCTCTGAAGTCAGCTTCCCCGTCAAATCCTGGCTACAACCCCAGGCTCAGCTTCCTCACCTGTCAAACAGGGATGATAACAGTAGGGCCAACCCTATAATAATGTTGCTGTGAAGATGAGTGAATTATGCCATTTCTGTCACTGAGTAAGCACTCAATAAATGTTCCTCATTCCCATTACTAGGCGCATTAAGATGGAGTTTAATCCTGACTCTGGACAGGGCATTACATTATATTACATTACTTTACATCTTAACTCGCCACATAACATACACATGTGAAAGTAAAACGAGAGATTCTCTTCTGTTCCAGCTACTTGGTAACATTAGAAACAAGGCAGTGGCTACAACTCCCCCCTCCCCCCACCCCTTGAGATTAGGGGAGAAAACTGATATTTGAAAATAAATGGTAAATATGTTTTGATCCAAGACCCAGCTCCAAGCATTTGGTAGTTATTATATTAGTTTCTTAGGGATGCCATAAAAATTACCATGAACTGCGTGGCTTAAAACAATAAAAAGTTTTTCATCTTGCAGTTTAGGAGGCTAGAAGTCGGAAACCAAGGTTTTGGTTGGGTTCTATACCCTCCAGGGGAGAAGGCCCTAGGGGAGAGTTCTTCCTTGCCTCTTCCAGTTTCTGGTGTCTCCCAGCAGTCCTTGGCGTTTGTTCCTTGGCTTGTAGCTGCCTCACTCCAACCTCTGCCTCTGTCATCACATGACTTTCTTCCCTGTGTGTGTGTCTCTGTGTCTTCACATGGCCTCTTATAAGAATACCGGTCACTGGATTTAGCACTCATTCTGATCCAGTATGACCTCACCTTAACTTAATGAATTTCATAATGCAAAGACACTGCTTCCAGATAAGGTCACGCTCTGAGGTTCACGTCCAATTCTGTGGACATGACTTTGGGGAGACACTCTCTAACCCAGCATCGTTATGTATAGTCACATTTTCCCAACTGTAGCTTCAGGTCATCACTCTCTTTTACATACTAGTCCTCAGACATTGGCACCCCCTCTGTCCCTCTTGCTCTTAACTGCACCTTGAAGCATAGCTACCTCTGCAAAAGAAAGGTTTAGAAGCCCAATCCTTCATTGTTTTACCTCTTCTTTGGCAAAGCAAAACGGGACTGAATAAATCTTTGCCTTGGAACTGTGCTTTGCCATTTGGAACACTTTCCGTTGGAAAAGGCAATATTTTCTCTTAGAAAATACACTTCGAGTTGCAAACAGTCAATTTAGAAACTATTTTTAGAAATGCCGTCAGCTCCATGTTGGGGGATGCCTGCATTGTTAATGAGACATCACACAGGGTTTTGGACTATCATCAGAACCACAGCGGGAATCCAGCTTCAGTGTAATCCCCTCAGATAATGCTCTTTGATTTTTTTTTTTTTTTGTCTGTGTTGGGGCTTCGTGTCTGTGCGAGGGCTTTCTCTAGTTGCGGCAAGTGGGGGCCACTCTTCATCGCGGTGCGCGGGCCTCTCACTATCGCGACCTCTCTTGTTGCGGAGCACAGGCTCCAGACGCGCAGGCTCAGTAATTGTGGCTCACGGGCCCAGTTGCTCTGCGGCATGTGGGATCTTCCCAGACCAGGGCTCGAACCCGTGTCCCCTGCATTGGCAGGTGGATTCTCAACCACTGCGCCACCAGGGAAGCCCATGCTCTTTGATTTTTAAGAAATGAGTATCATTATCAAATATAAAAATTTATTTTGGGTAGGCTCATATAAAAACCAGTTCATTTATTAGACAAGATTCTAACTTATATGCCAAGAATTCAAATATTAGACTTCTTAGTATGGGTTCTAAAATCAGAGCCTGGGACAAGGTCTTGGGCCTGTGTGGTTAATTTGGGAGGTGATCCCTGGAAGTAGGAGAGAGGGAACAAGGAGAGCGAGAGGCAGGCAAAAGGAAAAGCCAAAAGGAGGTGCATGGTCAAGGTCACTGCTGTGTGCACTGGAGGTTTGGTCCCCCAGGACTTTGGAGAATTGTAGAGAACCCCTCCTCAAAATCATCCTCTCAAAAGACCAGAGGCTGGAGCACTTCTTCAGGTTCTTCTCACCATCAAACGAGGTCTGCCTCTGGGGCATCCTTCACACTTCTGATCTGTACCTGCCTGGGAGAAGGGGAGGGGCAGAGGTGGGGCAGAGGTGCTGGCAGTACATGATGAGGCTTAACTTACATGTTAACTGTGCACCACAGCTGTGGCTTCAATCAGACGTGGGCCGAGGGAAGGTGACACAGGGACCAGAGCATCCGCTCTATTGGAATTCTTTCTTTTCATCGAGGATATAATCTTCATTCTGGTCATCACCTAACAGTTAGCTGCTCTATGAATTAGGAATGGCATATGGCATATTTCTTTTACAAGTAAAATATAATAAAGGTATTTTTATGTAACGTCATATCAGTTTGCATGCTTTAGGCTGCAGTACAAGAAGATCCGAGTCAGGATGGTGTAAAGAGAGGAATAGAGGCTGGTTTGGCATCCGGTGCTGAGAGACAGCAATCCTTTTAGCCTCAGGCAGCCAGCTGGAATCCTTCCGCAGGCTGACTTCTGCTGCGAGAAGCCTCATCAGGGGCTTCTCACAGGCTGGCCTGAGTGGGATGGGTTCTACCCACACATGGTTGCACCATCATGACTTGCTGAGTTTAGCCACGAAGGTGCTCTACCACTGGACGTGGACTTCTCCAGTGAAGCTGCTGGAATGTTCATGTTCTAGGTGCCCAAAGAGTACAGCATGGAGTCTAAGCTTTGAGGAGGGGTGTTGAGATAAGGCAGGGACTCTTAGCGGCACAACTCCAAATGGTGGCCCAAACATTTGTCTTTATGTATACTAGGTACTTCTGTCCATTTGCAGCTGCTATTACCATATAGTGGCCTCTGAGCTAGCTGTAGAGTCTCTAATTTAACAGTGTATCTATAAATTAGAACTCCGCATTGTTTTGAAATATTTGATATGAAATTTTTTTCATTAGATGAGAAATCCATTTGCATTAATCCAAGAAATTTCAGCACTAAATTGTCAATGACAGAAAAATGAGCTCTTGAACTTGTCAAATACAATTTCAACTATTGTATTTTTAAATAGTTTTTTAAATGGCTTAAATTTTTTTCAACTACTTTTGCAAAGTTTCTTGTCGACAGCCACATTCAAGTATTTGAAGACATCATTATTACGGATTATGATCAGTAATGTCATGTAGCCATTTCAAGCATAAATCTCTGATTAAAATAAATGTTATGTTCACAAAAGCAAGCTCAAGTTATTCATTAAAATTTTTGACATGTTATTATTTGGAAATTTTATATAAATTCTGTATTCAATATATTCCCTACTCACTGCATTTTATTTTCCATATCCATATTTTCCGTATAACGTAAGCTCTCATAGAGCGCCTATGCCAGTGCATCATACAAACATTATCATTTTCTATGTCCGCCATCTCATTAAAAAGAAGCAAGAATTTTGAAACAGGGCAGTTTATTATCTCACATAAGAAGTTTGGAAGAAGTACAGTTCCTGGTTTAATTACATTGGATGCTTAATGACATCATCAAGTGCCTACAGTTCTTTCTATCTTGTCTCTGCCATCTTCTGTGGTTTAGCTTTTGTCCTAAGATTGTCCCTTCGTGGTTTCATGATGACTGTAGCAGCCTCAAACATTATATCCTTATGCAATAATATCCAAATGTTGGAAGGAAGAATGTCCTTTCCTTGGGCCCACACTCAGGACAAGAAAGGCTCTCATAGAAGTTTCCTTGCAAACTTCCCATCACATCTCAATTTACCCATGCCCCTTCCCAGAAAAGGAATTACAACATAAATCAGTTAGTATGTTTCATTGTAGACTTCAGAAGTTGATTCTAGGTGATAAAGAAGGAAAGAAGATTCTTTAAAAAATATTGGCTGTAACTCACTAATAATCAGCACCATTAAAAGGAAGACCAGCCAGTGTGTACCTCATGATAAGATATGATACAAGTACCTAGCACAGCCTGTGAAGTATCCTTGCAAAACTATGAAATTGAGCCTGAATCTTACCAGGTCTCTAGATCCAACTACCAGTTTAAAGGAAATACTGGGGCTAGAGGAACTAGCTAAACAGCACCACGAGGATAAAATCAGCCAAATCCAGGATATAAGACATTGTATGGGGCAAATGATCCAGTTTTCCCAACAAACCAATGCCATGAAAAAAAAAAATGAAGGGAGGGAGACTGTTAGAATAAAAGAGATTTAAGAGACATGACAATCAAATGCAATAATGTGAACATTTTTGGATCCTGATTCAAGCAAGCTGACCATGAAATGACATATTTGAGACAACCAGGGAAATTCAAAGACGAAGTGAATAGTGGATGATATTAAGGACATTAGATGCTATTAATTCTTGTGCATAATAAAGGCATGGTGAGGTATTTATGAATGAAATGACATGATTGATGCCTGATATTTCCTTTAAAATACTCTAGGGGAAAAAGTGGTGGAAGGAGATAGGTAAAACATGATTAACAAAACTTGATAATTTTCAGCATAGGGATACGTATATGGGACTTAATTTTATTATACCCTCTACTTTTGTCTAGCTTTCAAAATTTCTATAATACATTATAAAGAGTTGAACAAATGCTGGGTAGTTCATGGTATTTGGGGGAGGGCCTGAGAACTAGGCTTGAAGGTAAGCTCCCAACAACCAATCCTCCAGACTACACCCCAGAACCGGCATGATAGGAGACAGCCCCAATGGTTCCACCCCACTGAGCACCAAAGGAAACTACTGCCCACTCATGCCTCCTCTGCACCAGCAACTTGCCTTTAAAACTAGTACTTCTGACACTACTGCCACTAAAAGACAGACATCTCGATTCCTCCTCTGAGCCAGCAAATGACGGAAACTTCACACAGAGCCTGTTTCCTCACAGTGCTCGCTTTTGAATTGAAGTCTTATATAAGTGCATCTGATGGGTGGAGTCTAATCTGTGTCCTAGCTGCAATGGAGTCTGAATTTAAGTCCTGGCTTGTACATTAGCAAGGCAGAATGTGTAATACCAGCATGAAGCTTGTCCCAATTTTCCTTAAATATAGATAATGGGCACGCATGCCTAGAACGGATATCCACTGTCTCCTACACCATAATCACCATAGATTGATTACGATTCACTTTCGGGCTGGAGAGGGACTCAGTCATCCCTGAAATATATGGGCACCCCGTACCTGACTAATATAGGGTTCTAATGGCAAGGAAGAAAAGGGCATGGGTAGGGAGGGCCATGCAGGGGATGGCTATTGGGAAGGTAACCCATAGTGAGTTCCACAGATGTTAAAGCATTAGTATGATAGTACATATGAAAGTGAGCTGATCTGGAAATCAGATTTATATGCTAGCTGTATAGTCTTGGGTTACTTATTTAACCATTCTGCCCTCGAGTCAAATAAGCAAGTTGGCTTAGATCAGTTGTCTTCCTCCCTCCCACCCCCTACCCTCCCTCCCTCCCCTCCATCTCTGAAGAACCCTAGGGAGCACCTCAGACTTTTTAAAAATTACTGGACTAGTTGATATTTTAGTGTTTTTCCCCCTAGTTCTAGTATTTTATTATTCAGTGACTCCTCCTTGGACCAATTTACACTTCATACTTGGCTTTACATTAACAGAGCAGTTTTCTGTGAGAAGAGTAAAATAGACTAAGGGTCATAGCAGCTTGATTTTACTCTGTCCCAACACTATTTACTGTGTTTTGTCATTTGTCTATACCTCAGTGATTCAGGCAGTCAGATGTTCAGGTCCTCAAATTGCCAGGATGTAGATCTCACATATGCTCTCTTCAAGCTCTCAGATTGTAAACTGCCCAGGGAAGAGGCTCTGTCTAATTCCTCTTCACGTGTGTCAGTCTCCCACAATGACCTGCCCAGAGAAGGTGCCTAGGAACTGTTGTCAGATTATTGGATGATATACAAATACAGTTTTAACATTCTGAGCAGTTTATGTCTTCATGAATCACTAGTACAATGGAGAGCGACTAGGGAGCGGGTTCCTCTGGGCTTTAGGGGCAGAGGGAGGGGCCCCCTTTGAGGCCACTGACATACAGAAGACACTCCAGAGGTGGTGAGACGAGCTGGGACCTGGGACCCTTTGCTGCAGTGCTGCATTGCTTGCACCTGGACAAACCTTCCTGGAGGAACAAAATACAAAGAAACCATATGGGACTAAAAATAACTGCATGCATGCACAGTCGGGGCAAATTCTGGACAAAAGGTACAAAGAGACCAAAAAACCCAACTGCCACTTCTGAAGAGCCTAGGGCAAAAACAGGGTGTCGGGAGCAAAAGCAGGTTACTGCACATGCCTTCTGCACACAACACCACCTAAGGGGTGGGCAAATCACCAAGCCACCCCTCCTGCCTGATTCCTGGATACACCCCTACCCTCCCTCCCATATAAGGAACCAGCTCACCCCACCCCCATCAGCGAGCTAGCCAGCAAGGGAAACTGTTACTTGTTCTCACTACCCCCTGCTGTAACAGGGGCCCCAATAAAGCCTTGCCTGAATTTGTTGCCTTGCCTCTAGTCAATTTCTATTGATTGGGGAAGGCCAAGAACCTTGGTCGGCATCAGTGGCAAGTAAAGCTGCATCTCTTACCATCTTCTCCACCTTCTACTCTATCCCTTGGATCACTGATTTTTAAACTATTCCACCTGTATTTCCAGATCCTTTTCCTTTCACCCTACTCATCTTCCATGAGCAGCCTAGCGTGTGTCCTAGTTAGAATCAGTGCAAAATTACATGGATGAAATTCAGGGTGAGGCGAAATTCATAGTCAGTGTTGATATGACTAGCATTTTTCTTGCAAGAATCAGACCTGTCAGGAGACATTATGATGCCATGATGTCTCTTTGTTGGTCTTGCTCATCGTGAAGAAGGGCGAGAAGGGAGTAAATGTTAAAGAAAAGAACTATTTAACATTCTGCAATGGGTGGTCCTTTCAAATACAATTAGTTTCACACAGTATTCATCTCTTCTTGCATTTGCTAAAAGACAAAATGTCCTGTTAGTTCATCGTTTCTGTCCTCTGCCTTTCAAACCACATTGAGTGTTTCAGCAGGAAAAGAGCTGAACCTCACTCCCTCTTATAAATTGTGTAATTGGAAAGCAATAAATTTAAATATCTAAAAGAACCACCATAAAGGGTCAAACAATAACTTGCTCTAATTAATAACCATTTATGTCTCCCATTTTGTAGAGTGCTTTGCAAATGCAATCACCTTTTAGTTTAAACCATATTCTTTTTTGTGAATAGAAAATGATTTCATTTGTGAGAATGAGAATTAAATATGGCTTTAATCAACCTAGAGCTATTTAGTGCTAGGGGGGCTTTAAAATTTTTAGTAATACTATGAAGAGTTAATTTGCTACAGTAGTTTAAAAAGCTTATCTTACCATAGATGCTAATTTTTACTTATTTCTAATCAGCAGAAAATTAAAGGATAAAAGCATACACACACACACACACACACACACACATACAAGTATATAGTATTAAAACTTAGCGTTTAGGGACTTCCCTGGTGGCACAGTGGTTAAGAATCCACCTGCCAATGTAGGGCACACGGGTTCGAGCCCTGGTCCAGGAAGATCCCACATGCCGCAGAGCAACTAAGCCCGTGAGCCACAACTACTGAGCCTGCGCTCTAGAGCCCGCGAGCCACGACTACTGAGCCCACGTGCCACAACTACTGAAGCCCGCGCACGTAGAGGCTGTGCTCTGCAACAAAACAAGCCACCGCTTCAATGAAATGAAGAGTAGCTCCCGCTCGCCGCAAGTGGAGAAAGCCCGCACACAGCACCGAAAACCCAGTGCAGCCAAAAATAAAGAAATAAATTTATTTAAAAAAAAAAAAAAAAAAAAAAACTTAGCGTTTAAAATTCTCAAATGTTAACACTATTTTTGAAAGTCGTGTCTTTATTTGTGACTTGATTTTTTTATGGTTTATCATTTTAGGTAACAAGTGGCTCTATTTAGAACCAGCCATCCAATTATTGAGTTGCAAATACAGAAAATTTCTAAAGATATTGCTACCACTAATAATTTCACATTAATGGCACTAACTGTTCAGTATTTGTCCTTCCAGGAACAAATGTCATTTTCTGAAAAGTTTAGTGATTTTTTTTCCTAACTTCAGACTACCTTGTAGAAATCTTTGAAGTTTTTTTTTTTTGTTGTTGTTGTTGTTGTTGTTGTTTTAAATTTATTTATTTATTTATTTTTGGCTGTGTTGGGTCTTCGTTTCTGTGCAAGGGCTTTCTCTAGTTGCGGCAAGTGGGGGCCAGTCTTCATCGCGGTGCGCGGGGCTCTCATTATCGCAGCCTCTCTTGTTGCGGAGCACAGGCTCCAGACGCGCAGGCTCAGTAGTTGTGGCTCACGGGCCCAGTTGCTCTGCGGCATGTGGGGTCTTCCCAGACCAGGGCTCGAACCCGTGTCCCCTGCATTGGCAGGCAGATTCTCAACCACTGCGCCACCAGGGAAGCCCAAGTTTATTTTTTTAAATGAAAAAGTAAGTTGTAAATGGTAGTATACCCTCTTATAAATACATCACTATGCATGTAATAGCTGGAGTTCTATATTTTCAGTTCGTTATGGAATTTTTTTGGTAAAACTTATGTACATTGAAATATGTAAATCTTAAGTATTTTATCTGATAAGTTTTGACAAGTGCCTGTAGCTGTGTATCTGAATAATTATCAAAATACAGAACATTACCATCACTGCAGAAAATTCCCTCTTGTCCTGTTCCAGTCAATCCCTGCTGCTACTTCCCCACTCCCATTTAATCACTATTTGGATTTTCCGTCACTATGGAATAGTTTTCCCTATTTTAGAACTTCATATAAATAGAATCATCTAGTACATACTAGATGTATAAGGCTTCTTTCACTCAGCATAATGCTTTTGAGATTCATCCATGTTGTTGCCTATTGAGTAGTTTGTTTCCTTTTTATTTTGCTGTAGTATTTCTCTGTATTAATGCATCAACTTTATTTATCTGTTCTTCTGTTGGTGGACATTTAGGTTGTTTCCAGTTTGGGACTATTTTGATTGAAGCTACTTGTACAAGTTTTTGTTATTCTTGTGGATGTATGCTTTCATTTCTTCTAGTCACCTAGAGCCTCCAGAAAGGGATGTAGCCTTGATTTTCAACTCCTTAATGTTAGCCCATGAGACCTACAGAACTGTAATATAATAAACTTGGGTTGGTTTAAGCCACTAAATTTGAAATGATTTGTTATAACAGCCACAGAAAACTAATACAGACTTTGGTACTGGGAAGCAGCGGTGCTGCTATCACCCCTCTTTTATATATCTATATATATCTCATTTGTCCTGTTTCTCTGGAGAACTCTGAATTATACATGATCATAATGTATTATTCTTTTTTATATTACTGAATTAACTTTATTAAAATTCAGTTAAGAATGTTCATGAAGGATATTGGCCAGTAATTTTATTTTATTTCTAATGTCTTTATCAGGTTTTGGTTTCAAGGTATGCTGGCTTCATAAAACAAATTTTTGGAGAGTTTATCTAAGACTGATGTTATTTATTCCTTAAACATTTGACTGAATTTAGCAGCAAAATTATTTTTTAGCAGCAGTTTTGCTGCCCTGGAGTTTTCTTTGTGTAAAGATTTTACATAAAAATTCAGCTTCTCTAATGAACGTAGAGCTATTCAGATTTTCTGTTTTATCTTGTGTCAGTTTGGGAAAGTTGCATCTCAAGAAATTTTTTTATTCTAAATTGTCAAGCCACACTGGCTTCAGGCAACTATAAATAATTTCCCCATCCACAACCAAATACAAGTACCTGGCATGCTGTTTATATAGCTTATTAATCATTATTTAGTCAAAGGAAATGTCAAGCAATGGACAAGCCTGGACAGAAGATGCGTCTTCTGTGACGAAACTCTTTTGGCTTGTTATATAACTACCGATATTTTATAACCATCATGATTTAGAATGAGACTGTTGAGCTATCCTGCAAACTCATGGCAAGCTTTTGACTTTATGAAAGTGACACAGCTGGATAATTTTATTTGGAGGAAAAAAGAGAATTTGATGGGCACTTACTGTTTGCTTTCCTAATTGCAAGCTCTTTTTTTTCTTTAAAAATATGTATTCAACATGTTTTCATGTAACGCTAACCTGAGTGTGTATATTGTTTTGTGATCTATTTTTTCACTTGCTACTACTTTCTATACACATTTTCACATAACGATACAGATTATATATTTGTCATCATTGACTAAGGAGCGTTCTATCATGTTAAGATGATTTAGTGTGCTTAGCTATTCTCCTATTCTTGAGAATTTGAATTGTTTCTAATTTGCTAGCTACTCTAACAAATATTGGGCAAATAAGGACTTCACTATCTGAATTATCCTCCCTCCTTTGGGGTTATTCCCTATGTATATACTATCAACAGCTCTGTATATTATATTAAAGCTTTCTTTTGGGGGGATGATCAGAAGGAAACATTTATTCTGAGTTAATTCTTTGTAATCAGATTTTACTTCAAATATTTGAGCAATGGTTTACCTTTCATAACCACGTTTCTTACTTTTTTTTCAACCTATGGGGCATTTCAGAATTACAGAGTTAAAATAAGAACTTTGGAAATAAGTTATTCAACTAATACATATTGTACATTTATTATACCTTAGATATTATGCTAATCCCAGCCCTCCTCCCTTTTTGTAAATGAGGAAAGTGAGACCTGCAACAGAAACTCTGACAGTGAAATACTAGTACTTTGGTCTTGTATTTGCATATGACGTTTTGCATTTCAAAATTTTTACCTTTAGCTATTGCCTATAATTATCCCATTATATTGTCTCAACGGCCCCATAAAATAAAAAAGGACACATTTGTTGACTTTTATTTTGCTTTGATTTACAGAGGAGGTATTAAAAACTTACAGAACTTATTCAAAGTCACGTGGTTAACTCTTGGTCAAACCAGGATACAAATTCATTTTAGTGACTTCTTTTCCATGCTTCTGTCCTCAAGACTATACAAATATTCCAAAATTAGAAACATAAACCAATTTACACACGTGGGAATGTAACTTGCAGGCTACTTTTTATAACTGGGTTATAAAATCGTAGAGTTCCCACCATAGGATTTTATCATTTTCAAATATCTGATCATTAAAAACATTATTTCTGAATGGATAAGTGAGCAAAGGTTATAATTTAGAAATTTATTTTTAAAAGTATTTATTGGGTGCCTTCTGTATGTCAGACACTCTTCTCAGCACTAGGGATTCAGCAATAAGCAAAATAGACACAGTGCCTGCCCTTATGGTTAATATATATTGAATTAAAATGTTCAACCTTATTTATAATCAAATATATACATAAAGAAAAGCAGCAACCATGTATTTTTAATTATTATTTTATCATATCCGTTCTTTAAAACAAAAAGAGAAAATGCTCAAGGCCTACAAGTATGTACAAAACTGATACTTTCATATACTACAAGAGGAACTCCGAGATGCAATCTTCTGCTGGGAAAGAAATTTTGCAATAGACAGAGAGCCTAAGAAATGCCTATACGTTTTGATTCAAAAGTCTCACTTCTGGGAATCTTTCCTAACAGAAAAAACTAGATGCACAAAGATGTTCATTTCAGAGTTCTTTATAACAGTTTTAAAATATTTTTAAAAAGGAAGGATGACAATGAGAACAATGAAGAAAAACATGAGGCATCCACACAATAGAATTAAATATCAGCTTTCAAATAAGACATTTTAAATACTTTGTGTAGAAAAAAAGACTATGTAAAATGGTACATTCAGTATGATCTAGAAGGAGAAATACCAGAATGATAACATTAGGGATGGTTCATTTTTCTCCTCCTGTTACATTTTTGGTACTTTCTAGATTACAACAGCAAGATCTCATTACTTTTATAATCAGGAGAAAACCTTAGCTCTTACTCCCCCTGCCCCCTGCCCCAGTACTCCCACCACCACCAAATAATGTGTTAGCTACCGATACATTTGTCTTTGTGGAGTCACAGCACTGAAAATGCTAATGGGAAGGAAAGAGTACCAGAGGATGCATGAAAAATATGTTTCCTTTTTCTTAATTGTCATCTTGTCTTATATTTAACTCTGAATAGTTCCTTTCCTCTCTTTTATCTTATTCGTGCTGGACTTACGTATAACAGGTTTCCCAAAAGAGAATTAAAACATTAATTTTAGGTTAAAATTTTATCCTCTTGCCTTACAGACTGGATTAGGGCCCACATTTGTTACAATGTTCAAATTCAAACATCTTTGGGCAACTAGAATGATTCTCTTATTGGGTAAGCTTACTGTGTCCCTGATCCCACATAGCCCACAACTCTACCCATCCAGGAAAGGTGGAAATGAATTCAGGCAACAGGCTCAAGAAAACCTGCCAGAAAGAAATGTCTTCATTCAGCCTTGTTTGTCCACAACTTTTCCGTGAACTGCTGTGGGTTTATCTGGATAGAACGTTCCATGCTGGCCATGGCAACATCAACTCAAGAGTTAAATTTGGCCAAGTCAGAAGAGTGCTGGGGAGCAGTCTGAGGGACTTGAGGGGCGGGCAGACAGTGAGGGAGGATTGCGATCCTGCCCAGCTGTTCTCAGGGCCTTGAGAGACTTCCGATGACCTGACCCTCCTCTCTTCCGGTCGCTTCTGCTTTTTCTGATGGCAGGTGCCAGGGGCTGTTAGGATCACTGATCTAAGTGGAATGAAACAGCAGAACAAATCTTGGCTACTGATGGAACTTCCACCAAGTATCAATTCGTCGTTGATGCATGCTGAATCCTTAAAGAAAAATCCTTAATAAGCTTGTGTTTAATATTGCCATTCAGTTGGAAAGCCTAGCTCTGAAGGATTTAGATGATACATGTTCATTTCTTTTATTACTAATACACATTTATAGGTGTGCATTATTTAACAATTTTATTTAGAACAAAATATTATTATACTATATCATGTTGTATTATGTTATACTAAATAAAACCTTTAAGATGAAACTAATCCAGAATGCCCAAATAGTTTCCAAAAGAAAATATTTAATACAACTCAACTCGGGACCCTGACAATGTACAAAAGCTCTGTGCCTTCCATTGAGTAATTTCTACTGAAATATTTGTATTCAACTGAAAAACGTGCTGGAAAGAGAAGCAGGGAGACAGGGCACTGTGCAAAAACTCTGGATTGGCTAACCAGCTGTAGAGTTTGGGGAAGATGGTTACTCTCCACCTCTGAGTCTCAGTCTCTGTATCTGTAAAATGAGATCGTTGTAAAACGAGAGCCTCCTAGTCCTCGTCCAGCGCTTGACACAGAGCTGACGGGCTGGGCTCCCAGGCATCCACGGTGGTTACTAAAGAAAAGAACTCCAGGGCCCAGACTCTCGCCTCTGCTTCCACTCCAGACCTCTAAGCATGTGCTGTGATGGCACAAGAGTGTGTGTCCATGACTTCAGGCAAACAAACACGTTCCAAGGGCTAATAACAGTGAGACGCAAGGGAGGGACAGGAACCGGAGAGGAAAGATGGTTCTAGGGCTGTAGCTAGGGCCAGACATCATAGAATAGAAACACAGCCCTGAGAGAAGCTGGCCTGGGTACTGCTACCCGCTCCCCGTAGCCAGACCCAAACTCTCCCATCCCTTAGCAAGGACCACTATAATCTGCTCTCACTAAGGGTAACCAATTCCTTTTATCCTCCACAATTTTGAGGTTGGTTCAGGCTAAGGACAGCCCCCAGGGTTCAGAACTGGCCCTCAAAACTCCAGCAGCGAAATACATATAGGCTTCTAACGGTTTATTGCGATAGAATTATTCTTTTATTTAACCAGCTCTTGCCGGGCATCTTTTTATTGCCAGAGAGCTGTTGGGGCTGAAGGCGTAAAGAGGGTATAGTCGCTGTCCCCAGGGATAGCAAGAGCCTTGCACATAACCACTAACTCTCTTCTCAGTTCTATAGGATTTACAATGTGTAGTACAGTCATCAGAGACATGATCGTATAGTACCTAGAGTGATGTCTTCTTATATCCATATCCAGTCTCCTGGGCCAGTTATTAAGTAATTGTCTTTCATTTTGAAGCCCACCCTTCTCTAGCCTGCAGCTGGGTTCCTGCAGACTGCAGCTCTGCTCTGCCAGTGGGCCTCATGCTAGTTTGTGCCAACGTAGCTGCAAGGCAGAGGGGGCTGTGAGGCTGAAAGAGGAAGAGACTTGCTTCTCCCTATCTGCCTCCTGGTCATGGGACTGTCATCCCAGCAACGCTTCTTCATTCCAGCAGTGACAGTTGCCTCCCAGAGCAGTAGCTGAATCCAGTTTGCAGTTTTCCAGACACTTAGAACCTGCTTTGTTGCGTCAGCCTCCAAGACATCGGCTGGCACAGGGCTTCTCCGAGTCTGAGTCCCACACTCCACTGAGCTCAGAGACACCAGCACCAGCAAGTAGCATCCATTCTTCAAAGGCCCAAGTTTCAGTTCCACAGGGCCTGTTCTCTCAATTTCTAAGTTTTAATAATGCAACTTCTTCCTGTTGTTTCCTCAGCCTAGGGGCAGTAGCTACTTCCTGCTGCAGCCACCTCCACGATACCTGAAGACTTCCCTTTTCATCTTTCATTTACCTGCGAACAGCTTCAAATAAGGGATCTGGTTTTTGTCTCCTGATAAGATTCTGATGGATAAGCCTCCCTGGATACACTGAGAGGCAGGAGAGAATAGTGGGAATGGAATGAGTTTTGGAGTCACCTGGACTTGGATTTGAATTCTGGCTCTTATACACTTTGAACAGCTACCTAATTCCTTCCAGCCTTGATTCTCTGGTAACAAAGACGGGGTTTCCAGCTATCCTGAAGGTAGCTGAAGGGCTTGGCACAAATGGCCTGCTCAGTGATAGCAGTCATTATGATTACCAGATTGTTAGCTTCTAAGGCCAAAGCCAAGGTCTTGTACATCTTATCATTCCCAGCAGGATGTATCATAAATCTATTTATATGATATATGCTTGATAAAGAGATGCTGAATGAAAAAAGTACTTAAACTATTTGTTACAGTGAACCTGCTTTGAAGGTTACAGTTATGGATCTAACATGAAACCCTTTGTGGTGATCAGGTTTTGTCTTGAAGTTATGGTTTAAAACATCTTTTAAATTGTTATTTTATAATGAGGAGTAATGAGTTGACCTGCGTGATAGGAAAAGAAAATCCGTGTCATTCATTCTTCTACCGGCCTGGCAAGTCTTCTTAGAGTCTGGATAATAAGATGTCGGAATGTACCATAACTTCCAGAAAGAAGCCAAATTTGGTCGGCGAGTGACACATTTGGGGCTCTTTCCAGCTACACAACAGACATTAGTTTTGTTTTTTGTTTCACTGCACACTTCATAAAGAGAAAAGATTTTGACGACTCATACAATCAGTGATATCTGAGTGTTGAATTCAAGACTCTAATGTAAACCCTGAAAATGAACAAGGTCCCAAAGGAGTGTCCGGTGCCTTCACGAGTCAGTGTGGATAAAAGTTGTTCCAACACAGAAGGGAGAACAAAGCATCTATTCTTTTCAGTACAACAGATAGTTAGACACCCAATCTGGGTAACGGCTGTGTACACTGGAGGGGAGGAAGTCAGCAGTGCTTTCTTGTTTCACATTTAGGGTTACGTGGGGTGGGGCCCGAAAAAGTTATTTGCATCTAAGTCTGGAAGGTGTACAGCCCAGGCCAAGGCTTCCCAGTCCCAAAGGCCTGAATGGGGATGTGGAAGAACTCAGTTCATTCCAGAATATTGCCTCCCCACAAAAGCCTAAAACTTCTATAAAGAGAAAAACAGCTGCACAAGATCCTAAATCATTCCTTTCTCAAACAAGCCATGAATCTCAGCTAACCAGGGGGGCAGGTTTAAGAGAAGCAGAGCTCGCTGTCATCTTGGATGTCTTTCCTAGGCTCGAAGTAGCTGTTGATTGGGACTTCCCTGGCGGTCCAGTGGTTAAGACTCCGTGCTCCCAATGCAGGGGGCCCGGGTTTGATCCCTGGTCAGGGAACTAGATCCCGCATACTGCAGCCAAGATCCCACATGTCACAACTAAGACCCGGCGCAGCCAAATAAATTAATTAATTAAAAATAATAATAATAAATATCACTATTAAAAAAAAAAAGAAGAAGAAGTAGCTGTTGATTTCTTTGTAGAAGAGCGTGACCCCTAAACACAGGAAAAGAGACTGCAGTGTGCAAGAGGAACCAGAGAACTAATCATTCTGTTTCTGGAAGACTTTTCTTGTCTCCATACCTACTTATTTGGGGTCCCCAAGGCCATGTCCTCCAGGAAGCCTTTTCTGAGCATGCTCCCTTCTCCTAGAGCAGGTGGGCATCACAACGAACACAGAATCCCATCTGGACTGTGTGCAGGCACTGTCTGCTCTCCTATAGCAGCACACACACACACACCCCCCCCCACACCCACACCCACACCCACACACACCCACACACGGCATGAAAGACAGAAAGAAAGAGGGAGGGAGGAAGGAAGGAAGGGAGGGAGGGAGGGAGGAGGAGAGAAAATATGAGAGAGAGAGAATCATTCAGAAACAAAAGCGCTCTCAGGCTGTGTGAGCACCAGCCTTTTGTAGAGATCATTGCTGCTACACGGACTGGTATTATCTTTTCTCCAGTTAATCATTGCCCAGGTTGCCGGTGGAGTGCCTGAATCATCTGCAGAGAGCACCTGGGGAAAAAAGTCTGGGTAACCTGAGAGGGGAAAAAGATTTACTGTGTCTTGGACATTCATTAAGCTGGGGTGTGCTGTCACCTCTGCTGTGCTAATTCACTGCAAGCTAGAGGTTTCCCCTTGGCCTGGACACATGGCTGGTGGTGGTACACTGGGACCCCAGCATTATAAACAGATAGAGACCACAGCTTTCAGTGAGCCGGGGCCAGGGCAGAGATGGCAATGAGGGGAAGGCCCAGATACCAGGCTAGATCGAAGCCAAATATCCCATCAAGCTAGAGGGAACATCTAGCTGATGAATATGCCTCAGGCAAGTTCAAGGACAGCTGGTTGAAGGCCAGGCAAAGCACAGAGGCCTGCGTGCCCTTTAAGTTGAGCCTGCACATCCTCTGTGCTGGCCCAGCCCAGCCGGTCCTCAGCTGGCTCTTATCTCAGGACACCAAATCTGTGCTTCTCCGCCCAGCCATGCCCAGCCATTTCGTTACCTTGGGGTTTCTTTTTCTCCTAGGTTTCCTAGCCACACTTATTTTGAAAAACGTTAACTCTTTCTTAGCTGAATTAAGGTATAAAGGGTATGCTTACATCTTAGCTAGGAAACATAAAGAGAAAAAGCACACACAGCCTAGGCATGAGTGACCGTACAATCCACTTTTTCCATTCTGTCAGGGGGTCATACAGGCCTAGGGGGCAGCCAAACGCTGTTCAGTCCCAACTCCTTCGTTAGTAGCCTTGCACAAGTTAACCTCTCTGAGCCTTGATTTCCTCATCTATAAAATGAGGATGATAATCATAACCACCTCACAGGACTGTGTGATAATAAAGATCAAGTAAGTTAACAGGATTGTGGCAGAGGCTGCTACATGTCCACCTATAATGTCTATTCCCTCCTTTTTTTCTAATGGATTTTTACCTGGACACATGGCCATCTGAAATAAAGACTGCATCTCTGAGTGTCCCTGCAGTTAGTTGTTCCATTTGACTAAATTCTGGCCACTGAGTTACATATGGAGACATGGTGGTCAACTTCTAGGGAAGGTCCTTAAACTGAAAAAGAAATGCCTTCTTATCCTCTTCCTTTTGTGCTGGTTAGAATGTGGAAGTGATGGCAGAGCTCAAGCAGCCCTCTTGGTCCAGGAGGCAGCGCACTAACCATGGTGGGAGAACAAGAAGAAAGAAGCCTGGATTCCTGTAAAGTTGGAGGGAGCCATCATACAGCCAGCCCTTAAGTGCCTACCTTGGGATTCATTATGAAAGAGGAATGAACTAACTTTTGAAAAAAAGTTCACTTGGAGGGAGTCTTCAGTTACCATTGAACTAAAATCTAACTAGGGCTGTAGACTGTGCAGAGTGATTAGCATAGAGGAGGTGAGATCTTATTGTCATTTATTTGCTTTTTAGGAAATACATATCAAGGTTCTCAAAAATACACACATGAAGCAGATGGACCAAGAGGGCCAAAGAGGGAGTACTGGCCCACCCCTCCCTGGCCTTGGCAGCACTCCCAAGGCCATGTGGGTGGGACAAGAAACACAGCTTTTGCCAGGCAGAGGCTATGGGCCACCAGCCAGGAGGGAGCACCCAACTTCCTGGCCTCACTTTATCCCCACTGCTAAGCCTCTCCCGCAAGGAGCACTATGATCTGGAGAAGGGGGAAAAGGACAGAAAGAACCCCCATGAACCACACAAACTTTGGACATAAGTAGACCTGGGCTTGTGCCCTGGCTCCTCCATCCACTTGCTGTGTGACTTTGGGCTAGTTACGAGCCTCTCTGAGCCCCAGTCTTTTTGTATTAAAACGGAACATGGGATAATACCAACTCCTTGGTGTACTTGTAAGACTTAAACAAAATGTCAGTCAAGGTCTGAACATAGTGCCTGACACATTGTAAGTATCTGATAAATGTTTAGAAATGAAGCCTGGACTTCATCTCTTACCATACCCAACCATAGCCCCAGGCTTCATCCAGAGCCATTTACTAACTGTCCGCAGTACGGACTTTTACCAACACTGTGCCTTTTGCTCACTTGGTCTCTACCTACAGCTCCATCACTTCTTTCTGTCCCTCCGTATCTTCCACAAATTTTCCGGGCAGCTTTAAGTCCTTCTTGACTTCCAGCCCTGGGTGATCCCTCTCCCTCTTCCCTGAACAGTGCCAGCATTTGATGTCCAGCCGCTCGTTAACATTTACTGCTTTGTATTGGTGTTGAATTTTGAAGTGCGTGTCTCATCTTACCAGCCTTACTTTATGCTCTGCGAGGGCGTGGCTCGTGCCTTTTCCACCTTATATCCCCTCAGCCCTTAACTCAATGAATACTTGCCTCTGTGAATACTTGCTAAGCAAGGAAACCAAACCCAATTATCCAGAGCCCTCTAACTAATTTCTTTTTCGGAATCCTTTTTGAACATACATGCCTATTGCGCTTCTGTGTTCCTCAGAGTTCAAAGCACATGGACGATGGTACCTTCCTGTGATGTCATCAGGGGCTCAGTTACTTTTGCACCTAAGCATCCAACTTAGGTCCAGCGGCACAGATTGCTTGGCTGACCTCGGTCAGTCATGGGGAATAGGGGGAAAATGTGAGAGAGGACTTCATGTAGGAGAAATTCATTACTCCAACCAAGTAAAACGATTTAAAAATATGTTTTATGGGTGATAAGTCAATACTACTATTTGGAGTTTGGGAGCACATCAAATTTGTCTTTTGAAAGAGGAATATTGCAATGTAAGCCATCACTATTGTTTTGAATATGAGAATGCATGTCTGTTTAAACAGATAGGTTGGACTTGTTTTCATGTGCATGTGCGTTGTTTGCATGCTGCCTCCAATGCCTCAAGGAGATGAACTGAACAGCAAGAGCTCTGAGCTGGCAGCTCTAGAATGAGTGTCCTCCCCCAGGATGTGAGGCCCTGCCTTCCTTCAAGCAAGCTAGAAAGGCCCACGGGACTGTGAGGTCATGCCAGCTGCATGGTGGGTCAGAAATGTTACAAAAGGAATTCTCGCGCCACCACTATCACTTTTCAGGTAAGTGAAGACTCATGAGGGATGCTTATTAACAATATAAATTCCCTGGTTTCTAACTCCACCCCCCCACCCCGCCAATCCCCCAGTGACTCAACAGGGCTAGGGGAGGACTCAGGAATCTGCATTTCTACCCAAACTTCAAGTGCAGGGGGTGGTCCGTGGACCACACTTTGAGAAACATGACTTTAAAGGAAAGATGTATCACTCTGAACAGGAGCCGCTACTGCCTTCCTTCCTTCAATCTTTCTACCTTAGATGTGGCAATAATAAAGTAATAATGAGTTAATAATCTGAGTTAAAATGTAGACAGAGCAGCAATTTGAGTATAATTTTGAACTAGAGATCCTCCCATCCTGGAGATGTGTGGGTGACTGTCTCTGCCGAAGGAGCTTGCCCTGAAGGGTAGGTCAAAATGTTTTTGGGGGGGTTAGGGGCAGGTCCTGAAAGTGCTCCCCAGCTGTGGACAAGAGAAGTATGTAGGCCACCAGCTGCTCTGGGAGGGTGACTCATCGGCCTATGTGGCAGTAACCACTGGCTGGCGGAATGACTCCCTTGGCCGTGGGGGGCCCTGGGGGAGGTGAGGGCTGTGGCTGGAGAGAGCAGTGCATTCCAGAGGAGAACCAGACCTCCTGCAAGGATGCCAATCTGTGCTGTCAGTCACCTTGGCAGCCAGGAAGGAGGGAAAGGGAGGGGCAAATGAGAGGTCTCAGCAAGAGGGCAGAGGCACCATTTAGTCACTGGTGCTCGCAGTTCTGTGTTCACTATCCCTGGACTCATCCTCCGCTTCCCCACCCCTAAATCCAATTATCAAACCTGGTCGATTCTACACTGTAGTGTCTTCTAAGTACCCCCGCTACCACTGCCATTGTTTCACTGCTATCACATACTGTGCATCTTTCTCTTTCTGCATATTCCCACCACCGTGACCCAGGCTCGAGTCCCCATCATCCCTCACTTGGACTCAGTAGACTCCTAATCCGTTGTCCTTGCCTCCTGTCTCCTGCCTCTAACCCATCTTTCCTACAGGCACCAATGTGTTCTCTCCAAAAATGAAAATCCAAGCATGGCATTCCCTTACTTGAAATCCACAGCTTACCACGGCTCAGTGGTTCTTGAACTTCGTTGTGTCTCAGAATCACCTGCGGGCTCGTTAAAGCACAGCACGGGGCTCCAGCTGGAATGCTCTTCACTCTTTCACATTTTCCTCCTTTATCCACTGAGTTCCTGACCCTATGGTCTCGGTGAAGCCTTCTCCATCTCCTTGCCCTCATTCTCACTCTACCTGCCCCACCACCATCACCATCATCGCCCATGCACATTGAGGGCTCGCTATGGTACAGCCCATGGAATCCTCAGAGGAAAAAAAAAAATCCATCATGTGGGTCCCGTTATTCTTCCCATATTACATAGATGTTGAAACTGGGGCTCAGATAGGTTCAGAAACTTGTCCCAGCCATATAGCTAGAAAATGGTGAAGCCAGAATTCAGTCCTAGTAGCCTGTATCCAGTGCCTGGGCTCTTGACCCCAGCAAGTACCAGCTCATCCAGATGAATTAAACCTTTCTTCCTCTTCCTGTCACTTCCAGATATAAACCCACATACAACAGAAGGTAAGGTCTTGCTTACCAGGCTGAGTTATTCGAGGGTGGGTCTTCAACTTTGTTTCCTATGCCTAGCACATAGAGGGAACTCCACTCAGGGTGAATAAAAAAATGAATTACTTGCACTAGAGTGTTGGCAAATGTAAAGTAAAATATTTTTGATGGGCCGTGAGAAATGAATATTCCAGAAGATTACTTAAAGTTTCTTATAATATGCCAACTCAACATACAGGTACCATTTTATATTGGGGATACATAGGTATCACTCTATATTAGGGGAAACCCTGACAAGAATGAAAATCCAAAGAACACGATTGCCATCAATTTACCATTTTGACCATTTCCATCTTGGCTCTCCTGACTACATCTTTTAAACATTCACAGTGCATGGAGGTCTTCCTCTGGAATAGCGTGAAGGCAGAGGTGTTTGCATGGTAATTTTAGAGGAAACTTTGGTTAAGTCTTTTCTACTGGTCTAGAAAAATACCCTGGGATATCAACATTTTAAACCTAAAAAAAAAAAATAACAGGAGCATGTGCATTAGAGTGAAATTTCATGTGTATTTGGAACCAAGGCCAAAACAATGTTTTTCCGTTAATTAACACCATTAACAAGAGAATATCACTTACAATCTATATACAAATCCAAAGTATAGGCAAACGTCAACTTTTTGCTTCTTCTTTCTTTTACGAGGAAGGAAATTGTTGCCAGCCAGCCCTCTTCCCCGGCTGCAACTTTTCTTTCCCAGGTTAAGAAATTACAGTTTGGGTCAAGAAAGGGAAAAAAGTGAGAGAATGCTACACCCCGGAGTAGAAGTGACCTGTCAGCACTCAGTTATTCCAGAACTAGTGCATGCCTCAGAACTCCTCCCCAATCTCACTCTGGGCTTCGGGCCATGCAGTGCCAAAGGTATTGTTTCTTTTCCATCTGACTTCAAAGCCCTTGTCAAAGCGCACCATAAGTTAATAGGCTCTGTCCACGTGAGTGCCTCTTTGAAGGTACCTGAAGGCCAAGTGTCCACCTGCACTGTTCTGGAAGACAGAGATGCAGTGGAAAAACCACATCCCTCCCCTCCCGCAGTGTACATTCTAATTCTCTTGCTACCAACTGTACAAATTCCTGTTCTCTCAGGCAGGTTTTGGACCCAAGGTAGCTCATTGTCTGGGCCTCCGTGTCTTCTCCCTCCACACAGAGGCAAAGCTTTCAGGGCCTTCTCAGACCTGTGGAGGCCCAGAGCTTGGGGTCCTTTCTCAGTGGCAATGTGGAAGCTTTTAGTCCCTTTCACGCAGTAGGCATATAGGTGACTTCGTTCTGCAACTCCCTGAGGCTGGTTTTTCCTTCTACAAGTCAGTAGGCACAGATCTTTGCAGAGAAGCCTGGAGTTCTAAGCATTCGGTCAGCACACAAACACACAAAAAACAACTTTTCCAACTCGGGCCCGTTAAGGACGTGGAATCAGACATTTCCTGCCTGAGCCTCGCGGCTTCCCTCCTCTGGCACACATGCTCCCCCTACTGCCTGATGCTGGCAACGCACCCCTGGCTCCAGGAGACCCAGGAACGCCCCAGCCTGGCCCTGGAAGAGCCGTGTGGGAAGACTGCAGAGGAATTGCCAAAAAATGGAAGAGTAGATCCGTAAGAATTCTTCCATTGCTGTGGTGAAGGGCCCAAGCTCAGTCTTTTCTTTACATTTCAAGAATAAACTCTGTAATAAAGACTGAATAAAATGTAGGTGTGGGCCTATAAACTGAAGGATAATCATAAATAAAACAGTAATATCTATTAAAAAAAAAAAAAGACTGAATAAATATTCAATAAATCCTCCCTGAATAGAATGTTGCCAAATTAAATGTAGGCTTCCCCCTAAGAGTTAAATAAATGAAAAGAGCTTTAGACTTGGATTCAGAATCGGGGACTCACATTCAGGTTTTGCTCCTTTATTTGATGAGTGACCTTGGGCACTTTAACCATTTTAAGTCTCAGTTTCTTTATCTGTAATTTGGGTATAATGTTATGACTCATCTCCTAGTGTTGTGGAAAGTGAATGAAAGAATGTGAATGTATGATGAGAAAAGTGTTTTATAACATAAAAATTTAATGTGAGTTGTCATTATTTTTTTCCCTTCAAATCCAACACACACACACGCCTCCTTTTTCCATACATTTGAGAGGAAATGGTAGTGGAGGCAATTTAAACCCCCCAAAAGGAAGTAGGATAAGGAAGCTCAGTCACAACAGGAAGTAACAAAAATGCCACCAGAAAAACTGGCTCAAGTAAAAGAAAAAAAAAAAAGTCCTAGGTTACGTTGTAAAGATCAAGCTAGATTTAGTTCATGATTTGGGGTGTTGCCAGTCTGGTTCGACCCCCTAAATTAGGGGGTTTTCAGAGATGATTAGGTAATTCTTTTGACCTTGATTTGACCTCACAAATGGGACTTGTCGCCGGGCATTTTTGGATCTCTGTAGTCGGTAGGCTCCTGCCTGTTTAAATGTAGGTCTCTCCTCCTTTTCCCCGGCGGCCCTGGGGGGCGGGGAGCGAGCGCCAGGAGCTGGGCCCCGCCCTCGCCCGCGCCCGGGAGCCGCCCTGCCTGCTCTCGGATGACTCCTCCCTTCCTGGCCTCGCAAACTTGCCACATTGTAGGTTGGCTTCCGGAGGGAATGTAAGAAAAGCACTGCCCTGCCGGCCGCGCAAAGAAGTTTCACAGTGTTCGGGTTTAGGTCCAAATTTCCTTCCAAATTTTTGTTAAGAAGAGACAAAATCTTGGATATTTTTCTAGGAGGAAAAAAAAAAGAAACCCTAAAGGGAAACATAATAACTTGTCAGGACACATTGCGCTGTTTATTTTCTTGTTTTTCCTGTCTTATTCTTGAAACCTCCCTTCAAAAATCATACCACCTTTCTTGCCTCTTCCTTAATTTTGAGTTCTTAGGGTAAAGAAGGGAGAGGATTCGAAGCCTAAGGATTTTAAGTCAGCACCAGGCGTTCCTAAAACTTGCCGTTTGTTTGCAGAACCAGAGTTTCTCTTCTGGCGGAGATGAAGAGACTACTTTCTGCCTCCTTTCCCCACTCTTTTTTTTAAATTAAACGATCCCTCAGCAAAATGCTTGGTGCAAGTGAGATTCAGAAAGTGAGGAGACCCATGTCCAACCTTTAAGTGACTCCAGCCTAAGGACAGTGCCATAGTGACAAACAAGTATTCTAAAGATTGTACTGCATCTCATGGTAAGCTTTGTATGTTTTGCAGTGACCTCCAACTGTACCTTGGCCTCCAGTTGTACGTGCAGGATTGGAAACTGTACTGTTGGCATGATGATAATGATGTTTTCAAAGGATTTTCACGTTTGGGCTTCATAACCACCCTGGGAGCACCCTGGGTGAAGTGATGGAATTAGCTGGTGTTACAGTGAAGTGGTGAGGCGCATAGAGGAAAAGTAATTTGTCCAAGGCCACTCAACTGGTACCCTATGAAGCCCGGACTAAGAGATCAAGGTCTTCCAAATCCCACTCGCGTTTAATGCCCATTCTGGTATTACTACCAACAGGTTCTACAGGCTCTTGTTTATGCCAAAAAACAAACTGTCACCATTTTTAAACATAGGGTAACATAAGCATTTAAAGTAAGGTAACTTTTTATAAGTTACATAGGGTGTGTATCATTTGCAAAGGGACTCAGAGGCCCTTTTCAATAGATAGTACATTTTCTAAAATTAAAATTTCACTTTTAATAAACGGGGGAATTCATTTACATGATTGAAAAGTCACAATTCTAAAGCCTAGTGCACCTGAGAAATCTTGCTGCCACCTCCTTCCCCTTCATCTCTTTTCTCCACTTCTCTCCTTCACTGGTAAGCATTTTTATCTTTTTTAATCCTACGTCTGTTTCTTTAGGAAAATACAGGTAAGTACAAAAACGTATTCTTATTCTTATTTATTTGCAGTCCCACAAAAAAGAGAGCATCTAGTGCATTTTGAACTGGTTTTCTGGACATGGTGGTGGGCTTTGCTAAACCATCTCACTCTTGCCTGGGAACCCTAGGGATCTGCAAACTCTAGTGTAACTGAGAAACCAGAGGTTTCAACTGGGTTGGGGAAACCTAGGTCCCTCCCTTAACCAGAGTCAGATGCGGGCCTCTGCAAGCCTGGGATTCTATGCCAGACCCTTATGGGACAGCTAGCTCTTTCACAAGGAGAAATCTGTCTAGATGCCCAAGTAAAACCCAAATGATATGGTAGGGGTAATGTTTTAAGCAGTAATTGTCTGTCTCTGTTGCTTGAAGGATGGTTAGTGACGAGTCCCAGGAAGTAGCATAGTGTCTGACAGACAGAGGGGCCTTCTTCTATGCAATCTCCAAGTAGGATTCTTCTACCAAAGGAGCTTTCACATCCTTCCCGTCGTCAGTGGGCACTGAAAGAACGCAGGAGATCAAAGATCAAAGCCAGGCCACTGCAAGGAGGAAAGTCAGGGGCTCTCTGAGAACAGGAACACCAGGCCAAGAACTGAGAAATGGAAGGGCCAGTGTAGGTCAGACCACCTGGACCACCACTGGTCTAGACTCAAGAAAGGAAGGACACAGACCAAACCAGCAAATGTAGAGACTATCTAGGGGTTTACAGCAGTTCCTCACGAGGAGGGACTGGAGATGCAACAGGTAACCTCCAGATTCTCTATGCCATTGACAAGACAGGTCCTGAGGAGATGGCTGAGGGGTGTGTCACAGAATCACCTGCTGTCCCTTGTGTTAGTTTACTAGGGCTGCCACAACAGAGTACACATAAACTGGGTGACTTATATGACAGAGGTGTATTGTCCCACGATAATGGAGGCTAGAAATCCAGGATCAAGGTGTCTGCAGGGCTGGTTTCTTCTGAGGGCTGTGAGGGAGGAAACTGTTCTGGGCCTCTCTCCTTAGGTTGTAGATGGTCGTCTCTCCCTGTGTCTTCTCACATCATCTTTCCTCCGTGTGTCTATGTCCAAATGTCCCCTTCTTATAAGGACACCAGTCACACTAGATTAGAGCCCACCCTAAGAACCACATTTCAATTTGGTTACCTTCGGAAAGACCCCGTCTGCAAATTAGGCCACATTCTGAGGTACTGGGGGGTAGGACCCCGACATAGTTTTATTTTTTTAAATGTTTAAAGAATTTATTTAAATTAAAACCTGCAGCTTACCATGGACATTAGTAATAACACACTGTTAATACTTGTTACCCTTTTAACTGAAAATACCAAAAACCAAGATTTTCCAGGTTCGTTGTTGTAATTATTATTATTATCATTATTATTATTATTTTGTATGGCTCTTAATAAAGCTTTCTGATGTTGAATGTGAGAAATTTGAAAAATCACATTCTACATTTTCTATTCTCATGGTATTTACACTTATAAAATTTACCATCTTAACCATTTATAAGTGTACAGCTCAATGGTATTAAATACATTCATATTGTTGTACACAATCAACACCTTCCATTTCCAGAACTCTTCATTTTGTAAAACTCAAACTCTAGACCCATTAAACAATAATTCCCCATTCGCCCCTTCCCCCAGCCCCTGGCAATCACCATACTACTTTCTGTCACTGTGATTTTGAGTACTCTAAGTTCCTCACATAAGTGAAATCATACGGTATTTGTCTTTTTGTGACTGGCTTATTTCACCTAGTATATTGTCCTCAAGATTCACCCATGTTGTAGCATATTGCAGAATTTCCTTCCTTTTCAAGGCTGAATAATATTCCATTGTGTGTGTATATATCACATTTTACTTATCCATATATCCATTGGTGGACACTTGGGTTGCTTCCATGTTTTAACTATTGTTAAACATGGGTGGACAAATCTCTCTTCAATACTCTGCTTTAATTCGTTTGAATATATACCCAGAAGTAGGTCACTTCATAATTCTATTTTTAATTTTTTGAAGAACCACCATACTGTTTTCACAGCAGCTGTATCATTTTACATTCCCACCAGCAGTGCACAAGGGTTCCAGTTTTTCCACATCCTTGCTTATTATTTTCTGTGTTTTTGATAGTAGCCATCTTGATGGGTGTGAGGTGGTATCTCATTGAGTTTTGATTTGCATTGTCCTGATGATTAGTGATGAGCCCTTTTCATTCCTTTTCAGATTCACAGGTGTCCTTCCCATTTCTAGGAGTGCTGGCCTCACACCCCTATTCCGATATTGAGAACAAAGCCACGCAGAGTCTGTGGAAGTGTTGTATTAATTAGGCGTATTTTGGGAAGTAGGAGGCGGTTTAAAACCCCCTACTTTATAATTGGTTGCATATATACTTAATGTATACTAAAACTAACATGGTCTCATTTTGGAGAGTGGGTCCTGTCGTTTTCAGCAAATCCTTTCTTTGTCTTTATAAAGTCCAATGCAGGAAAAAAAAAAAATCTCTCCAACTACTATGCTATAAACCAAGCTCCTTCACCACTGTCTCCCCGCAATACACACACCTGACCACTGAAGTTGAGATCCTGATGCCCAAACTGTGCAAAATCACGTGCTCCTTTTACTCAGAAGATTTTTCTTTACCTACCATTTGGAAGATATACTAAGCTAAAAGGTACATCACTCTCTAGAGCTGGGCTTTTAGTGATGTGGTTATTAATCCCTTTATTTTTGTTTCTGTTAAATCTGGCCTGACATCTTGCTGAGACGCTGTGACAAACACTTTGGACCCATGACTTGGCGGGACCAGGTGTGGCTTGGCCCGCCCCTTGTCAGGCAGGCGAAAGCCGCCAAGCTCGGTTCAAACTTGCTCGAGGGATTCGGCACCTGGAAATCCCCACAAAGCTAATTCCGTTCCAGATCTTTCTCAACACCCAGAGGAGGGAACACAAGGACTGATTGTCCTTACAAGTTTCCCTGCCTGCAACTCCATGGTCTAGGGGTTTGTGAGGGCTGAGGGTAGGTAGACATGTCTATTTATCAGTGTAGGGTCTCAAGTCAGGAAGCAGATCTGATGCCCTAGAGCTCAGTGACCCAGTGTTGCACCCTGCGATTCTGAGGGGTGATCTTTAGAACAGAGTGACTGCCAGCCCGTGGGTGCCAATGGCAAACCCCTTTCCCAGGCTCAGACCAATGGCCTATTTTCCTTAGGACTTTGTGATTCTTGTTTTCCACATTTCTTGGGTTCCATCCTTGTTTTCCACGTTTCTTGGGCTCCATCCAATGCTGAGTAATGATTCAGAGCCAGAAGCCCTGAGGCGTGAAGCTGCCACTCCAAAGAGGGGAGTAACTAACAGCTCCGGGCACGAAACGGTGGGCGCCTCACCTGGCACGCAGGCTCATGGCCTCTAGGCGCCTATGGGAGGACTCGGGTGCAGCCAGGGCGGGGTGATTAGTTTTCTGTGGCAGGGCTGGGGAGAAGCGGGGGTGTTCCCGGCTGAACCTCCATCTCTGGTCTTCCTGGGAGAGGTCCCTTACTTCACACACAAAATGTGACACCCCGGAGGCTCTTGTTCCCCTTCCTTTCTCCTCCCCTGTTCCATCCCACGCCAGGTCCTTCTTTGGAAGTATTTTACTGCAACATTGCCTTGCGGGGAAGGAAGGAAAGATCTGAAATGGGGAAGGGGTAACGCAGTGACTTCCCTTGCATGACCCCAGCCTGTGACATCCACCGGACTCTGCACTGGCCCCAATTCCCGGTGGGTGGACCACAGGGCTGGCATGGGAATTCAGTGGGACCGACAGAAGGCCTGAGTGAGACGCCAGCCTCGAGAGTGAGCTCTCGACGTGCACTGTACAAGATGATGGCAAAGGTGAGGGTAGTGCCAACAGCCAGAGTTCACTGAGTGCCGTCTATGTGCCAGGTGATGCTCAATTTCATCCTCCTAACAATCCTATGAGGTCAGTACTATTACAGTTCCCATTTTACCAGTAAGGAAACTGAGTCACAGAGAGGTCCAGGATCACACAGTTAACACAGGCGGAGCTGGGATTTTAGACCTGGCAGTCCAGCTCTGGAGTCGGCCCTGTCAGTCATAGCTGTATATCAACAAAAACATGGTATTATTTTCCCCACGTTACAAATGAGAAGACTGAGGTGCAGAGAAGTCCGATCACTTGCCCCATCCACACTGCGGGGTGACGCACAGCCACCAGGCACCTCCCGTTCTGGCGCTGGCCCACTCCCCTGCCGGTCAGGGGAGGCTGAGGATGGGTGGAGTCAGGATGTAACTGCTTCCTTCTCCCTCTTCTCCACTCTGAGTTTCCACCTTCCTCCTAAAGCTTTGAGCTCAGGTGAGAGGAAGCTACCAGAAAAAGAGCCAGATAGTGAGTGAGCAGGTGAGGAAATCAGAAACCTGCACCTGCCGATCCAGGAATCAGTCCAACACGCCTTATGGAACTGACACCTGGCCACCCAGGTAAAGTGTCCAGATGCCCCAGGCAAAGAGAAGTGAACATTAGAGGAAGTTAGAGTTTCCAGAAAGGCGAACATGGAGTAGTAGAGAAAATAAAGAGGGCCAAGTTGTGATGGAAACAGGCTGGAATCAGATACCCTAGATTTCTATGGTGGGAAGAACAATAGAGATTAATGAGTCCAACCTCTTGTATATTATTAATAATGAGAGCTAACATTGATTGGGCACTTAATATGTGCCAGGCATTGTGCTAAGTGCTTTCCTTGTGCCTGCAGCAATCCTTTGATGCAGGTGCTATATTTTTCTTCATTGGGAAACTGAATCAAAGGTTAATTGGCCCAATAAAAGGTAGATCAAGGCAGTCTCCCTCTCTCCAAAGCCCACATTCTTTTGTACTCTTTAACATTTTATGATGGACCATTCCAAACATACACAAAGTTAGAGAGAATGTTATAATGAACCCCCATAAATCCATTGACCAGTTGCAATAATCATCAACACAAGGCAGATCTTGTTTCATCATCTATCCCCCATCTACTCTTCCACTACTCGATTATTTTGAATCTCATACATATTATTTCTGTATCATATCAGCCTGTTAGTATCTGTACATACCTTAATAGCTATCCCCAAGAAAAAAAGGGCTTTCTTAACATAGCCATAATACTAGTGTTATATCTAAAGAAAATAACAATAATTTCTTAATATCATCAAATATCCAAACATTGTTCGGATATCTCAGACTGTCCCATAAATGTATTTTTACAGTTAGTTTATTTGAATTGGAATAAAAAGTAGTCCCCACATTAAAAAAAGAACTACCATATGATCCAGCAACTCCACTCCTGGGTATATATCCGAAGAAAATGAAAACACTAACTCGAAAAGATACATGCACCCCAATGTTCATAGCAGCATTATTTACAATTGCCAAGATACAGAAGCAACCTAAGTGTTCATCAACAGATGAATGGATAAAGAAGAGGTGGTATACATATACAGTGGAATACTACTCAGCTATCAAAAAAGAATGAAATTTTGCCATTTGCAACAACATGGATGGACAACATGGATGGACTTGGAGAATATTATGTTTAGTGAAATAAGTCAGAGAGAGAAGGTCAAATACTGTATGATACACTTACATGTGGAATCTAAAAACCAAAACAAGCTAGTGAATATAACAAAAAAGAAACATACTCGCAGATATAGAGAACAACCTAGCGGTTACCAGTGGGAAGAGGGAAGTGGGAAGGGGCAAAATAGGGGTAGGGGATTAAGAGGTACAAACTACTATGTATGAAATAAATAAGCTACAAGGATATATTGTACAACACAGGGAGTATAGCCAATATTTTATATTAACTATAAACAACCTTTAAACATTGTGAATCACTGTGTTGCACACCTGAAACTTACAATACTGTAAGTCAACTATACCTCGGTTTTTTTTAAAAAGTCCCCACATTGCATTTGGTTGATACATAAGGTCCCCTCCCCACTGCCATTCATTTGTTGAAGAGATGGAGTCATCAGCCCTGTAAAATTTCTGACGTTTTGGATTTTGCTGATTATATCCCTGTGTTATCATTTAACATGTTCCTCCATTCTCTGTATTTCCTGTAAACTGATAGTTAGATCTAGAGGTTTGATTAGATTCACATTTCTTTGTTTGGCAAAGCCACTTCATAGGCAGTACGTAGTCACGGCCCCATGCTCACGCCTACTTTTCTCCAGAAGACAAAAGGTCTAGCCCAAGCTCACAAAGCTTATGAAAGCCAGAACCACAACTGGAACTCAGTCTTCCAACTCCAGGCCTCTGTCCTTCCACCCGTCACAGGTCTTGAATCTAGAATTTTCTCTTGGAAAGGGAGGATACTTTGGCTGACATTTAATCTTCTACCTTCCTCTCTAAGAGAAGCCAAGAGAGGAGCGGTGGGAAAGTTCAAACCTTTCTTTGGCTTATGGTAATATTTAAATTTTAAACAGATGATGGGAGGGAGGGGTCTCCCCAGGGCTGGGTGGGGCTGTGCACCTACTGCTTTTGCCGCAGGACTGGAGGCACTTAAGCCAGAGCCCTGGCACAGAAAGGAGCCAGAGCTCTTTTCAAATACTGAGAACCAATTTACCTGAGTGAGTGCTGACAGGAACATTTCATCTTTTTGACTTTTTCATTTTTCTTGACTGGAAGGAGGTGGGGGGCACACTAGTAGCCCTGGAGGCCTCAGGAGACACACAGAATTCCACTTGGGGGAATAGGAAAGGAAGAGCTCATGAAGGTAGCAACCATTCTGTGCATGTCAGCAGTGAGCACTTTTTTTTCTATTCTTGCTACACTGAGCATGCAAACGCCAGAACCAAGACTGCATGACCCAGATAAGCAAAACTCTTCCTATTGCAAGGGGAAGAAATCACCTTATACCAAAACTTGGCCCAGGGGAGGGATGGGGGAGGAAAGATGGCCCGAACACACAATAACAGTGGGAGTTCACATGTATGGAACACTTAAAACAGGCCAGGCACATTATAGGTAGTATCTCATTTAATCCTCACAACAGCCCTGCAAGGTAGAACGTAGGTGATTTAACCTGAATCTGCAGGTGAGGAGGGATGTGAAATCACACAGATAGATACTATCAGTGAAGGCAGAATTCAAATCTCTGTCTTTCTCATTTAGTGTCTGTGGCTTAACCAATTGGCTACAAGGTCAGCTAAATGAAGATGGCTATTTGAGAGGGGGTAGCAATTTAGAAGGGAGCTTTTGTAGGGTTCAGGAGTGGCTCGGGTAAGGCACACAGGGGTCCCCAGCCTTGGGGGACCAGTCATCTGACATTTTAACACAGGTCTCCAAAATCCATGAAGCAGATTTTACAGGTGGAGGGAAGGGAAGGCTCCACAAGGAGCTGATGTGGAGAAGCAACCGTTAGGCACTCTCCTGCTCCCTCTCTGTCAAGTTTAAGGCTCCTAACTGGGAAGGATTATCAGGGTCACACCTGGCACATGCAAAGCCTTAGTGTGAATTCAAAAGTGACACCTCTTGTGGGTGGATAAATTGCAAAAGCTGCCCCTCTGGGAGGCCCCTTCGGCAAGGGTGATATCTGTGTAGGGCCCACAGCTTGAGCCAGTGGTGGGTCAGATTTCAGCCCCCTTTGTGCCCTCAGCCAAGCCAGAGAGTAGGCAGCAGGCCGTGTAAGAGCTAAGCTGGTTTCCCACCCAACACGCTGTATACTTGTCAAGCCCAAGTCACCCTTGCTGAGCTGTTTCCATCTTTTGGTGGTTGGTTCACGTGACTGTGGTCTCAAGTCAGCTCAGAAGAGAGCAGAGTCCAATTACTAGATTACTCACAGTGCTGCTTTTCTTTCTTTTTTCTTTTTTTTTTCCACCACATTCAAGGCTGTGGCAGCCAAATTCCCCCCATCTCACTGGTTTGACCCAAGAGGCCAGGCTGATGGTAGTCTATCCAGGCAGCCCAGAGATTGCAACCATACCAATCTTTCTTTTTTAATAGAGCTGATTAACTTAAATGGCTTATTTTTGTCATTGGATTTTGTAAAAGAACATGAAAAATATTTGGCATTTTATAAACATTTTTTAAACCATGCTAAAAGCTCAAGGTAAATATGAATCAGTACAAACCATCAGGAAATAAATTTGGTCGTAACTTAGATACGGTCATTCCACTTTTGGAAATTTATAGTCAAGAAATGCTAAACAGAAAACAAAAACTTCTATTTACAAAGATATTCACAGCTGTATTATTTAAAATAGAGAACAAGTGGAAATCAGCTGTTCTTTACGAGAGAGCATATAAGTTGGTAAATTATGGCATGTATCACATAATAGTTTTACATAGTTTTTATAACTTGTCTTTGTTAGATGATATAAATGCCTATGTTGTTATATTATGGGAGAATATCAGGAAACTTATAAAGTGTGACCACAACTATGTCAGGCTTGCTTAAAAGAATTCAGAAAGACAATATGCTAAAAGCAGTCTTATTAGACCTAATGATAAAATAACTAACATTTCTTGAATTTTTACTATGTTCTGGGTATTGTTCTAGTGATTTATGTATATTAACTCAGTTTATCCTTGTAACAACACCTTGAGGTAAGTACAACTATTATGATCCCATTTTACAGATGAAGGAACTGCAGCAGAGCATTAAGAAACCTGCCCAAGTCACATAGCAAACAAGGTCAAAGCTGCAAGAGAAATCCGGGAATCCTCAACAACCATGCCTCCTAGCTGTCGATCAGTTCATGGAAAAATAGAAAAAGGCTAATATGGAGAGATATCATTAAAAATGTTACATAGAACAGAGTGATCCTGGAACATTTTGTCATAATGGAAAGCAAGGAAGCTATCAAACACTAGAGGGCTATTGTCACGAGCACTCAAGAGCTAAATGGAAGAGGTTCCCCTCGCCTAAGGAAAATATATCTGAGAATCAATAACTGTGGTGGATTGAAATACATCAATATTTTTAAACCTATAGGTTTAAAATTACTCAGGGAAAAAACCTCACTGGTCCCTTCAGAGAAACTAGGAAATAACTCATTATTTTGAAAACTGGTAAATAGAGGAAAAGGAGTCAAGCATTCATACTGTATAGAACCTAGGGTAACTAAATTGTTGATGGCAGCAAATTTTTCCGTATGGAAATAGTCCAGATAGTAAGTGAGGCATGAATAATAGATTAGCACAATTTTTAACCCCTGATAAAATAATAGATTAGGCAATGGATGCTAACGTTACAGAAAAAGACATAGCCAGGCAGTTGTGCTTACTGATGGAGTTATCACATCACCATCTATGAAGTATTCAAGCCAAAAAAACAAAACCTGAATCAGAATCAGACTGCACCTCTAGATGTGACTCCCAATTTATAAGAAATGTAGGAGACAGAGAAGTGTTTTAAATGACACAATGGGGAATGAAATTAGCAAAATCTAATTTTATAAGACAAAAGAGCTTGTTTCTTCAACAGGTAAATTGCAAGGAAAAAAAAGGGGAGCGGGACCTTAGAGATTAAAGAGACTAATTGCAATGATCTCATTTGCATCCTATTTGGAGGAAAAATCCCTCAAAACATTTTTGAGACAATCAGAGAAATTCAAATACTGCTTGGATATTTGACTGAATTAAGGGATTACTGTTCATTTTTTGTGTGATGATGATATTGTAGTTATACTTTTAAAAAGGAGTCTTGTCCACACCATCTCCAGCATTTATTGTTTGTAGATTTTTTGATGATGGCCAAGAGGCACATGAAAAGCTGCTCAACATCACTAATTATTAGAGAAATGCAAATCAAAACTACAATGAGGTATCACCTCACACCCGTTAGAATGAGCATCATCAGAAAATCTACAAACAACAAATGCTGGAGAGGGTGTGGAGAAAAGGGAACCCTCTTGCACTGTTGGTGGGAATGTAAATTGATACAGCCACTATGGAGAACAGTATGGCGGTTTCTTTTTTTTTTTTTAAAAGAGCTCCTGACTTATATTTATTTATTTACTTTATTTTTTTGGCTGTGTTGGGTCTTCGTTTCTATGCGAGGGCTTTCTCTAGTTGTGGCAAGCGGGGGCCACTCTTCATCGCGGTGCGCGGGCCTTTCACTGTCGCGGCCTCTCTTGTTGCGGAGCACAGGCTCCAGACGCGCAGGCTCAGTAGTTGTGGCTCACGGGCCTAGTTGCTCCGCAGCATGTGGGATCTTCCCGGACCAGGGCTTGAACCCGTGTCCCCTGCATTGGCAGGCAGATTCTCAACCACTGCACCACCAGGGAAGCCCTGGAGGTTTCTTAAAAAACTAAAAATAGAACTACCATATGACCCAGCAATCCCACTACTGGGCATATAACCTGAGAAAACCATAATTCAAAAGGAGTCATGTACCACAATGTTCATTGCAGCTCTATTTACAATGGCCAGGACATGGAAGCAACCTAAGTGTCCATCGACAGATGAATGGATAAAGAAGATGTGGCACATATATACAATGGAATATTACTCAGCCATAAAAAGAAATGAAACTGAGTTATTTGTAGTGAGGTGGGTGGACCTAGAGTCTGTCATACAGAGTGAAGTAAGTCAGAAAGAGCAAAACAAATACCATATGCTAACACATATATATGGAATCTAAAAAAAAAATGGTTCTGAAGAACCTAGGGGCAGGACAGGAATAAAGACACAGACGTAGAGAATGGACTTGAGGACACAGGGAGGGGGACGGATAAGCTGGGACAAAGTGAGAGAGTGGCATGGACATATATACACTACCAAATGTAAAATAGATAGCTAGTGGGAAGCAGCCAGATAGCACAGGGAGATCAGCTCGGTGCTTTGTGACCACCTAGAGGGGTGGAATAAGGAGGGTGGGAGGGAGATACAAGAGGGAGGGGATATGGGGATATATGTATACGTATAGCTGATTCACTTTGTTATAAAGCAGAAACTAGCACAACATTGTAAAGCAATTATACTCCAATAAAGATGTTTAAAAAAAAAGGAGCCTTGTCTTTTAGAGATGCATTCTGAAATATTTGTGGATGAAAATATATGATTTCTAGAATTCATTTTAATATATTTCAAGAGCAAGGGGGAAGTGAATGGGGGACGGATGCAATAAAGATTGGCCATTAGGGCTTCCCTGGTGGTGCGGTGGTTAAGAATCCACCTGCCCATACAGGGGACACAGGTTCGAGCCCTGGTCCAGGAAGATCCCACATGCCACGGAGCAACCAAGCCCATGCACCACAACTACTGAACCTGCGCTCTAGAGCCAGCAAATGCGCCACAGCTACTGAAGCCTGCATGCCTAGAGCCTGTGCTCTGCAACAAGAGAAGCCACCGCAATGAGAAGCCCGCGCACCACAACGAAGAATAGCCCCCGCTCGCCACAACTAGAGAAAGCCCAGGCGCAGCAACGAGGACCCAACACAGCCAAAAATAAATAAATAAAACTTAAAAAAAAAAAAAAGATTGGCCATGAATTGATCATTGTTGAAGCTGAGTGGTGGGTACATAAGGGCTCATCATACTCTTCTTTCTGCTTTTATACAGGCTTTAATATTTTCATAATAAAACATTTTTAATGGTACAAACGTATCTTAATTTTGAGCTTACTTAAAATATTTAAATCGTTTGCTGTAGAATTGAGGGTTAGTTTAAGGCGATGGATGAAGACATGGACTAAAGACCAGACTACCTGCGTTTGAACGTCAGCTCTATTGCTTACCAGCTGGGTAATCTAGAGTAAGGAACTTCATGTCACTCTATCTCAGGTTCCTTATTTGTAAAATGGGGTTAACAATGCCACCTACTTAATACTTCATTGAGTTATTATGACAATAAAATGAGTAGAATTTCTCCAGTGTCTAGAACAGTCCACGGCACATATTAAGCACTCTATGGATATATGATATTTATTGAGTCTCTTTTTTTTGTCTTTGGACATAAGAGTCCTGAAAAATGTCTCCACTCATTTTGCATTTTATGATTCTGATTCTAATCTCACTTCCGATCACCAACTCCGATTCTGATACCAACTAATGATTCTGGTACCAATTCCAACATGTGGGGTTTTTCCCCACATATCCAAGCAATTAATTCTCAGACTCCAGCTGCGTGTCCTACTATTCAACTCAGTTCTGACACTATCTACCTGGAGAGAGCATCAGATCCCACAGGTTAAGGGCTCAGTCCCACAAGACTGCCCACACACCCCCAACTTCAGATGCCAGTCAGAGGTTCAGGCACATTTCTGACTCACCAGCTATAGACTGAAGATTCCAACGACCCCTTCCTTGGGTTCAATTAATTTGCTAGAGGGCTCACAGAACTCAAGAGAAACACTTTACTTATAGATCACCAGTTTATTATAAAAAGATATAACTCAGGAACAGCCAGATGGAAGAGATGCATAGGGCAAGGTATGGGTAAAGGGCATAGGACTTCCATACCCTCCCCAGCTGTGCCATTCTCTCCAAGTATCCATGTGTTCACCAACAGGAAGCTCTCCAAACCCCCTCCTTTTGGGTTCTATGGAAGCTACATTGTGCATAGGCATCATTGATTAGATCATTGGCTATTGGTGATTGAACTCAACTTCCAGCCCCTCTTCTCTTCCAGGCGGTCTGGGTGTGGGACTGAAAGTTTCAACCCTCTAATCACTTGGTTGGTTCTCCCAACCAGCCCCCATCCTTAGGTTACACAGGTGCTTTCCAAAAGTCACCTCATTAACATAACAAAAGACACCTTTGACACTCTCCTCAGTTAGGAAATTCCAAGTGTTTTAGGAGCTCTGTGCCCGAAATGGAAGACCAAATATATATTTCTCCTTATTAATCACAATATAACAATATTTACCCATCCAATCGCTCACCCTTAATGCATCAGCTACAATTTTCCACTTTCTTTAAAGTGGAACAAGAATTTAAAGACGCTAAGGGCAAATCCTGCTAGATTTTTTTAAAAATAAATTTATTTATTTTATTTTATTTATTTTTGGCTGCGTTGGGTCTTTGTTGCGGCACGCGTGCTTTCTCTAGTTGTGGCGAGCGGGGGCTACTCTTCGTTGCAGTACGCGGGCTTCCATTGCAGTGGCTTCTCTTGTTGCGGAGCACGGGCTCTAGGTGTTCGGGCTTCTAGTTGTGGCACGTGGGCTCAGTAGTTGTGGCTCACGGGCTACAGAGTGCAGGCTCAGTAGTTGTGGCTTATGGGCTTAGTTGCTCCACATCATGTGGGATCTTCCCGGACCAGGGCTTGAACCCGTGTCCCCTGCACTGGCAGGCGGATTCTTAACCACTGCACCACCAGGGAAGCCCCCTTGCTGGATTTTAATGATGTCCTTTCAGTTTTTTATAGTTGCTTGTCCACACCTAATCTAACAGTTTTTTGTTTTTTGTTTTTTTGCGTGCATCACCTTTATAAGTCTTTTCAAAGCAACTTGATTTTCTTAAGACTGTTCTTTCTGCATTATATTTTCATAATTTACATGATTCCTAACTATATTACAAATTTTAATTGCAACCATTTTAAACACATCTGGGAACAAAGAAACTGGCTCTTGGTAAGCAGACAACACAACTGGTGGAAGAAGTGCTCAGATGCTTTCTGAGAATGCCACTGGCATGTGCTAAGCTGGCTGAGGGCATCAGACATGTGCTTTACAGATGGAATGGAGGCCGCATCAGTTAATCTGGTGGGTTTGTTAAGGGGAAATCAGTTAGGGGAACCTGGTATATGCAAGTCAACAGTGGCTGTGTTTGAGTAGTGTCGTCTTCCTTCTATTCCAATTTGTTTTAATGATGATGTATGATAACTCCACCACAGAAAAAAATCAACACTTCAAATCTTTGAAAATAGTTTTTTAGCAAATCCATTCATAGAGGACTAGAATGCAAACACAAGGAAAATGTGCAAGAATATTCGTAATCCACACACCCTTGTATGCAAACAACGGCTGGCTGGATTCTGCAGAACACTAGGCTCTGAGCATCAGCAGTCCTCCTTGTCACTTGTTGCAAAGACAATGTATATATCGAGCACTGCTGTTACAGGGTGCGATTCCCTAAATGCCACATCGGTCCAGCTTCATACTCATAAGGTTCACACACTCTAATATTCACATTCTAGTTTCATTTTGACTCTAAAGTTACACAGAAACCAAATGATCAAATCTGCATTTCCGTCTAAATCTATATGCAAATCACGAATCAGGCATTCCCCTTGTCACTGGCATTCCTTAGCAGAAAGGATTCTAGACAACCTCAGGCTCTGAAGACGTGAGCTGCCTGAACACCAATCCAGTCCAGCTGAATTAAACACATCCCGTGTTTGGCCACATTTCACAGATCTCACTCAAGTCCGCTCTGTGTCAAGTCCTCTGTGACATGCCACTGTGACTTTGCTTTCTGATCAACTATTAATTCTCACAGTCCTTCTTGAGCAGGAGAAAGGAAGTGAGAGAGGTGTGTAGCTACTGCTGTATTCATTCTCATCACTTGATAGAGGGGGAAGCCAAAGTTACAAGTCAGATCTGTTTTTATCACCCCGGGGCATTCCGCATCTCTCCTCTGACCCGGAGATTTGATCATAGGGGCACTTACTTCATGGGTATACTCGCAAGAGAAGTATTTGAACTAAGCTCACCTCATTGCAGTGACAGTTTAAAAGGACGGGTGTAAGATATTGCATATAGTTCCCTGTGCTGTACAGTAGGCCCTTGTTGTTTATCTATCTTATATATAGTAGTGTATATCTGTTAATCCCAAATTCCAAATTCTTATAATAACCTATGATGGAAAAGAATCTGAAAAAGTATACATACATATATATATATATGAATACGTATAACTGAATTACTTTGTTGTACACCTGAAACACTGTAAATCAACTATACTTCAATTTAAAAAGAAGGTACAAATACGGTAGAACTAACATTTTTTTACGAAAAGTACGAGTGCAAAGTTGTGGCTGGGAACCACCAGTTGCTGCTCCTCAGCACTTCACTACCTGCTTCTAGAAGTCTGAGTCTGGAGTTCTTTCAGATGGGTCCCACCACTTACGAATTGTGCAGACCAAACTGAACGAATCTTGTCCCTGGACTACTTAAATATAATGGTGTCACTCACAGATAGTACATTCACAATTACATTTAATCAGGGGAATGTATTTCCTCGTTATCTCAACGTTCCACATGAAAGCAAGGTCAAACAGAAAATAAAATACACAGCAGCTCCCTCTGAAGAAACATCCTCAATCTATTATTTCCCGCAGCTCACTCCACCTTATTCTATTTTTCTTCTAAGTGCCAGCAAATCACTCTTTCATAGACTGAAATCTTGCTGGCATTATTCAAAATAACTCCGAACCACAAATATTTATTGCATTCATTCATTCACTTAACAATTGTTGAAGGATCACCAATAATTTATGCAAGATGCATGAGAACCAGGCTTGGAAAAGAAAGATTACTGTGGCAGTGCCATTTCTGAAGCCAAGGAAAAATGGTATCTGATTATGCAATCAGATACTTCTGAAATTATTGTTATTCTCATAGGAGTCTATGAATATAATCATAGTGAGAGTCTGTGAGTTTCTGCAGTACAGAAATCCAACTAAAGGCAGTCTAAAGTTATAAGAGCATGGAGTATCACTATGGTTTCTTTGGAGTCCAAAGGCAAGAAAGCATCCAACAGAAACCCAAAAATGTAAGTTGCTTTAAGCCATATCTAGAAAAAGAGGTACATTTATCACAAATGTGTTCCTCAAATACTATCTAAATTAAGCCCAACTATTTGGTTTTCAATCTGTCATTTGTCTCAGTCTAAAAAATAAAAAGTAGAAGACGAGAATGAGGTCAGTGCTGCTTGTGCAAGACTGTTTTCAACAATTTCTGCAATAATTTCTCTTTGCGTGGCATCTGTGCAGGGTGACTTTGCTGCTCTTTTAATGAAGAGGTAATATATATTTTCCCCTCCTTTAATCTGGGCTGGCCTTGCAAATTGCTAGACTAATAGCATGAGAGAGAAGCGATGCTGTGTGAGTTCCAGACCAGAGCGTCACAAAGCCTTGTAGCTTTCTTAGAGCCGCCCTGAGACTGCCATGTAAGAAAACCAGTCTAGACTATGGAAATTTGAGGCCACATGCAGAAACACTGCAAGGCATGTGAGTGAGGCTGGCTGGACCTTCCAATCTGAGCCTCCAGCTGGATGCAGACACACAGGTAAGCCCAGGTGAAATCAACAGAAGAAAAGCCCAGAAGGACTCATCAATTACTGTTGTTTCAAGCCATTTAAGTTTTTGTCATTGTTCTTATATAAAATAAAAGTTACCATTCTAACCATTTTAAAGTGTGCAATTCAGTGGTATTTAGTATAATCACAATGTTGTGCAACCATCACTACTATCTAGTTGGACGATACTTTCAACACCCATAGGAAACCTTGTACCCATTAAGCCGTCACTCTCCATCATGCCTTCCCTCCAGCCCCTAAAAACAACTCATCGGTTTTTCTGTCTCTGTGGATTTTCCTATTCTAGATATTTCATATAAAGGGAATCATATGGTATATGTCTTTTTGTTCCTGATTTCTCTCCATTCAGCATGATGTTTTCAAGGTTCATCCATGTTGTAGCATATATCAGTAATTCACTACTTTTTATGGTCAAATAATATTTCATTACATGGACATTCCACATTTTGTTTATCTTTTCATCAGTTAATGGACATTCAGATTATTTCTACCTTTTGGCTCATAAACTAATGCTGCTATGAATATTTGTGTGTAAGTTTTGTTTTTGTTAGAATAACTGTTTTTCAATTGTTTTCAATTTTGGGGGGTTTATAGCTAGGACTGGAATTGCTGGATCATATGGTAACTCTATATTTAATATATTGAGGAATCACCAAACAGGTTTCCACAGAAGCAGGTTTCCATTTTGCATTTCCACTGGTAATGCATGAGGGTTCCATTTTCTCCACATCCTCTCTCCCCATTCTCAGCAAAACTCGCTATTCTCTCTCTCTCTCTCTCTCTCTCTCTTCTCTCTCCGCCATCCAAGTGGATGTGAAGTAGTGTCTTATTATGGTTTTCATTTTCATTTCCCTGATGACTAGTGATGTTGTACATCTTTTCATTTGCTTGTTGGCCATATGTATATCTTTGGAGAAATAGCTGTGTCTGCTCAAGTGCTGTGCCTGTTTTTAAAACTGAGTAGTTTTTCATTCTATTGCTGTGTTGTAAGAGTCCTTTACAAAGTCTGGATACTAGACCCTTATCAGATACATGATTTGCAAAAATTTTCTCCCATTTTGTGGGTTGTCTTTTCACTTTCTTGATAGTGTCTTTTTTTTTTTTTTTTTTTTTTTTGGCCACGCTGCACAGCCTGTGGGATCTTAGTTCCCCAACCAGGGATCGGACCCGGACCCTGGCAGTGAGAGCGCTGAGTCCTAACCACTGGACTGCCAGGGAATTCCCAATAGTGTCTTTTTTAAATTTAATTTTATTTATTTTATTTTTGGCTGCATTGGGTCTTTGTTGCTGTGTGTGGGCTTTTCTCTAGTTGTGGCCAGCGGGGGCTACTCTTCATTGCAGTGTGTGGGCTTCTCATTGCGGTGGCTTCTCTTGTTGCAGAGCACAACTCTAGGCGCATGGGCTCAGTAGTTGTGTCACATGGGCTTAGTTGCTCCACAGCATGTGGGATCTTTCCAGACCAGGGCTCAAACCCGTGTTCCCTGCATTGGCAGGCAGATTCTTAACGACTGTGCCACCAGGGAAGCCTGATAGTGTCTTTTTTGATGCACAAAAGTTCTTAACTGTGATGAAGTCCAATTTATCTGTTTTTTTTCTTGTGTTCCTTGTAATTTGGTGTTATATTGAAGAAAATGATGCCAAATCCAAGGTCATGAAGGTTTACCCCTAGGTTTTCTGCTAAGACTTACTGTTTTAGCTCTTATATTTAGTTCTTTGATCTACTTTGCATTAATTTTGTATATGGTGTGAGGTAAGGGTCCAAATTTTCTCTTCACATGTAGATTTCTAGTTGTCCTAAAACTATGTGTTGAAGACAACTTCTTTCTACATTGAATTGTTTTAAAACCCTTGTCAAAAATTAATTTACTAAATCACTAATTTTTGAGGCTTTTGTCACATAGCAATAATTAACTGATACCCTTCTTGATCTGGTGAACTTATATTCTGTGCTCATAATTATACTGTACCTCATATTTCCTTGAAATTTTACAAACAAAATATGTTAAGAATAATGGAAACTAAAATAACCTTTCCTTGACCACACACACAATCATCAGATAAGCCATGAATGGAAAGTCAGCCTGCATCACATTTAACGTTAATATTCTAGGAATGACGAGTCATGTCTTGATATCTAAATTTCCAAAAATATGGCTGAACTTATAGGCTTTGTATTAGTTGTCTATTGTTGTATACAAAATTACCTCAAAAATTAGTCACTTAAGACAATACTAAACAGTTATATCATACAGTTTCTGTGGGTACGGAATTCAAGCATAAGTCTGCTTAAATATCCCTATGTTATGCTTTCTCCCAGGTAAGTGATCCAAGAGAGCAAGGCAGAACTTGCAAAGACTTTTATAACCTGGTCACTAAAGTCATATAAAATTCTTTCAAAATATTTCTATTAGTTACACAGATCAGCCCCTGCTCATTATGGAAGGGGACTGACTACAGAAGACCACGAATTCCAGGAGAGAATCATTGAGGGTCATCTTAGAGATTGGCTACCACAGTCCATCTTCTGAATTATTTATGCCCTCTCACATGCAAAATATACTCACCCCCTTTCAAGGACCCCAAACTCTCATTTCATCATAGCATCAGCTTAAAGTCCAGACTCTCATTATCTAAATATTTATTTGTTTATTTATTTATTTGGCTGTTCCAGGTCTCAGTTGTGGCATGCGGGATCTTTTGTTGCAGCATGTGGGGTCTTTTCAGTTGTGGCCTGTGGGATCCAGTTCCCTGACCAGGGATCAAACACAGCATCCACCCCCCCACCCCCACCCCCCACACACCACCAGCCACATTGGGAGCACGGAGTCCTAGCCACTGGACCACCAGGGAAGTCCCAGACTCTCATTACCTAAATCATCTAAATCAGGTCCATGTGCAGATGAGGCTCTTCAAGTCCAGTTCCTTGAGTAGAGTTTCTCTTGATTGGAAGTCCTGTGAAGTTATCTGCACCCCCATCCCCAACAAGCCCAGTACATAATGGTAACATAGGAGTAGGAAAACCACATCAGGGGAAGGGGAGATACACTAGAGTCACTGGTCCACGGAAATTCTGAAATTCAGCAGGGCATTTGTAGGTAATTCCTTGATTGGGAGTCGAGTTTTGGTAATAATTCTCTATGGCTACAGACTTTAGCCCTTGGGCTCATGTTTTTGCCCTCTGAGGCATCCTTCCTTTCCCATAAAAGGTTTACAGCTCAATAGCTTTTTCAGACTTCTTCCTATAAAGTTTGGCGTCCAAAGTTCTCTTCATTTTGTATTATCTTTGTCTCTTTCAGTTCAGGCTGGAGATGGTTTTGCCAATACTATTTTCTTCAAACTTTGTGGATCACCTATAAATATTATTGATAGTCACTATATTAGTCAAAACTCATACCCACAAAACTCTTTGAGATAAGCTTTTCTATATTCTAAGCTTCCACTGAGACTGTCCAGGGACATCACCCTTAAGCTTATTAGGGGCCTTGTTGTTTGACTCAACAGTTATCTAAGGCACTGCCTTAGATCTTTCTAGACTTACCAAGGATTTTTCAGGCACACCTTTATATCATCTTTATATCATGCTTTCCTGAGAGGCCTTGGATTAGATCTTTGCCCAAAAGCCATTTGTAAATTCTAGTATCATTTGACATTTAGAGAGGCTAGAAATTTTCAAATCCAGAAATCCCTGGCTCTTTTTTGATTAACAATTCTCCTTTTAGCTTATTTGTCTTCTCTCTCTCACATTTTATAGCAAGGCTAAATCAGGGAGCACCTTTAATAATCTGCCTGGAAATCTCCTTAGCTAGATTCCCCAGTTCACTAGGTACATTTTCTTCTTTCCATGTTCTCAGGCAATAACACTGCTAAACTTTCTGCTACTGAAACAGGAAGGAAGGGGGCAGGGCACAACCTTTGAAAGAAAGACATAGCCCGAGGACATGATATAAACTGATTAGAGCCAAATGGGTCCAAGATGGCAGACAAGTCATGACTTCCACTAGACCTTGAGCCTCAGTATAGGCTCACTGTAACACTTCAGCAAGCTAAATGACACACCCACAGGTGCCATGACTGTTCCAAGGCCGACCATAAGGATCAAAAAAGAGGGTGGTGGCCCAGTTCCTGGAAATCCCCGCCCCTTCCCAAAATAGCTGGAATATTCCTCCTGCTCATTAGCCTATGAAATTACCCACCCCTATAAAAACTGACAACCCCATACCCTGGTGTCTTTCTCACCTTCTGAGGTGGTCCACACTCTGTCTGTGGAGTGTGTTTCCCTCTAAATAAATCCACTTCTCACCTATCACTTTGTCTCTCACTGAATTCTTTCTGTGATGAGACATCAAGAACCCGAGCTTCATTAAGTCCTGAAACCAGGTGTGTGGTCTCAGTTGGAAGACCTTGGGTTTTGGCTGGGTTCGAGTCCTGGCCACATGGGTTCAAGTCCCAGTCTGAGTTTTGGCAGGGTTTGAGTCCCAGCACGTGGGTTCAAGCCCCAATCTGAGGTGCATGGTTTCACTGCTACATAGCAAGGGCTACCTTTTCTCTAGTGTCCGTTAAAATTTTCCTCACTTTCCCTTAAGCTCTCACCAGGAGCCTCCTCAAAGACCACTTGGCTTCTGCTAACCGTCTGTTCAAAATCCTTTAGACCTTCACTTAACACTCTCCTCAAAATCCTTCTGGTTTCTGGACTTCCGTGGTGGCACAGTGGTTAAGAATCCGCCTGCCAATGCAGGGGACATGGGTTCGAGCCCTGGTCCGGGAAGATCCCACATGCCACGGAGCAACTAAGCCCATGTGCCACACTACTGAGCCTGCGCTCTAGAGCCCGCGAGCCACAACTACTGAGCCCACGTGCCACAACTACTAAAGCCTGCGCACCTAGAGCCCGTGCTACGCAACAAGAGAAGCCACCGCAATGAGAAGCACATGCACCGCAACGAAGAGTAGCCCCCTGCTCGTGGCAACTAGAGAAAGCCCGCGCACAGCAACGAAGACCTAATGCAGCAAAAAAAAAAAAAATCCATCTGGTTTCTACCCACCGTTCGAGTACAAATCTTCTCCCACATTTTAGAATTTTGTTACAGCAACATCCTACTTCCAGGTACAAAAATCTGTATTAGTTACTATTTCTGCATAACAAATTACCCTAAAATTAGTGGCTTAAAGCAACAGTAAATGTTCATTTAAAAAAAAAAATTTCACATAATCTCTGTAGGAATTCGAGAATAGTTTAGCTGAGTAGTTCTGGCTTGGGATCTCCTATGAAGCTGTGGTCAAAATATTGGCCAGGGCTGCAGCCATTTAAAGGCTTGATTGGGGCTGCAGAATCCACTTCCAAGATGACTCACTCACATAGCTGGAAAAATGGTGTTGGTTGTTGGATGGAGGTCTCAATTACTTGCCATGTGACCCTCTTCATAGGGCAGCTGAGTGTTCTCATGATATTGGCACAGGTTTACCCCAGGGTCAGTGATCCAAAACAGCAAGGTGGAAACTGTACTATTTTCTATAATTAGTCTCAGAAGTTACACACCATCACATATTCTATTGGTCCCAGAGACACACTCTGATACAGTGTGAGAGGGATACTACACAAGGGCAGGAGGTGAGAATCATTGGGGCACATCTTGGAGACTGGGTGCCACAGTATATTTAATTTGTGTGCTTATGTATTTTCATTGTGATATACCATTACTTTTTCAACAGAGTTATTGAGTATCTACCATGCACATTGTTCTTGGTACTAAAAAAATACTAATTTCGAAAGCCTACAAAAAACCCTACTCTCATGATCTTAATTCTAAATGCGGAGATACAGACAACAATCAAATAAATAAACTATGTTAGATGATGATAAGTGCTGTGAAAGGCAAAGAAGGGCAGGGGGGTTGAGATTGCAAGGGGTGGGGTGGAGGATTGCACTTTATTATTATGTTTTTAATAATTTTATTTATTTATTTATTTGGCTGCATTGTGTCTTTGTTGCTGCACCTGGGCTTTCTCTAGTTGTGGCAAGTGGGGGCTACTCTTCGTTGCGGCATGTGGGTTTCTCACTGCAATGGCTTCTCTTGTTGCAGAGAATGGACTCTAGGCGCATGGGCTTCAGTAGTTGCAGCACGTGGGCTCAGTAGTTGTGGCACTCGGGCCCTAGAGCTCACGGTCTTCTGTAGTTGCAGCGTGTGGGCTCAGTAGTTGCAGCACACGGGCTTCCATTGCAGTGGCTTCTCTTGTTGCGGAGCACAGGCTCTAGGCATGCAGGCTTCAGTAGTTGTGACACACGGGCTCAGTAGTTGTGGCTCGCAGGCTCTAGAGAGCAGGCTCAGTAGTTGTGGCACACGGGCTTAGTTGCTCTGTGGCACGTGGGATCTTCGCGGACCAGGGATCGAACCCATGTCCCCTGCATTGGCAGGCGGATTCTTAACCACTGCACCACCAGGGAAGTCAGAGGATTGCACTTTAAATAGGATGGTCAGGGAGAATTTCATTGAGAAGGTGATGTTTGAGCAAAGGTCTGAAGGCAGAGAGGAGTACTATCTGGAAGAAGATCTTTCCAGGACAAAGAGCCAGAACTTGCAAAGACACTGGGGTGGCAGCATCTTTGGGTTGTTGGAGGAATGGCAGAGGAGCCTGTGGGTCTGGAGCAGAGTGAACAAACATGAGAGTATTTGTGATGAGGTTAAAGATGGTGGGGAATTATAGGGCTTTATAGACAATTGAAGGGACCTTGGGTTTTGTGCTGAGTGATTTGGGAAATGGTTGGAGGATTTTGAGCAAAAAAGTGACATGATTAAGTATCAATATTAACAGGATCACACTGGTTGCTGTGCTGAAAAGAGACTAAGGGGGAACAAGAGTCAGGGAGTCTAGTAATTAGGTCATGACAATAATAAAGTAGATTACAGAGGCCTGGACCAGGAAGGTGATGGATATTGTGAGGTTGACCAATTATACTTTGAAGGAAGAGCCAATGGGATTTGCTGATGAATTCAAAGTGGAGTATGAAAGAAGAGCAGTTAGTAAGGAGTTTGACGTTTTGGCCTGAGCAAGGAGAATAATGGAGTTGCCATTTACTAAGATAAGAAAAGCAACAGTAGATTGAGAGGGGGGCTTGGACAAATTTAGTTTGAGATGTCTGTTAGACAACTAAGTGGAAATGTTGACTAGGCAATTGTATATATATATTTCTGGAATTTGGGGGAGCGAGTATAGCTAGAGATGAGGTCCAAAGATTAAATCCTAATCACCCTGATGCTAAGCGTCGGGAGGAAGAGGAGGAATAAGCAAAGGTGACTAACAGATGGTGCAGCCAGGTAGCTGGGGGAAAATGTGACATTCCAGAAGCAAAATGAAGGAAGGAGTCAGTTTTGTCAAATGCTCCACTGATATGTCAGGTAAGAGGAGGACTGAGAATTGATCACTCTTCTTGCTCCCTAAATTAGAGTTTAACAAACCAATTTTGTAAATGGTGTGGTGGCTTTTGCATTACCATGTGTGTAATTATTTTTATATTTAAATTCTATGTATGCTTAAAAACAAATGTACCTATGTAATATACACACACATACCCAGACATATAATTAAAGTCGTCCACTGGTATCCGTCAGGGATTGGTTCCAGGACTTTCACAGGTACCAAAATCACAGATGCTCAAATCCCTTTATAAAATGGTGTAGTATTTGCATATAACCTATTCATATCCTCCAGTACGTATATTTTAAATCATATCTAGATTACTTATAATCATATCTACATTACTTATAATTTTATCACCTAATAAAATGTAAATGCTATGTAAACAGTTGCAGGTGCATGGCAAATTCAAGTTCTGCTTTTTGGAACTTTGTGGAATTTTTTTCCAAATATTTTTGATACACAGTGGGTTGAATCTGAGGATGCAGAACCCACAGATACAGGGAGCTGACTGTATTTATAAATACTTCCTCAGCCTAGTCAGTGAACCTAAATCATACGTTTCTTATTATAAGCTAAGGTGATCTTTCTCAGCTGTAACTCCAGCCCACCCCCTCATCACTCAATCGTAAGCAAACTGTGCATTTTATAACATTCTTCGAAAGAATAAAACAATCAACTCGAGTGCCCGTTCAGGAAATGAATCAGCAGAGTACCATCTGTAGGAAACCAAGCTAAGGAAGTGGCCAAGGAAGTTAAAGGCATCCTTTGCTGGAGTATTTGGGGTCTAAATCATCGGCCTTATGCATGGTTTAGAAGACAATGCCTGTAACAGTAAGCACGACAGCATGGAGATTTTCATGCATTGAGTCCATAATGAATTAATGCCTGGAATAAATGTTATAGGACAAATAATAACCAGGCTTAGCGTGGCCCTTACTTAGAATGTGAGCCATACGACTTATATCAGGGGTCCCCAACCCCTGGGCCACGGACGGGTACTGGTCCAAGGCCTGTTAGGAACTGGGCCGCACAGCAGGAGGTGAGCGGTGGGCGAGCGAGCGAAGCTTCATTTGCCGCTCCCCATCGCTCGCATTACCGCCTGAACCATCCCCCCCCCCCAAATCTGTGGAAAAATTGTCTTCCACGAAACCAGTCCCTGGTGCCAAAAATGTTGGGGACCACTGACTTACCTGACTTCCAAAGTATGACTACTAATTCCGAGACTGAACTTTTAAAAAACACTCAGAATTGAGATAGTTGAGAGAGTTTGTCTTTCAAGAGAAAAATTATATACTGATTCCAGTAGTGCAAGTATTTATCAACTGCCATAGTAAAGTACCAACCAATCAAAAGAGAGACTCCACAATAAAAATGGCTGCCCAACCAATTAAAACAAAAAGAAGTTGTAAGCAGCCTGTGTGTCCATTCTGGGGCAGCCTGGCTGTGATAGTCACCATCAATGCAGAGAATGTTTTTGAAACTCTCCATCTGGTACCTTAGATGCATTTATAACTAAAAATGTCAGTCATCATATGTATTATAGTTAGGCATAGCTTTTGATTCTGAATAGTAATTCTCAACTTGATCGTAAACTCAGTTCACCAGAACTGGCCCCAAATGGTCTGGACTTTTTTCCAAATCCATTCAAAAGAATGTTCACAGGCAATTCAAGTGAGTCTAGAAGCGACGTTCCACCGGTGGACAGATTCTGACGGGGGTCTGCTCTTCCCCAGGTTCCCTCCATCTTCCCTGCCAGAGGCAAGGTGAGGAGAGGTGAATTCTGGGAGTCAGGTTGGGTGAGGAGGGGCATCAGTCACGATATTACATACGTGAATCACCCAGATGGAGAGATAAAGCCCATAATTCGGAGAAACAGGGACATGTATCACTCCAAGGGACCTAGTGAGAAAACGAGGGCAGATTAGAGTTTTTCAAGCGTGGTCCTAGGATGCCTGCAATAAAAATTCTTACAATGTTTCTTAAAAATGCAGATTCCTGGGACCCACCCCAGACCTAGTGAATCAGAATCTTTGGGAGCAAGGCTGGGTTCTGCATTTTACACCAGTCCTCCAGGTGATCTTTACGCAGGCTGAAGTTTGAGAACCACTGAGTCCATGCAGTAAAACTTGGAAGAGGAATAAGACAAGGAGAGAAGTACTGGCTGAGTCAGGTGAGGCTGAACCCCTGGCACCACATGATACGGTCAGTGTAGGGAACATAGGATTTCCTCAATAATAGGCTGCATCTTTCCTTTCAATTCTTACATGCTGCATAGGGCCTCCATAGAGCTTCATCATAAATTTGACATAATCCAGCAATGCTTTCCAAACAGCTTCTGAAAGCAGAAGGCAAGGATGAAAAGACAACATTTTACAGCAACTTTCCAAAGGAGAATAAAAGTGTATTTAAAAACAACCTTACTTTACTCCTACTTTGATTTTTTTTTTTTTACTTGCAGTATAAAGTTAAAAGATGATTGTGTGTGGGAATAGGCTTGAAGGCATATTACAGAGCTGCCCCAGAAGATCGCAATGGCCAATATAGAGAATGAAACCGGTCTTTCCTGAGAGTATATCAACAGTAGCATCCAGGTAGACTATACTGACCAGGAGATGGACAGCAATATTCTGAGTTCCAAATGATCACCCTACAGACGTACCACACAGAATGCCCTGTGCTATAGACTAAATGTTTGTGACCCCACCCCCACCTCAGAATTTGTATGTTAAATCCTAACACTCAATGTGATGGTATTGGGAATTGGGGCCTTCGGAAGGTGATTAGGTCATTCATTAGGAGCCCTCATGAATGGGATTAGTGCCCTTATAAAAAAGACCCCAGAGAGCTCAAGGACACAGGGAGGAGACAACTAACGATGAAACAGGAAGTGGGCCCTCACTAGACACTGAATCTGCCAGTGCCTTGTTCTTGGACTTCCCTGCCTTTAGAACTGTGAGAAATAAATGTTTGTTGTTTATAAGTTACCAGGCTATGGTATTCTGTTATAGCAGCCCAAATGGACTAAGACACCCTGCATTTAAGAAAACTACAACCTGACTCTGTGGAAACTAAAATCACGTATGAAAGTTATATTTCACAAAGAAAGCGCGTAGAGCAGTGAACAAGACCTTAAGAGGTTTTCAGAGGCCTGGGCCACCTTCCCTTTTTGGAGATTTCAGAACATTTAAAAAATAAAGAAACGATGTTGGGGGGTGGGAAAAATGTGTGAAGGGGGGGAAATGTACAAACTTCCAGTTATAAAATAAATAAGTCACGGGGCTGTACATAATGTACAGCATGGCGATTATAGTTAATAATACTGTATGGCATATTTGAAAGTGGCTAAGAGCATAGATCCTAAAAGTTCTTATCACAAGAAAAAAAAATTTTTGTAACTATGTATGTGATGGATGTTAACTAAACTTATTGTGGTGATCATTTTACAATATATACAAATATTGAATCATTATGTTGTACACCTGAAACTAATACAGTATTATGTGTCAATTACACCTCAATAAAAATAAATTATATTTACAATAAAAAATTTTTTTAGCTTAAATGCCAAAACAAGGTTACAAAAACTATGATATATTTTAAATACATGCATCTAACAAATTAACTTTTAACAGCAGCAAAAAATAATACTAATAAGTAAATGACAAAATATAATTTTCACACAGAATTTATTTTTAAAGTGGTAATTTATAATGCATCAAAAGTAGCACGGTCTGGTTATATAGTAACGGAACAGGTTTAAAGTGATATGAAGGACAATTCTAAACCTTTCAGTGTGTTGCTTTGACTATATCTGTTATAACCTCTTTTGAGGGTAAAGAAAGAACACTAAGATAGAAGCATATTGTGAATGGGAGGTCCAGACCAAGAGCACCAACACTTACCTTTCCACAGGGTCTGGTAGTGATGAGTTCTCTGGGCTGAACTGATTCTTGGGACACCAACTAGAAGTGTGACCTTGGGCAGGTCATTTATGTCCTATTACATGTGTTTTCCAAACTGTAAAATGAAGGAAGATGATTGCTGAAGTTCCTTCCAGCTCTATGCATCTATTATGTTTTCATCTATCATGGTCTATTTACTATGCATTTCTACAATACCTCTCATCTCTTACCAGAGGGGTACATTTCTAGAATTTCCTTGGTGCCAGCCAACTGTGTAAAAGCTTACTCGTTCCTTTTATTATGCTTCAATTCAGTCTCTTGCTCTGAGTTCTTTTCTTTGTCGGTGGTACAGCTCTTTGATAAACATTTCACGTGCTGTCTCAATAATTAACAACTAATTAACAAGAAGGCTTTGCTGCTAGGGGTTGGTGCTTTCAAAAAGAAGTGAGCAGGAAGGTTGCTTTGCTTTCTGTCTTCACAAGGTCCTGCCATTGTCATTGTAATATGCTGGAGGTGGTGGTTCCTTAATAATGTGAACAATTTCATTAAAGATCTCTGCTGGAACAATCCATTTGCTGTCAGAGGACCACATCGATCCTGAAGATCTGTCACTGAGTTCCAGGGTGCCTGTAAAAAATTGACCACCGGAAGTATGCTTCAGTTTGGGCTATTTATTTCTCTGAGAAACACATTATAATCAGATGGAATCTAAGTGGCTTCCTCCATTGCTCCTGCAGGCTAAAAACACTGACAAGGAATTTCTGGACAAAAGTTTTAGGAAGATGCCTATTCCAGATACAGCAGTTACTCTGTCCCCTTCTGTTGTCCCCTTCTGTTCTGTTGTCCCCTTCTCTTGTTGAGATGGCCCTTCTGGGATGGCCCTCTCTTTGAAATTCCTCAATTTGCAAACTTGATATAATGTGGCCATGTTTCCCTGGCCGCAGCTGATAGGACCCAAAGGGGCTCATCTCTCCATTGACCAATAAGACAGCCAGGCACAGGAGCTTTGCCCCGTGGAAGTACCGAATACTCGCTCTGTTGGAGAGTGGTTTGGATGAGTGGGAGAGACTATGACAGAGCTGCCAGTGACAGAAGCAGTGGAAGCAGAGAGGGGAGAATGGGGTCGCCCCAGTGGTGAACCGCTAGACTGTGCAGCAACAGACATGTTATAAGAGAACTGGTCACCGTGCTCTGAACGACAGCCAGTGGTCCATCAAGACCACTGCACAGTGAAGGGGAGGGAGCAGGTCAAGTCTTCATCACCATGCCGGTAACCTGAGTGTGCAGCTGGAGTTACCACCGCCACTGAGAGAGCCCAGTGCCAGGACTCTGCCAGGTCAAACCCCACCCTCCTGCAGCCATTAGGGAGAAGCACGGTGAGTCTCAACTTTATCCTCTGAAATAATAACACGAAAAATACGTCCACATGTTGATGCCTACACATGTTGATCAATACATTGGATTTGACTTATTCAACTGATAATGTAGTACTTTTTTGATAAGGTGAAAAAACAAGTAGAAGACTGTGCCGTTTCAGTGGAACTGGTTGAGTGGTAAAAATGAAGACTAATGACCCAAATTAAAGCAGAGGTTTAGCACCTGGAAATGCAGATGCCCATCAGTGGTGTTTTTCATGTTTATAGGTAGTCAAAGGGCAGGCACAGAATGTTATCACTTTCTGTATTAACTTCCTGTAAGGCATACATGGTTGCAGTGCTGTGCAGGAGATGCAAAGGAGGATGTTGTCTGCGGAACAAAGAGTTCTAAAATAACCTAAATGTACACCATGAAAATGGTGGAATAAATAGTGATTCATCCATACTGTGGATTTCCACCCATCAATTTTAAAAATGAGGTTGACCTATAGGTATGGATACGGAATGATTTACAAACTATATTGTTAAATAAAAGAATACTATACCACAATTTCACTTTGTTTTTTTTTTAATTTTTTTTTAAAGATTTAATTTTATTTATTATTTTTGGTGGCGTTGGGTCTTCGTTGCTGCACGCAGGCTTTCTCTCATTGCGGCGAGCAGGGGCTACTCTTCCTTGCGGTGTGTGGGTTTCTCCTTGTGGTGGCTTCTCTTGTTGCGGAGTACGGGCCCTAGGCATGCAGGCTTCAGTAGTTGTGGCTCGCGGGCTCTAGAGCACAGGCTAAGTAGTTGTGGTGCACGGGCTTTGTTGCTCCATGGCATGTGGGATCATCCCGGACCAGGGATCAAACCCGTGTCCCCTGCATTGGCAGGCGGATTCTTACCCACTGCACCACCAAGGAAGTCACAATGTCACTTTCAATAAAAGTAAAAGCAAAACTTATACATTGTACCTTCACATATGTATGTATATAAATATATAGAAAATGGTTTGGAAGGGTGTACCCCAAACTGTTAATGATGGGTGTATCTGGAAAGGAAAGTGAGATGGTAGTATGGAGTTTTTCTTTTACTATATATTATGTATGGTTTATGTGTGGTTATTTGTTTATGTATATTTATAACAATAATGTATTCTTATATTTCTTATTTAATGTAACAGTTTTTTATAATAGTTTTTATCGAAACTTCATTAATGTACCAAGCTCTCTCCCAGTTCTGCCACAGGCATCTATTTTTCTCAAGAAGGTTTAGGATTATTGTAGCATGAATTCAAGAAAGAACATTCAGCTTTTGACATTTAAAAGAAATGTAATGGCCCAAGCAATGATCTTTAAAGCCAGTCTGAATTCCTTTAAAACTCCCAATACATATCAGGGTCAAGCTTAGAAGACTCTTACCTACAGTTTCTTCCCCAGTGCAAAGAAAATACTCCTTCCATTTATGAACCAAGATGGGGAGAAAAAAGGGGAGATGGTGGAAGAAAAATTAGGTCAGAGGCAAAAGCTTAGGAAAGAAAACTCAAGACCATCTTGGGGATATTGCAGGAGAAGGTGGATGACAACTTCTCCAGGCCTAATGAAAGGAGGTAGTAGGCTTTTAGGCTGGGGACATGTTTAACATGATCCAGAGATAATGATGGGGAGGTGACGGAAGACAGTTCATCACCATGAGTCCAAGATCATTTATCTGGCTCCTCACAACCAGAAGAGCCCTTGTACCCCTGAGAGAGGACACAGTTTCTGAGTAGATGAGGGGCCCGGCAAAGACCTGGGGTTGGCCAGAGAGGCCACAGAATGCAGGGACTAATGATCAGACTACGGGCAGGATGAGAACCCAGACAGACTCCACTCAGCAGTCCCCAGTCAGGGAGCTGGTCTGTCCAGATGTACCATGAGGACAGAGAGAGTCCCCCAGTGTCCCCCACAGCATATAGACACCATCATGGGGAAAAGAAAGGAAAGGACACACTCTAAAAGGTTATTTATCCCAAAGGACAGGTTTATCCTGAGGAGACTTTTTAGACCACACTAGGTGATAACCAACTGAACTTGGAATAGACTGTTTAAATAGAGAGGAGACTGGAATATTGCTTATTGTCAAGTCTGAACTTTCCTGGATACCCTGAGGGCTGAGACTTATAAGGAGCTAGGAGCAGTTTTGAAGAAAAAAGAAGTTACAGTTTCTTTGCAAATCTCAGTTGTGGTGAGAGAATTTTGTGACTCACCATATTTATATATATTCTTTGTCCTGGAGTTAGAACCAGTCTTTGAAGGCCATTCTAATAGGTAGCCTTTTATTTATTTATTATTTAAATTTTTTATTTATTATTTTATGAATCTCTATCCCAACATTTTAAAATGAGCCTGCCTGCTTATAACTCTTCTCTTCTTAATTGTTCCCTCTTCCATTTCTATCGTTCTGGAAGAGGTCATTTATGTCTACTGGAAAACCGTTTCTCATCCAAGAAGTGGTATGAGTCCCAAATAGCATAGAAATTAAATTCCATCACAACAAACTCAAAAAAATTGTCCAAGTTTATTTGTGATTTTAAATTGAATATAATTTTTTTCTTTTCAACTGGGCTATTGCTTAGCTTCTGAAGAAAAAAAAATACATACATAGACTTAAACACACACACACAGATTTCTGGTAACCTTGTTACCACGGAATTTGATCTGTAATAAAATCAATGACTATGACAGTGTTGAGGTTTAAAATATTTCTTTGAGGGAAGTAAATCTTCTTTAAGGAAGTGAAAAGGTAAGAGCAGAATTAAATATGTCAAATATTTAGAAATATACCAGACAACAATTATTTTATGCCCAGCAACATGAAGTGATAAAAAGACTCTCTGGATCTAGAGTGATGAGATGTATTCAAATCTTTTTCCATCCGCCAATAAGAAGTATGCATTTGGACAAGTCATTTGACCTCCCTCAGTTTCAATTTCCTCACCAGAAAATGGAGATAACAACATGTAATCCACCATCCCACAGAGTCACTATGACAGAATGAAGTGAGACAGTGCATATGTAGGAACATTGTAAGATGATGATGTGATGATGGTGATGACCATCGTCAGCATCTGAGACGTTGACTTACGTGCAAGGATGGTCTCGGGGGCAGAGGGGTGGAGCCAGCTCTTGCTGCCTTTGTAGCAGTTTCCCCACCTTTTTGCCTTCAGAATTCTGTGACTACTCTGTAACACTCAAGCTGTTTCTAAACAATTTCAGAACACTGGTAAAATGGTGACAATATAGTCAGTGAATAAATTACTTGGCGAAGTCAAGCCAGGTCACCAAATTCTACTCTTATTTTTCACCAAATGGACTCATCACCTAGTTTTCACAGATCGACTAGGAAGAGTTAGGAGAAAGGAGCTAACTTTTGAGTGCTTGCGGGTGCCAGGCATATCACATACATCATTTCATTTAATATTCACAGTGAGAGGGGCATTAGTTCCATTCTACAGATGAGAAAACCAAGGCTTAGAGAGGCTTGGTCAAGATCACAGAGGTAGTGCGTAGAGGCGCCAGCATTCAAACCTAGAGCTGACTGTAACACCTGTGGTTTTCTCCTACTAGAGCATCGTCTGCCCAAAAGCCTAGGAGCTGACATGCAGGCAAATCTTAATTTTCCACAGCAACAGAAGACTGGGACACCAGTCTGGATGATTAAAATCTCAAATGCATATTTGCCAGTAGTTCCACCCTCTTCTTTCAACCTTAATTAATAACAAGGAATAAATTTGGCTGATTGATTTTCTTTTTCTATCCTCTGCTGTTCAAAATCCCTCTTGAATTTTGGTGAAAGGAGCCAACAAGACATGAGTGGACTGATAAACAAAGCAGGAGGGCCACAGACTTTCCTCCAATTGCACTGCAGTCCCCAAGTAATCAAGGGTTCATTATGTAATTGGGATAAAAAGCCAAATAGGGCAGAATTTGTAAATGCCCAAAACCCTCCATGGCTAAAACTTAGGCTGTTTCCTACCTGGGATCCCAAGATACCTGGATTTTCACAAAGGAATAAGGCAAGGGACAGTTAGAAATTATTTTCAATATTTTAACAAGTCTAGCATCACTCACATATCTTAAGGTAAACAGGCCAAAATAAATGTCTAAGGATCTTGGCTTCAGGCTGGAGTTCAAAACACACTCCTATGAAATATAACTACATTACCTTCAACTTCATACTAAGAACAGCAAAATCAACAACAAATATTAATTGAGCACTTTCTCTGTGCTAGGCACTTTATACTCATTTCATCTGATGCTCAAAACAACCCGATAAGGTAGATAACGTTATTCCTCTTCTCGTAGATGAAGAACTGAGGCACAGAGAGGTTAAGTTCCTTGGCTAGGTTTGTTACTGAGTCCAAGCTCATACTACTCACCACACGACAGGCCAATAAGTTGAGGGACAGATTGTTGGGACAAGGAATAGCGACTTTATTTGGAAAGCCAGCAGACTGAGAAGATGGTGGACTAATGTCCCAAATACCCATCTTACCCAAGTTAGAATTCAGGCGTCTTTTATACCAAAAGGGGAGGGGTGTGGTTGGTTGTTGCATACTTCTTGGTGTCAGAATCCTTTGTTCTTACAGTGATCCATGTGCAGCAGTCAGGATGTTCCTGTAAACCTCCAGCAAGACAAATGTTATTCTCTGTTCTACAACTTTTTATCTCTATATGAATGGAAAAGTGTTACACCTTTAAAGGTCAGAGCCTTGAGAATGGGCTCTCCTGTATATTTCAAGCCATAGGCAACATCCTTAACGTGTAGCAAAAGCCATAGCATACGAAGGTTAAAGTAAAAGAAACAGATCCAATATGGAGTTAGATTTGTTCTTCCCTATTATAGGTTGGTACAGCTAATAAGTATAAAAACTGAGCTTCACTGGTTATTAGTTATCTCCTGGTGATCAGATGCCATGTTTGGCAGATATATATGTCTTTGAATAATACAATATGGGAGGAAAGGGGGACATTTATTTTTACTTAGTCAAGACAGAGGAATAAGGAAAAGCAGTCCTTCATGGTAAAAAGTTTAGGAAGAGCTGAGTTATGCCATTCTGGTAATGAGAGTCATACTCTGGGAACAGTAGAACCCGAAGTGGCTAGGATGCTGGGAAATTTGGTCCCATCTGTATTGGAAGAGACCACTAAAGGTGATGCTAGTCAACTGATCCTTGAGATGAGTATGATGTCCAGCACGGAAACACACACACACACACACAGAGCTAAATTAATTCACTGCAAAGATGGAAGCAGGGTTGGGCTGCCTCAGTCTGAGGCTATAATAATGCTACTATAATATTCAAATTTATTATACATCTGTGAGAGGGACTTTACAGGTATCAGAACTTTTCAGCACAGCTTCCAAATCCCATTACAGGTATCAGAACATTTCAGTGCAGCTTCCAGATCCCATTTAATGAGAAACAGTACAGTTGATAGGAGTGCAGTCTTGGGCACCAGACTATCTGGGTTCAGTTCCAGGCTCCTTACTAGCTGTGTGACCCTGGACAAGTTACTTAACCATCTGTGCCTCAGTTTCCTCATCTGTAAACCAGGGTGACAACCAAATAACCTATCTGATAAGGTTGTTGTAGGGGTGAAAAGAGTTGGTATTTTGTCAAGCACTCTAAATATCGCCTGGCACACAGGAATCACTGCATAGGTGCTAGCTATTATTATTGTTGAATGAAGAAGTCTATGGAATCAGTAAAGAAATCTGTGTCTGGCCTTTGAACAAAGTGAAATGATAAAATTCAGGGTCGTGTTTCCAGCAAGGGGGATGGAAGAGCTTACTGTTGGAAAGGGCACTTGGGAAGTTTCTGGAGCTGACACTATTTTGTTTCTCGACCTGGGTGGTAATTACACAGGTATTCATTTTACAAAAATTGATCGAGCACTTCTCTGCATGTGTGTGTTTTTTTCCAACATCCCATTAGAAAAATATAAAGTAGAGGAAGGAAAAGGAAGGAAGAGGAGGGAGAGTGGAGAAAGGGGAGGAGGAGGAAGAAGAAGGAGAAACGGAAGCTCTGTCCAGTGTGACTCCCCGTGACCAAGCACTTTTGTAGCAAATGCCATTTTACAGAAAATCTAAGCCAAGGATTTTTTTTAACTCCTGTTTTTCAGGTGAGAAAACTCTGGCATGGAGAGTGGTTATGTAGCATCTTGTTCAAAGTAAATGAATACCTAAGTTGAAATGCAATTCCTGAGGAATGAAATCTTAACCATCAATGTGCTGACAGGTCCACAGGGAGCTGGTGAGGCCCAGGGCGGGGACTAGGAGGGGCATGTCATGAGCCCAGCTCTAAAACTAGACGGCAAGTGTGCATGGTCCATGAATCACTGCACCTCCTCCAGAAGAGGTCCAGAAGAGTCAAGGTCTAGAAGAGATCTAGACACACAGCACCTGAGAGGAGGGTCTAGGGAGTCTGTAGAGCATCAAAGAGGGGTCATGAGTCTGAGGATATCTGAGCAGCCAACTTGTAGGTGAGGAAGACTAACATCTCAGCAGGCCTGATAAATTATCTTGACAACCTGCCTACCATCAGAATCGGCAAACATAAGGCTACTGCGGTTGGTGGCACTCCCCCTGGCATCATTGTGGAGGGCAGGGTGGGCAATTCAGGTAGGTAGTGGCGACACTTTATGGCTACTTATCATCCCCAGCTCCAGAAGAGAAACTCCTGGAAAATTCCCACTGCCCATAACATCTCGTGCAGAGACCCTGCAGAAGTGATAGGCCTAAGTGAATAAGGTTGGCATTTTAGAGCTGGAGGAATCATACAGACCAATCAACTGCTTCTTCAAGGAGGATGGTCAGAGACTAGTGAGGCAAGGGTACTCACTCAAGATTACTTAGTTAATTAGAGGCAGAGCCAGGGGCAGAATGCAAATGTCCTGCTCTGGGGGAAACTCCTGAAAAAGGCAGCCATTCCTTGTAATGAAACAGACTTCCTCCAAAACTAGAAAGAAGAGTGTGAAGAATATTGGTAAGTGTTACGTTAGGCCATAAATCTCAAAAATAAAGCTCATCTGCCTGAAAATAAAAACATCAAATGCACAAGCATTGCAGGTCTAAGAAAGATCTGAGGATTTATTCCCCCACCTCACCCCTGACCCCAGTTTTCAGAGTGCCACCCTGTAACAGGCACAATATGAACTTCTAGAGATAAGCAGTGAGCAAGACAGAGGAAGCCCTGCCTTGATGAGCTCACAGATCAGGGAGAGAGAGAAAAAGGAAGAGGAAGAAGGAGAGAGGTTAAACTAATAATCCTGTATAAATGAAGTGATTTGAAGAGAAAGCACAGGCTTCTAGGAGAGCAAGTAGCAGGTGGATTATGCTAGAGGATGAGGAGGTTGGCTCTTGGTTTCATTTCTCACCCCTAGATGAACCTCTCAAGCGTAGAACATTTTTTACAACCAAGTTTAACCCAACAGAGAATACCACCCTGGATGCTAGAGACCCACTGAATCCTAGGGGTGAGTATTATAGCCCCTAGGAGCCTAGGATGGACTCCTCCAGCCCTTAGGGAAAATTTAGACAGTCTTTGAGAAACACAGGCCACACCTCCCAATCAACCCTAAACCCATAGCTCACCTTTGTAGAAAACATGTTTTCTCATATCTGGCAAAATGTTGCTCACCAGGAACAGGTCACTCTGCTCTGTTAACACAAATCAAAGACATTCATTGGAATGTGGCCTCCATGAGGCTAAGATTTTCTCTGTCTAGCTCCCCACTCTGTCCTCAACATCTGGGAGACATCTGGCCCGTAGAAGGTGCTATCAGGCACTGCTTTGCAGAGTGAATCAGCGCGCTCTCATGAAGAATTTCCCTGTTCTGATCTCATAATGTCAGAAAATGTGAAGTCAGGAACAAAAGCACCGGCTCTGTGCCAGGGAACAACAAAAAAATAAAAAAGCAGGGGTAGTCCAATGTAAATCGGGCAGTGGAGACGAATTTATCAAAGAGCCACTTGGAAACTCCCCCAGCTCTTTCCTTATTTGGCAAGCAGGCTAGTGGCAAGCAAGCTCTGACAAGTCAAGGCACCCTGCTTGGGGCCCCCCGCGCCGCCCGGGGAAAGGAACTGTGAGTAGGATCTGAAGTGTGCCAGCTCCGGGGTACAGACACCTGAGCACAAAGTGATGGGCTCAGGGGAAGTGCCCTCCAGTGCTGCAGGCACTGGTGACACCAGAACGGTGCGGAAATGCACACGTGATCCCAACCCCTGTGGAACTCACAGTCTGTGGGTGAGACAGGTAAGATACAAAGAATCAGTTAGTGACAACTGCGACCAGTACCACAGGGGGAAAGCACAGGATGTTACAGGGGTGGGTGTCTCACTGGGGTCCTGACCGTGGGTGTTTGGAGGGGGGAAGATTTGGGGAGGCTTAAATGTGGAACTGATAGTTAAGCTGAGAACTGAAGGTTAGTAGAAATTAGCAGGTTAGCGAGCAGGCAAAGTGGTGAGGGCAGTGTGGCTTTGGCCCCAAACCAGAGAGGCATTGGGCATGTTTGAGGGACTGAGAAAAGAGGGGTTGCCCAGAGCATAGTGAGACGGGGAGAAAGGGGGTCAGAAGCCCGACGCACAGGGACATTCGGGTCATGGTAAGGAGCAACGTGAAGCCACTGAAGGGTCAAGGAAAGAGCTCACCTATCAGATTGGTCCTTTAAAACGGTCATCCTGTCTGTGCCTCATCTGGGACTAAGGATTAAAGAAGCAAAGATGAATATGAGACCACATCGGCCCTCAGTAGCTCACTGGTGACCGTGGAATACAGATGAAAACGCTCAGAATATTACATCGTGCGTGAACGAATCCAATCTCTCTCAGACTTCAGCGTGCATCAGAATCCCCCGGAGTGCTTTTTAAAACTTGGATCACTGGGCGCCACCCTCAGAGTCCTGATCTCATAGCTCTGGGAGTGAGGTCTGAGAATTTGCATTTATAACAAGTTTCCAGGTGACGCCAATGCTAGAACTAGAAGCCTGAGGACCACACTTTGAGAGCCCTGGAATGAATCATATGCGTGGAATTAATTCTGACTGGTGGGGAGGAAGGAGTTTGGGAAGAATCAAAGTCTGAGTGGAGTTTTGAGGGATGAATAGGAGTTCATTAAACAGACAAGGCAAATGAAAGGCTGCTCTAGGTTTGGGAAAATCATGAACAAAGAGGCCGGAGGAGCTTGGTTGGGTGTGAGAAACCACAGGTGAGAAAGATGAAGCTGGCAAATTCCTAAGTGCAGCAAAGGGGGTGACAGGGGAGGAGGCCGCTGCCGTCCCCAAGGGACAGATCGCTGGCTCTTACCCGCCCTGCTTAAGCGGCATCCATCCGTGGGGAGGGCAGGGCGCTTCCAGAGCCCCAGTCCCAAGCAGAGAGAGAGGCTGGCTGTGGGCGGGGCTGGGTCTCTCCTGCTCCATCTCTTTGGAACTCTGAGAAGAATCACCCGGGGCTAACTCAGCTGCGTGCCATTTTTTTCCTTCTCAGAACAGGTCACAGGTCTTTTTTTCTCAGGTGGCTTAGCTGAGGCCCACAGGGTCAAGACCGGGGCTCTTGACTCTGCCAGTCGGGGAGAAATTAGGTCAAGTTAATCACCACTGATGTCCAAAAAGCCGCTTTCTTAATGGGAGCCCTGATGGAGGGTGGGGAGGGGAAGAGGCTGAGGTCACCGTGGAGGAGAATTCCACAGGCTGCTAAGAAGCGCGGGAGAAAGGTGGGTCCCTGGGCACGGTGCCCGCCCAAGGCCTTTGAAGTTTCACTTGCTGTGGTTTACGCCCGCCTGCTCTGAGTGAACCGCACCCGCGGGCCGCTGCTGCCCTTTGCCCTCCCTGGCAAGTGGCGGTGGAATTCACACTAATGGTATCTGTCAGGAGGTAAGTGCACGGGGACCAGAGGGCGAGAAGGAGATGGAGTCGGCCTGTCCCTGACCTTGTAGCGGGTGCTGTGCAGCCCTCTGCTAAGCTCCTCAGGGCCCTCTGCTATCTTTGCATATGTCCCACCGCCCCTAAGCCACCCTCTCAGAGCAGTTTGGGCAGGTCTTTGGAGCACCTGAGGTCTTAAGGATGAGGAAAGCATTTGATGTTTCCAACCATGGCACTGAGTCCGTGCAAAATCAGAATTGAGGTGGAGGTGATTTGTTGAGGAGTTGTTTGCTTTTGCGGTTTCAAGCAATCTTTTCCAAACACCTGCGCCCGGACCAGCTGCCTCAGATTTGAGGCGCCTGATAAACATACAGATTCCTGGCTCCGAAGGCCTGAGGTGGAGTCCACCCTTTGTTGAAAGGCACCCAAGTGAGCCTGGTGACCCACCAGATTTTGAAAGCCTTTGCCTGGAGGACTAAATGCAGAAGAGACCTTGAATGAGGTGGTGGGCTCTGAGGAGTGGGTGTCCACAGCTTGCAGCTCAAGTGTCCCTGCCAACCAATAGCATCACCTGGTGGGAGCTCGTTAGAAATGCAGAATACCAGGGCTTCTGAAGCAGAATCTGTATCTCAATAAGCTTCCCAAGTGATGTATGTGTACATCACCACTTGAGAAGCGCTGGTCTGTACTCTACATCGTTCAAACAGCCTCTACCTTCTATTGGCTTACCTGCTGGAGAAGTCCAAGTTGGCCTCAATGGTGGTGGGTCTTTGAACTAGCTTCTGATTCAGCAGCTTAGAGGCCTGGCTGCTGGGAGCAAGGCTGCTCTGGGTATCAGCTTTTGCAGCTTGAAGTTAGCTATTTGCATAGATCAAAACATAGTAACCAATCTCCGGAAGAGGATTTTTCTAGCAGGGATCCTGACTCCCGGCAGTGCTTTAGTCACTTTGAACAAGTGTGTATGTTTCAAAAGGGGGGAAATTTCTGAAACAGGAAACATCATAGGATGAAGTGTGCTATGGTGCAGGATTCTCAAACTATTATGTGCCCGTGAGTTAAGTGCAGATTCTGCTTCAGTGGGTCTAGGATGGAGATTTAGACGGCACTCCTCTAAAAAGTTCCAGGCAATGCTGCTGCTATGGTCCACATACCACACTTTGAATAGTAAGGCTCTAGTTGGCTTGGAGACACAGACCTGGGTTTAAATTCTCAGTTAGCTATGGGATCATGGGGTTGCTTAACTTCTCTGACCTTAAGTTTCCTCTCATCAAGAGAGATGCAATACAGATCTAGTAGGATTATTAGGGAGAGCATTGTTTCAGTCTCCTGTTGCTGCTGTTACAAATTATCACAAACACAGTGGTCTAAAACAACACATATTTTTTACCTTACGGTTATGGAGGTCAAAAGTCCAGAACGGGTCTCACTGGGATCAAAATCAAAGCTCAGCAGGACTGTGTTCCTTCTGAAGCCTGTAGGGGAGAATTTGTCTCCTTGCCTTTTTCAACTCCTATGGGCCATCTGCATTCCTTGGCTTGTGACCCCTTCCTCCATTTTCAAAGCCAGTACTTAAGGTTGAGGTATCTCCTTCACTGCCTCTGTTTCTGTTGTCGCATCTCCTACCCTGACCCTCCTGCCTCTCTCTTATAAGGACCCTTGTGATGACATTGAGCCCACTTTGACAATCCAAGATAATCTCCCTATCTCAAGATCCTTAACTTAATCACATCTGCAAATTCCTTTTCACCACATAAGGTAACATAGTCACAGTTTCCAGGGATTAGGACATGGACATCTTTGGGGGGCATTATTCTGCCTACCACAATTGTATAAAACAGTTTACGTGGAGGCCATCAGCCATGTGCCTGGCACGTTAAGTACTTAGTAAGTGTCAACCTGCCTGCTTTCTTGCTTGGCCCAGGGCAGAGATTCTAGAACTTTGGTACTATCACAATCCCTCTCTACTACTGTAGCAGAGTTTCTGATTCAGTTGGTCTGGGGTGGGGCCTATGAGTCTGCATTTCAAACAAGTTACCAGGTAATAGTGATGCTGCTGTTTCCAGGATAATAGTTTGTGAACTACTGGTGTAATGGGAAGGCCAAAATCAGGCTAACCAGGTTTCAAACCCACTCTACCAGGGGCTTCCCTGGTGGTGCAGTGGTTAAGAATCTGCCTGCCAATGCAGGGACACAGGTTCGAGCCCTGGTCCAGGAAGATCCCACATGCTGCGGAGCAAATAAGCCCGTGCGCCACAACTACTGAAGTCCGCGAGCCACAACTACTGAAGCCTGTGCGCCTAGAACCCGTGCTCCGCAACAAGAGAAGCCCTCGCACCGCAATGAAGAGTAGCCCCTGCTCGCCGCAACTAGAGAAAGCCCGCGCACAGCAACGAAGACCCAACGCAGCCAAAAAATAAATTAATAAAAAAAAAAAAACCCCACTCTACCATTTGAGATATTATGTAAGCAAATGGGACTCAGTTTTCTCATTTGCAAAGGATTCTTGTAAGGTTTAAATGATTCAGAGTTCACCATGGTGGTTTGTATGAAGATGTTTAATAAATTATTGAGCTATATATTATAGATTTTTTCTGTTCATTGCAGTTAATAGACTTTCCTGTTGTGGTGCAGCATAGGCCTGCAGTGGACAGAGAGAGCCCCTGTTATAAGTTGAATTGTACCCCCCCCCCCAAATTCATATGTTGAAGTCCTAACTCCTAGTACCTCAGAATGTAACTTTCTTTGGAAATAGTGTCATTACATAAATCATTAAAGTGAGATCATTAGGGTGGGCCCTAATCTAATATAATTATGTCCATATGAAAAAGGTAAATTTAGACACAGGGTACAGAGAAATGATGATGCAAAGATACAGGGAGAACAGCATCTACAAGCCACGAAAACTACCAGAAGCTTGGAGAAGGCCTGGAGCAGATCCTTTAGCGCCTTTACAGGGAACGTGGCCCTGCCAACACCCTGATTTTGGGCCTCTAGCCTCCAGGACTAGAATTTGCTATTTGACAATACATTCATTATTTAAGCCACTCAGGTTGTATTATTTTGTCGCAGAAGCCCTAGGAGATTGATAAAACCCCGTCAAACTAATTGCTTTGTTTCTTCATTACTTACTGGAATACCCTAGAGGATTGACCCCTAGGAGGGTGGACAGCAGAGAGGAGCTCTCCTGTGAAATCTGAGAAGGCCCAGAGCCCACTATGAGAGCAAGGCTTCCTCCCCATCTTTCTGAGGCTGCTGTGGGCATTCTGGTGCCCTTGCTGTGCTGCTGCTGCCTGAAGGGCTACGGGCCCGGTCCTGGGTACCATCAGCTCTGAGGCTAGGCCCTCCCCTACACTCAAGGTGCACGCTGGCTCAAGGGAGCCCAACTCAGAAAGACGAGGGTGTCCCACAGAGCTAGGCGGTGGGGAATGGGGTTGTGTGTCTGGAAGGATGTGTCTAACCCAGCAGCTGGCAACTGTGAAGAATCAGATAGTAAATATTTCAGGCTTTGCCAGCCATACGGTCTCTGTCACAACCACTCAACTCTGCTGTTTTCGAACAAAAGTAGCCATAGATAATACATAAAAGAGTGAGTGTGTCTGTGTTCCAATAAAACTTTACTTACAAAAATAGGCAGCAATACCATAGGCAGGATCCATGGAAGAGATAGTTGATAAGTTGGATTTCATTAAATCAAAAACCTCTGCTCTGTGAAAGACAATATCAAGAGAATGAACAGGCCACAGACTGGGAGAAAGTATTTGCAAAAGACACATCTGATAAAGGACTATTACCCCAAATACACAAAGAACTCTTAAAACAATAAGAAAACAACCTGATTTTAAAATGGGCAAAAGACCTAAATGGACACCACACCAAAGAAGATATGCAGATGGCAAGTAAGCATATGAAAAGATAATCCACATCATATGGTATTAGGGAATTGCAAATTGAAATAATGAGATACCACTATACACCTATTAGAGTGGCCAAAATCCAAAACACTGACAAAAACAAATGCTGGCAAGGACATAGAGAAACAAGAACTCTCATTTATTGCTGGTGAATACAAAATAATACAGCCAGTTTGGAAGATGGTTTGGTGGTTTTCTTACAACATTAAACATATTCTTACCATACAATCCCGCTATCATACCCTTTGGTATTTACCGAAATGAATTGAAAACTTACAGAGACACAAAAACCTCCATGCAAATGTTTATAGCAACTTTATTCACAATTGACAAAGCTTGGAAGCAACCATGATGTCCTTCAGTAGGTGAATGGATAAACTGTGATATATCCAGACAGTGGAATATTATTCACTACTAAAAAGAAATGAGCTCTTGGCCGAGAAAAGGCATGAAGGAAACTTAAATGTATATTACTGAGTGCAAAAATTCAATCTGAAAAAAGCTACATTCTGTATGATTCCAACTATATGACATTCTGGAAAAAGCTAAGCTATGGAGACAGCAAAAAGATTAGTGGTTGCCAAGGGGTGAAGGGGGGAAGGAAAGATGAATAAGCAGAGCTCAGAGGACTTTTAGGGCAGTGAAACTATTCCGTATGATACTACAATGGTGGATACTGTCATTATACATTTGTCAAAAGCCATAGAATGAACACCACCAAGAGTGAACCCTAATGTGAACTATGAACTTTGGGTGTTAATTATGTGTCGATATAGGTTCATTGGTTTAGAATCAACCACTCTGGTTCAGAATGTAGGTAGTGGGGGAAGCTACATGTGTGAGGACAGGGATATATAGGATATCTCTGTACCTTCTGCACAATTTTGCTGTGAACCTAAAACTACTATAAAAATAAAGCTTATTAATTAAAAAACAAAACAAAACAAAACCAGGCAACAGGCTGGATTTGGCCTGGAGGCCATAATTTGCCAACCCTTGCCCCATTGTTGGGGCCTGCATTTTTGCTTTCAAACTTTATTTGGCATTCTGTGTAGCCACCATACACCCCATGCAAACGGCTATCAATGTTGGGTCAAACTTAATTCCAGAAGAAACGCATTACCAGACAGTGACCAGACACAGGGATGTTGTATGGAATCCAGCAGCTTTTTCTACCTATAAGCAGGAATTCCTCATCTTAAGGGTAAATGATAGAAGTGGACCTTCAGTCTGCAGAGAAAAATCAGGGTCCTTGGCTCCCAATAGGCAGCTCTTGGACCATCTCAGCCTTTACACAAATCCTCAGGGTGCCATCTTGTGTGAGTCAGTAATGGGTTAACAGCCAAACCCAAACTGAAGTTTCACCTCCACTGCACCTTTAGAATAACAGCCCGGGTCTGGATTAACATTCAAGAAAATAACCCCTCAGGAAAGTGTTCTCTAATAAAAGGATCCTATTTCCACTCCACCCTCCACCTTTTTTTTTTAAAGCCAAGTCTGAAACAAGCTCAGAAGGCTGTCAAGCCAGGAGTGAGTGATGAGTCAGATGTTGAAGCAAACAGGTTTGCTCTCCTTGTGCTATTTGACACCTGCATCAGGGGTGAGGGTGTGGGGCTTGTAAAGAGGTAGCAGCCGTACACATGGGGTCCCGTGCAGGCACAGGCAGAGCACGTCCAAATCAAGGAGGGCAGCACAGCCACGCACATCTTTGGCACTGGCCTGGGTACCATGTTCTTTAGAGTTTTGACCTGAACTGTGTCATTGCTGACCTTTCTTAAAGTAACTACTTAGACCTGTGAAATATTCAATGCCCAAGCCAGATGCTTAGACAAAGGGATGCCCTGGCAGCTGTGCCTTGAGAGGGCTGAGGTATTTGTGGGCTAGTGGAGGATTCACTCTACCTTCTCCCTCACCTCCTTTCAGCTAGGAGCAGTCCTCAACTGTTAAGTCTGGGAGTAAAGGAAAGACATTACATTTACTATGTTAAAACATATTACATTGAATCCTCACTTTAACTCTCTGAGATAGGTTTTATTCCCCCCATTTTACAGATGGTGAAACTGAGGCTCAGAGAGATGATAACTGTCCAATGACCCAAAGCCAGGAAGTAGCAGACACAGGGATAGAACCCATCTCTCCTGTCTTCCAGGGCACTGCTTCCTCCACTGCACCAGCTGGGGAGTACCTCCATTCTTATCTGGAGCATCCCATGAGAATCCAGAAGTTTCTAGGGAAGTTGGAGGGGGCATGAATTTGGAGTAGCTCCAGAGTAACTGTGGGGATCTAAATCAAATCCAAGTACTGATACCACCCTCTTGTAAATCTAGTCTGCTGGGCTGGCCCCTAAGCAAAATGGAATTTTCCGACCCACATCGGGTAATCAGGTTGAATTTGTTGGGATATACACTGCATGAATTCATCTTGCAGGCACTGCAGTCAGTGAGACTTCAAATATATATTACCTAAAATTTTACTCATGATTTCTCCTAGAGATTTAGGCCCAGATGGAAATGGAGGACAGCTTGTTTATAGTGAATGAACTGCAGGCATGTGGGAAAAAATAGCATAAAGGATGAGGCCCTCCGGTACACACTAGGAGCTTTTAAAGGTCCATATCCTTTGACCCAAAGTTGTAGATGGTTTGTAAAAATGGCCCCAGTTCTCTGCCCCTTCCTGTATCCATGTCCTTTGCAATGTGACGTTACAGCGTTCCCATCCAAGGGTAGAGTTTATTTCTCCACTCCTTGAGTCTGGGCTGGCCTTGTGATTTGCTTTAGCCAATAGAATGTACCATAAGTGATGGTATGCTAATTTCAAGTCTTGCACACACTGCTTGCTCTCTTAAAACCCTGTGCATCCATCGTGTGACAAGCTGGGGCCAGCCTTCTAGAGAATGAGACCAGGTGAAGCACAGACAAGCTATCATCGCTGATGCCATCTTAGACAAGCTGGCCCCCACCTCATCTAGCAGATGATTACGGATGCATGATTCGGACCAGTCAAGAGGATAAGAGCCACCTAGATAAAGCCAAGCCAAATTGCTGACCCCAGAATTGTGAACTAAACAAATGGTGCTAGTTTTAAGTCACTAAGTTTTGGGCTAGTTTGTTTTACAATAGCTGTATCATATACTTAATAACTTTTTTGATAGGAATCCATCCTAGCAATACAGTTAGAAACTCCAACAAAATATGGAAAAGCTTCTCAGTACTAATTATAATATAGCAAAGCAATTTTTGTAAAAACTTAAATAACCAGTAATAGGGGAATGGTAAAATAAATCTTGATATATCCATACAATGCAATTGTATAGTGCAGCTATTTAATGCAGAGAGATTAAATAGCTTATGCTACAGCCACACTGCAGAGTACTCTGTATGTATTAAAAAAATTTTTTTAAAAGCTCAAGGAATATCTCAATACCCTATAGTGATCTCTAAGACATTAGATTTAAAAAAAATTGAAAATGTATGCATATCTGGGCTGAATAGGGATAGAAGATTTTTAGGGCAGTGAAACCACTCTGTATGATACTATAAAGGTGAATGCATGTCATCATACATTTGTCCAAACCCATAGAATGTATATCACCAAGAGTGAACCTTAATGTAAACTATGGACTTTGGTGATAATGATGTGTCAATGTAGGTTCATCAGTTGAGACAAATGTACCACTCTGGTGGGCGATGTTGATAGTGGGGAGGCTGTACCTGTGAGGTGGGTAGAGAGCATCTGGGAACTCTACTTTCCACTTGATTTTCCTGTGAACCTAAAACTACTCTTTAAAAATTGTCTTTTTTTTAGGTATACATAGCTTATCTAGAAAAGGGGAAGATAGCAAATATATGTGTTTGCTTGGATTTTAAGATGCAAGGGAAGAACAAAACAGATTTTTAATGGTTATCATTGGACGGGGGAGAAAATAGGGTAGAATGTACAGAAACAGAAGCTGAACTTCTCTAAATGTACCAAGGTTTGTAGATTTGACTTAGGGACATGTAAATATTTTGTGTAATTATGAAATATTATGAATATTTTGTGTAATTATTTCATAATTATGTAATTATGAAATTTAAATCCCTAAAGATAAAAATTAAAATGAAATATAAGAACCTAACAGTACATGGAATTGGTGGCATAACCACATAGAAGGCATTTTAAACGACTTTAAAACATAGTAAGTTGATTTGACACCTGAGAAGGATATAAACTAAGACCAAAAAAATATGGAGAGCTATAAAAAATCTTAAATTGTTTTCAATAATTATTGTTGATGATAGTGCTAGTATAATTATTTTGAGGATCTTGTGCACGTATTATGAGATTAAACCCTTGGGATAATTGTCAACATGTTGGTGTTGTTAAGAACCAGGGAGGAATGAGATACAGATATTAGATCAATGAGGTTAAGAACCCATAGAGTCCTGGAATTGAATTGCAATATTGTTATACACTTTTGATGTATTTTATCCTTAATTAAAAAATCTTAACTTCCGACTACTGAAAAGGCCTAAAAGTAGTGGCTACCCCAATAGCACTGAATGCCCTTGTCCCCAGATTGTGGTCTCTAAATACCTTTTTGTACCAAAAGGACTCTTGAAGAAATGACTGAGTCTAGGTCTACACAAGAAATGTCTGAGGTGTAAGTATGAATATCTTAGAAAAGTAAGGAAGCTATCAGATTACAAGTGTTAGACTGTCAACAGACACAGGAGCCAATCTGAAGAGGATCTCACTTGTTAAAGATGGGAAAATTTGAGCCTCAGTAAGGACTTTTACTGCAATTACCTACAATGATTGGGTTCATAATGATAATGATTTTTTAAAATTTATTGTTTCTATTAGCAGATGCTAGAAACCAACTCATTTAAAAATAATTGGTAAATAAAGAATCAAGCACTTATCTTGCATTTTCCTTACAAAATGTCCTTCAGGGTACCAAATAGTTGATGAGAGGAAGTTTACAGAATTATTCCAGCTAATACATGGAAAAAAAAAGAATTAAAATATCATTATTTTGCAATTCCTAACAAATTAATGAATCTAGGCAAAAATTATGAGTTAGGCTGACATCGTAAAAAGAGTGACAACCAGACCTCATGTGTCTCCTTATGAAAGTTCACAGCACCATCTATGAAGTATACTTCCCAAAAGAATTCAACCTGAATCTGATAGCGCCTCTAGTTCTAATTCCAATTTACAGAAAATACAGAGGAAACAGTAACATGTCAAATGACATCACAGAGATGCAATCAGCAAAACCAGACTGAGGGACATTCTTCAGGACAGAGGACCCCGTTTCCTCAACAAATAATTTGCAAAGGAAGTAAATATATAAATAAAAGATATGAAAGGATAATCTGTAGATTAAAAGACTTATTGACCTATTTCAATAATAATAATAATTATGAAACAACTGCAGAAATTTGTACCTGGGTGACAAAGGATTATTATCAAATTACTACTACCATTTAAAGAAGGGAATAACATGCGTTATTATTTATTAGGAATCCACTATGTGCTCAGCACCATGCAAGGCACCAGACATTCAGTATCTCATTTAATTCTTACGGCACCCCCCTGCATAGCAGCTATTGGTCTTATTTTTCAGTGAGGCTCCAGAGGCTTGAAGTACTTTTCCCAAGTCCGTTCAGCTACTGAGCTACCAAAACTTGTGCTCACCTATGATCCACGCTCATTTAACTCATTTTCTATTAGAGCAAACGTTGGCTTCAGCCAAAATGCTTAACAGCCATGGAAACATTTGGTAAGTTATGGCAGATTCTCCCAGGGGAGTACTGTGGAGTAATTTAAGATGATAATTATGAAGACATGGTAGCAATTTAGAAGTATGCTTATGATTAGGCAATCACAACATTTTACATGTATTCTAATTTTAACCACATTTTAAAAATACATAGTGCCAAATATTGAAAGGAAACAGGATCTAATGACAGACTTATTGCCATAGGGTGATGGGACTTGGATAAATTTTATTTTGACTTTGCAGTTCTTTAACGTTAGGTTACTGTTACAATATAAAATATTTTCTGACCCATGTTTCATTTCTTTAGGATTCAGTTTTCTGTTGAGGTAGTATATTAGTTTCCTATTGCCACTGTGACAAATTGCCACAAATTTAGTGGCTTAAAACAACACATATTTATTATCTTACAGTTCTGGAGGTCAAAGTCCAAACTAAGTTTCCCTGGGCTAAAATCAAGGTATCAGCAGTCCTGAGTCCCTCCTGAAAGCTCTAGCGGTGCATTTGTTTCCTTGTCTTTTCCAGCTCCTAGTGGCTGCCCACATCCCTTGGCTCAGGGCCCCTCACTCCATCTTCAAAGCCAGCAGTGTAATGTTGTCACATGTCCTTCTCTGTCTCTGCTTCCATCATCACATCTTCTCTGACCCTGATTCTCTTGCCTCCCTCTTATAAGGACCCTTGTGATGACATTGAGCCCATCTGGATAATCCATGACAATCTCCCCATCTCAAGATCCTTAACTTAATCACATCTGCAAAGTCCATTTTACTACATGTTTACATAGTCACAGGTTCCAGGGATTAGGAAGGATATGGACATCTTTGGGGGGCCATTTTTCACCTACTGGGGGTAGATCATCTCACCATCCTCTCTGTGCTCACATGTTGCCGGGTACTGTGTGTTCCTGTGTGATGCCAACAAGATCTTAACCAAATGGGAGAAATGAATAGTGGAGAAAAGTAGGCACCAAAACAGGGCAGAGGACAGGTAAGTAGCCAGTGAGCATCTCCGGAACAGTGTGGAATCCTGGGGTCACACCCAGTGTGCAGAGTCAGTGCTTTCTGGGAATCACCAGGAAATGGGCTACTGATAGGTGTGGTATTCTTGTAAAGTAGGCCAACTCCCTTCGGTGTTTGGGAGCCCTGCCCAGGTCAGCTGAGGCTGAGCAGTTATAATAAACAAACAAACAGCTTCCTGTAACTGCAGGTATCACAACATAAAGGACTTTTGGAGTCAGGAGTGTGAAGTAGAAACTGGGGGTTTCTTGCAGTTACCCAGTGGCTGACAAGAATATGAAGAGAGACCTTGAGTGCTCGAGGCCTGAAAAGTAGGCACCTGGGAGCCAGGAATTCCTCTGAGAAAAGCAAACCACTGTGTTGGGACAGCTGGGAGACATGTAGCAAGAACCCCAATGTCAGAGTATTTGGCTGTTTGGGGAGCCAACAAAATTGTTCAACTCTATCCCACACCTAGTGGTCGCACTTGTACCTCCAAATCCTCTGGGGATTCTTGGGGTTATGGAAAGGTTCTCTGGGTCTTCTCTTCCCACCCCACCCCCATCACTTCAATCTGTGAGCATCTTTTGCCTGAATTAATCCAGTGAACAAGTTACCTTGCCATTGTCCATGGGCTACCCCATGTGAGGGCACAGAGATTTCTCCCTTGATTTCTCCAAGAACACCATCCATGAAAGGCTTCAGTTTGAGGCTCAAAAAAGAATTATGGCACCAAAACTCTAAACATCTTCAAGTTGAACAATGGACTTTCCTCTTCTTGTAAATCCTTCTGTGTCATTACTAGTAAATCCTCCACTGTGTGTCTTTGTCCCCTTAATCTTGCTCTAGACTTCCTTATTTTCTGTTCTCCCACTACCACTCTTTGTTTTCTTCTCTCCCTCAAACTCAGTTCTCCTCACTCTTTAAAGCAGATGAATTGATCTCTACTCTCCCTCCACTCCACTGCATAACTGAAGAGTCATTACTGTGCCCTGCCAAGCCCCGGGTAGTCCACTCCGGGTGCTACCCTCTTAGCAGCAACAAAGAGTAGAAATAAGTTTTGAAATGTGACCTTTCTTTTCTATCTCCCTCTAGTCTCTGTGAGAGAAAGGGGACACTACAGAGGTAGATTCTCTTGTCTGAATGTATGCAGTATCCCTTAGGTGCTTTGTGTTTTAAATAGCAATTCTCCTCCTCACATTATATAGACAACAAGATAGGGAAAGCATCAATCTAGGGACCCAAAGACCCAGTTTCCATTTCCAACGTTGCCAAGTGACCTTGTGTAAATCACTTCGCTCTCCTGAGACTTGGTTTCCCTTCTGGTAAAGAGCCACAATCATGTCCCAGAGCTACTGTAATGCTTATAGAAGAAAATATGTGGGAATCTTTAAAAGTGGTAAAAAGCTATAGATGAATAGAGGATTGTTAGTAACGTTAGCAAGGAAACTACTATTTATGCAGTTGGTGATCAATCAGCAAGATAAGCCGTTGGTTGGTTGGTTGGTTGCTTGGTTTTACCATACTGTGTCTCAGAGAGCTGAATGATACAGAAAACCAAAATGAGTTAACTGGATGACCGGTTCAGCCCACGCTGGTTTGAGAATCTGGCAGTCCTATTGTCAAGTGCAGACAAGGCCACCCACAGTTGCCCTATCACGTGCAGAGGGTGATAGGGCAACTGTGGGTGGTCTTGAGGGGCAACTGGCATTTTCCATAGTTTTAGAAGAAAAGAAGAGAGTGACACCGTCACCAGCTGGACCCACGTGGGGGCTGATGTCATGGGACTTGGCTGGCCTCCTTTACATGAGACCTCTCACTCCTGCATGGCAAAGCCAAACACAGACTAGTTAAATACAAGGTGTGTTCCCCTTTGGTTTGGAGTCACTTTTCGTTGACTGTTAAAAATTGGATTGTTGCCTGTAACTTAGCAACATCAACTTCCGTATTATCCTTTCAGTCTTTTTTTTTTTTTGCTTTTGCTTTTAATCAATAGGTTTTAAACTAAAGCAAGTTCTTGATGATGCAAGAGCTGTGAGATACTTTTAAAGTAAAGGATCCATGGTCATGGCCAACTAAGTTTGGTAAATCGTATGGCCCATTAAACTGATGGACCAACTAAGCATGGTCCATTAAAGAACCACAATGTACATTTCAGAGCTCCTAAGAAGTCCTAAGTAAAAAGATCTGTTTAACTTCATTTAACTCAGTATTCTCCAAACTTATCCTCTCGCTCAACCCTCTCTATTATTCCTAAAAAACACTTCTTAATATCCAGGAGAGAGAGTTTCCAAACAAGAAGATTTGAGGAATGCTGCTTCACTGGACATTTCCGTGTGCCACAGGTCTGTTCCTGCCCTTCTTCTTGCTGCCCTGTGGTTGGAAAGGCTGACTTGTCTGAACTGCTTCAGGAGTCCCTTGCCTTCTGGGTTGGGTCCAACAAATGGGAGAAATAAAAGGGAAGGAAAAGGGTGAGGTCAAAGTATTGATTTCCCCAGCTCGTTCCTTTCAAGGTTGCTGCCTGTTGCTACTTGAAGGTCACAGTGGCCCTCTGTACACAGTGATTTCCTCCAGGTTCTAGTGACCAATCTTTCTTCTTGCCCCTTCAGGCCAAGTGTGGTACCTGCACCCCAAGGTTGCTAATCCATCCTGGTTCCTGCTCCATCCTGGTCAGTTTCCCTTAACTCTGCCTGCTCCTTGGTAAATTGTCCTTTTAATGCACTCTTCTTATTTACCCCATTTGCATATACTCCTTTTTTCCTGCTAGGACACTAACTAATGCACTTGTTTAAATCCATGACAGGCTAACAAAAAAATCTAACATGATAACATAAGAAAAATATTTTAAAATCTAGTTAATAGCCAATTGCATATCCTGTAAGATATGGAAAACAGAGCATAGGCTGCCAGTATAATATTCAAATCCAAGAAATGGCTCAGCCTGACGTCGCTGGCATTAGCTCCTGTCCTGACTCATCCTGCATTACAATCTCATAACTTTGAAAGGACTTTGACAAGGTCAGGTCACGGTGCCCATCCATATCCCAGCTGTTGACAAAGACTTCCAGTTCCTTTTAGGATATTCCTGTTTCTAAAATGGAACACCAGTTGGGAAACAATTTCTAAAAGAGCAGTTTTGATGCCAGACTAGGCATCTGTAGTGGGACAGATGCCTTTATAAATGGGACACTCTCTCATGTGCTTCCTTGCCAGGATTTTTGAAGACTAATGAAAAAGAAAATTCAATAGATAGGTCCCTCGTCCTCAGTTGGTGATCAAACATGTACTAATGTCTACTGAGTGTAAGCACTGTATGTGCTAGAGCCAGGGGGCCTGCTGGGAGGGGGAATACAAACGAATGAAAATGTTGGTCCCTTCCCTTGAGGAATTTACAGTGTCATTAAATAAATAAATATATATATATATACATATATGTGTGTGTGTGTTTAGATATATATATACTCTCAACATTTGAGCCCAATCATAGAAAGCTTAAAAATGGTTGCTATAAAAAAAAAAAAAGGTTGCTATAAATAGTACAGATATCTAATGTAGGTACAAATAAAAATATTTATATTTTGTTCAATGTTGAGGCTAGGTCTTGTGTGTCTGTCTGTCTGCATGTCTGTCAATGTGCATGCCATAAAAAGCGGGGGGCAAGTTTAGAAGCAGTGTGAAATAAGGAAAAGAGTATGAGTTTTAAAGTTAATTATATAAGTTTTAGGGTTAATTATTTGAGTTAATTTGCTTAGACGTAGGTAAATGCTTTAATCTTTCTAAACTTTTCACATCTGAAAAATAGATGAAATATACTGAATACATAGATAGACAGAGCTGTCGTGAAGATCTGATGACATAAACCAAGGAGCCTAGACTGAGCTGGCACTTTGGAGGCCCTCATGAAATGTCAGTTGCCCTCTCTTCCTTCAGAAAAACAATAAACTTTGAAATCTATTTCTCGTTCGTTTATAAAGGCTTTATGGAGAAGGTGAATCTGCTAAAGAATTTTGAATAGTAAAAAGCAGGCGGCCAAAATCATGACCTTTTCAGATACTGCCAGAAAGGGAAATCAGAGGATTGAAAAAAAAAAAAAAATTAAAGTATTCCCCTAAAGGTTATGCCACCCATTCTTTTGCCTCTAGAGAGAATTAAACTAGTCCAGAGAATGCTCTCTTTTCTAAAGGAATTTCTAGAAATGTAGTTTCATAACCCACCTAGGTAGTATCTTTTAGAGCCACTCAAATTTACTCTTTAAACTTTTACCTTCAAGCACTTCTACTTTTCAATACAGATTTTTCACCTGAAAATTCAGCCCCACTGCCCCCTCCCCATCAATCCTGTGTCCCCTGAGATGGTATAAACTTACTCCCATTTCATACCATGGCTGTCTCCATTTCCTGTATACCATTATTTGTACCCTTTGTTTTCCAATCTTCAAGAAAAGTTTTATGTAGGAACCAGACTAACATGGGAAGGAGACTTTGGAAATAAATTCACCTTAGATCCTGAGCTGCCTTAATCCCAGGGAAACTCTAAAAAGCAGCTGGAGAAGAACTGACCACTTTGCTTAGAAGAGCTAGAAAGCCTCCAAAGCCAATTCACACATCTTCCATGACTCTGTGTGTGTGTGTGTGTGTGTGTGTGTGTGTCTGTGTGAGAGAGTATGTGTGTAGGACATTTGCAAACTGCTTCCTCAGGGACTGTACCCCCTGCAACAACCCATAAATTAGCCACTGGCGAGGTGACCTCTGATGACTGCAAATACTGTTGTACCCAGAACTTCAAACATCATTGAAAGAGAGGCAACAATTCATTTCCAATCCACAACACAGTTTATTTAGCAGGAAGACACAGGACCACTCTGTAAATTGGCGAGAGACTAGGAAGAGCTGGCAGAGAAGGGCTTGTTTGTTTCCTGGGGCTGTGCCCTGTGGACTGCGGTAATTAGGAAAGGTGCTGTCCTAATTACTGCATTTTATTGAGAAAATACTTGAGGTGTGGTTATTACCATCTGTTGAAGTTCATTAACTAGACCTCATAAATGGCAGGCTAGGGCTTTAAAGGGAAGTGACAATATTACAGATTGCCCTGGAGCCCTTAACTGGAGACCGTTCAAAGACCAGGTTCAAATGGTCATCTTAAATACAGAGATGGGCTCGGTGTTTTTGCAATGAAACCATTTTGGGGAAGAAGATACCTCTGGATGCATGGCCCTCTTTGGGGTATCCAGTGAGCATTTGAGCACCTGGGAACGGGCATATATGGTCCTGGCCCTCACTGAGTTTATCGTAATTGCCTGTCGGCCCTGCTTGGCAATAAAATGTGACAATTTCCATCACAGGGACAGTGTAGAGTGTTCTGAAATCACATGGCAAGGACAACTAATGGAATTAAGAAAGTCATGGGAAGCTTCCCTGAGGAGGTGACATCTCAACCAAGACCCAAGGTGGGGCAGTCTAATCAAGCCAAAAGATAAGGATGGCAATACCACCTCCAGCATGGTTTACCAAACTGGTGCCTCTCAAACTTGACTGAGTATCCAAATCACCGGGAGATCTTATTTAAATGTGGATCTGATTCAGTAGGTCTTGGGGGCCCTGAGATTCTGCATTTCTAAAAAGCTCCCAGGTAAATGCTACTGGTCCAGGGATTACTCTCTGAGTAGCAAGGTGTTGGATGACCTTCTGAAGTACTCAGCTTCTCTATGCCTTAGTTTTCCAGTCTGTAAAATGGGCTTCCAAGGGCTAGAGAAACATGGATATGAATTCATCTGTAGCATATTCTGACATGATCACACTACTGACAAATACTTGCTGATTGAACAAGGACCCCCTAGGAGAATTGCCAAACTGCTTTCCCTTATATCTTGTCAGTATTTTCTTCACCTAGTTAAATAATTTTTTAAAAATCCTTTTCCTACTTCATGTTTTGTACTGTTATTAGCCAGATGACAGTTCCTAAAGTAGGATATATTACGCAAAAGAACAGAATTATTTAAAACATTAAAGTTCTTCAGCTGAAAATTCAAAAGCTGTTGGTATTTTGGAGGTTACCTGTTTCATGGATACATGTCATAATCCCTGAGCAAAAGCAGGGCCTGTGTATGTTGATTTCCTAACTCAGTGACAAGCATTTGGTAACACACAGCCTTCTTCCTATAATTAGCTTTCAGGTTAAGCAGCACATCATTCATCTCAAAATTGCAAAATTTATACTTGCAGTCAAACAGATGTTAGATTCAGGGGCTTCATGACTAACCGTGAAATTCACCCTTTGTACTCTGACATCTTGGTTTTCCACAGCATCTCACCCAGAGCCTGAGTCAGGGTGTGAAGGGAATTTTTGAAAAAGCACGCACAGCTCAGGCAAACTGAGATGTGGGCGGGGTTCTTCTCAGATAAGAAAGTGATAGCAAAACAGGAGCAAATTCAGGCCAAGCAGACTTAGTCATTTTTTGAAGGGAAATTATATATTCCATTGATTAGTTCACCAGCACTACTCTCTTTGAGAACAATTTGTTGATATTATTCTTTTCTTGCCTTTAGGACATTTCAGATCTTTTTGTTTGTTTGTTTTTATCTTTTCAATTTTTTATCTATAATTTTTGAAATTTATTTTTTATTGAAGTATAGTTGATATACCATATTATGTTACAGGTGTACCATATAGTGATTCACAAGATTTAAATGTTATTCTCCATTTATAGTTATTATAAAATAGTGGCTATATTCCCTGTGTTGTGCAATACATCCTTGTACCTTATTTTATACATAATAGTTTGTACCTCTTAATCCCCCGTTTGGGATGTTTTTTAAAACTCCCATTTCTTAATTTCTGCCTGATCGCTCCTTCCATCTAATTCATGCTCAGAATTAATTCTTCACAATTGTGTCATATGAGAGTGAGAATAAGTTTTATGTACTTTGGTGAGAAGACACCATCCTTCCTCATTTATTGAGTTCCTACTATGTGCTAGGGCCCCTGAGCGGCCCTGAGCAACCAGTGGTGAGTACAGCGGATATGTGTTCTGCCTTCTTGGACTTTTTAGTCTAGTTGGGGGAGGTAGAAACTATGCAAGTAAACAAACAAATAAGTGCATAACTTGAACAGTGTGCTCTGAAGGAAATGGAAGGGGTTTCGTGCTAGAGAACAACAAGGCAGGGGCACGGGGTCTGGTTTATTAGCCAGGCAGGGAGGATCTCACTCAGGGAGTAGTACTGAAACCTGAACTGAAGAATGAGCAGAGGCCACCGTGCAAAGCACAGGGAACATGTTCTTGGCAAGGGAACAGCATGTGCAAAGGCCTGGAGTGTTCAAGAAACTGAAATGGGTGAGTTTGTGCTTCTTAATACCCCAAACCAGCTTCCTGAGAACCTTAATATTCCTCTGTAGGAAAACAGTAAAAATATTGTACATAGAGATATACTATAGAGGGAGTTATGTGATATGATGGTTAAGAGCATAAACCCTGAAGATATATACCAATTTCTGGCTCTAGCTGTGTATCCTTGTGCAAATCATTAAATCTCTCCCTGACTCAGTTTCCTCATCTGCAAAACAGAGAATAGTAATAGCTCCCACCTTATAGGGTTGTTGTGAGAACAAAATGATGAACAGGTTATTACTTTTCTGGCACATAGTAAGTGCTTTGTAAGTGCCAGATCTTCTTATAGGCAATTTGTTAGGATATAAGAGAAGTGGGAGGGGTGCTGAAGCAGTGATGAGACGAAGTGCTATGAAAGCACAGAGACAGGAAAAAGAATTTCCACTGGGAGATATCATGGTGGAGGTAGCTTTTGAACTGTATTTTGAAGGATGGAGAGAAGTTCACTCTCTAGAGGTAGTGAAAGCAAAATCAGCCACCTGGGGATCTTTCTCAGCCCCTCTTTTCCTTCGTCTTTCACATCGAATTGATCATCAAGTCCTTTCTCTGATCACCCACCACTGCCTTTATTCAAGCTCTTAGAGTGTCTTGTCTGGACCACTGCAGTGACAATTGCCTTGTCACCGGTCTCCCTTCAGACCCATGCCCACCCCTGTGCTGCACTTAGTACCACAGTACAGGGAAATTGTCCATGTTAAGTGCTTGTCTTCCCAGGAGGCTGGACCTGCTCCCTAAGTTTGTAATCGATGCCTGTTGAGCGGAACTGCTATCCACTACTCTTCTCCTCTGTATCCATCAGAGTTCAGTCAGAATAAAAGAAGCCATTCTAGGTGTTTCCAAAAGTGGGAACTGAACACAGGGGATTGGTTTGCAAAAGAAGAGTCAAGAGGCCAACAGGAGAACTTAGGCAATTCAAAGACTAGCATGTGCAGGAAGCTGCTGATGTGGGAAGGAGGTAGGGTGGCCAGAGCCCGAAGACTGGCACTGTGCGACCAGGGCTGAAACATGGCAGGAGCTGGAATGTTTGGAGGGGCTCTCCCACAGGGGAAATGGAGAAATGCAGCCTCTAAGTGAGATGCTGCCAGAGGCCGAAGGGGAGTGAAAATACCCTGGCTTCTCCCCCACTCCCTCCTGCCAGGCTTCTGCCAGCGCCTTCCAAGAGCCCCATCCAAATGGAAGCCAAATGGCAAAGGGGCCTGGGAAACGTAATTGCCGGGACACCGTGCTGAGCCAGGAGGGTGGGGAGTGGGGCTGGGAGCAAATAGATAACCTATAGGCACCCTCTGGTTCTTCTCCCGCTGCTGCCGCTGCAGATCTGAACTTGCTGTCTCCCCAGCTCCCCTAAATGTAATCAGAACAGCTCCTGGACATCTGCAGGATAAAGACCAAACTCTGAAAAATAATAATAGGAATGTATCTGAGAGGCTGGTCAGAGAGGACCTTTGTGAGAACACCCCCCCACAGCACCACAGGTGAGACCCGAGGCTCAGCGAGGGGAGGGAGGGCTCAGCTCATCTCTCCAGGGTGCGGGGTATTGAATAGGCTTGAGGGCCTGCAGCTGGTCCTGTCGGGACTGTTCACCAGTGTTATCACAACGAAAAATAGGAAATAGTCACGTGCGTGTTCGAATCGCTTCTGATATATTTTGAGGTGCTTTCAGAAGCATCATCCAATTTTATCCTCACAACAACAGGTAGGAGGGACATTATTATATCTCATTAAAGTAATGAGTGAGCACAGGAGGCCACAGGAAGGTGAAGTGATATGATCAGAGCTCAGCACAGGCCAGCGACAGGGTGGTCCCTGAACTCGGGGCCCCTTATTCCAGGTCAAAGGTTGTTTCCATCAGACCCAGGGGCCCAGGCCTGGGGTCTCAAACCTCTCAAAGTCCCTGCAGTCAGGATGGGACCTCTATACAAGGTTCTCAATACACAAAACGCTGATCAGAAATAATCACACATTAGCTAAAATTAAATGTGAGGTTGGTTTTCTTTTTCCATTGAACTTCAGACCCCTTAGTTTGGTAACTAAAGTTAGCTGTGAGAAAAATGAATTATTAACTAATAAATTAACTTTATTTGGTGGAGAAAAAATAAGCTCCAACACATGGGAAATGAAGAGGGCAGGAGGAGGTGTGGGAAGACCGGAAGCAATGATATGATTCTTTTCCATCATCCCCTTTCTCTACGTGCAGCCCTACATAAAGTCCTCTTATACTTTGTTTATTGGCTAGAATTTTTCTGTTAAGAGAGGGCAAGATGAGGAAGGTAGTGAAATGGGGATAAAATAAAGAGAGCTTAAAAATAAACTTATGGAAATTGGTGCAAACTCTCTGCAGGGCAATTTGATGACACCTATATCAATATCCTTAAAAATATGGCTTTCCTTTGAACTAGCAATGTCATGCCTAGGAATTTATCCTAAAGAAATAAATCATGCTTATCCACAAATATATATATGAGAATGCTTATTGCAGCTCTACTTATGAAAATAACAAATTATATATTACTTAAATGTCCAGTAATAGAGAATTCGTTAAATAATCTGTAGTATGTTCATGCAACAGAATGTCATGCAGCCATGGGAAGTGATAGTGTAGAGAAATGTGTAAATATGTTAAGAAATCAAAGTGAGCTACAAAAATGTATATCAAAAAATGTATGTACATCAAGTTGTTAACACTGACCATCTATAGGTACTGTAATAGCAGTTGATTAATTTTTTCTTGCTTATTGTACTTTCTAAACTTTCTACACTGAATTTGATCTGGTTATCTTTTTTTAATGTTAAATACATCTATTAATGTTATGGTAAAGGTGGATAATTATTTTAATCAGGTTTATTAAAGTATACTCTGTATATACAGAAAATATTACATTTTAGTATATAGTGCTATGAGTTTTGACAAATATATACAACACAATCAAGATACAAATTTTCCATCTCCCCAAATAAGTTCCCTTGAGTCTCTCTGTAATCAATGCCTTCTCCACTCTCAATCACTGATCTATTTTCTCTCATATAAATAGAATCATATCATGTGTAACCTTTTGAATCTGACTTCTTTAACTTAGCATCAAATTTTTAAATTATATTCTTGCATGAATTAGCAGTTCATAGTATGGATATAGCATAAAAATTTGTATATCCATTCATGAGTTGATAGACATTTGTGTTGCTTCTAATTTTGAGCTATTATGAATAAATAGCTGGGTTTGGTGTGGACATATGTTTTCATCTAATATACATTTCATAAATACGTAGAAGTGGGATTGCTGGGTCACATGGTAAGTGTATGTTTAGCTTTATAAGAAATAACCAAACTGTTTTCTAAAGTGGCTGCACCATCCCAAGCCTCACGAGCACTTGGTATTTACAGGTTTTTTGTTTGTTCATTTTTTTTTTAAGCCATTCTGATAGGTATGTAGGGGTACCTTATGGTTTTAATTTGCATTTATTTAATGACTAATGATATTGGGCATCTTTTCATATACTTATTTGCATCTGTGTCTCCTCTTTGGTGAAAAGTTTTTTCAAATCTTTCACTTGTTTTTGAAGGGATTGTTTCTTTTCTTATTACTGAGTTACAAGACTCTTTCTTTGTTCTAGATACAAATCTCTTATTGATATGCAATTAGTAAATTTTTTCCCAGTTTGTGGCTCTTCTTTTAACAGTATTTTTAAACAGAAATTATTTATTTTGATGAAGTTCAACTTATTAATCCTTATGAAATGTGCTTTTGTGTAGTATCTATGAAATCTTTTAACCCAAGGTCACAAAGATTTTCTCCAATGTTTCCTTCGAGAGTTTTATAGCTTTAGGTTTTACATTCAGGTCTTTCTTTAGTCAGGTATGTGTTTGTAAATATTTTCTCCCAATTTGTGCCCTGTTTTTCCATATTTATCATATCTTATGGTGAGAAAAAGTTTGCAATTTTGATGAAGTAAAAACCAATTTTTATGGCTTGTGTGAATGTTCTTATACTTATATTAAAAAAAAACACACACACACACACAAACTTTTTCTCTTTCCCTCCCTCTCTACCTCCCTTCTTTCCATTTTCCCTCCCCCTTCCTTCCTCTCTCCTTGTCTTTCCTTTCTTTCCTCCTCCTTCCCTCCCTCCTTCCTTTCCTGGCAGAGAAAGGCCTAAGAGATTTGCAGAGGGCAGGGTAACACAATGGTCTATGAAAACCCAGCTCCTCTTGAGGGTTTCTGCACACTGTGGTTTTCAGGACACAAGTCATAAGCATAAAAGAGGTAGATGAGCAAACTTGGTGGATAAAATCACAGAAAGATTATAAATAGCAGCCTTGTGGTTAAGGGGATTATTAAACCCACACACTTCATAACCACTCTTCAAAGGTGAGATGGGCATACATTTTCCCTCTTGTGTCTCAAAATTTAAAGGGGGGATTGCTCTGTGGAAATAAGTGAATACAAATGAATTCATTATTACTTGCCTTCAAAGGGCATATTTCAACACTTTCAATCCAAAAATTTGACTATGGAAGTTGAAACCTTGGTCAGTGAAGCCCATTTTCCAGGGCAAGGGAGTGTTTGGACAGGTATCTTATTTCACGGATCAAAAAAGGCCAGGGCCAACCAAAAGCAGCTTAAATACTCAAAAAATAAAATAACAGGATGCTGTTTTTAGATTCTTCTGGTTTATGTTCCTATTTTAGGACCCTCACTTTTCTCTTATTCAAAAGTATTTTATGTCCTATACATCTGTGGATTGCAGGGTAAATTATTTGGGCATAAATAATCCAAGCAAAAGTATAGTTTTTCTTTCATCTTGACTATCTCAAGAAATAACACTTTTTATTAGCCAATATTTTCTTATTGCACAATTCTAAAATGTACATTGACTACTTTTTGAGAAGAAAGTAGCATTACTCAAAGGCTTATTACTACTGAACAAATTTGCAATTCAGGAACATTGCTAACTTTGCTTTCAATCTTACTCTCAGTGTTAAATCATTTAAAAAATTTACAGTCTAAAAATCATACTGGTATTAGTATCAGGTAAGGAAATTAAAGTTTTTTAAATGGATTCATTCTCTGCAATATGCATTCAGATTTTACTTTAAAATACATCTGGTACTGCAAAGAACCTAAAGTGGTTCACACTTAATGGGTCATTAATCCAGTATTCTTTGCCCTGACTGTTTGGATATTAAAGTTCCTTTATGTTTTCTATTAAAAAAAAAAAAAAAAAAAAGGCCAGGGCCACTTCACAAATGTTTTATGACTTGCACGAATTTGAGGTCTTAAGCTGACCTCCATTTTATATAGCGTTGCATATGAGTTAAGGGCCAATTAAAAAAAAAAAAAGGAACTGTGAAAAGTATAATGTGTCTGAACAAAAATACTTAAAATCAATAATGAACTGGCTGAGAGAAAAATCAAAATGAAAAAAAAAACTCCCTTATCCCTATGAGATCATTCAAGGAGGAAAAACTTGAGGTCAAACATAAATTTTCATAGTACTATGTTTCAGGAATCACAGTATCCCTCTCTCTCCCTACCTTTGTCTCAGACTTGGGATTGGCAAAAAAAAAAAAAAAAAAAAAGCAGGGCTTTGAAAGGAAAATAACTTCCAAATTCACTTTCAGTTCCCCATGTTTGGACAGGAACCGCCTCAGGACCCTTGAACAAACAAACAAATCAAGACACTGACGTATAAGGTGGCAAATGGTTTTGTAAGCATTGGTGTCAAGACTTGGAACAAACATCTACTTTTATTGGGCTGCACTCTTTTTTAATACCTAGAAATAAAGAGTGGAGGATAGAGCAAAGGAAGGAGCATTGACAGCCAACATGTTCTCCAGACCAGTGAAGTGTAACACAGTTTGCTCCCTGTTTCTCTAGGACACTTTTGGAGTCTTAGGAAGTGATTCAATACGTGACAATTGACATTTCTTTCTGAATGTCCGGAACAAAGAAACCTGTGGACAGGACATGAGCCAAATAAATAGGTGTGTGGAGGCACCCAGGGTTTTACAATGACTCCTCTTTATGGACCCTTTAATGACAGGACTCTAAGAATTTTTGTAGGAGGATGAAGGCATAGACCAGGCCTTCCTTAGAACTCTGTTGTTCCCACGGCAGCCATTTGGCACTTGGCACTTACTGGCTTGAGTTATGGTTAGCTGTCCTCATAGAAATGACTTTCTCCCCTGGCTAAATCTTAAGTTCCCCGAGGGCAGGAACACCCACAGTACAGCACAGTAAAGTCTTGTATACAATAGGAATACAATAAATATTTACTGATTGATATTTATTGATGTAAACACAAGGGTATATACAGCTTCTAGAAGATTTTAAAACAATAACTGAAATAATCTTATACAACTCCTAGAATAACAATACAAAATATTTGGACTCTTTCCATGATGTATTTTTTTTACATAGAATTTTAAAATTTTAGTGCCCATTGCAACATTATCACAAGCGTAACTTTCAGTTTCCTTTACAACCCTATAAGTCTAAGCAACAACCACTTTAAACTTCTACATTTGTGTCTATCCTTAAAGCCATCAAATAAAAGGCACTTTAACCTGATGTGTTCATATATGTAAAGTGATTAGAACAGTGCCTGCCATATGTGTGTGTTAGCCGTTATTACTGAAGGTACCTGTGGCAGATTGGATTATTGTTTACAGCTCTTTACTCTCTCCCTGTAATGGAATTATATATCCACATTCTGTGATGTGGCTTTGCTGTGCCTTCCAGAGTAGCTGTGAGGACAATGTAAAAGAGTGTGTGTGTGTGTGTGTGTGTGTGTCCCCGTATCTGAAACATAATAAGTGCTCATTAAGAATTTGTTGGATGAATAAAGGCCTAAACCTAAGGCAAAAAGGACCTTACCTCTATGTCTTATATATATATCAATACTATAACCATATCCTTTTCTTTGAAGGATATGTATTAGTCAGCTATTGCTGTGATAATAGTGTATAACAAACACTATATATAACAATATATATATCTCCCTGTCTAACTTTGAGCTCTATGACTTGCCTTGGCTAATGAAATATTAGGAGATATTATGCAATCAGGTTCTAAATGTACTTTAAAACCTGATTGCATAATAGGTTTTAAATGTACATAGAGGTTTTAAATGTACTTTTCCAGCTTGGTTTGGCCTCTTAATTTTCTGAATCCACCATGACCTGGTAGCTGCTGATCTCACAAGAGACTTAGGGAGCAGACTTGAACTCAAACTAAAATAAAGCCACCCAGTCAACCCACAGACTCATGACTCAAAGATCTTGATGTTGTAAACCACCAAGGTTTTTAGAGTTGTTTGTTATGCACTATTATCACAGCAATAGCTGACTAATACATAACCATCAAAGAAAAGGACATGGTCACAGTATTGAGATAAATATAGATATATATATGACATATATATAAATAGAGATAAGATAGTCTTTTATTCTCAAGTTTAGACATTTATTCACTCAACAAATTCTTAATGAGCTTTTATTAAGTTCCAGACATGGTGATAGAGATTTAAAATTAATAATATTAAAGAAAAAGGGCCCACATAATGCATAAGATTATTTTAGCTTGTTCTTCCTCCCACAGTGACTGGTGTTCAAATCCTTCTCCCCATCTCACTCTTCAAAAACCTAAACCCCCATACCCACCATATACACAGCCCTCTCAAGTCCCTAAGGGCTGCCTGCCACTTTCCCTGGGCTGGGGGATTTCCAGCCGAGAGTGGAAATTCCACATTCTCCCGCATCTTCTCAACTGTCTGCGGCTGACTGTGATATGCAGTTGGGGAACTGCAGGACACCTGGCTACTGGATGCCCAAGTACTGCTTGTTGTCCTGCCTGCCTGGCAACACTCATCATCCACGTTGCCATCTCTCACTATAAGTATCCCACGGCTGGAGCCAGATCATTACTGAAATATCTCAGCATTTAGCTCTTAAGAGCCACAAAATCAACATTCAACCTGCTTCTTTTTAGTTCATCTTCCTCAGAGGGCTTGGGTGCCCAGGCAATGCTTGAGAAGGCCTCATCATGGAAACAGGAACAGAGAGAAAGATTTTGAAGGGTTGCTGTTGGTAACCCCTACAGCTGGGTCTTGATACCTTCTGGTTGCAAAAAAACTCTGTGAAACACAGACTTCAGAGCAAGGAATATTATCAGGGATAAACGAGGAACACTACAGAATCGTGAGGGGTATCAATTTACCAGGGAGACATAACAATCCTAAATGTGTGTGCATCTAACAACAGAGCTTCAAAATGCGTGGAACAAATATTAATAGAACAGGAAAGAGAAATAGACAGATCTTCAATTACAGTTGAAGCTTCCAACACTCCTCCCCAGTATCAATAGAATAAGCAGACAGAAAATCAGTAAGGCTAAAGAAGACCTGAATAATACTATCAACCAAGTTAACCTAATTGACATTTGTAGAAGACTCCAAAATGTCAGAATAGACATTCTTTTCAAGTACACATGGAACATTCACCAAGGTAAACAATGTACTTGGCCATAAAACACATTTCAACAAAATTTTTATTATTTTTTTATTTTTATTTTTTTATTTATTTTTTATGTAACATTTATCTCTAAAGGTTTACAAGATATGATTTTAAAATGGGTGTATTTTATGGTTTTTATATTAATTGATACAAACATAGCAAAATACCTATGTGTATAAATTATTTGGCCAGTATCCACTCACTTCATACCTTTAAGAAAGAGACTATAAGGTCATTTGCAATAATAATAATTAACAAGTTAATAACATAAACCAAGCTAAAATAATTTTTAAAGAATCAACAAAATTTTTAATTGAAATCATGCAAAAGATTTCTAAGACCACAATGGAATTAAATTAGAAATCAATATCAGAAATACATGAGGAAAATCCCCAAATATTTGGAAATTAAACAGCATGCTTCTAAATAGAAGTAGATCAGAGAGGATTTCACAAGGAGCATTAGAAAATATTTTGAGTTGAGTGAAAATAAAAATAAAGCTTATAAAAATTTGTAGGATGCAACCAAAGCAGAGATTAGAAACAAAGGTATAAGATTAAATGATTATATTAGTTATAAAAGGATGGAAATCAATTATCTAAGTGTTCCTCTTAAGAAATTATAAAAAGAAGAGCAAATTAAACCCAAAGCAAGCAGAAGGAAGGAAATGATAAAGGTAAGATCAGAAATTAATGAAACCAACAACTGATTCTTCATAAAGATCAATGAAATTTATAAACATCTAGCTGCACTGATCAAGACAAAAAGAGACAACACAGCCAGCCCCACCTGTGCAGAGAGAATCCTGCTCATCCTGCTATTGAGAAACGTCAACTTAAGAAAGAGTGTGACTTTTCTAAGAGAAGTAAAATGACACCCCCTAAAAATAGTGTTGAATAGTGGAAAGGGAAAAACATCCAGAAAATTCAGTAAGAGGGTGTCTGAAAAATTTAGGAAGCATGTAGATACTCCTTGTAGAACGTGAGATGGAGCAGCCTCAGCGAATGAGAAACACAAAGTCCATGGAGAGAAACAACAGATAAAATAGCATCAAAATGAAATTAAAAGTCTCCTAGGATGAGAATAACAGGTAATAACTTAAAATAAAGAAGGACTGCAAGGAAACAAAAATTATTTTTTGAAGTTAATAAAAAATGTATAAAAAATAAATAAATAAACCATTTTGTACATGTTTAAAAAAAAGAGAGAAAGATGACGCAAATTACCGATATCAGGAATAAGAAAAGTGATATCTCTTCTCTTATAGATCCTACAGACATTAAAAGGAAAATAAGAGAATATTATGAAAAACTATGTCAATAAATTTGATAGCTTGGCTAAAATGGACCAATTCCTTTAAAAACACAAATTCCCCAAACTCACCAAATATAACCTCAGTAGCCCTATCTCTATTAATGAAACTGAATTTTTAGTTTAAGAGCCTTCCCACAAAGGAAACTCCAAGTCCATATGGCTTCACTAGAATTCTACCAAATATTTAAGGAAGAAAAATGCCAATTCTACAGACTTTTGCAGAAAATTGAAGAGGAGGAAATATTTCCAAACTTATTCTATAAGGTCAGCCTTACTCTGATACAAAAACCAGACAAATATATTTTAAGAAAACTACAGACCAAGATAGATACAAAAATTCTAGACAAATTTTAGCAAATCAATTCCAACAATATAAAAACATCATAACTTAGTAGAGTTTAGCCCAGGAAGGCAAGATTCGTCTAACATTTGAAATTCACCACATTAACAAAAACGAAAACCATATGAGCATCTCCATAGACTTAGGAAAAACATTTTATTAACTCCAACACTCATTCCTGACAAAAATTCTCAGAAACTGGAAACCTGCTCAACTTGATAAGAAGCAGCTATGAAAAATCTACAGCTAACATCATATATAATAATGAGATATCCAATGTTTTCTCCCTAAGATTAGGAAAAAGACAAGGATGTCCACTCTCACTACTTCTATTCAACATTCTACTGAAAGTTTTAGCCAGTGGAATTAGGCAAGAAAAAAAAATAAAGGATTTATATCCAGAATATATAAATAATTCTCAAAAATCCATAATAAGAAAACAGAAGCCCAATTTTTAAAAGTGGACAAATGATTTGAACCAACACTGCTAAAAGGACATACAAATGGCAAATAAGCACATGAAAAGGTGCTCAACATCATTAGTAGTAAAGGAAATGAAAAACTATAGTGAGATACCACTTCACACATCTTAGAATGGAAAAAGTAATGGTCAATATCAAGTGCTAGTGAGGATGCAGAGCAAGTAGAACTCTCCTACGTTACTGGCAGGAGTGCAAAATGTACAGCATTTAAAAAAAGAGTTTGGCAGTTCCTAATAAATTTACTTACCATATACTTGCCATATGACCCAGGAATTTCACTCTTAGGTATATATCCTAGAGAAAAGAAAGCTAAGTATGTGAATACTCATAGTGGCTTTATTTTTAATACAGAAAAACTTAAAACAGCCCAATATCCACTACCTGGTATATGGTTAAACAAACTGTGATACATCCATACAATGGAGAACTATTCACAAATAAAAAGAGACCAACTCCTCTGATACATGCAACAACATGGATAAATATCACACCCATTACGCTAGATGACTAAAGTCAGATTCAAAAGACTACACAGTGTATTTTCCATTTATATGATGCCATAAGCTGAATGTTTTTGTCCCCAAAATTCATGTTAAATCCAAACCCCCAATGTGATGGTATTTGGAGGTGGAGCCTTTGGGAGGTGATTAGGTCATGAGGGTGGAGCTCTCATGAATGGGATTAGTGCCCTTATAAAGGAGACCTCAGCTCCCTTGCCCTTTCTGCCAGATGAGGACACAGCAAAATGCCGGCCATCTATGAACCAGGAAGTAGGCTCTCACCAGACACTGAATCTGCTAGTGACTTGATCTTGGGCTTCTCAGTCTCTTGAACTGTGAGAAACAAATTTCTGTTCTTTTTAAGCTACCTAGTTCATGGTATATTTGTTATAACAGCCCTGAATGAACTAGGACATATGAATGATCTGAAAAAGGCAAAATGTTATAGAGACAAAAAACAGACCAGTAGTTGCTGGGGTGAGCCAAGGAGAGGGGCTGATTACACACAGGCATGAAGGAATTTTTGTGGAGTGATGGAAATGTTCTGTCTCAATTGTGGTTGTCACCTGACCGCATGCAGTTGTCAATACTAACAGAATGGTTAAAAAAAAAAAAGTAGGTGGGCAGGGCTAGAATTCAAACCTGGCTTCCCATACCCAAAGAATCAGAATGGGTTCCCTGCGAGCTGCCCATGGGAAGTCTATCAGTGGCATTGCACTGGGATCTGTACTCCCTTTGTGCCCTTCAGTGTGGCCTAGTGAAGGAGCACACCCTGAGACCCCATTGTCAGCTCTGTCACTAAACAGCTGTGTTACCGTGGGTACGTCACCTCCTGTTTCAGTCCTGTTTTCTCATCTGTGAATTACCCCAGGAGGACTATACATGTCAAGCTTAGTCCAGCTCTAAATTTCTATGATTTTCCCCGAGGTTCTTTCCTTCTGTTGGAGACTCAGCAGTTCAACTCCAATCCATCTACCTTTGGAGTTTTAAGTGCTTTTTCAGACCTCAGCTCATTGGCCCTCACAAAATCCTGTAAGGGAGCTAATTATCCTTATTTCATTGTTTAAGAAACGGAAACCCAGAAAGATTCATTAATCTACCCAGTCACAAAATTGTCACAAAAAGCAGAACCAGTACTCTCATCTTTCCAGTGGCCCAGTCCCAACTGTAGGTAGGACCAGCTGTTGAGCTCCAGATCTGTTCAGGTGTCTCTGTGTCCTCCATTAGGTTTAGGGATCTTGTGAAAATCTTTTATGTAGTCCAACAGTTTTCTAGTCAGATAAGCAAAAAATGGGCCAAACAGAAAATGGTATTTATATACTGTCATAAAGCCTGGTCTTCAGAGGTCAACGTCGATCCAGGATTCAAAGCAGAACACACTGCTGCTGGCCCCATTGGCTCATTAACAGAAGATCCTTCAGTAATGCTAACATTTTACAATATCGAGTCTTTATTGTGTGTTAGGCACTGTTCCAAGTGTTCAATGTGTGTTCTCCCATTTAATCTTCCCAACCATCAGTGGGGTTACCATAGTTAACCCCATATTATACATGGGGATCTGAGCTCTGAGAGGTTTAAATTAAACCCATGTTCCATGGTCCTTGCTTCTCCTCCTATCCATCATACATATGTGCATCTTCTAAGATCACAGAAAGATCTACTCTACTGAAAAAAGAAACAAAGGAAGGGAAGGAGTGGAAAAGGGAAGAAGGGAGGAAGAAACAGCAGGAAGGCCGGCAGGCAGGTACAGATGAAAACAAAGCAAGATTAAGGCAAGCATCAGCTCCTCTACCAAGGCAGATGGAGGTTGCTTAAAAGACTCATGAAAAAGGCCCAGGAAATAGGCCAAAGGAGAGAGAGGCAAAGGGCTGTGGGGGCCCCATCGGCCCATCCCATGTCAGTGCTCACACACACACATACAACTGCCCAATACCGCTGGATGCCCCTACCTTACCGGCTGCATCCTTCACATCTGACGGCCCTGGCTTGTTTCACTCGGGTGTTTATTTAGTTTAAGGTCTGCTTTTAAGAGCTCTCCAAGAGAGGCGGAAGGGGGAGGAGGAGCAGGGGAAACAACTCTTTAAAAGAGAACTTAGTGATTAAAAAGGAGCCAAGATTAACAGCTCCGAGAGCTCCAGCAGCCTGAGAAGTAAGCAAAGCCGTGGAGGGGGTCTCCCTTTATACCACCACCACCACTGCTGTTGAGCCCTCCTTGCCCTCTTTCCCATCCTCTCTCTGCAGCAGGTGGTGGTCACGTCTAACGCCACAGGTTTCTCCTGTCATAGCGGACTTTGCTCTGAGTGAGAAAGTCTTTTTAAGATAGCATCTGCAGCGACCTCAAAGCACAAATCATTATAAAGAAGTGTCTACTGGCCAAGCACATGGCATCTGTACCTCACCTTCATCCCCAGGCTGGATTTAGAGACACAACCTGAGAGTAGAGAACAGAGTAGATGATGATCAGGAAATCCATGTTTCAGCCCCAGCTCCGTCACTGTCTAGCCTTGTGATCTCATGCCACCCAGCCTCTAAGGACTCAGATTACTTATCGTCTGAGAGTGACATCTGTCCTGCCCACCTCACACGGGGGCTGAGAAGAAGAAATGAGACAAAGCATCTGAAAGTGCTTTCCACAAATGCGAGGGAATGATAGGTACCCAAGGAAGATTTTGCTGACTGACTGATGGCCTGAGTGATTGATAATGCCTGAGTGACAGGCCCTCCCTGCCTTTTTTGAAATACTTTTCACCAGAAGCTACGGGATGAGAGATACAGACCTCAGGGGCAAAGACATTATTACAAATGTCAAACTGGTTGAACATAGTGTTCTGGCCAAGGAGTTCCCCACTTGCTCCCTCCTCTAATGGAATTCCTGTCCCATTTAACACGATGTGTCTGTGATGGAGTCTCTAAGTAAAGACTTGCAAGAAAGATAAAAAGTCATTATGTCTCCCCTTAGGAAGCACTCTTATTACTTAGGGTTTCCAGTGAGAGGCTCCAGGGAATGTCTGTCTTCTGAGACTTGGCAAACCCACCAGCCTTCCTGGACTTTTCTACACTTGGTCACCAAGACGCAGATGTTCAGAGGCTCTAAGGACCCCTGTCAGCAACACTGTTGAGCCCGGTTAGCTTAATCCCAGGCTTCAGAAGGAGCTAAGAGAGAAGGATCAAGGCCCATCAATCTTCCAGGATTTGTGGAAAGAGCAAGCCTGTCACTCTTGGGGAAGGAGAATCAAGACACACTGCATTAAATAGGGATGTGGGGGAAGTAGGGGCGGGGGGAGAAAGAGGAGGAGCCCCCATGGCTGTGTTTGACTTGAGTCTTAAAAGGGTAATGCCACTGCTGTCTGGAGAATAGAATTGGGAGTGCAGCTGGGACAGGGAGGCAGAGTGGGAGGGAGGCAGTCAGGAAGCTATTGGGAGGGTTCAGTGGAGAGATGATACTGGTGAGGAGCAAAGTCAGCAGTGAAGAAGTGAAGAGTGGCTGGGTTTGCTGCCCATCTCAAAGATATTTTGGAGCCCTGGGGCACTCTCTGACAGCTTCCATGTGTCAGGCCATTTGCTAAATGTTTTCCCTTTAAGATCAGGAATAAAGCAAGTATACCCACTTTTACCACTTATTCAACATTGTATTGGAGATCTTAGCCAGTGTAATAAGGCAAAGAGAAAGAAAAAGAGGGGAAGGAAGAAAGGAAGGATGGAAGGAGGGAAGGAAGGAAGGAAGGAGGGAAGGAAGGAAGGAGGGAAGGAGGGAGGGAAGGAAGGAAGGAAGGAAAGAAGGAGGGAAGGAGGGAAGGAGGGAAGGAAAGAAGGAAGGAAGGAAGGAACAGAGGAGGGAAGGAAGGAAGGAAGGGAGGAGGGAAGGAAGGAGGGAAGGAAAGGAGGAAGGAGGGAAGGAAAGAAGGAAGGAAGGAAGGAGGGAAGGAAGGAAATACATTAAGAATGGAAAGGAAGAAGTAAAATTGTCTCTTTTTTGCAGACAGCATGACCCCGTATGACTGGTACAATAAGACTTACAAACCTTCACTGAGAAAAAGCAAAGAAAGAGAAACTAAACAAATGTAGACATATACCACATTCATGGATTGAATGATTCAAAAGTGTTAAGTTATCAGTTCCCTCCAAATTGGTCTATGGATTCAACATATGTTAATCTGTATTCCAGCTGCCATTTTTGGTAGGGGTTAACAAGCTAATTATAAAATGCAGGGAAATACAAAATACATAGATTATCAAAGACAATTTTTAAAAAGAACAAAGTTGGAGGCTTACAGTACAAGATTTTAAGACTTACTGAAAAGCTACAGTAATCAAGAGAGCCTGGTATTGGCATAAGAATAGGCATGTAGATCAATGCAACAGAATAAGGGGTGGATAAATCAGCCTACACAGATACGGTCAATTAATTTTCAACAATTGATTTCCTATGGTGGCAAGAATAGTATTTCAAACATATAATGCTGGAACAGCTGAATCGTCATATGGAAAAAAATGAACATTGACCTATAATCACACCATATCCCCAAATTAACTGGAAATGCTATTAGACACTAAAAGTATAAAACTTCTAGAAGAAAACATGGGATAAGATCCTTGCAGTCCTAATGTAGGCAAAGATTTATTAGATAGTACACAAAAGTATGAGTCATAGAAGAAGAAATTGAACTTCATCATAATTTAAAACTTTTGTTCCTCAAAATATACCATTAATGAAAAGGCAAGCCAGAGACAGGGAGAAAATATTTGCAGTACATATTTCTGACAAAGGACTTGGCTCCAAAAAGTATATACAGATCTCTCAAACTAAGTATTAACAAAATAACCCAATAAAAAGTGGGTAAAAGATTTGACACTTTACCAAAGAATATACCAAAAAAATGCCATGACTTTTTCAACCCTGCCAATGAGTGCATTGACCTCCAGGACTACACACACACACACACACACACACACACACACACTCCTTTTTTTTTGACTGTTAAATTTTCACTTGTCTTTCAAGGCATGGTTTAAATATCCCTTTTCTTAAGTCATACTCAAGGTCTTTATCTTCCTCAGTAAATATGTAAATATTACTGTCTATGAGATTTTATCACTTGATAAAGAACTTGCCTCGCTTTATCATCATTGTCTGTTTCAGGATCTGTTTCCTCCACTTGAATGTGAACCCCTTAAAGGAGAAGATTATGTCTTCTTCATCTCATTATCTCTACCATCTGACACAAGCCCTGGCATAGAGTAGGTGCTAAATAAATTTTTATAAATGGAGGGAAAAAACATTTCTTCCTTACTTCCTGAAATGCAAATTACATCTCGGTCCTATTATTTCTCTTAAATTAGGCCCTTTGGGGGAATAAGGAATCCTAGATCCATGAAATCATCATATTTTAGAGATCAGAGGATCTTGAGGTTTATAAATTGTTTCCTGCAAACCTGAGGAGGGTCCTTAGAAGCCACCTGCGAGGGCTGAAGGATATGCCTCTGTAACCTCATTTTAAGGGATGCATTGTATTCCACTGTTGGGGTTTATTAAAAATTACTTTGAAAAATCCCTTCTGTTAGAAGTTTTGACGTGTGCCAAGTTTTCACTTTTATATTTGATACTAGAATGAGCCTCTGGCATGTCTGACTAACGATTTCTATAATTCTTTTCAGTCTAACAATCTATTATTAGATTCACCCGAACTCCATCCCCCTCCTATAATTGGCTTTGGTATCATTTTTATTCAAAGCCAAGTAATAAATAGTTCATAAGCCAAATGCTATTTCCTCCTTGAGGTTCAGTAATTCATGATCTTCCATTGGTTTTTAGATATATTCTTCAATGTCACATAAAATACACATGACCTCCTTCGTGCTCTCTCAATTCTTTATCCAACCTCCTCTAAGTACCTCTGTACATCCGTCTCTAACCTACCTTACTGATCTGGGTGTGACGCCAGAGTTAACAGGTGCAGGAGAGGCAAGAAAGTCCTCTCTGTGGGTTTAAAAAATGAAATATAAAACAAAATAAAACCCCCCTTCAAGGAGAAAATACAACATGTCCTCCCAAATTCTAGAAATACGTTGAGAGGTTTAGATGGAAAAAGCAGGGTTTATTATTATAGTAAAATTTATTTGATTTTGAAAAATGTTCTGAAAGAGGACACTGAAAATTTGTTGGGATGAGTTACCAAATGGATTTTCATCGCTGCAAATGAGACATAGGAAGAATAGAAAGTGGAGGATTTTTTAAATTATACATATTTTTAATGTGTTCTTAGGAGAAAAACCATATTTCACTAGATGAGCAAAAAAAAAAAAAAAAAAAAAATTGCTTTCACACCATAAAGTAATGCATGTCTACTGTAGAAATTGAGGTAGTTTGGATAAGAAAAAAAAGGTGGAATTATTCTTATATATCTTACATATATTCATTTACCCTTTTTAGAGTTAATCATGTTCAATCATTTCACAGACTTCTTTCCAGTCTTCTTTCTGTGTGTATGTGTATGTGTATGTGTGTGGGTAACCAAAATGGGATCAAAGTGATACAGAGTCTGTTTTTCCCTCTGTAAACCACACATTGGATATATTCCAATGTCATTCAAATTCCCCTATAACATCTATTCATATCTAGCAAAATTTCTTTCACCAATCCCCTACCATTGAATATATAGGTTGTTTCTCATTTGGAGCCATTATAACAAACTCTACAGTGAACATCCTTATACCTATAGCTCCAAGAATTGCCCTGATTTTTTTTTTTTTTTAATAAATTTATTTATTTATTTATTTATTTTTGGCTGTGTTGCGTCTTCATTTCTGTGTGAGGGTTTTCTTTAGTTGCGGCAAGCGGGGGCCACTCTTCATCGCGGTGCGCGGGCCTCTCACTGTCACGGCCTCTCTTGTTGCGGAGCACAGGCTCCAGATGCGCAGGCTCAGTAGTTATGGCGCACGGGCCCAGTTGCTGCGCGGCATGTGGGATCTTCCCAGACCAGGGCTCGAACCCGTGTCCCCTGCATTGGCAGGCAGATTCTCAACCACTGCGCCACCAGGGAAGCCCTGCCCTGATTATTTAAGATAAATTCCTTGTCGTAGAATTCTGGGTCAAAGGGTATGTAAAAAGCTTGAAACAATTTTTATTTTTATTCCACAGGAGTTAATCTTTTAAGTGTTATGAGAGGCCTCCATCAGCACATATGACTCTTCTGGACTTAGCTCTGTGCGAGTTCCTAGTTAATTAAATGATTTTTAATTATTTAAAACAATTATTATCGTTGAACTCATGATTGCCAAACTACAAGTACGTTTATGCTGCAATGAATCAGCCAACACAGATTTTTCCTTCTACCAAAAGTCCCCAGGAGGTTAGCATTTCCTGCAGCCTGTTTCGCCCTTAGTTACGGTTGCTGAGTCTTGCCTTCCCGTCTTCTGCCTCCTAGTGGCTAGTGGATGTGTTTTTTTTTTTTTTTTTTTGGCTGCGTTGGGTCTTTGTTGCTGCGCGCGGGCTTTCTCTAGTTGCGGTGAGCACGGGCTACTCTTCGTTGCGGTGCGCAGGCTTCTCATAGCGGTGGCTTCTCTTGTTGCAGAGCACAGGCTCTAGGCGCGCGGGCTCAGTAGTTGTGGCTCACCGGCTTAGTTGCTCCGCGGCATGTGGGATCTTCCCGTACCAGGGCTCGAACCTGTGTCCCCTGCATTGGCAGGCGGATTCTTAACCACTGCGCCACCAGGGAAGCCCCAAATCCCGTCTTTTAAATCCAGAGGCATTTTCCGCTGGTAAGTCTTTCATTAGTTTGTTTCTGCTAGAGTTTATAACACCTTGTAATTTGGTCACCTTGGCCAATTTCATCAAGATGTTTACATCTTATGGATCATTAATAAAGATTAAATGGGCAACACCTAAGCTGACCTCCCTGGTCCCACCCGGGGCTCCACCCTGTGTCAATGTCATCCCTGTATTTCGTGACACATCCGTGTTTTCTAATTTTCATGTGATCACACTTTGGCTGAAGGAGCTGGACTTCATGGTCAGACCACATATTGCCTTAAGTAGTGACCACACCCAGACACTTGAAGACTCCACCTCACATTTTATTTTCACCAGGCTCTTAAATGGTCCTCTGGGCTGGAGCTCCTCCATGTACCTTTCCATCTCCAAGCCCCACCCTTCTCCAGCTTGCTCTGTACCCAGGAGGCTGACCTGTAAGGGCTGCCTCAAGAGACTCCACAGCCCTCTGGCATCCAGTTGGGTCCAGCCGCCTGGGAGCACTGTAGGGGAAGGAGGGCAGGAGCATTTGATGTCAGGTTATCTACTCACTCAGCTTCCTCCCTTACTGCTGATGCCCAGTGCTTCCACCGAGGTCAGGGAGCCCTCTTTACACAGCTCTCTCCAGGGTTCCCACCCACACCCTCTCCTTGCTCTTTCCCGCCTAAGAGTGGTAACAGCCCTACTGTACCACCCTCAGTCTCCCAACCCAACCCCTGTGGTTTCCCTACACCTTGCCCATCCCTTGTAAATAGTCTCTATTAAATTCTCCTCAATTTACCCAGTATGAGAGTGCCATCTGTTCTCTACTGGGACCCTGACTGACATACCATGTAACATGGCCAGGCCTTGGATAAGGCTACTACGGGACTGGGCTGGACGTGGCCGAGGTCCATCACCTCTGCTTTCAGACAGATTGCAATGACGCCAAATCCCTTCTGGAACTGAACCTCTCATCCTTCTCTCAGATCCATACACATTTAGCTCTTTTGGAGTTCTCACATTTTTTTTAATACAAAAGAAAACTTTGAAATTCTCTTAACAAGAGTTATTTCAGTTGTTCCAGCAGTTTCCATTTATTCATTTAACAAATATTTTCTGAGCACCTGCTATGCACCAGACACTAAGCTAGACAGCCAGCACGCATCTGGGACAGACACACATGCTCAGGGCCGTGAGAATAAGCTGGACCGTGAGACCAGTAACCCTGGATGTTCTGCGCAGAAATTGCTTCCTGCAAAAAGAGGTGCCTTTTGTTCTATGCTCCAACTTGCTGAAGGCCAGTGCCCCTTCCTTCTGGGGGTTTCTATTCAACATTTCATTATACCCTAAAAGAACTTCAGTCCCAGAAGTACGAGAAGACAGGGAGGTAAACTGAGGGAGAGCCTCAGTTTCCTTGTAAACAAAGGTTCGCCCTGAGCACCCATGAGGCTGATCGGTCCTGTCGCGGCAGCACCAGTGTTGTCACCATCATGCCCCTGCCCTGCCTCTGCTCTTCCCATGCCTGTCCACGCTCTCGCACCTGACCCGCCCCAGCCTGTTTGGCAAGGTGTACGTGTCCCGAGAGGCCACAGCCATCACCCCAGCGCCCCCTTTCTTCTTCCTGACCTGTTCTCACTCCCAACCCATTTGTTCTGGGGACTGAAGCTCGGACTCGGCTGCCTCTACCGTCACCCCTGGGCCTGTGAAATTGGTGCTTCTCCTCGACCTTCCAGGTTTGGGACTCTTGCCTCCTTCTGGCGAGTCTGATATATTAAGAGCTCGTCCCTGGCTTTCCTTATCCCAAGCTGTCTTAAGGAGCGGCCCCTTTCTCGGTTCTGGTCCCTTGAAGCCCAACTCCCAACATGAGCTCTGGACTCCCTCCTCCTCCCCACCTGCTCCCAAACCCCAAGAGTTCTTTTTCCAGACAATTCCTTACTAGTGTCTCTTCTTCAGACACCCCAAAAAACCAATCCCCGTCCTTTTCTTTCTTCTCTACTCTCTTCTTGTGCCTTTTCTCCTTTCCTTCCCCATATTTTTCCCTCTCACTCTTCCTTAAAAGAGCTGCAGGAATTCCTTGCTTTGAAAAATATTTTCCTGAGGATTTGTGTTTAATGAAAGTTTATAACATTTGAAATTCGGACAATGTGTTCAAAATCATGATGGTGATGCTGATAGCAATAGTAATAGTAGCTTCCAACTACTATGTTTTCTACATATGAGGCACCGTACTGAGAACTTTATATACATCAGCTAATTTAATCCTTACAGGAGCCCTTGAAAGAAGTATTATCATTCTGCCCAGTTTGCAGTTGAGGAAACTGAGGCTGAGAGAGGTGCAGTGACTTGCCCAAGGCCACACAGCGAGGAGCGGAGCTCAGGCTCCAGCACAGCCTTGCTGGATTCCAAACTCCAAATTCCAGCCTTCTTGCCTTCCCCACTGCACTAGTTAAAGCAATCCGGCTGTAAGTTCTCTTGAAATAAGCAAGCTTCGGCAGCAGAAATAGCCCCTCCCCAACTACCCACATTGTAAGTTTAAACTTTTATATAAAGAGCTTCCCTCAGCAAGGCACACCCATCCTTCTTATTGGGTGGGGGAAGCCTCACCAGGCGGAACCTCCTATTTACTTTCCATCTACTGCTGGTCCCGCGCTGGGTGTGGCAGTGGGTGGGGAACTACCCAAGCCACCTCTTTACATCCTCTCACTCACTGGTCCTCCCCAGGATGACTCCGTCCACAGATTCTGCCCTCCTGATAGCACCACTGCAAGGACAGCAGCAAACATAGGATTAGAGCTTCTAATGACATACAACATCCGTCTGGTCTGTGTTTCTAAAAGGAATGACTTTCTCCATGAAAAACAGACGCAAATGGAGAAAGACCATGCACCTAGTTAAACTGAGCCATGACAGTTCAATTATTCATTCAACAAACACGTGCCGAGTATCAATGTGCCTGGCAAAGAGCAAGGTAATTGGTCTCTCTCTCCCAGGAGTCTACACCTCCATCAGCAGAAGGAATAAAAATATTCTAAGTGTCCCTGTGGTCAACTGGATTATAATTTAGCAAACATTTATTTTGCTCTCTCCTCTCACTCCCCCAATTTCTGCCCCATTCATTGGGGACTTGGCCATGTAAAATACTTTGGCCAATAGAATGTAGGCCGCAGTGATAACATGCCAATTTCAAGTGAAGCCTTGAAGAGGCATTCCAAACATCTGCCGGCTGTCTTGAACACCTATCCTCCAGTATGGGAACATTGCAGGCCAGTGGGGGCTGTTCCTTCAGCCCAGGTCCCCAGATAAGAAGATAATATGGGGGCAGCCCTAAACCACAGCACAACTCACAGCTACTGACATGCTACATGAACGAATAACATATATTTGTTATTGAAGGCCATCAAGATCTTGAGGTTGTTTGTTACACAACACTATCGCAATAAAAACTGACTAATCCAGTCCCATACAGAGTTATATTCCAAACCTACCTTCTGGTATTTTTCTTGCTCTTGAATTGAAATCTAAGACACCCTATAGGTGATGAGTTTCATTGATCCATCCAAGGTATTTGTAGAATGACTTGTCAGGTGGGGAAAGCAGTCTGAACAGAAATTACTGATTTACCATCATATAACATACCTGCAGAAACCCCAGATACCCAACACCAGTCCTTCTACAGAGGATATTGTTAATCACTGCTACCCACAGACACCTTATTTTCTATTGCTCGTTATCAATTTCTAAAGTTAACATTAGCCACAGCAAGGGCAAGCACTAAATACTCTGAAGGCTCCAAATGAATTTAATGTTTATAACCCAAGACCAGCTCGAGTCATGAAGACTTATGAAAACTGGGACTGCGGCTCAGAGGCCTCTCCAGTCACCATCTGGTGCCCTGTAGGTGTTTAATCATGTTTTTTTTATTTCCTTTAGTTCAATAAATATTTATTGAGCACATCCTACGTACAAAGGGGAGAAGGCATGCTTCCTACTCTCAACTTACTAGCTTACCATCTCATGGAAAGGATGAGTATTTACATAACTGTAATTAAAGACAACACAAGTAAAATATTTTGAGAGGAGTGCCAAAATTTTGCTGGAGTGGTTTCAAAAAAGAGAAGCACTGTATCCAATCTGAGGGAGTCAAGAAAAAGAGAATATTTCAAATAGAAGGAACTAAGGTATAGAGGCTGAATGGAATGGAATCTGAACTGTGGAGAGATTCTATGGGAAGATCAGGAGAGCCAGACTGTGCACAGCTCCAAGGCCAGGCTGCTGAGTTTATGGTCATACCCCAGAGTCACCGAACACTTAAGGAAATTCATCACGCCCATTTCACCATGCCCTTCGCTGGGCCCAGAGTTTGAATTTTTCTGAGAACTTCAAGTCATTAACAGCTTGAGCCTCCACAAAAACAACTAGTGGTAAAAGGTGCCAGTGAGCAGTAGAGATGACAGCAAGACAGTTTCCGTGACTACAGCCACAATGAGCAGGCTGCATATCTGGGGAAAGACGAGAAAGAACTTCTCAGCCACAGGTGCAACTGCAGGTATTTTCACATTCAGTCCGGACTGAGGGAAGAGGGATGAGGCAATGCCGTGGACTGTCTAGAACCTCACTGTCAACATTGACGATGGGGTCTCGCCTCTGCAGGAAGTAGTAGCATCCCTGTAGGCTGTGTATGGCAGGGCCTCACAACCTCTTCCCCAGGCTGCACCTGGCCTCTGGCCTCACCTGCCCCACCTAGTTACACCCAGGACTCCACCTAGCCGGAAAACACATCACTATCAGGCAATTACAAAACAAGGCAAAGAAACTCCAGCAGTACCAGGTTCGCAGCTGCACTCAGCCGAGCTGCACTAGTGCCATCTGTGCGCCTCTAACTTTCTGCTCCCACCCTATTGAAGCCATCTGTTCATTAGTCCAACTTCCTCCCTGGGCCATAAACTGTGCGAGGACTTTTACCTTTGTGCCCAGTGCCTCGTCCATAGATGGCACATGTTACTTAATAGCGACAGCCTTTCCATGTATTAAATGCTTTCTCTCCACCCGCTCCTGACATATTATTTCACTGAATCCTTCCAACAACCCACCCCTACAGAGTAGATGTTATTATCCCCATTTAACAAACAAGGAACTTAAAACTCAGAATGATTAAAGAATCCCTCCAAGATCACGCAGCTAGGAAGTGAAGGCGCTGAGATCTGAGTGTCAGGCCCTTTTTATAGAAGTGGGTTTATGTGCATTGGACTGAACCAATAACCAGGTTTCCAGAATAGTAAGACCTAGAAGGTCCTCACTAGCTCGATCGTTTGGAAGAAAGATTCCTTCGAGGGTTGATGTTTGGGAAATTCACCCTCGGCTGGTGTTTGGCAGAGACACACAGGGCCTATCTTTACTGTCTTAATAACTCTGAAACTGAATTTGAATCTCAGGCTCGGGTATAGGAAACTGACAGGAGTAGCTCTGTAACTCTTTCGCCAGGGTTACACATGCCAGGCCAGGTGAGAGCTTCCCCAAGAAAGCCAAGATCAGGGCCCTGGACAAGTGACAGGGACTTGCAGGCGGGCCTCACACACCTGGTGGAAGCCCAGCAGTGGCCTCAGCCACGTGCACAGGTTCAGAGGACAGCATTGTTGGGAGAAGGGCAGGGGCTGGCTGGGAACAAAAACTTAAATTGCCTCCGGGAGGTTAATGGGAATCCGAACTAAGAAGATTGGTCTGCTAACACTAACGTGAGTATTCAAGAGGTCATTTGTCTCAGGGAAGCCTTTTTTAACCCACTGGGGGATGAACCCGAAACCCTTCCAGATTTTTCCAAAAAACAAACTTGAACACTCTAATACTGCCAGATGATGACCAACATCCGTGGAACCCCGTTCCACAGTCCGGTGTCCAGACACATCACGAGGGCTATCTGAAACATCCGGCTTTACTGGCATACTGACCCTGGGTCAGGAGCCGTAGATAAAGAGTGTGACTCCAGGCTCTGACCTTGGGCTTGGGCAACAGCAAGCAGGGATCCGCCCTGCCGACACCAGTCCCGACCATCTGGTTCATCAGGATGAAATTACTTTTGGTTGCAGCTACGCCACACCTACAGCTCCACCTCAAGAAAGAGCCCGTAGCAGCATCCAAGCTGGTCTGACCCCTGTCGAAAGACACGCACTCAGAGCGCAGGTCTGTAGCCAGACCCGAGAGAGCAAAAATTCTGTAGAAATCCAGGCGGTCAAAGGGAATGCCTGCACAGAAGGGAGGGGCTTTGGGCCTAAAAGCATTTCCTTCTCTCCCTACCTAAGGACCAGTTAGGGAACTAGTGAATGATTTACAACTAGACTATGTATAAAAAGGAGCACATTAACTTTCTGGATCACTCATCCACAATAAATGTTGAAAACCCAGTTGAAATGCAAGATTCCAGAAGGCTTAAAAGGTAGATCAGGCAGTAGGTTAATAACTGTGATTTTTTTTTTTTAAACTTTGTCTAAATTCAGACTTTAAAGAAATTAGCCCTGTTACATGAAAGGCTGGCATTTTCTTAGACAAGCTTGAAGCTCATTAACGTAAGATGACAGTTCAAAGTAAGTACTCAAGTAAGGAAGGGGAGGGCTAGATGCCTCACTGTATCAGAATCCTAGACCTACCTCTCTCCCCTCTTCCTCCCCCATCCCGTAAAGCAATGGAAAGTGGCAAAGTCAGGTCACTCATTTGCAAATGATCCTGCTTTAAGAACGCAGGAGAAATGTTAAAATGATTAATTTAGCAAACACGTTGGAAAGAACTTTGTGCTTGTGAGTTTTGCTGAGTTAAACTGTTTTCAATTAACATCGTTTTTCGACTACACTAATTTGGAGACAGGCTTGGAATATTTATCTTTCTTTTCCCAGCAGGAACTGCTTCTTGTGCTTATTTCATTAACAGTTATGAGTCGAAAATCAGTTGACTAATATGAAATGTCAGGGGGAAAAATTGGGACCAGCAGGGTGATCCTGCTGTGTTCCCAGTCTTAGAATAACCAATCACAAAAATCATAATTCTAGGGTTCTCCTTGGCTCTATCTATAAGGCACACAAGTCACATCAGAAATGAGGACAGATCACCCAAGACTAGAACTGATATTCAGCTTGCGTGCTCTGATGTGGCCAGGCTACTGCCGGTATTTGTGCAGTGTACTGCCTGAACAACCAGACAATGCAGGACTGGGTATGGCCTTTCCAGTTGTGTGTGTCTGGTGTCTTTCTGACTGGCTGGTGCCCTTGCTGGTTGTTAAACATTGTGGCTATCATTCTGTCAAGGGCCAAGACCCTGCTGCTTGCTTACAGAGGCTCCTTCACTGAGGTCTAATTGTTGCTCATTTTTCCTCTATCGCGGGGGCCTTGCTTAAACTGTCCCCTGCCAATTTGGAGGGGGGAACACTGGTAAGTGTTCGGTCTGCATATAGTCACTTAATCCTCCTCTTCTGGCCATAGTGCCCATCTACCTGTTATCTCCCAACCAGAGATTGTTTGTTTCTCCAGAGAATAAACTTCCAAATACTCTTCAGGTAAGCGTGACCCTCAGAGGGATGCGTTAGGGGAAGGTGATATAGAGATCCAAAACTTTCTCAGATAGGTTGCACCCTACTGCCTCTATTAGCGCCCCCTTCATGACAGTTCCAGAAACATCTATGCCTTCTGTGCAAGTTAGTTGGCAGCTTTCCTCATTGCCAGTTTGAGCTTTTTCCAATCTGCTAAGTCAGCTATTAGGTGTCCATTTTTGTCCAACTTCCAAAATTGTGTTCCTGTTGTCTCTTCTCCTGCCCTCTCTGTCCTGTCCTTGTAAGTTTATTCTTAAAAAAAAAAAAAAAAAAAAAGTCTAGCTGTCATTTTAGCTGGGTTTGGGGAGAAAGCTAACTTAGGTAAGCATGTTGAATCCACCATCTGAAATTCATACCAGAATACAGTTTTTAGGTCTAGCTATACATTCAAGATTTCCTAACATTTGGTATTAGGAAATATCACTCTATTAGATATTTAGTAATATAATCTCTGAAATAATCTTTAAGGGTTTTTAAAATTACTATTATTATTGCTGTTGTTGTAGTAGTTTTAAAAAATAAGAGAATCCAAAAAAACTTGAAATACAAATCAGAGTTCCTAAACCATTGGCAAAAGCTGTTTGGGACCTCATGAGAACATTGGATCTTCTTAGTGGCGCCCAGCATAGAGGGTCAGCCTCTTGACTGGAGAGTACGGGTCATGCTACGTCTGTGGCCAGCAGTGAGGATGTGTGTGCCTGAACAAGCTCAAATATGGAACAGTTATTTACTCTGACATAGTTGGAAGTTGGGAAAGATCTTTAGGATATTACACACAGAGACATGTCAACGGCATAAGTTATTGACCTACTCCAAGAAAAAACTAACTTGACTAGTCACGGATGTTACCGCATTCTCTTGAGAAAATAAAACAAAACAGCTGAACCGTTCATGGTAGGGATGAGAGAAGGACTCAGCACAGCTGGGTTTGCCCTACCATATGCTTTGTGGCCTTTTTGCTCATTTCTTAGACCCCAACAGCTGCTGCAGGACACAGCATCCTGCAACACCCATCCAGAGTGTTCCTCTCTACACCTCACGGGGTTCATCCAGCCAGGATTTACTGAGTTCCTACTCTGTGCTGGGATCAGTTCCAGGTAGAGCAAACAAAAGAAAGTCTCTGCTTTCATAGAGTTTTTATTCAAGTGGGTGGCAAAATAATACAGTTGACAAATGTATATGTAGTAAATGTGAAGGACTAAGAAGAAATTGCAGAGGAGTTTTGGGTAGAGTGTACAGGGATGTCCTCTCTGATAAGGTGACTTCATAGCTGGAGAAAGAGCATTCTAAGTAGAAAGTGCGACCTGAGGCAGGGTCTTAAACAGCCTGCATGTTCAAGAAACAGCAAAGAGGTCTGCGTGGAGAGGTGAATAATAGGAGATGAAATCAAGAGGGTGGGTATGTAGATCATACATGGTTTTGCAGGCGCTAGAAAGAGCTTCTGATTGCATTCTAAGAGATTCTGAGGAAACCACTGGAAGGTTTTGAGCAGGGAACGACATGATTTGACCCTCATTCTAGCTGCTGAGATCTCGGAGGCAGGGCAAGGGCAGAGCAGGGAAACCAGGCAGATGCTACTGCAATAATCCAGGCAAAAAATGATGGTGGCTCCAAGCCCAATAGGAGCGGGAGAGGTGCTGAGAGGAGAACAGTTGGATTCAGAATATATTCTGAAGGTACAGATGATGTACTGGATGTGGAGTTTGAAAGAAAGAGGGGCATCAAGATGACTGTTAGACAACAGGCCTGAACAGCTGGGGGCTGGATCTGACATGTATTGAAATAGGACAATGAGGAGAGAAGCAGGTTGGTACCGGGCAAGGTCAAGAATTTGGTTTCGGACACACGAAGTTTAAGATGCCTACCGGACATCCAAGGGAAGATGTTAAATAGACAGCTAGATGTAAGAACCTGGTGATAGATGCAAAATGGACATATAACAAGTCCCCTTTGCCCCCATCCCCACATACAGTGGTCTGAGATAGAAAAGGAAAGAAACATTTAAGAAGCAGCACACAGTTGTGGACCCTTAGCCCACAATAGGGTCCAGAAGATTCTTGGTAGGTTTTCAGAAGAAACTGTGGACAAATTGAAACTTCGGGTTCAGAATCAACAAACTTAGAAAATCTGGCTTTGAGGAACCCAGAGTAAATAGGACAGGAAAAGCCAAAAGACACTGGCCACTGAGAACAGACCTTGCAGAACTGAGAGCCCTAAGGGCGGAGGACTCCCACCCCATGCTGCTCCCCCAGCTCCCCTGGGACCTTACTGTGTGCTCCTCTCTTTTCCTCCTACTGAGGGAAGAGCGTTGCTCTGTCCTCTGCAGCCGTAGGGCGAGACTCTGTGGCCGGCAGATACCTAAGATGTCCTCTATGATTTATGTCTTTTTCCTGTATATTCATCTAACCACACTATCTTTTTCTTCTCTTTTTTTTTCCTCAGAATTTTTGGATCACCCTTTTTTTTATGCCATAAATATTTTTTGAATCCATACGTTCTGGTATATACTCACCTTTGTGCAAAATCCATGCAGAAGTATAAAAACGTATAAACTTTGGAGATGTGTATACATAACAGCAGTAGAAAAACACTGTTTAAAGGAAGCTTCAAACTAAGTGCAGCAGGATTTTTTTTAATTCATTCATTCATTCATTTATTTTTGGCTGCGTTGGGTCTCCGTTGCTGCGCGTGGGCTTTCTCTAGTTGCGGCGAGTGGGGGCTACTCTTCATTGGGGTGCGCGGGTTTCTCATTGCGGTGGCTTCTCTTGTTGCGGAGCACGGGCTCTAGGCGCGCCGGCTTCAGTAGTTGTGGCACGCGGGCTCAGTAGTTGTGGCGCACGGGCTTAGTTGCTCCGTGGCATGTGGGATCTTCCCAGACCAGGGCTGGAACCCGTGTCGCCTGCATTGGCAGGTGGATTCTTAACCACTGCGCCACCAGGGAAGCCCCAGCAGGATTTTTAGAAGAGGAAAGATTCCCGGCTGGGTTGGTCCGGGCAGATTTCTCAGAGGGGGAGCCATGTGAGCTGGGCATTAAAAATATGAGTGGATTTCCCTTCAGAGAAGATCCACATGAGGGAACCCTTTATATTAGGAGACTTTATACTAATATTCCCCAGCCTTTTAAATTCCTGCTTTCTTGGCTGAAGGGTAGGGCAATAGAAAAAATGTTGTTTAGGGTACACAATGGCAACTAGTACATAAATAAGTCCTGGAGATCTAACACACAGTATAGTGAATATAGACAACAATATTGTGTTATAATCATCAAGGTGGCTGAGACTAGATCTCAATTATTTCCCACCACAGAAAAGAAATGGTAATTATGTGACATGATAGAGGTGGCTAACCATGGCTGTAACAGCAATCATATTACGATATATAAATGTATCAAAGCAATGCATTGTACATCTTAAATGTACACAATGTTGTATGTCAAATACATTTCCATTTAAATAAAGTCATGCTTTCTTTCAATAAACATAAAAAAGCCATATCCTCATTTAACATTATTTGAATCTCAAAATAAATTAAATATCAACCCTTAAAACAAATTGAAGGGCTTCCCTGGTGGCGCAGTGGTTATGAATCCGCCTGCCAATGCAGGAGACACGGGTTCGAGCCCTGGTCCGGGAAGATCCCACATGCTGTGGAACAACTAAGCCCATGTGCCACAACTACTGAGCCTGCGCTCTAGAGCCTGCAAGCCACAACTACTGAAGCCTGAGTGCCACAACTACTGAAGCCCGCACACCTAGAGCCTGTGCTCCGCAACAAGCCATTGCAATAAGTTCATGCACCACAATGAAGATTAGCCCTCACTCACCGCAACTAAAGAAAGCCCGCGTGTAACAATGAAGACCCAATGCAGCCAAAAGTAAATAAATAAAATTTTAAAAATGATCCTGATGTGTCAGGACTTATAAAAACAAACAAACAAACAAAAAAAAAAAACAAATTGAAGCCCTGAAATAAAACAAAGACCTTAAAGTAAATCCTAACCTCCCAACTCACTCTCTCTCTGCTCCCCCTGCCACCCAATTCTTATTACGGGAACAAATAATATGAAAGTGATCCTCTCCAAAGCCAGAGGACTATGAACTAAGCCTCCCTCATCCCTCCTTCCCACTTCCCCACAGCATTACAAGCACTTACACACACACACACACACACACACACACACGCACCACACACACACACACACACAATTTCAGGCAATGTAGTGAAAGCAATTGGGAGAGAGGGGGCAGAGCTCACATTGCTCCTGGCAGGAAGAAGAGTTCCAGAAAAACTGATAGCCAGAGTTTGTATTTTCTTGCTCAAATTCAAGCAGAATTTACCTAAAACTAATAACTTGGCAAGAGTACCTCTAGAGACAAACTTTTTCCCCCATTAAGCATGGAAAGAGTTTGAAGAATAGGAAATAAATAACATTTGCTGTAAGGAAAGCAGACACGTGTAAAGAAAGGTGCCTGATTTTATCAGAAGTGCAAAACAGCCTCTGCTGGGCCTAGATTGGTTAGTGAAGCGCTAGCAGGCCACACAATCAAAGGGACTTTTATATGAAACACTGAAAGGAGGCCCCGCTGCGACAAGCATCAGTCCGGGAGCAAACAGAGGCCAACAGAACTTCTTCAAACCGGAGGAAGGAAGGCAGCCCCCAGCCTGGCTCTCATGGAAAAGATCCACTGATCACGGCCTTCTCTCACTACAAAGTGAAACAAGGAGCATTAGAACTCCACCACCCAGATAAATACAGCGCTCATTTGTGTGTCTAATGGTTAACACGAGGTGCAGATGCTATGGGTCATATGGGTTAATTCAGAAAGAAAACACACGCAACCGTACCATTAATCATTGACTCAAAATCTTAACTCCCACGATAGGTGCAATTCTTAGACTTTCTTCTGAAGAACAGTAATAAACAAGAGTGGTACTAGATTGAGTTCCTAGAAGCTTTTTAATCAGAAAAGATTGCCTGTGCCATAGATTTAACGTTGGCCATCAAGCTTCGAGGCTGAAATAAGCTCACTGGCCTGGTACAGTTCCCTGAAACCCTGTATTCAGTAGTGCCATAAGTTGGCATTGTATGGCACAAAGGGAGCAGATTCAAACTGTTGCAAAGAAAGTTCACAAAAGTTCAACCTTGAACTTGGCAGGCCAAGGCAGGACACGTTGGCAACTCCACAGATTCGGTTTTCAATTCCCTAAATCTGCCCTCAGGATTCTAATCTCCAGAGAATGGGTTGGCAACAAGAAGGCTCCTCTGGGATTGATTTACTAGCTCCTATACCTTCTTTACAATTTTGCAGGGTATTGTACCAGGGAAGAAAAGAACGGTTCCATGGAAGTAAATCAAGTCTCATGTGGTTTGACATTTTCTGCTAACCTTATGAAGCTCTCCCCGTAACCCCACTAATTTTGGGAGCATGTATGAGGAACCTTAGGAAGAGCTGGTTTGGAGGACGTAACTGGGTGAAACATAGTTTCCTGGGTTTTTTTCAAAAGCTCAAATCACCTTTGCCTCCAGGCCTCAAAACACAAGGGAAAGACAGCCTTTAAAGAAGAGAGAGATGGGACTTCCCTGGTGGCACAGTGGTTAAGAATCCACCTGACAATGCAGGGGACACGGGTTCGAGCCCTGGTCCGGGAAGATCCCACATGCCGCGGAGCAGCTAAGCCAGTGCGCCACACCTACTGAGCCTGTGCTCTAGAGCCCATGTGCCACAACTACTGAGCCCACATGCCACAACTACTGCAGCCTGTGTGCCTAGAGCCCGTGCTCCACAACAAGAGAAGCCACCACAATGAGAAGCCCATGCACCTCAACGGAGAGTAGCCCCCGCTCCTGGCAACTAGAGAAAGCCCGCAGCAACGAGCAGCCAAAAATAAATAAATAAATTTTTAAAAATGTAGTAGTAATATTATTTTTAAAAAAGAGAGAGAGAGAGAGAAAGGGTGGGATTGGGGAATATTTTTGAGAGAGTGGTATCAATCTCCCACACTTGAATAGGTGCCGAGTAAATAGTGGAGTATCCAAGCACAGGGGCTGGTCATTTCTTAAAGGACCTGAGAGCTCTTTCTAATCACCTGATGAAAAACAATGTTGGCTCCATGTTTCCTACAGAGTAAAATCTAAGATTTTCTACTCTTTGATTCTTATTTCACTTTCTAGTCTTTTCTCCCACTACATCTTCCTTCCCCAGTTTTGTTCAACACTACCCACCCATACCCACCATCACTATAGCCCTCCCACCTGCCTGCTCCCACCTTCCTGTCCGCCAGCAAGCACTTTCCCAACACCACACACATGCGCACTCACTTCATTTCGAGCATTTACTGAGAACCTCCAATGCGCCAGATACTGAGCTAAAATCCTCCCAACAAACCTAGGAGGTAGGACCTTTTCCCCCCAGTTTTATTGAGATGTAATTGATGTATAACATTGTATTACTTTAAGGTGTACCACATAATGACTTGATATATGTATATATTGTGAAATGATCACCACAATAAGTTTAATTAACATCCATCTCACAGTTACAATTTTTTTCTTGTGATGAGAGCTTTTAAGATCTATTCTCTTAGCAACTTTCAAGTATACAACACAGCATTATTAACAGTAGTCACTATGCTATACATTACATCCCCAGGACTTATTTATCTTATAACTGGAAGTTTGTACCTCTTGGGTAGCTACTTTTTAATATCCCCACATTATAGGTGAAAAACCAGAGTCTCAGAGAGACAGTGATTTGCCTAAGATCACACACCTGGTAAGGATTATAGAAATGGAGGTAGAACCCAGGTTTCCTGACTCCGGAGAAAATCATTACCCTCTATTCTCGTCCCCCAACTCTCACAAATCTGCCTGTTCAAATATAACGTTCTATTTTTTTTTATAAATCCATCACACTAAGATGGCTTTCCCATACCCCCCATCAAAAATTCACCTCTCCCTCTCCTACATTCCCTTTGTATTTTGATTTACCCTCTAGTGGGACACAACAAAGCCAATTTTTTGTCAAAGTTAGTATATATCTGCCTCCCTAAGGATATTAAGCACAGACGAAGACTAATGCATTCATGGGTCCCTAAAAATGCCTGCCATCATGCTCTGTACACAGCAAATGCTTAAAAATTACGTGTTGACTCTACTAGAAGAAAAGAAGTCCTAAACCTCTTCAACAATGTGAGCATGCCAACAGAGACTGGGAAAACCGCACTCTGCATTTTATTTTGTTTTAGGTATTTTTCCTTATTCTTGAGCAACAGCCAGCACAGCTAATGATCAATACCCTAAACAACTCTGCTTAATCTGGGATCAACCGGAAGGGTCTGGGAAAACTTCTGGGAGCCCAGCAAGCCCAGTGTGGAGATGGATGGCAAACTCCAGGAAGTCTCTGTGTCTTTACTTTGTATCTCCTCTCCAACTCTTCCTTTTCATTTTGTTTGTTTTTGTAATCCAGAACATCAGCAAATACATTTCATAAGGTCAATCATTCCATCAATAACTGAGGCCTAGCCATGGGACAATTTCCCACCCAATGAACTTTATTCAACTAAACTCACTGTCGTGGCAGAAAAACACCCTTAAAAATAACACAGTGAAGAAAAAGCAAACAAATGTAAGAAATACATATACCAATAAATCTATCTTACAAAGGATAGAAAGCAAAATAGAGGAAGAGAGGCAGAGAACTTATGTCAGAAGACTGGGTAGCATAAAGTTAGTAGTATAGGTTTTTGGATCAAAGCTCTATCACTTTTTAACATTGGAACCTTGGATGAGATATTTAATTTCTCTATGCCTCAGTTCCCTCCTTTTAAAAATAGAGAAAATACCAACTCCAATCTGATAGACTTTTGTGAGGATGAAATATGTTATTACATGCAAAGTGCTTAGAAGAGTGTCTGCCACATAGTAAGCTTTCAACGATGCTATCATGATTATGGCCAAAATTCTACAAGGGTTGTATCTATGAAATCTGACAAAAGCACAGGTCTTTGAGTTAGAAGACATGATTTACATTCCATCTCTGCCACTGAACAAGCTGTGTGACCTTGGGGCAGTCTTATTATCTCTCTGAGTTTTCATCTCCTCATCCATACTTGGACTTAGAGCTCTCAAGTCCTACTCTATTTCTGGGAAAAGGAAGGGCACTTCCTTGACAGTCTCCCTCCTCTCCTTCAATTCTCCCCCTGGGCTCCAGGTCATTTTGTAGTGATATAAGTTGTCCTCTTGGATATGGTGCAGGTCCCAGGTGTAATGTCATCACTCTTTGGTCAGTTCTCACTGGCGGATCCATTTGCCTGAAGCAGATTCACTGGCCATTGTCAGAACTGATTTTACCCAATGACAAAGCATAGCTCCTTCATCTCCTTAGCCAGGTTGGGAATCTAAGTGTAAGTACCTATCACCCAATGGCTCTGGAGCCTCTTTGCTAGGACCTATAATCCTAAGGTTAACAAATACCTTTCAAACTGAGATTGTAAACCAGAAGAAGCTTGAAAATGAAAATAAATATATTTAATCATGTAAACATTTTTATACATTTGTGAGCCAAAAAATGCCATAAATAAAAGTCATAGAAAAATAATAGATTTGGGATAAAATGTAATACACATGACAGACCGAAGATTAGCATGTATAATATAAAAAGAACATTTACAAATTGGCAACAAAAAAAAAAGGACAACTCAAGAAAAATACACAGAAGATAGTAAATAGAAAATTCAGAAAAAGAGCTAATCCACATAGCAAAATTATTTAGCTCAGTTATGGTTAGGGAAATGCAAATGTATGCAACAATAAGATATCACTTTACTCCCATTATATGCCAAAAGGTTTTTAAATTGAAAACATCAAGTGACTATGGGATGGAATAAAAACTATGGGGTAGGGTGAAGAGGGTATTCTCCTAATTGAATACTGCTGATTGAAGTGTAAATTGTGACAGCCTTTTGGGAAACAATCTGACAGTGTCTATTCAAATTTAATAAATATCACATACCCTTCTACCCTTCAGTTCCACTCCTGGGAATCTATCTATCTCACAAACATAAAACCACCAGTACAAAGGACAAGTTTACAAGGATAGTTATCGCAGCCTTGTTTGTTGTGACACACCTGGAAATGATGCCCAGCAGTAGGGGAATTGTCCAATAAATTATGCATACCCACACAAAAGGAGATTTTTAGAACAATTTAAAAAAGGAATGAGAGCTTGATCAGTTGGTTTAAAGGATTTCCAGGATGCATATTGAATAAAAAAACACAGGAGTGTATAATATGTTATTCTTGTAGAGTAGATAATAGCAAGTCTTCATTTGTATGAATCATATACATCGTCCTTTGTATGATTACATGTACATGGAGAAAAATCTAGAAGAATACACCCTGGGCTATACGTGTTACTTGGTGGAGGCTGAGGTCCATGGTTGATAAACAAGAAGAGATAAGGAAGAGCTCAGGAGAGGAGAATCAAGCACAAAATGACAAGAAAAAAAAGACTCGGATATATTCACATTTATGAAAAATTATATGTGTATGTGTGTATAAAGAAACTAACTTTTGATTATTGAAAAGTTTAATTGGAAAAGGAAGGGACAGCCTCTAACCATTTTTGTCTCATCATCAGGGAGATGCCTGCCCTGTTAGCCTGGTCTAGGACAAGGCCCTAAGTGTAAGTGTGTGTGGGTGTGTGTGTGGGTGTGAAAGAGAGAGAGAGAGAGAAGAAGGAGGAGGAGGAGGAAGAGGAGGAGAAGCACCCAGAACTTCTCAAAGCAGTGAGGGAGGAGTTTGCTTTACACTCACCTCTCCTCTTATTCCTTCCCTCTCCCCGTATTCCACTCCCCTGACTTTCCAGAGTGAAGAAACAGAGAAAATGTGCATGTAATGACATCTGTTAGTGAGGCAATGAAGGACCAACAATGTCAGCAAGAAAAAGGGTTCTTTATTGTTTAGAGTTACAATCTGAAGTATATGAAGTCACCGTAGAAGGTACACCAGACCCATGGATCAGTTGCAGACCCTGGAATTTGAAGCCAGAAACCTGGGGCAAAAGACATAGAAGACCCGGGGAAGAAAAGAGGGAAACAGTAAACTGGAGTGACTTCTATTTCTATAAGCAGAGCAGACTAGACACCCAGAGCAACCCTCCTGCTGAAAACACCTAACATGCTAATATAACATTAACAAATGTACCTTTATAAACGTATCACTGAGCTGGTAAGAAAAGGACTTCTCAGAGGCCAGAAATAAAGTAAAAGTAAGAATTTAGATAGGTGGGACTTCCCTGGTGGCGCAGTGGTTAAGAATCCGCCTGCCAATGCAGGGGACACGGGTTCGAGCCCTGGTCCGGGAAGATTCGCACATGCCGAGGAGCAACTAAGCCCGTGAGCCACATCTACTGAGACTGTGCTCTAGAGCCTGTGAGCCACAACTACTGAAGCCCACGCACCTAAAGCCCGTGCTCCACAACAAGAGAAGCCGCCGCAGTGAGAAGCCCGTGCAGTACAACGAAGAGTAGCCCCTGCTCGCTGCAAGTAGAGAAAGCCCACGCACAGCAACAAAGACCCAATGCAGCCAAAAGTTAATTAATTAATTAATTAATTTTTTAAAAAAAAGAATTTAGATAGGTAATCCACTTTGCTCTTGGGGGCTTAAGCCAAACCCTGGTGTCATTGAACTTTTGTTTTGACAGTGAGAACTCAAAAGCTAGGTTTCATGCAAGAAAAGAAGCACAGGAAGTCCCCCCCTTGTGGATCCAAGAACTTACAGGCCAACACTGTCAGTATTAGGGTATACTAGAAATAAACCCACCCCACAAAATCAGAAATAATATTAAAAGTAGGAATTAATAAAGTTAAATATAAACATACAACAGTGAAGGTCAATAAATCAGGTTCTTTGAAAAGTGCAATAAAGTTGACAAGCCTCAGACAATACTATTCAAAAAAGAAAAATCATTCATTTAAAAAAGTTATGATATGAATGAAAAAGTAAACTATAGTTGCTGCAGATATTAAAAGGATAAAATATATAAACAGATTTGTGCCCCAAATAGTAAACAGGTGAAAAGGAAAAATTTTTAGAAAATATAAAATACTAAAATGTTATCTAAAAGAGAAAAAAAAACAATGATTTTATAGAAAATTTAAAAATTAAATCCCATAGATAAAAATATCTTCCCACAAAGTAAACATATCATTCCACTCTTAGATAAATTCTTCCACAGAATAGAAAAACAGATAAGTCTTTCCATTTTATGAGGCTGGCATAACCCATACCAACCACCAAGGACAGTTTGGAAAAGGAAAACTACAAGACAAATTTACTCATGAACATGGATACAAAAGCCTAAACAGAACATTAGCAAACTGAATCCACCAATAAATAATAAAAAAGACAATACAATAGGATAAATTGACTACATTCACAGATCAAAAGGAAAAACATCTCATGATCATCTTAATAGATGCAGAAAGATGTTCAATGAAATTCAACATCTATCATGATAAGAAAAATTAAGTAAACTAGGAAAAGAAAAAAGCACTATTCTTAAAGCTTACCACAAGCATAAATGGTGAATGCATAAAACTCAATGGCCAGGAGCCATTTCCTTCAAGATCAGGGCCATGACGACAATCTTCACTATTTCCACCTCCATTCAGCATCACCCAGGAGGTCCTGGCCAGCACAAGAAAACAGAAAAAACACAGAAGAGAAATTATCTCCTGCAAAGTTGACTTTCTGTAAAAACAGGTGACAAGAGAGGGGGGAGTTTTGAAATATCTTCTGCATACTGTGTAAATTCAAGTCCTGCTAACTGTAAGACATTGCACAAAACATGGCATTTTTGGAGGGACATGCATAGAAGGCCCACATGCCCGGCCAATATTACAGGTGAACTAAGGAGTAATATTGGGGAATGCAAAAAGCTATTGGAAATCTCATACCATATCCAGCCTTAATGAATCACCACACACAGTAGGACCAAGTCAGTTCTGTGAGTGAAGGAATGACAGAGCTCTTATTTTTCACTGTTCTTCCAGCAGCCACAGCCTGCCCGCATGCAGTTTAGAGCTCAATAAAGACCCATTGGACAAACTAGTCTAGGTAGAGATTCCTCTCCTGGCCACACACACGCAAACAGTGGCTAGAAACAAACAACAAGAAAGAAACACCCTTGTGCAAAAGAAAACAGCTTTTCAAGCAACATATCTGTTCTCGTGGATATCTGGTCTGAGATATTCCCAGCATCCCCCTGGAGTTAAGCATTTCTATCCAAAATCACAGGATTCCATCAGAGGAGCAAAGAGTTGGGAGAAGAGACCGCTTTGGCCATAAAACAATTATGAGCCTTTCATGGTAAATGAGATAATGCAAATAAAATTGCTTTTTAAGTTTCAAACAGTATGCCTTTATCAGTCTTATTTTTGTAACAGTATTTATTCCTTGTCAGTGTCTACTTCAAAATAGAACCTCCCCTTACCCCTTCCAAGTTAGTTTTTATCTTTCATCTAAAAAATGTTTGTAATTTCTAAAGTTTCTCAATTTTGACAGTCCTCAGACTCTGAACTAAGCAAGGCTTTCTGTGATAATTAGATTCTCAACTCTGGGGGATTTTGGTACTTCTGACAGCTTAAATTCTGGGGCAGCTTGAATTTCCTTCCTCTTTCTCTTCCACATTTTGCTTCCTTGATTTTTGTGTTTGGGGAAATTTTTTCTTCTCTTCTCCCTGAGTCCTAAGTCATAGTCTCTCGCTGTTTAAAAAAAAAAAATCTTACCCTTCCCACCACCGCCATCACCCTCACATTCCCTTTATGGTTCTATTTCCCACAGTCCTTGTAGCATCCCAAGGATGATGACGGAAAGCACGTTGGACCACAGCCAGGAGACCAAGGTTTCGCTGCAATCTCTCTTCCAGGTGTGGAGAGAAAAAGTTGGGTTGGGTATGAAAAGTCCTGGGTTAAAGTCCTAGCTCTGACAGTTACCAGTTTATCTCATCTTGGGCAGGACATGTTCCCTCTGGGGGCCTCAGTTTCCTCATAGATAAAGGAAATGTTGGTTTACAGCAGGGATTCTAGAGCCCAGCAGCAAATGTAAACGATGGAAACTGACTGGGTGGGAAGAAAGTGTCCAGAAGGCAGTAGGGAGCCGTGGGGATGCAGAGATCTGCAGGCACAGGACCCCCTGCCGTGAGGACCTCCTACTCAACTACAGCAAGTCAACTCAACTACCATAGCAATTCGAGCTCTGTGCTGTCAGTCTTCTGATTTCTTAAGAGAGCCCTAATATCTGGATTTTTATTTGAACTCTGCTGATTTTTTTCCTTCCAGTTTTTTTGACATATAATTGACATACAGCACTGTATAAGTTTGTGTACAAAGTAATGATTTGACTTGTATACATCACGAAATGATTATCACAGCAAGTTTAGCGAACATCCATCATCTCATACAGATACAAAACTACAGAAAGAGAAAAAAATTTTTGCTTGTGCTGGGAACTCTTAGGATCTACTCTCTCAACAACTTTCATATATAATGCACAGCAATGTTAGTTATATTTATCATGTTGTACAGTACATCCCTAGTACTTATTTATCTTATAACCGAAGTTTGTACCTCTTGACTGCCTTCATCCAGTTCCCCGTCCCCTCCAGCCCCTGCCTCTGGTAACCACAAATCTGACCTCTTTTTCTATGAGGTTGTTTGTTTGTTTTTGAAGTATAATTGACCTACAACACTATGTTAGCTCCTAGTACACAAGATAGTGATTTGATATTTCTACACGTTGCAAACTGATCACGATAAGTCTAGGTACAACATGGCACCATACAAAGATAGTACGTAGCTCTTGACTATATTCCCCACACTGTACGTTTCATATCCGTGACTCATTTATTTTGCAAGTGGAAGTTTGTACCTCTTAATCTCCCTCACCTATTTCTTTCTTCCTTCAACCTCTCTCCCCTCTGGCAACCACCTGTTTTTTCTTTGTATCTATAAATCTGTTCTGTTTTGCTATGCTTGTTCATTTGCTTTGTTTTTTAGATTCCACGTATAAGTGAAATAGTACAGTATGTGTCTTTCTCTGTCTGACTTATTTCACTTTGCCGTGTTGTCACAGATGGGAAGATTTCATTCTTATATATATATATATATATCTCACATCTTCTTTACCCATTCATCTACTGATGGGCACTTGGGTTGCTTCCATATCTTGGCTATCATAAATAATGCTGCAGTGATCATAGGGCTGCATATATCTTCTCAAATGACTGTTTTCATTGTCTTCAGATAAATACGTAGGAGTGGAATTGCTGGATCATATGGTAGTTCTATTTTTAATTTTTTGAGGAACCTCCATACTGTTCTCCATAGTGGCTGCACCAATTTACATTCCTACCAACAATGCATGAGAATTCCCTTTTCTCACCCTCACCAACACTTGTTATTTGTGGTCTTTTTGATGATGGCCATTCTGACAGGTGTGAGGTGATACCTCATTGTGGTTTTGATTTGCATTTCCCTGCTGATTAGTGATGTTGAGCATCTTTTCAAGTGCCTGTTGACCATCTGTATGTCTTCTTTGGAAGAATACGTTGATTTTTTATTGTTTGTTCAAAATTTTGTAAACCGTCATGGGTCTTTTTTGAGTAAACTCCTAGAGTTTAATTGTATGATCCTAAGAATATGCCTGGTTGTTCTGCTGCTATGGAATTTTCAGAGAAGCTTCCACCATCCTCCCTCCAGCTGGCCTGAAAGTTCTTGATGGCTTGTATTGGGGTACCTCAGCCTCTGAGGCTTTGCTGCAGATCTGGGGAGTGACCACCTCTTCCTGAGGGGAGAAATATACTGGAGCTAGAATTTCCTCACAGACACAGGATTCTCCTAATTCTGATGTCTTGGCTTAGAGTAAGAAAAGACGGAGCTGGCTATTGAAAGTTCTTCATCTAGGACAGTCTCCACTGCTTGGAAAGAGCCAGGACCGTCACCTGCATCACTATGCAAGTCTCCTCCCACACACGACCTCTTTTTAGAAGTGGGGTGTACTTTCTTGTTCCCTTATCTGAAGTGAAAGGATTTCTGGAGTGTGAGCGTCCTCAGCATTCCATCTACCCTTGTAGATGCTGGAATTCTCAGTCTTTCCCTGCTCCATTCTCTCACCCATCACTAATCCTGCCCACACTGCTCTAAGTCATACATCTCACCACCAGGGAACCAACCAGCCAATGTCCGGTAAGTCTGACCGTCCCCACTTCCCTCAGGGCCCTCTCACACTGGGTTCCTGAGGCCCCCAAAGGCCCTCCCCTGGCCAACATCTCTTAGCCACTGATGCTCTGTTTATCCTTACAGCAGCTCATTTGACAACACTGACTGACTTTCCTACACATCAGATTCCTCCAGAGCCACAGCCTGTAAGGAGATAACAGAACCAAATGGCTAAGAGCCCAAGCTCTAAATACAGAAATACCTGCGTAGGAAACAATGAGGGAAAAAAAAAAAAAATTCCTCCAGCTGCCATTTACTGGCTTGTGAGCTCAGTCAAGTTGTTTCAAGTATCTAAGCCTCAACTGCCTCACCTGTGGAATGGATGTAAAATTGAATCTTAATGTTATAATTATGTGTTAATTTTATGTGTCTTTTATGTGCCTTGCTGGGGCCACGGTGCCCAGATACGTGGTCAAACACTATTCTGGATATTTCTGTGCGGGTGTTTTGGGATGAGATTAACGTTTAAATGGGTGGAGTTGGAGTAAAGAAGATTGTCCTCCACACTTGGGTGGGCCTGTCCAGTCAGAGAAGGGCCTGAACAGAACAAAAAGACTGACCTCCTTTGAGCAAGAGTTACTTCTGCTAGCAGATGGCCTTCGGACTTCAACAGTGACCTCAACTCTTCCCAAGTCCCCAGCCTGCTAGCCCACCCTGCAGATTCCGGACGTGTCAACCTCCCATGAAGCCATGAGCCAATCCTTAAAATCTCTCTCTCTCTCCCTCTCTTGATAGGTAGATTATAGATAGATAGATAGATAGATAGGTGATAGATAGATCTAGATATACTGTATATAGTAGGTACAGATAAACTATATGTGTTATATATCTATATCTGTATCTGTATCTCTCTATAACACACACACATTCTATTGTCTTTTTTCTCTGGAGAACCCTGACTGATATAATCCCTCATTGGGTTCCTGTAAGGATTACATGAGATAAAGTTTATAAAAGGCCAACCACGTGCCTGGTACGTACCAATCTCCGACCAAAAGATAAAAAGAGACAAATGATTCCAGCTGAGCCCAGTGCCCCTGGATGCTGGCACCGTCTCACCAGTAATGCTGCTGTCTGCTACCCAGGTTGCAGGTGGATGCAGGACCCACGTATAGGCTGGAGGAGGATGGAACGACGGCCACCCTTTCCGCAGTATTCTGGGAGCAAAGTCATCTATTTCAGAGCCATGGGCTCAGGTGTCCCTGTGGGGTACCTGCAGGTTTGGGGACCTTGTTGGCCACCTTTAGTTCCTTCTAAAACTGGGAAAGCCCGAGTCAGCTTACTCAAAGGCCCCCAGGAGTTAGACCAGCCTAGAGAGATGGACCGCTAACCCAGAGGTCCGAACCCTATACCCTCTCAAGATACTCAGACTCACTGACCAGGCTACCATCAGGCCAAAGGTAAAAACTCTCACAGGATGTGCTAAATCAACAGACCATAAAAGGAAGCAAGGAAGACAGAAATACATTTTCTGAAAGGTGAGCCCTTCTACAGTCTAACTACCTTTTATTTACTTAGATTCCAGAAAGCTGGCCCTGCTGGGGCTTCGGCCAGACCAAAGGCAGCCTCCCTGCATCCACAGCTTTGCTCTCTCCACCACAGGCCCTGTTGGAGGGGAAGAATCTCGAAAACGTCCCCCCTCCCCTGACAAGCTGCTTCCTGGGAGCGGCAGCTCTGGGTTTCTGCCCCGATCATTCTTCTGCTTGAACAACCTCTGCTTTTACAAACAGACCCCGGCCGCTCTGAAGTCGTTTCTGTGCTGGAGCTCCTCCCAGGCTGCTGCATTGTTTTCATTTCCTGTGCTTCTGAACTTCTTTGTCATAATATTATCTTACAGCCCCGGCGCCACTGGTCAGCAGGCAGGGTGATAGGCCATCCTTTGGCATCAGTGGAAATGTTTCGTTCAGCCTCTAATCGCAGCCCCTCTGAGGGCCCCTTTGGTAGCTGTGCTGCTAGTTAGGAGTGAATGTCACAGGAATGCGAGGCCTGACTTTGCATGAGGTTGATATTTTCCAGATAGGCTGCCCCATGTTGAAACTGGTTTGTGAGGACCTCTGTGGCCCAGCAAGGAACTGGAAAGTGGGAGTGTGCCACCCGGAGAGGTGGAGGTGGAAGCCTGAATCTCCCTTTCACCTGTGTCTCCTAAGTCAGGTAAGTTATCAAAACCCTGGGAGCACCTGGCCCCAGGCCTGACCCGCATCCCCCAGCCTCCTTCCCCCTCCTGTGGACAAGCTGCCCAGGCTGCTCCTTCCACACGGCGACCTGGAAACTCCACTCCCATCGACATGACAGACTTGCAGCCTCACTGCAGACACTCACTACAGAGGTGAAATCAATAGTTCATACTTTCTCTCAGACCTCCCTGGTTATAGACTTCAGAGACATGAACATCCGGGGAAATGGCTAATGGTGATTTAAAAACATTACTGTCAAAAGACACGTTCTTATTGCAGAAATGTTAAAAGATAGGGTGGGGAGGTATGTGTCTAAAATGGATAAAATACAATATTACAGACTTGATAGTATTTTAGGAGCTAAATTATTTGTTTGGGGTACAAAGCATAGCTATTCTATCACCTTACATTATTAAGCATGGGGACGACTACGAAGATCTCAGTAATATATTACATTTTAATTGTTTTACACTTTATAACATATGTGAAAAGACTTCATACTCAAATTTCCCCCTTCATCCATCCAAGAAAACTCTGAAATTGTCAACTTGATTTCCCTCCTCTATCCAAGAAGAATTCCTTCTTCCTGGGAGAGAAGCTAAGTTAATTTATATAATGAAGGGGGTGCAAGGGATAAATTAGGAGTTTGGGATCAAAATACACACACTATTATATATAAAATAGTTAACCAACAAGGACCTACTCTATAGCACAGGGAACTATACTCAGTATCTTGTAATAACCTAAAATGGAAGAGAATGTAAAAAAAAGAATACATGTATTTATATATACACACACATATATATATATATATCTGTAGAGTGCCAATCATGACACTGTTAAAAGTGATATTAAAAAGAGTTGTGCCCATCAATTCCACACCTAAGTATATACCCAAGAGAAATGAAGCATATGTCCACACAAAGACTTCTATGCCAATGTTCATAGCAACATTATTCACAACAGCCAAAAAGTAGAAACAACCAAATGTCCATCAACTGGTGATAGAGAAACAAAAGGTTGTATACCCATACACTGGAACACTCTCCAGCAATAAAAAGGAACAAAATACTGGTACAAAATCCACCCAGGTCTTCCGCATTACTGAAGCCAGCACTTGGATCCAGAAAGGGTGGGAGCGTAGTGACAGAACTCAGACGACTATGGTCGTCATCATGAAGCAGCCTGAGACCCCCCAACTCTGAAGATGAGCTGCAATCTATCAGGATCTTCTATGAGCCAGGCGCTGTGTCAAGTGTTTTACAGGCATCATCTCATGTGATGCTTACCGTTATCCCCTCAGATTCATACTGTCAGTCTCCCCTTTTACGGAAAAAGAAACTGAGGCTGGGAGAGGCTTAGTTTACTTTGCCAAAGGGTACACAACTAATTAGCAGGACTTCTAAGCTCATGCCTTCTCCATCATGCCATGGGTACCCTGGAATCACATCAGGAGCTGGGAGCTTTATGAGAGTCAGGGGCCAAGTTCACATTTCCTGCTCTTCTGCTCCAGCAGGATGAGCTTACCACTGCCCAGAGGAGGCCAGGCTGGGGGGGAGAATGTCAGCTCTGTCAAAGAGCCAGGCTGATGGGAGGGGAGTTCAGGGGAGAATGGATACATGTATATGTATGGCTGAGTCCCTTTGCTGTGCACCTGAAACTATCACATCATTGTTAATCAGCTATACTCCAATATAAAATAAAAAGTTAAAAAAAAAAAAAAAACTCAAGTGGAAAGACAAAAAAAAGAATTATAAATGGAAAAAAAAAAGAGCCAGGCTGCTGTCACAGATGTGACGACCCCAGGAGTAATGCTGAGAGACGTCCCGTGGCAGTTGGTACATCGGGTTTCTCTCCCAACCTGTGTTTGTATATTTTAAAAAATATGTTTCTATTCATTTTCTCTTATTTGTTTTGCCCCATTTTAAAGAGTATAGAGTTTGGAATTGGAATAACCAGGATTTAAAACTGAATGCTCTGCACTGTATTGCTGAGTGATCTTGGGGAATTTACTTAGAGCCCCGAGCCTTGTCTAAAATGAGCATAATTGGTCATACCTACCACGCAGAGTTGTTTAAAGACTTAAATAAGATCCTTCTCTAGAGAAGGGCTTTGTAGGGTGCTACATATGTTAATTGTTATTCTAAAATTTTGGACCCTTTCGCTTTTTTGTATTAGCTACTCCCACTTGGTTTATGGCCCACCAGTTTTATAAACCAGCCTCCTGTATCTTCATCCAAGTTGTTCAGAGAGATGAGGGGCTGTGGGTGGAGGTGACAGGCTCTGGCTGATGACAGAGTTCTATTGTTTAATAGCAACAGCCTCCCTCGAGCTCTCATTAATCAGCACATCTGATTAATGACAGCATAATTTTTTAACCGCCAAGAACTAATCTATTTGTCCTAAATCAGCCTGGGTTTCCCAGTCTTCTGAAAGAGATCATGAAAGGATCTGTCAAACCCCTTGAAATCCAGTCACCACCCTCATGACCCTCCTTTGATCTGCCAGTCCCGTTTTTTAACAAAGGAAATCAGATTTGCTAGACCACGTTCATCCTTACTGAGCTCATGCCACTCTCCTCGGATCACCTTTAGAAATGCCCATGAGCCACTTGTTCTAAATTTGTTCTAGAATGTTCTAGGGAAGGTATCCCTCCTCTGGGTGACGGGACTTGGGAGAATCCTGATGGCACGCAAGGTTGATAAGGAGAGCAGGGGTCAGGCACCAGGCTTTGTCTGGGAGCCATATGCAAGGTGGCGTGGGTGACCGGCAGAAACACATATGGACATGGGCGCAAGCAGCCCTCAAGCCATCCCTGGGGGGTGACCCAAATCAAAGGTCCAGGGTATAGGCAAGTGGAGAATTAAGGTAGCCAGGCATTAAGAGCATCAAGCCCACAAGAGTATAAAACCAAGACTGAGGGCAGATGGGGTGACCGAATATTACCTGCCAGGCTGAGTGATCAGCAAGGGGAATTTCAGATGAACTCCACCCATCTCCTAACAGCGTCCGACCTGATTCATTAGCCCAGACACAAGAATGGTGGTTTCTTCCCTAGACTTTTTCTTTTTTTTTTTTTGCAGGGCAGCCATCCTTGACACAAAACGAAACTCAAGCTTATATACGGTTTTAGGAGCCCACTTTCTCCCACTTCTTGAAAAATGCATCTATTTGTGTGTGTCTAGTCTTCTGGTTCTTTCCTTACCACCCACGGTTTTTCAAAAATTACTGGCATCTCCTCTTCCATCACAGCTGAGAGTTTTCTCACTAGAGTTGAATCAAGGCTAAGAATATGGGCTTCAGTTGCCAAACAGACCTGGGTTAATGTCCCTGCCAGGCTATTTACTTCTGTGAGACTTTGAGCGACTACCCGATTTGAGCCTAAATTCTCTCATTGAAAAATAGAGATGACAATAATCCTACCACATAAGATTTTTGTGAGGCTTCAGCGAGATACTATATGTTAAGCACATGGCCCAATGCTGCCACCATGCACATTCCACACGTCCCTATGGTCAATGGCATCATTACTCCCCATCGATCACTCCTCCAGGGATTGATGTCCTTTGCCATTTGCCTTTGCAGTTCTCCCCACTAGACATGTTATGTACCTCCCATCCCATTTGTACTGGGCTTGGCTGGAATGTGATTGGCTTCAGCCAATGGAATTGTTCAGAAGGGACAATGGATGATCTATTTCCTCTCTTCCCATCTGTGCTTCTGCCATCACCAAGGGAAGGACCTGCCCTGGAGGCCTGCTGGTACCAGCAGAATGCAAGACTCATGGAGCAGACCTGACCCAACCCACAGCTTGGAGCCATGCCCAACAGAGCTCAGCCTAGATCAGCCAAACCCCAGCCAGCCCACGAACACAAAAACAAGAAATTAGAGCTTATTGTTGTCCACCACAGAGTTTTGGAATGGTTTTGTTAAGGACCATTATCGTGGCAGTAATTTATACTTACCTTGTCCAGGGCTTAGAGATTTAAGCTTATTTAAAGCAGTTAAAGGACTCATTTGTCTTTTTTCTTAACTTTTTTTTTTTTTTGAGATACAATTGGTATACAACATTATATTAGTTTCAGGTGTATAAATAATTCGATCTTTGTACACACTACAAAGTGACCACCGCAATAAGTCCAGTTACCATCCATTACCATACAATAGACCCCCTTTATCCTTTCGGCCACCCCCAAACCCTTGTCCCCTCAGGCAACCACCAATCTGTTTCCTGTATCTATGAGTTTTGTTCTGTTTCATTGTTCATTTGTTTTGTTCTCTTAGATTCCATATATAAATGATATCACAGGTTACTAGTCTTTCTCTGTCTCACTTCTCTTTTACTCCAGTTCCCACTAAGACTCAGCGTAATGGAAAGGGAGAGGGTTTTAGAACCCTCAGAGAGACTTAATTCATATCTAGCTTCCACACCTTACTGGCTGAGTAGCTTAGGGCAAGTCCTTTAACTTCTCTGAGCCTTGGTTCTTTGTCTATAAAACAGGAATGAGAATACCAGCCTCTATAGTGTGAGGGCTAAATGGCATTATTTATGTCATACGTGTGGACATAACATGGGTTCTCAGGAAAGGTGAGTTGCTCTCCCCTTTTCTTTATAAGTGTGTTGTCCTTTATGCAATTTGGAGAGCCTCATCTCCAAATCTGGACAGAGTAGACAGAAGTGAATAGAGTCTGGATACCTCCCCTAGAACATAGGGGTTGAGGTATCTAACTTTGTCTCAGCCTTTGGTTCATTTCATTCACATTTATGTGGCACCTGATATGTGCCAGACACTGTTCTAGGCCCTGGGAATCTAGTAGCCAATAAGGCAAATGAAGCCACTGCTTTCATGGAGCTTACATTCCAGAAGAGGTGAAAGTAGATAATGAACAGGAGAATAATGAATAACCTAGATAATTCCAAACAGCGATCAACGCTATGAAGTCAACCCACAAGGGTGATGAGATAGAGTGGGACAGAGTGGGGGTCAGGGGGCAGGGAGGGCTCATTGAAGCATCGATACCCTCTGTTTTCCAAACAGCAGAAATGTTCCTCTCTAGTCCTTGCTCCACAGTCACCCAGAGAAGCTCTTTTTGTCTTCAACACTTTTAACAAGTTGATTTTTCTTCTTTCCTTAACTACCTGCCACCGTTGGTACAGATGCAAGCAACTCTTCTAAATTCACGCCTGGTCTTTTCTTTTTCCCTCCTCCCTCTGTGCACATCTGGATTCTATAAGGTACCTTGGGCAACCACATCCATCTTTTTAGATACCACATCCTTTTCTTCCTCACTGGCACCATTTTTAGTTCCATACATAGGACAGGCTGCATTTTTGAAGGCTCACACCTTGTCATGCCATCTTCCCTTAAAGAACCTCGCACTGATCTCACCTTTGGATGTTTTGAAAACTGCTTCTTTGTAGCCCACAGTATTTGACTATTCCTCCAGTCCCCATCCGGGCTGTTGAGAACATCAAGTTAAATGAGAGGACCACCTTAATGGTCCCAGCCCACGTCAACCTCAGCCTTCTTCATGGGCCAGAGGAGAGCTCACATGAGCAGTTCCCCTCACTCCTGACAGGTGAGGTCGTCAGGTAGTTTTCTGAGGAGATGATGTTCAAGCTGAGAGTCCAAAGACGAGAAGCAGGAAGACCTGTGAAGAGTCAGAATGGAGGCGGAGGGAAGGAAGATCCCATCAGGGAGAAGGAACAGTATCTGCCAAGGCCCTGAGGTGGGGAAGAATCTAGTGGGTTTAAGGAACTGAAATAAGTCTGTTGGCTGGAGCCTCACACAGTGGATGGAGAGAGTGGCAGGAGGGGAAGTTAGAAGGGCAGCTCATTGTCTCGGACATTTGTACACCAATGGATTAACCATGACTATTAAGCAAAATGAACTTGAAATCCTAATGCGAGAGGGTAAATCTATGATTTGGTAGGGTTGGATTTTTTGGAACAAGTATTTCCAGACTGCCTCCTATTTCCAGGATTGGTATATGGAAATCCATGGTAGATTAAATAAAGTATCTGATCGAATGAGAAAGACCATCAGTCACTGTTCAGAAAGCTGTTTATTTGCTTGGATAGTAGATATGAACCCAAGAAAGGAACTTGGTGAAGAGGGTTTGGGTGGGAGTGGCAGACATCCACGTAGTCCTCCAGCGGGCTGGGAGCAAGAAGGAGATGAATATATCATACCAAGTGAAGTAAATCAGACAGAGAAAGACAAATATTATATGTCATCACTCATATGTGGAATCTAAAAAGAATACAAATGAATTTGTTTACAAAACAGAAACAGACTCACAGACATAGAAAACAAACTTATGGTTACCAAAGGGGAAAGTGGAGGGGGGAGGGATAAATTAAGAGTATGCGAATAACAGATACACACTACTATATATAAAATATATAAGCAACAAGGATTTACTGTATAACACAGGAAATTACATTCAATATGTTGTAATAACCTATAATGGAAAATAATCTGAAAAAAAACATATGTGTATACAAATGAATCACTTTGCTGTATACCTGAACTAACAAAGTATTGTAAATCAACTATACTTCAATTTAAAAAAAGAGAAGAGGATAAACGTACTGCATGTGCTTGTGTGTGTGCGTGACGGGGTGGAGGAGGAGAGCAAGGGCAGTGCAAAATGAAACAAAAGCCCCAAAGAAAAAGCAGGTGGACTGGAGAAAGAAAAATAAAAACCTTCTCACGCCCACTCAACCAATCACATGATCCTTGGTAATGCAGGTAAATGAGGGCACAGGGGCAGGTCAGGTATCACAGGAAGGTAGCCAAAGGTATGGTGTGGGAGAAATCTGTGTAGCTCACTCGGAGGCGTCCCTACCACCTCACCCACCAAATGCAGCAGCTGGTAAATCACCCATTAGATTTAAGGCATCAAGTCCAATGTGGCCTGGACAAGACTCTACACTTTTAAAGTTTCCTCAAAGCCCAAAGTCTGTACAGAGCTCTCTGAACCCCACATCCCACCAGGGTTAGACAGTTCAGCTAAGACAGCTCCTGGCACTACCTGCCCTGGGGCCAGTTTCCTCCTTTTTGGAGCTTCTCCAGGAGAGAAGAGAAAGGACCCAACTCTACCCTTTCTTTGCAGGACTTCTTAGAGACTCTTGGAGAGTCTGAAGGAAGCTGGAGATTTGGTGGCATGTGTGCTTAACTCATCCACAAATGTCCCCTGCCTCAGCGTGGAGCACACTGAGTTGACTAACCACGTATTGACTCAATTTGGACAAACCTTAAGCTAAAATAAGACATTCTCCGTGCCCTTTAGGAGCAGTCTCGGGCTTCCCTGGTGGCGCAGTGGTTGAGAATCTGCCTGCCAGTGCAGGGGACACGGGTTCGAGCCCTGGTCTGGGAAGATCCCACATGCCGTGGAGCAACTGGGCCCGTGAGCCACAACTACTGAGCCTGCACGTCTGGAGCCTGTGCTCCACAACGGGAGAGGCCGCGACAGTGAGAGGCCCGCGCACCGCGATGAGGAGTGGCCCCCACTAGCCGCAGCTAGAGAGAGCCCTCGCACAGAAACGAAGACCCAACACAGCCAAAAATAAATAAATAAATTTATAAAAAAAAAAAAAGAAGCAGTCTCAATGTATCTGACAAGTTTTTTTCAATGTATTTTTTCTTCTATGTTTTCTATATTTCTATATTTTTTACTGAGCTATAACTGACATACAGCACTGTGTAAGTTTAAGGTGTGCAGCATAATGATTTGACTTACATACATCACAAAATGATCACCACGTTTAGCAAACGTCCATCATCTTATATGGATACAAAATAAGAGAAATAGAAAAAAATATTTTTCCTTGTGATGAGAACTCAGGATCTACTCACTCAACAACTTACGCATATAACATACAGCAGTGTTAATTTGTACTTATCATGTTGTACAGTACAGCCCTAGTACTTATTTATCTTATAACCGAAGTTTGTACCTCTTGACTGCCTTCATCCAGTTCCCCGTCCCCCCAGCCCCTGCCTCTGGTAACCACAAATCTGACCTCTTTTTCTATGAGGTTGTTTGTTTGCTTTTGAAATATAATTGACCTACAATACTATGTTAGTTTCTGGTACACAATATAGTGATTTGATATTTCTACACATTTCAAAATGATCACCAGGATAAGTCTAGTTTCCATCTCTGAAAAGTTTTGATTAGAAATCTCTCTCAACACTATGAAAAAAAATTTCAAAACATCGAGCCCTCCATGATCTCACCAGCTCAGCCGCACATTTTCGTTTTTGCCGCCTCTTACTAGGACCTGTTCACATGCTGAGCGCCCTCCCTTGCTGTAGCCATCGCATGGGTCCCACTTTGTCACTTCATACTTGTCCTTGCAGCACACATTGCTCCCCAAATGCAGCATCTCCTACAGCCCCGTGTCTCTACGGTCTCCACAATTACCACTTTTGAAGGGCATCCCCCGCATTTGTTAAGAAGAAAATAATTTTCTTCTCCTTTAGCAGTTATGAGACCATGTTTTGGAATCAGACAGGCCTGGAGTCAGACCCTCATTTTGCCATTTACCATCTGCACAACTTTGGTGGAACTGGCCTCTGGAAGTGTCAGTCTTCTCATCCAGGAAAAATGGGACAGGGACTCTTACACCTCCCAGAGTGGCTATGAGAATTAAATTGAGAGAGTGAATACAGTCAGCCCTCGGTATCCGCAGGGGATTGGTCCCAGGACCCCCTTCAGGTAATGAAATCCATGGATGCTCAAGTCCCCTGTACCAAACAGTGCAGTACAGCTAGCCCGCCGTATCCGGAGAGATGGAGGGCCAGCGACCATGTAAACTAAACCTGGAGGCTGGTACACAGTAAGTAAATGGAAGCTATTTTATTAACAGCATTATTTTTATTATTCTCCTTTAGAAATTTCAAACAGGATATATCACAGCACAGAGGAGCTCTGAGTGTAAATCCCTTCTTAGTTTCTCGGCAACATTCAAGACCCATTGTCCCCTCCTTGAGAAGAGCCAGAAGGGCTTGGGAGGAGATCTTCTCCCCAAGTCAGGCTAAAGCAGTGCCCAGGCACTCACTCCACATTCCTGCAACCCACCCCACTCCCTGGCCCTGGTTTCCCTCCTAAACAGGGAATTACCTTCCCTAATCCTATTGCTTTCAAGGGGGGGTCCATGTATCACCACGTTTTATAATACCACATAAAGGCTTTACGGACACCAAAGCATTCATCAGACCCCTGAAGAAAAGACATTTACCAAAGCTTCGTTCAGGCGGAGTTCAGAAGAGCAGATCCTTTACACACAGAAAGCACTGCCCACCACCGCTGTCCCCCTGACCCCCTCAGGGGTTCCTGCTTATTCATATTCTCTTCCTACAGGCCACGGATGCCTATCGTCCCTTTCTCCAAATTTAAGGGTGAATGCTCTTCGTAAAGTACCCAGAGATATTTGATACCTAACATAATGACAGCAAGTTGTGCGTGTGTATAAAATAGCCAATAGGACAGTTATTATTCCTGTACGGAGGTATAAAAATGAGTCAGTATAATTCTCTTCAGCAAATCAATTATTAAGGACTCATTCATTTGGGTACTTTTTATTGAACAATCATCGTGTGTTAGATGCTGAGGAGGATACTAATACTAATCAGGCATGGAAGAAACTTCTGGATGCTGACAGCCTAATAAGAGAGCCGGCGCAGGTAGAACACATGTATAGGTATATATTTATATGTGTCCTAATATGTATCTATGAGTACGAGGAATAGACAGTAATGCCAGAAGAAAGGTTCAGATAAAGTAGTACGGGAGTTCAGACAGGGGACACATTCACTCCAGCTGAGGCCTGCCCTCACCACCCTACTTACTATCACAACCTGCTCAACCCTCACACTTCTAATCTGCCTCTTCCTGCTTTCCCAAGGTACTTATCCCCTTGTAGTATACCATACAAGTTATTTATTTATTGTTTTTTATCTGTCACCCCCACTAGGATGTAATCTCTCTCCATAAAGGCAGAGATTATTGTCTGTTTTGACATATCCCAAGTACCTAGAATAGAGCCTGGCAGATAGTAAGCACTAAATAAGTTCCCCTAAATGAAAGACAGGCAGAGCAAGTGTGAGAGACAGCCGTGCGTCCATCCATTCATGCAATAAGCATCTACTGAGTATCTTCTCTATGCCCAGCATTATGCTAGGCCCTGGAGATGTAACGAAAGGACACTTTCCTACCCCTCTAACGGCTGGCAACATGGACAGAGGGCAAGAGCTTCCTGTTTAGATAAACAGTGTGAGCAAAGGCTCCAGAGACAGAAGTTTTAAAGCAGGTGCAAAGCGGCGTGTGATGGGGACGTCCTGGGAATAAAGCTGAAGAGTCACCGTGGGCACCAAGTCCAGGGAGTGAGAACCCCTGACGAAGCAGTCCATGCTGACAGCTGAACCCTCGCAATCCTCAGCGATATAAGCTCTATTTTTAAATAACTCCCTTCGATACAGACATAAGACTCCATCAAAACCAAATAAATCAGACTTAATCCGAGAGGTGAAGTTCAGTCCTTACAGCCTGTGTATTTTTCAGGCTTCATGCTTTGCTTGTCTTTAAGTTACAGAGGAATGAGTTCACACATGCAGACACATACAGAACACACTCAGGCTGCTTCCAGCTTTGCACAGATTATTCCAGCCAAGGGAGGAGAAGGCCAGGTGAAGTAAATACACCTGCCTGGCTCTTTAATTGTCCAGCCACCTTGAGAGGAGTAAGGATTGCTTCTTCAAGCAGCACGTTTCTGGAAAGGTGTGGGCTGCAGCTCCAAGACACCATCCGACTCCCCCCACCTCAGGCCTGAGTACAACCAGCCATCAGGATCACTTGCTGGGCCTTCTGAGGGCCGAGCTCAGAGGCAGGCACAGGAGAAAGTCAGAAAAGAAGTAGAAGAGAGAGTCTGAAAAGCTCACGTCTGACCCCAAAGAGGGAGAAAGGAGATGCTACAAAAATAGATGCTTATAGCATAATTAGATTGGATGGCTGTACTGAGCTCTGGAAAAAAAATAGCATATAAAAATAATTCTGTTAGATGCTGACTCTCTCCTATATATAGTGAACACAAATAATCATCCATTTCCCCAGTTCACCTGTTTTCTGAGTTCCTGTTTTTAAATGTTGCATTTTCTTAAAAGCTCACCTCACAAGCAAAAGTTCTAGCGGCAGTCACAGAGGAATGTCCAGCCATCAAGGTGAGCTGGAGGTCCCTGCAGGGGGAGGGGAGATCGGAGAGGGGTTTTGCAGGAACTGGGTGATTCATCCACAGGGGCAGTCAGGCCACTTGGGCAAAATCAGAAGCATGCATTCCAACTGCTGGTGCTACTGGACTCCCAGTGCTGTTCCCTGGGACCCCAGAGCACTCTCCGAACGTTTCTGCCCCTCACCCCCTGCACCTGCTCTGGAGTTCCTTAACAGCATTACTATAAAATGCCCGGGATCAACGGTGGGAAGAAACTACCTACATTATGTGGCATACAGTCATCTGAAGAACACAAATCTCCAGGTAATCATGTGGTCCCAGGTTTGACATGCTGTCCAGTGTGCCTTTCCCTGTGTGTCCAAGTGTGACTGAAAAACCCCAGTCTCTCTTCCTCTGAGCAGCTCAGCCAAAGAAATGAGCCCCCAACACACATCAGCATGGCTGACCGGGCTGCGGCTAGGAATGCATGGAGGGAGGGGCCGGGCAGATGTGAGAGATCACTCTTCTGACGGACAACAAAGTGCTAAGAGACTTCCAAGCCGAGTCTTGTCAGGAAATGCAACCTGGTGTTAAGCCTAGTAATTCTACCCAAGAAGCCTCATTTCCCATTTCTTTTTAATTGTTTCCTCCCTCTGTCCATGGGAACAATTTAAGTCACTCTGATGCCCCATTAACAGCCTATTGGATGACAACAGACCAGAAAGAGAAGACATTCCAGAAATAGGAAACCACCGTGAAAAATGCCTGCTTAGAGTTTCATTAAGTCTCGGGTAGCAGGACCACTCCCTGGTCGTTGAATTGTTCGGAATGTAAGGGGCTCGAAATAGCAGTGGAATATATTTCTGGTGGCCTTCCGGCTGCTCCAGACAGGGCGTGGGGGTCGGGTCATCCATATCCAGCAATGCCTTGAGTGCCTGCACCATGTTAGGCATTGGCCATTGCTAAGAGCTGATATCTGGTGGACACTTACAGGCCAGATACTGGGCAAGTGCTTCCTTAGGATACATTATCTAATTTAATCCTCCCAAATATCTATAAGCATCTTTCCATCATGACTCCCAATTTATGATCAAGATAATGACGGCACTGAAAGGTTAAGTAATTTTCCCAAGATCACAGAGCTGAATCCTGGAAGAAGCCAGGATGGAGCCCAGTTCATGCTCCAGCTTTAACTGCTACACTCCACAGCCCCTAAGAAAGATGCCCAAGGAAGATTGTGCAACCCGCCCTGAAAGTCTGTTCCAGGCTTTGCCCTCAGAAAGTCCCTTAGAGTGAATTCAAGTGTCTCCTACTTCCCTTACAGTGTATTTCCTCCTGCTCAGCTGGAGAAGAATGAGGCAGGGACAGCTTCTGAGAAGCGTGAGGAAGGAGGGGGCAGTCCCCGGCGGCACTCTCCCCCCAGCAGAGCCCTATTTACATCCTGGCTGAGGCCCCAACTCCTTCCCACACTGGGGGAGCTCAGGCTCATTTGCCTGCCGATAAGTCAGAATTCCGCCTCTGTTGCAACACTTCCGGCATCTTGTCAAGCTGACCCCGCTCCCGGCAAAGGGCGCACTGTGCTTTTGTGTCCATTTAGATAAGAGGCTCTTAGGCCGACAGTGTTTTCCCCACTTTGGAACCTCCACCAACCTGGGGGTTCAGTTCTGCTCAGCACTGGCTAATACCACAACCTTAAGCAGCTCTCTAGGTCAATGCAACAGGCCTGAAACACAAGATGCTGAGTTCTACAGCACCATCCACTTGTTCCCTAGGTCTGGGACGGGGCCCAAGAATTTGCATTTCTACCAAGTTCCCAGGGGGATGCCGATGCTCCTGGTCCAGGGACCCTGCTGTCTCCCGAGATTAATTTACAGAATTCTTGGTGCAGCGGTAGCACCAGCACACCATTCCTATACATCCCAGCTCCAAACACAATTCCGGTACAAAGTGATATTTAAAATCTCAGGAGCGGGGCTTCCCTGGTGGCGCAGTGGTTGAGAGTCTGCCTGGCAGTGCGGGGGACACGGGTTCAAGCCCTGGTCTGGGAAGATCTCACATGCCGCGGAGCAACTAGGCCCATGAGCCACAATTACTGAGCCTGCGCGTCTGGAGCCTGTGCTCCGCAACAAGAGAGGCCGCGATAGTGAGAGGCCCGCGCACCGCGATGAAGAGTGGCCCCCACTTGCCGCAACTAGAGAAAGCCCTCGCACAGAAACGAAGACCCAACACTGCCAAAAATAAAAATAAATAATTAAATTAATTAAAAAAAAAAAAATCTCAGGAGCACAGATAGATGTGTGAGCTAAGAGGTAGAGGGAGTGGAGAGATGAGGACATTGACCCCAGGCTGAACGGCCACTTACGAATAAACCTCTCAAGGCCTGGGGAGGATGGAATAAAGAGTGAGCTGAAAGGGTTTTCGGAGAAAGCCTTGCTTACAGCCAGGCTTTCCACCTCCTTGCTAAGAGTACCAGAGTTGGTCTGGGCAAAGCCAGCCCTGCCCAGCCCAGCCCAGCGCCTTCTCTACTTCCTCAGGAGGGAGTCAATTGACCTTCCAGCCACAGCTCAGTGGCTGCATTTGCATTATCTTGCCCGGGGAAGAAGGGACGGATGGATGGTCTCCCTGCCTTGCCCTGCCAGCTCGTTAGCATCCTTCATTGATGTCTTGGTTGGACCCTGGATTTCAGGATAAATCACTGAAAGGAAGGGATCTTGCCTCTCATCTGCAATCACTGACCCTTCTGAAAAGCCTGGAGGTCAGGAGCTAGAAAATAGAGCAGGGGCCTGACACAGTCCCACCCAGGGACTCAACCTTCTCTTGTCTTACGCAAGGGGACGTTGCTCCCTCTGAATGGAAATCCCTTTCTCCTTGGCCTCTTGGTGAACTCCTAGTCTTCCTTCAAAACTCACCTCAGGCCTTTTGTCTGTGGGAAGCAATCCCTCCGCGCAAGGTAGAGTCTGTCATCCCTTCCCCTTTGCCTTGGCTGTGCTGCATTACAGGCTTCCATGTTGTTTACAAGTCTGAGTGACAGGAGGGGAATTACTAGCCTCTAAGTGTTTCCAGCCTGGCTTCTCTCTCCTTATCAGCTAAAAAGGCTCTTCCCACTTGGTTTCCATCTCTCTCTTTCTCTCTCTCTCTGGTCATAGTGACCTCCCGTCCAGGATTCTTCTTTTCTGTGATGTAGAATCAAAGCTGGGAGAGAAAACTGAAGAGACAGAGGAAAGAGGTGTTTAGAAGAGATGAGAGGTGTGTGGACTAGGGCTAGGAAGATATTTTCTCTAAGATAGAAAAGGAAAAATTGTATAGATCAGGACAGTTTTCAGGAGTCTTTTAAAGAAAGAGTGCCAGGGCAGGCTCAGGGTGTGAGGAAGTGGATTAGAAAAGGGAAGAGGTCGTATTGAGGGTAGCTCTGGATGTCCATGAGGATTCTAGTTACCAAGTTTGAAAGTACAAGTAATGGACTTAAATTACACTGAAGTATCTTTTGGTGGCTGGGACTCTGTCTCTCTGATGTTGCTCTGGGACTGGACCACATGAGTTATGCTTTCATTGGGTTACGTCCTTGGGCTTCTCCCATCTTTCACTTTGCTGTTCCCAGTGTCTGGCACAGAGCCGGTGCATAAGAGACGCTCAGAAAAGTTTAGCTTTTTTCCTCCCTTCTTTCCTTCTGTCAACCCCGAGCAACCCATCAGGCTGAAATGATGGCAGAATGGAGCAGGAGCTGACAGGGCAGCTCGGGGGAGAGAGGCAAATAAAACATCCCACTAAGTCTCCCTGGACAGAGCGAGAACCAGCTGCATATTGCTGATCTTGGCTGGGAGCCCACCATTTACCAGCCCCCTCTGGGCCTCTGGGGTATGGCTAATTAAAGACATGGTTACTCATTTCATTCCCAAGTTGCTATTTAAGGAAGTAGAATCATGCCATTCCTATAAGGCCTCTGACCCTACCCTAGAGGCAAACAATGCCGGGGCTTGTCCGAGTGGCTGTAAGTACAGAGCTGTTGGGAGAGACTGGGAGGGGGTGGAGGAGGGAGGAGACAGGAGGCCCTGCCGCTGGGCCAGCTGCTGGATTATCCCTCCTTCGATGCCCTCCTCTCTCCCTCCCCATAAGTGGCCGGGATCTAGTGACAACCGCTCCCTGAGCCCCCTCAGGGCAACTCCTGTGTTTTCTGGACACACTCAGAGTCACACAGCTGACTCAGAGAAAAACACTAACAATCTCATTTTGGATTTCAGCAGCAACTTGGAACATTTGGGATTTTTCAGTTATTTTTTTTAAGAAGTAAAGAAAACATTGCTTTTAACCAACAGACTTACTGAGATCTGCTCTATGTCAGGCCCAGTGCTAAGCATTGGGAAGAATGAATAAAAATAAGTCCTGCCCTCAAAGAGTGTCCAGTCTGATAGATGAAAGAGATGCATAGACAAATAAATTACACTAACATGGAATAAGTGTAAAGGTAGAGTTATGTACTAGGCACACTTCAGAGAACGTGGTGATAACCTGTAATTGGTAGGGAAAGAAAGGTGTGTGGAGAGGGGGTGGGGGTGGGGAGATCTGAGGTGGGTTTTGAGGTGCAAATAGGAGTTCATCAGGTAACCTAGCAAGGGAAGAACATCCCTAGCAGGGGATATTCAAAGTCATTTAAATCATGGAGAAACAGGTTGAACCCACTAGTTTCAATGGGTCTCAAACTTTCGTAACAAATAACTCATACAGAAGATTAGAGTGAATGGAAGGTCTCAATTTGTTATTGAGAAATAATTGACATACAGCATCATATTAGTTTCAAGCAGCATGAAATTTTTTAGACTTTTTAAAAAATTTTTTAAGCTGCGCAAATTATGCATTATGGTTTATGTCTCATGTTTCAACATTAAAATAAGGTTTTCAATTTCTAGTAAGCTTATATAACTTTCCAAACATACATTGTCAAGTAAACTTGATCCTCCATGAAAGGGGGAAGATCCACATTGACCCCTTGAGGGAGAGAAAGGCAGTTTGTACCAGCTTGAGAACTAGAAAGCCTTTAAAAGAGGGTTGGAGACCAGAGCTCTGTCTCTGAATGTACAAGCGATTTTTCACTCTCATATTTAGTTGTTGGCCGGGTTTGACCCCAGTTACAGTATTTTCCAAACACCCTTGGAGAAGTAAGTTTGGCCTGGTGCCTGATTAGCTGTCCTGGTTTTTGCAGGAATGGGACTGTTGTCCTCACCCTTGCTCAGGCCACCACCCTCTGGGCTGTAGTGTATGTGGTAGGGGTGTGGTGCCCCGGGAAAGAGATCACAGGCTAGGAAGGCAATGATTACCGCATGGAGAGTTCAGAACACAGAGGAAGATAATTCTACATTTGTGCTAGAACATTTCAAACAACAAATTTAACATTCCCATTTTCTTTCATGCTAGGGAACACTTGGCATTTCGTGCTCATTGTCAAGGGGGAGGCACAGTACAACCTTTGAGAGGGTCCTGGGGAGCCCATCTTCACCCAGAGCACATGAGGAGGCAGCTCACCAGTAACCATGTAACAACCCTTAATTTAATGATGCTGGGGGAAAGCTGAAGGGAGAAGATCTATTTTGTTTCAATACAAACCAGACTCTGCTGAGCCCTGGCACTGGAATAACAGTGTTGCTTCCTGCTTACAGCTGGTGATGTGAAATTAACCAGAAGGGTGCATTGGAGGATAAAGGACAGGAAGACAAGAGTGTCTGGACCCTACAAAGAACCTTCTATTCTTTACCCATTATTCTAATCTTTCTTCAATAAATCACTATAACTTACATGGGCCCATGGAATTTTGTAATACATTTTGTAATCAACTTGTTTTGTGGACAGGAGTCCCACCAGACAATATTTGCCCAGGCTCTGCACATGCTAGGGGCAATCCTGCTGGGCATCCTGTTTTGTCATTTTTTTCCAAAACTCCCCAGTTGATTCCAGTTTTGTCCCAGAGCCAAGTGTCCTTGTACCAAAGGCAAGCAGGTAGATGTCCATGCCTCTGGTTTCAGCTAGCAATGTTGAAGGGCTCCAGGTGGGGTTACAGGACGAATTGTGTCGTCCCCCCACCAGAATTCGTTTGTTGAGGTCCTAACCCCCAGTATTTCAGAATGTGGCCTTATTTGGGTATCGGGTCATTAAAGATGTTAGTTAAGATGAAGCCAGACTAGAGCAGGCTGGGCCCCCTAATGCACTAGGACTGGTCCCCTTATAAACAGGGGGACTTTGGACACAGACACACACACAGGGAGAGCATCATGTGAATATGAAGGCAGAGACCAGGGTGATGCAACTACAAACCAAGGAACGCCAAAGATTGCCAGCAAATCACCTGAAACAGATCCTCCCTCACTGTTCATAGAAGGACCCAACCCTGCTGACTCTTTGATCTTGGACTTCTAGCCTCCAAACCTGAGACAATAAATTTCTGTTGTGTATGCCACCCAGTTTTTAGTACTTTGTTATGGCAGCCCCAGCAAACTAATAGGGGGACGGTCCTCAAGGGAACCGAATGGAAGTTCAATAACAAAGGTTCAAAATGGATCGAAAGCAAAAACAAAAAACAAAAGCAGAATCTCTCCAGGTAATGAGAGAACTAGAAATCATTGGAAACTCTCTGGAAACTCAGAGAACCAGTGTTTTGTTTTTCTTAATGCACTTAACTCTGCTGCAGGAAGCATCATAAATCTCCTCAGTGAACAGTCCCAATCTGCTGATAGCTGGTGAGAAAGTAACTGGCTTGTTTTGTATAAAGGCTCCTACACTTCCTTCACTGCCTTGTTCATTTCAGCCTGTCAGGCCAAGGAGAGATAATTGCATTAAATCACCTGGCAACTTTAATGCTCTCCTTTTTAGAATCAAAGAAGCCTTTCTCTTTAATCAATTAAAAACCTGAGGTCTCCCTGGCAAGTGGGAAAGCCTTAGAATTAGGGGTTGGCCAGGAGCTGGATTCAACAAGAGAATTTCTGCATAAAAAAGGAAGCTTCTGGTGGGCCCTCATCAGGCCCCTTGCAGAGGAACCCACTTGGTGTCCCAGGGGGCCCCAGACAACCATGCCCTGTCCATCTCCCACCAGATGCTGAGTCCTTTGAGGGAGAGGGCTGTGTCCCTCACCACAGGCCCTATTTTCATGACCGTGCCATTGAATTCTCCTATCCAGCCCCTTCCTGGGGCACCGAGATTGTTCTTCCTCACCTGATTCCCGTATAACAGAGACAAGGATCAACAGAGCTTGCAGCCTGCAGGATGCAGAGAGAGGGCAGGAAATGAGCGTCTTAACAAGGCATTCGTGGCCATTTTCAAGGTCATGCAAGCCAGATAAAAAGATGATAAACAGAAATTTAATTAGGGTCAGTGAAAGGAGAATGGGTGTTGAACTTAGAAATGAATTTTTGTTTTTGAAGATGTAAAAAGAACCTTGGAGTCCTTTTGTTCTTTTGACCCATGGAAATCGTTCTCTAACTGAAAAGCCTGGGACTCACTCATCTTCCTGCATAAGATGTGAGCAGACCTAGGGAGCTTTAGATAAGGCTTTTAAAATAAATGCAAAAGAAAGAAACACATGTCTTCCATCCTGACAGCTCTCCTCTGGTCCCCTCCTACTCTAGGACTTTTCAGTGGGTAGACTTGGAGGGGGGGAAAAATATTCAAATATGCAATTAATTGTTCAATCCCAAGTCAGTTTCATCTCCCAGCTCTTTAGCAGGTTGCCTGCCAAATCGACCACTATCCGCCACTGTTCCCTAGACTTGCCCTTGTTCACATATGTGAACACCTGATACCATTCTAAGTTGAGCCCTGCTCCTCTACTGACTGCCTGGATCTCCACTGCTGAGAGGAAATTAGGCCTCGTGTAAAGAGCTTCCATAATAACATCTCAGATTTGAGTCCAGGTCCTTCCCTGGTGCAGGTTACTTGACTCTGTAGGACTTGGTTTCCTCTTCTAAGAATGGAGATGAAATGAGTGATTCGAGTGGCTTCACAATCTTCTTGTGAGGATCCAGCGGAAGAATAATAAACAAAGAGTGCTCCTGATATACTGTGTCAGGAGAATAATAAGTAAAGCAAGCTCCTGATGTGCTCCTAATAGATAATAAATAAAGTTCCTGGTGCGCTATAGTAGGTGCTCAAGAAAAGGGCCTCCATGCCACATTGTCTTCCCTGCAGCTGAGCCGCAGCTCTGACCCTTCTCCCCCTTCCATACGGACAGGGGTTGAGACCAGTGTTCTCTATTCCCCCTGCCCCGACCCCTCTGGAGGTGGCTCTGAGCCTAGGCTCCTGTGCTGTGCCTTCTGAGAAGGGAGCTAGTGTGGATAGAGAATGAAAAAGGCAGAGCACTAGCCCTTTCCATTTCCATTTCAGAGAATCAAACAAAGGAGACCCCGTGTGCTGGACTTTAGTTCCAGTCAGGACACATGGGTTGAGTGCAGACCACACGTCCAGGCTATGCTTGGGCCTGAGGATGAAGAAATGAGTAAGACTTGGTCCCTCCTCCGGCCTCTCTAGATCTCCACGTGCCGCTGTTTAAGAACGTAAGACGTCTTTCAGTACATCCATTTCCTAACAAACTGTCACGATTCCATATTTTATTACACTACTTTGGTTTATTTTTATTTTAACAAAAAGATTTATGTGTGCCGAAGAAAAACACATTATTTTTTCCTCTCTCTTAATCCCTAAACCTCATTGACTTTTAAGATGGAATTAATTTCTAATGATATAAACAGGAAGTGACTTTCTTTTTAAGTTACTAAGTAAATAAAGCCAACCACGTTCTCACTGAGATAATTTGACAAAATAGTTTTTAAGTCCTGGAGAAGAATTTGTTCTCGAATTGACTAATTAAAACTCACTTAATCTAATAAAGTAGATTGTCTATGGACCCCCTATAATAGAGAAAATTTTATTAATTTGAGTTGAGCTACAATATGAATGTAGAGGAAATAAACTGCATTTTGTGAGGAGAACAAACATGCTATACGTGGAAACGTGGAAACTCTCACTTATCCACACCGGCTCCTCAACTGACCCCAACAGCTGTGTTTACAAAGAAGCCTCCACACGCCCTCCACCCCCTTTTTTAAAATTGTTTTATTTTGTTACTTTTGAAAATTTTTAGTTATTTATTTATTTATTTTTGGCTGCATTGGGTCTTCGTTGCTGTGCGCGGGCTTTCTTTAGTTGTGGTGAGCGGGGGCTACTCTTCGTTGCAGTGCACGGGCTTCTCATTGCGGTGGCTTCTTGTTGCAGAGCACGGGCTCTAGGCGCACGGGCTTCAGTAGTTGTGGCTCACGGGCTCAGCAGTTGTGGCTCACGGGCTTAGTTGCTCTGCTGCATGTGGGATCTTCCCGGACCAGGGATTGAACCCGTGTCCCCAGCATTGGCAGCACACGCCCCCTTTGACGGGGCACTGTCTTCTCCAGTTAGGAACTGGAAAGCCAAATCCCCTCATCGATGGCTGGTCATGTTTTTCCTCTGGGAAGACAGCATTTGCTTTCCTGCTCCTTTTTCCAGGTCAAAGTGATCTTGTTCTGACACTTCCTCTCTTGTGCAGCAGTTTCCCATTGAAAAGTGAGAGCATTCTGGCCAGCTGGCTTTGCCCGTGCCAGCTGAGGGAGATCAGGGCGGAGTGGGAGCTGGCACAGTCTGGTAGTCCTCCCACGCGGAGGACACGGCACAAAACTCTCCCTCCCAGGACCCCCAGCAGAGTGGCTCACACAAGAGTGGATCGTCATTGGGGTTATGGGGCCTCTAAGAACATGTTCCTCAGAAAGTCACATGTGTGTGTTATTTATGTATGTATCTGCAAAGATACAGCCATGACTCTCTCTACATGTTCAAGAAAGAAGCTTCAGCTGAGGCCAACAAACGTTTCCCTAGACCCTAGATGTCTCTAAGGAACTTGCTTTAATTAATAGATCAGAATAGTTTGTATTTAACATATCAAATAAATAGATGGTAGATACATAGGTACATTGATTGACAGATAAATGGATGGATGGATAGATAGCTAGCTAGCTTTGGAAGTCAGATAGACCTAAGTTTATACCAATTATTGGCTGAGGAGCCAGTATTAAGTTTCCCTAAACCTAAATTTACTTGTCTATAAAATGGGTTCAATTACCTCTCCAGACAGTTTCAAGGCATAAATGAATGAGTGTATGTCAAATGCTAATTAAAGTAACCGCCATAAAATAAGCTTCAATAAACAGGAGCCATTACCAATTTCATTCTTATTGGAGAACAGTTAATTGGGGGCATCTCTGTGAGTTCAGGATTTCAGCTGCCAAGAGTCAGACTGGTTTCATGGGAAGGCTCTGATACACCTAGGTGTAAATGGATACTTTCTGCAACAATGCACAGCTTAAGCGGGGGCCAGTCACCTGGTGGTCAGATGTTTCCCAAGTCCTGAGGGTGAGACAGTTCTGCGGGGGAACCCAGCTTGGTTTCCTGGTTCAAAAATCACACCTGTGAAACTTGATCCAGGTGGGAAGTTCTTCTGGTTGAGTCTGCTGAAGCAATGGTTCGTTATCAACTTATTTCTCTGGGTCACTCTGAGGTCATCTCCTTAATTAATTTAACGGCCAAGGGAGGTCACAAAACCTAGCTGCTCAGCCTTTGCCTAAAAGTCCATCACAGCAGCTCTCCTGTGTTCACTGAATACATACTTGGTGCCAGGCACCATGCAAACAGCCTTATGGCCATCAGTTTCTTTAATCCTCCAACAACCCTCCAGCGGGGCAGCTGCAATAATCCCCATTTATAGATGAAGAATCTCAGGCTTGCAAAGTCCAAGGTCACAGCTAGTAAGTGCTGGAGCCAACACTGCAGGTAAGTGAGGGAGCCCTTCCCACCTCCACAGAAAACCATTCATCCTGCTTGGCTCTCCCCTGTCACGTGTGTTGACATTGCATCTGAGAACAAAAGGAGGTTTAAAATTCCAATTTTTCTCACCTGCTAAAGAGCAGCACAGCCTGCTGTAATCAGGCTCTACCTTGCTCCAGGGTCTCTAGACGCTTCCTCCAGTCCTCTTCATATGGCATCTCTGTTTACCCCAGTCCCTGCTCAGGATTCTTTCTGGCCTTTCAAAAAACAACTGGCAACAATTTAGCAACTAGTTTAAATCCCTTTAGTTTGGCTAAGATGCCCCTTTTCAGGGGGACCTGGTTGGAGCAAGAGTGCCACCTGCTGGAATACTTGGGTCACTGCCAACACACATTCCTTGGGCCAAGGTGGGCAGGCGGGGTGGCTTGAAGCTTAGCAGAGAGGGAGTCGCAGTGTTCGTGCTGCCCAGACCCTTCCTGGGCAGCTACGAGAAATAACTCGTGTCCAGGCACCAACTTACTGAAACTCAAAGTCTTGCTCAAATACAAGCTTGGGACTTTCAGGGAGTCCATTTCTTGGCTCCAAAGTCTAGGGCTGGGATAAGGGTAAGGCAAGTGGGTCAGGGCCATGCAAATACAGGACTGCATCCCATCTTTGTTGAAAATTGTGAAGTTTTATTCATCATGGGTTTTTGCATTTATTTTGACCTCTTTTAAAATATGACTTATCTTGGGCTTCCCTGGTGGCACAGTGGTCCGGGGAGATCCCACATGCCGTGGAGCAACTAAGCCAGTGCACCACAACTACTGAGCCTGAGCTCTAGAGCCCGCGAGCCACAACTATTGAGCCTGTGAGCCACAACTACTGAAGCCCACGAGCCTAGAGCCTGTGATCCGCAACAAGAGAAGCCACTGCAATGAGAAGCCCGCGCACTGCAACGAAGAGTAGCCCCCGCTCGCCACAACTAGAGAAAGCCCATGCGGAGCAATGAAGACCCAACGCAGCCAAAAATAAATAAATTTTAAAAAATATATATGACTTATCTTGATTACTGAGTTGTTTGGCGGCACACTCTCCCTTATATTTTACACCCACTGCAAAGCCCTCATTTGCCTCACGCTAGTATCGGCCCTGCTGAAGCCTTCCGCAAAAGGATTCAGTTTCCTTTCAAAGCTCTGTCTGTAGGTGATAAGCTACACTCAAGAGTCTCCAAGCCGAATGCCCACATCAGGTCACCATGCAGCTCTGTGTCTACACTGGGTCATTCCAGTCCCCTGACCTGCAGCCTGAGGCCAGATGGGGGGTTCTTTACCTGGAGTGTATGGGAGGGTTTGGGAGGGGGGATAGTTCTGGGAACTCCTGAAATTTTATGGAAAATTATGTGCATTTGCTGGGGAGATGGTTTATCACTCTCCTTCCATTCTCCAAGGACCCTTGACCCCATAAAGGGTAAGAATCACAACAGTCTTTAAAAAAGCTTCAGGCTTTATCAAGGGTCTATGCAGGAAAGAGCAACAAGAAATGTCTTCCCATGTCTGCCCTGGTAAAACAAGTGTCAGCTGCCTGATCTGTGGTCTATAAACAGTGCTGGGCAACTGTGATACAAAGATCCAAGTGTTCCTCAGAGTTTGGAGAAAGGAAAAATTGCACTCTTGATAAACTGGAGTCTCATCTGGACATTGAGAACTGGATAGTTCCTCCTTTAACTTTGCCTTCTTTAACTTTCACTCCCTGCTGAAAATCTCTCTCAACCTTGCCATTGTTTTCAGGCAAAGCTCTTTTGCAAGTTCCAGACTCTCCTCTGGAACAGCCTTCCACCCTCTTGGCATCCTTTACCCATCCACCAAGATCAACTTTCTCAACATTTTTAGGCAGGGCTGGGCCCTTACACACTCCCATCACCCGGCAGATGACTTTTCTCGATTGATTTGCATATTGATCTACCTTGCCCACAAGACTGTGAGCCCAGGAGGGCAGGAGCCCGGTCTTCATTTCCATAGCCCCAGCACCTGGCACAGAGTCAGTGTGTGTGGGGGGGGGGAAGTTGGATGAATAAATAAACCGATCTGTGAATGAATGAACAACCCACACCCCCGCCCAAGCCCTTCTGATCCTAGATGAGGACGACAGTGAGGCTCCACAGACACTAGCAGGTCATTGATCCCGCGCTGAGCAGGACCTCCTCCAGGAGCTCCTCCCTGGCGGGCTGCAGGCCCCCGGCAGCTGTGCGCTGAGATCACACCACAGCGGCCCTTGGCAGTCACTGCTCCGGCCGGCCCCCTTGCCCTGCTTTTCCTTCCTTTTGCTGCTTCCTGGGCCAGAGCAAGAAGTAGGGAGACACTAAGTGGGGGGAATTCAGAGGCGAGAAAGTGGTCGCTGCAGATGCCAGCTGTGCGCCTGGCAGGGTCTGGGAGACCTGAGTCTTCTCCGTGGTCCTCTGTCCTTACCATAGTGAGGACCCAAATGGAAAAACTATTTGACTCTTTCGAACTTACTTCAACAGCAGGAGAGAGAGAGAGCCACATTTCATGCCCAGAAATGCATTGTCCATGAACCTAAACAGCTTGTTTTTCTCTGCTTCCTCCCACCGGAATTAGATTCACAAGAAGTCTGATAAAATCTCCGAACGGACGACCGCTCCAAGCGCTGCTGGTCCCAAACATGGCTCAGAAACTGGAAAGAGAGCAGGGAGGAGGGCAGCCTCATCGGCTGCTTCTGTCCCTGCTCTGAACGGGGGCACAGGCCTCCGAGGAAAACCCTAGGCCCCAACATAGCTGTGGTCATCACTGAATCGTCAGACTGGCCACAAACGAGAGAAAAATTTCAAACAACAAAGAGGACTTTTCCGTGGTCTGCTGAATGGGGTTGGTTTCTCTTTATGTTTTGGTTCCTTCTGGTGGCAAGGCCTCACCTACATGGTTTCCTCAGCTTGGGCCGCCTTCCCCAGAGAGCCACACGAGCCCTACACAGCCCCCCGCGTTCTCCCCAGGAGCTCTCCTCAATGAGGCAAAAGATTTTTTTCTTAATGTAGGTAAATCCGGAAAAGACTCAGGGTTTTAAGTCATTGTTTTGTAAGCAAACCATTGCACCTTCTCTTGTCCGCTTCTCAGAATTACTGGTCCCTTCTCCGAAGAACACAAAAGCCCACACAGGAAAAGAAAGGACTGTCCCAAATTTATAGCTGGGAAAAGGGAAATCTGTTACTACTTGGCCTCAAATGTTCACCCAGTCCAAATTCCCCACCTCTTCCAGAAGTCGGGTAGAAACAGGCCACGTCTCCCAGACCCCAAAGTTCTCTGTCCTGCGCGTGTCTTTTCGGTCGCCCTAGATCTTAGATCTTTCTGTTCCCTTTTGTACCCAGTAAGTGAGTAATAAATATTGATTGACTGATAATAGCCAAGTCTAAAACCAAGGGCATTTTTATAAAATCAGAAACCATTTAGGAAGTGTTACTCTAAGCCAGGCCCTTTATTTCACTTTTAATCCTCACTGCCATCCTGTAAGGTAGGTGTTTTTATTCTGTGTTGCAGATGAGAAATGGAGGCTCAGAAGGATTCTGGGCGTGTGAGCAGCTTCTCAGGGGTGGAGTTAAGCTTGCGAGACTGTCTGACTTACAAAGCTTTGCTCTCCATCATTTTGGAGTTCCCAGTGTTTCAGCAGATGGCCCAGGGAAGCTTTCACTTACTGACACAAGTGACTTAAGGGATCAGGACACCATGTAAAATGTAGCTGGGCCCAGAGCAGGGAGAGGCTCCCTATATGCTAGAGGTGCCAGTGCTTTTCCTGGCAGAGCTGCACGTCCTGCCCAGGCCAAGTCCTTGTTTCTAAAGTTCTGCCATTCCCTCCTAACCATAAGCAGCTCTTCTCACTCCCGTCCACCTTGGGTGGGTATCAGACTAACCCTTGCTTTGCCTCCTCCAACTAACCAGCCCTGTGCTGAGTGCGTGGCACAGTGTGGTGGTTCGGAGGATGTGTGTGACTGCTGACACTCTCTACAATCATGCCCATACCTGATATCTCTGAACCTATTCCAACATTCTCTACTATAGAAGACAGACTGGACCTCAGACTCCTTCTTAACACAGCATTCCAGGCCTAGCCACTACCAATCAATTAGCCTTGCCGTGAGATTAAGCCTATTTGTCATCACTGGCATCACAAGTAATCAATAAAATTTAATTTCCATTTCCTTCTATCCTTCTTGCCTGCCTTCCCCAGCATTTCTGGGATGGATAGAGTGATGGATGGATGGATGGATAAAAAAAGAGAAATTGAGTTCTCATCTTACAGAGGAGCCCTGGTTGGCACCACTCTTAATTCTGCTGACTTCACTCAATGCCAATGCCTCCTTGACAAAACTTGCTCTAGCATGAGGCATATTTTGTGGCGTTTGTTACAGGAACTGGTGAGATTCCTGGGTCACTTGGAGGCCGTGGAGGATCCTCAACGTCAGCACTTTGCTTCTCACTCAGTCTCATTTCCTCCCCCTCTAACATATGCTTGAGCTTAAAAACATCCACTCACCCCAAACTTCCTTCTCCTTTTTAAAGCTCAAGCTGACAAGAGAAATTTCTTCTCCCACTCACCTTTTTTTTTTTTCTCTGCAGGGGAAAAATACAGCTCCACCGTGGGGTGTGTAGGAATGGCCAATTAAAAACTCTTCTGCGTCTTTGGAGCGATCGGCATCTTTAACCTATGCCATTAGCTACATAGAGTTTCTGAATCATCCCATGTTTTTCCAAGGCCCTTTCAGAAGCCCTGCCTTCTGGTTTTGAACCAATCCAATGATGGTGATATCAGGATATTCCTTCCCTTAGCAAAATACCACTCAGTGTTCAAGAGGAAGGAAATGTTAAGAAATTCTTATTCAAGAGAAGAGGAATAAAACAGCACTTACAAAGCAACATTTTTGAGAATTGAGTACAAGTAAATCAGAAGCATCTGGACTGTGTGCTGTTAAAACATGCTTTTGTTTCCCTGGAAAGGAAAAAAAATACTTGGAAAATATATCTTTTATAAAATGACACGTATTGGAAAATAGCTGAAGATTTTTCAGAAAGTCGAAATGTAGCATAGATGGCCCAACCCTAGTTATAAATATCCTGGAACCAGCTGGCGAGTAAAATTAGGCGGTAAAATGATTGTATCATTTGTTGTTCCAAGCTGGAAATGACACACGTACACACTGCTATATTTAAAATGGATTACAGGGACTTCCCTGGTGGTCCAGTGGTTAAGAATCCACCTTCCAAAGCAGGGGACACGGGTTCGATCCCTGGTCAGGGAACTAAGATCCCACATGCCGCGGAGCAACTAAGCCCACGCGCTCTAGAGCCTGCGTGCCACACTAGAGAGAAGCCCGCGCCGCAACTAAGACCCGACACAGCCAGATAAATAAATAAGTGAATAAATTAATATCAATAAAATAAAATAAAATGGATAAGCAACAAGGACCTACTTATAGCACAGGGAACTCTGCTCAATATTATGTAATAACCTAAATGGGAAAAGAATTTGAAAAGGAATAGATACATGTATATTTATAACTGAATCAAGTTGCTGTACACCTGAAACTAACACAACATTGTTAAACTATATTCCAATATAAAATAAAGAGTTAAAAAAAATAGAAGAGGAGGGAACACTTCTAACTCGTTCATTCTATGAAGCCAGTATTACTCTGATACCAAACCTCTTCCCTCATTTCTTTCAAGAGTCTGCCCTCCCTGATCCTTCTAAATAACTACAGCATCAAAAACCAAACGAACAAACAAAACTATAGCATCACTCACACACACACACACACACACACTTATTCCCTCACCCCGATTTGTTTTTCTTCATAGAACTTATTACAGTTGATACATATTTATTTGCTTATTTACCGACTCTCTTGTTTCACTAGAATGTAAGCTCCATCAGAGCAGGAAATTTGGGATTATTTCCCACTATTGAATTCTTCATGCCTAGGAGAGTGCTTACCACATAATAGTTGCTCATAAAATTGAACTGAATGAATAAATAAATTGTCTAATCGTTCCTTCACTGAGAAATAATAGAGGGAAAACTAGAGGGGACCTAGGGATGGCAGAACTCCAGGACACAGCTGACAAGAAGAAAACGAGCCTTCAAAGCAGATAAGCAAGAAAGTGTTGTGTCAGGAAGGCAAAGGGAAATGGGATTTCTGAAAAGCAGGGAATGGTCAGCAGTGTCAATTAATGCTGAGAAATCAGGTACAACGAGACCGAAATTGTCCACTGGGTTGAGCTGTGTGATGATCACCGGCCACTTAGTGAAAGTCATGTGGGACCATCAAACTGCCGGAAGCCAGAAGCCAGTCTGCTTTGAAGGGCGGATGAGGGGAGGCGGTACATTCTAGCAATATCTTACAGATGTTTTCCTGTAAAGAAGAATGTACAGAGATGGGGAAGTTGCTGGACAGGGTGAGACAAGCGAGGATATTGTGTTTAAGTGGGAAAGACCTATGGCTGTCTACAAGGCAACGGAAGGAACCGAGTTGAGAAAAAAGAAGTTGAATATTCAGGAGAGGCAAGGTTCCCAGAAGGAAAGGCATGGGACCCAGATCAGAGGACTTGCCTAACAAGGGGTAACATCTCCTACAACTCAGACTGCAGACAAATAAGCCCCAGAGAACCGATGTGCCTCACCCACCAGCCCCAACCAGGACCCAGGTCTCCTGACACCTACTCCAGAGCTCTTTTTACTATGTAGTTTTTCTCTCTTGCTCAGATTAGAGTGTTCAAGGGGCAGTGCGAAGGTGAGAGGAATAGAAACCAAAGCTGATGAGTAGAAAATGCCAACAGTAATAGACTTTGGCATTTAAGACTTGGAGGGAAGGTACTTCTTCCCACGAAGTTGTTCCCATCCCTGTGGTGTGCAGCCCGTCAGCACAATGGTCCTCCTGCAGCCCTCACTCACCCCTGCCCAGGACGGTGGAGGGACTTCCCTGATTGGTGAGTCTGCATGCAGGGCCTGGCCCCTTCCTGTCTCCTCTTCCTCTTAGGAAATAGCAGAGAAGACATGCTCTAGTTGGCTCTTGATCCCATGGGGAACAGAGCAGGAAAGCTTCAGTCCACCCCTGCCCTGTGTGGAGGCCAGCGGTGGTCCAACTCTGCCCGTGGCCAGATGGGTGGTCTTGCCAATACTTGGTCTCACAATTAGGAAATCCATTAGCTCACGGATACATTCCACTTTCTCCCATATCAACTTTATCAGTTGGAAAGATGATATTTTGGTCTCCATATGCCTTTCTCCTTTGTCTTTTTTTTTTTCCCCCAGTGGGTTCAGCAAAAGATGAGGAAGAAGGATGCTAATTACTTCAACAGAAATTATACTATTTTTTTTTTTTTTAGAAATTATGCTATTAAAGTTGGCTTATGAAACTGGATTCTCAAAGTCATTCTTTTCATGGCATAAAGACAAAAAAAAATCGTAAAACACAATAGGAATATTTTCTGATGTAATTTAAACAATAACCATGCATTCTTTTCAGAGAAGAAGAGCACTGGTAGTGTAGAATATGAAAGCCTGATTCCTTTTGTGGAAAACCCCAAGGACCTGCTTTCTTAATTCAGTTGGATCAAAGTGCAAAATCACAGTTGATAACTTTTTCCAACTCATTCCAAGGTTCCACTGTTTTCTGTCTGGAAACAGACATGGCCACATCCACAATTTCAAACTTGAGAAAATGACCCAGAATCGTCACAACACGTGAAGGGGCCTCACAGCAATAAGCATGTTGCGAGGGCCAGAGAGAAACCTGCCAACATACGTTCTTTGTTGATGAGAAAAATGCATCAGCAATTGTAAAACTAGGTGTTGGCACCATATTTAGCCATGGATCCAGCCTTCAACTCCCTTCTCTCCAACTTTTTCAGTGCCAAATACTCAATCCTAATAATCATTTCAGAAACAGGCACTATCACCTTCTCCAATTACTTCAGTTTCCATATTTCAAACTGAAAAATACTGGCCTTGAGTGTACAACTTCTCTCTGATGCTCCTAAATGGCTCTTTGGAAATTTACCAAATAATCTTAAGTCTATCAGTGAAGACAAAGATTATCAGCAAAATCCCTCTTGCAATTTTGTTTGCAAGCTATATTAAGAAACGAAGAAGCTGGGGATTATGCAAAGACTTCATGGCACATCAGAACCCATGGGAGTTCAGAAGTCCAGGGTGGGCAAGTGGGCTGAAGGAAACACTGCTAAACTCCAAGCAGGGCCGTGTAATCCCACACCACCCGGGCCCTGCGGTAAATGGCCTCCGACTTTCCTCTAACCTTGCAGCCATTGTTCAGATTCAAAGTTCCCAGAGAGAGGATCTGGCCCCTTTGGTTTCTAAGAGGCAGGCACTTCCTCCACCTGCCACCCTCTTCCAAAAAACAGCCCATGGTGGGAGGTTCACTAAAAGGAAGATGGAGTGCTATTAAAATGGTGGGATTGGGTGTCAGGGTGGGGGGCAAAGCTGGGCAAGTGCCCCCCATACCTGGGCCCCAGTGGGGAGTCCTGTGAGCATCAATTCAGTGGCTGAATTTATTACCGAACCAAACATGGGTCTGCTCAACTACAGGAAGTAAAGCCAATCTACTGACACCAGGTGGTGGTGAAGGAAAGTACAGCGTTTATTGCAAGGCACCAAGCAAGGAGCTCAAGACAGCTAGTGCTCAGAACACCCGTACTCCCCAATGGGTTTCAGCAAAGCAATTTTTTTTTTGGCTGCACCGTGAGGCATGCGGTATCATAGTTTCCCAACCAGGGATTGAACCTGCACCCCCTGCAGTGGAAGCACAGAGTCTTAACCACTGGACGGCCAAGGAAGTCCTAGCAAAGCATTTTTAAAGGCCAGGTAAGGGAGAGGCATCCCAGGGTAAGTGATCAGCTTGTGCACAATTCTCTGATTGGTTGATGGTGAGGTAACAGGGCGGTGTCACAGGGGTTAACATTATCAATCCTTAGGGGCCAGTAGATCTGGGGGCTGTGTGCTTATGGTCATCAAGTAGTTAATTTCTTCCATTTGGTGGGGTTTCACATCTGTAAAACAACTGAGGAAATGTGCATCAGATACTATTATCTAGGTCCTTCAGAGAGGAGCTAAAGCAGAGGATATGGAGGAGGGATCTGTCCCGGGAAGGCCCCATAGGATCCTGCTCGGTTAGCAATTCATCCAGGACTGTTTGTTGCATGATGATCCTGGAGCTCTCGTTCATTAAAAGTTCATTCACTACATGATAATTGAGCCCATCTGGGTGAGGACACATCGGTGAACAAAACAGATACTGCCCCTGCCTTCATGCCACTCACAACCTCCTTAAATCGTCCACCTCGAATGAAAGACCACTGAGCTCACCCTTGTCGTTAAGAGCCCACAGTTGCTGTACAACAATCCCATCCAAACCTCAGCCCTGGTCTCATCATAGAAAAGTGAGCTCCGTGTGCAAGGAAACGCAGAATGTGATAATGTCACAGAGGACAGATCTCCAGCTGGTGACCCGGGGGGTCAGCACAGCTTGTTGGAAACTTTGTAACAAATTTCTGATATTGGCACATGGTAGTTCAAACAAATAAACATTCCCATTTCAGCAGATTCATTTGTAAGAAATAATAATTCTCTATTCAAAGAAAGCTGAGCTACGTGTGTGAGTGAACGTGTGTGTGTATCTAGATGTGTTAGCTCACAAGTATGAGGAAGAGTGCACTTTTCTCCTTGTTTTTTTAATCTAGGCATCCATGGTGGTCAACGTCAGGGAAAAATTACAAGCGTCGGGGGCTTCTGCGTCCAACTCTCTAAATTATTTTTCTGCATGGCCTTGGGGAAGTTACTTAACTTCTCTGAGGTTTCTTCTCTGAGGTCTGATGAGATTTTCCTCATCTATAATATGAGAATAACTCTACCATTTTTCATGCACTTATCTTGTGCCAGATGCTGAAAATTTTAAGTATATTATATAGTTTAATTCACTCCCTCAAATCCGTTAAGGTTTTATTTATACTGATTTTACAAATGAAGAGTCAGACACAGAGCAGCGAAATAACTTGCCTAAGGTCACAAGGCTGGCAAGTGTACAGGAAGCAGGATTTTAACCAGGGATGTCTGACCCCAAAGCCCACACTCTCCAGCACCTCATTCTACTACCTTCTTGCAGGGTGTTTCTGGTAGGACAGGTTCAACTGCAGGTGACCAAAAAACTCAAAAGTCTCCCTCACAATTTTCAGGGACTGCAGTTCCTTCTTGGTGCTTTACCATTGCCAACAATGTCAACCTCCTGGTCTAAGATGGCTGTTCACGTCCAGCCATCATGTCCACATTCCAGTCAGCACAGAAAGGAAGAGACAAAAAGGGGCATGTTCCAGGACTTCCCTAGCGGTCCAGTGGTTAAGATTCTGCACTTCCACTGCAGGGGGCACAGGTTCAATCCCTGGTCAGGGAACTAAGGTCCCACAGGCCCCATGTGGTGCAGCCAAAAAAAAGGAGGGAGGGATGTTCCTCTCCGTTAGGGATACTTCCTGAAACTCGCATGCAGCACTTCTGCTTACATCTCCTTGACCACATGGGCACACACAACTACAAGAAAAGCTGGGCTAAATGATCTGAGTGAAGGAAGTCATCTGCCTAGCTTAAAAAACAAGTGGGATTCTTTTATTAAGGAAGAAGGGAAGAATGGATACTGGAGGACAATCTCCAGCACACGGGGTTATTGAAACTGTGAGGGATAGTGTATATGAGGTACACTAGTAGGGTACCTAGTAGATACCTGGAACATAACACTGTTTGCTATGTATTATTGTTGACCTATATCTGGCGTCCTGCGGAACACATGGAAAAAATCATGAATTCAAATCAGACAGGGAAAGGTCACAGAAAAAGGGTAGGAGAAGGAAACATTCTTAAATCACCGTGATATATGTACTGGGACCTCCCAGTTCACTCGCACCAAAGGGCCACCTTTGCTCGTTTGCAGCATCCCCGGGACTGTGTGGAGGCGGATGAGGAGTAGATGCTCCAGCGGCCATCCCTAGCCGATCCAGTCCCCACCACATGACCTGCTGGATGATGCTATCACAGGCGGCTCTTGGTAAGTAATGTCTACAGCAGCCGTTAATGGAAATGCAGTTTTCATCACAGTAAGAAATTGAAATCTCAGCCAGCCTCTCAGGGTGCCATCTGACCCATCCCTCATTTCTCATCAGACGGTGTGTTATTTTCATTCCCCCTCCCCATGATTAACCTTTATCCTGAAGGGTAGAGGGAGCAGGGTAATTGAAATCCCCAGGAAATCTTCACATCATACTGCCATTTAACAATCTGCCTCAACCATCCTAATACCAGGGCTCTGAGTAAGTAGGAAAGGACCATTTTTAATTTGAGGTGGAGATATTATCTAGCACAGAAGGTTCCAGATGGCTGCCCTGAGTTGAAGTGACAGACACGCAGCCAGTCTGGAAGGGGAAATAGGAAGGGGAAAGAGAGAAAAGGGACCCACATCACTGAAAAGTTCTCCAATGTATGGGACAGCTTCCCTTGGGTGGGACGGATGTATCTGGGGTATGGACACTATGCCTGCCTCCCCCAGCACAAAGTATGTCTGCAGCTCAGTTTGGCTTTTGCTCTTTGAAATGCAAATGATCTGTGGCTACACAAATTTTCTCCCTTGTTCAGAAAAAACTGAACTGAACACGATGCAGAGCTGCTCCCTCAGATGCCCCTTTCCTCTGAATTCTGGGTCATTGTCCCTCAGCTCCCGATCTCTCAGAGGCCCCGTGTCCTTCCTGTCACTGCGGGCTCCTCCCTTGCAGCTTTTATTTTTGCATCACCCACTCGACAGAGTAAGCAAGGAGCTAATAGATTTGCGGCAAAGAGAACATCTGCCAAGCCATGCAAGTCAAGACATTCAGTTCTTTAATTTTGTTGAGAAAGCAAAAGAGCACTGGTCATCCTCCTTTCGGCAAAGGCCCACTCTGCTTACAGCTTAAGGTCTTATCTCTTCCCTGTTTTTTTCTGCCATGGCTCATTATATGACCAAATAGATCCTGGCTGCCATTTTCTTAGCCCAGAACTGATCCCGTATCAACCATGTGCAAGTAATTTCCAGAAGGGAAACTATGGTAAAATCAGGAAGGAGGGAAACTTTGATTTTAGCAGACAGCCAGAATCAAAAGCTTCCCCTAACCTCCTGCACCCTGACATGTTGCAGCCATGACCAATTCGACATGGACTGGTGATGGGGAGATCCACCTAAGCCTTCCAGAGAGCCGAAGTCCTTTTGTGTTTGATTGCTCAAGACGTTCGAAGGAGGAAAATTGTCCTATCCCTCATTTATTCATTCACGTGTTCTCAAATTCTTCTTCTTGCTCATTGTCTCTGTTTTAGGGGATACCTCTTTTCCCACAACTGACAGAAGTTCATGGGCACTGGAACTAAATCCATCCGTTCGTCTCTTGGAGGGCATCCTACCCCGACTTAAAGGCAAACTGGGATTCCAGGCTGGGGATCATTTCACTGTTCATTCAGTTGGATTCAAGTTCCCTCTTCAAGCCTGGAAGCTTCCTCATCCCCACTCTTACCCTAAATCATGTTTCATTTGCATCTGCATATCCAGGAGACATTTGAGCCTTTAATAGCAGGACCAAGAGGAGACCAGCAGAGTCTGACTTATCCTCACCTTGTCCTTTGCATCTCTGAATCCAGTGAAACCACGTGATGCCCCTCCAAGACCCCAAGTATGGAGCTGACCCTTTCTCCTTGGCCTCCTGCACAACACAGGCCAGCAGTGCCAGAGGACAGATAGTGAGCCAAGGAAGGACAGAACCACAGATCGTAGATTTCATAGTTATGAGGAAACTTGGAGATTATCCATGCTTGTCACGTTACAGAGGGGAGGGCCAAGGTCAAGGTCAAGCACAAACCCGTGGCAGAGCCAGGCCTGGAGACTGAATCTCCTCCCAGTTCAGGGCTCTCTCTGATGTACTCTGATGAAATGCTGGCTGATTTGAACCAAATGACATCCCCCAACGCTAGAGCTCCCACCATCATGGAAAGATGTCAAAGAGACATAAATGTAGAACAGTTGACAGAGAGAAAGGGGGAGGAAATTTTTTTTTATTTACGGACATCTGGTGCTACTATTGGCCTATTCACAATGGGGAAGAGTTGAATGGATCTGAAGGACGGGAAGGGAAACTAAGCTTTGGAACAGGCCAGCATGGGTCTAAATCCCAGCTCTCACGCTTACTAGCTGTGTTACTTAAACATTCTGTGCCTTGATTTATTCACCTGTAAAATGGAGATAATAATACTATCTACTCAAAAAGTGAGGATTAAATAAGTCATTTCATGGAAAGCACTTAGGACAGTACCTGACACATAGTTAGCTGTTGTTACTATTACTAGGGAAGGGAAGCATGAGGAACAGCCAGGAGAAAGCCACAGCACATCTGTCCGGCCTGACTGTAAGTAAATCACCCTCCCTATTTCTGGTAGTGTTGCTAGGAGACAGTATAGTGTGATGAAAAGGGCCTGGGTTTAAAAACTGTATTAGTTAGTGTATGGTGAAGCTGCTATAACAAAGAGGCCCCCAAATACCAAGACTTAAAGAACAAAGAAGATTATTCCTCTGTCACATCATAATCCAGATGTGGACTGTGCTGGTAAGTAAAGCAGCTCTGTTATTTACAGTTGTTCTGGAATCTTGGTTCTTTCCAAGTTGTTGCTCTGCCATTCCCATCAGGATCTTGTCAAACTGAGTCACCACCACATCCAGATTTTAGCCAGCAGGGGAAAAGAAGAGAGCATGGAAGAGGCACCCATAAGCTTAAGGTTCTAAGAAGCAGCACAATGATTTCTGCTCACATTTAAAATGCAAGAATTTCATCACATGGTCACATGTAGCTGCAAGGGAGGCTGGGAATGGATTCTAGCTGGGCAGCCACGAACCCAGAAAGGTGGGGAGAGCAGAACTATGTCCAAATCCAGTTCTCTCCGTTACTAGTTGTGTTTGGGGGCCAGTTATGTGACCTCTTCCACCTCTTTTTGCTCATTCATTTAAGCAATCTCCATTGTTACTTCCTCTTTCATTCCAAAAGTACTTCCTGAGCACCTGCTATGTGCCAGGCACTGGTCTAGGACCAGGAGATACAGTTTTGAACAAGACAGAACAAGCCCCTTCCCCTCTGAGGCACATTCACTGCCAGGCTAATGAGAAGCCTTTCAAGGACCTTTTCTTTTTATTCTAAATTCATATTCACTTTCATGCTCAATTTTCTATTCTTATTTTTTAAATTAATTTTCTAAAAAAGGACCTCAGATATATGTGCTCTTCAGGCCCCACAGAACTTGGATCTGCCCCTACTGCTCTCATGGAGAGAACTTCCTAGTTGGGAGAAAGAGGGTAAACAAGTAAACAAATTGGGAATTCCCTGGTGGTCCAATAGTTAGGACTTTGCGCTTTCACTGCCAGGACATGGGTTCAATCCCTGGTGGGGGAACTAAGATCCCGCAAGCTGCATGGTACAAACAAAACAAACAAACGAACAAAAAAAACCAAGTAAGCAAATAAACATATACTGCATTAGATGGTGATGAGTGTTAGGATGTAAAACAGAAAGGCAGGATAAGGGGAGAGAGCACTGTTATATTTCACGTGGTTTGAGATCCTCTCTGAAGGAGTATCGCAGAAATTGAACAAGGGGAGTAGTTCCTACTTTTTACTGTGGTAAAGACTACTGTGATTCATCTTCTTATACACAAATCTTTATGTATGCTTCTGATTATTTTTTTAGAATGTATTTCTGGTAGTGGAGTTAATGAATTAAAGGGACGAATGTTTTTAAGGTTCTTGAAACCACGTGCTTCTAAAACCTCTCTTTTTATTGAGACTTCTCTTTAGGAGTATAAAAGAAGCAATGGTAAAGACCTAGATTTTGAGGAACTTTAAATATCATTTTTTCAAAACTTAAAGAGGCTCGAGATTTTTTTTTTGGCCGTGCCACATGGCTTGCGGGATCTTAGTTCCCTGACCAGGGATTGAACCCAGGCCCCGGCAGAGAAAGTGCTGAGTCCTAACCACTGGACCACCAGGGAATTCTCAAAGAGGCTCAAGACTTTTAAGGGTTACTTATATCTGAACAGTCTGGGCTTCTCCATGCCTTAGTTCCTACCTTACCCACCCCAAACACCTATATGTAATTCCTTATTCGAGAATTATGTCTTAAGTCACAGAATTTTAGTGCAAGAGGGAACCTTGGTGCTGATGAGTCCATTCCAGAGTTATGCCTGGCTTACCTTAGCTTCATGGTGAGTTTATGGTCAAACTAAGATAAAGCCTCAATCTCTCGATTCCTGTGTCTGCAATCAAAACCAATCACAAAATGAAATGTGCCTGCTGTGTTTTGTGACAACAGAACCTAAGGCAGAAGTTTTAAATAAATACCCACGGATAGGGCCTGCCAGATCTCCGCACCTTGTAGGTGGTTGTGAGCATAATAAACGTAAAGTACATAGGACTTCAGCGCTGGAACATTGTAAGGGACATTTAAATGTTAGCAATGGATACTACTTTGGTGGCAGAGCAGGGGGAGTGTCTCAAGACCAGATGTGGGCCCTGTGGGAAAGGGAGCAGGTATGGAGTGCTGTGGGGTGGTCTTGGGTGCTGTAGGCGTGGTCAGAAGACCTCGGCAGAAAGGGGCTGGCCGTGATACCTCTGGCAGCCCTGGAGCTAGGGCAGGAGTCACATGAGACCACCCAGAGGGATGGAGAACTTCAGCCTGGATCAAGGGAACCACAGGAGACAGGGGCCCAGCTGGAGACCTCTGCAGAGCCCGTGCCAGGGCTGGCTTTAATCATCTGCCAGGCCACCCCACAGAGGCCAGCTGCCGGCCCAAAGGGCTTCGGCCACCCAGCCATGTGAGAACTATCTTATTCCTTTACCTCTCCCCTTTCTGGGCTTCATTCCAGGCATGGAGGGAGACAGCAGCTAGCAAGGGGAGGAGGGGAACAGAGGGAGAGGAGAGGAGAGGAGAGGAAAAGGACCATGTCCCCTCTCCCAGGGCAGGCTTCCAGGACCAGGCCGGTCTGAGCCAAGGGAGGTGGGAAGATTGAAGGCTCAGTTGCAGAGTTTTAACAGTTACTTGGGACTTGGAATGCTAAGATCTGAAGTGAGCCTACTTTTTGCAGCTCAAGGCACTTTTTTAATTGCCTGAATGTGACAGTAAGTTCCTTGGCTTGCCCAAGTCATCAGCGGGGGTAGAGGGCTTCTGTTGCTATCAAATAAAATTTAAAGAGACAATGGGAGACCCCACAAAACTCGAATCTGCCCGTACTGCTCTTATGGAGTAGATAGGTGATAGATAGATGATAGATTAGGTAGATAGATAAATGATAGATAGATAGAAAATAGATATATACATACATAATACATGGATGATAGATGTACATGTATATAAATGATATAGAGATATAGATACATAGAGACACAGAGACATACATACATACAATGTATGATGATAGATAGATACCTGATAGATAGATAGATGATAGATAGATAGGAGAGTTGCATTTTGTTCACAATTCCTGTTTCGTGCTTTTCCAGTGTGCCAGTACGCATGATTTTAATAGTCATTCTGGTTGTGTCACACACATGCATGTTATTTTTCCAGACAACCACTTTCCACTAAGAGGACCCACTTATATTCCACTCTAGCACGTTCACTCATGAGTTAAAAGTAACTTGGAGGCTTCTTTTTAAACTTCACCTTCCTGATTGCGCACATGATAGTTTTATTTTCTATAATCCTTTCACTGCCTCGAGCCCATATACATTATATAGGCCAATATTACTCTGAACTCGACTTAAGCTTAAATTGCGATCATTGACTCCTAATGTGTCCAGACCATAGAGTCCCACACAGTGTTTTCATGGTCCTCGAGGTCTTCCCCATCACCCTCCACTGACGGCCTGTTCACATTCCACTTCATCAGTTCACTTATTTATTCACTTGTTCACTCATTCATCATTTGTTGGATTGGGTACCTTCTTCATGCCAATCACCCTGTGGGGTGCTGGAGATATAAACTTGAAAACTGAACGATACACAGTCCCTGCCCTCAAGGCACCTACCATCTACTATTCCATGATTCAGTGGATATGAAATCATTGTGATAACAGGTGATAAGGACAATGTTGGCATTACAGGCAAGGTGCAGTGGGAGCACAGGAGGGAGTAATTGACTCTCCTTGGCAATGGGTCAGATCAGCTGCACAGAAGAGAACACCAGGGAGCTGGAAGGGTCAGTAGGACTTTCCCAGGCAGCTGAACAGGGTTGGACAGGTGGAGGGGACACCCAGGAAACACCAGAAGCTAGAAGAGGCAAGAAAGGATTCTTCTCCACATGTTTCAGAGGGAGCATGGCCCTGCCGACACCTTGATCTCAGACTTGTAGTTTGTGGTACTCGGTTAAAGCATCCCTGAGAAATGGATACAGGCATCCAGGTGGAGCTGTCCAGTTGAAAGGTATGGATGAGGTCAGACCAGTCTTCTTCCAAAAGCCCAAGGAGATACACCTGAAACTAATACAACATTGGACATCAACTATACTTCAATAAAAATAAATTAATTTAGCTATTAAAAAAAAAAAGCCCAAGAAGAGATAACTAAAGACACAGAGCACACTGGGGCATATGCTGGAAGAGATTTATTCTGCCCAGGGTGGAGAGGAGAAAAGGGGATTGAACAGGGAAGCTTCACGATGAAGATGACATTTGAAGAGGGCTTTGAAGAATCTTTTTGTCTCTTAGCTGATGATAAACTCCTGGGAGCCCAGTCTACAAATCTATTCAAGTATTTGACAAATATTTATTCAGCACTTTGTGTTGGGCTCTGTGCTAGGCTCTGAGAATAGAATGGTGAGCAAAACCGGCACAGCCCCTGCTCTCATGCAACGGATAATCTGACGGAGAGACAGACTAACTTCTGTGAATACAAATAACCACCCAGAAAAATACGTAAGCATCATTCTGATAAACGATATGAAAGGCAATTACCAAGTGTTAAGAGAACATATTGCAAGGAAGTTGTTCAAGCCTGAAGGCTGTGAAAGCGTTTTTGAGGAAGTGAAGGGGGAAAGGGTGGCTCGTGCAGATTTGAGGATCTGAAAGACAGCCAGTGTCACTGCAGGACAGAAAGGGAGGGACAGCTGATGCTGGGAACAGGCAGCAGCCATGGCTCAAAGGACCTTGAAGGGTTTAGTCTTCATCCTACAAGTGACGGATGGAAGGGAAATGCAGTCAGTGAATTTCAGCAGGGGTGCCAACAGACAAGATCAGATTCGGGGGTTTTGTTGTTGTTGTTTAGATCACCTTGATGAGAATAGCGGGAGAAAGTCAAGAATGGAAGCAAACAGAACCATTAAGAAATTCTTGCACTTGTCCAGCCCAGAGCAGATGGTCTCTTGAACAAGGTGGTGGCAGTGGAGAAGGTGGATTTAAGAAGTGTTTCTCTAGGTACTCAGTGAAGGGAAAAAAAATAAATGAATGAATGAAACCAATGGTCTTTATCTGCAGCTATTCCATATTCTTCTCTGTCTTCAGGTTTTAAAACACTGTCTCTCTGAAAAGTGACATTGATGTCTCCATATGAAACGTCTTGACATCTGATAATGACGACTCAGTCTAAGAAGAAGGGGACATCAAATGGCGTTCTGGGAGATGGTGAGACTCTCTCCAGTAGGGGAAAGGGAAGAAGAGAGAACAAGAAGTTGGACCCCTGAAGACTTTCAGAGGCCATGGAGGACCCAAGGCAAGGACCTATCTGAAGAAAGCGGTCCCTACCTTACCTGCCAGCCAGTAAGCTTCTCTCATCTGATGCTCGCCAAGGAGCATGACTCACAGGCACCGTGTTCAGAGGGAACATAACGAACAGGTGAGCTCCCCTGAAGCACCCTGCAAGACAGTGTTATCACCTAGAAAGCACCAAAGTTTCTATAGTCAGATTTAACTCCTTTGTTGCACTTAAACTCTGGACATCGGGGATGAGAACGGAGTCCAGACTATGGCTTTTGCATGGCAAGAGAGGGTGTGCTTCTTCCCTGGGGTGGGGCACACACCTGAAGTTCTCCCGAGCATCGGATTCCCCGCACCTGAAGGAGGCAAAGCGGTAGTCCTGAATGACGAGAGACTTGGCCAGCTTCTGCAACTTGGGATGTGTTGGCTTCAGATTGTTCACTCAGTTGGGTACCTAAGACGCTGCACTATTGTTCAATAGATGCTGGAATGGACTCTGGATTTAATTTAAAATGAATACTATGTTTTCATCCTAATTAACCACACAACAAAAGCTACTTATGAAGTGAACAGATGATTCAATATTTGTTTAATAATGACATCATATTCACATTTTTGCCCAAATTCCAATGACTTTGAGCTCCCCTTGCCAAATGGCAGGACCTTAGCCCTCCTTTAGAATTTTCCCATTCTTCTTGGACGGTCCCAAAGGGGTGTTGGTCTCTTGGCCACAGGAACTGCACAGGGCTGTCCATTGGCTTTTTCTGCAGAAAAAGTCCACAAAGAAGACCCTTAAGGAAATCTCCCTGTCACCACTGGACAGTGCTGAGATTGACAGGAGCCCCGCCCCAGGCTTATCCACAGAGAAGTGTTACTCATTTATTCCTTTCACTAACTACATCAGAGCCTCAGCCCTCACCCGCCCAGATACACACACACACACACACACACACACAAATGCAAATTATTATATGCATGGAAAAGGAGCCAAAAGGTCACACACCAAGGACTTTTCATAGCGGTGAAGACTCCCAGAGCATGCGTGTCTAGGTGTTTCTCAGTTTTGTCTGCTGACATATCCGCTTGCTTTGCTTTCTTACCATCATTTCGCCTTGTAATGCTCTTTTTATTTTGTATTAAGGAACATTTTGTATTTTATTATGTAGTGCTTTCATTTTTAAATATCGTTTTAGATATTAACATTTGGCTGATAACTGGAAGCCCTCCAATTTATTCTGGTCTTCCTGTAAGTTGCACTGAACCCTTTAGGAACTGCTCTTTGTGTGTTATCTGGCTTAGTGTTTCAACCTAACACGGAAGCTGGTGAGAGCTGGCATCTGTGGGCCCTCACTGCGTGCCAGGCTCCATGCCAAAGGCGCTTTCCACGCACTGGGCCACGCTGCCCTCCCCGGAACCCTGGCAGGCACTGTAACCCCCAGCACAGCGATGGGGAAACAGCGCCTGGGCGGAGTGGATGTCATCTACAAGGCGGCACGGTCGATGCCAGATGCCTTGTGCAGAGATCCAAGTTGTACTGGAGCCACGAGGTCTACTGGATGCCCTTCCGAGGGCATCTGTTAGGGCACTAGAGTGGGGTCTTCCTCAGGCACTGGCTGGCTGCTCTCTCAGGGGAACATCTCTCCTCTTACCCCAAGCTCCTGCATCGCAGAAGAAACTGGGAAGGGCTGGGCCCCTCTGTGGAAACCTGCCCACTCCCCACCCACAGGCAGAAAGTCAGCAAAACTCAGCCAGCCCACGTTCAGAGCCGCCGTGGTCCTGCCAAGCCTGCCCCACCCAACCTCCTGTAAGAGCTCCAGTCGACAGGCCCAGAAAAGCAAACGGGCCTTCTTGGGATAGAGAAAGGAAAACACCGCGCAGCTGCCACCTAATTGGCATTCTAAACAGCTAGAAGCTTCCAAGCTCAGAAATGAATTAAATAAGCTTTTTTTTCCCCTTTCAGGGTGGAGTACAGCCTCCAGGTTTCCACCCAAGTCACACCCTAGCAGCTGCTATTTATAATATCTAAATGCCAGATGGAACCTGCCCGGGGTGAAACAGAAAACAGAGAGCTGGACGACAAAGGCCCCTCAAGCCCGGTGGGGCCCGGGAGCAGATGCCCGCCCCGAGGGAGCACCTGGGGTCTGGCTGAGGGGCAGGGCCCTGAGGACCCGGGGCCGGGCTGACCCTCCTGCCCGAGTGGCGCTCCCCCGGCCAGCAGAGAGCACGCTGTCGGATGCTTCTCCTACATCCCACAGCCCGTGGCACAGGGCTGGGTGCTGGGCAGGGGCTGGGGTTCCACCTGTCGGATCAGGAGCAGCCAGCAGAGGCCAGGAAAGCCCCCCCCGGGGCCAGCAGCCGGCTGTGGAGCAGGCCAGACCCAGCAGCTGGGGTGGGGCCTCGGGTCCAAGCAGAGGCTGGAACAAGGTAGAGCAGGGTGCAAAGGGGGGGACGTGAGGCAAGCCCTGATTTCCTCTCTTACCCGGTGTGATTTTCTGCCTCTTATTAACCCCTGGGGGACTCTGCTTCCTTATTTGTGAAACGCAGGCAGTAATTACATCAACTGAATGGGATATCTGAGAACACTGAATAGACAGTAAGCGCTTAGGATAGTTCCGTAGCATTGAAACGGCAGCTGTTCCTATTGGATTTTTTGCCCAGATACAAAAATGCCTCTGTGTGACTTACAGGGCAAACGCAGGTCCCTCTCCTCCTGGAGGGCTGACAGCCTTGGAGACGGATCACATCACAGCTTCCCAGTTCCTGCCCCTGATGCGCCAATGCAGACCGGAAGGCTGGCCTGAGCTAAATAGGCACCTGAATAAAATCCGGTTAGTATCCTGCTTCCCCTGCTGCCCTGGCCCGCTGGTCGGCTAGCGAGTGAAAATTGTTTCTTCCAAAACGAAAAGCCCTTCTCTCATTCTCTGATGAACTCCTCCCTCCTATCTCAGTGTAGCTCCACTCTGCTTTTCTCTAGGAACGTTCCTGACATTCAGACCAGTCTGAAGTTTCTTTCAGAGCTTCTAGAGCAGTGCTGTCCTATGGAAATATAATGCCGACCACGTAGGTCATTTTAAGTGTTCTACTAGCCCCATGAATGAACGTAAAAAGAAACAGGTGAAACTAATTTTAATAACAGATTTTTATTTAACCCAGTATATCGAAAATAGTATCATTTCAAAATGTAATCAATATAAACATTAGTAAGGAGATGTTTTACAAAATCTGGTGTGTATTTTATGGTACATCTTAGTTTGCTCTAGTTACATCTCAAGTGCTTGGTCTGCACATGTGGCCAGTGGTGACTGTATTGGATGGCACACCCTACAGCGTTTGCTTGATTTACTGTTGGTTTACCGTTGGGGGGCCTCCAGCTTGAGTCTTTGATGCCGCCTGCTCTGAGGTTCTGACAAGGGTAGGGATGTCGGGAGACAAGCAGCGTTCTGTAGCAGGCCAGTGTGAAGAGTCAGGAGAGACTGCCTTCTGCCTTCTCCTAGCCAGTCCCTCGACAGTTTGGGTATTAGTCTTGGGGTGGAGATGGGTCATGGGCACTGTGAATAAAACATAAAAAGCTGGGAATCCCCTGGCATTCCAGGGGTTAGGACTAGGAGGGCCCGGGGTTCAATCCCTGTCGGGGAACTAAGATCCTGCAAGCCTCGTGGCGCGGCCCCCCCCGCCCCTCCCCCAAAAAAGCATTTGCTCCCAGAGGAGCTAGGGAGCTGAGCTTTGAACAGCCCTCACCGTTTCAGAGGAGTTGGGTTCTTCCCCTCCCTCCAAGCTCTTGCAGCTGGAGTGAAGGTTGCAGTCGGGAGCAGGCTGTCACTGTTGAAGAATAAAAGGAACCTCCCAGGGAAGGGGTCCCATGGGGGAAGGAACAGGAAGAAAAAGGAGTGAAAGGGAAGAATCTTCAGATCACCAGCTGCAAGGACATTGGCAGCCTTTTCACACAGCCTCAGAAATGCCTCTTTGGTTTCCAAAGAGTCTGCAACATTTTTAGGCTTGTGGCCTCTGAAGGCTCAGTGAGCCTCTGCCTGTTAGAAATAGTTTCCAAGACATCACATGAAAAATATTTTCTTTTGGTGCTCTGAGGACCTGAGCTCACTGAGGTCTCCTCCTACCCGTGAACGCCGAGGAAGGCACTCCCTGACTGGTGAGCTGCTAGCAGCCGCACTCACCCCCATTAAACTACAGGATTACGATGCCTGTCTTGTGCAGAAAATGTGAGAACCTTCTGGAAAACTCTGGAAGGGGCCAAGATGGGACTTTTGGCTGGTGGCTACCAGTCCTGAAGCTGTGGAGGCAACCCGTGGTTTTGCACGGGTCCCCACCCTGCCGGAGCCGCTGTTTCCTGGCACAGCCCTGGCGGCCTCCCAAGCCCTGATTTGGCCTAGCTTTCCGAGGCATTTGCCCTCTCTGTTGACTGCTCATAATGCAGACTGCCAAGCCAGTTACTGAAAGGATTTGGAATCTGAGGAGTAAGAAAAATCACCACCTATGCTCTAGGGGAATTTATGGGAACAGTCTGAACAAAATGACCCCTTCCAGGCAACCTGGCTGTAGTGCAGCCCTGCCCTTCCAGGAGCACCACTTGCCCCCAAATTGAGCCAGTGGGCAGAGCTGGGCCTCCCCTGATTTTGTCTGGGTTACTCTTAGGTCCCTCCAAAAAAAGACCACACGGACACCTGGTCCCAGAAGATGTAAGGTCCCAGAGAGATTGCTACAGCACACTCTCCTGAAAAATAATTTCCTTTCTTCTTATCACCATGAAATCTCAACGATTAAAATGCTGAGAAAATGAGGTTCTCCTGATAACTGGCGTTTTCTGGTTAACAGGGAACTGGTTTGATTTTAACCAGTGATGCTGAAAATCTCTGTCCCCTGGACCAGGGCCTGGCCTGTTTTTAATCATACAGGACCCTGCCGGGCTCCAGGGCATGATGCTTCTAGACAGCACGGGCCGTCGACGTAGAACACACTAAGTCAACCCTGATTCCAGGCCTGCCGCTGGCTTCTGGCATTTTGTTTCTGTTTGGTGTTAGCCAGACCCTTTAGATGAGCTCATTTGGTTGTAGTTATGTCGCTTTACCCTAAAATCTAAGCATAACCCTTCAATTTGAGGGCCCAAGTTAACTGGGTTCCACTTGAGAAGTGGCTCTAGTCAGAGCAAAATGTTTTAGGCTCACATCTAGCCCCTGACCACATTTTGACTACGGGATGATTTTAGCATTCACTTGGCAAGGGCATTTCCATTTGGCTCCCCATGAAGTCACCGAAATTCTAGTTATTTCTGTAATGTGTGATTGCCTGGTTTATTTGTAAGAACTATCCATCGGAGCTGAGCTATTCTGTTTCTGGAGCCACTTATACGATCACAGTTATGAAATGTTTATTTTCTTAGATCAGCTTAAGCTGATAAGGCACTTCTGAACCATTAAGAATCTTGTAAGTCAAGATTGTTTCGATAGATGATTTTTCTGGTGGGGGGTAAATCAGATGAATCAAGGCCTCTCCCTTGATTGGGCTATTATCTTAAATGTGTGTGACCGTCACATGCTCCTTTGAGAAATGGTGCTGCCTCCTTAGGAAGATCTGCTGCCAGCTCGCTCTGTTTCCTCTGGCTCACACCCAAGGACCCGGAGAGACGAGGCCACCCCAGAGAGGCAGAGGGTCAGTCAGGAATGTTCCAGGGCCACAGGGCCCATTTGCAACCACGCTGGCCACAAGAAGCCAGAAGAAAATAGTCCAAATTAATGAACATGGAAGAGGCTCACGGATTTAAATCCTCAGCACAAATCTATTTGAAGACAGGCCTTGCCCTCGCAAAACTTACTTTCCTGTGACGGGGACAAATCGAGAAGGAAATAAATACGCAATCTGCTGTTGAGGGCTAAGTAACAAGGACAGAGAAAGCAGGATAAGGGGAGAGGAGGTAAAGGGGAAGAGGGGGCAGTGGGTACCTGTCAGGCAGGGCGGGCAGGGTGGCCTCTCTGAGGAGTGACCTGAATGGAGAGAAGAAATCCAGTGCTTCCAAAGCGGAGGGAGCAGGGGTGCAGATGCCCTGAGGAGGGAGTGCGCTGGCCGCCGGAAGAGCAGAGAGATGGTGTGTCTGGAGAGCAGCAGGTGAGGAAGAGATGGGAAGGAGGGAGAGAGCGGGGAGGGTGCAGAGCTGGAGAGCCTCTCAGCAGAGCCACAGACTGTCCTGACGTCCACTCTTGCTGCCTCTTTTCAATAATGAAATCGCCCGCCGTCTCGGCGGGGCTCGTGGGCCTCTGCTAGCGACCACATCTTCCAGCCTCGAGTGCAGTGGAGTGTGGCCACGTCATTAAGTTCTTGCCGTTGGACCGTGAATGGAAATGGGTTCTGCTGCGTCTCGGTTCAGTGCTCACAGAGTGGGGAGTGTTCCTCCCTCTCTTTCATCCTGTCTCACAGGTGGAACCCAGACCTGGTGCTAGGGAGCCACCTGGTCCATGTAGACCAGGGGGAGGCCCAGGCAGAGGTTCGGAAAGTGGGGTCCCTGGGCCTGCGACATCAGCATCCCCTGGAATCTTGTAGAAATGCAAATTGGGGGGGGCGCCCTCCAGACCTACTAAATTAGAAACTCTGGGGGTGGGGCGCAGCAATCTGTGTTTTAATACACCCTCCAGAGGATTCTGATAACCTCGGGTCTCAGAACCACCGCAGGCTTTGTCACCATTGGCAATACCGACACTGCGGGCACAAACTTCTTTGTTGTAGGGGTCTGTCTGTGCCCTGTGGGATGTTTAGCAGCAGCTCTGGCCTCTACCCACTAGAACACAGCAGCACACACCCTTCCTCCCCCTACTTGTTACCACCCAAAATGTTTCCGTACACATTTCCTCTAGTATGTATATCTTCTTTTGGAAGAAGAGATAAGAAACTAATAAAGTGATTACCTTAGGGTAGTAGGACACAGGTGGAGGGGGCTTTGGAGGGCTTCGCTTTTCTTTTGTATATTTCTGTTGCGTGTTCGAGTTTTTACCATGTGTATTGCTGAAATAAATCTCTAGGCCCAAGATGGGTCCGCTCCTTCCCAGGGTGCCGGGTCAGCAAACCGAAACTTGGATCTAACATCCGCATCCCATAAATGCTCCGCTTGACCAGACACGCAGTGTGTCCAGTCAGCCAGTTCCCGAAGGCCGAGCCAGCTCCAGGTCTCCTCACCCCCATCAAGGGTGGCTATGTGGCCCCAGCCAATCAGATGTTTTCTGTTTGTCTCTTGCTCGTTCTTTATTCTTTGTTCTATAAAAGCTTCTTGCCGTCTGCCCCATTTTTTCAGTTCTCTGAAAGCAGATTATTCATTTCATGCAGTGTTAAATCAAGTTTGTATCATCTAACTTGTCTTCTTTAATCTTTTTTCAACAGGATGTAACAATAATGGGGAAGAAATGTTTTAGAAAGACTACATATTGAAAGAGTGGAAACTAGGTTTCTTTACCACTGTTCTGACACCAACTCCAGCGTGTGTGGGTTTTCCCACACCACCAAGCAATTCTCGGACGCCTGCAGGGTGTCCTACAGTTCAACTCAATTCTGACGCTACCTGGAGAGAGCGTCAGACCCCGCAGGTTAAGGGCTCAGCCCCACCAGACCACCCCCGACCCTCCCGCCACTTCAGATGCCAACTGTCAGTCCAGGTTGTCACCTGCGCTTCTGACTGGCTGTAGATTGGAGGTTCCCACGACTCCCAACTTGGGTTCAATCAATTTACTAGAGTGGCTCACAGAATTCAGGAAACCAGTTTTCTTACTAGATTACTGATTTATTACTAAAGGATATAACTCAGGAACAGAGCCAGATGGGAGAGATGCACAGGGCAAGGTACGGGGAAAGGGTATGGAGATTCCAGCCCTCTCTGAGCACTCCACTCTCGCTGAATGCCCATGTGGTCACCAAACCAGAAGCTCTCAGAATCCAATCCTTTGGCGTTTTTATGGAGGCTTCATCACATGGGCCTGATCGGTTACATTACTGGCCATTGGTGATTGATTCAACCTCCAGCCCCTCTCCCCTCCCTGGCAATCAGGGGGTGGGACTGAAAATTCTAACCCTCTATTCCTGGTTGGTTCCCCTGGCAACCAGCCCCCCTTAGGTGCTTTCCAAAATTCACCTCATAACAAATGACACCTTTATCAGCTTAATCACAGGAAATTCCAAGTGTTTTAGGAGCTCTGCTCGGAGATCAAATATATATTTCTTATTATAAATCACAAAATCACACTTCCTATAGAGCTTCTCAGCATCCGTAACATGTGCTAACACATTTTTAATTTCCAAGGGGAGCCGAATCCTGGAAATGCTGTGCCTCAAAACACTTCCGGAAGCACCCATCTGGCCAACACTGATGCCTTGAGCCTCCTCAGTGCAGGAAACAGTTGAAGGTGGCCAAGGCTGGGCATTTCACTGGACACAGGCTGGTCCTTCCACTTGGGCGAGACATGCGCTCTGAGATGTGACAGTTCTTTCAGCAACTTTGCACTGGCCCCTGGGCAGTTCATTCTTGAGAGGAGTCCCGCAGGTAGTCTTGGTCTCTCTGGTTTGTACCTCACTTTGTGGATGAACCACCTGCAAGTTCCCCAGGAGCTGGAGAAGTGGGGTTTGGGGGCTCCACCGCCCTCTGGACCCCATTCCCCACACGGCCCACGGCCCCTGGACCGAGCTAGCCATCGGCCCTGCAGGCTCCCTCCCGAATACTTTGCCTTCTCCTGTCCCCTCCAGGTGTTGAGGCAGATTCTCCTCCTCCTCCTCCTCAACCTGCCCCTTTTCAGCGGATGGGGAGGAGGGAGGTAAGGGAGGATGAAATTTTAAACCCTGGTGATCATTCATTTCTGATCTTTTCCACTATTTATCCCAAAGTTCCTCAGGCACACAGCACACCTAGTGGTCTATTAAAAACACTGGAAGTTAACCAAGCCCAGCCTTCAACCCTTGCTACCCAATCAACAACGGTGATCATTCTGTAGCTGCAAACATCAAATCCTAATCATTTCTTTCCTCATTAAATGAGTTGATAGTCATCTAAGGGGCTCATAACAGGGCCTGCCTGGCATGTGGTGACTGCTGGTTTTATTTTATTTTGTTTAGCCATTATTATATCATCATACGCTACACTCAACATTTCTCACTATTTAACAGCCTCTGGAATTATCCAGATTTTCAATGAACAGAATTATACCGTGAATGTGGAATGAAGAGATAAGCAAGTGGCATGACCCACAAAGTAAGAAAGATCTCTACAGCGATTGGAAAGTGAGAGTAAAATAGAACTATATATCCACAGAACTGTAGATAAAGAGATTCTCTTCACAGCCACAGATGCTAACTCAGGCGTCTTCAATTCTGTACTCGTCCAGTGAGACTCCCCCCCCCCCCACATACAAGTGGTTCTCAAATTTTAGCACAGATCAGAATCCCTCGGAATCCCTTGGAGGGCTTGTTAAAAAGGAACACTAGCTCCACCCTCTAGAGTTTCTGAATTAGTAGGTTGGGGTAGAGCCAAAGAATTTGCATTTTTAACAAGTTTTCAGATGCTGCTGATGCTATTGGTCTCAGGACTGTACTTTGGGAACCACTGCCCTTCAGGTGAACCTAGACCCTGGCATTTAAACATGCCTTTTGCTTGAATCAGGTCATGGGTCCAGCTTGTCAACATCAATCAAGGTCCTGTCATTCATCGTGTTTGCTTTGCGGCATCCTCGCATCTGAGAGGCATGCCCCCTTCGACAGGTCCTTGTACAGGTCACTGATGCAAATGTGGACTAGGCTGGCTAAGGACAAAATCCAGGTCAGGTTAATTAAACCCCTAGCTTTTAGGCTCACGTCAATTCACTATAATTACAGCCATAGTTCTCAATCCTGATTAAACTTTAAAATCGCAGGGGAAGCTTAAAAAACAACCAAAAAAAAACTTAAAAAAAAAAACCTCTCCAGGTGATTCTAATGTGCAGCTAGGGCTGAGAACAACCATCTAGAGGTCTTACCAGTTTAACCTGTTAAATCAACCCAAATGAACTGTCCTGCCCATGTAACTTCATTTAAGTTATTGTGAGGGATGCTGTCAAAAGTTTTGCTGGCATCAAGGTATGTTTTCCTACCCTTTCAAAACCATAAAATTATATTGGCCTGCCATGACATAGTTTTAGGGAATCGTACTAATTTTAAAGATCACCTTTTACATATGTTTACAGTCTGTTGAGGAATTTTGCCTGGGGTTGATTTCAAGCTCACAGAATTGGATCCATTTAGTTTATATAATCCCAGTGTAATGATAGCTAACATTTATTGCTTACTAACTTTGTCTCAGCCACAGTGCTCAGTGCTCTTCAAAAATATTCAAACAATCCTATGAAATAGCTTTTATTATTTCTATTTTACAGATGCAAAATCAGGGTTGGATTCTAGCTGACTCCAGGGCCCATGCTCATAACCACTAGTGTTGCTTCTATTTATAATTGCCAGGCTCCATCTTGTTCTTCAAATGTTTTATGATGTCTTACAAGGATGTTAAAGATATGAGGAGGCATGAAAGAACTGGAATAAAGACAGACCAGAAAAGCTCAAAATGAGTCATGGGTCAGAACAAAATTCTTGCACATTTGCTAGCTGAAGGGTCACCGGGTCTGGCTTTGAGTGTTCTGGAAATGTCAAGTCAAAATAGGATCACATGTTCAATTGCACAATTGACATTGGATTGAACACAAACATTGCTCAGAAGTACCTGGGAAGCCCTGGGGTTTCTTAAAGACACTGAGGATTAAAGGAATGTCTGCAAGAATATCTTCATGGTCCATGCAGACAAGAGTGTCACAGGACTCAATAAACCATAATTTACACCATCCGTTTCCTCCCTTATTAAAAAAAACCCAAAAAACAAAAAACTGGGAATTTTGGCTAGCTTTATAATTCTTCAAAGATTTCTGTATTCCCATTTCCAGTACCCCTTCCAGCACTGGCAACTCACTCCAAAAGAATATTAACAGCAACTGAGCAAGTCTTTGCTCACATTTTCTCAGTACCCCGGAATGTAATTTGAGCAGTCAAGACTTCCTTTTGGAGAGTTTCACAAAGTTTCTTGACTCGCCTTCCCTTTTGGACCCTCATGCATCAAATCACACCTAATTTTAAGGAATGAGGTTTCCCTTTGCATGAAGTTGATGTGGCCGTGTCCACAGGCTGGCTCTCAGGTCTGCAGGTGAGGTTAGCATAAACGGAAATAACAATGTCACTCCCCATCAGGTGCCCATCACAATGCCCATTGCACCAACTCATCCCTCCCTGCAGCTTGATGATGCAAAGTAAAGAATAGCAGATCCCCTTGTGTCAGGTGAAACAATCAGTGATGAAGCCAGTAATTTATCATTTATATGTATGAGACTATACAATAATGGGAGTTTTATCTTCAAAGGTATTAGTATTTTCTTGTTATCTGAAAAAGACATGGTGTCAAAAGTGATGGGTTTTTGAAAGGAGATCTCTTGACACAAGATTCGTGGTTAGGATAGAATTATGCATCCTTTGCAAAGTACTCTGCTATCTTCTAACATTAAGCCACCCATCTCCTCCTTAGCTGGCTCCTTTTCTTATCCTTTGGATCCCACCTTGAGCACCGGTTCCTCAGCTGAGCCTTCTCTGACCACTCTGTGCAGGCAGCTCCCACCCCATGACGGATTTTTGTTTACTTTTTTCCATTACCTATCTCCCCTGCTAGACAAAAGGACAGCAGGCATTTACCCTGTGGTCTCAGGACCTAGATCAGGGCTTGGTTCATAGTAGGGGCACCACAACCACCTGCTGGAAAGAGTGAAAACCGTCAAGCAGGTGAACATCAGTGACTGTGGAGTTGGGCTCTGAGGGGCAGGTGGGTCCAATTCTACATCATGAGAAGACAATGGGGCTGTCGCAGTATTAGGAGTGATCACAGAAGCATATGGGGGAAAAAAGAGGGATCCTGAGTGAAAAAACTCATTTTATCCTTTCTAATAACCAAGACGAATAGATGATTAGAGCATATGAAATTTACGAGCAAAGTTGATTGCCATGTACCGCAAAGGAAGGAAAATGGATCATGAAATCCTTGGTGGAAAGTACAGGAAGAGCTGAAGTGGGCAGAACATCATTACTTATATCGGTCCCCCCTCTTCCCACCACCAAGCACACCTGCCTCTACGTCCCTCATGTGCTGCTTTACCCTCTGCCCAGATTCCCCAAGATGGTACCGCAGGATGTCACCCTGCAGGGGCTGAGAACCAATGCCATAGTGTAACAGTGGCCAGCGTCAGCTTTTCCTGCAGTTGGAAGAAATGAGGAACACAGAGGTTTAGAAAGAAGTGCTGTCTAGAAGAGCAGGAAGAAGACACCCAAAACACAGATCCAAATACGGAATAAGACAAAAACAACGGCAGGAAGATGTAGCCAGAAGAGTGAGGAAAAGCAGATGAATCTGACTGCAAGAAAGAACAAGACGAAGCTGTCTCCCCGTCCCCCTGTCAGACTGTTGAGGCTAAGCCAGTGGCTCTGAGGGGCGGCCCTGCAGTCAGCAAGCGCAGTGACTCACGGGGGCTGCTGGTACCGCGCACGCGGTGCAGCTCCTCTGCTCTGCTCAGCCCGGCACTCTGCAAGCCCCTGGAGGACAGCAGGAAAGGGGCCCAGCGGGCACAGGGGCAGGTGAGCAGGCAGCCACGTGGAGGAGGAAGACTCCCACACCAGCGCCTCCTCCACCCTCCTCCTCCCCATTACGGAGAGCACAGGGCTCCGAGGAGGGAGCCCGAGGAAAGCCTACTGAGAATGCGCGATGGAGAGGGCTTTTGCGGAAAAGGATGTTTGAAGCGTTGCTACTGTCTAGGTCACCTCTTAGCCAAAAACTATGTGAACGTGCTACTCAGACGATCTTGGAAATGCGTTTATAACTTGTTCAAAGCTTTCCAAATGAAGAGTTTTGAGTGCTTTAAAGTCCTTGATTAAAAATATAAAACTCTTAACACATTTTGATTAGTTTACATTAGTCTGCCCTTAGAGAAAATGGAAATTTACTAGCCAGATTTCAACAAAAACCTTTGCACAATTGGTGAATTACATGTGAATTAATGAGCAGCATGACTCAATGTGACCAGCAGTGCCCTTTCTGCATTTAGAGGTTGGAAGCCATCCTGTTTTCAGCCATGGCAGTGCATGCAAACTAACCATCATACTAGGCTGAACTTGGAAATTCACATCTGAATTACTGTATCAGTCTTAAAACAATATTTAGAATGAAGTGTTTATTGTTCTCAGAAACACTGGGTATCAACTTTTTAATCATCAGTATTTTTAAACTATTTTGTTTCACCTCATTTAAAACTTCTATCTTATGATAAAATTTAGTGAAAAATTTTAAATAACTATACACATAGTGGTATAAATTCAAAAGCTTTGCTAATAAGGGTTTACAACCAAAACAGTTGATTATTCACTTTAGAGGTATGAAGGCAGTTATCTATGAAGCCTAGGTTCTCAGAACATTCCTTTTTCATCTTTTGTTATCGATCTCAAATAATGACTGCTGTGGCTGCTCCATATCCTAGCTCTTACATCTCCCTAACCCTTCTGATCATTTCTAAAGACAGCAACAAAAAAACTTTACACAGTGGAAAGTTTCACTTCTATAAAACCAAAGGCAATTAATTCTGGGTTGATTTTTTTTAACATGACAATGCAAGGGTTTTCAGACGTCTCAAAGTAAAAAAAGAAATGACTGTCAAGAGCAAAACCGTCCCCAGTCAATTCAGACCCTGTCGCAGTAGCGTTCCTCTGCCCTGGTTCTAACTCATGACAGATCAAGGCCCCTGGAGACCCTACATCTCAGGAGAGAAGCTGAGCTGGGCTCCTGACTATACAGATCACCTTCCTGGAAAGTGAAGCGGAACTTTCCTTGCCTTGAACCTTAATGCCGTCAGAAATGATTCCCCAAACTCACTGGAATAAAAGCTGGGTGGTGTCAACTACCTGGCCATCAGGAGGCTGAAGCCCCACCCTGACCCTGCAGGCAACCATTAGGTGGTTTCTGAACCTCTTCTCAGTTCTTCCCTCTGTAAGATGAGGTGGAAGGTAGTTTTCTAGTATGAAATAGCAGGTTCCCTCCAATCCAAGATAATTTGGAGCTATTCCAAACCCTTAAAGCAGTTTCAGTTTAAGACAATGTGGCCTGTAAATTATCTTCCCACACAGAAAGATTCTGGATCTTAATTTGTAGAATGTTTGGTAACACTTTGACAGAGGGAAGCAGGTGGAGGGTTGGGGGTGGTCCCGGGTGTCAGCTGTGGCTGCTCCAGTTTTTAGTCTTCAGTGTCGCACCATCAGTGACAAAGTCAAAATCAATCTATGAATCCGAGCCCTATGGATCACTCATCATATATACTTAGCTGGAAGGCCCCCGTCAAATAACTCACATACGCATGCTATCATTCGGGTTAGGCAGGTTCCAAAATTATGGTGGTTTGTCTTACGTCAGCTTGGTTAAGCCAGGACTACCTTTCCTTGCGTCCCCTTCCCTAGTGGTTCTAAATGAGAATCGGCTCAAAGATATGCTTGTGTGATTTTTTGGAAGGTAAAGTGATGCAAGGTCCACTCTTCTCTCAGGGTCATCATAGTCAAGTGTGGCGACAGATACACACGAGGTGCTGAAGGTCCCAGCTCGTCCTCATTCTCCTCCACTCTACCTCCAAGTTCTTCTCCCCAAGTTTGACCTTGAGGGATGGCCTAGGGTGGCTCCAGGCCCACCACCAGACACTGGCCGTCGACGCGGAGATGGTTACTACGTGGCGGCTGCAGCTGCCTAGAGCCCCGCGTGCCCCCCGCCCCGGCCCACGTCAGCATCTGTGTGTGTTCCGCCGCTCACATGGACCACCTGGGGACTTCTCTTGGTCTGCACACCTCCTCCTGCACCCTCCCCTCTGCAGCTCCTCACACAGCGGTGTCTGCTCTCATTCCTGAAACAGCTCCTGCATCCCATAGCCCTCAGAGCAACTCTTCTCCCCAGATTCCCCAACCAAAACAAACACAAATCCCCAAACGGACACTGTGGTTCTATCTACGTGTAACTCCTCAGAGGGCCCCAAACCGAGTGTTCTGCATAGAAGCTGTTTTTCTATGTGTTCTATGTCACAGTGTGCTTCCCGGGGGCTCAATGTCTTCGTCTAAGAGGGTATAAATTGTACCAAAAGACAGACAGCCTCCAAGTGCACACACACATGTGCATACAGCTGCGTGTTGGAGGAAAACGTAACAGGAAACTTTCTTAGTTTAAAACCTTGCCTCTGCGAATCCGCAGGCAGTGGTGTGAACTATGACTCTGTCCCCAGCTCAGGCACAGGCGGACTGTCCCGCCTGTAATCACAGGCGGACTGTCCCGCCTGTAATCACAGGCCTGCGTCCACCATCCTCTCCGCCCAGCGCGGCCTCACAACAGTGCCCGCTGGCACACACCACGGATGTGGCTGGGCTCAGCAGCCCTACTACGCACACCCGCGCAGAGGTGTGTTGCACTTGGGTAGCAATACTGGGTATGCAAGACGCCAACCCCTCAGAGATCTCACTGCTGGTCAGGCAACATTCATACTCTGACCCACAGGCGTTCACCGGGCAGTCCTTCACTCCTGGGCTGAAAAGCAGAAACCCAACGTTTAAAAAAAAGAAAAAGAACACCGTAAAAGTGCGGGCATGAATTATTTGTTTTATTGTTTTTTACTTAATGCAGAGTCGATGTTTTTGAGTAATGGTAATAAGATGCCCAAAATTCAACATTATTGAACATTTAAACAGTAAAGTATGCGGAAAGAAGCCCTCACATGTTAACTCCTTTAAGTTGTAGCTGGTGGAACAACACAGGATAAAGGCTACTGGGCTTGTCATCATGGTTGATGACATGGGGAACAGCAAAGAGTCCCCACTGTCAACCAACTGTTTAGGCACCAGGGGCATCACGTGCGCCTCCCTTGGAAATGTCTTGGGAGATCTAGAAGGACTCCAGATATGAAAGCCCTTCCTTTCACCTCAGGCTTGAAAGAGACGCCCACCACGGAGGGTGTCGAAGAACTCCTGTGGAATAGAAGTAGTTACGATGATACAGTAAAGAAATGGTTCTGCTGTCTTGGAAGTGCACTTGCCGACACGGCCCCTCTCTAACCCACCACCCGCTCCAGGAGGTCATGGGGAAGAGCCTCACACGGTGACCAGATGACACTAGGGCCAATGAGAGCAGCCTTTTGCTGGCTGAAGGCACCGGGTCCTCATCATCCTGAGGGAGGGGGTCGCTGGGTTGTGAGTTACATTCAAAACGCACATCCCACCACAAAAAACTGCTCTCAGCTGCCGTACAGTTGATGCAATTTCAGGCCGAAAGTCTGAAGACTTTGAAAGCCCCAGAATGTCTGGGACCCCTGAAAGTCCTGACATGCAGGGCGACTTCCGCAAGGAATCCGATTCCCAAGGGGTGGAGACTCAAAGGGACACACGGCTGCATTACATCACACAACAGCAAAAATGAATACACGACTCTGAAATATGGATATGAAACACCACAACAAAGTAAACCTCTCAGACTCTACAACTGCAGGTCGCACGCTAGCAATACCTGGCAGAGTCTAAAAATTGGTGATTTTCCCATAAAACGTTTATCTACAATGACTGTGATCAATACTTAAGGGCTAAGCAAAAAGTATATGAAAACTATTCTTCTTAAAAGACAAACTTCATTAAATACCAAGCACAGTGATCAAACGTAAGATGTCAAATTTAAGTAAATCGCTTCCGATTTTTCCCAGTGGTAATCCGGGGCTTCCACAGCAAGAATGGTCAAGGGCCAACCGCACCCCTGCCGGTGACGCTGAAGGTGTAAGTCACACAAACCCTCCTTGGAAGAACGAAGGGCCACATGTTGGCCAGAGGAATCATCACCTCTGGCTTCGCTGGCTTTTGAAATCCCACAGTATTATGAATGCCCTTTACAGACACAGTGATACTGAAAAAGGAAACAATAAAGAAACACAAAGGTGCTTTATTTCAAGTCCATGCCACCTAAATCTACTGAGTACAGTAACCGGGACCGGAGAGGGGACGTATTAGAACCTAAACAACGACAACGACACCGGGACGTTCGCCCCCTGCACTGCGAATCTTAGTTCAGAAGAATCCATCAGTCTCCTCCCTGAGAAGCACGCTTCACGCTCCGTTCTCCCTCCGGCATCTTCATCTCTCTCAGTTAAGGCCTGGACAGTGTCAGGGCGGTGGCGACCCCGGTTCTGGAGCTGTGCTCTGGCGGGGGCTGGGCTCCGGCTGTCAGTGGCCCGCAGGCTCGGGCAGTGCGGGGTCAGGCTCCGGGCCGCCCAGCTCTGCCGTCTGCCCCTGGAGCCGCTCCACTGTCTGCAGCAGGGCTGACCTCTCCAGCTCCAAGGCCAGGGTCGCTTGCTTCAGCTTGCTTTCACTGGTCAGGAGCTTCTCAATGGTGGCTTCCAGGCTCTGGATCCTCCCATTAGCCACCTAGAGAATAAAAGAAATGAGAATGGAACTGCCCGGGGAGAACATGGGAGATCCACTCTGCTCTCCAGCCTCGAAGGCACTCTGGAGCCCTGTTCTGGCAGGGACACATCTCTCCACGTTTACTCTCAGTTCTGGCCACAGGGGAAGACTCCATTTCTCAGACTCCCTCGCAGGCGGGCTGGGCTGCCCCGAGACCCTCCAGCACCCTCTTCCCCTGTCGTGGCTACTCTGGAAGCCGCCTGTGGAGATGGCGGCTTCCCAGTGCAGAGGGAGCTCGATTCCCGAGTCACCCGCTACAGGAGGACAGCTGCGAGACGGCCCGAGAATGCTTCGTGGAGACAAGGTGGAGCGTCCGCGGTGCTGAGCCCTGGGGTCCGGAGCGTTGTTACTGCAGCACAGTCCGGCCCACTTTGACAAATACACGTATTTACAGGTACAAACTGATTTCAGACAGACCATCCGAATGGTTTGTGTGTGAAGGCCCGTGTAGTAACAGCTCTCTACTCTGAACCGTTAATACGCCCTACAGTAACAAGGATGGGCACTTCCCCGGGGACGTGTGTGAAGCGCTCAGGGTGGCCGAGCTCTTGCTAAGAGGGTCGCGTGCGTGGCCTCACTGGCCACAGACGCCAGCAGTGTCCCCACTCCCACCCGTCTGCATCCTCGGCACACAATCAGTGTCAGGCCGACCTTCCAGGTGCTTCTCTCTTGCAACGGACCCTCCTCTTCTCTCTAGTCCCCTTGGGCTGGCTTCCCAGGCAACCAGGGAGTTGGCTCCAGTGAAGCGGAGGAGTCTCCTGAGAAAAGCACCCGCCTATGTTGCTGTCCCCGGACCTCCTGGCCGATTCCAGCTCTCCGCTGCATTCTCGAGGGCTCAGGCCCGGGGTCAGTAAGGCACTGCACCGGCTCGCTCATCTGCCCGGCCGTCTACGTGTCCCCGGAGATTTTAGGTGGGAAAAACGGTACGTATTTTTTCCCTCACTTTCAAAACAAGGGAAGCAGCTTCTTGAACAAGACAACACTTGTGCTAGACAGACAATTCTATGACTCAAAGCCTAGGTCTGGCTGTGACACTGGAACACTCAAAACAGAAAGAAGAAAGGACTGAGATCCTAAGTCTGCCGGCTTACCTGGCAGGGGGCGGTCACGTTCAGTGGGTATGTCTGAGCAGTCCGCTCCGACCCTCACACTCCTCCCACGGTCAAGGCCTGGGACGGGTCCCACCTCATCCCACACACTCCCAGGGGCCCCTCCCAGCTTAGCAGTGAGCTGACGCGCATGGTCATTTAATGGGCAGCATGAACGCCAGGGCTCCTCCTCAGTGAGACCGAAGCCGTCTCATGGAAGAAAACACACCTCGCCCTGCATGTGGGTCTGGCCTCCCAAAGCACCCAGCTCACGGGCACTCAGTGACTGGTAGTGGATTATTCCAAAAAATGCGCGTCCCTTAGCATTTGGCAACATCAGACACGTCTAAGCAATCGTCATAAGTACGCTGCTGGACAAAAGAGGTTAGACAGTTTAGTCTCCAGCGGCTAGACGACATTCTGAAGTGTTCAACAAGAAAATAGATGGGGCTTTGGTATGTCCAACAACTGTATGAATGGAACAAAGCCAGGAAACAGGTCAATTTTGATACTTGGGCAAAAAAGCAAAGATTTATGTTGGAAAATTAAGTATTGCATTGAACAGCTATCCCTGGACTCTGAAAACTATTTTAAAAAAAAGAAAAAAGGGAAAAGAGGTGTGAGTCTCACAGAACTTATGTGGTCTGGCTGAAAGTAATTCCACATGACTCAGAGGGTGATGGGAAAACTATATGCAGGCACCCACAAACTGACACACCACAATCCCTAGCCCAACTCTTTGAGAGCAGCAGTGTCTTACAAATTTTGGTGGCCTCTGGCACCCAGCACAGCTGGGACCGGCATAAGCTCTAGTCTTGCATGATACCTCCAGAAGCACAGAGCCACGTGGTCAAGAGAAAGATCATTCCAAGGAGAACATCTGTTGTTACCAATTACCTCTTGATGCGTTTCTTCAGGACGCAGATGTCTGAGCAGCTTTTCACAACCCCCTCTCTTCACAAAAGGGGTACAGTATCACATGAGCAGCGCAAAATTACTTCCCCTCTTCATCGCAAAAAAACCCACATGGTATCAGCCTAATAAAATGAACCTTTTATTTGAGCACTATCCTAACGAGACAAATGCTTCAACTTCAAATCTGAGCTTTGTTAGAAATGTTTCCATCCTGCCATACTTCAGGGACCTACTGTTTGTTTGGAAGGCATTTAAAATTACCACCTACACTGCAGACCCTTACATGCAAGATAAGGCTCTTCGTTCCCCAGCACCTCCCCTTCAGGTTACAGCTAAGACACCCTGGAGAAATCGTACTCAGGCATAGTTTCAGTTAGGACAGCTCAATCTTAGAGGGAAAAAAAGCTAACTTTCGGAATGTGACTGGTAGGCAGGCCTGGGTAAGGATAGACTTTTCTTTGTTCCTCTACAGCAAATATCTACTAGGTTTCTACTGGGGTAAAAATCCCTGCTGGGGGGAATACATTTTAGACAGGGGTTGATTTATTAAGCTCCAAATGCTGGCCTTTCTCCCATCACTGCCAAGCTTGTGTCTGCAAAGCAGCAACTTTCTATGGAGAAAAATAAGAGGCTTGGATCAGGATGGAAAGCTTATTCTCAGGACAGCCCAGGAATACCACAGAATACACATTTTGGAAAAAATATAAATTTTTCTCCACCGCAAGCTCAAAAATAATTTTTTAAAACACCCCCTTCCCCCCTCCACACACAATTCCTTAACAATGACAGCTTTACCACCCATATTGACATTTAAAAAGCAGGCTGTATGGTTAGTTTATTCTATCTGATTGGTAGAGGAGTGCTACCCCCTACCCCAACAAAAAGGCATCTTTCTGTCCCTGTCACACAGATGAGGGAATCAGAGCAGAGCAGGTGACAGTGTGGGTGACACTAGATCTGGGTCTCTGGACTGCGCCTCTGTGCTTGTTCCATCTCGCCCTCCTGCACGCACGGTCTGGGTTTGCCTTTCTACTTACTGTATGTCCTCGTCCGCATTTATCCATGGTAAGATGGAAGCTTCCAGAGGGGAGAACTGTGTCCCTTCATGAACTGAATTTTTGCATTTGCACCAGGGACTCACAAGTCCTGATCACAGGCTCTGGTTTACTCTGTTAGGGAGATTCTGTGGCACTTCCTCACTCGATATCACTCCGTGGACCTAGCTGGGTTTCGCTCCTGAAAGCTCATGCCTTTGATTGTCTCGCCATTACTCAAAGCGCAATCGCTGGCTATTCGGCTAATAGTATGACGGCACCCTGAACCCAAGTTCAGCTCTGGGTCTGTCTCCTGAAAGGGTTAAGTGCAGAAACAGCCTCTCAGAAAGTTCCAGGACAGTCTGACCTTAGCAAAGGATAATCTGTCAGCTTCCTAACAAAAAGGAACAATTCTCCTGGGCTACCTTTGATCCCAACTACAAACAACCAGAAGAGAAAGGGCCTACGGCCATGGGAAAACCCAGCCCGCTGGTGCCTCTGGTGAGTTAATGAACTACCACACACTCAAGGTTCGGGAGGCTGCCTTGTAAATATGCCCTACCTGCAGTTGTTCAAGGAGGTCAAGGTTCTGTTTGCGTAAGCTGCTGTTGGTTTTCTCTAATCTGTCCATTCTTTGGTTGTCACTGAGAGGAGAGGAATCGATAAGTTCTTCCTGAAGCACGTGGTACTCAACTTCATAAGCTTGTAACTGTTTAGAGATGTCCATCACAAACACCTGTGACACACAGAAAAGTCATCAGGTACTGAAAATGAGAAAAATCACACACACACACACACACGTGACCACGTTGACGGGTGTCCATGAAGCACCTACTCTGTGCCTGATACTATTAGTGATAAACAAGGAAAACTCTCTGCACTGAGAAGGGAATAATTTTACTTGGGAAGAGAGGATTTAAGAAGCATTTGGGGGGACTTCCCTGGTGGACTAGTGGTAAAGAATCCGCCTTACAATGCAGGGGATGCGGGTTCGATCCCTGGTTGGGGAAATAAGATCCCACAGGCCGCGGGGCAACTAAGCCCGCCCACCTCAACTACTGAGCTGGCACGCCTCAACTAGAGAGCCTGTGTGACGCAAACTACAGAAGCCCACGCGCTCTGGAGCCCGCGCGCCACAACTAGAGAGAGAAAACCCGCACGCCACAGCTAGAGAGAAGCCCACGCACCACAATGAAGAGCCCATGCGCCGCAACGAAAGATCCCGTGTGCCACAACAAAGATCTCATGTGCCACAACCAAGACCCAATGCAGCCAAAAATAAATTAAATAAATAAATAATATAATAATTTTTTTAAAAAAGAAGCATTTGGAAATAAACCAAAGGTAACAGTAAGTGTAGGTCTCTGATACTCATTTTTCAAAAGCCAAAACCTTCTTTTTTAAAATGCTTATAAGAGTTTATTTTTACTTCTTATTTCAGTACTTAGATCATTTTTCTCTGAAAATTCTATTAGATTAGATACACAACTCTGGGTCAAAGAGAGAATAAAACAAAACAAAAGAATCACAGCCCCATTTGCCCAGTCACCAGGTCAAAGTTTAATTATAGTTCAGTTGGATTTTCAGAGTTACAAGAACAGCTAAGTAATGGAACTGTTTACTAAAAAACCCTATTCTGCACATAAGATACGCAGAAATGAGCCAAAACCCAAATGTCACCCACATAGATGAGTGAATACAAAACAATGCCTGAGTTGCCTTCCTTTCCATAATAGTAACAGTCATGAAAAAAGACCACTCGTGTGAAAAACAACCCCAAAGTGCACAAGTGAGTGAGCTGTTCACATCTGTGCTTTCTCTCGATGAGCCAAGTGAGCTGGATGGAAGCTGGGACGATGAGGGGTCAGAAGGCAGAGGCTGCTGCTGCCCCAGGCGTGAAGCCCCGGCGTGGATCTGAGAATTCAGTCACCACGTAAAAAAAGCCAGATCAGAACACACATTTAAAGAATGAAATTAGTCTTTATAAGAGCAGAAACTAACTCTTCACAGCATTTCCTTAAGAAAGAAATTCCAACACAGTTAAAATCAATGAAAAACTCATTTCCCTTGATGGTACCCTATTAGCATTCAAACACGAATGAGTCCCATCTTTCCTGAAATCAATTTTCAAAAACCAGGTTTTTCTCACCATTCCCAGAAATCTTTTCTCTTCCAATCTTATTTTCTCTTCCTTGAGATTAATTTTTCAGCTTCCTGGTTTTCAATTTAATTCAATGACTAATACTAATTAGGCACAAAAGTCACTATAGGCCAAAAAAGTAATACACGTTGTATTTGTGACGTGCGTGCGTGTTTGTGTGTGGAGTTGACTGCATTGATCGGATTCTCTGCTGTCCCTCAAAGCGACCGTGAGCTGGCAGGGATTATCATCTCTATTCTACAGTCAAGAAAACTGACTCAGAAGCTTTCAGTCAGCCCTTGAATGGGGGCTCGGCTGGCGATGCCCTGAATGACCCTGAGCAAGTTACTTGACCTTTCCTGGCCTCAGTTCCCGGCCTCCACCACATGGAGGTGGTAACGCCTACCTGACAGCATAGCTGTGGGGAATCATGAGACACAGGCCTGGCAAGCTGAGTTGGTGCCCTAACTTAGCTAAGGGATCTGCTCCCACACAGCTGTCACAAAACCCCTCCCATCCAACCTTGTGCTGCAGCAAAATGACAAAGGATGCCACACCATGGAACTTCTGAACAGCTCAGAGTAAAGACCACACACATTAAAACCGAGATTGCTGTGGCATTAGTTTGTAATTATAAACACGGTGCGGGATAAATGTCACACACACACTTTTTTTCTTCCACAGAGGTTTTTAAATGAGCTCCTAACCTGGAAAACCTGGGGACAAAACCTCTGGCCTTTGATCCAGATGGATGGGCAGCTATGGTTAATGGCTCTCAGCTGTGCACAGAGCGGAGGGATTTATTAATCCCCAGGAACCATCCTGGGTCACAATCATCTCTGCTCAACTGCATCATTACCTCCTGGCTGCCAAAACACACACACGGCTGTTGCAGCCGTGCCTGGGAATTTATTCCCGACCATGGCAGCATATGGCTGGCGGTGACAGGAGCGCCCTGGTCCTCAAACGACGCTTTCTCACGTTGCTGTATAGTCTTCATAACCATAATTATAAATGGCTTCATGGTATTCTACCAACTCGACGTATCAATAACCATGTTAATCCAGTCATCAAATGCTGGATATCTAGTTACTTGTAAGTTTTTGTTATAAACGACAACTTTAAACATCCTCATATGTACGGCTTTTCCCATATTTTGGATTACTTCCTAAGCATACATTCCAAGAAATGGGATTACTGAGTCAAAGGGTACAAATATTTTACTGGCTCGTGATACATATTGCCAAATTGCTTCCCAAACGGGAATAATCCACATACAGTGCCATTAGCAACGTAAGAATGTGCCAGATACAGTATACCCTTGGCACTGGGTATTGGGATTAAAATGTTTCATTTTGTTATTCTAGGAAGGTAAAGCATTATATGCTATTTAAATTTAAATTATGCACGAAGCTAAATATTTCCCCAGATATCTGTTTGCTAGACAAGTCTCCTCCTTTAGAGAATGAAGCTAAATATTTCCCCAGATATCTGTTTGCTAGACGAGTCTCCTCCTTTAGAGAACTCGTTTCTGTTCTTGGCGCGCCTGTTCTTGGAGACTTGGTGTTTCTCTTTGCTGTCTGTGGACACTCTGTAATGAAGCCATCAACCCTGATGGCTGCAGAACTAGTCACATACTTTCCACCCTCCCCACCCCCAGACCCTTCCCCTCAGCCTGGTGGTCTCAGCGGCATACCAAGAGCTGGATGGGGGAGCCTCTGCCTGGGTATCAAAAATAAGGGGGCGCAGTGTCTGTAGTGAATTTAAAAACAAAAATAAACCCAACTAAAAGTTGGTCTGCTTTTTATTATCACCACATGCAAGCAATTCTAAACAATGTCAGTAGTAAAGTACTCCTCCCTGCCGTACCGCACCCTCCTGGTACGGCACTGACTGGCCTTTTAAAAAACTAATTTTCAATAGCGCAAGCTGCCCAAGCAGTTAAGGGCTCCTCCCAAGGCAGAAGGGGCAGTCTGACCACTGTGATTTTGAAGAGCATCTTTTGAACAAATGAACTTTGTTAAGATTCTGGTTTCTCTCCTACAAGCTCAACTAGAACAGAGACTTGTCTGGTGTGCTTACAATGAAGTCGCCCACAGCAGAGCTTTCCAAGGTGCCCCTGTGTTGTGTGTGTGTGTGCATGTGTGTGTGTGTGTGCGCGCATGCGCATATCTCCTGGGAATCTTGCTGAACTGCAGATTCTGACTCAGCAGGTCTGGAGTGGGGGGCCCAGATTCTGCATAAGTTCCTACGTGATGGTGCTGGTCTGGGGCCGCACTTGGAGCAGGGCCCAAAGGACGTTGAAAACAGGCTATTTGCCCCGTCCTCCAAAGCCCCCCTTCACCTGCTCTCTTCCTTACACTGACCTGAGGCTGCACAGGCACACGGCACTCGCTGTGATGAGACGACACCCCTGACCTCCCTTCTCCTCCTTTCTGTTGATTCCCAGGGCTTCTCCCTTCTTGTGAGGTGCTTTTTATGGCTCACGTTCAACTGACAGTGAAGTCACACTGAGGAGCTGCCACAGAGCCTGAGACCCTTGTCCCCACGCCCTGGACTCTGTCAACTCTGGGCTTGCCCCTCGGTGGCGGCTCCCAGCCTGTCTGCGCTGAGCGGGAGCCCAGGGCCCTGTCCTTGGGGACTCTCCCCACCCTGGATGCAGACTGTGTCCCAACTGCTCGAGCTGAGCTTCCACGGAGACGGTATTTAATGAAACGGAGCCTGGCTATCACAGAGATCCAGCCCAGCTTCATCCTCCCACACACAGGACAGCAGCATGCAAAGAACGCAATATCACTTCCCCCCTGTGGGCTCTCCAAGGCTGCAGAGAAATCGCGCTGCCCCTCGGGCCTCCACTCTGAGTAGAACTTGAGACTAGAGCACCCTCTGCAGGGAGGGGATGGGAGGGGGCAGCGAGCAGGCAGAAAGCTTGACAGCCTGCAGAGGTCAAGTTCCAGATGGCACACGTTGGAGGGAAGGAGGGCGGAGAGCTACCTGGCATTGAGTCTTGTTTCCCAGCGAGACCTGTGGCAGGCTGAAAACCTGGACCTCAGATGCAGATGCTGTGTCCCTACTTCCAATCCCCACACCTCCCCACCGGGAAAGCTGAACCGGCGCCTAGAACTTCTCTCTCGCTCCCGTGCCTTTGCACGTACCATAATGGGGGGTAAGCTGACTACAGCCCGTGGACCAAGGCTGTCCCGCCACATGCTTTGCAAATAAAGCTTTACTGCAACACAGCTGCTTCATTCTGACAAATATTGGCTCTGGTGGCCTTCATGCTGCAGAGGCTGAGCTGACCTCACGTGACTTTATGGTCCACAAAGCCTGAAACACTTCCTCCCTGGCCCTCTGCAGAAAAGGCCCAGCTGAACTCAACTCCCTCAGCTCCCCGGTCCCCACTCCCCACTCACTGCTCACTCCCTGCACAGCCTGCTCCTGCAGCCCTTGCACAGCACCACTGGAGCTCCCACCACTCTTGCAATTACTGGTTACACGCTCCTTTTCTACACAGGATGGGCTCTGGTGTCCCAGAGCACGTTACACTCTTGGCTCTGCCACCTCGTACAGGGTGCTGGGCGTTTACTCCCTCCGGGCCCCAGAGCTGTTAAAGGAGTCAATGGAATAAAGCATGCCAAGTTCAAAATGGATGCCTGAAACAACTCAGGCACACACACAACTGTCCTCTCTCCACACTGTGTCCATTTCTATTCTCCCAACATTAAAGAGTACCTTCACACCCTCAGTAAGTATCCTTTACAGACGAGGGGAGGAAAATGGGTTTTTTTTTTTTCTGGGGCTCAATATCCAGAAGGTAACCACATCGGCGAGGCTGCCTGCCTTTTAGCCAGGCCCCAGGCCGCAGGTCAAGGCGCTCACTGGCACAGACTTGGTAGGGAACCAAGGCTCTTGTATTTGCCCCTGCAACCAAAAAACATACGTATGTGCAATGAAAGCTCTAAAAGGGAGGAAATGCATGGAAATGTCAGAAAGTAAAGAATCAAAGGGTGGAGAACTCAGTCTTAATATACAGGTACAGTACAGAAAATCTCTGATTAAATGACACCCGCAGACACTTGGTGGAGCTGAGTAGCTGCGAAAGCGTTTGAAGTGAGAGGGCCTGAGTCTGAAACCCTACCTTTCCACTTCTCGGCAGCATGACTGTGGGCCAGCTAATCAACCACTTTGAACCCTAGGTTGCTCGTGGGTTAAAACCACTTGTCCTCTCAGGAATTTGGTCATGACTGAATGAGATCATGTGTGTATATGCAGAGTCACACAGAACCTGGCAAAAAGCAGGGCGTCAACAAGCCAGAGCTATTCACACTGAGAGGAAGGCACCAGGGAAGTAAAAGCCTCTCAATTAACTGAAGAAGAAAGTGCAGAGACGAAAAGAGCTGCTCCTTCACGTAGGCAAATGAAATGTGCAGAGACCCAAAGTGGCACCCGGACAAAACAGTCTCCCTCTTCCAGCCCAGACTTGCCTCCTTTTCTGGGCTCAGCACCTAAGGAGGGGCAGCAAATAAAACCACAAACTGCTGCAACTGGGTGCAACCCACCACTCTTGGACTATCAGAAACCCTCAGAAGAAGGATTTTTTTAAACACAGCTTTATTTCACTATTTGCTTTTACCTAATTGCTCTGTTTTCATTACATTAGCAGGTGAGGTAAGTTCTAGGCTAATGAGAGGCCCCGACTGCTGAGTCTGTGGGATCTCTGCGTTGGGCACCTTCTGGAGCACTCAGCCATCCAGCCTCTGGACACTTCCAAGGGTGACCTCACCCTCTGCCAGGCAGCTCAGTCCTGCATGGTCAGCAATCATTACTGGAAAATTCTTCCTGATACAGAGTCAAAATCTGCTCCCACTCCTAACCCAGGCCATTAACAACTGGTCGAGCTGCAATTCCAGGATCACCTCACCCTCAGCCCCTAACATTTCAGAGAGTGATACATGCATACATGCAATGCAGTTCTACTGCACACAGAAATCAGAGGGACCAGAACCACAGATGAATGTGGAACTGAACTCTATAAAACACACACACACACACACACACTCTCCAGAACAAAGTTATAGAACATACACTCTATCACAACTTCACATCAACAAGTTAAATTTTTAGAAAATTCCAATTAATGCCATTTCAGCACAAAAATCAAAGCACTCATTTTACAAAAGCCTACGTTGAATAAAAATGTATGTATTTCAGAAGAACAAACGCCGAGGGGTGACAAATGCCTTTTAATTGTAAGAAACTACCGATAGTTTGTGCTGGTTATCACACCTACACACTCTCAGCACACGCACACGCAGACACACGTTTGATCATGGAACAGGGATTCGAGATGTGCCTCCCACGAGCTGAGCACTGCTGCTCAGGACACAAAGTGGTAGGAAACAGCTCCTGCTCAAAAAAAAAAAAGGAAATTCAGCTTCTGCATATCCAGAATCGCTGGAACATTCGGAAGGTCCAGACTGAACCATACCTGACTGATGGTCTTTTCCATCTGCACCAAGCCCAGGTTGGGTAGCGTGCTTTTTATAAAGTCAACTATAGTTTCTAGGTTTTCATGTTGCAGAATCAAGGGCTTATGGCTTCCCAACAGACTTAAAGCCACTTTAAATATGACCTCTGATCCCTGAAGAAAGATCATATCTGGGAAAACACAGAAAAGCAGAAAGTTAAGCCGGACCAGATTCTGATGAAATGGCACTCCATTCCCCTTCACACACATCGAAGAGCAGGACAGTGGGAAAAGCAACACCAAATTATAAGATCCTGGTATTTCAGATAGGGTTGTCAAGACAATATAGCTAATAATAAATAAATAAATAATATATGTAAATATATATGTAAATATACATATATTATATATGCTAAACTACTGCTAAAATTTTTTCACAGGTTCAGATAAATCTGTTTTTCACTCCAAAAATATATTAAATTCAAACATACCTCAGAAGTTGAAACTGTGAAAAAGAAAACTTTTCATTAGTCTATTTTTTTCAGGAATTCTCTGGATTTCAAAGGAGTTGTTACTAAAACATATATTTTTATGAGTAAAACAAAGATGTGTATAAATACTCTATCCTAATTTCTGCTGCTGTAAGTGAAGAAAATGCCTCTGTTTCCTCTGCTTTGAAATAAGGGGTTGAATTAAAAGATCTCTAAAAACTGTAAAAAGCCTGCACCATTGCAAAAGTACATTATTAAATACTTAACAAGTATACTGAATTTTAGCATAATAATGGAATAAAAAATTTTTTCCCTCTGAAGAATTCAAAGAACTTTATCAGGGTTATTTTCTAGTTCTTGCCATTTTTTCCCTTAGAATGGCTGGCAAATGTTAACAATCCCCACACCTACTGTGTACAGGGAGAGGGAGGGCAAGTGGGCCCCCAGCCCAGCCAGCCCAGCCAGCCCAGCCCCAGCCCCAGCCCCAGCCCTGGCTCCACCCTCCCCAGAGTTGAAGCCATTCAGAAAGAGACTCCAATGTCCTGGGGCTCGAGCACAGCCCTAGTAACTAAATGCTGGGTGACTAAATTTGGGAAAGTTACCTAACAACTGGAATAATAATGTAAGAAGAAATATAATTTTAAAAGATGGGAGCATAAATCTAATTAGAGGCAACTGTCAATATTCTTTTTTTTTTTTTCTGGGGGTGCTGCAGGAGAATGGAAGGGACAAAGAAGCTGTACTTTCCATCAAGTCAAGGAAGACAGAAGCAGGTGAGAGGGAGAATTCCTAGCCTGTGCCTCTCTGGGTGGTTTAGGGTGATGAGAAGTGAAAGCCATTAAGAAACAAGCCACTGAGCGCAGGCTGGAGGTGTCCCAGGGTGGTTTGTGGATGGCATAAGGGAGACACCCAAGCACCGGCTGGCTGGGTCAGCCCCGGAGATGCTGCGAGACCATCACGTGAGCAGACCTGGCGCCCAGCTGGGTGCAGCCCTGCGGGCAGCCGCTCCCAGAGAGCCCAGGACCACACTGCTCCCTCAACTTCACACTGCTCCTGGTTCAGGGCAGCTCCAGGCAACTGAAAAGGACAGATGCTGCCTCCTCAAGTCTGGCTGTAGGGGCTGGGAAGATAAACTGGAGAACAGATCACATCTTTGACATCTGAACTTCTTAGGGGGAGGAGTACATGTATCGAGGCAGTGCTATGGTAGAATAGTCCCGTGAAATGTCTGATTTAAAAAATATGCAGTCTACCCATGTAATTCACCACTACAGAAAACATAAAGATCTAAAATTGAGCAACAGGGGCTTCCCTGGTGGCGCAGTGGTTAAGAATCCGCCTGCCAATGCAGGGGACACGGGTTCGAGCCCTGGTGCGGGAAGATCCCACCTGCCGCAGAGCAACTAAGCCTGTGCGCCACAGCTACTGAGCCTGCGCTCTAGAGCCCACGAGCCACAACTACTGAAGCCCGCGCGCCTAGAGCCCGTGCTCCGCAACAAGAGAAGCCACCGCAGTGAGAAGCCCGCGAACTGCAACGAAGAGTAGCCCCCGCTCACCGCAACTAGAAAAAAGCCCTCGCGCAGCAATGAAGACCCAACGCAGGCAAAAAAAAATTTTTTTTAATAAAATAAAATAAGATTGCGCTATAACTAAGACATATTTTTAAACAGAAATGACGTTTCCAAAAACAAAGTAAATTTGAAGTTTCTTTGGTTTAGACAGTAAGACTTCCTTTCAATATATGAACACTTATAGCTGAATAAAAACTGATGGCATCTATCAGAATCAATATCAAGGCATTCTCTGCAGGGATTCTGGGGGAGTGGACTGCACTACCAGACCAATGACGTGCTATAGCTCAGCATCTTCAGTCTCTGGGGCAAGTACCTTAAATTTAGATATAGTCCCACATCTAAGCCAGTTAAAATAAATAACAACTGGGAAACTTTTATGAGCATAATCAAATACACAATCCACATCAGCAGTCTTAAGATTAACAACGGTCTTCCAAGTTTTATTCCTTTAGGATCTTGGTTTTTATAACAAATCTACTTACTAGTAGAGTGCTTCCTGTGATTCTGAACTTTTCCAAACTGTATGAAGAAAACAAAGGTAAATCTGGAGAGGTGGTTTTTTTACTTAACTCTTTTTTGGTTATCTTAAAACCAAAACAAAACAGAATACAAAAGGGAAGAAAATGCCCCAAGGAAAGGTGGCTGCGGAACCCAGCCTTAAAGAAGCAACAGAAACTCCCCAGTCAAGAAGTCAGGGAGCAATACTCCGAGCAGAAGGAAAAGAAGGTGGAAGTGCAGAGGTGTGAAAGCACACAGCGTGTGCAGGAGCCCGAAGGAGTAGGGAAGGCAGGAGCCCTGGTCATGGGGCCAGACTGTGAGCGGCCAGGCCATTCTACCTTTACCAGCGTGCACACACCAGGGGCACAGAAGGCCTTCTCTTCCTCTTTCCTGAGTAGGTCAGCGTATTCCTTGGTTAGGAGATGATGCCAATGAGACCCCGGTTATGGGTCTGAGCCTTGCAAGGAAGGGCCGGTTAACTTTAGACGGAGAAAAGCCACCTTTTAAGAGCCACTGACAAGACCATGCTGATTCCCAGCAGCAGACGCCCCTGTGCATGCTGCCAGATGCCGCAAGATGCCTGACTCACCAGCACTCCTGGAGGCCCACCCCAGGTGCCCATCCTTCTGACGACAAGCCGGCCGGTGGTCTGCACGAGTGAGGCTGGGAGAGCTCAGTCCCAGAAGCATCTGTTAGACTAAGGAGGCTTCAAATAAGGATTTCCTTTCGGGACACGACTGAGGAATGTATCTGAAGGGTTGAAGGAAGGACCCCTCAAAGCTTTGCTGAGAAGAAGGGGCTCCTACATTTATCTGACTACACTTAGGGGCAACATCTGTATCCCTCAGAGACAATTAGCACACCTTTTTCTCCCTCTGCAAATTTTAAAAATTAAGTAATTTTTAAATAATAGTAAAGAAAAAGGTTACCTATAAACCCACTGCCCCAACCCAATTACTGTCATTTTTGCCCATTTCCCAATCCCTATACATTTACATACTAGAATTTTTTTCTTTTTTAAACAATAGTCTCCTTGGAAAAGTGAGTTGATTTCCCACATTTGAAAATCACTGCACAAGGAAGTGAGCTGCTAAGTCTTTCAGCAGCGCGGCAGGAGCCCAGCTCACAACCCTGTGGCCGACGTTCCTTCTCTCCTTTTTTAAGCCCACCTAGAAACAGGCAAAGGGGTTCATCGGGCAGTCAGTAGAGGGAACCTTAAATTCAGCTGACTCCACCACCTTGCAAATTGTTTGCTGAGAACACCACAAATAACTACTTTGCTTTGAAGACACTTCGGCAGCCCTGCTATCGTGGTAACGTGTATGGGAACTCTATCTGAAACTCCCCACGACATTAGAAGTGCCATTTTCCTATGGGGGGAAATGATCAAGGCAAAGCACACGGCCAGGAGGTGAACTTATCCTACATCCCTTTTCCAGCCACCTCTGTCTCTGTCGCGGGCCAGCCCTCTCCTGAACTTTCTCTGGGAGGCTGCGGTCCTTCAGCTGTGATATCCCCACATTTCACCAGGAACAGGCAGGAGAGAGATGAAGGATGCTGACAGCCTTGCGGTAAGATGACAGCGCAGACTGGGCAAAGACTCACTTCATCACCGCTGTATCGCGTTACCCGGAAGAGCCCTTTTCCCTGGCCACCCAAACAGTCTTGTTTCCCAGTCTAGTTTAGTCCTGAAGCCTCTCAGAACCCCTCTCTACATTACAGGTGGCTTCTGTGTTTGGCCAAACCCTGATCTTTAGATTCCACCTCCTCTCTCATCTACTTGGCAGCACATCCTATAGAAAACGTCAGGAGCCTCATAATAGCACAGCCACCACCTCCAGCAGGAGCAAGGCAGGTCCTATTTTTCAGACTTTTTTCCCCCAAAGGTAGACATCAGGAGGTGAACAGAACAAGCATCTCTCCCAGGACCCCTCTACAACCAGACTGGAAAAATACAGGAGGAGGTGATTTTACATTATGTGACACCTGACACCCAGAAGAGTGTGGTTAATTACCATGTAAAGGTCGAGGCACGGGCATCACTGGCAGCTGTCCCTCCAAGTAGCGTATACTTAGTTCGAGGTAAGCTATTAATCTATGTATGAGCTACGCTGACTGCAAGCTGAGAATCCATTACTTACATATAAAATAGTGAATAGTTAACAAAAGTCCTCTTGTTTTTAGGTTTTATCCAGGCCTAAAGGCCTATAATGAAATGGACCCCAGGCCAAAAAAGCCTACAGTATATATATGAATGGCAGGCTTTGGGATTTAAAACGAAGCTACCCACCAATGCGGAGCTAAGTCACCGATGCTAAATATAGAAATGGTTTTTTAAAAAACCTATCTTTTCTATGGTTTCACCTTACCAATAAAATGGTTCACTTTTAACTACTGATAGATGGAATGACATCACAACACAGTGCTGTCTTGAGTCCCCACTTCCTACCTATAATCTCAGGAGCCCTGAGCCCTTAGCCAGCTGGACACGAACCCACTCAGTGCAGCGGGGGTCTGTGGGCTCCAGGACTCACAGAGACTGGCATCGTTAGGCATAATGTACAAGAAACTCCAAGACCCACCTCTGACCACATAATATCGAGAAGAAGACCCTGCTTTCACTGGCTTCAGCTGTACTTATGACGTCATGAGGGTGAGCTTCAGAGAGTTCTGAATATTCTGCAACAGAAGGGCTGTCATTTCCAAAGCAGATTTTGTCTGTCTGTTTGGTTGCTGTTAATGCCTCTTACCCACTTCTGCAGTGAGGAAAGAGCTCTTCCCCCAGAGCTTTACGGCCCTAGAGCCCAGAACTCTGGGCAGCAGCGGCTTCCGTGCCTGCGGCTGGGGCAGTGACACTCGGCGCTGACCCTTCGGCCCTTCCTGCTCAGCCCCCTCTGTAGAGTTTTCTTCACAAACAGTGTAATTCAATGCTTGAGCTGTTTTCAAACCATCTAATAACACTCCCTCCTCCCCCTTTCAATCTTCACTGCTCTCCATTACCCTTCTGAAAAAACACAGTAAAGAATCAGGAGAAAAAGTGAAGCAGACTAATGATTTTCTTTTCATTTCCAGAGTAAGAAAAGTAGAACACACAGAAATGTTTGGCAAGAAAGACTGACGCTACAGCTAAACATCTTGTAGTTTCTGTGACTCTTTTTTGGTCAACTAAGCAGATAATTTTGAGGACTTCTTTAAAAAACTATGGTATAAAACCTTCATGAAATCTCACTAATGATTTGTTTAACCAGGGAAAGAGTGTTTAGTATCAATTATTTTCAGTGCTTATTTTTTTTTTAGGGACGGAAAATAAAAATCAATTTGGGGAGGTAGCTATGCAAAAATGGGGAGAGAAGTAATATTTTAAGAACCTAGATTCTCCTAGTAAAGCCAAATGGGAAATTCTCTAAAAGTTCTTGCGGACAGAAGTAAATGATAATAAAAATCTAGTACTTTGGGGGGGAAGAGGAGGAGAGAAGATGACTCAATGCCCACTTAAAAAGCAAATTTTAGGCGGGCTTCCCAGGTGGCGCAGTGGTTGAGAATCCGCCTGCCAATGCAGGGGACACGGGTTCAGGCCCTGGTCTGGGAAGATCCCACATGCCACAGAGCAACTAAGCCCATGAGCCACAACAACTGAGCCCGTGTGCCACAACTACTGAAGCCCGCACGCCTAGAGCCGGTGCTCCACAACAAGAGAAGCCACTGCAATGAGAAGCTTGCGCACCGCAACAAAGAGTAGCCCCCGCTCTCCACAACTAGAGAAAGCCGCGCACAGCAGCAAAGACCCAATGCAGCCGAAAATAAATAAATTTATTTAAAAAAAAAAAAAAGCAAATTTTAGGATTTCTAGAATCTAGATATACAAGTGGTCTGCCCAAAGCTGCCTAAAGTGACTCTCTCTTTTGTGAACAATCCCTTTAAGATGGTCTCTAATCCTAAAAACGAATCTAAAAAAGTGTAAGAGCACAGGTTTTTAAGCTATCAAGTGACTCAACATAAATGGTACTTTAAAACCACTTGGTATGTCATGACAATCAATTTTTTAATAACCTCTTCCTCCACAGTAAAAAGATAAAATAACCTGAATTATTACTTCATCCTGAAGCAGGGAAAGCACACTGTACAAGAGCTGACTGCTCACAGCATGTCACTTGGCTCCTATCCCTGCCAGGTCAAGGCAACCTTTTACATTTTTTTAATTTTTAGTTTTTTAAATTGAAGTCTAATTGACAAGGCAGTTTTGAGACTTTGCATGTGAACATTCATTTAAAACTTTGACAGAGACAATCTTCTCGAAAAGTAAATCAAGTAAACGGGAGATGGTTTGAAATGTGACCCACACACAGCTACGGGGGCACAGCAGTGGGAAGATGACGCGGGGGGCGCGTGAGGACGGACCGTGGGTCGGCGACACAGACGTGCCTTCGAGAGCGCGCCAGCAGAGGAAGCGAAGAGCCAAGGGTAGGGGAAGCGGAGCGAGAGGAGAAGACACAGGGGAGACCTAGAAAGAGCAGTGGCCCAGGACTCCTGGTGGAGAAGTCTTCGGGAGCTCAGCGAGCAAGCCCCGGGCCAGAGAGGTCGAGGAAGAGGCTCAGGAGAAACATCTGTGGGCCCCGCGCCAGGCTCCTCGGCCCAGCCTGCAGCAAGCCTGCTCCAGGGGGAGCCTGGGAGGAGGGAATCGGATCTAAGCCCACAAGAAGGCTTCGAGGGGAGGCTCTGACCATCAGAAGTTAAGCAGGTCCTGCACCTCCCGAAGCCCGATCCTCACTAAACTGAGAGTGACAAATAACAGCCTGTCTCTTGTAGAAGACGCAGGTATAAAAATGAGAAGAATCACCGCGGAGTGACGACACACGGCTCCCATCTAACTCGACGACGCGGGTCCCGGCGAACAGACTCACACACACTCACCGAAGACTCTGGCTACGAACCCCAGGGGGAACTGCGAGGCGAACACTGTGAGGAACCAGGGCGCGGCGTAGAGGCTGGGGCCGATCTCGTGCTCCTCCAGGTGATTGTAGAGGTCTCTGTGGTAGTCGTGGAGCAGCCTCGAGAGCTGGTACATCTGGATCTGCAGGGACACGCACACAGGGTCACCGCTGGAGATCAGCACCCACCCCACTCGGAGGCGGAAGGACCACGGAACTCTCTTCGTGGCTCCTGAGACCCTTGCTCTCGCCCTCCGTCATCCAGCGAGTGCTCACTGGGGCTGCTGTGGCGAGGCGGGGGCCGGGCTGGGCCCGGGGCGCTCACGGCGGGGCTCCTCCGGCCACGGCCTTTCTTCTTACTGTTTCCTCGCGCTCCTCGGCTGGGAGAAGCTACGCGTCTGTCTTGTGGCAACGTTTCGTAAGTTCTCTTACAGATACACATTCTTAGCAAAACCCAAAGCCAGGGGAATCTGAAGTAAAAAGCCAGCCTCTCGCCAACAGCGGAGAGCACAGACTGCAGAAGGATGCTACTGTATCTGTTCCCTAAGTTCCCGCTGAACCCCCCCAAACCACTCAAGAGGCAGGACAAGTGTGACTTCTTCAGGTTTACAACACAGGAAAGTTAAAATAAGCTGACAAGCGTTTATCTCGAGATGGAGAAAACTTTTCCAACTGGGCTGCACGTGAGCTCAGGGGGCTCCCTCTTCAGAGTGCCGCGGCTCTGGCAGGAAGCCCATGAGGGTCCCGGGGCTCACATCTGGCCTACAGCCAGCCCCGACTGAGCAGTCCCTGGCCCGAGCCCAGAGGAACAGTGACCTGGAGAGGGCGCTACAGCTGGATATGTACTGCCCACAACGGGAAAAACTGTTTCCGGGAGGCCAGATGACATAGTTCTCTCAGGTACCAGCTGCGGCTCTTTTGTATCAAAAAGAAATCTAATCTCTAATCCACCAGCCCAAACACAGCCGTGTGTATACTATACTACACACGACTTGTGTAATATACTATATCAGTATATACTGTTGTATACTATACTATACAAATCTGAAACATTCCACTCTCTGCGATGGCAAGCGCACCTACATTAAATACGCTAACGGGGGTATGTAGGAAGAACCCGACAGCATGTGTGGAAAGTGTTATGTAGGCCCAAATCTCCTAGTGAACGGGATGGCTTCCTTCTATGGGATTTATGTTCACGTGGTCCACACACACAGGTGGAGGTGAAAGGATTTCTAGCCATGTTGTTCAGTGCTCTGGAAGAGTCCTTGGCTCTAACGTACACTTTCTAAGGCTCTGAAATCAGAGTATCTTGCTGGTAAACAAACACGTAAACACATGTTCCAACATTTAGGAATATCCTCAAAGCAGGATCCAGAGTTCTCCCCACCTCTGAAAGGCGGTGGTAGCAGCAATGGAACACACTGTTGTATGGGGTTTTCTTCTGACATGACCTGCCACCTGTCACTCATTCATTCAACAAATACGGACGAGGTGCCCACTTCATCCCAGGCACTGGCCTAGGAACTAGGGACTCAGCACTCTCATGATATACGCTAAGGAGAGCCAGAAGATAAACAAGTAAATAAATAAGGAAACAAGATAATTTCAGGCAGTAAGTGTGTTACGCAAAAGGAATGAGACAGGATCACGTGACACAGCGAGCCGGGGTGGGTGGAAGAGGGGGGACACGGCACCTGCATGAACAGGTGATATCTGAGCTGGACCTGGGATGGCAGGGGTTGAGGGGTAGGGATGGGATCCCCAGCAGAAGAAGGAGCAAATACACTGGGAGGTTAGGAATCAGACCACCTGAAGGTGGTTTGATAAAGGGTAAAAGGGAGGGTGCCCTGGAGTCAGACAGGCCTATGTTTAAATCCCAGCTCTGCCACCTGCTAGCTGTGTGACCTGCTCAAATTACATAACCTCTCTGAGCCTTAGCTTTCCCATCTATAAACTGAGCGGATCAACAATGTCTTCCTGAAGTTTGAGGAGGTAAGTGCACATGCAACATTTGGTGTAAGGCCTAGCACAGAGTAAGTTCTCAGCAGTGACAGATGTTACAGTGTTAACTGATGGTGGGAAAGTTCCTTAGATATACCTGGAAAGGGACCATAAACATTTTAGAGTTCATCTTTATCAAAGACTTAAGGAACGCTCTCTACCTGTAAAATAATCATGTCTGGCCGATACTGTTTCCGCAGACCCATGTCAAACATCAGAAACTTGAGCATGTTGAATGCCTCTTCTTCACCCATATGAAGCAGCAGAATGCCTGCTACAAAGCTGAGACCTTGGCAATAGCCTACTTCCTGGTCTAGAAGCGAGTAGGCCTTCAAAATGTTGTAAAGTGACAGCTGCCCCGCTCCTAGCTGAGCAGAGAAGTACGGATGTGTTGGAAAGGTTCGCCCTGTGAAAACAAAAGACATTTGTTGTATTTTGAAAAAAAGAAAGCCTACTGAACCAGAAATCTGATGTGCTTTAGGTTAAAGCAACAGATCTTTACAAGTGGTATTACGTCATAAATCAGCTCTATAAACAAGGTCAGCTGGTTGTTCTTGGAATAATGTTTGCAATTAAAAAATCAGCAATTAATCATGCTTTCAGGTGAAAGAAATGAGAACCGCCTTCGGGCCTGCAGTTACCTGGATTTCCATCTAAAACAGGAAGAAGAGTGTCTATCCTCTAAACAGGAGTCTACTGTCCAGAGGAGCGGTCAGCTGTGGTTCTCTACCCAACCCCACTCCAGCACACGCCCCGATCAGCTCTGCCCAGACTGCTCCTTTCCCTGCAAGTGCTTCACACCACACACACATTTCTCTTCCTTTAAACCATAGGCAGTGCTTTGAAACACAGTGGGGAGCAGTAGGTGTTTTCTCTTATACAAAACAATTACCTCTCAGAAAGAGGTTAAAATAAAACGCTCTCGACATCCCGATTTTCACAAAAAGCTGGTACTCAGACAAAGTTTAAAAAGACTTCTTCTGTCCAGGAGGCTTGTGTGGTCGATACCTGTCAAATCCCACCTCCCCCTCTCCTTCTGGAATGTGACTGATGGGGAAGTGTGTTTCTAGGGAGCAGAAAAATGCCTGATTAAAGAGATGCTCAGCCGGGGCCACGCCTGGACTGACAATTACGGCCTTGTCTGGATCAGCAAAGGCAGAAGTGCATGGAGGCCATGAGGGAAACATTCACCTTAATTATGTGGTCTCAGCAAAGGGAGGAGGATACATTCGTGTGTTCTTCCTCAGCCCCGTGAGAAAGCACTGAATCAATCCAGATCAGTTTACCTGAACTTGACTTAGGAGGGCAGCAATAGTCTTTTCCTGATTTCTTGTCCTGTGTTCATTTCTCTCTCACTGCTCTACCTCTCCCCGCAACAAACCTTCCTATACTCACCCTGCACAAGTCACCCCACTGCTGGAAAGCCATGGGGAGCAGTTTCTAAGTCTGCTCTCTGATTCAATGGTGTCCCTCCATTTCTGGACCTGTTCCAGTGTCCTGGCCAACCCGCCTACCGTGGGAGAGGCCGGACAGCGTCCCAGGGGAGGCACTGACAACGGGACACCCAGGAGAGCAGCAGCTGACGGGGCGGAGGGTGACCTGGAGCCTGAAGGGGGTCTCCAGCTCGCTGCTCAGTGTTCCCCTGGCCTTTCGTGTGGCCAGGACTAGATGGGAGGCACAGCCAGAAGGCAGGATACTGGGCAATACAGGTTGTCCACCCAGGAGGGAGAGCCGGAGAAGAGAAAAGTTACAATTACCTGAGGGCAGCACAAATGGATGTGCTGGAACCACGCCTAGAGGGTGGGGCAGGTTCCGGAACTAAGGCCCCAGCATGACTTGCTAAGTGTCATCTGGTACACTATTTCCTCCTGGCTCAATGGGGCCAGCTCTGACAGCGTTTCTCCACCTAACCAGAGGAGGGGAAGGCTGTGTTGGTCTGCAGTGGACAAAGCCAAGACAGACAGAAGCCATACAGTGTCCTAGAGGGGACATGATATACAGAGACTAAGAAGAGCAAGGTTCTAGAACTTTCTGCCACTGAGTAGTAGCCTGTAACTCGGGCAAACCACATCACCTCCGAAGTGGAAATAATGTGTCCAAGTTCATACAGGGCTGTGTAAAGCTGAAATCCAACACAGCTAGAGAATATGGTTCACAAACTGTAAAACACTGCCCAACTACAAAGTCTATTATTCTCACTCCTTGGAGGAAAAAATATTGCAAACCTGATTAGATTAACAGCTAATTTCAGAAAGTAAAGCAAAAGCCAGGAAAACAAAAATCCTTGCAAACCCAAAATACATCCAACCAATAAGCATTCTGTTCTTCTGGCCAGGATATGGATGCCACTTTTTTAAGAAAAAGTGAAACATGATTTGTTTTTGCTCTGCCCTACACACCTCTGTTGGGCCTTGAGTGAGTCACACTGTAGACTAAATAAAAAAGTGCAGACAAAACAACTGACTTGGCAAATACCACCTTGGTGAGAGGTGAGGGGGAAGCAACGGGAAAAGTCTGGAGGAACTTCTAGGCGAGGCCTCCGTGAACCCAGCAGAGCCAGAGCCTGGCAGGCAGGGCACCTGGTCTACCACTGGACCTGGGCCAATACTCGGCTCTCCCAGTTCAAGGGAGGAGGGAAGGCTGGCCCTGGAGGAAGCCTGGAGAGACGCACAGATGTCACCTGGGAAACGCACTGTTGGAAACAGAGCTTCTTTGGGACCTTGGGAGGGCACTGAGAAGGCATCCGAACTGGGGGCCGTGACTGGGAAAGAAGTGAGGTGGAGAGACAAGGCTGGCGCAGTCTGGGTGTGGCGTGGGGCTGCAGCTGGCCTTCGGGGTTGCAGAGGGTGAGGGCGGGAGATGGGCAGGGACAGACAGGACATGAGTGCAGCCTGGCCCTGCCTGGGAAGGAGGAAAGGCCGAATCTCGGCTCTTGCAGACCCCGGGCCAACTAGAGGAGTGGCAGCCGCGGGCCCCTGGGCAGGGAGGTGCCTGAAGGTGGCCGCCCCCGCCGAGGCCGTCGTGCTGACCTGGCCTTTTCCTCCCTCTGCAGAAGAGTAACTGCATCTGAGCTACGGGAGGCAGAGGCCCAGTCCTGCGCGTGGAACAATGAGGAATATTTACTGAAAGAAAACTGAGAGAAGAGAGGAGTTAGGAGGAAACGTCGTCCCCTCCTCCTCCTCCCATCCCCGGTCGGGGGCAGAGACCATGTGTGCTCCTTCCTCCCTTTCAACCTTCTACCCGAAATTTATTTTTTTCTTCATTTCACATGATAGGAACATGATGTCACTTTTTCTGTTACTCACCACATGAGCAAACACAGCTACTGCCAATTCACAAAACTGCTTCCTTAGGGTCATCGGGCCAAATGGGCTCCAGCCCCAGGCCTCACATTTTCACTGTCCCCAAGGCGCAATCACGGCCTGTCAGCATCACCCTGCACCCAGCCAGCCGTCTCCTAGGAATGCCTGGGGCTCCTGGGCAGAGGGCCTCAGGGATTGAGGGGCCTACTGTAGCACAGAGCCGGAGGGGGTTTAGGTCCTGGCACTCAGCTGTGTGACCACGGTCAACACTTGATCTCGCTGCGCTTCAGAGACTTTTCTCATGTCTTAAAGAGGATACAGGGCCAATTTTCCACAGCTGCTGTGAGGGTCACGTGAGATTGGGATGCTAGTGCGGTGCCTCACAGTCAACGGCAAGAGATTTAGTGAGCACCTACTATGTGACAGGTTCTGTCCTAGGAGCTAGGGTACAATGGCAAATGGCCCCAGTCCAGCCCACAGAGGGAGGGCTGCATCCTACTGGGGAGAAAGGCAATAAAAAGGCACCGCCACATAACTAAGGACAGTGTGGGGGCGGGGATTAAAAGCACAGGCCTAGAGTCACACTGTTCAGTGGCACACCAGCCGTGTTACTTTGGACAAGTGACTTAACCTCTCTGCATTTCAATATTCTCAGCTCCAAACAAGGATAGAACAACATCTCCCTGATCGTGCTGTGAGGATTAAAGAAAGGAGTTTAAGTAACTTCACCCAACATTCGGTCCAAGGTAAAGTTAAGTACTAGCTTTAAATACTAATGATAATTGTCATAATGATAAATGTGATAAGTACGCTGAGGGGAGTGTAGAGGGTGGGACAAGGCTTAGCAGAGGCACCTAACCCAGCCTGAAGGTGGGAGAAGAGGCTACATCAGGGACAGCTTCTCAGAGATGACATTTCAACTTAGACCTGAAGAGGAGAGGGACATTTATGAAATCTACCCTGACGAAGTGCCGTGTGGCTGGACAGAAAAGCCTCGGTACTGCCTGATCCGGCTCGCACCTCACACGGCTGGGAACTGTGCTGCCCCCTCCCGGCTGCAGGAACCCGGTGGGCCCAGAACACGGACTGGGGAGCCCCGGGGCGGCAGCAGCCAGGGTGGATGTTCTGGAAGCAGGACCACGTGCCCTAGAAGCGGCAGGGCCGGGAGCCCACAGGGTTGCCCAGGAGCCCTGCTGCCAGCAGAGCCAGAGACGGAGGTCGCTGGGGGCGGACCAGGCAGGAAAGGATGTCCCCACCTGGGGCCGCTGACAAGACAGAAGGCCTTCTGTCACCATGGCTACAGCCTGCCTCCACAAGTTCTCCACTGTGGCAACTGCAAATGTACCCAAGAAACCGTTTCCACCTTAGCGTTTTTAAAACTGCTCGAGAGACGAGGCGCCTCCCCGTTCCCAGAATAAAATCACCCAGGGTGCACTCACAGACTGCTTTCTACAGTTTTCCTAATAAATCCTGTTTGTAAACCGTAAAGACTAGGGAATGGCTCCTGTAATTAAACACAGCCTCAGCTCTGACACCTGCGTTTCCAGGATGTTCCTTGGGTTGACTGCAAAACCTCCTATCAATATCTGAGTTACTGAACTGAACCGTGCTCAGAACTGCAGCCTCCACGCCAGCCAACCCCCCATGCTGAGCAGAGGTAACAAGCCACCAGGCGCAGACGGAGGTTTTTTTTATAGACCTGAGAAGACATTTGTGATGACTCCAGGGCTTTGTTAATTGAAAGTCTCAGCAGCAAATTCTGATTGCTAAACCTCAAGGCAGAGCACTAAATAACTCGGACAGTCTCTTCAGATTTTTCAAGTGAGTGAAACTTCCATTTTCATGTCAAATCGACTGCAGGCTTACCGAGGTCGATGAGAATGGCGTGCTGCTGGGAGGTGAGCTGCTTTAAGAGCTCTTTGTATGGCGTGTCCTTTGGCTGCTGTTTACTGGGAAACGGGTGTTTTAGGTGGTATTGCTCTGCTAGGAATTTCCAGATTTCGCCCCGGTGATGTCGCGGCACACCTTCAAAAGCAGGGGTGGAAAAGAGAGAGAAGGGCTTCATGTACAGAATTCAACTTAGCAATAAAAACGAGTTGTGCTTCATTCCGCTCATCCAACTTCTGGTTCCACTGTGAATTTACTGCATAGGAATGGAAATAAAGCAACCAGAATTCTGTCGTATTTGCTCCCTTCCTTCCTTCCTCCACACTCCCCGCCATTCTTCCCTCACCTCCCTGACCCCCTCCCACCTTTCGTAGTATATATCTACGTACTATGTGCAGACTGTGCTAGACTCTGAGATAAACTGATGAATGACATGAACCCCTATAACTGGTGCCAATTAATAACGTCCTTGGGAAATAACTGCAAGCATGTAAAATGACACAGCAAAATGTGATCTCAGGGACTTCCCTGGTGGCCCAGTGGTTAAGAATCCACCTTCCAATGCAGGGGATGTGGGTTCGATTCCTGGTAGGGGAACTAAGATCCCACAGGCCGCGGGGCAACTAGGCCCACGTGCCGCAACTACAGAGCCCGTGCGCTGCAGCAGAGGATCTCACATGCCGCAACGAAGATCCCAACGAAGATCCCGCGTGCCACAACTAAGACCTGACGCAGCCAAAAATAAAAAATAAATAAGTAAAAAAATTTTTTTAAAGTTTAAGAAAACAAAGTGAACTCAGAGAAGGGATAGATGCAAAGAGGTGAGTTTGGACGAAGGAGATCAAGGTTTCCTGGACTCCTTCACTTGTGCCAAGACTCAAGAGTGGGAGAAAGAAGAGAGAAGCCAAGTCAGAGGAAGGGAACCAAGAGCGTTTCCACAGACCTCCCTGGGCACACGGCACGTGCAGGAGGGAGCAGGTGGCAGTCAGGCTGGAAGGGCTTTACTAGAGGCAAAACTGAGGGCAGGAAACCTGCACTTTATTTGGTAGCTGAAGGGAACCATTGAATGTTTTTGAGCTGGGGAAGGAGTAGCCGAATCAAAGCTGAGATTCTGGAATACTGATTGGACGTCTTTCTGCAAGCGTGAGCTGGAGGAAGGGGCCAGAGGCTGCACAGGGGACGGTCTGCATGAACATGCCCTGGTGGGCATTCAACATGGACCTACAAACAAGAAAAATGATCTAAGAGCCTCTACCTAATGTTTCAGACGTGATTAACTTAAATACTCAAAGTAATTTTAAAATGTTGTCTAAAACTAAGAAAAGTCCTCTTAAAGTCAATGATGTTACTCAGGTCAAACCTCATTAGAAAAAGTGACTGTTTTGGATCAAAATTCTTGGGTTCATGATTCCGCTGTTTCAAGGCCCGAACGTGGAAATGGGGGGACAAAGAAAACGGCAGGATAAGACACCAAACCCTCCTCACCTCTGAGGAGTGCTCTTCAGAGAAAAGGGGCCTCGTAATCAGGGATTAATCTTCCTTTCCATCCAGAAAAAAAACGTGAGCACTTTGTACCCTTCCCCGCCACTCGGAGAGCCTACCCAGGAAGGTCGTTTGCTAGTGTCCCCCAGCCGTCTCTGAGAGCAGATCCTACTCCGGGAAAGAGCAGCAGCTAACACTGCCTGCGAGGTGCCCCGGAGCCGGCACCATTCTAAACACGTTACATCATCCCCACAACCTGCGGAGGGAAATGCGATGATACTCCACATGGTGCAGATGGGGAAACAGAGGCCCCTTGCTGAGGAGAGGTGCCCCAGCTAGTTGCTGGCAACCCAGGGAAAGTGACTGCCGTTTTCTCTCAAAGTTCTCACTGTCACACAAGCTGCTACTCAGATGGGTACTGGGGGAAATATCTTATGTTCCTACCTGGCAATTAATAATAAAATCATCATTTGTGGATTTGAACCAGAAAGTCAATTTCATTTATTACAGATTCACAGGAGCTGTTTAGAAAGCATCACTCAGCCATCTCTTGGAAATACTTACAGTATAGTCAGTAATTTGGTTTTACACTATGGGAGAAACACAGGGCCACACTTAACTGTGACCACATCCTACACCTTCTCTGAATGTTTAACTCGGAGTCAACTGGATGACCCTGTGTAGTGGGTTGAGTGGTGACCTCCAAAAAGGTATGTCCACGTCCTGATCACCTGAAGCTGTGAATGTTACCTTATTTGGGAAAACGGTCTTTGCAGAGATAATTAAGTTAGGTAAAGACCTTGAAATGAGGCCATAACCCAGAATGACAATGTCTTTAGAAAAGAGTCACACAGAGGAGAAGACAAGAAGAGGAGGCGATGTGCCCACAGAGACAGAGGCAGAGACTGAAGTGACGCAGCCACGGTCAAGGAGTGCCTACAGCCACCAGAAGCTGGGAGAGGCCGAGGGCGACCCTGTCCACACCCTGACTTCAGACTTCTGGCCTCCAGAACTAAGAAAACTTTTTGTTGTTTTAGCCACCAATTTTGTTATCATTTGTTATGGCAGCAACAGGAAACTAATCCACCCTGATATCTGCCTCTTTATACTGTTCTGTTTCTTTTCTCCCTACTATTCCTGCTCAGAGATGTATCTGGAGGGGTGGGGGGATGTACAGACACATACACACCTCATACTTCACACTGTATTAGAAACAAATGTGGGCTGAAAAACAGTCAGCATGTTAAGTGATTAATAGTGGGGCTTTTCACAAAATATTTTTGTCAAACTGGGAAATTTCCCAAGTTATGAGATGATCAATTTCCCCTTATTACTAAATCATTCCCATTATCTTACCAAACCTTTATTTTTGGGAGGAAAAAAATACTGGCCGTCCCTGGACAGTACCACATATTCTGGTGTTTAAGAGAAAGCTTAGATTTTACGATTTAAAAACAAAGGGTCATGCAAATCGGTGCCAATGTGTTTGCTAAGAATGACCTGGAACAGCCTTCCGCACGCTCGGTTTTGCCTCCAATCCTAACCCCAGAAAGAAACCTGGCAGTGGATTGGGCCTGCAGGCAAGAAGCCACCCTCCCCACAGATATAAATACTTTTTAATTTTTACTCACTTTAGAAGTAATAATATGCTCACTATTTAAACGTGAGAAAAACAAACAAACCTTCTGAAAATACAGAAGGTATAAAGAAGAAAGTGAAAAACCATTCATAACTAGAGGGAACATATAATTCACCACCCAAAGCAGGAAGCTTTTGAAAGCGAAGGGGAGGAAGGCTATTAATTACTGGACAGCTTGTAAAGCAGGGCTATGCCGGGTAACCCGGATGTATGGCCATCCTGTCTACAACTCAGGTATCTGCAAACACGTCAAGGATGTCTTTCTACATATACACGTATGGAGCTACACAGCTGTACATGAGGCCATGCTGTCCTTTCTCATTTAACGACTGACCTCAGACACCTTTTACTGCAGTCAATATAAATCTACTGCGTTATTTTCAAGGAATATGACATGGGTGTGGTCACGCGGTTGGGGTTTTTCGGGTTCTGCTTTGTTTTTTGGCCATTAAACACTGCCACAATCCACACTCTTCCCACTGCAGTACATTTTTGACTGATTAATTTCTAGAATGGGTTTCTATACGTGGCAGTGCTGGGTCAAAGGTGAGCAGAGTTTGCTTCTGGCCCAAACTGCCAACTGCTCAGGTAGCCTCTTTGCAATCCCACTCCTAGAAAAGTACGCTCCAGATTATCAAGTTCTACACCTTGATACCTTTAGAGAAATCGTTTAAAGCCAAAGTAAACTTTGAATTATTTAAAATTCCCTAGAATTATTCCTCCTTCTCCCAAGTTGACACCCTAAAATCCTGCCACCTTGATCGAACTTTAACTTGGGATGTTTATAAATCTCTTTATTTCCGTCACTTAGGGGTCTCATTAAGAGGAGAGGCCTTCTTACCCACACAGCATCTTTTATTTCAAGGGCTGCAAAGTAACTGGAGAGTTGGAATCCAAACCCGAGCCTACCTGCCTGAAGTCTGGGCCGGACACTATGTTACCTCCCGAGAGCACCCAGACAGAAGGCACACAATTCACTGTCAGTTTACTATTTCACTCAGCATATCATCACATCATTACCCAGTTTGTAGGCAACTAAGCCCTTAGGTGTTCTTTTGTCTTCTTCCTGTTTCCTTAGTTAATTTAATTAAGAGGAATCATGAAAGGTAATGAAACTCACATCAATTAACTAAGACATCTGGAAACAGATTAGGTAAAGACATGATAAATAGGAGAGAGATGGCCACTGAAATTGGACTTAAAAATCTTTTTTTTTCCATACTTCTCCCCAGTCATCAGTGAGGGGTGAGGCCGGCTGGACTGATTCCCAGTTAAGCTTACCTTGCCCAACAGCCGAGTGCATTTTTTCCATGTCAAACTTAATTTTTGATCTTCCTGGAGTGGTAAGCATCTTTTCCCACACTGTAGTTACTTCTTTAAGACAAGGAGTGATTTCTTCATAATCGAGCTTTAGGCGCTTGTTCAGCAAATCATTCTCAGAGGCTAGGACAGACAATTTAAGAGCACGTTAGTGAACACCACAGCTCCGTGTCTCCTACTTCACAGCAGGGCTGCCTGCTCATCACGACCGCAGAGACGTCAAGCAGCTACAAGCCAGCTTAACAGTTCCAAGGTAAAGACACGGCTCCTGCCCCACCACAGCTTCCTTATCTTGGAATAAGCTAAACACCTAGGAGGCATCCTTGATTCCTCTTAGTCCTTCACCCCCAATGGATTCTGCTGGCTCTACTGCTAAAATACACCCCACACCGATCCAATTCTATCCATCTCCACAGCTGCCCTATTAACCAGAGACATCTCAAGGGCAGGAACTACGTGTTAGAATTCCCAGCGCCTGGCATGATGAGCTCTCAACAAAACTTCATCTAAACTAGGAGAGGCTCTCCGAGGACAGCTCCTTCTTATTTAGAGCCAAACCTCCTTTAGCTTCTACCCTTAGTCACATCTCTGCTGCCTGGGGCTGAACAGAATAAATCTACCCTTTTCATGTGGCATCTCCTCAAATATATGAAGATAGCTATTATTTCCTACCAACCTTATTCAGCTTACAGCTGCATTAAGAAGAATTATACCTAAATTACCAAACTGGGGGGGCCGGGGGCCGGGGGCAGGGGATCTAAGAAGGATTAAAACTGACAACTTCACTCCCACCGAAAACCACTAAATCCTATTCAGACAAGGTGGTAACATTGTCAGCCCCCATATCCATTCCACAGCATATCTCCGATCTAGACTGTGAGTTTACTGGGAAAGCAGGTAGGATACATAGCTAAGCATAAGCCAACATACAGGCTTCTGCAGAGCTGATAAACTTGTCTTCTTTACGATAATAATAAACACTTACTATATGTCTTAAGTACTTTATATTTAGTAACATTTAATCTTTTTTCTCTTTTCCTTTCTTTCTTTCTTTTTTTTATTGGGGTATAGTTGCTTTACGATGTGTGTTAGTTTCTGCTGTACAAGAAAGTGAATCAGCTACATGTATACATATGTCCCCTCCCTCTTAGACCTCCCTCCCACCTCACCCACCATCCCGCCCATCTAGGTCATCACAGAGCACTGAGCTGAGCTCCCTGTGTTATACAGCAGGTTCCCACTAGCTATTTTACACATGGTAATGTATATATGTCAATCCTAATCTCCCAATTTGTCCCAAATCCCTCCCCCCGACCCCGTGTCCACGTGTCCGTTTTCTACATCTGCGTCTCTAGTCCTGCCCTGCAAATAGGTTCATCTGTAGCATTTTTCTAATCTTCAGGACACTGTGAGGCAGGTTTCTTTGGATGAGAAGACTGAGCCCCTCCCCGAAGGCCCAAGCAGGAGGCGAAGTGGGCCTGGGCCCCTTGCCTTTCTCCACCACACTGCAGAACTTGCTGTGATTAATTACACATTTTCTGAGACTAGGCATGTATCAATTAGGGGCCTTAAATGTTTGACAGAATCCAGTGGAGCTATCTGGACCTAGACTTTTCTTTGTGTGAAAGAGTCTCAGTACAAATTTTATCTCTTTAATAGATACAGGGCCATTCAGACTTCTTTTTCTTCTTATTTCAGTTTTGATAAATTGCACCTTCCAATAAGTTTGTCCATTTCATCTAAGTTTATTGGCGAAGAGTTGTTCTTAGTCCCAGAGACACTAAGTCAGTGCACACCTCGCACAATCTGCTCTCCCCCCATCCCACAAATATACACTCCCCCGCCCCAACTTTTATTCTGGAGGAGACCGAGGCTGAGCAGGTTCATTATTTTGTCCAGGGCCGCAGAAGTAGGATGTGCTGGGTGCAGGATTTTTGCACCCTGGATTATTTTTTAAATAGGAATTACAGCTATTTCATTGAGTTGCTCCTGTGAGGATTAAGTGAGATGAAATATACTAACCATCTACAAGATGTCTGCTAATTAGCAAGTGCTCCACAAATTACCAAAAATATAAAAGCAAAAAAATCGAAATAATGTTGCGTTACAAACCAAGTGCTGATAACATGAAATATTTTCTTTTTCCCCATTAGAAATTGAGCAAATGATAATAACTCAAGAATCTGGCTAATGCTAACCTGACAGTAAGATCTTAGTCATCTTATGCATGCTTTCTGTACTTAACTGACCCAGTTACCGCCTTTAAGAGTACAAACGCATCAAAAGATGGCGCTGAAAAGGGCTGCAGAGATCCCTCGTCCAGCCTCTCACTTCGTGGACACAAAAACTGAAATTCAAAGTGAGCAAGGGACTTGCCCAAGGTGATTTACTAGCTGGTGGGTGGCCAGGACACTCTAGGCCTACTGCTGCCTCCTTCTCATCTTCTGTGATTTTTCATCTTCTGTCTTTATTCTTTTCCTTCTTACTTTGAAGAACACATTTTCAAGGTCCTGCTAAATAATTCCCTGCGTGTATGTGGAGTTCAAATTTTTTTTAAATGTCAACCCTCAATTTCTCTCAGCTTCTCATCTACACATAGTAGATGCCATGAGAGCTGAGCTAACCCTTGTGGCACATAAGGTTCAGGGCCAGCCCTGCCAAACAGTGACTGTAAGCAGTGCAAGGCTCTTGGGGCCAAATGTACATTTCTCTGGCAGTGAATTCTGCTGTGAGCACGTCCGGATACTAAAGAGCCCAGAAAGCAACAAGAGGAACCTACTCTGAAGTCAACAGAACAGAAATATCTGGCCAGAAAATGCAGCTGAAAAGGCTTATTAAGCTGTGTATTTTGCTGTTGGCCCAAGCAACAGCCTGCCGTTTCAGTATCCTGACAACACTGCTCCCTAAAACCAGTGGCCTCCAAAATGCCTTATCAAGCAAGGCAGATGGTACAACCCCACAACAAACATCAAGGCTCTAAGGCGAGAACTTGAGATACAAGACCAAACTCTTTTATTAAATAAGTGTCTGCAAACCCATGTTTAAGAGTCTCTGGGGCTAGGAGAAACCAGGACTAAATGAGATCAAAATGTAACTTTGCAAAAGAGTCATCTAATCGCCGTTTAACGTGGATGTGAGCTACAACCTGGACTGCAGACTAATAATGTTCAGGTCTGATTATGTCACCGCACAGGGTGTGCTGTGGCTGCCTGCCCCAGTTCTGCTCTGTTAGCAGCTGCCTTCACGGACAAAATGCTCTTCCAACTGCCACCATCTCTTGAAAACTTAGAAAGGGAAGGAAGGCTAAGAGGCTGGGAGTCTCAGTAATTAAATGATGCCCAAACTTGTAGAGATTTTAGAAAAACTGCACTCAATATCTAATTTTTTTTTTTTATAACCAACATGTAGTATTTGTTTAACTAGGAAAATATCTTTTAAAAATATCTTCAATGATAATCAATTAAAACTCAAAATTCACTGTGTTATCATTATGCCGATGTAGTATCTGCAACATTAAATTATATGACTCAGTCCAATAAGCAATATAGTGCTGACCAAAACCCATGGTTGTGGTGAGTCACCCTGCTGTCCTGCATCAGGCTGCTCCATCATCATCTATAACGGGGGAAACGGCCTTGCAGAGGGTGCTGCAGAGGACTGAGGGCCCGGGAGAGAGGCCATGCATTTCAGTCCCAACACCACTGAAAATTAGCTGTTTAACTTTTGAGGAAATCACAATTCAGCTTCCAATGGTCTACAATGAAGTGCAACAGATTTAGATGACGTGGTTTGATTCTTTCTTGAATGCAGTGCTCCCGGAATAGTAATAAATATTTGATCCATATATTCAAATGCCAGGAAAAAGGCTTAACCATAGGAAGAACCTCCTCCTATATGCTCCTCTCATTTCTTTCCCAAAAAGCACGCAATTCAGCCTGAATTCTTGATCAACTGCAAGAGCCACTTCCAGCTGCAATTTAACCTTCCTTTAAAAGTAACTGAAAAAAAAAAAAAGGCGATAAAATGACTGCCTCTCTAGTGCACTCCTGGTTGGTTCTTGTCAAATCTTGCTTCTGTATTTAATGATTCTGTGCTCCCCATGCCACCCCAACAAAACTGACTAAATGTTTTTAGGCCATTCATGATCAGGCTCTTATTGTTGATTATTTTTCTCAGCAATACAGGTACTGCACACACCGACGCAATGCTTCCTAAATGATATTTAGCAAGTTTATTATGCTTTCGCCACCAAGATAAGCATATGTTGGACTTTACAGAGCTAAGGAGAGGAATAAATTCAAACAGTAAAAATAAGAGACCACACAGGACAGAACTCTGCTGGATGAAACAAGGAAGCAGCAAATGAGGATGCTGGCAAGGGCTAGTGAACAAGGGCAAGGTGTTCCAGGTACCTTAGGAAACCCTTCCCTGCCCATTCTAGTCTGCCTGGTCACCATTTACACGGCTTTACAAAAGCTTTGCCACTGTGGCAATCTGATCTTGTCTAATCAGTTACAGTCACGATTCCTCCCAACAGTCCCAAGAAGCCAGCCAGCATCCTTCCCATTTTAGAACTACGTCCTGATTTTCCGTAGCTGCCATCTGCAAGAAGACTGGCCAGGAAAAGCATTAAGGTTTAAGGTTTACGACCTACATGATGAATATAAGTGCCTTTTTACTTTTCAACAAAAATCCCCACCAACATACACATGATTATAAGCGCTGTGCTCCAAAGCTGTCATTTAGTCGATGGAACACTCAGCGATGCCATCACTATTAAATCTCTTTTAGACATCTGCTTTTAGAATTACCTTCAAGAACATACAAGAAAATGGTAGAAAAATAGACTTGGAAGAAAACTTAGCATTCACTGCTCTAAACTCCCCTCACCATGGCATCCCTTTCCATAGCAGCCTCATGGGATAAGCTGTCTCTCTCAGCTTCAATACTGGGCACTGGAGAGCCCACTACACCCATAAGTAGACAATTCCAACTGCTCAACTACTCTCTTATCAAAAGGTCTTATTACTTTGTACTTGACTCTTGTTTTTGGTCAAAGATGACATACTTATATGGACAATGAACCTTATTCACCAGATTTGGTGTCTTAACTTTCAGCTCTATACAAACATCACAATAAAAGATGAAGATCTGCAATCAAGGAGGAAGTTAATTCCAAAACTGCTCTGGACAGGGCCAGCATGTACTACTTGTACAGCCTCCCTTTTAAAGAGTATGTCCAGATTTCCCAACCAAAATCCTCCTTATTTTATATCCAGGCAGCTCTCTGTACTCCAAGACCCGTGCTCTTTGCAGTATACCACCCAGGGTACATAAAACTCAGCTCCTTAGCTACTTTGCAAATAATATTTATTGGTTCAAATGACTATGGAAACAGTAAATGAACAGAGTCTAAACTTTCAAAGTTCATGGCTTATTTTGACACTAACATAACCCTGGGCTTCTCTGAGCATTAGTTTCCCCTTCGGGCTACACCTGTCTTCTGGAGCTGTCACCAGGATTAAATGAGTCTGTCCTTAGAAAACCTTGATATCAGTACAGGTAGAGCTCAGCTAACTTGAAGTCTAGTTCTCTATTTTTCAGGTTACCTGCCACTCACTAAAAACGCACATAGAGTGAGGTTATGAACTTTAATGATTTAGGTAGGATCAGTTCATACCTAGTACCAGGCAAAGACTACCGTTGAGAACAAAGCAGGGGGAGAGAGAGAAAGAGGAAAACAAAAAACACTTTTAAGAGAGTTAAAGCTTACATTTGAAGGATGTCTCTCAGAAGATTTAATTTAATATAATTGGCGAGATTATCATTAAATCTCCAGAAAGTGAAAAGTACTAACTTTGCTTTGGAAAAGTAACAGGTATTTAATATGCATGTGTGTATGTATGTATGTTAGAGTACGTTGCCTTTTTCTTTTTTTTTTTTTTAAAGAATAACACGCTTATGTCTGATATACTTCACTTTAGAGTCAGGACAAATTAAATCATCATCAGGCCTGTTAAATGTAAAAAATGGCAAACCAACCTTGCAGCTTCTGATTTTCCTTCTCCATCCTGAGAAGCAGTATCTGTTGTAGAATGGCCTTTTGCCACAGCTCTCGAAGTTCACGAGATGTCCTTTTCTTTTCCTCTGGGACAGGGCCAAAGGGTCCATCTTCACAAACTGGTTCTAGAGGAGATCGTGGGGGAAGCTCTCCTAGCTCTGAATAATCTGGGGAGGAAAAAGGACATTTCAAAATGGTCATTTTTCTCCTTTTCTTCCTCCTTATTTTGTTTTCTTTTTGTAAGTGAAGTACAGTTGCTGTACAATATTAAATAAGTTACAGGTGTATAATATAGTGATTCACAATTTTTATAATTATTTTTTAAATTTTTTTATTGGAGTATAGTTGCTTTACAGTGTTGTGTTAGTTTCTGCTCTACAGCAAAGTGAATCAGTTATACATATATATATCCCCTCTTTTTTAGATTTCCTTCCCATTTAGGTCACCACAGAGCACTGAGTAGAGTTCCCTGTGCTGTACAGTAGGTTCTCATTAGTTACCTATTTTATACATATTAGTGTATATATGTCAATCCCAATCTCCCAATTCATCCCACTCTTCCTCCCCGCCTTGGTAACCATAAGTTTGTTTTCTAATCTGTGTGATTCACAATTTTTAAAGCTTATACTCCATTTATAGTTAATATAAAATATCGGCTATATTCCCTGTGTTGTATAATATATCCTTGTAGCTTATTTTATACATAATGGTTTGTAGCCCTTATTCCTCTTCCCCCTCATTCCCCCTCCCCGCTGATAACCACTAGTTTGTTCTCTATCTGTGTGTCTGCTTCATTTTTGTTATATTCACTTGTTTGTTGTATTTTCTGGATTCTACATAAGTGAGATCATACAGTATTTGTCTTTCTCTGTCTGACTTATTTCACTTAGCATGACGCCCTCCAAGTCCATCCGTGTCGCTGCAAATGGCAAAAATTCATTCTTTTTTATGACTGAATAGTATGCCATTGTACACATATATACCACATCCAGAATGGTCATTTTTCAATAAAAATTTATATTTAAACATAGTGCCTGATCAGAAAATTCTGCTCATTCAGATATTACACAATGATATCAGCAAATTTAAAAATCAAGTTTTAATATGCATTGAAAAAACTACACCTGAGCCACAAACATCAAACAAATTATACATCAAATAGTAAGCAAAAGTCGCATCAGCTGAGGAAATGTTCAAAGATACCACTTTGTAAGGTATAATACTTTATCTTCTTCTGAGTTAATGAGTGTATTATTGATAACAACAGCAAACATTCATACAGTGCTTTATACCAGACTGTTCTGAGGGTTTTATATATAATAGTTTATTTAACACTCAACCGCCCTAACATGTACGTACGGTAACTATTCAGTTTTAAAGAGAAGCAAACTAAAGCACAGGAGTTTACGTGCCTTGCCCAGTGCCACAAAGCTGGAAAATCGTAAAGCCAGGGTTGGAACCCAAGCAGTCTGGCTTTTACGTACATTCTTAACCACTGTGTTGTATATAAGGCTAGGTGTTTTTAAAAAAGATTAAAACTTACTTAACAGCCAAGAGTAACAGTGACCATTAATAAATCCTCTACCAAGTGCTGGGCACCAAGCCAGGTGTTTTATATGGACAGACTCATTTCATCCTGATGCCAACTCCAGAAGGCAAGTATTAGCCTGAAGAGAAAACTATGGTTCAGAGAAGCCAAGTAATTTGCCCAGGGTGAGACAATGTATAAGTTCATGCTTTCTGTAGATAGCCCTCCAATTTAGATATGCCTACTATTCAAATGTCTCCTATGCCATCAATTTTCAAATTTCTATTTCTTAGTTGAAACCTCTTTACAGTTCAGGAATTTGTGCCTTTCCCAACTGCAGACACTCTGCTGCTGGTACAGTGTTGTTGTATCTCACTAATACCTTACGGACACGCACAGAGACCATCCCACTGGTTCACTATGAAACTAGCGAAGTTCCCATACAAGTGGACCTCATCTGACACAGTGCATTCTTAACACATGCCGTGAAAAGCCCCGCTCAGGCAACCTGAGTCTCACAACCCTCCTGTAAGACAATACACTACCTCTTCCATTCAACAGCTCCAACACAATTCCATGTTATGACTAATTTATAGAACAGTCATCACCATTGCTCTTTATCTAAAGCTGGGTTTGTTTTCCTGCTATGAAATCAAGTACAAACTACAAAATGTTTAATTTCCTAATGTAACTTGTCCATCTTAACTCCTCTTGAAAGTACAGGATTTTCATACAAATGATAAGACATTAAGAATGCCTTATAATCTCTGTAAGCATTTAAATGCTTATCATCACATTTTTATTTATGTTTATTTCATTATGACCCTGTTAAACGAATTAAAATTCTACTTCTTTTGGAGGTAAGAAATAGACCGTTTATACACGTTACAGGAGGATGCTCACATGTAATGGTCAATATAAAAGCAAGAATTAAAATTGTCTATATTGTATGATCTCAATTTTATAAGTATTATGAGAGGCAGTACAGTTCCATGATTAATAGGTCAGGCTCTGGAGCCTGGCTGCCTGGTTTTTAATCAAGACTCTGCATTTATGGATTTTGTGATCTTCAGCAAGTTGCTTAACCTCTTTGTGCCTCAATTTCCCAATCTGTTAAGTGGGAATAACAGCACCTCCCTCATAGTGGTGTTATAGGGACTGAGTTAATACATACCATACAAACCACCTACAACAGGGTCCAACACACAGTAATACAGTGAACATTAGCTCTTATTGTTTGCTAACACATATTCATTAAGGGCACAGAAAAAAATACTGGAAGGAAACGCATCAAAATTTAGTCACTCAACATTGTAAGCTCTGAGAAGGCTAGAACCTTGCCACCTTGTCGACAGGGGTCTGTCCAACACCAAGCAGTCCCTGGCACCCAGCAGATGCTTGATAAATAATTGTTGAATAAAAGAAGAGATAGGTAGGGCTTCCGTGGTGGCGCAGTGGTTGAGAGTCTGCCTGCCAATTCAGGGGACACGGGTTCGAGCCCTGGTCCGGGAAGATCCCACATGCCGCGGAGCAACTGGGCCCGTGAGCCACAACTACTGAGCCTGCGCGTCTGGAGCTTGTTCTCCGCAACAAGAGAGGCCGCGAGAGTAAGAGGCCCGTGCACTGTGATGAAGAGTGGCCCCCGCTTGCCGCAACTAGAGAAAGCCCTCGCACAGAAACGAAGACCCAACACAGCCAAAAATAAATAAATAAATAATTGAAAACAAAACATGGGAAAATACCAAGGTATTAAAAAAAAAAAAAAAAGAAGAGATAGGTAGGTACTGGGTTTGGTGTGCTTGAAGTTCTTCTTTGTATTTCCTGTATTTTCTAAATGTGTGATAATAAACATTTTTATAATTAAAAAATTAAAGAAAATGCAAACCTGTTCTGATTTAAATCAAAGATTAAAAAATGTTCTCTTGCAAAACACTCAGAAGACAAATCACCCCTCACAACCTGTATACTCAGGATTACTCACTATTGAACACAATATAGTCTAAATTAATCCCTTTTTCAAAAGGAACTTTAGTCAGTATTCTTATTTAATCTTACTCTGCAGCTTGAAGTCTTCTACTTGAGCCCTTTCCCTTCATTTTGTTTTTGTTTTGTTTTCCTCTTTTACCATCTTGGCTGTTGAAACTCTGCTGGACCCTGCAGTTATGATTCAAGTTCTGCTTTATCTCATACTGGAAGTATTTACACTTCCTCTGGTTCGTAAAAGATTCTTGTTCCCAAAAAGTGATTCTTGTGAGCTGTCGGGGCCAATGTGGCAGGCGCAGGAGCGGTGGTTAGAGAAGCATTTCAACGGACCTTCACGTGTATAACAGAAAGAACCCAGGGACCGTCCCGTCAACAGAGCGTCGGGTGGACTTAATCTGGAGACTCCTTCCCATTCTTAAACCCTGCCAGTAAGACGAGGGCTCATCTCTCCTAGTCTCCTTCCTCAAACTGCATCTTTCCTGTCTGCCTCAGCCTTTCTCCTCCCGAGTGTCTTGAAAATTCCTACCATGTTAACTTTCAAACTGCGGAGCAATAAACAGAGCAGCTGTGCCTCAGGCTGGGCTGATGGAACACGTCTAGGAGTTCTGGCTGTTTGGTCCCCGGATCTACTTACTCTCTGCCAACTAAGCTGATGACAAGAACCACAGTCTATAGAAGCTTATGAAGCTCCAGGTTTTGCTATTTTCCTATTCAGAGAAATTAGATCTGCAAAGAGTCCAAGCATTGTTTGGTGATGACGACTGCGAGGTTTAAGACATAAACTGCCTCCCTAGGGTTCTTCTACTTTCGCCTTCTTTTTCTTATTATTAATCATGGCTCAGTTCGTTGAGCTCTTACCATGTGATGGGTCCTCGGCACAGATAAGCCTGTCTGACTGTCACAACCACCTCATGAGATAGGTGATGTTATCCCCTTTCTACAGCCGAAATAACTAAGGTGCAGTGAGGTTTTGTAACACAGCCAAGATCACACCTCTGCTAAGAGTCAGAGCCACAATTTGAACCAAGGTATATTTTCCTCCAAAGTAAAAAACGCTTTACCCAGTGCCTCTAACTTCCAGATGCACAAACATCACGTGGGTATCGTGCTGAAATGCAGATTCTGACTCAGTCTGAGGGAAGCCTGAGAGTCTGCATTTCCATTAAGTTCCCAGGTGATGCCACCATAGCTGGTCTCAAAACATACTCCGAACGGTGGGCTCCACATCACATTTTTAGTCTTCACTCCCTCACGTAACCTTATGTACTTATTATCATGACAGCTCTTCGTTTTCTTTCGCTGTGACTGCTAGAACCCAGTCCAAATGCTGCTGTCAGCTGCCTGAATTCAGGCCTTCACACATGGTCAGAGCTCATCCCAATCTTGGTCAGGGTACCAAGGCCCCTTGCAGAATACAAGGATGGATTAGGAGCACTGGTGTTAATTTCACCTCTGAATTAACTAAATAAAGGCTAATCCACGGTAAAGGTCAGCAAATAAACCTAACAATTTACAGCAGGGTTTCTCTATCCCAGCACTACTGACACTTTGGGCTGGCTAATTCTTGGTCATGGGGGACTGTTCTGTGCATTGTAGCATGTTTATCAGCATCCCTGGGCACTACCTACTAGATGACAATAATATCCGCCCATGCCAGCAGCGACAATCAAAAATGCCCAGACATTGCTAAATGTCCCCTGGGGAGAAGGGGGAACAAAATCATCCCCAGTGAGAACCTGAATCAGAATAAAATACCCATCACTTCCTCTCTCCTAAACCCTGGGAAGGGGTAAAATATATCCCCTTTGCCCAAGTTTATTTTATGTGGTAACAATTACGGATGTTATAGTCTATAATTAACAATTTTTAAAAATATACTATCTTTTGTTCATATTAAGAGTAGCCTAGTTACAAAGTAGTTAGTAATTTACAAAAGGGGGATAGTTAAATATCTGTTTATTCTAAATGTGGCCTGGCTAATCTTATCAATGCCAAAAGACCCAGATTTGGGACAAGGCTATAGCTTTGTGATCAGTCCTCTTTCACACATGCGTGTGCATACGTGTTTGGGGTGCAGTCTTATGAGATGTGTACTCATGTACGCAGGGGGTTGAATGGAGCGGCAGGGGGAGGATACCAACGTGAAAATGTTGGACACCTGTTGACTGAGAACCTTGTTCTAATAATATGTTCACTGTTTTAACTTGGATCATTCCTAAGCCATTTACACTAGTATTTGTTGAGTCTCTTATATGTACCCAGGACGTGATGTGCTCAGTGGTCTAAGAAAGGCTTTGCTGTTTCTAATATTCTCCAGAACAACAGTGGGGATCTGGCTTCTGTCCTCGACTTCTATTCTTGCTGAGAGGCAGCCAGCTAGAGGTTCAGGTGGAAGAGCGCGCCTTAGTGCAGCAGAGGCTGAGCAGGGGGCTGCCCCACCCCTCTTTGTAAACCTCTGTAAATGCGTACACCTTTTGGGTTCCAGTCCCTTGGGGCAAAATGTGAGAGATGACATTCACCGCCAACTGCCCCAACTGTGGGGACCACAGGCACCGACAGACAGCTTTATAAAGTCTGCAAAGCCACAAAACCACAGGGTTGCAGGAACAGGTCAGCCTGGGATTGGCTTTTACTATTCTGACATCTCCTGTAATGACAGGATGTAGAATGCTTAAATTATGTAGACTCTCAGAAACAATGGCCTTCAGTGGGTTCTAAGAATTTTTAAACCAGCCATAATTCAGGGGCCCTAAGAGACAACTGCCTGCGTCTAAATCACTGCTGTGACATTCTCAATAGAGTCATAAATATGACCTCTGCTGGTGTGTCAATATCGTAGATGCCGAACTGTTCTCCGACTGCTCTGTGCTGCTGTGTCCTCTCTGCACACACGTGTGTGGGGAAGAGCGTGACATCACACTGTTGGTGTGACAGGGCAGGAGGAAAAGGAACATGCACACGGCCTCACATCTGTCCAGCCTCCGGCTCTGCAAAGCCTGGAACACAGGGCTCCTTTCCTATGCTTTCACAAGACACTGATACCAAGGTTGAACTGCAGTTCTCCTCCCTTTAAAGATATGACATTAAATCACGCATCAGCTGCCCTGTAAGAAAGAGGAGCCCCACGAAGAAAATGAAGAGACAGACCCTTATTCTCCAATATTCCGCTTTTTTCTGTTATCCCACAACAGAACAGTTTATAACTCTCGCCATCCCTCCTGAAAAATCCTGGTCTCCCATGCCAAAAGAAAAAGAAAACGTTTAAAATTCCAGTTATTCTCAAACTTCTGTTTGAACGACATGAATAGACCTTGGAAACAAGAATTAAAACTGAACATTAAATCTCTGGAGAAAAGTTAACAACAGCAGGGATTAACATCTGCAGCATCTGTTGTTACCAACAGCTGAAGAAAATTTCTTAAAAAAACAAAGTAAAATGAATGTGTAGATTTAAGAAAGAAACAGGCAGTCCTCTAATGAATGCTGTCAAACTGTTGACAAAGTGCAAACTTTACCTATACTACAATGGAACACAGATGCCAGGAGAGCAGAGATCTCTGCAGTCCCTGCCGTATCCCGTGCCTGGGAAACAGCAGAGGCACATGGAAAGTCACGAACAAACAGATTCATTTACCCGAGATCTCTCTACACTCTACTCTACTTTGGATGTTTTATGGAAAATAACCCAAAAACAAGAACCTTGCTATTTTTCTACAGTTGCATTATATGATGGTCTAGCTATAGGAAAACAGAATTTTTAAATAATAACATTCTTTTTTTAAAAGAAATATTTTTAAGTTTTTTTCACCTGCTGCTAGAAATCCAGATATGAATATGCCACAGTCCCTCAAATTTCAAACAGGGTGATCGGGAGAAGTACACAACTGCTGAGAAATACAAAGAAAATATTCTAGAAGTTCAGCAAAGAAAATGAATTTCTCCTGTGTATCAGGTCAAGGGCATAGGCCCTGGAGCCAGATACCTGCGATCAAATCCCTGCTCCACCACTCATCTAGCTACTTAACCTCAAACAGGTGGTTTGAACACCTTATACCTGTATCCTCATCTGCAAAATCTGCATTCTAGTGCCTCTCAGAGGATTAGTGTGAGCATTAATTAGGCAAACATGTGGAAAAAAAGATAAGCCTGGCACATAGCAAGCATTCGACAAAATGTCAGCTATCCTTCTTATCAGCATCAGGTTTTAGGGACTGGTAGCTGTTCTTTAAGGACAAGTAAAATTCAGACAGGTGGAAATGACGGGTGCCACGTCTGGTACAGGGAGCTGCATCACAAGGCATGCAGGCGAATATCAGTTATCATGCACGACGGACCCATTCTGCTAATGACCAGATGGTGCACCTGCAAACAGAAGAATATGGTCAGGCCCAGATTACAGACAGCACTGACTGCCTGGTTACTTTAGGTATTAATTAGTGGGAATCATGGAAGATTTGGGGTTTTTACAGTTTTCAAAAGAAAATTTATTTCATTTATGCATTCTTTAGCGTTGGAAAGATATCCCAGCCAGCAGGGAATGGAGAGCTTGGCGGATCCGACAAATGAAGGGCTATTATGAAACAATGTGAAAAAGTGCTAGGGTTGGGGGGTAAGCTCTGAAGACAGAAGAGCGAGCCGAACTCTGCCTGAGACGGAGTGCAGCGGGGTGGTGGTGGTGAGGGGATGTAATGGGGAGGCAGGCACACAAGTTTTTTGTTTAAGAAAACAGACAAGAAATGCAGAAACTAAAAACAGCAGCAAGAGCCCTGCAGATCTTTATCCCTATGCCCTCCCAAATCAGCCATCTGGGTGAGTTTCCAAGGCTCTATTAAGATGCGTTTTGGACTCAGCCTGGCGAGGAGCTGTGACAACAGCTCACAGCTCGAGGGGAAGCAGGAAGGCGCAGGGCGGGGATGGGGGGCGGGGGGAGAGCCAGACAGAGGCACGGAGAAGATGACTGAAGGGAAGGCACACAGCGGGCGCTCCTGGGGAGCCGGGGGGCCAGCCGACAGCGCCCCCGGCTTCCTCCCTCCCTCCGGAGCTGAGCTGGGAGCACAGGCAAGAAGCACCCCTGTGGGGGGAGGTAGTGCCTGGGAAAGTCAAGGCCTACATAAGCTTGAAAAGAACCAAGAAAAGGCTGTAGACACATGAAGTTTTATTTAGTGCACTGGATAAAATTACCCTTTGAGAGGGACTTCCCTGGTGGTCCAGTGGGTAAGACTCCACGCTCCCAATGCAGGGGGCCCGGGTTCGATCCCTGATGGGGGAACTAGATCCCGCACGCATGCTGCAACCAAGAGTCCGCATGCCGCAACTAAAGATCCCGCGTGCCACAATGAAGACCCCTGGCAGCCAAAATAAATTAAAAAAAAAAAAAAATTATCCTTTGAAATGAATGGCATTTGTTTTTGTATCTGCAAAGGGGATAATATTGTACTTTTTGGGAGGGCTGAAGGTCGGGGCTCTCGTTTCTTGATTAAAGACAATAAAACTATAAAGAGGAACAAACATCCAACCTCAGTCGGCATACGAAATGCTGATCTTCGTCACGGTTTGATCTCTTCTATTACCGCTTATATAACCTTGAATTTCAAATTGTGGTTCCTGCAGTTTTATGAGACACGTTGAGGTGGAGAAGAGCCACCACCACCAAAGGCCCTTGGGTCAGGGCCACCAGGACAGGTGAGGGGGTGAGTCCAGGACCCAGGCCTGCCCCCAGGGGACCCCCCTGCTCACTCTGCTTCCCTCCCCTGGCCTGTGAGGGAAATCGTCAGCACTCAGAGGGGCACGGACACGTAGGGCTGAACGGGGCACTGGAAGGTGACTCAGCTCAACCCCCCTTCCCTTCCCAACGGGGAAAGTGAGGCCCGCATAGTTCACCCCGAGCGCTTACTTGTGCCAGGCAGCGTGCTTTCCAAGTACCCACACATCTAACCTCACCACCGCCCAGTAAGCGAGGACTGCTGTGACAGCCTCGGTGACCAAGGCCTGAGACGTGGAGCTGGTTTGCTGGTGGAGCCGGACTGGCTCATCCCAGGGCCTCGGGGCGATGGGAATGAACACAGAAGAGGGGAAGAAGGCCCTGATTCCACATGTGCTGCCACTCAGCAACCCGGAAAGCAGCATGGCCCTGACCGCTCCTGCCTCGGCCTCCTCATCCAGAGACCACAGTCGATGACAGCACCCACCTCCCACCGCTCTGATGCAGGGATTAAATGAGAACCCTTGAGAGCGCTGACAGCAGTGCTCGGCCAGGGGTCCTCGAACAGGGGTATGTGCTGAATTGCTCTTCTCCTCATTATTCTATCTATTTTCATCTAAACCTGGCAAAATCTTTGTGCTGTTTAGACTTCTCCACAGTCAGACTGGGGCTGGGGATAAAAAAGAAAACTGGTTTGCTGAAGGATACTGGGGAAGACAGACACGTACGCTATGAAGAAAATAACAGTGTTGTCCTGGTCACCACCTTAGTGTGTCCAGGACCCGCGGTCCCAAGAGGCAGGAAGCACTGGAGAGGCCCAGCCACTCTTACAGCGGCTGGGCTGCCCTTCTGGCCTTTCTTTGTGTGGCTGACTTCCTCCTCCAGAGCTCAGCTCCAAGGTCGCGTCTGGGAAGTCTCCTCCTGTCACTCCCTGCCAGGTCCTTTATGCTCCCTCGGCACCGTGGCAAACCTCAGCCGAGCCTCTCAGAGTCTGAGAACGGCATCCCTGGGGCTGACAGTCACTGCCCTGAGCACAGACGATAACGCCAGAGCAGCTCAGAGAAGCAGGAGGTCAGGGCAGCCCTGGAGTATCTTGGGAAAGGTGAAGCACAAGGGAGAGAAGTCGAGGGGGACGGTCTAGGCGAAGGGAACAAGGAAAACCAGGCACCGAAGGAGGAAGGAACAAGTGATGCCTCCATGCGGCATACAATTCCAGGCCCAAGTGACTGGGGCTCAGCTCTTTTCGACAGTTTTATTCTCAAGCTCATGAAAAACTATTTTAAAACTTTATATAAACTTTACATACATCTATCTATATGGAGATATGTGGATATCGGACATTTAGGTAGATACACAACGTTTTATATATAAAGCTTTATAGGACACATTACACATTAAGGTGGTGATCACCTCTCGGACCAAACAATCATTTAGTTCATCCTGAGAACAATGGTGAAATGAAACCAACCTCTGTCCCCCAAGGGGACAGCTGAGTAGGCCACCATGACAGGGGTGACAGTGTGACAAGTGGCAGGACAGGAGCCCACAGGGGTGGCCAAAGTAAGTGCAGAGGGCCATGATGGAAGACCCACCTAGTCTGCCCCTTCCGTGGGGAGTGGGCAAGGGGCAGTGGTGGAGGGACTGGTCACGTCCTAAGTCCTGCAGCGTGCCCAGGAAGGCCACCCCCTGTGAAGGGAGGGAATTGAAACAGCCCATCGCGGTGAGTTCCTGGGGAGTTTTGAGCAGTTCCACACGACCCTGGGAAAGTGCGGGTGGGGTGAGGTGGGGGGAGAGCATGCAGAGAGTGAGAAACGAGTCTGGTCAGACAGTGAAGGCCTCCTGTGCTAGTGAAGCAAGACCGCCATCCTACAGAAGCTCTAGAGAAGAGGTGAAAAAAGGACCAGTCAGTAAGTTCTGTTTCCGAGAGCCCGAGAGCATTAAGCACATGGAGATCTGCCCCAACTGCTACCTCAGCCCTTCGATCTCATCCACATGGATTTTTTTTTAAAGGGGTCAGACCACCCAACGTTCGTCACTTACATGATTGACTCTCCGTGACGAAAGCTGCTGGTCAAGCCCACCCTGCTTGGACCTCGTTGTGGGTGTCGAGGGTGAAATGTCTTCCTGACCCCACTGCCCACACCAGCACATGGGGTCACCATCACCAGAACCCAGGCCACGGGTTCAGTCCACGGGAGTAGTTCTCAAAGTGAGGTCTGCAGACCAGTAACAACCGTATCACCTGGTCACTTGTTAGAACTGCAAATTCTTGGCCTCGCCTTAGACCTACTAGATCACAAACTCTGGGGTGGGACCCGGTATCCTGGGTTTTCGACGACTGGAACACTTACTTTAGTATAACCTAATAGGTTATACTATTTAGGTTTACCTTAATTGGTGGTTTCACATTATATAACACTTGGGAACAGGGATCCTTTTTAAATAAATTATTTCAAATTAATTCAGCAATGACTCCATCCATTATAGATGATCTGACCATTAAATAAAAATTTTAAATGTAACATACCTTGCTTTTCAAACACTAGCCAAATCTTGTTTTTCTCTTTGTCGAAGGCAACTGTTTAAACTAAAATTAATACCATTTCTTAAGAACTGCATTCAGAAAATGGTCCCTCCCTGCTGACCCAGATAGACTACCCACAGTTACAGTGATAATAAATTTCCTTCCAGAAAACTTCCAGATATGAACATAAATAGTCAGAAACATACACCCAGGAGTCACTCAACACAAACAGAAAAATACTAAAAGCTAAGATCACGATTTCTCAGCTCGTGTTTTTTAACCATCTGCACAAAAGCAACTCATCTGTTTACCACACGGCTTCCAGGACCTCCTGTGCTCGGTCTCCGGGGCTTTTCTGTGCCTCAGTTCTACTGGGCAGGTGAAAAGAAGCCTACAGAGGAAACCGTCGTTCTCACCCTCAAATCCCCCCCCCCGACCACAGCACAGGGTGTTAGGCGGGTCACAGTGCGGCCTGGTGAGAGTGACGTGGCTGCACTACGGAGCGCTGGCTTCCAAACTGTATCCCAGGACGCTCTGTTAGCAAAGGCCACACGGGGGGCCAGGAGAGAGGCGGGGGGCAGAGTGGGCTTAGCTGAGGCCGCTAAAACAACATACCATCGACTGGGTGGCTTGAACAACAAACATTCGTTTCTCACAGTTCTGGAGGCTGGGAGTCCAGAATCAGGGCACCTGCACGGTCAGGTGCCTGGGGAAGGCCCTCTCTCCGGTCTGCTGCACCCTCACATGGCAGAGAAAGAACTCTGGTCTCTTCCTTTTTCTTTTTTTTTTTTGGTCTCCTTATCAGGAAGGAAGACACTAATTCCATCATGGAAGCTCTACCCTCATGGCTTCATCTAAACTTAGTTACCTCGCCGAGGGGGACCCACCTCCAAATACCAACACACAGGGTATTAGGGCTTCAACATATGAATTTAGGGGAGACGTAAACACTCAGTCCACAGCAGGAGCAAATGTGGTTCTAAAGTACTCCTCCAATCCATTTCAGCATAGCAGGTCTGAGTTAATGTTTTACAGGGCCTCTGTAAAGTTTCCTTAAAAAAGAGGTCAGTAGCTAAGAAAAAAATGAAAAGGTCTGAGAGCACAAGGCTTTATTATGACCTAAAGGAATAGGCTGGTCTTTTGAGTCTTGGTGGATTGGCAAAATCTAGATTTTTTTTTTTTTTAAGGGGGAGGGGAGACCCGGAGACCAGAACAAGGGACCTGCTTGAACTTGCCATCTGTGTCACGAACGTGGCTACTGGTCTGCGCTGCCATGTGGCTTCTATTATAAGCCGGGTCCTGGACTGGACTTAGAAGTGAACTGTCACCTAGGCTACCTTTTATCCTGCTTCCTCACCTTGCCCACTTCCTTGTCAATGCAGGACCTGATCTACCCTGCTGCAAGAAGCAGATCTAGAATGCTTCTTCCAACCAACAAGCTGCAGGGCACCACCTGGGCACACACTCAACAAACACGTGCTTCCAAGCCCTCAGACGATCTCGGAGTGTATGCCAGTGCCTGCTTCATGAGCCCACCTTCCTATTAAAATCGCTTGAACAACCCGTAAGATGATGGAGATAAAAAGAACAACTCCGTAGACTCAAGACATGAGACAAACACAGGTTTTCAATATAAGATCGGAGAAAATACATTCAAGGCAAGAAAGCATTAAGGTTTTGTGAAAGAATCAAGAGTCAAGACATAGTTTCTGTCACACATTTATAATATAGATGGATAGATTTTGTGTATTTAATTTGTACTTAATACTTATAAAGCCTGGGGTGGAAAAGGATCACTTTATCTTAAGTTATAACCCCCAAATCATTAAGGCTTATGCCACAAAACAGCACTGCATCAACGCAAGACAATAAGAGAAATCCTCCGGGGAGTTTAAAAGGCTCTTCCCCTCGGCAGCCACAGCTTTCCAATGCAAACCTGAACTTGGCTATAGTCATACTCAGCAGTTCCCATCCTTTTTTCTCCCTCGGTATGTATTTGTCTCCCTGACTACACTTCATGTTCCTGTATCTAGCATTAAATCCACTTTCAGATCAATTCCTTGTACGGCACTCTGTGTACGATTCGGCACTCAGAATCTCTGCATGCTAATTAAATGACACACACTAAATCTCCTTCATCCTGTCACTGGCAGGGGATGGATCCTGTATGTAAATTTTGGACTTTCGCTGAAAACAATGTTATTGTCCTTGACGACATGATGACAAAGACTGAGGTATAGAGAGAGCTGTTTTGCGAGGCAGAAGGAGCAGCGGCCACAGCCACGGAGGCCTGAGAGCCGACTTTGAGGGGCAGTGGAGGAGGGGGGTGGGGGGACGGTTAAGAGGAGCCGTGGAAGGAGAGAGGAGGCCGAGAGCCGCCTCCACGGCGTCCAGTCTCAGAGGGACCAGGAAGATGATAAGATGCTGATTTTCAAGAAGGGAAGCCCTATTTTTTACCCTCCAGCTCAGGCGAGGGTTTTCAGAAATGGTGACTGGTTTTTTTTCTTTCCCTATGAAAAGAGCAATATTTTAACTGATCTGCAGAGAAATTAGAGACACTAAAAATATGAAAAAAAAGAAAGAAAAAGTTACCTATAACCCCACCTCCCAAAGATAAGTGGTCATAGGGGTCTTTGCTTGGATTTTCACTGAAAATGTAAACGTGGATTCTGGACTGTTGTCAGCACCGCACTGTCGCCGCCTCGGTCCACAACCACCCTTTGCAAGCATCACAGTGGGGCCAGGGTCTAAAGCCCTGAGGCACGCCCAGCAGGAGCAAGACGGTGGGATCCTGACCCCGGGCCCATGTGAAGGGGTCAGGCGGGGCGGGCACACTGAGGACTCATCTCCACGGAGGAGCATTTGAAGCTACTCAACTAGAAATAATCAGAAATGAGAAGGTCACATCACAGTCCCATAATCCCCCGAGACGAGCTGGCAAAACATTCGGTGGGAATTGCTGGGAAAGGGGAAGAAAGTGGGAATGGGAAGCAGAGGTCTTTAAAAGGGGCCCGGGGAGAGAGGAATGTGTGACTAAGGAAAAAGGTCAGAAGGAGAGTGGGAGGAAAGGTCCCAAAGGCAGGACAGGTGGTCCATGAAGGGACACAACAGTCCTGCAGTGAACTCTGACCTAGTCACCGACGGGGTGAGGGATGAACCGCTAAAAGCCCCATTACTAAGTCTGCTAACCTCCCTCCTGCCTCTCATGCATCTGTGACTAAAAAAAAAACTAACCCCACCCATCCCATTACACAATGCTTATCTGGATATGATCTAAGGTCGGAATCCATGAAAGGAAGCTCACTGACTTAAAAGTTAGGAAATACTTTTGTGCTTTACTGGGGAGAGGGGATGGGGAAGTCCACACTATGAAATAAGAGGTTTAAAATAGTGAACCCAATTCTTCCCCCAACTCAACACAATGCTCATTGGGTTACATGTGGAAATGTGACCTTTCCACCTGGAAAACCCCAGCCTCACTGCCTGGATAAGGGCCCATATCCTGAAAGAAATCAACTTGGGAAGTAGCATTCTCCTTGGGGATCCACATACCTTGCGCAGTTGGGAAACTTGGGTTTCAGCGTTAGTAAAGTTTCAAGCTTTGATGTCTTCAACTAGAAAATGGAAGCAAACTACATGACCACTGAGAAGGCTTCTGTCCCTTAAAAGTCAGTAAACTGATACTCATTCAAAACTTCAGCAGATTTCAAACACTTAATCTAAGTGCTTATAAATAATATAACTTAAAGTGGACATGTCAAGTTCAAACGGTCTTTGAAAGCTGATTTTGTAATAAGCAAATTTCTTAAATATTACCATAATTTACTTTGCCCAAAAAACTCATTAAAGAAGGCAACAATCTGAAATTCTCTAACTGACCATAACTGAACATGACAAATCCCAGCACACTGAGTGAGCTTCAGCTAGTAAGAAATGAGAGGTGTTACATGGGCACAGGACAAAATAAAGAGGGGAGAAACTGACTGATTGAAAAAACCAAGTAATTTGGTAAAGAGTTACATATCTGCCACTCCAAGGGCAGATACTTTTTTAAACATCCTGGCACAGCACAGATAAACCAAGCACAGCACACTCTGCTTAAAAGTGGCACCTTAAACTCCAAGGAAGGTTTCAGCACAGGGGGAAATCTACCCTCTGGAGTCTGGCAATTGTGGGCTTAGTTGGCCAGGTCGCACCTCACTGCACTTGCTAACCTCCAGGACAACTTGAAAGCTGCATGTTGTCTAACCTTTTGCTGGGACGATTTTAAAGAGTGAAACATCTATGACTAATTTCTTTACAACAACTCCCGGTCTTTTTGTCTCTCCCATCAAGAGAGTTTGAAAAGGAACCAGACCCCTGCATCTGTCAGCACTCTTGGCCTGCAGTTTTTCCACCTCTGAATTCAGAGCACAGGGCCCCTCAGTGAGGCGGGGCCTGTCCCCACAGGCGTGCACCTGGGGTGGAGCAGGAACATCAAACTGCTGCCTGAGGACTCATGTTTCCTCTGGCTGTGACTTCAGGCAATGACACGCACTTCGCCGAAAAGCTGAAGCCATCCTGCAAACCACCAGCACACTGCCCAGGAAGCCCAGAGAGGTTCTTTTTGGCAACATGAGTGTCTTCCATATGCCACCGAGCCTCTGACTGTCCAAGCACATCCTTTCGCTTGTCCTGAAGGTCTGGTGTGATCAAAGGGAAGGCGGTGGGGTGTGGAATTAAAGAGTGGCTGCCATTTGTGGAGGGGACTGAGAAGGCAGCTATTTTTATTTCCTTCAAAACTCTGTTTGGAACAGACTGCCTTCACTCTAGCTCTCATTTCTTGGGTCCTTCCTCAGTGGTTGCCCAACATCCCTAACTCTATGAGGTGGGTGCCACTACTACACCCAAGAGACCGCTGAGGATTCTGTGGCAACCGCCTCTAGTCAAACAGCTCATAAATGGAGGAGCCAGGACTAAAGCCCAGAACAGTCTGATTTTCAAATCCATACTTTTCAACTCAACAACAACAAAAAATCAAATAACTCAATTTAAAAATGGGCAAAGGGCTTGAATAGACTTTTCTCCAAAGGTGATATAAAAATGACCAACAAGCATATGAAAAGATGTTCAACATCGCTAATCATTAGAGAAATGCACATCAAAACCGCCATGAGATATCACTTTGCACTCACTAGGAAGTCCACTTCAAAAAAAAAACAGAAAATACAAGTGTTGGTGAGGATATAGAGAAATTAGAATTCTTGGGCACTGGCTAATGGGAATGGAAAATGGTGCACCTGCTATGGAAAACAGTATGGCAGTTGCCCAAAAAATTAAAAAGAGAACTACTCTATGATCCAGCAATTCCATTTCTAGGTACATATCCAAAAGAATTGAAAGCAGGCTCTTGGAAAGATATCTGCACACCCATGTTCAATGCATCATTATTCACAACAGGCAAGAGACATAAACAACCTAAATAGCCATTGACAGATAAACAAAATGTACTCTATACATACAGTGCAATAGTAAAAAAGGAAAGAATCCTATCATATACTTTAACATTGATGAACCTTGGGGACACTACGCTAAGTGAAATAAGCCAGTCACAGAAGGACAATTACTGTATGATTTCACTTATATGAGGTAACTGAAGTAGTCAAACTCTTAGAAACAGAAAGTAGAATCATGGCTGGCAAGGGTGGGGGGAGGAGGAATGGAGGGCTACTGTTTAATGGGTATAGAATTTCAGTTTTGCAAGATTAAAAAGTCCTGCAGACCCATCACACAACAATGTGAATATACTTAACACTACTGAACTAAAACACTTTAAAATGATTATGATAAATTTTATGTTATGTGTTTTTTACCACAATTAAAAATTTACAACCATTTTTCAAAAATCCACACTCTTAAGCAGGATGCTACAGTGACTACCCAGTCAATCATCTCTTTCTGAAGTTATACACAACCCTTTTTCCCTCAAGCTGCCAGGAGCCATTTGCAGGCATATTCATTACAATGGGAGTCATCCGCTAGCACTGAGTTTCACTTTATTCTGCCTCGTGACACAACAAGAAAACAAAGGACCACAGGGCCCATTTTTAAAACTCTGGCAACTCATAAAGGGCAGGTGTGCAAGGAAGGAGTCTTGATATAGATGAAGACCTGAGATTCCAGGATATCCTCCCAAAGGTCACTGCAATTCAAAACATGAAATCACATTCCCAAGTCCTGTCTCTCCGCCAGGCAGACATGTGAGGGTTTCCCAGGGCATGCACTTTTGCCTCATTTAGGCCCAAGCTCACATTCATTATGCAATACTGCCTCTCGTGGAAGGAGACAGTTAAAGCTCACCTCTCTGACAAAGGAAGGAAGGAGGTGAGGTAGTAGGCCCAAGGTCCTAGAGGTGGGAAGCAACACAGCAGCCCGCAGCCCAGACCCACCCCCCTCCAGGGCTGTAACCAGGATGCTCTGAGGTCGGCCAACTCCAGGGTGCTGACCCTGCCCATGATTCCTAAATACAATGCAGACGAAGGCTCCTGTGGGTATTATGGTCTTTGAGCCTCAATCTTCCCATCTGTAAAATGAGGTATTGGATTAAGAACCCCTTTTCTTTCTAACATGAAAAGCTCCAAATAATTTAAGCTACCAACAATATCAAGGAGACTTTACTGAGCTCCACAGACTCAGGGTATCATAACTGGAATATGAAGTATTTAAGTGAACAAAAGAGCCCTTTTACCCACCATCCAAGAGTCTGTAGTCTCAGCTAAAAACCAGTGCAGACACACATGCCAAAGACAATGGGGACAGAACTATACCATTCCAGAAAGAATGAAGTAGCAAAAGGATGATAATGAAACCATATCTGACCCACAGCTGGTAGCAAAGTTATAGATCACAACCAAAGGAGCTGTGAGAGGTTGAGGGTGGGACAGCCAGGGACCGTGGCAGTGGACTGGAGTTGATATTAATACGGGTGACCAAGAAGGCAAAAGCCAAAAGCCTCCACTGAGAGGCTTCTAGGGGGGAGATGACCCAGGTCACTATGCCACAACAAATAGACACCATGATATGTTTGCTTTTTTCATATCATTGATGCTACCTCTTCAGAAAAAAACAAAACATTATATTATCAGGAACCTTAAAATGACTTCAACCAGAGTTTAAACTTTAACAAACTATGTTATTTTAGAAATAGAACATACTGATTTGGACTAACCTATTGATTACAATTTCAGAAAAAGCATTTAGTTGTATGGAAAGAGCAATCAGAGATGATGGAACACGGTACTTTTTTTTTTTTTTTTTTAAAGATTTATTTATGAGGCTTCCTTGGTCGCGCAGTGGTTAAGAATCCACCTGCCAAAGCAGCGGACACGGGTTCGAGCTCTGGTCCGGGAAGATCCCACGTGCCTCAGAGCAACTAAGCCCGTGCGCCACAACTACTGAGCCTGCGCTCTAGAGCCCACGAGCCACAACTACTGAAACCCACGTGCCACAACTACTGAAGCCCACGTGCCTAGAGCCTGTGTCCTGCAACAAGAGAAGCCACCACGATGAGAAGCCCGCGCACCGCAAAGAATAGCTTAGCTCCCGCTTGCCGCATCTAGGGAAAGCCGCGCGCAGCAATGAAGACCCAACGCAGCCAAAAATAAATAATTTATTTTTTAAAAAAAGATTTTTTTTAATTAATTTATTTCATTTCATTTTTGGCTGCACCGGGTCTTCGTTGCGGCACGTGGGATCTTCGTTGAGGCATGCGGGATCTTTTGCTGTGGCGCATGGGCTCTTCGTTGTGGTGCGCGGGCTTCTCTCTAGTTGTAGCGTGCAGGTTCCAGAGCACGTGGGCTCTGTAGTTTGCAGCACGCGGGCTCTAGTTGAGGCGCATGAGCTCAGTAGTTGCGGCACGCAGGCTTAGCTGCCCTGTGGCATGTGGAATCTTAGTTCCCTGACCAGGGATCGAACCTGCATCCCCTGCATCAGAAGGCAGATTCTTTACCACTGGACCACCAGGGAAGTCTCCAACATGGTATCTTTTAAGATACCAGAAATAGAGAAAAGGGTTCCATGGGCTTTTATATTTCTTAATTTAACTTTTAAAAAAATTTTTTTATTAAATCAATTCCCAAACTATTCTCTGAAACTATCAACATCCTGAAATCTTATTTCTGCTGGAACCAGAGAAATTTGGAATCTCAATAAGCATTAGACAACAAAGTGCTCTGGGACCTCTGAGGCTCCTTCCCAGGGCGGGTGAGCAGGTGGTAAGTGGCCCTTGGGAGCAAAGGTTTTTGAGACAGGTAACAGCAGTGGCAGGGAGGCCAAGAAGAAGAACCCTTCAAATGAAGACCGTGTATCTTTAACCTTTAGGCTTGATTTCTGCAAATTAAGGCTGTCATTTTCGCAACTCAAATTACTGGTCATGCCAAGTTTAATAATTCAATAGAAGAAGCGGGAATCACCAAGTGATCACCTGTAGTTTAAGCCCACAAAAGAGAAGTGATTTTACAACTGGGCTCATTTCCAATAAATCTGAATACCTGGTAGCATCATGATTTGTGACAGAAATGTGCTTCCATTTTAACCTCCATAAGGCTAAACATGTATTGAATGTTTCTTAATGAAAAATAGTTTTTCCTACTATCAAAATGTAACTACACTGTAAAACTGAAAGAGAAACAGGAAAATACCACCTCTGACCAAAACTTATCAAAACTTCTGTAGAATATCAATATGTTTTCTTTGTATTTTTTTCCAGGTATATGTTATTTTTTACACAGTACAGTCCGAGTAGTTAACAATAGAATACCCATGTTTGGTTAATATTCCAAAATCATATACCCCCGCCTCCAACAGAAACCAAGCACCATCTATAAACCAAGCCCTGTGCCAGGTCGCAGAACCATAACAAGACAGTGTCCCTGACTCACGGAGCTGGAAATGGGTTTCGGAAATGGGCTCCCAGTGCGTGCAGCAGTCGGGCAAGAGCTAAGCAGACACAGGCGTGTGAGAGGGCCCCGAGGCCAGCTCACACACACACACGGCTGTGCCCCAGGTCCACGGGGAAGCCCAGAGTGGCCAGCCTTTCCTCCTCCAGGGATCTTGACCACTTCTGGCTGCTGAGCTGCGTGACATCTATTTGCTCTAAGAATTCCAAATTCTTGTTACTGGGTAAATTTATCAATCGAGCTTCATTCCCAGCAGAGGAATCTTTAACAGGTCACTCAGCTTCTATCCAAGTACTCCTGGTAACAAGAAATTTACATACATACTTGCCCACACACATTTTCACCTACTTTTGGATAACCACCAACTGTTAAAAAGCTTGTGAGCCCCGGTTACTTTCACTCTCCTGGTTCTGCCTTTGGTTGGTTAGCAATATAATTAACGAGAACACACTGAGAACACACTGACGTGTGGTGGCCGGAGGCTATGCCCTTTCTTCCCAGCACTGGCCCTGCTCCTCTCCTCCTCACAAGCCCAGATAATATCTTGGGTGGGTCCCCACTGCCATGCTGGTACCACACTTCTCCCATCCCTCCCTGGATGAGCTACCATGACTTGGGCCAATCAGCTCCCAAAAACCTGGCAGTCAGGTACAGGTAATTGGATGCCTCTGGAGCTAAAATATCATACGGACTCGGGGGCTGGCAGACCGTATACAATGATGAGCAAGCTGGGAAGGCTGGTGTGCAGGATGAAGAGGAGACCAGGGAAAAAAAAGAAAAAAGAAAAATTACATGATACAAAAGAGAGGGAGCCAGAGAGACTTCCTGGGTTCCTGACAACGTCCTAGTTCCTGACTCTTGCTCTTATCTTGAATTTTACGAGCCTCCTTCTGATTAAGCTTGCTTGAGTCATATTCTGATTCCTGCAACTAAGTGATCGTTGACTGACTAAGGCAGGCTTACGCTCATCTGTCTCCTGAGCATCCTCTGAGCACTGCCTCCATGCGGTGGGCATTTGAGGACAGCCAAGAGCAAGAAACAACTTCCTCTCTCAAGAAGCTGGAAACTGGTTGAATAAGCAAGAATGGAACTTAATTTGGGAAAACAAACAGGTTGGTGATACTCGATCAGGTCTGGTTTAATGGAAAGAGAACCACAATTCTAGTTCATTCTACCACTGACTACCTGTTTGACCTTACGTGGGTCCCTTTCTCTCTCTGAGCCTCAGTTTCTTCATCTGTAAAATAAGGAATGTGGAACAGATAACTTTCAAAGTTCCCAGTTACTTTTAGGATTCCTCGAAAGCAGTGGACTCACCTTGTACATATCCAGTAGCGATCATTTTAGAAGCCGGGTGGGTCACAGAGTACCTTGCCTCTGCCCAAAGTCCACCACTTCAGTTAGGAGGGAACACAGCACAAGCGCCACCTGCAATGTGCTGTGCTTGTGATCCTGAGTCGAGTCAGGTCGAAGGGGGACCTCAGAGAGTCCACCACCCAGAGCAGTGTGTCCAGGAGAACATGAATGAGGGGAATGGCCCAGAGCTGTGCTCTTGAGCACCCAAAATGAGTCCAGGGCGTGGAACTAAATTTTCACATTTGAGTTTAAATAGCTCTAGGTAGCTAGTGGCTACCATGTTAGACGGTACAGATCTGAAGGTCAGGACAAAGAACCGCAAGACAAAGCAGCAGCGGTCCAATAGGGACAAACGAAAACCCTAGGGAACATCAGAAATGGAGAGGCTGACCACACCCGAGAGAAAGGAGGAAGAAATGGCAACAGGGAAGTGGGCTGAAAGATAAGGAGTCTGTCAGTGTTAGAGTGTGCTGGGCTGGGTGTAGAGGGGAGGAGCTTTCTGGGCACAGGGAAGCAGCACAGCCCACGACGGGGTGGAGAGACACTCTGCCTGGGCAGGGCTGCAGCCCCTGGGCCCCGCCCCACGTCCACTCTCCCCTCCATCCCCACGGCTGGGCACCCCTCGTACAAGGTGGCCGTGTGCTCAGCCAAGAAACAGTGTCGCCCAGCCTCCCTACAGCCATGAGTGACCAGGTGACAGAGTTCCGGATGATGAGACACAAGTAATGCTCATCTAGGAACTTCTTGCAACAGTTCGCTCTCTTGGTGTAGAGGGGTCAAGCCCCCGCCCCGCTCCTTGTTGCCTCCTCCGTCATTCTGCTCAGAGCTGTAGGGGAAGCTGAAGGTGAAGCAGCCATGTTGTGACCAGGAAGCATCCAAGAGGATGAAACAGAAAAGTAAAAAGGACCCCAGCTCACTGGGAACATCACGGGGCCAGTGAATGACCTTGCCTTATCATCAACCAGACTTCTTGTTACGTGAGAAAAACTAATCCCTCTCCGGTTACACCAGTGTGGCAGGATTTCCAGTACATTCAGTCAGACACAATCTCTAAATGATGTCAAAAATCTGGTACCTGGAAGTGAGGGGCTGAAAAAGGTGGAAGGGGCTGCACAGAGGAAATTAGGCAAATGAATGGAAACCCGGTGACTTTGCCATGTGCTGGTGGAACATCTGGTCTAACAGTATGTAGCCTGCTGTACGCTGGGACATATACCAGGTGTGACTGAGACAGGAGCGTTAAGGACAATGGAAGAAAACTTCCAGGATGTGGCACACAGATTTCTCTCAGGCAGAATGATGAACTCAAACCACACTAGCCATTTCGCAGAGACAGAAGAAATACCCCTTTGTTAAGGCAGGTATCCCCGCCTATGGCCTCTAATCTAAGCCCCACAATCTAATGAGCCTCGCAGGGCAGAAAAAGCCCACTGTTTCTATATCCCACCCCCAACACAAGGCTTGGCAGGAGACAAGGCTGGTGCTAACAGGAAAAAAGAAAAACCTCGCCTTGGCAACTGGGGAAGATGCTGCCGCAAAAGACAATTCCAAAAACCAAACTGCAGAGGTAAGGCTGTAACCTCTCATCGCCAGAGCTGTCCTTAATCAAAAGTTCTCAAGCGGGGCTGCCCTGGTGGTGCAGTGATTGAGAATCCACCTGCCAATGCAGGGGACACGAGTTTGATCCCTGGTCTGGGAAGATCCCACATGCTGCGGAGCAACTAAGCCCATGTGCCACAACTACTGAGCCTGTGCTCCAGAGCCCGCGAGCCACAACTACTGAGCCTGCATGCCATAACTACTGAGCCTGTGCTCTAGAGCCCGTGCGCCACAACTACTGAGCCCGCGTGCCACAACTACTGAGCCCACATGCCACAACTACTGAAGCCCACGTGCCTAGAGCCCGTGCTCCGCAACGAGAAGCCACCGCAGTGAGAAGCCTGCACACCGCAACGAAGAGTAGCCCCGCTCACCACAACCAGAGAAAGCCCTCTCACAGCAACAAAGACCCAACACAGCCAAAAATAAATTTAAAAAATAAATAAATTTATTAAAAAAAAAAAGTTCTCAAGCTAACACACCTGGAGAGGGAGAGGAAATGAAGCACAATACTTAAACTTACTGTGGAAAACCCATTATTCTCTCAGGTATAAAATGCATACTTGGGACTACAAGTTATTTTCAGAATTGTATAAGACCATAATCACATTATTCCTACTTTGGTAAATGAGGTTTAAAATCTTGTTAGTACTCATTCTGCAAATATTTTCACTTATATGAAAGTGATAAAAACACATTTACTTGGAAAAACATCCATTCAGAAAGCAGTTTAATGTGTCCCTTTGCTTTATCTACGGATTTTACAAAACCACGAGGGCGCTGAGTGTGCCAGCAGCTGTAATTCTGGGGCCGCTTGCTCACATCCGATGCAACGCCCGGCCTTGCCCCTCCAGGAGGCACAGTACATTTTTCATTTAAATGAATGAATTTAATAGAACCATTCAACTAGGAAGATTCTAATTCTGTTTTTAAAAAATTAGAATTACCAGTAAATAATGCCCCAAACATGTGCTATATTAGCAGGAGTTAACATTTAATTCTAGAACACTTCCAACATAAGAATTGTTTTTTCACTCTAACGCAGCTTATCACCACACAAACACTAACTTCAGTGAGTAAACCAGTCAAAACTCCTGATAAATTTATTCCTGAAACTGTCAACAGCTCATTACTGTGATTAAGATGCTGGATCTAGAGCAGAACTGACCCGATTGGAAAAGTAACTGGGTGAACTAAGTGCCGTGGGATAACTGTGAATAATATGGGCACGTTATTCAATATTTCTAGCCTCCTCTCCAAAATAACGGGCATAGTACCAACTGCATGGAGTTGATGTGAGGATTATCAGCTAACTGTGTGAGAGTGCAAACACTAAATGCTCAGTACATGATAAGGATAACGACAATGGCTATTATTAATGTTCAGTTAGTTTTACTGCAAAGAAGATAGAATTTGTTGGCTGTTTCATAATCTGCCATAAAATACATTTCTAATTTTCAATCTTTTTTTTTTTTTTTTTTTTTTTTTACTAACAACCACTCAGGGCTTTTTTGGCTGGAGTTTAAATCAGAATAGGACGTACCCTTCCTTGCCCATCAGCTTAAGAAATTCAGAGGACCTCAAAGTGTGGTCCCCAAATCTGCAATGTCAGCATCACCCGGGAACTTGTAAGCACTGCACATTCTCAGGCTCCACCAAGAATTCAGAATCGGAAACTTTAGGGATGAGGAACAGCAATCTGTGTTTCCACAAGTTCTCCAAGGGATTCTGGGCACACAGTTTTGAGAACAGCTGAAAGAAATGTAGCCCTGGGCCAGTGTCACTAACCTGCAGCCCTGGGACTATCTCCCCTGCCTCCCAGAATGGGAGAGCTGTGGAAGCCCTGACGGAGGTTCCCCACCCCTCGCCTTCCCAGGAGCTTCTGGGGGAAACACCAAAATCCCCCGCACTCGCCCTCTCGGCCTAGAGGGGAAGAAAGGCAAACACGGCCAGCAGCAGGGAGGCTCACCCACCCCCACTGGCCTAACCATCCCCATGGTCAGAATCATGGGTGGCAACTCAAAGCCCCCCAGAGAACGAGGTTCCACACTCACCCTTAAAACCCTTTCTTAGCACACGACCACACAAAACCGTGTAAATGAAAGTTCGCAGCAGCACTATTCATAAATGGCCAAGAGGTGGAAACAACCCAAATGTCCATCGACTGGTAAATGACGATATTTGAGGTCTATCCATACAATGGAGTTTTGATTGACCATAAAAAGGAATGAAGCACTGATACGCGCTACAACATGATGAACCTTGAAAACATTAGGCGAAGCGAAAGCAGCCCCACTCATGGAACCACACATCGCATGATTCCGTTTATATAAAATGTCCAGAATAGGCAAATCTATAGAGACAGAAAGATGATTAGTGGTTGTCTAGGGTTTGGGGGGACGGGGGTTGGTTTTGGGAAGTGACAGCCATGGGTTTCTTTCTGGGGGACAAAAATATTTTAAAATTAGATTGTGGTTATGGTTCCATAACCATGTAAATACAGAAAAATACATTGTATACTTTAAACGGGTGAATTGTATAATACGTGAATTTTAGCTCAATAAAGCTGTTTTTTAAAACAAAACACGAGCTTCCTGCCAAGGACTCTTCCTTTGAGTTAATCTACACTCCCCTGGCAGTGCTGTCCAGGCTGTAGGGTACCATCATTCTCAGGGCCATGTAAGTGAAGGGTCCATACTTGCAGGGCCCTAAAAGTTGAGTGCCTCCTTAAATATTGCACTCAGGGTGCCTGCTTGCCTCACCCTAGTCCTGCCCCGATTTTGAGACTGCTTCAAGTTCAGATATGTCTACAGATTCTATCCCCCTGAGAATAGTTTCAAACTACCTACCATTCATTTCCTTGCTTTACAAACTTCAGTGGCTTGCCCCAGTCTCTACAGATTACAGCTCAAAGGTGACAAATCTAGATCTTCGACTTTGGACTCTAATCCTGCAGGTACACAGGCTATGGAGTTAGATGAGCCCTAAGGAGGAATTCCCTGCCAGCCAGGGTACCATAAGCAGGATTCACACCCAGGCCTTTGGGCTCCAGAACCTCCAGTGCCCAAGCTCTCGGACCCTGCGGCCTTCCTACCAACAGCAGAGGTTAAAATTTCATCTCTGTATCACCATCAACCCCTGACCCCAGCCACTGCACAAAGCATAAGGACTGTTTAAATGCCAATGGTTAATTAGGAAAGGCTCAATCAACGCTAACTTACAACTGTTATCAGGCACACAAACAGCAAACTGAGGTAGAATCTTGCCATTCACTGTGGCTTCCCCATCTGTAATGATGTGCCAAGAAGCACAATAAAGGAGAAAAATCTAGTAGCTTCAAACTACTGAAATCTATGAACAATCAATCCCTGGCTTGCAATACTTTATCTTGAACCTGGTCTTTCTTGGCCACAGAAAAGCAAAGTTATATGGAAAGTAAGTTAAGAACAATCTTAAAAAGTCATGTATCTGGCAATCAGAGACCATTTTTTTCTTCCCTTATTTTGCCCACTCCCTAAAACCTTGTAGAAAAAGAAAGAAAAACATCCTGATTTCAGAAGGTAGCTCTCCCCATTCAACTAAGTCGCAAATGAGCGAGGAAGGTACACACTATAACCAAAAGAAGACCAAAACCAAAAACAAGGGAAAAAAAGAAAGCACACTTTTCTGGGATTGGAAAAAGAAAGGAGGGCGATCAAGACACAGGGAGCAACATTGCCACCAAGTGGTGACAGTGCCTCAAGTCACCCTCTGACATCTAACTAAACCAGCGGTTCCACTCAGGGTCACAATCAGAATGCTTTGGGTGGGTTTAAAAAGAAAGAAGAGTTCAAGCGCAGGCCCATCCCCAACCTCCTGACACAGTGAGAGCAGAGGGCCAGGTGCAGCCCATATTATAAGTCTCCCCACGTGACTGATGCACAGTGAACGCTGAGAACCATGGATCAAAACAAAGGGTCATACAGACATCAGTGTGATGCTTACAGGTTCCCGTAAAGTCCTACTTGCAGTTATTCTGCTTATACCATCCATTAAAATTTCCCAATGGTATATAAATTTTTGAAAATTTGGCCATGAACAATACAAATAAATCACAGTCACACAGCAGTTGCTACATTTTTCACAATAATATAAAATAGTCATTATAAAGATTCAGGTTATATTCCTTGGTTTTGCCATTACTATTTACATCTAATATCTAATCCAATCGACCTAACTGTATCATAAATTAGGCATATTGACACAGCCATACTCAACACAAAAACCCTTTAAACTTTAGTTTCAGTGGACTATTTACTTATACAATGGGTTTCAAATCAATAAATCTTATCTATATTAGATGGGTTTTCCTTTTTTAAACAAGACACGTAAAGCCTGAATGCTTCTATTGTTGGTGAAATCGGTAAATGCACAATGTAATCTGAAATGCTTAAATGAAAGGCATTAGACCAAGACTAAAACTGTTCCTTGGCACAGAGGTAAGTAAAAGAATTTTCCCCCATTCCACGGTTGGGAGTTACCTAAAAAATTATTTCTTAACAACAAAGAATTATTTTTTGTATGAAACACTACGAGGAAAAACTGTGGAGTATTTCTACTACCAAACATCTAAGTCAGAAGTTGATTTTCAGCATTTTTTGCAGGCCTGACAATTAGGTCTGAGCCCACAGCTAAGAAAACAAACACCTGCACACTCTCTGTGCCCTGCTGCCACCCAGGAGACAAAGCTTCCCTAAAAAACAAAGCGGCAGGAACGAGGCAGAGGCCAGATGTTTGGTTTCATTTGGCACGTTGTCAGATTCTTCTTTATCCCTATTGCCATGTGTTTTGTATCACTGCATTTTCCCCACCAGACCAACTCTTTGCTTCTCCAGGGAGCACAAATCCTCTCAAAAAATGTCACTGATGACCCAGATTTATTTGAGGTCTGACACACATGGGTGACGCCTTAGGTTATCTACAACAGCAGAGAGACACACAGGAGTCCTAAACCTAGGACCAGATGGTCTGGGCTGGATGGACCCTGGTCACTCATTCCAAGCCCTTGCCACTCACAGTGGACCAGTATCGTCAGCATCGCTGGGGAGCCCGTCAGAAACGGAGACCACCTGGACCCACCCAGACCCCCAGCCCCAGAATCTGCCTTTACCGAGATTGCCAGAGGAGTCTGAGCACAGGGCAGTCTGTGAAGTGCTGCTCCAGATCAGGACCCGGAGAAAGCCCTTTAATCCTCAGGTGTGTTCACCCTCCATCTGAGGGATGAGCGTACCTCTACCGCCTTTACCTTCAGAGCAGGCCTGTGGTGGCGATCCACAGCGGGAAGGCTTGAAAATGACCAAGGGGGGTTATCAGGAACAATAACATCTGCCCGCAGCCCGCTCTACGAGTGCAGTCTCAAACACACCCGACCTTCAGGGCTCTGCCCTGGGACAGATTTAACTGAACCCCCGTAACACCACCCTCTGTCGAGTTTATAGTTTACCAAGTACGTACCTTTCACACAGTCAGTCTCTCACAAACCTTTCACCCAAAGAACCGGTAACACAAAGGAGAGAGAATGCCTTTCCCTGGGGTTTCTGGGGCACCAGTCATAAGTGGCCACAAACTTAAAGCATCACTGAAGACTCTGCTTTAAATTTAAACCACCATGCAACTCTTAGTATTCTACTTTACGATCTACTTATGTTTGTTTTATCACAAAAATAAACTTGCCTTGCCAAGTCTCCAAGCACAAACTGGTGGCTGCCCTATTTATCACAGTTTCCCAGTGATGCGGTGATGCTGTACACCTGACCTACCAGCTGAGAAGCAGACACCCCCCCCTTTCTCCAAGGGTCACAATGGAAACCACCCTGCTAGACTCTGGTAAACTAACTTCAAGTGGGAATCCCTAGAAGAGACCAACTGGTCTCTGTTGAGTTAAAACAAACAAACAAACAAAACAGCCTGGGATTTGGGAATGTTTGCGCTTGTTCTACTAAACATTTATAAGTAAATTTCTAAATGGAAATTAACTGCCTACCAGTTAGGTCTCCAAAACATGAAATTCAGATTCTTACAGCTCAATTATTTCACAGGAATTGTGCACAGAGAAAGCCACACACCCCTGAAGAAGGGACAAGCTGACTTTGAGACAGTATCTGTGCAATCTAATCTCTCCATTTCTGTCCACACTGCCTGGCTTTGGACTTTCCTCTCTTTCACACTCTATTTAATTGGAGTCACTCCCTACTCACTAACACGTTTCTCTCTAGAATTTAGCCCATCTATGAAAACCAGAACCCCCAAATTACAGAAAATTCTATTTCTCCTTCCCTTGTATCCTTACAGCTCTGCAAACACCATGGTTTTTAAATTTCTAGTTTCCTTTATTAGTTTTTTCCAAAGAGGATGAAATGGATGGGACAGTACAAATATCCCTGTCTCACTTTTTTACCTTGAAGAAAGGTTAGACCTGTTTCACTGAAGTTTGCAGTGCCAGAATACAAATGCAAAATAGTCACAAACAGCCACTCTGAGTACCTGGAACATTTTAAAAGTTCCTTAAACGTTTAAAGGAACTGCTGAAGTGTTCCTTACAAGCAGACTTTTAAGTCCCTCATGCCACCAGCTGCAGACACCTGGGCCGCCCATGGGTCCCACCCCTGATGCAGAGCCGCACAGAGGCCTAGAGGCGCCTCTAGCAGCACACTCTCTGCCTGGGACAGCCCGGCTGACGCAGGGACCTCTGGGACCCTCAGCTGCCTGAGGATCTGGAGGTCTCACAGCTGGAGGGGAACATGCAGAAAGCATGTTGGTCCAAGTGGTCCCAGACCACAGTGGAAGGTGCTGCTCTCTGCACCCGAAGGATGGGAAGCAAACAGCGGCAGAGAATGAAGATGTCTGATTTGGGAGAAGAAAATTTAGACAGATGTTAAGGAATCAACCTCCCCCCCCGCACACTCCAGTCCCAGTGCTAACATGCAGGGAGGGGTACGATTAACTGAAGGCAAGTCCGTATGTTAAAATGCTCTGAAACATGTTGCTGCCTGGCTGGCAAGGGGACACAGGAATAGACTGAGAACAAACGCCCGACACAGGGAGGCTCCAGAGGAGGGAGCAGGCCCGCAGGGCCTATGTGCAGTTCAGCAGGAACTGCGGGGCACAGACCTACGAGCTCTGGTCCTGCCGACCAGCTCTGTGGTTTGGGGAAAGTGACTCCAGCCACTCCAAGCCTCTGCTCCCTCACCTGTGAAACTGGTGTAACAAAAATGCCAACCTTCATAAGGTTGACTGGGGATTAAAGGAAATAACCCATGTAAAGCACTTGGCAAAAATAAGGGCATGATAAGTTATTATCATTATACCAATTCAGAGTTGTAAATGCTTTTATTTTCTCTTACCTCTCTCTTTCATATGCAGAGTACCTACCACATAATTTAAAAAGTCAGGCAGCATTTCTTAAGTAAGAGCAGAAAGGACATAAGCAGGAAGAAGAGGAAGGAGGAGGGAGTTGAGAAATCACTAAGGACCAAATATTAAGCTTGTAAGAATCTGAGCAATTTACTTGCCTTCCCTTAAAAGTCATATAGCCTGTGGACTACAGGAACCTGGTGATAGAGATAATGAATAAGTAAATAACTAGAGTATGTTTCAAAGAGATAAATGCTATGGGAAAACTCAGGGTAAGATTAGGAATGTCTGATGGGGTGGGGTGCCACTTGAAATAGAGTGGCCAGTGCAGCTTCAGTGAAAAGGTGATTTTCAGCAATAATCTGAAGCAGGTGAGGGACTCAGTCACGGTTATACCAGTGGAAGAGCATTCCAGGCATGGCCATGGAATGGCATGGCCATGGCTCACACTGGCCGCCAGAGAATCAAAACCCTGGCCGATCAGCACAGCAGCTCCTCCGGGGCCCCAGCGGCAGGACGGCGCGGGCCAGCGGCTCCACGGCAACCCCTGCAGAGGGGCCGAGGCCAGAGAAGCTTCCAGCGGGAGCACCAGAAGGACTTCCACACGGGGAAGGTGACTTTATACCAGAAACGTGTGCACCACTGATAAGTCTTTCTAATCTTATGAATTCTTAAATAAAATGTCAATAAAAACATCACGCTCCCCTATCTCAATGTGTGGCAAGAGGCATAATTAATCCTATATCATAGGTGAGAAATTAGACAGCTGGTTCCAGATCATGGCTCCTAAGGGGAAAAGCCGGGATTTGGATGCAGGCACTCTGCTCCTGCTTTCAGAGGAGGTTTCCCTGAATGAGCTCTAAATTCTTTCCCAAAGTTCATCTTCGTGACCACCTCAGACCACGATGAAGAGGTCAGCTCTCTGCTTTCCTGCAAACAAGTAGGTGATCCTGGAGGGCCTGTTAGGCAGACACTGGGGTGCTATTTTTAGTACCATTTCCAGCAGGGGAGATGGACACACCAAGTCCTGGGTTCCCAGTTCCCTGGAGACCATGCCGCCCGGCCTGCAGGGTACTGGACGGATCTGCTCAGTGCTCTGACCTCTGGGGTAATAACAACTTATCCCATCTCATTCCCTGCAAACTTCTGCCCAGCTGGGTCAGAGGGCCCAGAATTCACCAAAGAACCCTGTCCATCGCAAACATTATCAATAACAATGCAACTTGGAGTTAAATATCCATTTCTTACAATATTCCCAGATTAAACCAATTAAAAAGAGAAGTTTCCTGCTTAACTTTCAAAAAGAGAATTCAGACACAAACTATGGCGTTCTTCCCCGTTCCCTTTCTACCTGCTGGGGTGACACAAGATCACATTGTCTCACGCCGCCCACAGCGCCATCTCCTTGCCCATTTTATCTTGGGGTTCTCCAGAGAATCGAGCATTTGCCAGCACTGACTAATCTTCTGACTCAGGTCCCCCAGACGCTGACCAGGAGATACCAGTGCGGGTCCCGTCTAGAAACTCACCGTACTTCCAGGAAGTATGGGAAAAGAGTGGCACCAGGGTGGGGCCTGTAGACACCAGCCATTTCCTCAGAGGCCAGAGCTCCAACCGGGAGCTGTGCATTTTACAAGCCTGCTGTTTTCTACAGCCACTACCGCAGCAACCCCTTTGGCTTAGAATTTTACAAGTTTAAAAAGGAGGGAACTAGGTTACACAATCTGGCTGTTGGACATTAGTAGGCAATCTACAACATGAAAATGAAATCTTTAAAACAAAAGTGTCTAAAATGATACAAATTGAAATAACTCAATTTACTAAAAAAAATTTTTTAATCACACTGAATGAATAAATCCAGCGCTCCTTTACACTGCTCCTGCTAGGGAACATCGGTATAGGAAGCTAAACACACCACTGCTCCAAACGCAGTAACGGTAACAAAAGTGTTACCACTTGACATGTGATATGTCTTTAGGCTTTCAAAGCACTTTCACATTTATCATTTAATGTAATTCCATGAGATGTGAAGAGCCAACACTACTGTAACCATTTTAGAACCAAAGGAACTAAGTACAAATGAAGTTCTATGATTTATATCACAAAGCGAGCTGAGCCCAAACCAGACTCTTGTTTAATTTGGCAGAGGACTCATTATCCGAATCAAATATTAAGAACTCTGGGGGAGAGAGGCGGGGAGGGAGAGAGAAGAAACAACAATGGGGGGAGGGGAGCAGGAAGGGAGGGTTCCTCCAACAGCACCTCCTCCCCCAGACAGCTGCATGGAACCTGGTCTGAACACTCTTGGGTTAGCCTTGGCTGCTTCCTAAGAGACATGAAGAAGTGTGTCGAGGGACAAGAGTGAGTCTCCACTACATGCAGTCTTGCAATCTGAGGAATTCAAGTAATCTTTGGAGGTCTGTTTTGCTGTGCTTTTATAAGGAAAAAATGTTTTCTGATTAAGGAACACTAAGGAAAATAAATATCTACTGTTGAAAGTTTATGACATCACTGGGCAGAGAAAAATCTTAATTTTACTCAGAGGAACTGCATTTAAACTCCTCTTTTACATTATAACTCAACATACAAAGGCCTAAAGATAAACTTTAGCACATCCTATACAGGCATATCTTGTTTTATTGTGCTTATTAGCTTTATTGTACTTCACAGACACTGCATTTTTTAGAAACTGAATGTCTGTGGCAACCCTGAATTGTCAGATGATGGTTAGCATTTTTTAGCAATCAAGGTTTTTTTAGGTAAGGTATGTATGTCTCTTTTAGACATAATGCTATTGCACACTTAAAAGACTACATTATAGTATCTATACTATAGTGTAAACATAACTTTTATGTGCACTGGGAAATCACAAAATTTGTGTGATTCACCTTATTGCAATATTCTTCTTATTGTGCTGGTCTGGAACCCTAACCCATAATACCTCTGAGGTCTGCCTGTATTTCTTTAGGGGGCACAAGAAGGATGAGAGAGAGTCCTCCTGTGACACCAGACTGAGTGACAGCAACTGACAAGGCACAGATCATCACAGGTGTGACCAGTAGGATAGAGGTACCTCTAAAACCACACCATGCTGAGGTAGGGTGGAAACCGACACTTCAGTTGCAGAGAGGGAAAACAGATCCGCTGGAAACAGTGATAGGCGTTGCCATTTGAGCTTCTCAACCAGGGAACTTTAAAATCAGGGGATGATTTTGACTTGAAATCTCACTTCGCCTCTTCTTCCACCAAATATGCTTTTGCTACAGATGAAACTCAAGCCAGGATCTAGCTTTACGTCGGGGGTGGGCCTTACCTTCGTGTCTGCCGGGAGATTCGCAGGCTTTCTGCGGGGTGGCCACTCGAAGGAAGATCTGCTGCCTCCACGAGTGTCTCCGTGTCTTTACGGGGGTCCCGCTGGCGTCACCAAGATGGCTGGCTTTGGACTCAAAGTCCCTAAAATTACAAGACAATGATTTATGACTGGTGAGGAGATATAAGCAGGTATCTTAGCTTGACTTTTTGTTGTTTTTTGAACAGAGCACTAAATTATAAATTATCTTTGTACCAGCAAACATAACTAGATAATCAGAGGCATCAAATCAAACTCGCAGTGGGGCAACACTCCCACAGGACTGCTTTCTGACAGGGTGCTTTTTATGGAAAGAGTAAGGTTACATGTCCTTAATTTATTTTTATGGTAAAAGATATTAAGAACTACACTCCATGGATCTTGGCTTCCAATTGGGCCTCTCTTGGTGCCACTTCAGGAAAGAGAGACGGCCTAAAGGGGGCGCTGTCACCCGGGCCACAATCTCCCCTAGTCTGTGTGAGGGGAGATTTTCTTAGCATAGGCCTGTGTCTCCAAGGATCATCACAAAAAAAAAGAAAAACATTAAATTACACAGAACCAGCAAGGGCAATAATTATGCAGTCACTTGCTAATGATGACTGTTTTAACATCTGTATGTTTTAAACTGCAAAATAAAGTATAGTTTTCAATATACATAAACACAATCACTAATTTCCTTTCTATTCACAGGACAACTAGGGGAACCCCTTGTAACTTACACCTGAATATATACCAACAACTGAACAATCATCTGAACTTAGAGATCCAACATCCTGACTGATTTACTGGCAGCCATATATGCTCATTATCCAGAAACACTTCTATCACTTAGAGACAACGGTTAAGACTTTCTTTAATTTGCTGAAAATAACAATATATTAATAAACTAATCCTAGTCAAAACTGGATAACAGGTTGACTCCACATTTTTTTAAATCACATCATCAGTAAGAAAAAATTATAAGAAAGAAGATACAATAGATCTAGCGAAAATGATTTTTTAAATGGCAAAAGTACAGATGAAAAATCCCTATATGTCTAACAATCAACACTTCTACCCAGATTGATATATCTAAATTAAACTCTACCTTTTTGTGTTCATAAAGTCAGAGGTGTTATTTTCATCTACAGGAGCCAGAAATTTTAGAAAATTTGGCACAGAGGAAGAAGAATGAAGTTTTTTCCGCAGGGCATTACGGTAGGAGATGCTGAGAGTGTGGTTGAAAAAAGAGTTTAGGATAAAGAAACACAAACACACAAAGTATAAAACATAACCTTCAAAACAGAAGAAACATTTTATAATTCTAAGGCTAAGGAAATTAAAGCGGGTAAGAAATCAAAAATAGTTTACAAATGAGATTTAACTTTCATTTTCAGTCAATAAAATTCTATTATTTTAAATGAATGGAATCAATGAACTAATTAACAAACATCAGTCCAGTTACACAAGATGAATAAATTCTAAAGATGTGCTGTGCAACATTGTGCCTACAGTTACAACACTCTGCCCATAGTTAGTAATACCGTGAACATGCAAAAAATTTAAGAGGGTAGATCTCATGTTAAGCGTTCTGACCAAAATAAAAACAAAACCACAACAATAAAAAATTCAGTCCATCATCCAAAATGACTCCTTCCTTCCAAAGTAGAAAAATAATTTTCCTAAATTAATGAGGAAGTTTCTAATATGGCACAAATCGCAATGTATATGATCAAGCACATTGCTGTTAATGTGTGTGTGTGTGTGTGTGTGTGTGTGTACACTAGCGCAGGGGAATGTGAAAATAAGTATATAAAAAATAATTTGCCATCAAGACTGTTTTCATAATAATTTTGAGGGAATTAATCAATAGTAAAATTAAGTAGATTCAAATGATAGACTGAAAATAGGAAAACCAAAACCAGACAAGCGCGTGCACACACACACACACACACACACAAGCGGTGGCCCCGGGGTCCTTGTGTAGACATTCAGCACACTCTGTCTGCGTGAGCATCCCGGGAAGACAAACGACGCTGAACTTGCCATGCGGGTGGCTCACCTCTTCGGCACAGCATTGCCACTCTGTTCTCCACTTGGGTAATGTTTGAGGTACTTAAAAAAATTGGGCGAGGAGGCGGAGGGGGTAAGACGAGGTGGAGGAGCAGGAGCTGAAGACTGACCTGAGTCACTTTTAGACTCGCCAACAGGTGGATGATTCCCACTAAATAGCAATTAGAGAGAAAGCAGGGGAGTTAAAGGGGGGGACGGCACCGCGCAAGAAACGCAGAGGACACACGGAGGAAACAGGAACTGTCACAGTTAGAGGGTACTCTCCTCTTCTGTGCCCCAATTCCTGCTGGCAAAGGCAGCTCTCAGTCAAGAGGGCACTGTGAAAGGTCCCTCTTGATCACTTCCCACGTGCCTATGTGCGCAAGAGACCCGTTTCCTCTACTCCTTTCTTAGGATCTGACGGGGGGAAATTTTTTTAAATTAAAACAAAAGCAAAGGAAAGCAAAACAAAATCCAGAGTTTTAGAAATACATCTCTCTTCAAAATGAACAATAAGCTGCCTTGAATGTCCAAGTCCCATTTCCTGTGCATAAGTGAGCAGAGAGTTCATGAGGGGGGAGCAAAGCAAAAGAGGCATGCTGGGGGGCGGGGGAGGAGGAGGAGGACGGTACCACGCCCCCTCATCACCCGCGCCCCGCAGGACCCTTTAGGAAGCTGCTTTCTTAGGGGAGAAGGGAAATGGACTGTCAGGGACTTCTCATTTCCTGCCACCTCTGGCTTGTGTGAAACAGTGGGCTTATTAGCAAGAGGACTAGAAATCTCCAGACAGGAAAAGTTCCATTATCACTAAAATGTCAGAAAAAGAGGGGTGGGAGCCAGTGCAGAGGCAGAATAAAAGGAGTGTGCGCGCAGGGTTTTAAGAAACATGACAAGAACCCACAAAGCCTCAAACAAACTATGCTTGTCTCCAAAACATCACAGAATTGAATATTAGCTTCTGAAGCATGTCCTGCTTTGGGATCACAATTATCCAGCCAAATTCCAAAGAACCATCATAACTATTTTCAATGGCGTACGGAAAACAGAGCTGAGCAGCTCTACTAGCTCGTTTGAGATCGCTAGCACGTGTCACTGCTTCACCAGCAACATCCCAACACCCACCCCCGAGTGGACTCTCCCTCATCTGTGCAGGGCCTGCACCGAGACACACGTCCTGGCTTCTGTTGTCACCAAAATCAGGCAGCAGCTGCACACAGGTGCGGCCTACTTCATCCTTCTACGGTGAGGAGTTTTAAAATATTTTTAAAGTGATTTTTTTTTTTAATTTTATTTATTTATTTATTTATTTTTTGGCTGTGTTGGGTCTTCGTTTCTGTGCGAGGGCTTTCTCTAGTTGCAGCGAGCGGGGGCCACTCTTCATCGCGGTGCGCGGGCCTGTCACTATCGCGGCCTCTCCTGTTGCGGAGCACAGGTTCCAGACGCGCAGGCTCAGTAGTTGTGGCGCACGGGCTTAGTTGCTCTGCGGCATGTGGGATCTTCCCAGACCAGGGCTCGAACCCGTGTCCCCTGCATTGGCAGGCAGATTCTCAACCACTGCGCCACCAGGGAAGCCCCTAAAGTGATTTTTAAACATAACTCTGTGTCCATTCATGGTCTCTGACACTCGGAGTCAAATTAATTGCCAAGGGACCCCAGAAGGAGGCGGGAGAACTTCTAGTACTGCTTACCCAGCTCTATAGCCAGGAAATCCCAACTGCTCACTGGAGCCCAATTATTAAAATTAGTAAATCTTGTTCGAAGAATCCAGAACTCTCACATTGGAGGAGATTTTAGAGACCACCTATTGTGTCATACAGTGTCAACTGTGTCATACAGTGAAGTGAAGTAACTTTGCCCGGGTCACAGCCGGCTTGGGACAGAGCTAGGACAGAGGCCCCGGCATCACTGCGCCTCTCGCCGGGGCCTCCAAATGAGCAGACTCACCTGACCGCTCACTCGCTACTTCCCTCCAGGCCAGAGGCAGAGCGCACGGTCAGGGCTGTCTCTCACTGTGTGAGAAGGGACCATTCTGCATCTTAGGGGCCATTTCTGCTCATCTTACCTGCTTCCTCACCGTACTTGCACTTGAACAGGTAACAAGCATCTCTTACATCTACATATTTCCCAAGGAAGGAAGACGGGAGGAACACATCACTGCTTCGAGTTTTACCTTTTTAAGCCAAGAGTGAAACCTGACTCAGGTTTCTCTTTTCACCCAACAGACATGCCTGGGATGCACATACCTGGTTAGTAACAGACATGCCCCAGCCATTTAGACAACAAATCTACATTTTCAACAAATCTTACTTTCGTTCATGAGGCGTCTCTGTGCTCACTGAGTGATACCTCACAAGTTTCCTTTGCGAGACCCCTGGAGACCCCCGTGCCGGCTGCAGAGGTTCCTGGCGTTCCACGGGGACGTGACTCAGAGTGTTGGCACGCCTTCTGAAGCCCTGCTGGGGTGAGAGCAGGGCTGGCTCTTCCGCGGGGTGGCTCTCTGAGTCACTGGACAGGTCATCCGAGGAGCCAAGGAGTCTGAAGGAGCTCTCAGAGATGGGCAAGGCCTCCTTTTCACACACAGACGGCTCCTGGCAGCAGGCAGACAGCAGATCAGACACATGGCAAGGCACTTGTGGGATTTACAGATCTCTAATTCCAGCGGTAGGAAAACATTTCAAAATGTAGGCACATCTTCTGATCGCAGTGCCATCTAGAGGCCACCAAAAGTATACGGCGATAAAGGCCCATTAAATGCCTGCTCCTCGGAGACAAAACGTTAGTGTGCAGGACAAATGGGGAAACTGTCCAAGTGCAAGTGTGAAGCACATAAATTATAACCAGTAACTGCCCTAAGCAAAGCTGAAATAGTTCTCTTTCTAGAAAAGAGAGCTCTTTACTACTGCCTATAACAAGTATAGCAAGTGCTGTGTAACTTGTCTGCACAGTTTAAACAAATCAAGTTCTTTATCTTGGCCAAGTGTGTTCATACATGTGATACCCAAATTTTATGGCTCTCTCTGAATTTGATCTAATGTTTGGATTTAACTTGGTAATCTTGAGTGTTAAAAATTACATCCTATATTATTCTTAGATATGGAAAATCTCTCTCTAGGCACTTTTTGACATGATTCAGGGCAAATCACTTAACTTCTTCCTGCACCTCAATTTCCTCATCTGTAAAAGGGTAGAGTGAAAATTTATCTCACCAGGTTTCAGAATTAAGCAAGATAATACAACTAAAAGTACTTGTCTGATGTTAAATGTTATATAAATATAAGTTATTGTCTTATTAGGCACTCAGTGAATTTCCTGAGTGGGTACTCAAATATTTGTTGAGAATCATGACAATATTTTAATATCGTAGGCTCTCAAGATGCATACTTTTTCAAAGGAATGAACTACCACCACTCATGCTTAGCACTGCACGCCCAGGATGTGGTGGGGGCCAATATATTTTTCTCAAATCAAAAAATATAAAATAACTGATGTGTATAAAATTGATGACTAATAAGAACCTGCTGTATTAAAAAAAATATATATATATATATATATATAAAATAAGAAGAAGTGTACCAGCTTGTCCCTACTGAAATTACTAGAAGGGATGAATAAATCAACATGAAAAGAGCAAAAAGGAATGAATGCATCTAATAACGGTGCACTGGAAAATCTAAATTCCATCTGTTCATTTGACCTGCAGTTGAGTGTCTCTTAGATGATAGGTATTAAGGATTTTAATTTAAAAAAATTAAATTTATGTTTATTGAGGAGAAAGATTATATACACTTAATTTTGTAGGAATTAGATTTAAAAAGCTTAATTCCCAACACATTATGAAATGTTAAACAGTAACTTAAATTTTTCATTCTTCAGGACTCTACAGTTACCAAGATTCTTTTAATTTAAGGATTTTAAAATGTGTTTAAGACAATTCATCAAGCAATCTCCATCAGGCAAACCTGTTCATCTCAACTCTCATTAACGTCCTTCCAAATTATGTGGAAGAGCTAACCCTTAGCTTCATCTAACACCTGAAAGGGCCACTGGATGTTCAGCTTCTTTGCTTCCAGATGATCAATTTATTGGAAGAGATCCAATTACATAAAAGTACACTTTTACAACAGTTTCTCAACGTCAGGATGAACAAACGATGTAAAGTGCATATAGCCACACATACAATACACACAAATAGGTTCTGAAAAGCTGCATTTCCCTTAGAATTACCCTAGAAATTCAAACCATGTGTATATTCCTAGATCTGTGATTTGAAGAAGAATAAAAAAAAAGCAATAAGACTTACTGGAAAAGTCACTTGAGTGACATGAATTTCTTCACAGCATCTTTATTGGAACTAATCTGGAACGCCCTCTTCCCTGTCCACTTCCACGGGTGCAATTCCTATACTTTCTCCAAGATTTATCAAAAGCACTACTGCTCCCCTCTCCAAGCTTTCTCTGGTTCCACTGACCAAAAATAGCTCCCCTTCCTCTTGCTCCTGTGACAGCTAAGCTACCATGGCTCTTATTTGAACTCAGGCTCACAGCTACTCTATTCGACGCTGGTATATCTGTCGCCTCTCCTACCAGATGAGTTCCTTCCTGCAGGGTAGAAGCTCTGTCTTTTTCATCTGTATCCAGCAGATAAAAAAAACCCAAAACACTTCCAAACTTCAAATGAATTGTGGGTAGAATCAGTATGGAGGAGACGGAGGGCAGATGACCCTACATTTCACTAAATTCTAACTTAGAAAATCATATTCAGGGCATTCCCTGGTGGTCCAGTGGTTAGGACTCCACACTTCCACTGCCTAGGACATGGGTTCAATCCCTGGTCAGGGAACTAAGATCCCGCAAGCCACACAGCACGGACGCCCCGCCCCCCCCCCCAAAAAAATCATATTCAGAAGACCGGGGTCTAGGGACTTGCTCCCCTAAGTGGGTCCACAGACCAGCGGCATCAACATCACCTTGGAGCTTGTCAGAAATTGGCCATTTCAGGAATCAACCCAGGCCTACTGAATCAGAATCTGCATTTTAACCAGATCCCATTAAACATGCACCTTAGAAATTGAGAAAGCACTCAACTGAGGCAGTGTTTCTCACACTATAGGCTGTAACACATTGGTAGGCAGTGATATCAATTTCGTGGTCTGCCACAAACTTTTTAAAGCAATAGCAAATACCAGTATGTATCACATGTTTACAGTAAATATCATTTTGTGAAATCTTATTTTCATTTTATCTGTGAGCATGTAGGTATGTGTGTTTCTGAACTAGTTTGCAATGTTAAATGCGTAAATTACTGTTGGTTATGGTCTAATAACTTTGAAAGCCACATTCCCAGGAGGAAGCACAGAAGAACTTTGATTCCTGTGGTAAGGAGCTGGCCTCCACAACAACTCCCCTTCTTTCCATCCCAGGGCACTCTGACATCCCCAGCACAAAACCCGAAATCCACTTTTCTGGTGGTTAAAAAGTTGAACTAACTAGGTTTAAGTACGCTTCTATGTTTAGCAAGCAAGAAATTAAAACAAGGACATAGACACAGGTCTGCTATCAAAGAGAACTGCTGGCTTGCTCACTATCACAAAGCTGTGCTTGGTGGCAGACGCGAGGGGTGAGGCTTATTTATAAAAATAGTGATGTTTAATTATAATCATAGAGTCAGGCAGAGGACAGAGTAAGTTTCAGGAATTTAAGGTGCATACGTCTCATAATTCGTAAACCCACGTTTGAGGTTTTCCCAATTTAAATTATTTTTAATATTTCATTTAGATTTCATTGGAACCTACTAAAGAAAGAAATCCATTGATCACTTGTGATTAGATCTCAGTGGCCTGAAATTGTGCTTTTACCTCTTTGCTTATGGAATAGCCCTCTGTTTTGGTATGTACAACTTTTTGGCTAGAGTAGAACTGCACAACCAGCCCTCCACCTGCATTATGAAGTCCGGAAGCACCAAATTTTTCATGATTGGAGCTATGAGGCTTCTTTTGTTCCTTCTGATAGGCCCGGTATATAGGAGATGAGCAAGACCCATTTGCTGGTTTCTTCAGGGTGTCATATAAAAAAAAAATGTGCTTACTTTGCTGGTGTTACTTAATGTGCTAGACACGGAGCTGTCCAGATCCAGACTGGCGGAGTGCTCCTGGAGGCCTCTGGCTTTATTACCCTACGGAAAGAAAAGCAATCGAGTTATGACCCCTGAGGCTTTTGTAAAGGCATCTGCTAGAAGCAACCTGGTCTATTTAAATAAGTTCAGGAAAAATGCATCTACTGAGAAACTCTGCTGAGCACATACGTGCACGAAGACAATCAACATTTCTGTCTTTTTTTTTTTTTTTTTTTTTTTAACCAAACTAAATGTTCCAAAGCACCCTGTGGGTTAGTCATTTGGCAGGGATGATGGGCAGAAGAGACAACATGTCTAGAAGAAAAGCAAGCGCTGAAGTGCGCACACTCAACAACAGAGTCCCCCCTCTGAGTCACACGGTGTCATGACCCGCCAGCCTATGACACACAAACCACAATCTCTCGGTCTGGGAGCTCTCAAAGGCAGCCCCACCCCAATTCTGGTTTTGTAAATGAACTGCTTTTAATTATCTGTAAGGCTGCTGTGAAATTCTCAGAAACAGCTTCATACAAAATAAAATTTATAACAAAAAAAAATGTTTCAAATGGAGTGGTTCATGAAATAAAAGATAACTATAAGAAGATACTGCAAGCTCCAGAAAGGTGTGAAACTTTGAGAGAAAACAGAACTTTTATTTCTTCGAAGTGCCATCAAGGTATTTACACTCACGCTGGGGTTGGCGTGGGGGGGTGCGGGGGTTGGTAGTAATTTCTTAAAGAACTCCCAGATCAGTACATACGTATACTCTGTTCTCCCTATAGAGCTGCAGGCCACAAACTTTTTCCGTAAAGGGCCAGATAATAAATCTCTTATGCTTTGTGGACCATATGGTATCCGTGGCAAGTACTCAACTCTGCAGAAAAGCAGCCTTAGACAATAGGTGAATGAACTGATGTGTCTGTGTTTCAATAAAACTCTATTTACAAAAACAGGAGGTGAATGGTATTTGACCCAAGGGCCACAGTTTGCAGGTCCTGCTATAAACAGTTTCAGACACATAACAATAGCAGCTAACGATAACAATTTTTTTATGATGTAATCAGAATTTTTATTTATTTATTTATTTATTTAAATTTATTTATTTATGTATTTTATTTTTGGCTGCATTGGGTCTTCGTTGCTGCACGCGGGTTTTCTCTAGTTGAGGCGAGCGGGAGCTACTCTTCGTTGCGGTGCTCAGGTTTCTCATTGCGGTGGCTTCTCTTGTTGCGGAGCATGGGATCTAGGCGCACGGGCTTCAGTAGTTGTGGCTCGCCGCCTCAGTCGTTGTGGCTCGCAGGCTCTAGAGTGCAGGCTCAGTAGTCGTGGCGCACGGGCTTAGTTGCTCCCCGGCATGTGGGATCTTCCCGGACCAGGGCTCAAACCCATGTCCCCTGCATTGGCAGGCAGATTCTTAGCCACTGCACCACCAGGGAAGTCTCACGATAACAATTTTTAAACTGTACCTAGTGACACTAGGGAGAATGGAACCCACACCTAGGTGTATCTAATCCATGCTCTTTACAGGGACTGGCCAACAAATAACATTCTTTTGGGAGACAAAAATTCCATAGAATACAAAAGAGTAGAGAACATCTTTTAACCCGGACCAAGTTAAAAACTGAATTTTCAGTGTAGATAACATTTTTCTAACACTGAGAAGACACCAAAAAAGGTTTTACCCTTCTAAACTTTATGATGAACACTGATGGAACAAAAGCAAAGAACTGAATTTCATGTTCTCTCAAAAAAGTGATTTAACTTAAACTAGGAGGAATTACGCCACTTACCCGGGACAAAATACTTTCTAAAGACTCCGTTAAAGATCTCTTCGCTTTGTTTTTCAGCATATCTAGCCTAAATCGAGTGGCACTAGATGGTAATTCACTTGCAATATTCTCCGCTGCAATCTGTGATGTCTAAAAAGTGAAACAATGGAAAATTAAGTCACTTAGATCTTCCTTCCCTCCTTCTTTCCTTCCTTTTTAAAGGACTGAAAAATCTCTAGAATGCATCTTTTTGACCTCAGGTCATATTCTTTCTGTGACCTCTTCTCATCTGCTCCTTGGTGACATGATTTCAAGTCCAGGAAATAATTTTGCCTCAAAGAGTTGCTTTGCCTACTTCAAACAAAATAAGGAAAAGTGCTTAGAAACTAATCAGTTAACAAAGCAGTTTAGAGCTTGGGCTCTGCGGCTGGATCAGAGATATGTCATTCACTAGCTGTGGCCTCGAGCAAGTCACTTACTTTCTCTGAGCCACAATTTGGTCTTCTGTAAATTGAGATCAACCTCACGATCTAACCATAGTGCTATGTTGTGAGATTAAAACAGGTAAAGCATGTAAAACATTGGGCACAGCTTCTGGTACAAAGGTAGCTATGATTAGCTTTTCAAAGTAAAGTAACAACTTACTTTTGGGGGCATTTCAGAGGGTGAGACAAAATAAATCTAATCAACTGAAGAATCCATCCTCTCTGCCTACACTAATCCCTTCATCCCCTTCTACAGAGTTCTGTCTTTTTCCTCTCTCCCACCTATTGTTTCCATCATCCCATTCATTCTCCTCTGCAACCAAGTCTCTCCCTTAACTGACCAGCAACATGAAACTGACAACATAAAAGTTTGTTTGCCAATCACAAAATGAAGTTTAATGTTACTTATTAACAAAGAGGTACGCTTAAAAAAAAAAAATACAAAAAACCTCTACTCTAGATTAAATTGTTTCTTCTATGGATTCTTACCTGAATGCTTCCTGCTAGATGATGATTTTGTTAGAAAAATACTCAACCACATCCTCCATTACTCTAAACACCAACTATTCTTTTTTGTCATTACTATGTCAAGCATACAGAAAAATGTGCAGATTAATACAGTAAATGCCTTCATACCACCTCCAGCTTTGGCCAAGTTAACATTGTGCAGGTGTTGAGAAGAACAGTGATGAGCACAGGCTCTGGCAGTCACTCAACAAATACTAAGTTATGTAGCATGGGTGGATGCCTTACTAGTTGCAATTTGGTCCTGTGCAATCATTTCCCAAGAGTAAGAGCCTATCCAGACTCCAGTCAGCCTCTACAGCAAAAAGAATTACCCACAAAGAACCCTCAGGGGCCTGCATTTGACTCAATAACAGTTCACTCAAGAAGTTAAGAAACTGTAGACCTGCTTTCAAACTCATAACCAAAGTTTTCATAAAAAAGAAGCATTTTGAATTGTTCTGATATATACAGAAAATACTGGCTAAAAGACTAGTAGAACGTAGTAGATCCTACATAGAAAGAAGAAAAACTGCACTTGTGTTTTTCTTTTTATAAACCAGGCCGTAAGAATCTCTATATACTTAATTCAATGCTTCTTCTGCTCTCCTCTACCATCTAAAAAGGTTCTTTTCTATGTCTATCACCATAATTCAAATGTAATCTGAAAATAATTCACATTTAGAAAATAATTTGCATTTAGAAAGTAACATATTCCTTGTTTATTTTAAACTAAGCATCTAGAAGTTTCTCCTTTGAAGATGATGCTGGTTCTTGGATAAGTTTCTAGTTTGGGGCTCTAGAGTGAATTTGTACTGCAGTCCTCACATTGCCCATCCCAAGACAGATGGGTAAACTCTAAGCATGAACGTTTGGAGCCAAGTTTTAAATTCTGAAGCTACAATGAAGTTCTCAGTTCAGAAGCCACCATCCAGTAGTGTCACAATGTATCCACCATCAGCCTTATTCAGAATAACCAGCACCTAGACATAGCTAAGGTGCCCATCAAAAGGAGAATGGAGAAACAAACTGTGCTATTGACACAATGGAATAAAAAGGAACATAATTACTGATTTATGAAGCAACAAGGACGAATATCAAAAACAATATCAAAAACATTATGCTAAGCGAAAGAAGCCAGAACTAAAAGAGAACATACTGTAATGATTCCATTTATAGAAAGTTCTAAAACAGGCAAAACGAATCTGTGGCAGAAAAAAAATCAAAACAGTGGTTGCCTGGGGGAGGGAGGGAGTGAAGACTGACTGGGTATGGGGGTACTTTCTGGCATGATGGAAATGTTCTATACCTTGATACGGGTCTGGGCTACCTAAATATATGAAATCCTCAAAACTCAACAAATGGTACACTCAAGATTTGTGCAACTTACTATATGTAAATGTTATCTCCAAAAAACTGTAAATAAATACTAAATTCTAATTAATGATATGCATACTGAAGTGTTTAGGGATCAAGAGTACTAGTATCAGAAACTTACTTTGAAAAGCATCAAAAATAAGGTGGAGTAATAGATGGATAGCTATATGGGAAAGCAAACATAACAAAACGTTTAAAATGGTTTCACCCAGATGGTGGGTATGTGAGTGTTCACTGTGTGATTGTTTCAACTTTTCTGTATGTTTGAAATTTTTTGTAATAAAATGTCAGAAAAAAAAAAAGAAAAAAAGAAAAACTTATCTACTGGATAACGGACCCAGACAAATCGATGAGTGGTTACATAACATTAGATTTTGTCAGTTAATCATTATGCCCTTTAGGAGCTTAAGATAATGTCCTTGGACCTCAGACATGTGGGCTCCACACTGTCTAGCAAACGACTTGACCTCTGTTCCTCATGTCCTTGTCTCTAACATGGGTATTATACCACCTATCTCAAAAAAATTGTTGTCGAAAAAAATGGAATAATTCATGTAGAGAATTAAAACTATACCTAGTACATGGGAAACATTCAATCAGTGGCAGTTGATTTAATATTATTAATTTTTGTACCAGCTCAGTGAATACAAGCAGAAATGACATGTCCATTGATTCAAACATGATACTCTCTAAACTTTATTAACTTACAGGTCTTTGCCCAAACTGAATCCTTTCCCATAAGATCAAAGGATTCATTCAGCTTGTTTTCCACTTCATGGAACGACTCCTCCAACAGGTATCCAACACTAACACTTCAGTCTGAAAAGCATGTTACAGTGTGGCATCACCACAGCTCTGAGAAGTACAGCCCTGAGACTGTGCTCATTGTCTTCCATCTACTTTTGAAGGCTGCTGGACACAGACCACAATTCTACCTCTCTCTAGGTCAAGTCAAAACACATTTTCAAAGGTTACAGGAATTTTTAGGAGCAATAAGAAGATAATGAAATCCATGTGGTAAAATTATCTGGTAGCAGAAAGTGAGAGCAGGAATCTATTGGTGAACTCTCAAAAGTTCATCTGATCGATCTATAAAGCAGCTGCGGCTCCGAAAAGCCGAACTTGGAGCCCAAGAGGGTGTCCAGCCTAGGGGACACCCAACTACTGCCCAGACACCAGTTCCAATTTGTGAGACTTGGTCTTCTTTACATTAAATTCTGTTTTCAAATGAAAAAAAAAAAAAAAAATTAATATATTTCTTTACTGTACTAGTCTATGCCCAAATCATAAAGATACTACCCTGTTCCACAAAAATGAGACTGCATTTAGGGCAAAACTTTCCATCCACCATAAACACTTCATTCTCCTTTCTAGCCATTATAAATTATTTCAAAATTATCAATTTCCTGTTGGAACAAGTTAGAGTGACTCAGGAAAGAGAAAATCAAAACATAGAATAACTATCAGTGGCACAAGAGAAAAAAGGAAAGAAAATGAGAAAAGAAATGTGTTGAGAAGTGAACTAGGGAATTAACTGAAAACTTAGACTGGGTGGCCCATCCAAAAGTGAACAAGAGGATAACAGAACTTGCCCACTCTCTTAAGGGTACCGGCTGAGAAGGGAGGAAGGTCAACACACAAAGGCCAAAAACACAGTGTACTGATATTAGGGTCACAGCTAAGGGGCCCTAGAGTTGGCCGATGAAATTAAAAACAATGTTGGCCACTGTATGTGACCAGGAGTTCAGGAAAGGCACATAATTGCCAAAGCCAGCTGGAAAGCAGAAAGCAAATGGGGAGAGTTGCTGTGTGTGCATCTAAGTAAAACTGCATCACGGTTACGTTACCAGAAAAGCAGAGGCTGTTTACAGGGAAAATAGCAAGAGGAGAGCACACAACTGAGCATTAAAACACCTTGAGAATAAGCACTCAGGAAGTATTCTTTTTTTTAAAAAAAAAAAAGGCAATATACTTCTGGAAATTAAAGAATTTTTGAACATCCTTCACTGATTTTTCTCTAGGCTTTCTGGCCTAGCAGTAACTTAAACAAATATAAAATGCATGTTTAGAAGCTATAATGGTTATTATAAATTGACTTACAGAGAGTCCAAAAGAAATAGGAAAATGGTCCTGAATCCCAAACTCAAAGCTCTTCAAAGACAGAGCCCTGCAGGGCAGCCCCAGCCTCTGAGATAGCACCCCTCACACAGAAAAGCTGAACAGAGCTGTGGAAAGAGAGGACAGGAGGCCAACTCTGCACCTCCAGCATACGAAGTGGAATTAACGGAAGCTCCATATCCGAATAGCACGTAAACCAGGCTCATACTGTATGGGATTTATCAGTAGTGCTATCTTACATTCACATTGCATTTTTATTACAACGAGCTTCCGGGCACTTTATGTAATTCTGAAGGCAGCTGTACAATGTCAGTCCCATTTTATCAAGGAGGAAGGTGAGGTGACAGGGACCGGCTCCCTGCAGGTCAAGGAGCTTTCCTTGTTAGCATCCACTCGTAAACTTCACTCTCGATGCTCTACACCAGTCCCCTCATCAGAGCAACTACTCTGCTCCCACTAGAACACAGACAGAAACTCTCCTCATCTTTTCTAAGCACAATCTAAATATTCCCCAGTTTCCCCTACATGTGTAACAAATGAAAATAAAATTCAGGGAGAAAAAGAAGTTTCAGAGCTTCAGAAAATCCTCAAGACTCTGTTTTACACAGTGTCCTGGTAAAATTTTAAGAAGAGAGAAAAATGCCATACCTGCTTTATCTCCCCAACATGGACGTGAACTTTTTGTTTCTCTTCATATAAACATCTCAGGAAAGAAACAATCAATTCATTCTCTCGCTGTTCATTTCTTGGTCTCAATTTCTTAATGAAAAAAAAAAAGAATATATGACATTAATTTTTAATTGTCGCCAAAACTGCTAACCCATCCCCCCTTTGAAAATGCTAACAAGCTTCCATTCATCGACTAGTGCTTTTACCCAATGACCTCACTAGGGGGCACCAATGATCCTACAACTGGAGATAATTTTTAAAAAGAAACAGATAACGAAGCCAGTGGGCCAGATTTAGCCTCTGACCTCTGATGTCCTTATACCTAAAATAAACATTTCACATCAGATAGAGGCATACTCAAAATATTTAATAAACAGTCTTAAAAACGTAAGAAAAGGACAAAAATCCGTGTAAACACCCAGAGGTCAAGAGCCACAATGGTTACTTATTTATAAACTCTTATGGTTAGAGAACTGGAAAGGAAACCAGCAACGGGATCCAGGGCCATGGTTCCTTCCACATGTCAAACATGTTCATCATGAAGCACTTTCTGGAAGCCCCACAAGGCATACACTTGCACACAAAATTTCATGGCATGGACTCAATTTTTTTCCTCTGGTTTTTAAAAAATTAATTGTATGCCTTTTATTTTTCACGCAAGGTAGTGGCAAAGCACACTGGACTAGAAATCAGGTCATGTAAGTTCAAGGTGCTGCCTAGAAGTGAGACCAAAGGCTTGTCATTTAAGCTTAGCTTCTCTGTCTGTTCAAATGAAGATTATGCACGAAATACACTCCAAGGTCTTTTCCAGCCCCAAATTCTTTGGATTTGAAATACCAGAGTTCATGTTTAGAAGACCATCTAATTTAATGTATTCAATTATTTTCCCTGAATATGAAGAAAACAAAACTGAATTACTCTGGAGATTCACAAAGTTTCTGGTCTATAAACTTTAGAAAAATATCTTTTTTTTATAATGACAGTTATCCATTGCCCTGCTCCTCCTCCTCCCTCCCTACTCCAAACCTCTAGCCTGCCCTTTAAATCAAAGTCAGGGTGTCTAATAAACGGATCAATTACACAAGCATCCGAGTCCGGGTCAATGCCATTCTTGGCAGCCCAGCTAACTAAGGAACAATTTTACCCCTCATGTCACAGACTAGAAGCAGAGGTAACACTAACCGAGACCTTCTAACATTCCTCTCTTAAAGACAAAGATCATTTTAAATAAGTTGTTCCTGTTACTCAAGGAAACGATAGTAAATGATTAGAAGAGGCTGTTTTCAATGAGGACTTCCTGTTCTTTCAAATTTCAGATTTAAGGATTAAATATTTTAAAGGTCAGAATAGATGCTCTCAATCTGGATGCCAAGCCATGAACCTTGATGTTATAAATTTTTACATGTTTTATGCAACACGTGGGTTGTTCCAGAGAATGTGCATCAGATCTTCAAAAGAGGAAAGTGGTAGTCACGTACCACAATCCCAACTTAATTCTGCTGACCTTGGGACGGTTACAGATGTACTGTGAGTCTAAAAGCCCCCAGAGGCAACAGGAACTCTCACTCATTGCTGGTGGGAACATGATATGGTTACAGCCACTCTGGGAGCCAGTTTGGCAGCTTCTTTCAAAACTAACCATGTTCCCACCATGTGATCCAACAATCGTACTGCTTAGTATTCACTTGAATGAGTTGAAAATTTATGCCCATACAAAAGCCTGCACAAGAATGTGTATAGCAGCTTTATTCATAATTGCCAAAATTTAGAAGCAACCAGGTGTCTTTAAACAGGTGAATGGATAAACTGTGGTACATCCAGTGAAATATTACTCAGCACTAAAAAGAGCTATCAAACCATAAAAAGACATGGAGGAAGCTTAAATGCATATTGTTAAGGGAAAGAAGCCCAACTGAAAAGGCTACACAAACAGTATGATTCCAACTATGTGACATTCTGGAAAAGACAAACTATGGAGACAGTAAAAGATCAGTGGTTGCCTGGGGTTTGGAACGGAGGTGAGGGGTTGGGGGATAGTGAAAAGGTGGAGCATAGAGAATCTTCAGGGCAGTGAAACAATTCTGTACGATACTATAATGGTGGATACATGCCATCAAACACGTGTCAGAACCCACAGAATGTACCACACCAAGAGTTAACCCTAATGTAAACTACAGACTTTAATTACTAAAGATGTATCAATATTGGCTGATCAATTGTAATAAAGGTACCACACTAAGACAAGATATTAATAGGGGAAACTGGCTTGGGGGAGGGGCATGAGAAGTTTTATGGGAACTCTCTGTACTTCCACCCACTTTTTCTGTAAAACTAAAACTACTCTAAAAAATAAAGTATATATATTTTTTAAAGTCCAGGAAAGAGAAGCAGGCAGGAATTACGAAGCCTCTGAGCAGGCACCCAAGAGCTGACCCATTCTTTCTTCTCCTATTCTTCAATCAAACCTTTGAGCTGCTCTCACAAGGAAATTTGTATTTTTCTTGGAGAAATTCTTCGCAATCACTTATCTCAACATATGAAAAAAGGCTAAGAATGCAGTAACAGGAGAGGAGCATTATTAATACATTCTCTTTTCCTCAACATATACATGAAAGAAACTACTTGAATGGACAGAAAATGAGACTAAACAGCACAATGTACTACCACAGCTGCTGCCCAGACACTGCATCACGGAGCTCGTTAAACATCACAGGGGAAAGTCAGTGAGGCTGAGAAGACCATGTCTGTGGTGTCATACAAGGTCAAGAAATAAACCCTTTCTTAAAATAACTGAAACATGACTAGGGGCTACCCTGCCATTGAGTGAAAACGATTAGCAAGGTGTCATCTCCTGAGTGCCTCCCAGGGAACTTCACCATCCTGCAAAGGGACAAATCATTATTTCCTGAAGGTGATTTAACTTTATAAACATTCATGAGTCAGAGAGACAGGTCTGAGGAAAATAATGGGGAATGAAGTTGGATAACATCCCTTTGCAGTCAAAAATTAACTTGCTTATTACTCAAAGTTAACCTATGGAGTCAGGATGGTGGTCACCTGGGGCAGGACCAAGGGGGGTTCGGAGGGACTGGAAACGTTCTATTTCCTAATCTGCGTGCTGCTGCACAGGTGTATTCATCTTATAAAAATTCACCGACATACAGCCAATATTTTATAATAACTATAGAGTATAACCTTTAAAAATTGTGAATCACTACGTTGCACACCTGAAATTTATGTAATATTATAAATCAACTATATCTCAAAATTTTTTTTTTATTTCATTGAACTATACACCACTGATTTGTGTGCTTTTCTATAGTTGTATTTCATTTTTTAAAAAAGAACAATATAAAACAATTAATTGCCTGTTAAAAGCAACAAAGCCAATGTTGTTATGTGCTTCTTAACCTCATTTCTATGAGGGCGGGCATATAAATTGGGTGTAAAATCAATTTGAAATCAATTTCTAACACTGCCTAATGAATACCAGAATGCTGAGAAAGCCTATGGTCTTCTGAGGAGTCTACTGAAAATGGCAGTGTTCACCTGGACTACAGCCTGACATCTTTTTAAAAAAGTATAATGAAATCTTGTAAGAAATAATTTTAAAACCATGGAAAAATCCAATTAAGCTGCTCTATATTCTGTACAAAGTGAAAAAAAATTCCTCCAACCACTTATCTTTAACTTGTGAAAAGTCACATTATTTAATCCGTTATCGACATCTACTGACTATAAATCTACTTGATTTACTTACTGAGTATTAATTAAGTCATTCCCTGAAATACACTCATTCAGATGAAGAGAATTTGACTTTGAGACAGTTTCTTTACTAGCCCAACTCAGATTGAAAGCAACTTCTCCCTGAGGACAACCGATGTAGGGTCAGCACACTCAGCCAGCGGGGAACTCGGCACACTCAGCCAGCGGGGGACTCGGCACACTCAGCCAGCGGGGGACTCGGCACACTCAGCCAGCAGGGGGACTCGGCACACTCAGCCAGCGGGGGACTCGGCACACTCAGCCAGCGGGGGACTCGGCACACTCAGCCAGCGGGGGACTCGGCACACTCAGCCAGCAGGGGGACTCGGCACACTCAGCCAGCGGGGGACTCGGCACACTCAGCCAGCGGGGGACTCGGCACACTCAGCCAGCAGGGGGACTCGGCACACTCAGCCAGCGGGGGACTCGGCACACTCAGCCAGCGGGGGACTCGGCACACTCAGCCAGCAGGGGGACTCGGCACACTCAGCCAGCAGGGGGACTCGGCACACTCAGCCAGCGGGGGACTCGGCACACTCAGCCAGCGGGGGACTCGGCACAGCCAGCAGGGGGACTCGGCACACTCAGCCAGCGGGGGACTCGGCACACTCAGCCAGCGGGGGACTCGGCACACTCAGCCAGCAGGGGGACTCGGCACACTCAGCCAGCAGGGGGACTCGGCACACTCAGCCAGCGGGGGACTCGGCACACTCAGCCAGCAGGGGGACTCGGCACACTCAGCCAGCGGGGGACTCGGCACACTCAGCCAGCGGGGGACTCGGCACACTCAGCCAGCAGGGGGACTCGGCACACTCAGCCAGCAGGGGGACTCGGCACACTCAGCCAGCGGGGGACTCGGCACACTCAGCCAGCGGGGGACTCGGCACACTCAGCCAGCGGGGGGACAGCACCTGGCCAGAGCCAGATCCCCCCCGAGGGTCACCTTCTCATTCGCCCACTTCGACATGTTTGAAAAATGTACACTTCAAAAAGGTCCTAAACTAAAAAGTGGCTCTGCAGTGTCTTGAGTCCTCTTAGAAGGGTTTGCACACCCACACGCCCACCTGGCACCAAGTTCTCCTCACAGAGCTCAAACTCAAAGCTGGCTTATTTGCAGCAGTCATAATTCCCCAGCATCATCTGCACAGTAATTAATGATTTCTTTTTCTTTATGGTTCTGTTTGGGTTGCACTTTTTTTTTTTTTTGCATGAAACATTTATTTACAAAAACACTGAATATGTATGTTTTAATAACTAAGCAATCATGTACTATTAATTTCAATAGTAATTGCATTTGTTTTATAAAAATTTGCCCTTGGAGAATTTCCTCAGAAACAAATCATTCTCCAGGAAAAAAACCGTACAAAGGAAAATATTAACCATTCTATTTAAAAGAGGTATCATGACACTGCAAAGCCACCTTTTTCCTTATGATCTGTTTGAAATGCATGATTTTCAAAAGCATTAGCAGGCACTACTACCTAAAAAGAAACTAGTGACTTGGTTTATAAAATATTTTATAAAAAACAAGAACAGTCATTGAGGAAATTATTTAATAAGACTACCAATAAGCCATCAAAAGAAGATATCCATGTTAAATTTGTATTATTCAAAAAAGAGCTACACCTACAATGATGGAGGAAAAAGTACGAGCTTGCCTTTCAAAGCCAATGAACAATGACTTCCCTTTGGTCTTTAAACCAATCAAAAAATTACAGAGCCTTCTACAACACCACACAGGGATCCCAGGATATTAACTGAATCCATTTTTTTAAAGCAAACTTTTGTCACTGATTTTCTCTAAAGTCTCTTTGCCACTTTATGTATTGAGTGTCTCACACTCACATGGATCAAAGAGAATTTCAAAATCACATCCATCAGGAACACAGTCATTGCTGCAGAAGGGTATCTGGGGTATTACCTACCCTGATTCACCACACTGTTTGGGGGAAAGCTACACAGTGCTATCTAAATAAAAAAGAAAACAAACTCACGTTAGGGGAGGAAGGTGCATCTTCTATGCTTGCTAGAAAGATACTCCCCAAAGTGACTTGATGGCACTAAAACAGCAAAGTGGGCTAGCATCAGATGAAAAAGGACCCAGCTCTGGGCTTCCCTGGTGGCACAGTGGTTAAGAATCCACCTGCCAATGCAGGGGACACGGGTTCGAGCCCTGGTCCAGGAAGATCCCACATGCCGCGGAGCAACTAAGCCCGTGCGCCACAACTACTGAGCCTGAGCTCTGGAGCCCGTGAGCCACAACTACTGAGCCCGTGTGCCACAACTACTGAAGCCCATGCACCTAGAGCCCATGCTCTGCAACAAGAGAAGCCACTGCAATGAGAAGCCGACGCACCGCACTGTAGCGAAGAGTAGCCCCCACTCGCCGCAACTACAGAAAGCCTGCGTGCAGCAACGAAGACCCAACACAGCCAAAAATAAATTTAAAAAAAAAAAGAAAAAGGACCCAGCTCCCATCACAAATGCATTAACAATCAGAAGCAAAATGTCCATCCATTTATGAATTCCAAGTACAAATCACATTAAATTTGTCTGAGAGTACTGTGTACTTAGAACACTAAAGATCCTTTAAGAAAAAACAAAGTAGTGTGTCTCAAGTCAATTCAAAAGAAAATAAGAAAACTGAAAGGCAACTGGAAATTGTGAAAGTTACATTCTAAGCTATTTATGAAATTAAAAAACTCTTCTTATGCTCTCCTTCAAACAAACATATGCCAACCCTACTGTAGAAGATCAAGGGAAGGAGAACTCGAACATGTGATTAAAAAGACAAAGACAATTCTTTAATTTTTCACTCTAACAGAAAACAGATCACGGGCCCTGTCTGTAGCCTTTCCCCCAGTGAAGAGGGAGAGAGAACCTACAGTCTAGACTTGCTGGCCGTCTTGTTTTGTTTAAAGACTTCTCTATGTGCAGAACCCCTGGCACTCTCCTCCCCACTACTTACGCTTTGTTCTGATGTACTCTCCTCGCTAGGAAAGTGCCACAAAACCACAGAAAATGCCCCTCGGCTAAAGCAGACATGAAATTTTTGATGAGCTCATTAAAGATTCATAATGAACAGGCATGCCAGCACACATAGTGTGGTTTCCCGAGATAAGTGCATCTAAACGCAAGGACGACAGTGCGTTTCCGGGCTTAATGCAGAAAACCGATGAGCTTGGGTTTTCTTCTGTATTTTGTTTTTATGTTTAGGTCTGATATACCGTATAGTAGGTAACACCTAAATTTATTTTCAAAACTGAAAAAAAAGAGCGAGGAAGAAAAGTTATGTTCAATTTCATGGACCAAATGTTATATCCTTAAGACTCTCACACTTACGGCTGAAATCCCAAGAGGGAAGGAGCTAGCAGAGGTCTCCCAGGGAGACCAGTGCTCAGGGACCAAAATCCAGGTCCCCTGTCTCCCAGGCTGAGGCTCCCTCCACTTTATTATTTCCTTTCTCTCGTTCCTTAAGGGAGAGTTCCCCTGGTTTAGTAGTTTTCACATGAAAAACCAAGCCCTGATACCAATCTGCAATTCTGACCTGGCCCCTGTCCCGAGGCTGTTAAAGCTTAAACCAAGAGGAACTCAGGCCCACTGCCTTGAGGATCTGACAGGTTTGCTTTGCTATTTTTTATAAATAATATTTCCCAGAGAAGCTGCCTCCTTTCTTCCTTCTGGAAATTTAAAACCAGTACTGTACCTGAACCTCCTCAAAAATAGTTGCTTGCTCCTGATTAGTTAATGTTGTCAGGTGCTTCTGGAGTTCTAGTTTGGTTTTGGAAGAATTCATTCCTATTAAGAGAAAAAAAGAGACATGAGAACACTCTAGGTAACAGTTACGAAGTAGAGTTAACACTTTCCATGCTCACTCCCCCCTCTTACCTGGCTTAACCACCTTCTTCAGGCTTCTGAGGTTTTATGGAAATTCTAATCAATAATGTCGGTGATGATGATGACCCTGACAACAAGCAACATTTTTTGATTGAGCCCTCACGTGGTAGGCACTGACTTAAACATCAGGCCTGTATCATTTCATTTAATACTCAGAACAATCTGGTAAAGAGGACTCGATTAGCCCCATTTTACAGTTAAGGAAACTGAGACCCAGAGACCTCACTTAATTCCCCAAGACCCCATACTGGACTCTACGTCAGCTTTGTGTGGTTCCAAATTGCTTTTTTTCCGCCACTACTCCATGTTAAAACACCTCACACAACCAGAACATTGTCCGCAGAAAACGATAAATTCTCAGGGAGTATTGATATGTAAACTAGACAATCTCCCTTAAGGAAAAACAACTACTGCCCCATTTGAAAACTGACCAACATTCTTCTCTTACAGGTTAGGCTCTTTCACAAGAAAGTGATTTGTGTGGCTAACAACTTTCCCTTTACCACCACATGCTTAGTAATAGTCTTATGGCCACTTCAATAACATTACAAAGGATTCTGAGGGAAAGTCATTAAAATAAAGTTGCAATTTTAATGTCCATTAGAATCTGGTATTTCAGAAAGTTCCTTCTCCATACATATATGGCTCAGACCCTGTTTTGCCTTTTCTTGGCGCCAGAGATAAATGCTACCCATGATGAAAAGATTTGGGATGAAAGGATTTGCTGACCTAACTATCGTGGAAAAAAACCTGCTGCTGATTACTTTTATTCCAAGGGCAGTCCTGTCCCCATCCACATGCCACCCTGTCTCCTCCTCCTGAGGGTGAGCCACTGGGCAGGGCCTTGGCCAAGTCTCTGGGCCAGATTTATCTACATTACTAGGATGGCCAGAGGGGACAGCTCTGAAATCTGTAACAGGGACTTGGAAATCAGGCCTCTGGTTTACAGATGAGTTTGCTGAGGTCCGGAGAAGCCAGGCGACTGACAGGTCAGGAAGCCAATCAGCAGCCAAGCCTGCCCCAGCGCCAGTGCTCCTCGCTCGCCCACCCTGCCCCCTGCAGCAGAAGGCAGGGCCCTCACCCTCGTAACAGGCGGTGGCGAGGCCGCTGCCCCTACTCAAACCACTGCAGCTCCCAGAAGTCCTTCCTCTTTCCACCACCGTTTTTTTTTTGGGCCAAGAAAACCCTAAGAGGCCACCATAAAAATAAAAGCCAATATTTCTTAAGTGATTGCTGTGCCACTTCATGCAACACTACATAAATAATCTCATCTGATCCTCAACATAATCCTTGGAGTGGGCACTATTTTTAGCAATCCCAAGGTCTATAGATGAAGAAACTGAGGCACAGTGAAGTCAAATGTCTTGCCCAAGGTCATCAGCTAAGGAAGGGACAGAGTCAGAATCTGACCCACATCTGTCTGCCCCCACAGACCACCCTAGGACACTCCACTGCACCTTTACCCAGGCAGTCAAGTCACCTGACGCTGCTGCCTTCAACACTGAAGTGAACTGCTAAGTGAAATAAGTCAGCCAGAGAAAGACAAGTACTGCATGTTTTCACTTATACGTGGAATCTAAAAAACAAACAAATATAACAAAACAGAAACACACTTAACAAAGAACTAGTGGTCGCAGGGGGGAGGGAAAGGGGGGAAGGGTGAAATAGGTGAAGGGGATTAAGATGCACCAGGGGATTAAACTACCAGTTATAAAATAAATAAGTCACAGGGATGTAATGTACAGCACAGGGAATACAGTCAATAATGTCATAATGATATTGTATGGTACATAAGATATAAAAATACTGACTCACTATGTTATACATCTGAAACTAATAATATTGTAAGTCAACTATTCTTCAATTAGAAAAAAAAGAGGTCAGTAAAAGTGCAGAAAGGACAGATGAATTTTATCAGAGCACAGCTCAGGTACTCCTCAGGCAAGCTGTCAGGTCATACAAGCCAGGCAAACAGAGATGCCTTTACTGCACTAACTACTTACATGTTGAATCAAAACAGTGTTTAAATTTACGAGTAAAATTAGCATTCAGAAATCATTAAATAAAAATCCTCCCTGTATATGGATGTCAATGACACAGTGCAAACATCCTCTCTTGGACACACTGTACTGCTTGATGAGACATTCACATGTGGAGAAAAACCCCAAGAAAAGTCAGATTAATTATATATACTTCTAACAATCTCAGGTGAAATCATACAGACTACTCTTCATATTCAGCAGGTCTGGAGAGATCCTTAGACAGTTCTATCCTTGTCTTCAGGGTGCCTCAATTCATTAGGTCCTTCCTGCCCCATCTCAAACCAGAGGTGGTCTTTGCGGTCCCAGCGCCTGTTCTCCACGGTGCACCCTCCACAGGGCTTCTCACTGCCTTCAGCCTGGGGTGGGGAGGGACAGGGGTTTCTGCAGCAAGAAGGTGGCACTCCCCACGTGATGCCAAAAGGTTTTAGAGGGGAGAAGAGAGGCAAGTGAGCCCGCCTTCACGCTGTCTGGTTGAAATGGCTCTTACTAAAGGGAGCTCTGATGAATGCCTTTGCTTTGCTGAAGGCAAATTTACTTAGAGAGCAAAAGGAAACCTCAGTAAAACTTTTTTTTTTCTTTTTAGTGAAAGTATAATTCATTCCAAGAATTCCCAAAATGCTCCTCTGAACTTTAAAATAAGCAAAACACTATATAAATACTAGCAGTTGTACATAGTTCAAACACAGAATCAGCACAGCTGCACCCCTTACATGTTGTTAAGTGTCCAACAGCACCCACACGTACAGTGTATTTATTCTATTTTACAGATTCCAGAGCATACTGACTATACCAATTAAGAAAACAGTCTTGGGACTTCCCTGGTGGCACAGTGGTTAAGAATCCACCTGCCAATGCAGGGGACACGGGTTCGAGCCCTGGTCTGGGAAGATCTCACAGGTCGCGGAGCAGCTAAGCCCATGCGCCACAACTACTGAGCCTGCGCTCTAGAGCCCGCGAGCGATAACTACTGAGCCCGCGTGCCACAACTACTGAAGCCCACGCGCCTAGAGCCCGTGCTCTGCAACAAGAGAAGCCACCGCAATGAGAAGCCCTCACACTGCAACGAAGAGTAGCCCCTGCTCACCGCAAATAAAGAAAGCCCGCGCGCAGCAACGAAGACCCAACGCAGCCAAAATAAATAAATAAATAAATAAATTTTTAAAAAACAAAAAAAGTCTTTAAGTCTTTCTTTTTGTTGCCATGTCATTGGTCCTCTCCACATTTATGGAGTTCCTGGCCAGATCATCACTTCCTATTAGAACTACTCCTATGGGAACATACAATGAGCTTTAATAAATGACTTCATTCTACTTATTAGGGATTCAATATAGCAAAAAGCAAGAACCTTGAAATGTTCATAAAATAATCAGCATCTCCCCTACTAAGGATGGCTCTAATAATGTGCCATCTATACTTTAGAAATGCTTCCCATCATGTAGGCAAAACATAACCCTCACTAGCCTTCTAATTGTGCTATTTATTGGATGTTTTTACATTAGCATAGCTTTCTGCTTTGCTTGGATTTTATCCAGTAAAAAGATAAATGAAATGATAATTCCGAAACTATAGCAGCAAAATCCCCACCACAATTAAACTTTTCAGCTATATTTTTCTGAAAGCTAAGCCAGACCAAAGAAAAATTTATCAAGTGAAACTGTGGAACCCTTCCAGTTCCTGCAGATCAGGATCTGCTTTATCTTCAAGGCCAAAGTCATTGTTGGCTTCTTAATAAGCTCATAAGAGACATTTCTGTCATCATTTACCTTATCTTGACAACCACTAAGGAAAGGGTTAGTGATCCTCTCAGATGGGATCTCTTGTTAAAGCACACATTTTCTTGTTCCCAAATATATTTTGTATAATGTCAGCAAAGAGTAACAACTAGGAAAACACGGTTGAAAATGCTAATCATTTTGATTCATTTTAAAGAGCACTGGAATGCCAGCAAATGAAACTTCAAAGACCTTAAGATGATGTCAATTTGTCTTTAAAAAGGGAAATCAGATACGACCTCAAACCCATCAGGATGGTTATCATCCCAAAATCCCAGAAACTAAGTCTGCTTATCCCTGAAATGTGCAAATAATCCCTTTTCCTCCCACGAAGTGGTGAGGATTAAGTGGATGATAATACATGTTAAAGAAAACACTTAGTACAGTGCCAGGCACATCTTAAGTATGCAAACCGTAACAGGTACTGCAGTTTCTCCCGAAGCCAAATTTCTAGAAATTGTAGTCCATACTCGCAGCATCACTTCCTGTGCTCTTTCTCATAGGCTCCTCAACTGCAACCTACCTTACGGCTGCTCCCTCCACTAAAACTGTCCCGGCAGAGGTTATCGATGACCCTGTAACTGACTTACCCAGTGGAAATTCTTAGCTCTCTTGTTACGAGACCCCTCCATGGCAGCTGAAGTGACTGACCACTCACACCACCTTGATAACAATGCAACTGGTCTTGTTCCCTGTGGTCCCCTTACTCCTCCACCGCCCTCAGAGCCCCTTGAGGGGAGATGGTCTAGGCACAGTGCCTGACATACAGAAGACAACCACCTATGAGCCCTGTAACTAAATAACATAAGCCTCCACGGGGCAGAAACTTCCAAAGCATTTGCCCAGGACGCTTAACTCCCCCCCGCCCACCCTGCCGCCCTCCCACCCCGGCTCACCCTCAATCCGCTCACAGAGCTTGTGCAGGCCCTGCAGGGGGCAGCCCTCACACAGCTGGGCCGTCGCCTTCGCTGTCTGCTGCACCGCAGCCACTGTGAAGGCCTGCTTCAGGGTCATCATGATCTCATCCACCTGATCAAAGAGAGGAGACTATAGTCAGCAAAAAGTCCATTTAAAATGAGCTGGGCAGACGGGACTTCCCTGGTGGCGCAGTAGTTAAGAATCCGCCTGCTAATGCAGGGGACACAGGTTCCAGCCCTGGTCCGGGAAGATCCCACATGCTGCGGAGCAACTAAGCCCGTGCGCCACAACTACTGAGTCTGAGCTCTAGAGCCTGTGAGCCACAACTACTCAGCCCGCGAGCCACAACTACTGAAGCCCACGCGCCTAGATCCCGTGCTCCGCAACAAGAGAAGCCACCGCAATGAGAAAGCCTGCGCACCGCAAGGAAGAGTAGCCCCCGCTCACCGCAACTAGAGAAAGCCCGTGTGCAGCAACAAAGACCCAGCGCAGCCAAAAATAAATAAATAAATTTATTTAAAAAAAAAAAAAAAAGAGCTGGGCAGAGATTTTAGGACTCTGTGGAAAGACTCAGTACTTTAAGATTCTTCTGGACTATTAGTCACAGGTTAATGGATAATAATCATAATACCTGCTAGGATTACACGTAGCCTAGAAACACTACAAATGCTCGAAGCTCTTCAAGGAGATAAGGTAAAAACTAGACGCAAATTAAATACTGAACGAAAACCAAGTCTTCTGATCAAAAGTCCAAAATGAGGTCTTCCCTGGTGGCGCAGTGGTTGAGAGTCTGCCTGACAATGCAGGGGACACGGGTTTGAGCCCTGGTCTGGGAAGATCCCACATGCCGCGGAGCGACTGGGCCCGTGGGCCACAACTGCTGAGCCTGCGCGTCTGGAGCCTGTGCTCCGCAACAAGAGAGGCCGCGATAGTGAGAGGCCCGCGCACCGCGATGAAGAGTGGCCCCCGCTTGCCGCAACTGGAGAAAGCCCTCGCACAGAAACGAAGACCCAGCACAGCCAAAAATAACTAAATAAATAAATAAACTCCAATCTCTTTAAAAAAAAAAAAAAGTCCAAAATGACATTTGAAGAATGCTAAAGCAGAGGGTGAAAGTGAGCAGGCCTTTAAGAATGATGAAAACTGAAAATGCACATCCAATTAAGTCTCGGGTATATACTAGCTGGTTATCAAATAGTCACGAAAGAATAATTAAAGCCAAATAATATGTCAATGAGGCCATATGGCTTTGCTAAGTAAAGAAATCAGTGAGGTTGAAATCCCTTGTAAAGGAGACTTTAAGGTAAGAACGGCCCCTTCTCACTTACCAGAGCTTCATTTGTGCACTGAAACACGTAACAGACGAAATGAAAGCCTCCACCTCCCGAAGACTCTCGGCAGATAAACCCAAAGTGGTCCACATGTCTAATACCCTGTTGAAGGCAGGGGCAAGAACAAGGAATGGTGAGTTGTATCCAGAAGAGGCACCACTGCCAGACATGCAACTGAAGATTCACACAGCACAATTTTAAAGGACACTATAAAAGTATTATTTTCTCAGATATTTTAAATGTCTAAAAACATCTCTCAAATATGAAGTTCTACTAAAATGTTACTCTGATTATCCCCACAATAAGAGAAGTAGGATGTGAAAACTGGAGTTTTTACTGCTCATTTTAGTAGAGAAAGGAAGTGGAGAAAAGCTGACACAAAAAAATGAGAATTCTTCTTCGGTATCAAGGAATAAGCAGACGAGAGATTAACGTACAAACACATATGCACACATACGCAAACACATGCAGACACAAAGTTTAAAAGATTTAAAACACACGTACTACTAAAATAATAAATATGTAAATACTGAAGTAAACTGGTAGGAAGAATGAGTCAAAAATTATACACACAAAAGAATAGAGACGCTTTTAAACATAAGATATGAAGGCCAAAGTTCTACCATAGTTTCCTAAGAGCTCTTTTTAATAAATATTAATATGTACGCTTGTTTTGAAAGTATCAGCTAAGAGGCACCTTAATACAGATAAGACATCACCCATCAACATTAATATGCAGCATCTCCTGAAAGCATCAGCAGGCAGACATGAGTGCTGATAGCTTGAAGGGCAGGTGATCATGTAAACTTGTAAACTGTACCCTTCAGGAAATAATTAAACTATCAGATGAAAAAGCAGATATTTAATACTAACATTACAATAGAAATAGCAGCAAATCAAGATAAAACATCTATGGAGAATCTCACTTTCAGGGCAAGTATTTCCCAATAAACGGGCAATCACTGACATACCCTGGCATTTCCAACAATGCTCTCCAACACAAGTTCAGCATATGCTAGTGGTTACTCCTCAGGGGAATATGATTTGGAAAAAGTGGTTCCCTATTTGATCTTACTCAGGAACATTCTTTATTTTCACCTTTTGGGGGAAAAAATTCCCTGCTGCATTCTTATGTAGATCACATTATAAATCAACAAACAATGAGACTTTCATTATATCTTATTAATTTTGAGAAAATGGAAGCAAGAAAATAAGTCAGACTTTTAAAAAGTAGCCAAACTATAACTCATATTTGCTAGGAAGATCCTGAGTAAAATTGGCATAGCTCATTATAATTGATAGATTCTCCAAAATCTCTCTATGAAACACATCCAGGAGATTTGCAAGCAAGAACTCAAGTAGATATTGTACTCTGAGGAAAACATCCTCAAAAGTAGTCACTATTTATTATATTTTAAGAACGAAGAAATAATAATCTTGGTACCCCAAAAGCTATGAATTTTTATAAAGTAAAAATAAGTATCTATTTAAAAATATTATCTGTGTGTGAATGTATATATAAATATGCACACACACACACACAGACACACACACACACACACCTGGAAATCATGACTGTGGAACATTACTACCAGTGCCTGAAAAAAAAGAAAAGGAGACCTATTTTCTCCAGTAGGTTATGGTTGCTAAAAGCAAAATTCTTAATTTCAAAATTATATTTATAGTTTGCCTTAATACACAAAAGGAAATGCAAGATCACAAACCCAGTACTTAGAAAGCATACATCTTGTGACCGTAACCACTTCTGCTGAATGACAGTAAAAGAATTCATTAAAAAATTAAATGGCAATTGAGCTGATAACCCATCTCCATTTACCTGAGAGCAAAAGGATATCTCCTTAAAATTTTTCTCCAACGCTATTTTTTTGGTGTCAGGACTGATGAGGTAAACTTCAGATTGACCAATCTTAAAAGACAAACAAAAAAAGAAACTAGCTTTTTGTGAACACTGAATTCAGATTTATACATGAACCTTCTCATTTCATAACCTATGAAAATAAAGACTCAATGGGTCAAGCTCCTATAGAATTCTGACCATCTCATGTAGAAAATCACTTCAAGGTCACAATCTAGCCTACAGATTTCAGGTACCACAGACAACCATCGTTGTGTTCACCTACATCAGGCAGCAGTCTTGAGGTGAAAGGACCAAATACACAGAAGTTGGCAACTAAGCCTCAGGTTCCCACATCCCCCCTTTGTAAGGAAGAGACATTTCTACATAAGTGAACCTCCCAGGAAACAGGAGCTTCTCTTTCAAGATTTCTAGAACACTTCCTAATGATTAGAAAAGTCTTCTTAAATTATTGTTAAAACAATCTACCATTTGTTGAATGCATACTGTGTTAGGTATTCACTACTGCTTACCTGACTTTCTAAAAAAGCTAGAGCGTTAGCACAAATTAACACTGTCTTACAGACCTGGGTCAGCATAACAGATCTCCATCACAGCACGGGACTGTGTTGCAATAACCACACTGTTAACTGTGCAGCATCCCTCTCTCACCTGCTGCTTCCTGAACCCAGCTGGCCGCAATGAAACCTCTGCTCAGTGAAAATCACTTCCTCAAGAAAGTCTTCCCTGATTCCCCAGATGCCCTCACAGCATCCTTTACTTCTCCTTTACGGCATTTATCACAATTTTACTGAGACAATTACCTGTACAATCAACTGTCAGTCTCTCATTGGAATCTAAATTCCACGTGGGCAGAGATCATGCCTGTCTTGTTCACTGCTGTATTTCTAAAGTATTACACAGGAATCTGTATACAGCAGTCACATAATAAGTACTTGAAAATAATGCACTGAGCAGCTTCCCCAATGACACCAAGAGGTTTTTTGCTTTGTTTTGTTTTTTTTAAAATATATATCACACATTACAGCACCAGTCTGACTGCCAACGTAGCACTCTTTTCAGTATACTAGGTCAACCATGAAAAGAGGAAGGAATCGGCCCTCTGACACCCCATCTTGATCTTGAACCTGCATACATCCACACAGCCAGCTTCCTCGCCCCTGGGCCATCCACTGCCCCGAATTCGGCACAGACGCAAGACGTTACATTTAAGCTCATGTTGCTCTCTCTAGAATGTCAGTCACCCTTAGGCCAAAGGAGAGAGAGGAGGCCGAGGAACAATCCACTCCCTATATTGTCAGAGACCAGCTTGCTACTGGGCCAGCTGAGTCCCATCGGCTCAGACCCAGAGGACTCCCAGGGAGGGCAGCCTGACCAGAAGAGCCGAGATCAGCATGGAACCCAGGAGCGGCGACTGCCAGGGACAGCTTCCCTGCCCATGCCTTTTCTGGCATTTGGCTGTCAGTTTACCAAACCGTTTCTAGAAAAAAGTGAGTAAGCAATTGGCCAAACTAATATTTCAGCTTGGGTATCAATTTCAAATATCATGTTATCTCCAAATCTAATTATCTAGATAACAAAGGGTAAGTATGTTACAAATTAGTAAAACTAGTAAAGAAGGGGTATTTTCCAAAAAGATTTTGTTGAAATACATTACTTGAAATTAATATCCATTTTTAAAATCTCCTTTGGGGGCCTCTTTTATGCATATTAACTCTTCTTTCCACATTGAAAAGGTGTCTTCACAACCATGGGGGAGGGGGATAAAAATCATAGAGGATATAAGAGTCTCTTTATGTGACCCCCTGATGAATTCCAAAGGCTAATTAGGGACTAAATAAGGATTTTATCTTGAGAAAAGAATTATTCAGTATAAAATCATATGGATTCACACATAAATCCAAAAGAAATTCACAAAGAATCTTCGCTTGATAAATCAGATTTTCTTTTAAACACACAGATCAGACTGGGGATGCGCATGAGGCTTTGATAATATTTTACCGTGAAGAGCATAGTTCGATTTTCCTCAATATCCGTCGGCTGCACAATATTGTGTCCACTAATCAGGTGGTTCTCGATGTCGTTTTCCTCAAAGGAGCTGAAAAAACTACTACTCCGCAGGCCTGCATCCTGAAACTCCTTCCTGAAAGCCAAGGAGCGCAGCCCGGGCTGGGAGAAGGACTTGCGCATCGGCCGCGGGTCCCGCTCCTGGTCCCCCGGCGGCTGCCGCGCAGCCCAGAGTTGATCTGAGGAGGAGAAGCCGCCGCCGCTCACGTGGCTGAAGCCCTCGATGCACTCGTCGATCAGGGCGGGCGGGGCCTTCCTGTGCGCCACCGCCACGCGGCCGCAGAACAGCACCTCGAACTTCTTGGCGAACGTGTCATCGAACTCGGAAGGGCAGCGGAGCTCCTCCTGGCGGGCGATCTTTCCGGCCTGCCGGATGGAGCTGATGATCTCAGGCACCTGCCGGGCAAGGAAGGAGTGTTATTTGGAACCCGCAGTGGTTGGCGCGCCCAGGGCCCGCATCCACAGGAGCCAACGCCATGCTCTCCCCATCGGCACACGGCGTATTCCATCGCACCGGCCTGAAGGAGCATCCCACTGGGAATCTGGGACCAGGAGAGGGAAATGCACAACTTACACAGAGACAAGAAGGGGGAAAGTATTTACTAAGCACCTCTTCCACGCTGGGGCTATGCTAGAGGATTCATGCGCCCAACACCCTGCAAGCTTAAGTAAGGAGCTCACAGCCACACAGCCACACGTGGCAAGTCAAACCCAGGCTGGTCCCCCCACTCCAAAGCCAAAGGTCTTCTCCGGGAAGCTGCCACCAAAACATTATGCAGTTATTCTAGATTTCATGGCAGTGCGTCTTGGCAGTGCATCAAGTCTTCCAAAATAAATGATGGGATGAGGAGAACAAGACTGTAATTATCTTGTACAACCTTTCTTCTAATCATAACATCATTATTTTCTCTAATGACAACTAACAATTTATTCCTCAGTCTTATATTCCCCAATAGTTGAACAGTATTGACTACACAGGTAGGAGGTTTTAATCAAGGAGTAAGCAACCCATGACAGTATCATCATCAGGGCAACACACTGGGGCTTCTTTCCACTGAGCTTCTAAAGCCTTTGATTCCTAATGTAAAGTCATGATCAAGAGAATGAACAAAAGGGTCTTGTGTGCTACTGTCGGCACTACTGCTACACCCTCTCATCATTAGCTTCTGACAAGATCCCTCAAAGAAGCCACAGACCGAGATGAGTCCTCAACCGCATGAATAAGCATCTGTGCAATCATCTGGATGATGTACAGCCTCAGTACTAACACAAAACAGGCACAAATTCAATTTTCATAAGGAAGGGCCTAGTTTTTGTTATGCCCTAACACCCAAAGCCATTTTTTCCTTTTCTCTTTGTAAGAAAATCCAATTTAAGACCCAATACCCATAGGCCCAATGTCTTTTTAATGACATTATAGAGGGAAAAGAAAACCAAACCCCTTTTCAATTCAAGTCAAAGATCAATACATACAGTAAAGGGAGGTGGTTTTAGTGGATTTTAAAAAGCAAGCTTATATTCTGTGTTCATAACATAATCCCCAAAGACCCAACGACGCAAAAGACTTTTCTCTTTGTGATTTCGTATCAAGCACACCTTAAAGACAATCTCTGCCATAAAGATTAAGATACATCCTTTCAAGATATTTTATCGTACAAAAAGTCAGTTTTATCTTCAGAGATTTTATGTTTTAAAAAATTAATTCCTGAAGCATAAGACCTAAATGACGCTAAGGAAGCCAGAATTTCGACGTCAAGCAACCATGAGCACTGAGTATTTGCTTGAGCTGTAGCTCATTCCTCCACTGACAAATAATTACACATCCTGTGGAGGCCTAAAAATTGTTCATCAATATAAAAGACAGGACAGAGAGAAGAAAGTAGAAAGTCTAGATTTCATTCACACCTTTGCCAACCAGTCACTACAGGAACTTGGCAAAAACAGCCTGTTTTTCTCTCTGGGGGAAAAAAAATGCTTACAAGATTTTTCAGGTAAAAGTTGTTTCTGTAAGGGTAAAGAATAATGACTTTTTCAAAAAAAAAGAAAAACGATTTATGCAAGTAAAAACCTTGCCGCTTTTCTGAGCAAGTGGGTAAAATTATTTTATCAGGAGCCACGTGAATCTTCCTAATTACTAACCCCACTCTCTGAACAGAAAATTCAAAGCTTACTCAGTCTTTTGAGGCTTTTTTTTTAAACAATAACTGACATTTCTATATGCTGGGTCTTCCACTGCATCTGAAGTGAGTAATGAATGGTGTCTTTCATTACATATCAAAGGGGAGAGAAAATGTGTGAAGTCATGTGAATTTATGGTGACTCAGTAATAAAAGGTACAAACACAAGTAAGACACAAAGTAGAGAACTTGCTTGTTCCCTCGCTTCACAGGGTCAGAGGAGGCTAAAGAGTACATCGTCCTTGGTCAGAGTTGAGCTGTGGTCGTTTTTCCTACCACCAATCTCTCCTATCCTTTGATTAGAACCTTCAAAAGACACGCTTTAGTCAAAGACGAGTGCCTCCCTCTCCCTGCTCTAGTGAGCTGTGTGAATATGGGTATCAAGGAGATAATTGGGGTTAAAAAAAAACTCAGGGATCCTGACAAGAATATAACAATTTCAGAATATTTGAAGGCATATTGCCAAACACAGTTTCAACAATAAATTGTAAATAGTTAAAAATCTAACGTTTTTAAAACATTTCTGTAAGTCATTCAAGTATACCAGAAGACTAAATAAAAAGTGGGCTCCACATGTGCCTAAGTTTGTAAAACTTTGATAGTTTAGTTCCCTTAACCAGAACAGACCTGAGCACCGTTTTTTGAAAGGCATATGACAAACCCACAGCTAACATCACACTCAACAGTGAAAAGCTGAAAGCATTCACTCTAAGATCAGGAACAAGACAAGGATGTCCACTCTCGTCACTTTTATTCAACACAGTTTTGGAAGTCCTAGCCAAGCAACCAAAGAAAAAGAAATAAAGGAATCCAAATTGGAAAGAAAGAAGTAAAACTGTCAATATTTGCAGATGACATGACACTATACATAGAAAATCCTAAAGATGCTACCAGAAAACTACAAGAGCTCATCAATGAATTCCGTAATGTTTCAGGATACAAAATTAATACACTGGGGACTTCCCTGGTGGCGCAGTGGTTAAGAATCCGCCTGCCAATGCAGGGGACATGGGTTCGAGCCCTGGTCTGGGAAAATCCCACATGCTGCAGAGCAACTAAGCCCATGTGCCGCAACTACTGAGCCTGCGCTCTAGAGCCCACAAGCCACAACTACTGAGCCCATGTGCCACAACTACTGAAGCCCATGCACCTAGAGCCCATGCTCCGCAACAAGAGAAACCACACCAATGAGAAGCCCGCACACTACAACTAAGAGTAGCCTCCGCTCACCGCAACTAGAGAAAGCCCACATGCAGCAACAAACACCCAATGCAGCCAAAAATAAATTAATTAATTAAAGAAAATTAATACACAGAAATCTGTTGCATTTCTATACACTAACAACAAATTATCAGAAACAGAAATTAAGGAAACAATCTCATTTACCATTGCATCAAAAAGAATAAAATACCTAGGAATAAACATACCTAAGGAGGGGAAAGACCTGTACTCCAAAAACTATTAAGATGCTGATGAAAGAAATTGAAGACAACACAGACAGATGGAAAGACATACCGTGTTTTTGGATTGCAAGAATCAATATTGTTAAAATGACTATACTACCCAAGGCAATCTACAGATTCAGTGCAATCCCTATCAAACTACCAATGGCATTTTTCACAGAACTAGAACAAATAATTTTTAAATGTATATGGAAACAGAAATGACCCCGAATAGCCAAACAATCTTGAGAAAGAAGAACAGAGATGGAGGAATCATGCTCCCTGACTTCAGATTATATTACAAAGCTACAGTAATCAAAACAGTATGATTTTGTACTGACACAAAAACAGACATACAGATCAACAGAACAGGATAGAAAAACCAGAAATAAACCCATACACTTATGGTCAATTAATCTACAATATCTATGACAAAGGAGGCAAGAATATACAATGGAGAAAAGACAGTTTCTTCAATAAGTGGTGCTGGGAAAACTGGGCAGCTACAGGTAAAAGAATGAAATCAGAACATTCTCTAACACATATACAAAAATAAACTCAGAATGGCTTAAAGGCCTAAATGTAAGAATGGATACTATAAAACTCCTAGAGGAAAACATAGGCAGAACACTCTTTGACATAAATTGAAGCAATATTTTTTTGGATCCATCTGCTAAAGGGAATAAAAGTGAAGACAAACAAATGGGACCTAATTAAACTTAAAAGCTTTTGCACAACAAAGGACACCACTGACAAAACAAAGACAGTCTAGTAGATGGGAGAAAATATTTGCAAATGATATGACCGATAAGGGATTAATATCTAACATATATAAACAGCTCATACAACTTAACATCAGAAAAACAAACAACCCAATTTTAAAAATGGGCAGAAGAATAGACACTTTTCCACAGAAGAAAGGCAGATGGCCAACAGGCACAGGAAAAGATGCTCAACATCACTAATCATCAGGGAAATGCAAATCAAAACCACAATGATCTCACACCTGTCACAGAACGGCTATCATCAAAAAGAACACAAATAACAAATGTTGGCAAGGATGTGGGGAAAAGCGAACCCTCATACACTGTTGGTGGGAATGTAAATTCGTGCAGCCACTGTGGAAAACAGTATGGAGGTTTCTCAAAAAGCTAAAAATAGAACTACCATATGACCCAGCAATTCCACTACTGGGTATACATCTGAGAAAAACAAAAATGAATTTGAAAAGATACATGCACCCCAATGTTCACAGCAGCATTATTTACAATTGCCAAGACATGGAAAAAATCTAAGTGTCCATCAACACATGAATGGATAAAGAATAGGTGGTGTATATATATACAATGGAATACTACTCAGCCATAAAAAAGAATGAAAGTTTACCATCTGCAGCAACGTGGATGGATTTGGAGGGCATTATGCTAAGTGAAATAAGTCAGAGAAAATCACTTATATGTATATGATATCACTTATGTGTGAAGTCTAAAAAATACAATAAATTAGTGAATATAACAAGAAAGAAGCAGACTTACAGATATAGAGAACTAGTGGTTACCAATGGGGAGAGGAGCAACATAAGGGTAGGGGAGCGGGAGGTACAAACTACTGGGTGTAAGATAGGTTCAAGGATGTACTGTAGAACACAGGGAATACAATCAATATTTTGTAGTAACTGTAAGTGGAAAGTAACCTTCAAAAATTGTATAAACAAATTTTTTTAAAAGAAAAATGAAGGCATACTGTCCACTTGTGATGAAATCCTGAACTCTCTATTCTTTTTTTTTTTTAATAAATTTATTTATTTTATTTTTGGCTGTGTTGGGTCTTCATTGCTGCACATGGGCTTTTCTCTGGTTGCGAGAGGGGGCTACTCTTCGTTGCGGTGCGCAGGCTTCTCACGGTGGTGGCTTCTCTTGTTGCGGAGCCTGGGCTCTAGGCGCGTAGGCTTCAGTAGTTGTGGCACGCAGGCTCAGTAGTTGCGGTGCACGGGCTCTAGAGCACAGGCTCAGCAGTTGTGGCGCACAGGCTTAGCTGCTCCGCGGCATGTGGGATCTTCTGGACCAGCGATCGAACCCGTGTCCCCTGCATTGGCAGGCGGATTCTTAACCACTGCGCCACAGGGAAGCCCCTGAATTCTCTATTCTTTATAACTCTGTCCTAGACTCACCTACACTGTTGCTTGTTACATAAGGGAACTGGGCCACTTACTTCATTTTATTTTCAAACGTTGTCCTTGGTATGACTGGAAGCCAGAAGGTAGGGATTCAGAAGTGTGAGATGAACACAAGGTAGCCCTCTGCCTGGGAAGGGAGTGGGGCCTGGAGGGAAGTTTGGTGAGAACCCTTTACAGTAACAGAGATGGGGTCTGCTGGGAACCTGAACTAAGCAGCAAGCACTGAAGACAGAGAGAAAGGCTGCGTGAAAGATTCTGGAAGACAGACCCACAAGACTTGGTGATTACCCAGACAGGGACATTGAGGGTGTGGAAGACCGCACGGGACTCACAGGGCTCTGGCTTAGACTTCTTCAGTAGGGAATACAGAAGCAGCAGGCTTGAGGAGAGATTACAGTGAGCTCTGCTCCTGTCCATGCTGAGTACGACCAGGAGGACTTGAAAGTAAAGGCATCTAGTGGGCAGCTGGACAAGCCAGCCTGGAGTCCAAGACAGGAGATCTAGACCAGACATCACCAGCACATATACACAGACCAGAGGTGGCTGATACCTTGAGAACAGAAAAAGGGAAAGTAAAGGAAGAGGGCAAAGATGAGATGTTTAGGATACACCAACATTTCCGGTATAAAGAAACGGAGGAATCACAGGCAGAGAAGCAGGAGCACAGGCAGGCAGGCAAGGATGATGCCAGAGATGGCAAAGGAAACAAGCACTCCTTCCTCAAGGAAGGGAGAGGAGGGGGCTGAAAATAAACGAAGGGCTGAGACGGGTCTGCTGAAGTTGGCAGCTTACAGACAGACATACATAAAATAAAGGGGGGGATGCCCACACTGACCGTCCAAAGTAAGCAAGCAACTGAAAAATGTCTCAAGGTGACACTTTAGTCTATGAGAACGTATACTTCAAGTTACAATATTTACTGCAAATATACAGACCCTTTCAGGGCAAATAGGCTGAGGTCAGTGGAGTTTATTCCCACGATATGATCTGGGTACTTTAAAAAAAATCTTTTTTTAGTTTAGTCACAGCAATAGTATCTACGTCATTTCTGATTGCAGATAAGCAGATAAAGTAAATCAACTAACTGCAGCAAAAACAAGAATCTGAAAAGCATTTTGCTGAGATAAATTCCATGAGGGTTTGAGATTTGGTTTTCTTTCAATAACAGGAATCACAACAAAAATGTAAATTGAAATGAATCGCCAATAATGAAGAAACAGGCCCTCTTTTAGACATATAAAAATTTACTGAACTGCTCTTCTGTCAACCTATTTGAATTTATGCTAAAGGTCAATTTTAAAGCAAGTCTGCACTTATTTCACAGCCAAAACAAGTTTCTTTTGAATTCACATACTAACAAATACACAGTATAGTATGAAGTTTCTGTAGCAGGCTTGAGTGAATATTGTTGTATAAGTAGCCAGAAAATGATACTCTAAGAGCATTAGAAATATTCATTTCTGTAAATAAAGCCCTTATTTAAACCTGTGGGTCGTTTCTTTTTAAGGATTTGAGGATTTTAAAGGATTATAAACACACGGCAAGTGTAATTTTATTCACAAGGACTTAGGAAAGAGCTCCTGAAACAGTATTTAGAACGAAAAGCCATTTTACTGTACGTTTACACTTTTGTTTTTCTGCCAACTAGTAACAAATAAAATATTAAATGAATCTAAAGCAGCCCATATTTGCATTTAGAACTCTAGCATTTCATCCTGTTATTTAAGATTAAAGCATTCCAAAATTGCAAAAACATGGCAGGCCACACTGTGTTTTGTCCGTTGGATTAAATGTTCCCACACTGCAAGGAGTTAAAACAAGCACTTCAAACAGAAAATAATCATTCCACATAATTATTTTCCAGAAGGAACAGACTTGTGTTTTGTTTTTGGTGATGAGTGGTTATTTGTATTTGTTGGTCATAAACAAGGTAAATAGGGGAAGAAAACGAAATTAAACCGTGTCTCCTCACTCTATCTTACATGCCTTGAATTTCATACAAAACGCCTAAGAAAATACCTTCTTACTAGTGCTCCATACTTAAGTTATTTAAAGAGAATAAGACAGCTGTCTGATGCTCTCTATATAAGACATGCATGAGCATTCATATTACCCAACAGTCGAGCCTGTCAAGACTAGATTCGAAATAAAGATGTGAATACACCTCATACAGTGAATAAGACGAGATTCCTCCTGGCCTTAGTAGAGGTTCACAGTGCAGGGAGGAGGAGACACGCACGTCTGCATGTGCAATTTCCAATGAGCCTGCATGTGCAATTTCCAATGAGCGCTGGAGAAGGCTGGTCCCCAGGAGAGGTCTGTCGTGGCTCCTCAAAGGGAACCAATGCCTCCACTCCTGCTGTGCGCTTACAATTAGCCAAAGGGCAGATGAATGCATTACATCTTCCCAAAAGAAAGATCAAACGTGCTGTGAGCTGGCTGGGGAAGCGCCTGGCATGTCAGAAACGCTGATGACTGCTGGCCCCTAACGCAGCCCTCACACCCTCAGTCAGGACTGCCTCATCTTTCTATCCTCCAGGTCAAACGGAAGTAGTAGTATTCAGCCACTCTAGTTCTGATATGGCAAACTGGATAAACTCTTATCTTAGTAGCTTTTAAACCCCATGGAAAGATGCAATGCAAACACAAAACCCAGCGTCATATTCCAAAATAATCGTTTGAAAAGGTTCACTACAACCTTCTGGCTAAACTGGCACTTTTCTACAAACATTTAAAACAATGAGACTAAAATCCAACTCGAGAAGTGATTTAATAGCTGCAGGAGCTAACAGAAGAAGGTGGGAGAAGAAAGGAAGAGTAGAAGATATTGCTGTAAGATTATGAAGTTGTTTCGTAAGTTTTCTAGAACAATTTTTAAAAGCCAAGACATTTTCAGTGGTCAGCATAAACAATGACAGAAATCACTGGATGTTCAACCTGGGAACATGAGTCCTCAAAGTCCAACCCTCTTCATTTAATGCACTGATTCGCAACTCAAATGTGGCCGCACATTAGAATTGCCAATAATTTTAAAAACGAGTGACTACTTTCCATCAGTTGAGGTGAAGCAGCCTGCGGAGGTGGGGCCCTGGCACCTGCAGTTTTCAGAAGCACCTGACAGCTCTCAGCTCTCTTACCACCTGTCCTCTGTCATGCCCCGAGGTAAGGAATGCGCTTCTCTCCCTGCCCGCTACACCATCACACCCAAAATCCATGGGATTATTAAGACCCTAGGCAAGCTGTGAACAGCAATAAAGCAGCCCAACTGCACAGATCCAGACCCTGCTCACAGCACAGATGAACAAACTAGTGAAGACAAAAGCACAAGACTCGCCACACAGATATCTGACAAGCTATTTATACCATTTAAGGGCAAATCAAATTTGATTTGCAAATAAATTCACTGTATTTCAGAGGTCTCAGATTATTAAACACATAAGAGCAAATGCCTTATAAGAGATGCTACTCTATAATTTTGATTAAAGTTTACTTCAAAATAATCTCTCCAAGATTACGAAACATTCACAAATATAATGAACTAGCAGTTAACCATAGCAATCACCCGGTATTAGTTATGTATGTTACATAATCTTTGCAAAGGGACACTGCGGTCTCTTTTCTACAAGGCAGGGGAACTAAAAACGTATAAATGTGCTATAAGAAACCATTAAACAGAGCGCTGGTTCCTTCTCCAGGACACACGCCATAATTAGTTTCTATAAATGAAGCCCTTTTGAAATTTTTTCACTGAGGAGAGATCTTCAATAAAGGAATATTTGGTCACATAGTGTGCATTTATAAACAAAACAGTGAAACCAGCTAGAGCACTGGGCACCAATACTGTTTTGCTTCTACCTAAAATCACCCAGGGCCAAACATATTAAACTTGTTAGGTGGGACACACAGGCCCACCCAACCCACAGTTCATGAACCCACAGTTCCCGGACCATGTCCCCTGCAATGGAAGCAAGGAGTCTTAACCACCGGACTGCCAGGGAAGTCCCCAGACTCCCTTTTAAACTCAGCAGCAGAATGTACTCTTTAGCCACCTTTTATTTTCAATAACAAGCTTAATACACATCCATATAAAAGAAAAATACAAAAACATATAAAGTTAAAGTTGCCTATAATCCCAAGCCCAGAAATAGCACAGTTAGTGGTTTTTTCTTACCTATGGTTGCTTGTGTATACTAAATGGTCGTTTCCTTTACTTAAAAAAAAAAAAAAAAAAAAATGAAGGATCACAGTGTTCTGCATTTATCATCATGGGCGTAGTGTCAACCCATTCTAGAACCATCTCATTCCTTTCTGATCACAGCATCAATTTCATTCACTGCAAACACCATACACAATGAAAATACCAAAAAAACCAATTTTTTTTTTACCTATTCAGGATCCAATTCCAATTAACCTTATGCTAGCTGTCATGAACTCTGCTCAATCAGAAGCCATTCTGGCAAACGTGTGAGGAGCATCCCAAACTTTGCATACACCGCTTAGACTCCCCCTAGCCGCGTTTAGAGCATGAAGTGTTTGTGTGCATATGGGAAGGGGGGGGGGAGGTAAGTAAGAGAGATGAGAGTGAACCTAGTATTGCTTTTTAGACCACAGAGAAACATTCCATTCGGAGGGAGATGGGGGAGAGAGGGCATGTGGGAGCAGAAACAGAATAAACTTTAAAAAGATAGAAAAAGTCGGCCCTAACTCCTGCCCCAGCTGAAGCCATGAATCTACTACACTGACAGTTCCTACAGGGAATTCTGGAGCTGAAATGCCAAAATAAGCTCCAAACTCTGCCACTTCATGCGCAAGTCTGAGCAAGACACCCAGCTTCTTAGAAGCTCAGCATCCTCTTATATCAAAATTGGATATTACCAGCTACCCTTTTAGGTTGTTTCGAGAAGAAAATTAAACAATGTGAAAGTTGTTAGTGTAGAGCCTAGCACATATTAGCTTCCAAAAAATGCCAACTGTGACCTTCACATTTGCCAAGTAAGAAAAGGTCAACTCTCTATTATTAAAGTAACAGCACCTAAAGGCAATGAGCTTGCTATTATTCCAACTGCTTTTCAGTACAGAACTGGTAATAAGTGACAAAAATTTATTCCATATCAGCCAGCCACAGATAATGCCAATCACATTTTTAATGTAACCAAATTTCCAAACATCCTGTAGGCAACAGAACTCTCTCCCAGCTCACCCCACCCCCAACTTCCCAGCAATCCCCAAAATATAAGAGTAGCAAAGCTCTGATTAAAATGGAGCTGGGGAAGGAGGACACTCCCTTCTCCTTCCTCCTGCCAGCCCTGAGGTGTCACAAGGCCCACAGGAACAGAGAGTGAAAACCACTACCTTACAAAACTACACAGGTCTGTGAGTGGCAAACAGTTTCTGTGGCACTTTCAGGACAGCCCTACAAACTTCAGAGCATAAAACACCTAAATGCTTGAACATCAGCTCTAAGACAGCAAAATTATTGTCTATTTTGCTCACTGATACAGCCCAAAGTGCCTAGGACAGTGCCTGGCATACAGCAAGTATTCAGTAAGTTTGCTCAATGTATGAATGATTGCAACTGAAAATGAAAGTTTAGTGATTTCAAGGTTTTTAAGTGATAAGAGATATCTCAAGTAGACCTTAGAAGAGAAACCATGATAAATCTGTGGAATCTCCAACACAATGCCTGTGCATAGTATACATGCAACAAATATTTGCAGAAGGAACAAATGCTGTAAAAATAGCAAACCAGAAACACTGAGACTAAATCTTTTCGGATTATAAGATTTTTCTAGACAGCTGAAGGCTGCCCCTTTAAGCACCTAAGCTATTTTTATTTTAACCATCTTTGGATGGGAATCATTTAGCGTATTTTTTCAAAGCCTACAGAGAATGTACTTTAACACTTTTTTTTTGTAGTGAGCGTACATTACAATGACCACAAGAGCTACCAAGGCTGTGCAAAGCTCCGTGCTGCCAGGGGTTAAGGCAACAGGCAAGGGTGTATGGGAATGAGAGACGGTATCTCAGCTTTTAATTACATACCCCACATTCCTACCAGTCCTCCCAAAGTAAATGTTGGTATGCTCTCTCAAATGCACCCCAGGGACCAAAGCAGAGGCTCCTAAACTCTCTGTGCCACAGACCCCTTCTGACAAACCCCTATGGACCCTTCTCAGAGTAAGATTTTTAAATGCCATAGGCATTTACACAAAGCAATACAAAAGAATTATACCAAGAGGGAATTATCCAAATCATCATGATAAAGCATTATGTGCTTATCACCAAACTTAACAAGGTCTAGCGGCAAATCGTGTATCTACCATAATTCAAAGTAACGATGAGCATATACAGTATTTCTGAGAGATGTGTAGCAACTATAACGCAATATGAAAACACGTGATTTTATTGATGTTACTATCACAGGAGTTGCTAATGCTACGGGGAGGGTGATGACTCATAACTGAAGATGTTAAACTGCAGTTAAAGGTTAGTGGAAATAAAGGTGAATTTTTTTCCCCATCCAAGTTCAGGGACCCCCACTCCCAACTTCCATCCTCAGATTCCAGGTTAAGGATTCTTGGACTTAAGGAAGCGGGGGTGTCGGGGGAGCGGGTGCAGCGGAGGGACCAGCTACAATTAACTCAAAGATAAGATCACCACCACCGCCAGCCATCTCTTGCAGGACCACGGTGTGTATATACTGCATAGATGAATAATAAGACAAAGCCATCCCACCACCCCAATGCACACATAAATCTAGCTGAAAATGGGAAAACTGGACCAGAAGCTTTAGCCATCAAAGTCTACAAAGGGAAATTACAATGTTATGATGCAGCCCATAAGGGAAGCAAAATCTAAGTGGGTTAAAACTCAAATGTCCATTACTTAGAGTTACGGAATTAATTTCTATGTAATGTAAATTCTTCATCAATATAAAAACATTACAACTCTTTTCACATAAGTACTCAATTTAAGTCTGATGTGATGTATTGCCTAGCTAGTCCTTGATGATGACAATTTAGTCTAATATACAAACAAATGAAAATAATTTTCAACTGTCAACTTTACATTATCCCTGCCAATGGGAGGGTAGGAAAATATGACAAAATAAATACCTTTGAATCCTCATTTCAAGAAACTGTCATTTAGGCTGCAGTTTACATTTGACAACTGCAGGCAAGCAGCGGAGCCTTTACTCTAGAATGTTCTTCCATCGACTCTCCACTAGCATCTGCTGATTCTTCCAGACCCAGTTCAAGCACCTCCATGCCCACGGGCCCCAGCCCGCTGTGGTAATACAGGTCACAGCACTGACATTTGGGGCTGGGAATGGGGTGTCGTTCGATTCATTTCTGTGGACCCTGCAGGTTTGTGTCAGTGTTTACTGAACACACACACTTTAGTGTGAGAGGCAAGTGAACGGCACTTTTCTGTTTCTCTACCTTAAAGTGTAAAATAAATAATGTAATCTAATTAACCTTAATTTAAATATAGTTATTTGAAAATACACCAAAGTCAGGCAGGAAAACTGCATAGGTTAAAATGAAAGAAACAAAAAATAAAATGACTATTTTCATGAACCTTACCTAATATCAGGTAGAGAAAGTGTGACACCAATATTCTATACAATCATACGCACACTGTCCGGGGAAAAGCTGAACTTCTGAGACCTTCATCGAATCAAGTAGTTTAAGTTAATGTCATATCTCGGGCACTAACCCCCCACTTATGGAAGCCAACTATGTGCCAGACACCGTGCTTCACATAGATGACCTCGCTGAATGCTCACACCAACCCTCCGAGGAAAACCATGCTATTTCCATTTTACAGAAACACAGACTCTTCTGGATCAGTGCTGGGCACTGGGGCTGTCGATGAACGTGACCATCTCAGTGGGGACAGAAACACAGCACTTTTTAGAAAACCAGGCACTGGAGGCCACGGGAGCGGCACGGGCCTCAGGTCACCAGTGAAGGGAGGAGAGGGCAGGACAGGAGGAGAGGAACCTCGGGCTGAGCCTTCAGGGAGTCGAGGCTGGTCAGGACAGGCAAGGAGGGCGCTCCCCTCGCCTAGCACATGGCGGGAGGCTGACACAGGTGAGGCTGGGCCAGCAGAGTTTCCAACAGATCCCACGGCTGCTGTGGAGAGAATGGGTTTGATGGACAAAACAGCAGGAGGAGGATGCCAGGCAGAAGGCTGCTGAAGCAGGAATGGCTTAGTTCCCTGCCCTCACCCCGCTGAGAAGCTCAGTCCCAGAACCAAGGGCCTTGTCACCCCAGTGCCTGGCCCTTTTCCTCACATCAGACCGAATAAACGAATCCACGTGTGAACAAAGGAGCATCTGAGCAGGAAGAAACGACGTCCTCCAGCTAGGGCTGTGGCGGTACAAATGGAGAGAAGACGATGAGGCAAAGCACAATTCCGAAGGTCAAACAGGCAAGAATTAGTAATTCACTGGATGTGAGTGAGAGTTGACTGGTTGGATGGGAGAACCACCCACTGAGACCAAAAAAAAAAATCCAGAAATCTGATTACAAATTACAATTCCCTATTCATGCATATGAGTTCTCTCTCTTTTCAAGGTCATTTTATTCCTGAAGGAAGCATGGAAGTTGTGTAGGTAGCGTGTGCTGCAGCCCAGAGAACAAGTGCCCACCCCGTGCACCCAGTCCATTCTGGCATTCTGGGCCAAAACTCTGACAGGTTTTTTTAAAAGTATGCATGTGTGAAGAGCTGTTATCTCTTCTACTTATTTTCAGCAAAAGAGATGCAATTTTAAACAGTGCTTATCACTAACGATCTGGAAGGGACCGCCCATGGTTATCTCTGGGTAGCAGAAATTCTGTGGTTTCTTATTTTTGCTTATCAACATGTTATTTTTCTGTATTTACATACATTGCTTTTGCAATCTCACAAAAAGGTTAACTTTAAAAGAGTACATTTTTCTTAAACTTTAAGAAACGTTAGCGGTTACTGTCTAATTTTATTAGATAAAGCCTTCTAGGGACAAAATTATTTGGAGGAAAAAAATCTTTATTCTAAACATATGATTAATTATTTTCAATGTAGAATTTCAGCATACATTTCTAAGTGCCCCCAAATGCTTCACTACATAACACACAAAATTTAAGTCATGGGACACCATCTGAAAAATAAACTTCCACATCCACAGAAACTAAAAACTTTAGACGACGGTCTAAAAGCGATATTCAAAAGACTGCCCTTTTATATGCATAGGTAATTACTTAAGACAAAAATTTGTAGCTTAAATAAAAATTGTGATAATAGTAAGAACTGGCCTGTTTTATGAAGCTGACAGTTCAAACTTGAGTTTAGATAAACCATTAGCCCTCTTAGTCAGATAAGTACTCTTGCTACTTCCTAGGACTTGCAGTAAAATCAATCTAATTCAAATTATAACATTTGTGGACAGAGTATGAAACCACCTTGACAACATCAATATTAATTTTTATAAACACAAAATAATTTATAGCATAGGGCTACCCTCTGCATATACGGTGCCTTTGTTCAAATTACTGAAAGCCAAAAACCCCTGTCCTCCCCAACCTCACAAACAAAAAGACTCTGGTATGCCAAGTGTGGGCTGGATCTCAGCCCCTGCTTGCCCTGTCGGCTGGATGCTTTTGTGCAGTATGCAACCTGCACAAACTTACCTGGCAGCCCATTCACAGCCCTGTCACCCACATCTGTGAGATCCATAGTAGTTTCCAGGAGCATGTTAGAAATTTAAACTTACTAATGCATGACTGCAAGACTTAACTGCCAGAAGGGGTTCTGGTATGGCTTATAAATATTACTTATAAACCATATTATTTACAGTTTTAAAATACTGCACCACACTAGCTTTTACAGCATTAACTGCATTCTTGAGTAAAACCTATCATGTATGTTCAAGAATCCCGAATTTCATTCAGATGAGTGGTAGAAACAGGTCTTTACTCTCGTATCATCTCAGTCCATTTTTGGAAATAAACTGTACTCACCAAGTGGCCATCCCCTTTCTTTCATCTTGATCAACAGGCACATCAGAACTCTGGCCAGTAAAGGATATTAGTTAGAACTGGTCTAATCTATTTTCCACCTAACATATTTTATACTTTGTGTTTACCAAGTATGACAATAACAATACTATTTGCTGGTCCTTGACTTTCTCAGAAGTTATGTTAGATAACTTCAATAAATGTTTAAAAAACTCAGACTGTATCCTAGCACAGGATACCTCAAAAGCAGAATTAAGTGGCAAATACTTTCTTCCTGAATTTAGAGATGAAGGAAATCAATCAAAAAGAAAGTACACAAGACAAAAATGAAACAGTGTAAAGTTGCACAGAGAATGAAGCTGTCCAAGTATCAACTCCTAACAGCGCCCAGCCCTCAGCTAACGGTTCTCCTCCTCCCTGACCCACCTACACTCCTGGTGTGTGAGAATGAAAATCCGATCTTGTCCAAGCACCCAACCATCCCTCCACTGGCAGTTTCTCCAAGACCAGGGACTCATGTGTCACACTGAAGGGAATGAACTGCACTACTCTTTAAATCACTTCCAGTTCCAAAATCCTACTATGCTATACAAATAAATTGGCTAATAGAATGAAAATACCAAAAACACACAAAAAAATCCCAACATCAGGAACATGGTGATATGTATAAAATATTATAAACTCTCAGCTTGGAAGGTACCCACAGGGTAGACCCAGCATGCCAAAGTCCATGTGAAAAAAATTTACAGATTTTAGTTGACTGTAAGCCCAGGATAAGCCAACAGAACAGCCTGGATATCAAAAGAATGAAAAAGGAAAGAAAAGCCTATGGCAGTAGGAGAAATGTCAGCCTCACGTTAAAGGGGTCACAGCCCCACTGTCCTCCCTGCCCATCATGCCACACAGCAAGTTTCATTTTCGGTTTCAGAAGACTTTAAAAGCAGAGGCAATAAGAGTCGCAAGGTGGCTGCAAATCCACGAACGGAGGCTGGAGGACGGAGCTATGGGCTTGCAGCTCGGGCAGGGAAGACGGAAACTCACCACTGCCTTTGCAAGTCTGTCGCAGGGAAAAGGCACAGTCTCGCGCGCGCGCTCTCTCTCTCTTTCTCTTTCTCTGTCTCTCACGGGAAGGAAAGAAGGTGAGACACAAGTGAGAGAGAGTTCTGCTCAGAATACAACAATCTGTCTTTGCGTTTGAGCTGTGTAGAAGGGCAGGGACGTCTTGGGGATGCTGAGCCTCCTGGGGGTGGGGGAGCACGGTCAGGCGGCTCAGACCTCCAATCCCCCGAGTCTAGAGCCCTCCAACAGACAGGCATCGGGACCTGCCCCCTCCAAGCGCCCCGAAGCGGCACCTCCCAACCGGCAGTCTGACAGCACGGCTCCTCCTCCTCCCCCCCAACTCCCCCAGGCTCCTCGACTGACTTCATCTGCATGAGACCAGATATTTTACAATCAGGAACATTCCTAGAGAACCAACACCGAAACCAAGGCTGACAAGAGATAAAAGCTCGCTTGCTCCGGCCAAGAGCTGCTTGGGAATGTGTCCAAGGCTTTGTCGTTTCTCCCATGCCAAGGGGACGGCTCACGGGCACCGAGAAGCCTCTGTGCCTCGCTAAAACTCAACTCTGATCTCTACATTCCACCTACCAAGCAGGAACTGCAGTCTCTGAATCCAAAAGACGTTTTCAAAAGTGGGACTTCATCTTGGTTTACAAGGGTAAGAGGAAAAAAATAAAATAAAGATAAGCCCTAAGGGGAGGGAAGGGATAAGGAAATCTTGTTAGTGTAATTCTCTCCTTTAGACTGTATTAGTAAAATGCACCTCCATTTCACAGGCATCTCAGGGAAGACTCTTCATAGGGTTCTGCTTTTCTCTCTACTCTATCTCCAGGGACCTCACCCACTCCCCCAAGGCCGACAAAGATGATTTAGTGTACGTCTTAGGTCTGAATTCATTCCTAAACTTGACTCAAATTTCTAATCACCTCTCTAAGAATCACCCAGACTTTGGACACCTTGACCTTAAAACATCCAAATCAAGCTCATCCTCTTTGCCCTAAAACAGGTCTCTCTCATTTCCTTGTTCCCCAAATGCCTTCCAGGCAAGTAGTCTGAAAGCCTGGAAAGTGCCTTCTAATCTTCTGCCTTTCTCCATTTTTCAATAAGCCATCAAGGTACAGTCTCTCACTAGGAGCCCAAAACCTCAAGCACTGGTCTAGGCTCGCACTTAACTCAGACCACAGCAAGACCCCCAGTCCTGCCTCTGGCTTCTCCCGATACATAAACCCACCCACCCACTCTCCACTGGCAGCCTCGTCTTCCAGAAGCCCAGCTTGGATCACATCAGCCTACCACTCAACAAACTTTCTAGGGCTCCAATCACTACCAAAATACCAACCTCCCAGCCTGACCTGCAGAGCCCTCCATGCGGGTGCTCCAACCACCTCTTCCCTGTGAACTCCCTAATTCACCATCTTTGGCAGGGAGGGAGGTCCACTCAGCTCCACTCACACACACCCTGGGCTTCTCGTTTGGATGTCCGCCTCCATGCCTTTGCTCATACCGCTTCTTCCGTTCAGACGTTCCTGCTCACCCCCTGGATGGGACTCTCAAACCGCTCATTTAATCTGTTCGTTTTCTCAGGAAACAAAGCCTCAGAGGCCTGGAACGACAGGCTTCCAGTCATAGGCCGGGCTGGACAGAGCCAGACCTCCCCCCTTCAGGGCTCTTTTTCTAGACCACACCAGGTCCCCGTGATTTGCTTTTTTTTTTTTTTTTTTATCTACTCCTGTGTATTTACTGGAATAGTCATCCATTTATTTTTCCTACTGGCATTTTTTTTTTTTTAATTTATTTTTGGCTGTGTTGGGTCTTCGTTTCTGTGCGAGGGCTTTCTCTAGTTGTGGCAAGCGGGGGCCGTGTTGGGTCTTCGTTTCTGTGCGAGGGCTTTCTCTAGTTGTGGCAAGCGGGGGCCACTCTTCACGGGGGCCACTCTTCATCGCGGTGCGCAGGCCTCGCACTATCGCGGCCTCTCTTGTTGCGGAGCACAGGCTCCAGACGCGCAGGCTCAGTAGTTGTGGCTCACGGGGCTAGTTGCTCCGCGGCATGTGGGATCCTCCCAGCCCAGGGCTCGAACCCGTGTCCCCTGCATTAGCAGGCAAATTCTCAACCACTGCGCCACCAGGGAAGCCCCGTGATTTGCTTTTAACAGGGATGAAAGAGAGACTTCGGCTTGAAATGTCCTTATTAGACTAAAACCTCTAAGCCCACCAAATTAAAAAAAAAAAAGAGCACAGTGCCCACATTTCTAGTGACTTAGACTCACAAGCCCCACTGGTTACACTTTCCAGTTTAACTGCTAATACTGTGCGGATGTGAAGGATTCTGTTGCCCAGCCTGGGGTCGGCCCCAAGGGCTTGAGAGCAGACTCGCCCTCTCCCCCAAAGAGGGGAGCCGGCTGCGCTCTACTGCCTGTTTATTCAATCAAGATTAAAGCAAAAAACTGTTAGATCTACAGAGCCCCGAAAAGCTGCAGAGAGAGGTGCTCCAGGACACTACAGGCTTTTCGTAACACCTACATCCAAACCACATCTCTGGCTCCTTTTGAGAAGGACAACATTTAAGCTAACAGTGTACAATCGGTTCTGACTATGCCTGCTGATTAAAGTCAACAGGGAGACTGTCCAGTGGGATTTACTGCATTTGGAAAATTATTACCTCCGTGTACCAGAAGCCTACTCAGAGGCTGAGCACCCCCCCAGCCCACTGGACTGTGGGGCTTCTGTGTAAGGACCACTGCACACACCCACCTTCCCCTCCGAGAGGCAGGAATTGTGTCTTTCTCATCTGTGTCCCAAGCGTCTGGCACAGAGAAGATGCACGATCAATGTGTGGTGACTGACACTGAACTTGAAAGAGAAGCTGTATATCTTGGCCAAAAGTATCTGGAAATACCACAGGACTCCCCTAAGTAGTGAGGTAACTGCAAAATAATTAAAACAGTATCGTGTGCTTTGGTGGTCTAGCTCATTGAGCTCTTCCTCTGGGGGAAAAGATCCAGAGATTACAATCTCAACTAGTTTAAACACTACAGAATTTATAAAAATCAAACCCTGGTACTATGTTCTTTCAGCTACCCTAAAATTGGGTGATACTGCCTTGACTGAAACTCCAGTGTACTCTAAATTCATACATTTTCAAAGGTGGGAAGAGAATCCCTTCCATTCACCTAGAAACAGTAATATGGCTATTTGGGGAACTAAAAGAGGGTTCTGACCATACCAAAAGCACTAGCAAACTTCATGCTCATTATACAATTAATCTGGTAATAATCAAAACACAAGGGGCCACAAATTCATTACTCATAAGCAGGTTTATGGTTTGTGTTTCTGAAGTCACATTTTACAATTAAAGCTCTAATATTTTAAATTTGGAAACTTACATGTGTAAGAAAACAAAAAGCCTGACACAATAGAGACCATCACAATAGCATGTGTAAATGTCTCTAAGCAAATACTGTCTCAAAGATCTTAGGATTTATTTTCACCTAATGACTGATTTCCTCTGGGTCCACCCTGTGAAAAGAACTTCCGCAAAATACTCATTTGGCTGAGTCTCTGCCTTCGGCGGGCCTACAATTATGAACTCTGCTAAACAAATAAACTTCCTTCCTATTTTTAAAGTTTTCCAAAATTGGAGAATCTACATCTTTGGTTGGCACACTATTTCCTGGACTTTAACAGCCCTGGCAGTGAAGAAATTCTTCACAGTATTTTGAGAGATGAAAAGTACTTCAGAAACAGTGCAGCAGCTGCTCCCTACCTCTATTTTAGGGAAGGGGAAATCAAGGCAGAGTTGTGACCCTGGGTGAGGTCACACAGGCGGCTGGTGGCAGAGGCCTGTGTAATTCTCTCTGCCCCTCTATCCCCTTATCGGATCTAAATGACTTGTGGTCTGACGAAAGCATTTTGCTCTTGTTCTGTACTCGTGAACCAGGGCTTATGTTTAATTCATGAAGAATGTGATAAAACAACAGGAAAAAGTCTCAGTATCATGCTGAGTACCAAGTGATGCAAAGAGCTGCAAAGCGCTCTGGACTAAGAGTCAGAACACCTTGTTTTAATCTCAGCTGTGACTTTGGGGAAACCACCTCACCTCTGGAGGACCCAATGTTATCATCTTTCAAAAGAGGGAACAGAACTAATAAGCAACTGTAAAGGTCATCTCCACCCCCTAAATGCAATGAAGAAGATGACGGTGATGGCTCACTCTTATTAAGTGTTTAATCTAAGCCAGACATTGTTCTAAGTATGTTATGTGGATAAATCCTCAACAGCCTGGAAGATGGCTCTTATCCCCAATTTTAAGGATGAACACATTCATGCACAAACAGAAGGGACGTGTCCAAGGTGGCACCTCCACTGGGAACAGATGGAGAGGGGATCTGTCCCAGGCCACTGGCTCCAGGAGCCCTCTCTTCCGTATCAGAGGTGGACAGTCTAAGATGACTGCCCTGACTTGCAGTAACAGAGACATTCCAAACTGAGAACAATCATCGTGATCCTTCAACACGATGTTCTATGAGACCAAAGGCCCAGGGAAGTGTAACCTGAAGTATAAGTCAAGAAATTTAATGGAAACATACGGTTATATCCACCCCATTGCCTAGACGAGCTCACCCTAAAGAGTGCTTGACAGTTTATATTCACTCACCTCATCTCATGTGACACCCAAACAGGACTACGTGGTGGGCAGCAGGGCAGAGATCACCACTCCCATGGCATCGAGCCAAGGCTAAACAGCAACACAGGCAAACCTGGGCCTCCAACCCATGCCTTTAACTTCCCGTCTGGTGTCCTGTCGCAGGCTGGAGGAGATGCCACTGTGGCAGGATGCTCTGGAATAATTCCTAACATAAAGAGCACTTTCCAGGGCTTCCCTGGTGGCGCAGTGGTTGAGAATCTGCCTGCCAATGCAGGGGACGCGGGTTCGAGCCCTGGTCTGGGAAGATCCCACATGCCGCGGAGCAACTCGGCCCGTGAGCCACAATTACTGAGCCTGCGCGTCTGGAGCCTGTGCTCAGCAACGAGAGGCCGCGATAGTGAGAGGCCCGCGCACCGCGATGAAGAGTGGCCCCCGCTTGCCACAACTAGAGAAAGCCCTCGCACAGAAACGAAGACCCAACACAGCCATACATACATACATACATACATAAAAAGAATTTAAGCAGACAAGAATAGCACTAAAAAAAAAAAAAAAAAAAGAGCACTTTCCAGAGAAGCTGAATAACTACAAAGCATGGTTCCATGGTGCATGGAAAAGAACATCAGATAATAAGTGATATTTCTCTAAAGCTCAAAACTCAAGTCAACAAGAAAATTGAAAACTCAGCCTTACGGTCACCTCAAAACTGACCTCTTTCAGTCTTTCATTTAATTGCCCTAACATTCCCCAATTTTGACCCATCTTCAATTTTCTATTGGTGATTTTCCTCTTATTTCCTGTTTTCTTCCCTCCCTAACCAAGAACACTATGAAATTCGGGCATTCAAAAAATATGAGCTCCTTCTTGAATAGCTTCAATCTTATACACCTATTTTTAAAGGCAGCCAATTTGAATGTTTTTTACCTCTCACCAATGGGAGAAAAAAAAGTTCAGTCTTTCAGTGGGAAAGGATATTTTTCTAAGTTCTGACCACCCTTGTTTCGTATCCTGAACATGTGTTGTAATCCATTTATTACAGAGTAGCATAGGTACAACAGATAAAACATGAATTCAGAACCAGACAGTTCAAGCTTTAATCTTAGTAGCTGTGACAAGTTGCCTAACTTCTGTGAACTTCAGTTTCTTCATACATCTTTCCCAAAAAAGGGGGAAAGGAATAATACCACTACTTCCAAGATTACTTGGAAGCTGACTACTCCCAAAACAATGGCTGGCACATATTAACTGCTCAAAAATGTAATCACCTCTTCCTTTCCCTGGTTGCGTTAACACTATAAATCCGCTCTGCAAGTGACATTTCTCTGAGAAAACTCACTCTCCCTTACTGGAGGAGAAGAGATACGGTATACACATCTGCTTCATCTCCCACAGGACGCCCTCCTGGGAACAGGAGCCCAGTACTGGGGGAGCTATGTCACCACACTGGACTTTGGCAACTTCCACTCTCTTGAAATACTCAGGCCCTGGTTTCTTCCTACACACAGTTCACACAACTGGTCAGGCCTCCCAGGCTCTTGAGCATTTATGACAATGACACCCTTCATGTGTCATGTCAGAGAATCTCCATCCACCCCAACAGACTACTCACTTCATGCTTCTTTTCTTTGCCTTTTTCCTTGCAGGCCCCTTGACCTACTCTGAAATGCACATGCATAAAGTCAGGTGACTAAATAAAATATTCTTAACTACAACCTATTGATAGACATGCATACTTTTGATTTTAGTAAAATAATTTAGAGAGAAAAGTACAAACAAATCAACAGGGCAACATTAACAAGGTGTGCAAAACCCAGGGGTCTGGGACCTTGGGTTTAGTTCTGCCCCAACTAGCTATATGATCTATATTAAGTCACCTAATTGCCCTGGGTCTCAGTTTCCTCATGTAGAAAAGAGAAAATAGAATTACATTCTGGTTACACCAGAATGACCACCGTGCCACAATTACCAACAGGTGTGTCCATGCCCTAGGGTGTGCTGGGATGAAACAAAGGGTTGCTCTTAATTCTGAATCTCCCTGTATCTGGGTAATTTACTTAATGTGATGTGCCATCCTTAAGGTTAAAAAATCATTGGTCTCAAAAGAAAGGCGAACAGAGTTAGAGAGCAACCCTGAATAATTCCAAAACATGCTAGAAAACTACCAAGAGTATATCCTAACTATTCTTTTTCATAATCTATCACATCGATGACCTACAACTCAATCATCTTTCTTTAAAGACTTAGCTCAGGGTCTTCCCTGGTGGTCCAGTGGGTAAGACTCCGCACTCCCAATGCAGGGGGCCCAGGTTTGATCCCTGGTAGGGGAACTAGATCCCGCACGCATGCCGCAACTAAGAGCCTGCATGCCGCAACTAAGACCCGGCGTGGCCAAAACAAATAAATAAAGACTGAGTTCAGATATCCTCTCCTCTAAAGTCTCCCCAGACTCCCCGGCTGAGTGACCCCCTGTGCATACAACTGTATTATCCCACTAAACTAAATTATCTTCACAGGGGCCCTCTCCCTGCTAAATTGCAAGCTGCTCAAAGGCTGAGCCTGTGTCCTACTCTTCTCTGGATCCACAGCACTTACCACCACGCATTCAAAAAAAACCACGGACTTAAACTGCAAACTCAACCACATTTTAAATAGTTTACATTTGCAGACGCTCTTCATAATTTCTTAAGCAAATTTTGACATTATTTTATTTTAAAATAGGACCTATAAAAAAAGATAAATACAGAACACATTATTAATTTTATAGGTGAGAAAGGCTCAGCAAAGTTAACTTAGCCCCCAGCTCAACCAAAGTGAACAAGCCCTGTGAGTCTAATCCCATTGTAACACGTGACAGATATAAAAATAATCTGCATAAGTACCAAAGGTCATGAAAACTAAGAAAATTCTTTTTCATCACATCTTTCTTGTAAATCTAACAAACAGTATAGACTGCTGGTTCATCACTCTTCCAATAGCAAATATAGAGGTAACAGAAATAATGGAAAAATGAAAGGTACTTAAGTCTAGATTCACAAATATAACCAAATAATTTTTTCCTTTTCTATAACTTTTATAAATGTTCCTGAATACCAATACATATATTATGAAATAAAATTCAAAAAGACTAATTTATTATTTCTACTCTTTAAAAGTTATCAAAAGAAAGGAAGGGCTCCACATCACATATCATTAGGGAAATGCAAATTAAAGCAACAATGAGATACCGTTACACACCTATTCAAATGGCCACAATCTGGAACACCGACAATACCAAATGCTGATGAGGATGTGGAGTAAAAGGAACTCTCATTCATTGCTGGTAGAAATGCAAAAGGGTACAACCACTCCGGAAGACAGTTTGGCAGCTTCTTACAAAACTAAACTTACTCTCACCATATGATCCCACAATCGTTCTCCCTGATGTTTACCCAAAGGAGTTGAAAACGTATGTCCACCCAAAAACCCACACAAAGATGTTTATAGCAGCTTTATTCATAACAGCCAAAACTTGGAAGCAACTGAAATGTCCTTCTATAGATGAACAGATAAACTGTGGTCCATCCAGACAATGGGATATTATTCAGTGCTAAAAAGAAATGAGTGATCCAGCCATGAAAGGCACTGGAGAAACTTCAATGTACATTATTAAGTGAAGGAAGCCAATCTGAAAAGGATACATACTTTATGATTCCAACTATATGACATTCTGGAAAAGGCAAAACTATAAAGATCAGCGGTTGCCAGGGGTTGGAAGAAGGAAGGGATGAATAGGCAGAGCACAGAGAATTTTTAGGGCAGGGAAACTATTCGGTGTGATATTACACATACATGCCATTATACATTTGTCCAAATGCATGGAATGTACAACGCCAATAATGAACCACAGTGTAAAACATGGACTTTGGGTGATAATGATGTGTCAATGCAAGTTCATCAATTGTGACTAATGTACCACACTGACTGGGGATACTGATGATAGGGGAGGCTCTTCCGTGTGTGGGAACCGAGGCTGTATGGGGAATCTCTGCACCTTCTGCTCAATTTTGCCATGAACCTAAAATTGCTCAAAAAATAAAGTCCATTTAGAAAAAGAAAGGGGGCAATTTGAGTCTATTTTTCAATAATAATCTGATGCCTAGTCTATTATAATATCCTAATGGTATTTGGGGCAAAGTTAAATATCCTCAAAAAGAGGAAAGGCCATCAAAGTATTTTTTTAATTTGATAAGCTGAATAGTTAATACCTAAAATGTTCAAATTTTTTAAACAGTGCAAGAGTATGCAATGCAAATTTTTCCTTTCACTCCTATTCTCCAAACACCCAATTTTCAAAGTGGTTGATTTTTTTTTTTAAGTTTTATTTCATGGGACACTATTTCCACTATTGTCCTCCCAGATACAAATGACTATTCTGAAATCATGGCATTTGTTCCAAAAACTATGAACAGCTCCCATGTCTAATAGTAGGTATAACAGAAAATATTTAAATTGAGAACCTTGCTCCTCAAAGTGTGGTCCCCAGACTGGCAGCATTAGCATCATCATCTGTGAGCTTGTTGGAAATGCAGAATTTTGAGTTCCATCCCAGACCTACTAAAGTAGAACTACATTTTAACAAGATGCCCAAGCGATCTGTATGCACTGGTATACATGGCAACGCCACCTCTGTTTTCATAGAGCTTACAGGCTAAGGAGATAAAATATTCAAATAACTGCAACGAAGGATACACAGGATAGACTACGCAGCTACAAGAGTTTGGGGAGAGATCAGCTTTGGTCCCTGAGGGGTCTCCACTGCCCCAAGATAAAATGCCAGCTCCTGTGAAGGGGTCTGTGTGCCATGCACATCCTCGTCCCAGCACATCTGTTCAGCTCACCCTCTGCTACCCCCTACAGCAGATTTCCTGCCAGCCTGACCAACAGCCTGTCACTGAGGTTCCTCCAACGCGCCTGCAGGCCTCTGCATGTGCTACCCTGGCACACCCTGCCCCTCCCCGGCTACCTCCTCCTTGGCCACCTTCGGGAAGGGGCAAGAGCCCCTCCCGGCTCTCCCCTGGCACAGCCCAGCTAGCTGATGTCTACCCTCCCCTGCCAGAGGAGCTCCTCCAGGGCAGAGGAAATGCCTAGGGGTTATTTTCTACCCAGTTTAGTATGCTCATCCAATCAGTGAATGAATGAATGAGAGATGCTTCAGGGAAGGGATGAAGACGAGAAGGGCTTAGTCAGTCAGAAATAGAAGATCACTGCAGAGGCACATTTAGGCTAAGATCGGATTAGCGAATCTGTCTCGGGAGAACAAACTATAATTTGCCTTTTTCTCATTATGAGATCTGTTCCAGGCAGTGTTCCGTTGTGGATTAGGTGGGGTTTCTACCCCTGCTTTTCTCCATTCTCTACTCGTAAAACCAACCTGTGCCCGAATTGTCACTCTAAGCAACTAGAGCTCCCAAAGCTGAGAGAGGCTGCTGCCACTACCCAACAAGCACCCCACAGGAGCGCCGCTGAAACCCTGGTCGGGGCTACACCAGCTCTGCTTAGCAGACGCAGCAAATTTTTCAAATTCAAGGAGTGGCTTGACTACAAGTTCTTCCCTCTTCATTCAACTCAAACATGCACTAATTAAAAGTAATATAAGTCTACAGACAAAAAAAATGTTAATACATATTTTTAAATTTTCCATCACAACCTAGGACACAACCTCAGCAACAAACCGACATCAGAATGACTTGAAGCAAGACAACAGAACTGCCGCCTACATACTAGCTACAGGCAGATTCACACCTTCCAGGAAGGCTGCTGTGCGCTGACAGACAGAAGAATAAGTCCAACTGGTCAGAGGCACCCAAGGTGGGCTGATCCAGTCTGCAGGAAACCTCAAAGGTAAGTAAATAAGCCCAACGCCAGGACACAAGTGTGCCTGCGAGCTGTGGTTAGAGGCAGCTAAGCAAAGCACAAACTGTGCTTGTATTCAACACAGCAGAAGCAGTTTGTTACTCAGTCACTTGCACCAACCTCAGATGCTGGGTCACAATCATTTCATATGTATCTGAGGTATCACTACCGCCTTCTACCTGACCACACCAGCCTCCTAAGCGGTGCCCTTGGCTTCCACCCAAAGCAGACATCACTCCTCGCTTTCACGCCCACAGCACTTACAAGCAAACCCTGCACAGTGCCTGCAGAGCCCTCCACAGCCTGGCCCAGATCAGCCCTCCCCGACTCAGGGCCCAGCTCTGCGTGCTTCACCTGCCTTCTTCCTGCTGCTCTACCGGGCCCACCTCCAGGCCTGTTCCCCGCTGCTCCCTCCCCCCGGAACATCTTCAGGGCCCTCTTACCGCTCAGGTGAAATGCCACCTCCCTGCCACCCAGGCCCCACGCACTCTCAACCAAACCACCCTGCTAACTTGCCTTCCTAATAGTCACCACCATCTGCAATTACCTTGCTTATGCTTGTTTCCTTCTTCACTGTCTCTCCCGCCTAGAATTTGAACGCCATGAAAACAGGCACCTGGTCTGCCTGTTCACTGCTCAACTCCAGCTCCTCAAACAGTACCTGGCACATAGTAGGTGCTCAATAACTGTATCCGTGTTGAACACATTTGTTAAATAACTTGTTGAATGAATAATGGCTATCAAACCCACGTTTTAAGCAAAGCCAAAATATGAAAAACCTGGTTTTACATAAAATATTAATCAGTGATTGAGTACAAGTTTACAAAAGGACTCCTTCCCTAATGCATTTTTAAATATTTGGCTTACAAAGCTTCAGTGTGCACATTTTTAAAATATTTATTTATTTGGCTGCGCCGGGTCTTGGTTGAGGCACGCGGGATCTTCGTTGCGGCATGTGGGATCTATTTCCCTGACCAGGGATCGAACCCGGGCCCCCTGCATTGGGAGCACAAGTCTTAACCAGTGGACCATCAGGGAAGGCCCTCACATTTTTAAAAGATAAACCTTTGGCACAAAATGAACTAACTCCTTCAGGGCATGAACAGTGCCTGGTACACAGAAGGCACCCACTAAATATCTGCAAAATACATATATAAGCACTGGAAAATAGCTTAATACAAGGCATGAGCTATATGAAACTGGACTTGGATTTGAGAACACAGCAAATTTAGCTATATTTAGGTCCCATTTTCCATTTCATCTGATAAACTGACACATATATTTTTAAAATCCACTAATTTGAGATACTAGCAGTAATGTTAGCCATCATCTTTACAGGCGGGTGCAGATCCAAGCGAATTCAGAAAGTTACCTGGCAGTTCTGTTGCTGTTAGTCTTCACCAATAGGTAAGTGGAGGCATAGAAACAATCAACAGAAATACTCAGAACTGCCAGGGATGTCTGTGGACTTAGTATAAAAATCACAAAGCTAGAGAAACTTGTTTTTATTTATATACTGTAATCTATGTAAAAACTCCACTGTTGGGACTTCCCTGGTGGCGCAGTGGTTAAGAATCCACCTGCCAATGCAGGGGACACGGGTTCCCAGCCCTGGCCCGGGAAGATCCCACACGCCGCAGAGCAACTAAGCCCATGCGCCACAACTACTGAGCCTGCGCTCTAGAGCCTGCAAGCCACAACTACTGAAGCCCGTGCGTCTGGAGCCCGTGCTCCGCAACAAGAGAAGCCACCGCAATCAGAAGCCCTCACACCGCAATGAAGAGTAGCCCCCGCTCGCCACAACCAGAGAAAGCCCATGCGCAGCAACAAACACCCAACACAGCCATAAATAAATAGATAAATTTATTTTTTTAAAAAAACAAACTCCAGTGTCCCCAGTGAAAGACTAATCAAGAAACCACACCTCTATAAGCCTGGCCTCATTTTAATATAATGCACACCTGCCTTAATGTTCCAGGACATGTCTAATTTTAAAAAGTGTATCTTAATTTTTCCTTTAACAGATAATCTCTTTGAAATAAAATTCTTCTTTATTTTGGCTTTATTCTTACACCATGAAATTACTCTACATGTTCAGTATTCACACACTACTAATGCATCACCCAAGAAAAACAAGTTAATGTTCAGGTAACCACCTGCATCAAGTGACACCCACTCCCTTTCTTCCCTAACAGGTGTTGGGCTGCAGTTTACAAAGGTCAAAGTAGGAATTAGATGTGCAAGTGTTTGTGTGAGGTGTGTGCTCATATGCATTTATGTGTTCTTGAAGGGTTATTCTAAAATCTAATACAAATGCACTTTGGGAGTATACAGTTCTGTGTATTATCTGTGCCTCTTGTTTCTACTTTTAAAACATTTCCTAGTCTAAAATGCAAAGTGTGTTAATGACTTGTCTCTGAACTGAACACCAAACAGGTTCCATAGAAAGCCACTCTTATAATCTATAACCCCAAGAAATGAACTCTCAAAGAGTAACTTCATATTCTAAAAGCTCTCACAGAATAACACATTGTCTACAAAAATCAATTACAGGATGCAATTTACAATAGCACAACACCTAGAAAAAATAAAATACAAAAGAACTACATTTTTAAAAATTATGATGACAACTGACATAACTTTACTCCAAAAAATTTCATAGTTTTTTGTTGTTGTTCTGTAGTTTAAATAAATTTGGAATAACATGATTCAGAACTCAGATCAAGTTATCAACATGCTGTTCATTTTTTACATGAGCTTTTCAAAAGTACTGCCAGTTGCAGAAAGCTGACAATTCTTGATTTCCTTTTTAAATAAGGCTTTGGCTTGCTGTTTTCACCGTCACCTCTGTAGGCCAATGTAAACAAAGGTCTACCTCACTCCTATAAGTGAAAAGGATCTTATTAAATATGTTTTAGGAAAATAAATAAAACCATAAAACAGTACTAGCAGTAAGGTTTTCTTAGATTTACCTCTTGATTTTCGAATAAAACAACACAATGAGTCTATTTTTTTCCTCCTTTTGGCCTTGCAGTGTATAACAAAAGTAGACTCAAATCCTCAACCGAGAATGAGTAATATACACACCCTGAATTACTTTTTAAACTATATAACATTCTTAAATTTTAGCATTATTTATAAAAGCCAAAATTAGCTATCACTTCAAGCCAGAAAACCTGGGCATTATTAATTTTTCTTCAGTACAAAACTACCTTATAACAACTCACAACTTGTTTGAAAGTCACTTCACTTTACTACTAGCTATGTTTCAGGAAGTGAAGATTCTGGTGAGGATGGGTAGTGCCCGTCTAATAACTAGTGTTATCCGGTTTCTGTGTCTCCAGTTTATTACCACTTAAATGATAGGCAAAGCTTTATCTGTCTCATAAATAGGTATTTATAAAAATGTACTTTAACACTCTAAAAGCGCTGCATCATAACTAGAGATACCACCACCTATTATTTGTAAAGGGTCACAGAACGGCTAATGGGTTCTCCCACTATGAGTTTATTGCTCAACCAACCTGCCATACACCAAGAGCGAGCTCTGCGAAGGGGCTGGCAAAGAGAGGAGCCCGTGGGGCGCGAGGAAGGTGCCCCATTAACCCGCCGACCTGTGGAAGCTTTGAGAGCTGCATCATTCAAAACACACAAACACCTGGTACTCCGGGAGGGTATTATTCTATTCCTGCCTTCTCAAACTGATGAGAACTCTAGAAATCCACTCCAATCCCTTCATCTTCGCGATAGTGGAATCGGCCCGGACTCGTAACGCTTAGTGATTCTGAAGGCGCCAATGTTCTAAAAATAAAACTTTAAGGAAATAGAAAGAACTTACGTTTAAAATTCAGACTCCGTGCTCGCTTCTGCAGCACATGTACTAAAATTCAGACTCCAAAACCTGCCCCTGGAAACCAGCGAGTTAAAAACAAAAGACAGACATCCTCTAAGCGCACCAAGTTCAGCCTTCGGGAATCCTCAGTGCACTATCCCAGACAACCGAGCACAAACCTGTACCCGGGAGGCTGACGCACGAGCTCCCGCCGCCAGGAAACACCTCGCGGTGAATCCGCGGCGTGCGGGTAGGGGGACTTCGGGAGCCGGAGAAGCCCACCCGCCCGGCGTCGAGCCTCACTCTCCCCACCTGTGAAATGGGCGTGACGCCACTGGCCCGTTCGCCCCACGGGGAAGAAACGCTAATGAATGAGAACCACCTGGTGAACGACCCGGGCCGCCTCGGCCGCTCTCCGGCAGCGGTCCTCGGGCAGCGGGGCGCCCCCGCCGCGGTCGTATTCCACCCCCAAGGCCGCGGGCGCTCTCCGCGCTCCGGACTCCCCGCGGCCCGACGGTTACCAAGGTTCCCCAAGCCGCGCCCGCCCGGACGCCGGCTCCCGGGCCGTCAGCTACCGTAAAGGGCGCCGTCCCGACGCGGCCCCGACGCCGCCTACCTTGGCCACCCAGCTGAACAATGGTGACATCGCGGGCCGGGCGGAGGCTCGTCGCCCGCAGCTCCCGCTCACTCCCGCCGCCGGCCCGAGGGGCGGCGGGCAGCCGGGGGCGGGCTCGGGGCGCGGCTGGGCCCGGGCATGGCTCCCCCCGCGGCGGCGGCGGCGGCGGTGGCGGTGGCGGCTGCGGCGGCGGCGGCGGGCTCCTCCCTGCTCGTCACTGCCCAGAGAGGTCGCGCCCGCAGAGCTGCCCGGCCGAGAAAGGGAAGTGGGTGGGGAGAGTGGGGGAGGGGAGCGGAGGGGAGGGAGCGCGGCCGACCCCGCCCCCACCCCGCCCACCCCCACGCTCGGCTCGCGGCGGGAAGTTGGGACCCGCGGGGGTCGCCCTCCTCCGGGACGCCCCCGGCTGCGCGGCTACTGGGGGAGGAGTCGTAAGCCCTAACGGCTAGGGACGCGGCTTTCTAGGCCTCTGGGGTCCGTTTCGCCCAACTTTCAGAAAGCCAGGAATTCCTCTCCTTGAGGTTCGGTAAAAGCCCCAGAGTTGGAGCAAACACAAAGCCCGCCCAGCGTTCCAGGGGTTACCGTCGCCCCCGCAGCGTTTCTTCCTAAACGCTCCGGATTGCTGGTAACAAAAGGGCTAGTGTTCCCCTAACTCCTAATACCTTTATATAATCAAAGGTGGTTTTCTTGGAGCCAGAAAACTCAGCTGTTGAGACTAGAAAAGGGGCGGTGGAAAAAGAACCTTCAGTTCCTGCCAGCTGGGAGGTTTCAGCAACGTGAGAAATGTTGGTTTCACCAGTTTTCTTCTCTCCCAAGGCAAGATGATAAGCAGTGTAGTCAGTTTATAGGTACAGAGGTTAAGCTGAGTTTCGAACTCAGACACCCAAGAGTTGCACATTGGAAAAATAAAAAAGGCCAAAGGACACATTAATAACCAATGTGTAAATATATGTGTCATATGGAGCCACTCACTGAGTTCCTCAAGCCAAATAGCCACCCTAACCCCATAATTTTGCTTCTTTCCTCTTGTCATATTAATTGTGCCTTATCTTCATGACAGGCCAGTAGGACATTTTAATGAAGTTCCCCAAATGCCTGGCATCTGAGTTAGGTGGGTATATTCGTTATCTATTGCTGCATAACAAATTACCCCAAAACTATGAAGCTGGAAACAACAGTTTCTGTGGGTCAAAAATCCGGGGAGCATCTTAGCTGGTCCCTCTGACTCAAGGTCTGTTAGCCGGGGCTGCAGTCATCTCAAGACTGGGACTGAAGGATCCACTTTCAAGCTCATAGTTGTTCCCAGGATTCAGTTCCTTGCAGGCTCTTGGACTTAAGGCCTCAGTTTCTTCCTGCAGCATGTGGTTCTCCCCATAGGGCTGCTCACAATATGGCAGCCTGCATCCCCTAGCACAGGTGATCCAAGGAAAAGCATGTGTCCAAGAAGGAAGTCAATGGTTTTATAAACTAATCTCAGAAGTGACATCCCAAGACTTCTGCCGCATTCAGTCTAGTCCACACTCAAGGTGAGGGGATTACACAAGCACATAAATACCAAGAGAGGACCACGGTGGAGGGAGGGGTGTTATCTTTTTTTTCTCCTCCCAGGTAGGGTACATGGGAACAAGATAAATGATAAAGGCATGGTGAAAGTCAAGACTGACAGCATTCTAACAAAGCCTACCTGGGTACTTGAAAAGGGCCTTCAGAGCATCTTAGGGAAGTGCTATTCTTTTCAGCAGTGATGTTCCCAAAAGAAATTAAGAGGTGGAAAATGGGAGTGCATTTGCAGCCATTTAACCAAATCTTCCTCTGTTATCACATTACTTCCCCAAGCAAGCAGAAGAGATAGAGGCTGAGAGCTCCATCAAAGTAAGAGCCTTTATGGCCACCACAGCCTCACTACTCAAAGTGTGATCCATGGACCAGCTGCCTTGGCATCACCTGGCAATTGTTAGAAATGCAGACTCTCAGACCCTGCCCTAATATCCCGTCCTACGGAGTCAGAACCTTCATTTTACCATGACTTCAGGTGGCTAGGATATACATAAAGTTTGAAATGCACTAGTATATGAGATTCACTGACATTGGCCTTAAAATAATGTAACTGACCAACAGCCCCTGGAGAGAACAGCTAAAACTGTCCTTCATCCTTGCGATGGCGTGAACTAGCTCAGCAGAGAGAGACCTGGAGAACTACGGGGAAGCAACATCGTTGTGATGGGAGTGGCTGGGCAGCTGAGGACCAGGCATGATAAGCTGGATGGATGACAAATGTCATCACACACCATCACTCCAATCCCTAGCCTGAGCTCTACGAAAATGCCCAGGACTGAGAAGCAACTCAGGGGAAAGGATGAGGGGAACCCGAAATGGACTACAGAAACCTGAATTACCTCCAACTGACTGAGATAAACTTTCTACTTCTTCAGCAGGAGGTAAGAAGGCAAAAAAGAGAAATTACATTAAATTTAGAAGGAAAATTGCACTTCTTGCAAAAAAAAAGTTTAAAACTAAATCCTGAATATGACAGTTACAATATGACAGGTGAAATAAGGACATCCAGGCTTCATTGTTTAAACCTGGACCCCTGGACTTCCCTGGTGGCACAGTGGTTAAGAATCCTCCTGCCAATGCAGGGGACACGGGTTTGAGCCCTCGTCTGGGAAGATCCCACATGCCTCAGAGCAACTAAGCCCGTGTGCCACAACTACTGAGCCTGCGCTCTAGAGCCCGCGAGCCACAACTACTGAGCCCATGTGCCACAACTACTGAAGCCCGCACGCCTAAAGCCCGTGCTCCGCAACAAGAGAAGCCACCGCAATGAAGAGTAGCCCACGCTCGTCGCCAATTAGAGAAAAGCCGGCGCGCAGCAATAAAGACCCAACGCAGCCAAAAATTAATTACTTAATTAATTAAATAACTAAACCTGGACCCAATTCTCCATGTATATACACATCAATGTGGAGTCTCCTGCAGTTTCTGGTTTGCACTTGCCTAAACCTTACATGATTTTAGACTCAGGTCTCCATCTCCATCTGCTCCAGGTCTCCCTGCCTGATCTGGGCAGAATCACTCATTTAATGGGAACGTAAGAACCTTTCCAATGGGTGGACTTGATAGTAACGTCTGGGGCTCTAACACTAAATATTACATGAAAGTTCTTCATTCCCTGCCAACGTGTAGCTTGCCAACAGAAATTCTATTATAATCTGGAAGTTCATTAAAGGGAAACTTTTACATCAGACAATCTAACAGATCTCACATTCAAAACAATTTTCCTTAAAATCTATTTCTCCGATCTGAAAAATGTATCCTTCTCTAAGAAACTGTATATTCCCCCAGGGAAGGACTGTACGTAGAGGGGGCATGGGTAATTTTTAATAGCTCCCCATTGATTCTTTTTCAGCCAGAATCGAGAACGCTTACAGACAGAATAATCATTGCTCAAAGATGCTGATGGTTCCCAGCCCTGATTTTCTATCAGAGTTACCTGTGATGACAAGGTGAGTGGGTGAGGAAGGAGGGCAGATGATTTGGCTGCTCTGTGGCAGGGTGGAATGCTCAGAGACCTCAAAGAGCAGGTAGGTCATATAAATGTGTGCAGAGGGCCAGGTATGAGACAATAAGGAATGAATGAACTGTGGCATCTTGGAGAATGCATGCTCAATTATTAAAACACTCCACCCAGCCAAGCAAAATGTGTGAGCTTGGAGGAGTGTGTATCATGTGTGTGTGTGTGTGTGTGTATGTGTGTCTGTGTGAGAGAGAGAGAGAGAGAGAGTGAGGGGGGGCAGGGAGAGAGAGAGATTCTGATTATCAGCCAGGATTGAGAACCAACCACTTGCATAGTTCTAGATCCCTTGTTTAAAAAAAAAAAAAAAAAAAAAACAGTTGCTCTGTGGAGAGCAATAGGCTATCTGAATAGGACTGCACAGATCTAAATAAGTAGGCTCTACAGAAAATCTGAGACTACTGTCTAAGTAACTTTAAAAGGAAGCTTTAATGTCTCACCATCAGTTTTCCTGAGACATTAAAGGAGGACTAAAAAGGGGGGTAAACCCAGGAACTGGAAGAGGTACTCATCTACTAAGCCTGATCATAACTCCCCAAATAAACCTGACACTCCTGCCCTTCTGTGTTCCTCCTTTGAAGAGGAGCAAGGGTCAAGGACAGCAATACCTCCTGAGAGTTCAGGAGATGCTGACAGGCTGCTCTCCACCAACTGAAATGTGGAGGGCGCAGAGGTAGGAAGCATGACCTCACTCTGCAACCTGTTCCTCCCTGCCACAAGACCTGGTTAAAAATAGAGCCATTGTGACACCAACTCCACAAGGAAACTCGACTTGGTTTCAAGTGAATCAGAACCACTTGGCACTTGGTAACTAGGATTCTGACAGCAGTTACAATGTGTTTTGTTTTGGCTTTTCTTCCCACATCACCATGCTATTGCGGGACACCAGCTAAGTGTCCTACAATTCAACTCAATTCTGACACTATCTACCTGGATATTGTATCAGATCTCAAAGAATAAGGGCTCAGTCCTACAAGACTGCCCTCCCTCCCAACTTCAGACACCAATCCCAAGTCCAGGGTGTCACCTGTGCCTCTGACCAACCGGTTCCAATGACCCCATCCTTGGGTTCAATTAATTTGCTAGAGTAGCTCACAGAACTCAGGGAAACATTTTACTTACTAGATCACCAGTTTATTATAAAAGGATATAACTCAGGAACGGCAGAATGAAAGAGATGCACAGGGCAAGTTATGGGGAACAAGGTGCGGCGGGGGGAACTTTCCATGCTCTTTCTCAAATACCACTCTCCTCAAATCTGCACCTGTTTACCAACTCCGAAGCTCTCCAAACCCCATCCTTTTGGGTTTTTATGGAGGCTTCATACATAGGCATGATTGATTACATCATTGGCCTTTGGCGATTGAACTCACTCTCCAGCCCCTCTCCCTTCCGCGGAGTTCAGGGGGTGGGACTGAAAGTTTCAACCTTCTAATCACAAGGTTGGTTCCCCTAGCAACCAACCTGCATGCTAAAGGGACCTAGGGGCTTTCCAAAAGTCAACTGATTAACATAACAAAAGACACCTTCATTGTTCTCTTCGCAGGAAATTCCAAGGGTTTTAGGAGCTCTGTGCCGGAAAGGGGGACAAAGCCCAAAAATATATTTCCTATTATAAATCACGATATCACAGCAACTGATCAAGAATCAGTTCCTGAATATTCATTAGCACCTATTGTGTAAAGCAAACACGTGTCCTAGCAAGGAATAGCAAAGATGATCAGACCTGAAGCATAGGCACACAGCGTAGCAGGGAAGAGTGAAAAGTGCCGAGAAGGGCCCAGGTGAAGCTCCACCGAGTCCCAAAGGAACGAAAGATAACTTCCGGCTGCAAAGGAAGAGCCAGCATCCTCGCTGGAAGACATCAGGACTTTTACAGATGGAGATGAGGGAGTGGGTTTTCCAGGAAGAAGGACAAGCTGGCATGAAGGATTGGGGCTCATCTCTGAAAATCAAGCCTTACCAGGACAGATAGAATAGAAATCAGAGCTCACATTGCAGAGAGAGCATTTTAGTAAATGGCAGTTTGGGGGTGTGCAGTCATCCCTCACTGGCATAAAAATTTGTTTCCAGAAAAAATATATATTTTTTAATATTTATTTATTTATTTGGTTTCACCGGGTCTTAGTTGCGGCAGGCAGGCTCCTCAGCTGTGGCATGAGAACTCTTAGTGGCGGCATGCACGTGGGATCTAGTTCCCTGACCAGGGATCGAACCCCAGCCCCCTGCATGGGATCTAGTTCCCTGACCAGGGATCGAACCCCCGCCCCCTGCATTGGGAGCGCGGAGTCTTATCCACTGCGCCACAGGGGAAATCCCCAGAAAAAATATTTGCTGAGATACTATCAAATCCAGAAAAGTCATGAAAAAAGTCCCTCTGTATGAATTGAAAACATATGTCCATGAAAACAATTGTAATGAATGTTCACAATAGCATTATTCATAATGGCTAAAAAGTGGAAACAACCCAAATGTCCATCGACTGATGAATGGATAGTGTACCCACACAACAGAATATTATTTGGTCATAAAAAGTGGTAAAGTACCAATGCATGCTACAACGTAAATGGACCTTGAAAACATTATGCTAAGTGAAAGAAGCCAGACACAAAATACTATATATTGTATAGTTCCATTTATAAGAAATATCCAGAATAGACAAATCGAAAGAGACAGAAAGATTCGTAGTTTCCAGGGATTAGGAAGCAGGAAACATGGAGAGTGACTGCTAAAGAGTATGAGGTTTCTTTTAGAGGTGATGAAAATATTTTGGAATTAGATAGTGGTTATGTTATGGTTACACAACTCTGTGAATATACTAAACCCCCAAATTTCATGGCATGTGAATTATATCTCAATTTTTAAAATCCCTCTATGTGATGATGGTTTAATGACTTTACATAAATTATCTCCCTAAGCTTGTATAATAATGGAACCCACACTTCAAAGGGCTAGTTTCAGGATTAAATGGGATGCATATAAAGCACTCAGACTGAATCCTTGCACACAGTAGGTGCTTAGGAAATGTTAGCGGATGTTAGCTATAGGAGAAGGAGGAGGACGAGGAGGGGGAGGAGGGGAAGGGGAAGAAGAAGAAGAAGGAGAAGGAGAAGGAGGAGGGGGGGGAGGAGGAGGAGAAGAAGAAGGAGAAGGAGAAGGAGAAGAAGAAGAAGAAACTTCAGTAGCAGCAGTAGCAGTGATTGTTGTAGGTTAATGATGGGTATGTGTGATGGTTAATCTTCATGTGTCACTAAGGGCTGCCCAGATAGCTGATCAACATTATTTCTGGTGTGTCTGTGAGGGTATCTCTGGAAGAGATTAGCATTTGAACTGGTCAACTGAGTAAAGAAGATCGCCCTCATCAATGTTTGGTGGACATTATCCAATCCATTGAGGTTCTGAATAGAACAAAAAGGTGGAGGAAGAGAGAATACGCTCTCTCTCTCTCTCTCTCTTTCTGCTTGAGCTGAGACCGCCATCTTCTCCTGCCATCAGACATCAGTGCTCCTGGTTCTCAGGCCTTTAGACTCAGACCAGGACTTACACCATCAGCCCTCCCGACTCTCAAGCCTTCAGACTTATACTGAAATACACCACTGGCTTTCCTGGTTCTCCAGCTTGCAGACGGCAGATCATGGGACTTCTTGGTATCCATAACCATATGAGCCAATTACTATAATAAATCTCCTCTTATGTATCTCTCTCTAATATATCCTATTGGTTCTGGTTTTCTGGAGACCCCTAATACAGTATGACTATTATAAATACAGAAACAGAACAGAAGTGATGGGCTGGAGATCTCAAGTTCATGGCTGGGTTTATAGACAAACAGTTGAGAGCAAAGAAGAGATTGTGTGTTAGCCAAAACTAATTCTGGCACGGTTGGGCCCCCCCGACATATCTCAATATTTTCCTCTCCCTTTTTATGGGTTGCTATGTCTAGAGGTATGACTGTGCTCCATTTGTTACTTTCACTCTATAAGCCATGCCGTGAATCATCCAAGTTTCGCTGGTAAATTCCTGTCATTCCGGGCAGAGACTTGGTGTGCACAAGCATTACTAGCCTGTCACACTTTCAGAGAGTTCAGATATTCCTCCCTAAGAAATGGGTCCTGCTCACTCACACTGCTAATCTCGCTTTTCTCTTCCCCACACATACTGTGTCTCATTACCTGTCTACATCTCTTGCTTTCTCTCAAGCACACACTTGTACTCACATTTTAAATGATGCCAGATTCAAAATGGAGTCTTTGGGTGGCAAGACTATTTGAAGACCAACCTGAGAGCAAAGGATGCTCAATAAATTGGTCAATAAGTGAAAGTACAGAGTGGAAAGATAAATTTTGTGAAGACTTATTTGGAGGTAGACAATAAATGCAGGGAATTAGCTGAAGAACACTCTACTTTGATAGAGCTGTGTCAACGTTTAAATTAAGGTCTCTGATGTCATGTTTTGATTTTGTGCATCAAGTTGTAGTTTGTTAGCCATAATAACAGTAAACAAATTTAACACGAACATTTTTAGTGTTCTCAAGCTCCAGCCACCTTCACTACATTGCAAAATTAAAAGCTGGCTGGGAATTCCCTGGCGGTCCAGTGGTTAGGACTCAGCGCTTTCACTGCCAGGGACCCAGGTTCAATTCCCTGGTCAGGGAACTAAGGTCCCGCAAGCGGTGAGGCACAGCCAAAAAAAATAAATAAATAAAAACTGGATGAAGCCCAGCTAGAAATCCTGAGAAGTCTCTGCAGTGTAAAAAGGGAGCCATTGAACTTGTAACTCTAGAGCTCTAGAGGGAACCAGAGAGTAACAAATCCCCCCAAAAATTAAGTCACACCAGTGAACATTTTGGGGATGGCTTTTTTTCTCTCTGCACTCAGCAGTCTTATTAGAACAGAAATTTACTTTATGATGCAAACTTCTCTCTTCAGTAGAAATAACAATCAATTCGTTTCACTGTGACATTTCAAAAGCAGCTAAATTAATATATTTTGCTATTGAAATATCTGTTCTCATCTCAATATTTTGCTTAATATATACAGCAACTGTGTTCACTTTTTAGCTGGTAAGACATTCCAAAAATAGAAACACTGTTTTTCTATTTTTAGCTCAGTCTATAAAGTTTAAGCAAATAATCTTTCCAAAGTATTGCACACACACGTTTCAAATTCATGGAAAAACCCAGTGGCAATGAGCTCATAAAAGAAAACACAGTGAAAATTTGGAGTCAAAAGATTTTTGATATCCTCACCCTGTGTTAAAACTAAACAGAGATGCTTAGCTTTCAATTCAGATATTTTAATTATAATTTCTAATAGGAACATGAAAAACACCACTTAGCATAGCACTAATTTCACCAGAAAATAACTTTTTTTCCTACACTGAAAGTTATGTTTTTCCTTAAAAAATTAGACTGAAAAATGTCAATTCCTGTTTCCTGGTCAAATCTATTAGTGAATAAAAATCAGACCAAAGCTTCCTTTTCCCCTTCTTTCACACTAAATCATAATTTCCTTTTTTCCCCCAAAAAAGGTGGTCTAGTTTACCCTTGATTAGAGTGATTTCTCACTTCTAAGACAATTTATTTGTTCAATTTCATCCAGTTCTTTAAATGTGTTATGTTTCAATCCAGCAATCACACTCCTTGTTATTTACCCAACTGAGTTGAAAATTTATGTCCACACAAAAACCTGCACACCGCTGTTTATAGCATCTTCATTCATGATTACCAAAACTTGGAATAAACTAAGATGTCCTTTAGGAGGTGAATGGATAAATAAACTGTGGTACATAGGGACAATGGAATATGATTCAGTGCTAAAAAGAAATGAGTGATCAAGCCATGAAAAGACATGGAGGAACCTTAAATGTACATTATAAGTGAAAGAAGTCAATCTGAAAACACTACATACTGCATGATTCCAACTATATATGGCATTCTGGAAAAGGCAAAACTATGGAGACAGTAAAAAGATCAGTGGTTGCCTGGGGTTGGAGGTGGGAGAGAAGGGATGAGTAGGCAGAGCACAGAGGACTTTTAGGGCAGTGACAGTACTTTGTATGGTATTATAATGATGGATACATATCCATCATTATGGATGTATGTATGGATATACATACATTTGTCCAAACCCATACAATGTACGACACCAAGAGTGAATCCTAATGTAAGCTATGGACTTTGGGTGATAATGATGTGTCAATGAAGGTTTGCCAGCTGTTACAAATGTACCATTCTGGTGAGGGATAGGGATGTTGATAACGCAGCAGGCTATGCATTTGTGGGGGGGCGGAGTATATGGGAAATACCTTCTGCTCAATTTTGCTGTGAACCTAAAACTGCTCTTAAAAAACCCTTGAAAAAACCAACTTTTAAACATCAGTGAAACTCTCTGTCAATGCTCTCAGTATTTTGCGCGTGTGCTTCCGTATTTTGCATCAGAACTGCACAGCAAGCACCCAGAAAGGGGCAGAGTGACTCTTCCATGTCGGATACCTGTGCCTGGTACAGAGCCACGCACTCTGCACAGTCATGCAAAACAGTTCGTATCTGTCTCCTCACCAGAGCTTGAGATTCCGATAAAAAGTTCACCAAGCCATGGACACTCACACCTCCCCAAGAGGCGTGTGCCTGACTCTGCTCGGCACAATGCTCAGGTGCACCGAACGAGTATACTTTCCAGAAGCTAAGATCCACGTGCTATGTTCTTAGGTCCATGCCCCTCTAAAAACTTTAAGATAAAAAGTCTCTCTGGGCTCACTGCTTAGCAAAGGAATGCATAGGTTATAAAGTAAACCAGCACCTGCTTCCTGGTCTCTCTACACAGCTGGAGAAGGTACATAACTTATGTTGGCTTTGACAGGATATGCAAAGGCTGAGAAGATACAAGAAGGAGGAAATGGCTTTTCTTTTCCATTTGTGTTGGAATCACCTTTCGTTTCTTGCTTATAAGTGGAGAAGCCTGAACACGGCTCTCCTCACCTGGAGTTTTTCGAACATGGTAGAGGTTATGCTCTGAGTGAGGTGAAGATAAATTCAACCTTCAGATGATGGTCAGAATTTATCTAAAGTGGACAGATTGATTTGCACCCAGCCCTTTGGAGCCTTTCTCTCTGCGGAGGCAGCGTGGCTTCAGAGACAGCCCAGGAGGAACAGGGGGCTGGGCATCCAGGTGGGCACAGCTAGCTTCTACTTGCCCATGACTGGCTGTGTGACCTCAGGTGGCTCATGTTGCATCTCTGGACCTGTTTTCACCTTGTAAATTTTGGAGGTTAGACTCATGATCTCCAAGGTCCCTTCCAACCTTCCCTCAGGAACGCTATGGAATATGTACTAAATTAAATGCCCATGATGAGTTTGTTCCTGGCAGCCTTAGCTCAGGGTCAAGGTAGAAATAAAACATACCTGCTCCCCAGTCTCAAGGTCTCAAGGGTGCCAACTTGGAACTTTTCCAACCTACAGTTGGTTTCTTGCCTCAGGGGGAAAGATGACAAGAACAAATGCCTACAGTACAGTGGAGGGGTCACCTGCCTCCTGTTTGAGGTACTCCTTCTCCAAGATTGAGGGTCAGGAAGGAACAACATCCACTGAGCACGTATTACACACCAAGTGCTTTCATATATTCTCATTAATGCTCACAACTCCAAAGCCATGGGGGCTGGACCTCCCAGAGCCCTGGGGGTCAGACCCCTCCCTGCAAAGCTGTAGGGGCAGAACTTCTGCCCCACTGTGTCCAGAAGGTGGGACCTGTGCCCCAGTGGGGCTGACGGGCAGAGAATCAAGCCAAAGAGGATTATTCTAAAGCCTTAAGATCTCATGGAGTTTGCCTTGTAGTTTCGACTTACTTGGGCCCTATTACCTTCTTCTCTCTTGATTTCTCTCTTTTGGAATAGGATTGTCTATCCTACACCTGGCCCACCATTGTACTCCAGAAATACGTAACTTGTTTGATTTCACAGGTTCACAGCTAGAGAGAATTTGCCTCAGGTTGAATCATATCTTGACTCTCACCCATAACTGATTTAGATGATATTTAGATGAGGCTTTGGACTTTAGACTTTTGATTTGATGGTAGGATGTAATGAATGTATTTTGCATACAAGAAAGACATGAATTTGGGGGGATCAGAGACAGAATGCTATAGAATGAATGTTTGCATCCTCCCAAAATTCCTATGTTAAAACCCAATGCCGGACTTCCCTGGTGGCACAGTGGTTAAGAATCCGCCGGCCAATGCAGGGGGCATGGGTTCCAGCCCTGGTCTGGGAAGACCCCACATGCCGTGGAGCAAGTAAGCCCGTGCACCACAACTACTGAGCCTGCACTCTAGAGCCAGCGAGCTACAACGAATGAGCCCTCGCGCCACAACTACTGAAGCCCGCATGCCTAGAGCCCGTGCTCCGCAACAAGAGAAGCCACCGCAATGAGAAGCCCGCCCACCACAACAAAGAGTAGCCCCCGCTCACCGCAACTAGAGAAAGCCCGCGCGCAGCAACGAAGACCCAACGCAGCCAAAAATAAATAAATAAATAAATTTATTTAAAAAAAAACAAACCAATCCCCCAGGGCCTTTGGGGATGATTAGGTCATGAAGGTGAAGCCCTCATGAATGGGATTAATGCCCTTATAAAAGAGACTCCAGAGAGATCTTTCTTCCTTTCCACCATGTGAGGATACAGCAAAAAGACAGCCGTCTATAAACTAGGAAGCCGAATCTGCCAGCACCTTGATCTGGGACTTCCCAGCCTCCAGAACTGTGAGAAATAAATTGCTGCTGTTTATAAGCAACCCAGTCTGTGTGTGTGTGTATATATATACATATATATATATATATTTTGTACATTTTTGTTATAGCATCTCAAACAGACTAAGACAAGTACTAATAATAGTAATAGAACATGATGTGTATTGAGTGCTTACTGTCTACCTGACACTGCTAACACCAGCAAACCTTTGAATTGCGCTCCTTAGGGATCAGGCATTTGTTCTAAGCATTTACAATGCATGAGGCTGGGACCCGGATTACCCTGTTTAGGATGGGGAAACTGAAGGGGCAGAACCAGGATTCGGGCTCAAGCACTATGTCAACTTAACCACTTTCCTACCCTAAATATCTCAAAACTCTGCTGCAAGCTGTTATTTATTATTTTGCAAGCAAGGAAGCAGAGGTTGAGCAACGTAAAATCAATCATTCACCCAAGGTCTTACTTGGGTAGAGCTGAGACTCTCTCTGCAATGTCAGGAAAGCAAATGGCCCTAAGTGCTATCAACACAGAGCTTTGTGCTCTAAGATTTCAGGTATCTAGTCTGGCCAAGAGAGGTTCTCGAGACAGCCACCAGCTTGCAGCCAACAGCGGGCTGTGTCAGGGCAGAAGTTCTGCCTCTCTCTTAGAGCCAGGGGCTGAGCCAATGCCAGCGAGACTAGATGGATATGAGCTTGAAATGGTAGCAAATTTTAATGAATCAACAAATGAATAAGAGAGAAAGGGAAGGAAAAAAAGCTAGTTCTCTTTGAGGCTAAGGCAGCAGGGCCCTTCCCAAGGGTCCAGCTGGGCCAGGGGCTAGTAAGAAGGAAGTGAGGCTGCAGCAGGCTCCCCAATGAGGCCACGCTGGGGGCTGGCAAGACAGACCCGACCTGAAGCCAGAACAAAGCATGGACTGGGCTGTTGGGTGTTGGGGAGGTGGGAGCAGTGGTCCTCCCTGTGAAAAGCTGGCCTGGCTGATGGGCTGGGGACCCTGACCTCCCAGTGCCCAGGAAATTCAGCTGGATGGGGTGTGGCCCCTGCATAGCTTAATGAGAATCTGATTCTTGGATTGGATGTATCAGTGAATCCAGGACAAGGTTGCCTTATGTGAAAATCATCACTGTGCTCTTCCTCTCCAAGGGCCCACAGCTGGCCAAATCCAAGAAAGAGGCACAGGGCGCCTCTGGGCCAACAAATGCTGCTTTATAGTTTTAATCCAACCAGCAGTGATTTCAGGTATCCAACCCTGGCCCACCATGTGCACAGCAATGGAACTTAAGCCACTGAAGTATCTCCATTAATTCACGAAGTCACTTGATAAATATCTGTTGCACACATTCACACACCCGTCCCTAGGGATGCTACAGTAAACAAGCCGCCTGCCCCCCAGAGGAACGTCATAGGGTCCAGTGGACCCATACAGCAAGCAAACAGGAAACTGCATGACCAAGTGAGAAGTGCTGCTAGAAGGAAAAAAGAGGTTGCTAAGAAAGCATGCAGAGAAGGCATTTGGGGGAGGTGGCCCGGAGGTGGGGAGTGGTCTAAGACTTGCAAGCAGCATATGAGGCTGAAGGGCTTAAGGACACACCCAAAGGCCAAGTAGAAATTACCCACTGCAGGGTAAAAGATGATCACTAATCTACAAAGGAGTAGAATCTGATACTGGACTTTTTATTACGTATGGCATTCTTGTTTTCTAAGGTTTTCTCCTTTATTATAAAATATTTCAAAAAAATTAAAGAGAATAATATGACAGATATGCAGGTAGTTACCACCCAGTTTTAAATATTTTGCACATTATGTACATTTTTTTAAAAGAAGTAAAATGTTGCTTATACAGCTCTTCCCCTCCATCCCCAGAGGTAACCACCATCCTGCACTGGGTGTATCTTCCCCCGCCTCTGTTTTTATATATTAACCACATAGGTATCAATCCACAAACAATATAAACAATATAAAGTGGCATTTTGTACTTTTACATTTTTTCCTACATGGTGTCATAGTGTATATATTCTTTTAGAAATTGCTTTTTTATATTCAGCACTGTGTTATTTTAACTGCTGAATGGTATTCAATTGTATTAAGTTGCGTGATTATTGCACAATTTAATTATCTCTTCCCTTTTTGATGGAAATTTAGACACCCCCCCCCTTTTTTTTTGCCATAGCAGCAACACCCTTGTCTCTTCGTGCACGTGTCCATGATGTATCCCTAGAAATGGAATTGCTGGGTTAAGGGTATTCACATCTCCAGCTGTACGCACATGGCCACATTCTGCTGCCACTGGGCCAATTTATACTCCCACCTGCATGCTTATGCTCCTGTTTCCTCACAACCTCACCAATCCTGATGTTACCAAGCTCTTAAATTTCGCTAATCTACAGTGTGATATGTTATTTTTCTCACTTTAATCTGCCTTTCCTGGGACTTCCCTGGTGGCGCAGTGGTTAAGAATCCGCCTGCCAATGCAGGGGACATGGGTTTGATCCCTGGTCCAGGAAGATCCCACATGCCGCGGAGCAACTAAGCGCCACAACTACTGAGCCCCCGTGCCTAGAGCCTGTGCTCCGCAAAAAGAGAAGCCACTGCAATGAGAAGCACGCACAACGCAACGAAGAGTAGCCCCCGTTTGCTGCAGCTAGAGAAAGCCCGTGCGCAGCAACGAAGACCCAATGCACCCAAAAATAAAAATAAAATAAAATAAATTAATTAAAGAGTCTGCCTTTCCCTAGTTGCTAGTGAGTTGCCCATCTTTTCATATGTCAAATGGCTATTCAAGTTTCCTCCCCTGTAAATTGCCTATTCACATTGTCAGGCCATTTTTCTACTGGGTTGTCTTTTTTAAAAAATTGATTTGTAGAAATCCACTATATATTCTGGATATTAATTCTTACCAATTGTTCTTTGACTTAACAATTATTTAGAAACAATACTATTAAGACAATCAGTTAAAAGATGAGTGTAGTCTCTTAAATATGCACACCTTCAACCAAATGCTTTTTTATTGACTTTAGCAGAGGACCTGGCTTGTATTTTCTTAATGGCTTCATATTCCAAGGCCAAGGGCAGCATATGCAAACAGATGTCTGAAAAGAAGAGTTCATGTTCATTGCCGAAGAGATACCTACACTAAATGATTAATTACTGTCCTGGAGATGTTAAAGACCCTCAGAGAAGCTGCAAGCCCTGTGCTGACGACAGACATACTTTAAATCAAAGACCAGGTTATCATTGGATTTAGGGTGATTTTTAAAACATTTTCATTTCTATTCAGTTTTTTGTTCAACTTGCTTTATTTCAGTTTAGAATTTGACTTTTTATCATTCCTCATAATAATCCTGAAAAAAAATCAAAATAATAACCAAAAATTATCACAACTATTAACATCCTCATAACTAAATCCACAGACTGGAAAGTTATCATCCTGTTAAACCTCTTTATTTACAGGTGATGAAACTGAAGTCTGAGAGGCTAAGAAATGTATTCATTCATTCATTGAACAAATATTTATTCAGCTTCTACTGTAACAAATATCATTTAGGTGCTTACTGTGTATTAAGCTAAGAATTTCATTTGAATTTAGATATTAAACATTTAAACATTAAACATCTAAACATTTAAACAGAAGTTAGACACATTTAGTGTCTCTAACGACAGTTTTAAGAGGTAAAATTTTGGAAGTTACATAGCTTGCACAAAGTCCACGGCCCATCAGTGGAGGAGGTGGGGTTAAGACCCAGGGATTCTGACGCCAGCAATACTTCCAGTCTTGTCATAGGATATGCCTGTGGTGCTTGGCCTGAGTTTGAAACACAGAGATATGAAAGCTGCAGGAGAACAGGGCCCTGGCATTCACACAGTACCATGTCCTCTTTCATAGATGAAACCCAGTTCTGGTGAAGGCGGCGATGGATAGGCAGGAGCTTATGCCCACACCTAATAGAAACTCATCTTTGCGTGGCACACTGACCCAAGACAAAGATTACTTACATAGAGAACCCACCAGAGGGTCAGCTCCTGGGAAAGAGTAAGTACTTAGTCTTCATGGTGAACCAACTAGACACAGTCTCTGCCCTCATAGGGTTCACAATCTAATAGAGAAGACAGGCAATAAGCAAATAAGGAAACCAGCGAAATGTGTAATTACACAGTATGGCTAAGTGCCATGAAGGAAGGGAACAAGGTAATGTGGGAGAGAAAGGCTCGTGGGCAAGGGACTTACTTTAGAATGTGTAGTCAATAGGCCTCTATTAACACTAAAACTGAGACCCAAATGAGTCAGCCATGGCACAAGTTAGGAGAAAAGCTTGTGCAAAGGCTCTGTGAATGGAAGGAAAAAAGTATCTCTGTGGGTAGAGCAGAGAGAGTCAGGTAGAAAATGGCTCAAGATAAAGGCAAGGGACAGATTTCTCAAGGCCTTGAAGGCTATGGTAAGGTGCTGTACTTTTTTCTAAATGTCATGGGGAACTATTGGTGGGTTAGGTAGTGGAGTTACATGATTGAATTCTTTACTCAGTTACTCTGACCATTAAATAGAGAAAGGAACACTGGAGTCAGAGGTGGGAACAAGAGACCAGTTCTCCAGTTAGGAGGCCATTGTGATGGTGGCTTGGATCAGGATAGTGACAGTGAAAATTAGGTAGAAGCAGATGGACTCAAGACATATTTTGGAAACAGAACCAACAGGACTCACAAATAGATGGAAGGTAGAGTATGAGTGAGAGAGAATGATCAAGGATGACCTTTAGATTCAAAAAAATGTGAATAAAGAACCACTTATAATTATTTTTCAAACATTTTATGATCTGTCTCGAATTTTTAAACTTAACAAACTTCCAGGGAGAAATGTGAGCAGGAGAGAAGGTCACAAAATTATGACTCTTCTATAAGGAACAGTGTGGCAGTCTAGGACTGAGACTTTGTATCTCTTCTGGAGGTCAACTCTTGAGCATCCTTTGCTTGGGAAGGAATCTGGACCCTTGGCCTCTGGCTGCCTCATATGGTTCTTAAGCAGCCATATCTAGCTGGCTTTTTGTGAAATAAGATGCTCAGAGACATAACTATCACCCACTTTCAGTAGCAGCAGCAAAACTACTAACACATACAATAAATAGCAATTCCTGATTTAGAAAGCTAACTAAATCCTGGAATTCAGCAATCACGGAGCAACTCCTCAAGCCTCGCAGGTGATCTAGATTGACATCAGACATCTACCAAAACCTTGTACAGAATCCAAGACACGGGCATAAAGCTGCTTAAGTTATAAGACGTTAGAAGCAAGATGAGAGTTCATGAATATTATTTAACCATGCGGACATTTTAGGATAATCAATGTTAGTCCAACCTGCAAATGTGTTTCCTATTTTTTCAGCATTCCACTTCACTCTCAGTCTTCTCTTGATTATCTCCTTTGGCTTCTAGGACCTCCTTAAGGTTTCTATCTTGTTCCTGCAAGACTGGAAAGAGACGATGTGGGAAGCTGTTGACCTGACCCCGGCCTTTTCTCCTTTATCCTTTGCTACTTCCTGTCTGCTGATTTCTCTGCGGGAGCAAATCTTGTTCACACATCCCCCAGAGTAGGAGCCTCAGTATGGAAGGAGGGTAGAACCAGGCGACAGTTCGGGAGAATAAGAAGGAACATGACCCACTTTATATTTAAGTAGAATGTTAATTATAGCAGAAATTGTTGTCGTAATAACTAACTTACATGCCTAGAGCATGATCTGGGAGCCACGTGACCTCGTGCAAAGAGGGAAGCCCCAGGTCAGACAGAGCTGGGCGGGGTCTCAGCGCACAGCGTACTATGAGTCTGGAGACTTGGGCCAGTTTACTTAACATCCAAGCCCTATTTCCACAACCATAAAATGGAGCTAACGCCCATCGTTCAGGCATTTGAAATGATCAAAAGCACTTAGGTAAAGCGGAGGGCAACCAATAAACAAACAGCAACATTTATAGCATTTCCTAATTTATAATGTACTTTTGGATACACAGTTTCACTTCTTACTAACCTTGAGTAAAGCCAAGTCTTCCATTTTTGACTAAAGCAGCGCCCCAACGTTCTTCTAACTGTGAGGTGCCAAATTATTTTTCACCCTGACTTCTCTCTTTTGCCAACTCTGATCTGTTGGGAGCAGAAATCTAGCACTTAGTGGTGATAGAGTCACAAGGCCCTGTCTGGGCTCAGCGGTGATGTCATAGGTAATGAGGTCTGGCATGGGCACAGGACACAGGAGGGTGGTACTGACTGCATCCATTTGCCAACCCTCCTCCAACCCAGTCCAGCCTCTTGATTCACAGCAGCAAAGGGTCACTTCTGTTACTAAGTCCTAGAGATAAGTTGAAGGCAGTTTTGCAGGGAGTTCTTTCAGTTTAATAATAAATATGCTTGTTTTCCAGTGCATTCCAGGAATCTCTGACCCATGTCCATGTGCAAAAACATACCTGTTTCTTTGCATAAGGCCCATCTCAAATACAAAGGCCATTCAAAGATATTAACAGAACTCTTACTTCTAACCCAAGACAACTAGCTAGGAAATGACAGAGCCATGACTTGGACCTGGTATGTATGGAGTAATTAACAGCCACATGCAGCGTTGAACTTGAGGTCAGGCAGTGAATATATATATATGTGAAATGCCAGGTGGAAGGCAACAGGCAGTGGGGACGCTAGGGAACACAGTGTACATGCCAAGCTGCAGGCATTCAGCTGGAATTGCTTTGCTTCAAACACTATGGTTGACAAATTTAAAAAGTCTGCAGCCCACCTGTCTGCAACCTTTTACCATTATACCGTTAACAGAAACTATTGCTACTGCTTTCATTCAAAGTGTTTTGACACATTCATTTAAAACAAATGAATAGCCTTACAATGGTTCTCTGAATTTGGGCAGAATAAAGTAAAAGATGTAGTATAAGTGTCTTAAAGAAGGGATAAACTGGTGAGGTCTAGAGGTGTGAGAGCAAATCCAATCCAGGAAAGCTTTCTGGAAGAGGTGGTATTTGAGCTAGGAGAGATGGAATAAATGCTTTACTTAAGTAAAGAAAGAAAAAAACTCTTCGGGTAAAAGAAACAGAGGTGAGCAAAAAGAGGAAAGCTTGACTATGTCATAAAAATAAACAGTCCTATTTTGTTGGAGAAGAGAACACAAAACCTTGGAATTAGAGGGAAAAGTCTGAAAAATCATCTGAGACCAGATGGGCAAGGCCCTTGACCACCAAGCTAAGGAGTTTGGCATTTATTGGCTGGGAATGGGAGGTAGACAGGCCAGAAAGCTTTGGAGATGAAATAGCCTGATCAGAGAATGGGTTTTCTAGGAGATAAATCCGCCTCTTTTGATTTTACAGACTGTTTCTTAAGCATACTTTTTTCCTAAACAACTTCAATCTGAAAAATATGTCATTCTTCTTAGCATATGTTTTTAAAAGTAAACTTGGTCACCATAAATGTATATGAGAAAAGGAAGCTTAAAAACTAGCAACAAATCCAGCAAATGTGGCCATCTGTTTCTGTGGCTCTAAGTAGAGATCAGCAAAAATAGCATTTTAAAAAACACAGAACTATAGCTGAAGTCATATTTTCCAGTGTAGGTTTCCACTGGTGACTACTTATAATTTTATTTGTATGGCATTTTCAATACAATATACCATCTCCAGCACATCATGAAAAACTATCATCTATTGCCTTATAAATGCAAGAAATGAAAACGGCAGGAAAAGAGGAAGGGAGGGGAGGAGGAAAATGATACGTGGCTTGTCGGGAAATGTAAATCAAATGTCAGAATTGACCTTTTCAAAGTAATGACGAAGAAAAAGAAACGTCAAACAATCTGTTCTGAACTTTTACGAAAAAGTGGTGTAGGATTAAAAAAAATGGAGTTTGGAGTCAGAAAAGCTGTGTTGGAATCTCAACTGTTTCCCTTTTTTATTACATTCTTGTGGTGAGATCAATTTCCTCCTTTCTAAAATGATGATTTTATTTATTACTTTATCCCTCACTGGTTGTGAGGGATGAAAGTGTCACACAATATCATGGATCATATGTATTCATCTCTTTCCTTCCTTTGGAAAGGAAGGGATATGCCTGCCATATTGTCCTGCTGCTGTGATATTACACAAACTCAACAGCTAAGTTCTCCCAACCTACAAAGGGAGTCTAAAGGTCCGTTTGGTCAGCTTGGGCTTGCATGCAAGGGGAGGGAGGGAGCGATGCAGCTAACCCCAAGGACCAGGTAACAATATCCTTTATGTTTCACTGTGACAGGTATCAAGTGACCTCTCTGGGGGAATTCATTACTGTACTTCCCTTTTCTCTAGATTAATATTAAAACTAGTTGACCCCCTTGAACACACTATATGAGGCCAAGGGGGAAAGGCACAGAAGGGAGGTACAGGGAAAAAACATTTGGAGATTTCAAATGTGTTAAAGTAAAGCACAACGAGGATAATCTGCTGGAAATTCATTCATTTATCACAAATATTTATTGAGCACCTATTTGGGCCAGATACTGTGTAGGCTATAAGGATATATCTGTTAACAAACAAAAAAGTCCCTGCCCTCAACAAAACTTACATCCTAATGAAGAAAGAAACAATGAACAAAACAATAAATGCCTATTTACTTTTTTCCTATTTTACTTTTTACAATTTCTTAAACTTATCAGATTATTCTTATGTAATTACTCTTATATGGCTCTTAACTTGCTTGTGCTTTACAGTATTTTTCAAATAAATAAAAATTAAAACATAGTTAAAGGGACTTTCCTGGTGGCGCAGTGGTTAAGAATCCGCCTGCCAATGCAGGGGACACGGGTTCAAGCCCTGGTCCAGGAAGATCTCACGTGCCATGGAGCAACTAAGCCCGTGCGCCACAACTACTGACCCTGCGCTCTAGAGCCCGCGAGCCACAACTACTGAAGCCCGCACGCCTAGAGCCTGTGCTCCGCAACAAGAAAAGCCACCGCAGTGAGAAGCCTGCGCACCACAACGAAGAGTAGCCCCTGCTTACCACAACTAGAGAAAGCCCGCACGCAGCAAGGAAGACCCAACGCAGCCAAAAATAAATAAATAAATTTATTTAAAAAAAAAAACCCAACAGACTCCCAGGTGATGCTGCTGTCCAAGGACCACATTTAGAGAAATGAGGATGTAAACCACTACAAACTGGACATTCCATTACTTTCAGCTGAACTCATCCTTACTGCCTACTGTCCCTCCCCACATACCAGGCTAATCACACTAACCATCCAAACTTCTCCATGCATATGAACAACCTCTTGGGCCTGCCTCATGCTCAACCTTTTTTTTTTTAAAGTGTTTTTTATTTATTTATTTATTTATTTGGCTGCGCTGCATGGCGTGCGGGATCTTAGTTCCCCGACCAGGGATCGAACCCGTGCCCCCTGCAGTGGAAGCGTAGAGTCTTAACCACTGGACCGCCAGGGAAGTCCCTCAACCTTTTCTTGAAGGAGCTTCTGTAGATTTTACCACTATTCCACACATCAACCTGGGTCACTTTTTTCACTCATTAACTTATTTGCACTTACTCCCATATATGTTTCTCTAGGATCTTTTATTCAAGTCGTTCTTTTTTTTTTTTTTTAACATCTTTATTGGACTATAATTGCCTTACAATGGTGCATTAGTTTCTGCCTTATAACAAAGTGAATCAGTTATACATACACACATGTTCCCATATCTCTTCCCTCTTGCATCTCCCTCCCTCCCACCCTCCCTATCCCACCCCTCTAGGTGGTCACAAAGCACCGAGCTGATCTCCCTGTGCCATGCGGCTGCTTCCCACCAGCTATCTATTTTACGTTTGGTAATGTATATATGTCCATGCCACTCTCTCACTTTGTCACAGCTTACCCTCCCCCCTCCCCATATCCTCAAGTCCATTCTCTAGTAAGTCTGTGTCTTTATTCCCGTCTTGCCCCTAGGTTCTTCATGACCTTTTTTTTTTTTTTTCTTAGATTCCATATATATGTGTTAGCATACGGTATTTGTTTTTCTCTTTCTGACTTACTTCACTCTGTATGACAGACTCTAGGTCCATCCACCTCACTACAAATAACTCAATTTCATTTCTTTTTATGGCTGAGTAATATTCCATTGTATATATGTGCCACATCTTCTTTATCCATTCATCTGTTGATGGACACTTAGGTTGCTTCCATGTCCTGACTATTGTAAATAGTGCTGCGATGAACATTGTGGTACATGACTCTTTTTGAATTATGGTTTTCTCAGGGTTTATGCCCAGTAGTGGGATTGCTGGGTCATATGGTAGTTCTATTTTTAGTTTTTTAAGGAACCTCCATACTGTTCTCCATAGTGGCTGTATCAATTTACATTCCCGCCAACAGTGCAAGAGTGTTCCCTTTTCTCCACACCCTCTCCAGCATTTATTGTTTCTAGATTTTTTGATGATGGCCATTCTGACCAGTGTGAGATGATATCTCATCGTAGTTTTGATTTGCATTTCTCTAATGATTAATGATGTTGAGCATTCTTTCATGTGTTTGTTGGCAATCTGTATATCTTCTTTGGAGAAATGTCTATTTAGGTCTTCTGCCCATTTTTGGATTGGGTTGTTTGTTTTTTTGATATTTCAAGTCATTCTTAAACAATTACAGCGACATGTTTAACAGGCAAAATGATTTTGAAAGACTTGAAATTTAATTGCAAAATTATTGAATTCCCTAGTAGATTTTATATATTATATTATAGTTGTGTTCCATTTCAGTAACATGAAATTAAAAACTACATAAACAGTGTTCTTTGACAGTAATGACATGCATGTGCCTCTCCTTGATTAACCCTTAATTGCACATGGCACTTTGACACATTTTTTATAAAGCTTGATATTAACATGTACCAGCTTAAAACTGAGCTCATAAGAATTATTCATGCTCACTCTCAGGTTATAAGATTATACCATCCCTCTCTTATCTCTTCAAGAAATTCCTACCTGATTCTATTTCATCACTTAACAATGTGCTTTTCATATCACATTGTATTTCCATGTTTTTTTGTTTTTTTTTTTTTTAATATTACATTCATGGTAGAGTTTTATTTATTTATTTATTTGGCTGTGTTGGGTCTTTGTTTCTGTGCTAGGGCTTCCTCTCGTTGCGGCAAGCGGGGGCCACTCTTCATCGCGGTGCGCGGGCCTCTCACTATCGTGGCCTCTCTTGTTGCGGAGCACAGGCTCCAGACGTGCAGGCTCAGCAGTTGTGGCTCACGGGCCCAGTTGCTCCGCGGCATGTGGGATCCTCCCAGACCAGGGCTCGAACCCGTGTCCCCTGCATTAGCAGGCAGACTCTCAACCACCGCCCCACCAGGGAAGCCCTCCATGTATTTTTAAAAATATTACTCTGAAATTTAGCATTCATACTTTTCAGCCCAAACTTGCCAGAAAAGGCACTCAATTATCGGATTTGAATGCAAGATATGTGGAGGGCCAGGGTGGGATGGGGATGGAGGAGATGAGTGTGGGCGATAAGTACCTGCAGCTGTCACAGACTGCACATCAATCAGCACATCATCCATCAAATGTGTTGACTGCTTTGATTTCCACTGTAAATGAGCATAATTTAGCTGTGGCCCCAATCAACCCAACGCCATTGCAAAATCTGTGCAAACAACAAGGATATAAGGGAAAACTGAAAAACCAGGACTTCAGAGATGGAGGTTTTCATTCAAATTCTAACAACGACTTCGCATAAGAATATCAGCCTCCCCTCGCCCCCCCTGACCCGCACCCCACCCCTGCCAAATCAGCAGAACTTGAAGTCACACACTGTAAAAGTGAAGATCTAAAACCACCCTATGACCTCCACAACTGATTCAGTAAAGACCAAAACAAAAATCTCAAAGAACAGTGTGAGGATACCGGTATGAATAAATAAATAATCTCAGGGCCACTGGTATGAACTGGAAGCCTCCGGGCTATGAGTGACCACAGGCTCTGTGACAGTGTCAGCCTTGCCAACGCTGGTAGCTCACTTTTGCTTTCCAGGTAGATCTTCCCCCTCCTCCTCCATCTCCTTCAAATCTCACCACAGTAATGGTGAGCAATTAGAATCCAGGGAAAGGCTTATTCATAGTCTGAGGACTCTTAGGTACTAATGTATAGATTTGTACACTGGCAGAGTGGGGTGGCATGGTAAAGTACATGTCCATTATCATCTGAGCCTGAACTTCATGGTAATATTCTGAAAGCTAAAACTTGTAACTTACTGCCTTACTCATCCAGGCAAAGACTGTGACCTCTTTCTAGATCTTCAGTACTTAATCCCCTTGGACAAATACTATAATCACTTTACAGATCCTAAGTGCTTTACTGAGCAGATACCCTGATCTCTTTCAAATATTTGTTTTGAACATCCCTTTCGAATACCCCTTTTGAAGTTTGTTAATTTATAACCATAAGGTGCACTTTCCCATCTCGCTAAGTGTCATCATGTCTTGTCTTCTGTAGCTGAGGGTCATGAGGCCCCTTCCCCCCACCGCTGACCACATAATTTGATATGTTTTGACATATGAACATATCTGTGAAACCAGTGCAATTTACCAAACATTTCCATCACCCCCCAAAATTCTTGTGCCCCATTGCAATCCATCCCTCCCTCTGCCCCATCCCATTTTCTAGAGTTTTACATTGAATGTAAATGGAATGATATAGTGTGTACTCTTTGTATTGGTGAGGGGAGAGCTTGTCTCACTCAGCAAATGATTTTGAGATGTTCCACATTGCTATGTGCATCCTTTTTATTGGTAAGTAGCATTTTACTTGCCACCTGTTGATGGATGTCTGGATTGTTTTCAGTTTCAAGGCTATTTTCTATTTTGGGCTATTACATATAAAGCTGCTAGGAGCATTGGTACACAAGACTTTGTGGGGACATGTATCTTCGTTTCCACTTAGATACCTGTGGCTGTACAAAAATTTTATAAAGCCTAGTAGAACACCTGGCTTGTAGTCCCCGGGCTGAAAAGACAGATAGCTTTGGCATCACCACGACTTCCACTCCCACACACCCTCTCCAGACGCTGGTCCCCTGCTGCTCCCTCTACAGCTCCCACTGCAGCCACCACAACTCAGCTTCCTCTTCCCATAGCTGATGCCTCTAATTATTCTCCTGGGGCCACTGCTGACCCTTCAATGCCCCAGTCACAGTCTAGCCTCTCCTTGCTGATATGACAGAATTGTTCACTTCCTGCTCAGACAAAACGAGGGTATTATTTTAACAGATTCATACGATATGGGCTTTTCCAACACTTCTAGTCAATTCAGATTGTCTGTATAACAGTCAAGACATCAAAGCAAGAACAAACTAAATTCAAATTAAGATATCAGAGTGTATTGCTTTCACCTATTTTTTAAATGTTACCACTTTACCTGGTACCTTCTTTTAAAGAGCCAATGTTTCTTTGCAGAAACAAAATAGTACGGCTTTCTGTCGTATTCGTTCCAGCTTTGCTATAAACACGTGGTAAAATAATATTTTGAATGAAGGCCCGTCTCTGCTGTCAACACTCAAAATATCCATGTTTCCGAATGAATCACAGCTGACTTTTATTCTGGCTGTGATTCCAACCTGAAATTGTCTCAATGAATCCACATTTTAAAATTTCAACCCATATCCGTTCACTAGATTCTATGAAAAAGACCTAAAATGTATTTCATTTCACAAGTGTAAAACAGAACTGCTAAGTTTAGGTACTAATATGGCATTGATTTCAGACATAAAGGCTTTGTATGGGAATCCTGGATGTCACATCATAATCTTATGGTATCTGCTCCCTTCTGTGTAGAAATACTGTGGACTGTTTGTTTGGTAAAGAAGAAGTACATGGCATGGTACTTCTAAAATTACATATGTAACATCTTTCATAGATGTATGTGATAACACAGAGCAAAGTAGGCTGGACCAGGGTGCTAGCTTTTGCTCCTAGGTTCTTCAGAGAGGGGTCTCTGAATACCAGTACAAGGTTTTATTTTGGAGCCAAACTCGATGACCGATTTGGGTCAGCCATGCAACAACCTGAGACGTATTTATTAAGATGCACTTAAGTATTTTATTCTGTTTACAACTTTAACGTACTTTTTCATATATTTCTTACAAATAAGATTTTTAACAACCAGTCTTACTTTGTTAAAATTCAAATTGCTTATTTGAGCCCCAGTTCTCTGTCTTTGTGTGTAGTTGTCTGATATAAAAGAGTCTTAGGTTTGCACCGCCAACCTCTGCAGGGCACCTGAGCACTGCTTCTCGGGTGCTGCAGACCAGCCAACCACCAACACAACAGGGATAATTAACAGCTACATGCCCAGAATAATTGCCCTGGAGGTCAGTTGAAAATGGGTTGGTTCCAGAACTTTATTTTTTTTTAAATCTCAGCAGATTTTGGGTTTTTTTAAGAACACAGCTCTCTACATGTGACATCCCAAATAGGAGGTTATCCCTTTGGCCCTTCAAATCAACTTGGGCAAAGGCAGAGGGAATACCTTCCCTCCAAATTTTGCTTACCTATCAAAATGACAGATGCCATCACATCCCTGATCTCTCCCAATATTTAACACAGTACGTGCAAAGCAAATGGCTTACCCTTCATAGGGCAGGTAGCCTCCCTCCGGGAATATGAACCCCCAGGAATGCCAGACGTGGCCAGGCCTAGAGACTCCAAGCAGCCACTTTATTTCCAAGTAAAAAATATCAGACTACAAGCCTTACATATAACTTCTAAGCACCCGGTAATAACTCTGAAGTCTAGTCCTGTACAGTTTAAGAAACAATTCTTATCCAAGAAGTCTCTTGAAGAAATGAGAACCTATTCCCAACTGACAAGTGTGGTTATGTCTTGGGTGGAATAAGGATTGGGAAGTAGAGAGGGACTTATAGTTTATACTTTACACATTTCTGAATTGATTGAGTTTTTTACAGTGAGCATTTATGGTAAAATGTTTTACATGGAAAAATACTTCTGTTGATTCTGAATTTTTCTGTCCAGTCCTCCCACAGTGGACACTTAAAGCTTTTTAGGCTGCCCAGCATTGAATGACTGTCTTATTTAGGGAGAAATTCTAAAACAGGTGGCAGCATGGCCCCCTCTGCTGACAGGGGACAAATATTCACTCTCTCTCATTTTCTGGCAACTAATGCACAGGCAGTCAACGTTGGTTCTGCCAGCCAATCACGTATTTATTCCTGTCCAAGATTTGAATCTTGAAGGTGTAAAGTCAGGTCACAGGGTCAGTGAGATCTGACTCACAAGGAGGGCAGTGTCATTGGAGTCCAGCAGTGCCACAGCTAGTGGCCAGTGGTGGCACTGCCGAGGATGGTGGCGTCTGGTAGCAGGGGTGCCAGAGGTAGTGTCCTTAGCAGGTATTCCTGTGCTGCAACCTTGGCCATGGTTCCACCTGGCAGGCTCCCCTCGGTTGCTGTTCATTCGCGAGGCTGGATTCTCGGGTCTTTACATTGATTCCGAGAACTACCCTATATCCTTCCAATAAATTCTTTTTCTGCTTTGGTCAGCAAGGGCTGGTTCCTGGAGCCAAGAATTCTGACCCAGAATTTGTTCATTCATTCATCCAATAAAGTATTTATTAACTCCCTAATATGTGTCCAACACTGTTCTAGGCCCAGGGATTCTGCCGTGAACAAAACAAAAATCCACCGCCTCGAGGACGTTGTAGCCTAGTGGATCTCACTTCTTCCCAGGCCTGTCCCTCCTTTACCCTTCTCTGGAAGTCTGTTTTACTTTGATACTATCTCTCTAGCCCTAAGCCAAGCTGGCCCTTCTCAGTTTCCCTTGACATTAAGGAAGTAAGGACCTTTTCATGTCTTCCTGGCCTTGCTCTTGAGTTCAGGCCAGACCTACTGTTTGACACCACAAACGGTCATTCATGGTTATTCCAAAATCACTTGCCAGCTCCTAGACTATTGGAGACACTCTGCCAGGAGTTGGAGACATAATGTTGAAGCAGTCACTGCCCTCAGGGATTACAGTGAGGCAGCAAAGACAGACAACAGACATTTAAGTAAGCTCTAAAGGGTGATCTGTGCCAGAGAAAAGGAAGTATGGTGCCATAGAAATACATAACAGGAACACCATACCTGGTTTCGGAAGGGGCCAGAGAAGGCTTCCTGGGGGAAATGATGTTTAAGCTGAGATCTGAGGAGTGAGTTAAAGTTAGCCAACTGAAGAGGATATAGAGCATAAGTCAGAAGGAACAACACACACAATATTCTAGAAGTGAGAGAGGGCACAGCACGTTAGAGCAAATGGCAGGGCTTCAGTACGGTGGAGGCAAGAAACATAAGCGGTTGTGAGGGGTGGATGGTGGTTAAGGTGCGATTGGAGAGGCAGATGAAGAACCTTATTAGAGCTTCACAGCTTTATTCTCAGAACAGTCAGAAGCCACCTGCTTAAGAGCTCAAGCAGAGGCGGCAATAGAAGGGTGTATTGTTGGTCCTGCAAATTAGAAAGATCACCAGATGCCAGGAGGAATGAACTGGGGAGGAGAAATACAGAGGCATCGGGATTATTTCAGAGCTCACCAAAGTAGTCCAGAATAAAAAAACTACATCCTGAACTAGTAGGGGTAGGAGAGATGAAAAGAAGCAGAAATATTCAAGGGACACGTATTGGGTACAATCAAAAAGACTTTCTGAGTGATGGGTGGATATGAGGTGAATAAAGAGAGAGAGAAGTCACAGATGACCCCCAAGTGTCTGATTTGGGTAACCAGGTGGACGGTAGGCCTTTAATCAAATGAAATGCTGAAGAGGAAATGACTCTAGTTTGGTCGTGTTCAGTTTAAAGTGACCAAGGAGAACTGCCTGATTGGCAGCTGCAGATGTGGGCCTGGATTTCAGCATAGTGATCTGAGCCAGAAGACCGGAGCTAGGATCATATGAGCAGTGACTGAGGTCTGGGAGTAGTGAGATGCCCCTGGGGTCAATATAATCATGGGGTAGACTGTGTTATTCTTATAAAGATTCATTGCTCCTTCCTGGGGAAGGATTCAATTTTGCCACCTTGATGTCGGGCTTGCTCACATGACTTGCTTTGACCAATGAATGGAAATGATATGTGTCACCTCCCTTCTGTGCAGAGGCTTTAAGGTCAGCTCAGGGTGCTCCCTGGTCTCTTTTCCATTTGCTATGATGAGCAGCAACATTCCACAAAGAGGCTGCACAGTCAGCCTGGACCTCCGGATAAAGATTACGAGTAACCAAGTGATAGCCAGCTCACGATGAATATGTAGCTAGAGCAAGAGATAAATGCGTGCTGTTGCAAGTCACTGAGATTTGGGGATCATTTGTTACTGCAGCAAAACCAAGCCTACTCTGACCCATATAGGTGGGAAGAGAAGCCAGTCTATGACAGAAACCTGCAGAAGAGCAACATTTATCAGTAGATAAAGTGAAACGTACAGAGAAAGCCCACTCCTGCCCTAGCCTCTGACTCAAAGAAACCTCTGCAAATTAGCCTTTGTCCGCCTCCTCTCCACTGGCTAACTCAGGTTTCCATCCGAAGAAAAACAAACCCTTTTTTCTTTCTGCTCACTCGGCTGCCTTCCTTTTGTCAGAAGTCATTTGCATCAACTTTCAGGTCTGTGGGCACAAACTCTGCACAGGGAATATCTGGGAACAGATGACAGTAGAAGCAACACACCTTCATCTCCTCCCTCCAAATCTGTCCTTGCCCTGGTCAGGCCTGTGACTTACTTACTCTCTTCATTCCCTCTGGCTTGTGACCAAATTCTTGGATTCACTCCTGGCTAACCTTGTTCTTGGTCTTGGACCCACCCTCAGCCTGGGGGTTGTCTGGGCAGCCTGATGTACATTTGCCCCTGGCACAGGCCAGGGGACACCTTGCACTGTGGTGTCCGTGTCTTTTCTGACTCATTCTGAGTTTCTGGTCTTGGCTCCTGGATATGTTTCCAGACCAACAGCTGTCCTGCCAGTGGACCTTTCCAGGTTCCAATCAGTCTGGTTCCTCTTGCTTTCACACTCACACCCCTGCAGCCTCAGAATTCAGACCATAACACACTGGAGGCCTCTTGGCAAAGCTTCTCACGCACCAGCTTTCTCCAGTTGATCCAGAGGGTCACTGTTCACCCAGTACAAACTGACATGTGTAGTGTCTTCATTTACACTGAACACATGCAACACGGGTGGCTTCTGCTCACCTTTGACCTGGGACAGGGCTATTCAACAGCCCATCTTGCTCTCCCACCTCCTAGGCTCCTGAGATGTTTTTCTCCATTCACCATAGATCAGGACTGAGAATGCCACCCTCTGTTTAAAAGCCTTTTTTTCCCAAATGAATAAAACTATGCCACTTCTCTTGGTTTAGGCCCAGTCCCCAAACCAGAGGTACCCAGCCTCTCATGATGATTATGATCAACTTGGAGGTCAAGATAGTGAAACATACCTATCTTTTCTTAAGTTTACTCATTATGCAACGTTTTGGACATTTTGTTCACAACATTAGCTATTAATATTTATTGAAAGTTTATTAGATGGCAGACAATGTGCTAAATACTTAACGTATTATTTATATTGTTTCTCACAGTCTGTCTAAGAATAGTATTATCTTCCCTATTTTACAAATGGTAAAACTTAGATTTTAAAAGTTCACATATTTGTCTGAGGAAACACAGCCAATATGAGTAGAGTTGGAAGTCTGCCTGATTCCAGAGCTCTTATTTTCTACTATTCTGCTAGGTATATGTGTGTGTGTGTATAGATACATATATGTTTGTGTGTATACATATAGGAGTGTGTATATATACACACACACAAACATGTGTCTATGTCTATGTATATATACACACATATACGTATGTGGGTGCATTGGCATGTATGTGTTATGTATAGTGTATATGTATAGGTAAATATGCGTGCAGGTGTATATATATGTGGGTGTTTGTATGTGTGTATATGTTTGTGTGTGTTTGTGAGTATATACGTGTGTGTGTGTGTGTGTGTGTGTGTGTGTGTGTGTATAGCTGTAGGTATAAAAATTTTCCAAGCTCAGGTTAGAAAGTAGGTAATATATTGTGTTTTAACCATCTGGTATCAAATGTAGTACAATACAGTATTCCAACAGAAGTTTTAAAACTTTTTAAAATTTATTAAGTTTTAAGGTTATTAAATAAACTCTTTTAAAATTATATTTTATGTGAAAGTCATTTAGAAATTGCTTTGTGAGGGCTGGAAGCCTGGAGTCCTGGGTTCCAGTCTCAGCTCTGCCACTGCCTGGCAGCACATAACTTCTCTGAGTCAAAGTTTCCTTATCTGTAAAATGAAGGAGTTTGAATTGAAACCTTATCAGGGCCATTCCTGCTCAGAAGACTTAAAATGTCAAATCAAATCGCTCTTAAAAGAATAGCTTTATATTTAAAGTAGATTTGCACTTTTGGTTTTCTAGTGCCTTTTTCCATCCTGAAAGCCTTGTAAAATTATTTTTCCCAAGTATCAATGAGAACAATAAAAGTTGATTTCAGGTGGCGCAGTGGTTGAGAATCTGCCTGCCAATGCAGGGGACACGGGTTCGAGCCCTGGTCTGGGAAGATCCCACATGCCGTGGAGCAACTGGGCCCATGAGCCACAATTACTGAGCCTGCGCGTCTGGAGCCTGTGCTCCGCAACAAGAGAGGCCATGACAGTGAGAGGCCCGCGCACCGCGATGAAGAGTGGCCCCCGCTTGCCACAACTAGAGAAAGCCCTCACACAGAAACAAAGACCCAACACAGCCATAAATAAACTTAAAAAAAAAATTAAAAAAAAAAACAAAAAAAAACAAAAAAAAAAGAAGTTCATTTCATATGACCTCCAGCCTGATGAATGCATCAAAGCAGTACAATTATGAAACATCACTGGTAATTCTTACTGTTCCACATCAATTAAAAGCTCACAGAGATTGGTTCAAGATGGCAGAGTAGAAGGACGTGCTCTCACTCCCTCTTGCAAGAACACCAGAATCACAACTAACTGCTGAACAATCATCAACAGGAAGACACTGGAACTCACCAAAAAAGATACCCCACATCCAAAGACAAAGGAGAAGCCACAATGAGGCTGTAGGAGGGGCGCAATCACAATAAAATCAAATCCCATAACTGCTGGGTGGGTGACTCACAAACTGGAGAACACTTATACCACAGAAGTCCACCCACTGGAGTGAAGGTTCTGAGCCCCACATCAGGCTTCTGACCCTGGAGTCTGGCAACGGGAGGAGGAACTCCTAGAGAATCAGACTTTGAAGGCTAGAGGGATTTGATTGCAGGACTTTGACAGGACTAGGGGAAACAGAGACTCCACTCTTGGAGGGCACACACAAAGTAGTGAGTGCATCAGGACCCAGGGGAAGGAGCGGTGACCCCATAGGAGACTGAACCAGACCTACCTGCTTGAAGGGTCTCCTGCAGAGGCGGGGGCTGGCTGTGTCTTACTGTGAGGACATGGACACTGGCAGCAGAAGTTCTGGGAAGTACTCCTTGGTGTGAGCCCTCCCAGAGTCCGCCATTAGCCCCACCAAAGAGCCCGGGTAGGCTCAAGTGGTGGGTCGCCTCAGGCCAAACAACCAACAGGGAGGGAACTCAGCCCCACCCATCAGCAGACAAGTGGATTAAAGTTTTACTGAGCTCTGCCCATCAGAGCAACACCCAGCTCTACCCACCACCAGTCCCTCCCATCAGGAAACTTGCACAAGCCTCTTAGATAGCCTTATCCACCAGAGGGCAGACAGCAGAAGCAAGAAGAACTACAATCCTGCAGCCTGCGGAACAAAAACCACATTCACAGAAAGATAGACAAGATGAAAAGGCAGAGGTCTATGTACCAGATGAGGGAACAAGATAAAACCCCAGAAAAACAACTAAATGAAGTGGAGATAGGCAACCTTCCAGAAAAAGAATTCAGAATAATGATAGTGAAGATGATCCAGGACCTCGGAAAAAGAATGGAGGCAAACATTGAGAAGATGCAAGAAATTTTTAACAAAGACCTAGAAGAATTAAAGAACAAACAAACAGAGATGAATAATACAATAACTGAAATGAAAAATACACTAGAAGGCATCCATAGCAGAATGACTGAGGCAGACGAACAGATAAGTGACCTGGAAGACAGAATGGTGGATTTCATTGCTGTGGAAGAGAATAAAGAAAAAAGAATGAAAAGAAATGAAGACAGCCTAAGAGACCTCTGGGACAACATTAAACGCAACAACCTTCACATTATAGGGGTCCCAGAAGGAGAAGAGGAAGAGAAAGGACCCGAGAAAATATTTGAAGATATTATAGTCAAAAACTTCCCTAACATGGGAAGGGAAATAGCCACCCAAGTCCAGGATGTGCAGAGAGTCCCATACAGGATAAACCCAAGGAGAAACACGCAGAGACACACAGTAATAAAATTGGTAAAAATTAAAGACAAAGAAAAATTATTGAAAGCAACAAGGGAAAAACGACAAATAACATACAAGGGGACTCCCATAAGGTTAACAGGTGACTTCTCAGCAGAAACTCTACAAGCCAGAAGGGAGTGGCATGATATACTTAAAGTGATGAAAGGGAAGAACCTACAACCAAGATTACTCTACCCGGCAAGGATCTCATTCAGATTCGATGGAGAAATCAAAAGCTTTACAGACAAGCAAAAGCTAAGAGAATTCAGCACCACCAAACCAGCTCTACAACAAATGCTAAAGGAACTTCTCTAAGTGGGAAACACAAGAGAAGAAAAGGACCTACAAAAACAAACCCATTACAATTAAGAAAATGGTAATAGGAATATACATATCGATAATTACCTTAAACGTGAATGGATTAAATGCTGCAACCAAAAGACACAGGCTTGCTGAATGGATACAAAAACAAGACCCATATATATACTGTCTACAAGAGACCCACTTCAGACCTAGGGACACATTCAGACTGAAAGTGAGGGGATGGAAAAAGATATTCCATGCAAACGGAAATCAAAAGAAAGCTGGAGTAGCAATACTCATATCAGATAAAATAGACATTAAAATAAAGAATGTTACAAGAGACAAAGAAGGACACTACATAATGATCAAGGGATCAATCCAAGAAGAAGATATAACAATTATAAATATATATGCACCCAACATAGGAGCACCTCAATACATAAGGCAACTGCTAACAGCTATAAAAGAGGAAATCGACAGTAACATAATAATAGTGGGGGACTTTAACAACTCACTTACACCAATGGACAGATCATTCAGACAGAAAATTAACAAGGAAACACAAGTTTTAGGTGACACAATAGACCAGATAGATTTAATTGGTATGTATAGGACATTTCATCAAAAAACAGCAGATTACACTTTCTTCTCAAGTGCGCATGGAACGTTCTCTAAGATAGATCACATCTTGGGTTACAAATCAAGCCTCAGTAAATTTAAGAAAATTGAAATCATATCAAGCATCTTTTCTGACCACAACGTTATGAGATTAGAAATCAATTACAGGGAAAAAAAGGTAAAAAACACAAACACATGGAGGCTAAACAATATGTTACTAAATAACCAAGAGATCACTGAAGAATTCAAAGAGGAAATCAAAAAATACGTAGAGACAAATGACAATGAAAGCACAACAATCCAAAACCTATGGGATGCAGCAAAAGCAGTTCTAAGAGGGAAGTTTAGAGCAATACAAGCCTACCTCAGGAAACAAGAGAAATCTCAAATAAACAATCTAAACTTACACCTAAAGGAACTAGTGAAAGAAGAACAAAGAAAACCCAAAGTTTGCAGAAGGAAAGAAATCATAAAGATCAGAGCAGAAATAAATGAAATAGAAACAAAGAAAACAATAGCAACGATCAGTAAAACTAAAAGCTGGTTCTTTGAGAAGATAAACAAAATTGATAAACCATTAGCCAGACTCATCAAGAAAAAGATGGAGAGGACTCAAATCAATAAAATTAGAAATGAAAAAGGAGAAGTTACAATAGACACTGCAGAAATACAAAGCATCCTAAGAGACTACTACAAGCAACCCTATGCCAATAAAATGGACAACAGGGAAGAAATGGACAAATTCTTAGAAAGGTATAACCTTCCAAGACTGAACCAGGAAGAAATAGAAAATATGAACAGACCAATCACAAGTAATGAAATTGAAACTGTGATGAAAAATCTTCCAACAAACAAAAATCCAGGACCAAATGGCTTCACAGGTGAATTCTATCAAACATTTAGAGAAGAGGTAACACCCATCCTTCTCAAACTCTTCCAAAAAATTGCAGAGGAAGGAACACTCCCAAACTCATTCTATGAGGCCACCATCACCCTGATACCAAAACCAGAAAAAGATATCACAAATAAAGAAAATTATACACCAATATCACTGATGAATATACATGCAAAAATCCTCAACAAAATACTAGCAAACAGAATCCAACAACACATTAAAAGGATCATACACCATGATCAAGTGGGATTTATCCCAGGGATGCAAGGATTCTTCAATATATGCAAATCAATCAATGTGATACACCATATTAACAAATTGAAGAATAAAAACCATACGATCATCTCAATAGATGCAGAAAAAGCTTTTGACAAAATTCAACACCCATTTATGATAAAAACTCTCCAGAAAGTGGGCATAGAGGGAACCTACCTCAACATAATAAAGGCCATATACGACAAACCCACAGCAAACATCACTCTCAATGGTGAAAAACTGAAAGCATTCCGTCTAAGATCAGGAACAAGACAAGGATGTCCACTCTCACCACTATTATTCAACATAGTTTTGGAAGTCCTAGCCACGGCAATCAGAGAAGAAAAAGAAATAAAAGGAATACAAATTGGAAAAGAAGAGGTAAAACTGTCACTGTTTGCAGATGACATGATACTATACATAGAGAATCCTAAAGATGTCACCAGAAAACTACTAGAGCTAATCAATGAATTTGGTAAAGTTGCAGGATACAAAATTAATGCATAGAAATCTCTTGCATTCCTATACACTAATGATGAAAAATCTGAAAGAGAAATTAAGGAAACACTCTCATTTACCACTGCAACAAAAAGAATAAAATATCTAGGAACAAACCTACCTAGGGAGACAAAAGACCTGTATGCAGAAAACTATAAGACACTGTTGAAAGAAATTAAAGATGATACCAACAGATGGAGAGATATACCATGTTCTTGGATTGGAAGAATCAATATTGTGAAAATGACTATACTACCCAAAGCAATCTACAGATTCAATGCAATCCCTATCAAATTACCATTGGCATTTTTTACAGAACTAGAACAAAAAATCTTAAAATTTGTATGGAGACACAAAAGACCCCGAATAGCCAAAGCAGTCTTGAGGGGAAAAAATGGAGCTGGAGGAATCAGACTCGCTGACTTCAGACTATACTACAAAGCTACAGTAATCAAGACAATATGGTACTGGCACAAAAAAAGAAATATAGATCAATGGAACAGGATAGAAATCCCAGAGATAAACCCACGTACCTATGGTCAACTAATCTATGACAAAGGAGGCAAGGATATACAATGGAGAAAAGACAGTCTCTTCAATAAGTGGTGCTGGGAAAACTGGACAGTTACATGTAAAAGAATGAAATTAGAACACTGTCTAACACCATACACAAAAATAAACTCAAAATGGATTAGAGACCTAAAGGTAAGACTGGACACTATAAAACTCTTAGAGGAAAACATAGGCAGAACACTCTTTGACATAAATCACAGCAAGATCTTTTTTGATCCACCTCCTAGAGTAATGGAAATAAAAACAAAAATAAACAAATGGGACTTAATGAAACTTAAAAGCTTTTGCAAAGCTAAGGAAACTACAAACAATACGAAAAGAAAACCCTGAGAATGGGAGAAAATATTTGCAAATGAATCAACGGACAAAGGATTAATCTCCAAAATATATAAACAGCTCATGCAGCTCAATATTAAAAAAACAAACAACCCAATCCAAAAATGGGCAGAAGACCTAAACAGACATTTCTCCAAAGAGGAGATACAGATGGCTAAGAAGCACATGAAAAGTGGCTCAACATCACTGATTATTAGAGAAATGCAAATCAAAACTACAATGAGGTATCACCTCACACCAGTTAGAATGGGCATCATCAGAAAATCTACAAACAACAAATGCTGGAGAGGGTGTGGAGAAAAGGGAACCCTCTTGCACTGTTGGTGGGAATGTAAATTGATACAGCCACTATGGAGGACAGTATGGAGGTTCCTTAAAAAACTAAAAGTAGAATTACCCTATGACCGAGCAATCCCACTACTGGGCATATACCCAGAGAAAACCATAATTCAAAAAGACACATGCACCCCAGTGTTCATTGCAGCACTATTTACAATAGGCAGGTCATGGAAGCAACCTAAATGCCCATCGACAGACAAATGGATAAAGAAGAAGTGGTACATATACACAATGGAATATTACTCAGCCATAAAAAGGAATGAAATTGGGTCATTTGTAGAGACATGGATGAATCTAGAGACTGTCATACAGAGTGAAGTAAGTCAGAAAGAGAAAAACAAATATCGCATATTAACACATGTATGTGGAACCTAGAAAAATGGTACAGATGAACCAGTTTGCAGGGCAGAAATTGAGACACAGATGTAGAGAACAAACGTATGGACACCAAGGGGGGAAAGCAGTGGCGGGTGGGGGTGGGGGTGTGCTGAATTGGGAGATTGGGATTGACATGTATACACTGATGTGTATAAAATGGATGACTAATAAGAACCTGCTGTGTAAAAAAATTAATTAAATTAAATTAAAAAAAGAAAAAGCTCAGAAATGAGAAAGATTGTATATTCTCTCTATGTTTAGTCGGCTACACAATGCACCATGAAAGGAATCAGTTATAGAGACCTAACAGAAGCTATTTCTGTAAAGGGTAAACTAAAGAGGTCCAGTCTTGACACATCCTTTAGAAATGACTGGGAGTTAGGTTCCAGAGACCTCACTGAAGATTCAGACTGTTTATTCTGGCAAAAGCCCATGAATGCAATCTTTAGCTGCCACTGGGGAAAAAACAATAACAAATGAGTTTAAGACTTTCTCAGATGATTCCAAATTTGTTAGTCAAAATCCTACCGACTGAATCTGATGGGGGAAAAAATGGAACAGATACAGAACTTTTAGATCTAATTCATTATTTCAAAAATTATTTCTCTATCCTGGTCAGTTACTATCATCAGGGCAAAGTAAATTAGATTTGAGGCACAGGAAAGAGTAAAAGTTATTTTACATTAAAGGATAAGTTTGTAGGGACTTCCTTGGCGGTCCAGTGGTTAAGACTCCACGCTTCCACTGCAGGGGGCACGAGTTCAATCCCTGGTTGGGGAATTAAGATCCCACATGCGGGGCAGTGCAGCCAAATAAATAAATAAATAAATAAATAAAAAGATAAGTTTGTAAAACATCTGGCACGAGTGGGGACAACAGTACTTCATTCTTGGGAATTTGTGTGACAATTGGAAATAAAACACCTACAAACCTGTGGTGGAGAATGGCATAAAGTAGGCATGGAAGTAATGGTAACGGCCATCATTATCTTTATATAAAACCAGTATCACAAAGTCTCCTAATACATTCTTTCTCCGTAGGAAAGGAAGAGTACTCAAAGTGTAACTCAGTATGGTTTTCTCTACCTTTGTTAGAGGGAGTTTTTATCTTGTGAATGTGCCTAATTTCTCACCTTTTCATCACATATACAGGCATACTTCGGAGATACTGCAGGTTCAATTAAATGGTCTCGGGACTTCTCTGGTGGCGCAGGGGACAAGAATCCGCCTGCTAATGCAGGGGACACGGGTTCGATCCCTGGTACAGGAAGATCCCACATGCCGTGGAACAACTAAGCCCGTGCACCACAACTACTGAAGCCCGTGCACACCTAGAGCCGGTGCTCTGCAACAAGAGAAGCCACCGCAAGGAGAAGCCTGCGCACCGCAAGGAAGAGTAGCCCCCACTCGCCACAACTAGAGAAAGCCCATGCGCAGCCACAAAGACCCAACGCAGCCAAAAATAAATAAAATTAAATCTTAAAAAACAAAAAATAAGATGGTCTCTAATTGAATAAACTGAATGGTCTCTAATTGAACTGCAATAAAGCAAGTATCACAATAAGGCAAGTCACATGAATTTTTTGATTTCCCAGTGCATGTAAAAGTTATGCTTACACTATACTGATAGTCTATTAAGTGTGCAATAGCATTATGTCTAAAATATGTACGTACCTTAATTTAAAAACACTCTATTGCTAAAAATGGCTAACCATCACCTGAGCCTTCAGCAAATCACAGCAGTAAAATCAAAGATCACTGACCATAGATCACCATAACAAATACAATAATAATGAAAAAGTTTGAAATATTGTGAGAATTACCAAAATACGACACAGAGACATGAAATGAGCAAATGCTGTTGGAAAAAAGGTACCAACAGACTTGTTCGATGGGGGGTTGCCACAATCCTTCAATTTGTAAAACATGCAATATCTGCAAAGTGCAGTACAGTGAAGTGCAATAAAATGAGGTATGCCTATAGTTTAATAATTTATTATTATCTATTTTAATATCTGGCACAGATTCCTTTAGAAAAACAAGTACATGTTTTGTATTTATTTCATTCAATATCAAATCTTCAGATGATTAAAGCAGATTCGCTTAAAAGTGTTACTGATCCTTCTAGAAACCTGTAACCACAGAGCTTAGAATTTTAAGGAAAGGTTTAATAACTTAGTTTATCTTACCTTTAAAAAGTTTATTCCAAATCTTTTATCTAGTCAGTTTAAATACTTGGCATTGGGAATTCCCTGGCGGTCCAGGAGTTAGCACCCCAGGCTTTCACTGCTGAGGGCGCGAGTTCAATCCCTGATCGGGGAACGAGGATCCCGCAGGCCCCTCGGTGTGGCCAAAAAATAAATAAATAAATAAATAAACTGCACTCCCAAAAAAGATAGTCTAAAAAAAATACTTGGCATTTAGTATTTTATTTTGAGTTAGGTATGATTCCAAGAAATGATTTTATTTAAATTTATCTGAGAAACAATTAAAGCTAAAGTATAAAAAGGGAATAATACACAATGCAGTTGAATTTGTTGAGCTCATGAATATCTGTGCTCTTTGTGGATACAAATATTCATGCTCTATCAGCATATAGATCTGCCTTCCAAATAGATCATGTTAGTGAGTTTCCAAAGATTTAACACAGAAATACAATACACTTCCTTGAAAATTTTGTATTTTGAAAAGTGTGCATATAGTCGTCCCTCAGTATCTGTGGGTGATAGGTTCCAGGGCCCTCCTTGGATACCAAAATCCACAGATGCTCAAATCCCTTGTATAAAATGGTGTAGTATTTCTATATAACCTACACACATCCTCCCTTATACATTAAATCATATCTAGATTACTTATAATAACTAATACAATGTAAATGCCATGTAAATAGTTGCCAGTGCAAATTCAAAAATGGTTTGCTGCGTGGCAAATTCAAGTTTTGCTTCTTGGAAGTTTCTGGAATTTTTTTCCTGAATATTTTTAGATTCATGGTTGAATCCACGGATCTGGAACCCGCGAATGTGGAATCTGCAGACAGGGAGAGCCCTCTGTGTTATGAGAACAACAGTCTTTTGTCTAACAGCTCAGCGGATCAGCGCTTACAACCAAACACTGTTAGCCATCTCAGAATGGTTTACATTAATGGAAGAAAAACGTGGAAGACAGGTGGATCCAGAGACTTTGCTCAATTCTCCTTCAAAGTCTTCTTGTCTGAACTCTGAACAAACTGCCTGTGAGCAACTAAATTGGCCAGTGTGAGATTTCTTCTCTTTTCCCCTTACTCTACAAAAGATTATGAGAAGAAAGGTATTTATGTCCAACTTACAAATGAAGCAATGAAGGTATAGTGAGTCAATGGATGGTTATCCCCATCAAGTAACCAGGTCCTGGTGACTGGCCACATCCAAGGCCACAGTGCTTCTCACTCACGCTTGGCATGAAGGGTTTCCACCCTTAACTGTGAGAAGGCTTGGTTAGGACCAATTCTTTGGTCCTAATGGTTAGTTCCATTTCTCTGGCATTTCTAACACCTTATTTTTCTCACCTCAACATTTTTTTAACAGCCTTATTGAGGTATAATTGACCTACAATAATCTGCATATATTTAAAGAGCATAATTTGATAAATTTTGACATTTGTATATGCCTGCAAAATCATCACCATGATTAAGATAATAAAGATCTTCATCACCCCCAAAAGTTTCATCATGTCCTTTGTAAATTCTTCCTCCCATTCCTACCCAACCCAGTTCCCAGGTCATCACTGAGCTGAGCTACTTTCTGTCACTATAGAATAGTTTCCATTGTCTAGAATTTTATATAAATGGAATCATACAGTATAACCTCTTTTGAGTGGCTTACTCAGCATAGTGATTTTGAGATCATCCATTTGTTGCATGTATTAATACTTTACTCCTTTTTATTGCAAAGTCATATCCCATTGAATGGATATACCACCATTTGTTTATCCATGAACCTGTTGATGACATTCCCTCAACATTTAAAAAACTTTTTTATTGTGAAAAATAACACACATACAGAAAAGTACACGAAACCACTTATCAAAATATATTAAAACAGGCACATATATAATTACCACCCAAGTAAAGAAATGAATGAGAACTGCCATATGATCCAGCAATTCCACTTCTGGAAATACCTCCCAAAAAACCCCAAACCACTATGTCAAAGAGAGATCTGCACCCCCATATTCATAGAAGCATTATTTACAATAGCCAAGACATAGAAACAACCTATGGGTCCATTGATGGATGAATGGATAAAGAAGCTATGGTATATCTATATATACACAATGGAATATTATTCAGCTATTAAAAAGACAAAGAAATCTTGTCATTTGCAACAACATGAATGGACCTTGAGGGCATTATGCTAAGTGAAGTTAGCCACACAGAGTAAGACAAATACTGTATGATCTTACTTATATGTGGAATCTTAAAACAAAAACAAAAAAAACTCATAGAAAAAGGATCAGATTGGTAGTTACCATTGTAGTTACCAGAGGTGGTAGGTAGAGACAGGAGGGGGAAATTGGAGAAGGTGATCAAAAGATACAAACTTCCAGATATAAGATAAATACTAGGGATATAGTGTACAACATGATGACTGTAGCTAACGCTGCCATATGATATACAGGAAAGTTAAGGGAGTAAGTCCTAAGGGTTCTCATCACAAGGGGAAAAATGTTTTCTCTTTCTCTTTTGTTTGTGTCTATCTGAGATGATGGATGCTCACTAAACTTACTGTGGTTGTCATTTCGTGACGTATGAAAGTCAACTCATTATGCTGTACACCTTAAATTTATACAGTAATGTATGTCAGTTATAGCTCAATAAAACTGGAGAAATCACAAGAAATAAATGACTGTCATCTGCCCCGAGACCTCCATGTGTCCCTTCATGATCCCAATTCCTTCTTCCCCTGGAATGGTAATGATTCCCAATTCTAAGTATGCGACCCTAAATAATGTATCAGTTCTCTTTTTTCACCCACTTTGAAATTTATATGGAATTTTCTTCTATCTGGTTTCCTTTGATCAGCAATATGTTTTTAAAATCCATTCATGTTTCTGCACATAACTGGAGTTGATTCATTTTTGTTGCTTTTTAGTATTCCATCATCCACAATTGTTCCCTTCTACTGCTGAAGCAGTAGAGTTGGGCATTTGAGTTGTTTCCAATTTTTGGTTATTATAAACTATGCTGCTATAAACTTTCTGTTCCTGTTTCCTGGCATTAGTGTTCACAGATTCATAGGGTATATTCTTAGGAATGGAACCGCTGGCTTATAGAGTATGCAACATATTCACTTTTTTGGTAGATAATACCAAACTATTTTCCCAGTTCCCCCTCCCACAGCCCCACTTTTTTTTTCCTTCTATTCCTTTCTCCCTAAGAGACTTTGGTACACATTGCCAAAAGGTCAGTTAATACCATTTAATTGAATACAATAGACTCGTTGACTTATTTCATGTGAGGGAGGACTAGAGAAGACATTTCCTTCCTGAATTCCTATTCAAGTCAAGGTCCTATTCAGGTATTAGAGTTGATGTAAGCATAGTTAAACCTTCCTTTTTACCTTATGCCAGAGATGTTATCTTCTGCACACTATGAAAAGACAGTCTTCCCTTTTCATGTTGACTGTCAGAAAGGTGGGAGCCAAATTTACCCATTGGCCGTAAGTAAATAGGTCAGTGCTTCTAGAGTATGGCTACACCACAGCAGCAGAATCCCCTGGGGGCATGTGTTAGCAACGTGGGTGTCAGAGTTCCTGCGGTGAGGCCAAGGAACCTGCATTTTAAACAAATACTCCTACCGAGAGGCCAATACCCTCTAAACTCTGAAACCGCTGGTGTAATGCTACATGATATTGCATTTTTTTTTAATTTACTTTTTTTTTTTTTGGCTGCATTGGGTCTTCGTTGCTGCACGTGGGCCTCTCCAGTTGCGGCGAGCGGGGTCCACTCTTCCCTGCGGTGCGCGGGCTTCTCATTGCAGTGGCCTCTCTCGTGTGGAGCACGGGCTCTAGGTGCACGGGATTCAGTAGTTGTGGCATGCAGGCTTCAGTAGTTGTGGCTCACAAGCTCTAGAGCGCAGGCTCAGCAGCCATGGCGCACAGGCTTAGTTGCTCCACAGCATGTGGGATCTTCTTGGACCAGGGCTTGAACCCGTGTCCCCCGCATGGCAGGCGGATTCTTAACCACTGTGCCACCAGGGAAGTCCTGATATTGCATTTTAGCTTTCTTGTCTGACTCAATATTACGTCCTTATCATTGTGTTTCTTTCCTCTGTCACCCAACTTTTAATCATGGAATAGTGGTGTATTTTATGTGTACGTATAAATCACCCATGATCGTTTCTGGTTCAAGAGCTGGATTGGTAGATAAATAGATACATGCTAGACTAGATATACAGAAAGAAGAAGTTTCTCTGGTATCCCTTAACTACAGATACCACTAGTCACTTATGAAATTATCAAAAAAAGATTAGAAAGATACAAATTACTGGGTACGGTTTTACATTTTACATTAAGCCAACTTACAGTTTCATCATGACAAATTTAAAGCACCAGTAGATAAAGGGAGGTGATGATGGGTTTCAACTAGCAGTCCAGAAATAAATTCTTTGTTTCCTGCCCACAGTTCCTAAACCAAGCCTAGAGACTGTTCAGGAAGAGCTCACAGCGCTTCAGGTAATCCTGCCTAGGGTTTGTATGACCTTGAATTTCAAGAACTTACTTGTTAAAAATAACTACTGTAGTGTGAAATAGGAAATTAACTGGCCTTCATCAATTTCTCAAAGTTATGATGATATTATTTTCTGCAATAGAAATAACTGGAATAGTGGAAAGTTGAATTTCTTCTATTTCAGCTCAGATTCTGGCCACCCACCAAAGAGCATGCAGCATTCCTGACCAGAGAGGCCAGTTGTCACTCCTGGGCCAAAAAGAGCCTGGAAGAAAATTGGCACAGGTTGGCTGTTTATTGTGCACAGACAAGCTGCAATATCAAGATCTAAATTTTCTAAAGTTTACCGACTGCAAGAGCTGGCTGCCTTATGCAGTGAGGAAGAGAGAGAGCAGAATCCAAACAAACTGTGCAAGAAGCAAAACAGAGCAGAGGATCTTGCCACAGGGATTAAGGAAGAGTAACAGAAACAGAGACTCAAAAATCAGATGTAAAAGGAAGAAATATTAAGGTCCTACTTATTATGCTTATGTTGACACTGACAAATACATCCCACCTGAAAAGGAAAACTCCTAGGGTAATTCAATTATCAAACGTTTGCAAAACAAAACAAAACAAAACACCACTCTGCTTTAAAACATTTAAACATTTGGTATTTGTCACTGTTGGATTTAATCAAAATTAGCTTGGCCAAAGCATTAAAAAAGGAATACTACATTATAAAAATGCATACCTAAATTTTGTCTGGCTTCCAAAAGATAATCATACAGTAGTTTTTATGTCATAGCTAACATTTATATGCTAGTAGCTCTTACTATGTGCCAGGCCCTATTCTAAGCACTTCACGTTTAACTCATTTCATCCTTGCAACAATTCAAGATAGTGGTATTGTTATTATTCCCATTTTGCAAATTAGGAAACTGAGGCACAGTTTCCCAAGATCCTTCAGCTCTAGAGTGCAGTTTTTATTACATTTGCCATACATACAGCAATCACTATCATTTTTGTGAAGGGGCAATAATAACCTGAATTTCATCCTACCCATATTTTTGAGGGTGCATTAACTGGACAAAACACAAGGATTTGTATTTAAGCAGCTCAGCTTGACGCTGTATCACAAAATTTGAGATGCTCCACAGAATTACATCTCATCTGCATAATGGCACACAGATTGTTTCTAACATGAAAAATTCATTCACGCCTAAGACATAATAACAAACATCACTGTGGTAAAGCAAAAACTAGGGGTGCTTAGTACAGCTAGAGCCATGGATCTGGGCTCCCCAGACCACAGAAAATATGAGTTAAACAGCACTAGTTATAAGAGAGAGACTCTTCAGGTGTAGCTGAAAAGAGGGAGAGGCTTGACACCAAGCAGCCTTGGCAAGTTTAAGAACCAAAATCCAAAGAAGAAATAGAATTTGTTTTAGCAGAAGGAGAGTGGACTTCAGCTTCAAGTGAAAAAAAAATTAGAAATGAGGAGAGTTTTAGACGGGGCCATGGTTTTGGAAGATCTAGCTGATGTGTCTGTGACTACATTAGGAGTCTGTTCATTTGAATAGCTGTGAATTCAGTAATTACGCAGTGATATTTCAAGCACCTGTAGAGAAAACAACTTCCAATAAATTCAACTGAGACTCAGAGGACTTTGTTGAAAGTTCTAGTCTCTAAAAGACAGAGTTGGTGGCAGTGGCCAAAGAGAAGGTGAGAAGCAGGTAGCTTTCCATGGGGACTAGGCTTGGCTAGTAAGAGCTCAATAAATACATGTCAAGTTGAGGACCACGTCACCAGGGCTCATCTACAGCGGGTGCTGCATCACCTAGACCTAGAATATCTACAGCTTCCACATCCCCAGAGAGGGATGAAACTCAAAAGGGCAGAGCCAGGACCATTAAACAGAGTTTTTGGTGCTGTTCACTGAACAAGGGTGCCCGGCCAAAGAAGCAGGTGGAAAGTGAACTCAGCACCGTTCCACTGGCCACACCGTAGAGCACGGCCACCTCCTGCCACAGGAAGGAAGGGATGCCTTTTTCTAATTTGGACAAAGGTGCCATATGGCTTTAGCAGCTCTGGAGAGCAGTGAAGTAAGAAGGAGTCACTGCAACCTGACCTACAGGGATAGGAGGCCGAGAGGATGCTACGGAGGCACAAAGGGAGGGAGTCTGTGTCCTGATACTTACTGCTAGAATCCACCATCTTCTCTTGGGAAGCCGCCTTCTATGTTTTCCTCACGTGGGACCTTTCTTCCAAAGCACACACATTCCTTCCAAATAGTTAAAGTTAATGCTGACAGATTATGGAGCATTTCCTTCTAATGATGATGGATAATCATAGAGTTTGCAGGGCACCATCTGGCAAATTCTGCAGGATGAATGCCCTTCAAATAGGAAGGCATAAATCTGCAGTAACAGAATTGAGTAATTTAAACATATTAGAGGTAGCTGGGGGGGACTTTCAGGGGCCGATTTCTCCCCTTTGTTTTACAGAGTAAATTGATACCAAACTACTTTGATCTTTTCTAATAGAGGATAATATAGCATTTTATTAATTTATTTTAAACTTTCATTAAAAACAATTATCTCTGAATAGCTTGATTATAGGGTGATTTCTGTTTTCTTTGCTCTGTGTTTCTACTGTTTTCCCAAGTTGTCTGTAACGGTTATATGTCGTTTTTATAATCAGAAAAAATATATAATTTTCTTTTTTTCTTAGCTTGTTTCCTTGTTCCCTCCACCTCCAGACAGGACTGGATTCTTGCAAGAAAGCAGCTCTGAAAGAGTCTGGCAGAATGGGTCACTGGCTGGGCGAATGGAGAAGATAAGACGCCGTGAGTGAAAGACGGGCCAGGCACCTCCTGGGCCAGGCTACATGGAACAGAGTGACTGCACCTCTTCTCGATTCACTAACCAGCACTCCAGGCGTGATGAACACGTGACTATGTACTCCGGCATTTGATCCAGCACCTGACACACAGTATGTGCTCCACATGCACTTCTTGAGGAGACTGAGGGCTGATTTTATAGTAGCCTCAGCATTCTAAGAGCACAGCCTCTGGAGTACAACAGGTATTGGTTGCTCATGGAAAAGGATGTGTCCTTGGTCATGTTAATTTCTCTGAGCCTCAGTTTCCTTAACTGTAAAGTAGGAATAATACTACTACTTCATAAAGTTGTTGTGAATGTTAAATAAAATAATGAGCATAACATACATATAGCACAGTACCTGGCACATACAAAGTGCTGGGTTGATCCAGTGATTCCACTTTTGGGTATATACCCAAAAGAACTGAAATCAGGGATTCAAAGGGATGCTTGTGTATCAGTGTCCATAGCAGCATTACTCAAAGTAGTCAAAAAGTAGAAATAGCCCAAATATGTATCAACAGACGCATCGATAAACAAAACGTGGGATATACACACAATGGAATATTATTCAGCCTTAAGAAGGAAAGAAATTCTGATACGTGCTACAACACAGATAAACCTTGAAAATATTATGCTAAGTGAAATAAGTTAGATATAAAAGAAAAAAATATTATATGAGTCCACTTATATGAGATACCTAGAATAGGCAAATTCATAGAGAATAAGTATAATGGAGGTTATTAGGGAGAGGGAGAAATTGGGAATTATTTTTAATGGCTACAGAATTTCTGTTTGGGATGATGAAAAAGTCCTGGAAATGAATAGCAGTGATAGTTGCACAACATAGTAGATGTACTTAATGCCACTAGATTATATACCTAATAATGGTTAAAATGGTGAATCTTATGTATATTTTATCACAATAAAAAAGTGCTGGGTTAATGGTAGAAATTTCTTTTGTCATCATTAATAATATCAATAGTCAGTTCATACAAAGCACAGGCAGCTCATAAACTCATAAGCTCTGACTCCTAGCAGAGTGATGAGAAAATATCCCATGAGAGTGTTTGGTAAGGGGCGACAGGGAAGGACTGGCTGATGGGACAGGAACAAGCAAGGTACGGCAAACATGTTGATCTGAGGATCAAACTTGGTGAGTCAAATCAAGACACAGGGGGAAAATTGGGCTGCAAAAAGGAAAATGTTAGTTAAGCCTCTTGTGGTTGCAACTGCCACTCAAAAGGATTAAACATAACTGGGGACTTCATTGGCTCGTGCATCGAAAGTGCAGGGAGAGCTCCAGCTCCAGGCAGGCTGGATCTCGTGAGCAGATGATATCATCAGGATCCAGCAACACATCCATCCCTGTGCTGCCTCCATGTTGGCTTCATTCTCCCAGGCTCTTTGCAGGCAGGGGCCACATGATCTTCAGCAGCCCCAGCAGAGAGACTCCTTTTCCAGAACTGACTCTGATTTACCTGGCTTGGATCATAAACCCACCCCTGAACCAGTCATTGAGGCCAAGGTAACAGAATATGCTGATTAGCCATGAGTCCCCTCAGTGAACCATAAGGAAGGGATGTTGATAAATTAAATAAGAACAGATGCTGCTTTGGCAAAAAGAATTAATGTCTACCAACAGAGGACAGGAGTGGGAACAAAGTGAGGGCGTCTTAGGCAGTCACCACAGATGAGGCTGTAGGGTCTATGGTTTGGTTTTGTTGCTTACCAGCATTTAGCACACGAATGAGTCATGAGGGCTTAAAGGAACAGGATCGTATATTTGGCTATGGGTCAAAGCTCCTCCTGTACTGAGTTCAACAGGGTTGCCTGAACCTCACCAATATCCCCACCCTGTAATTAGAGTCGTGCAGGGAAAATCAGAAGGTTGGCTTCTAGTGCCAGGACACACTAAATAGCAGTGAAATTGACATTGAGCCTCAGTTTCCTCAATATCAAAAGAGGGATTGAGGGACTTCCCTGGTGGCGCAGTGGTTAGGAATCCGCCAGCCCTGGTCCGGGAAGATCCCACATGCCGTGGAGCAACTAACCCCGTGCACCACAACAACTGAGCCTGCACTCTGGAGCCCACAAGCCAGAACTACTGAGCCCGCATGCTGCAACTACTGAAGCCCGCGCGCCTGGAGCCCGCGCTCCGCAACAAGAGAAGCCACCGCAATGAGAAGCCCGCGCACCGCAACAAAGAGTAGCCCCCGCTCGCCGCAACTAGAGAAAGCCCACGCGCAGCAATGAAGACCCAATGCAGATGAAAAAAGAAGAGGGGTTGAATTCTAAGGCATCTAGGACCTAGCAGTTGTTCTTTTCCTAGTAGTTAACTGCATAGAAACTGTCTGACAAATTAAAATCTAGAATCTTAAAATTCTTTGGGTTATTGCTTCTTTTGAAACTTTCATTTCCAAGATGCACATTTCCAGTTTAAAAAAAGAAAGTGAGAGTAAGTCTTCAAGCCTCTATATAGGAATCATCTTCTTTCACATCTTTCACCCTGTTGTTGACATTTGCAATAAGAAGTAAAATATCATCTAAAACCTTAAAGGAAAAGTTATTGAACAATTATGTTGAATTATGCTAATTAACATTTTTAAGTATTATATATACCAGAAATGTAATAACAAGTTTAAAATAGTATATTTGTATATCTATTTTTAAAAATAGTATCATTTAAAGTTAGTTGAGAGATGAAGTATACATTGGTACATCTGGTTTTGGATACTGATCAAAAATTGTAAGTCTAGCTTTACACAGAAAATGCCAGAAACACTCCATGATGGCATTGGTTTGTTCACTATTTAAAACATAAAAGCCAAAAAAGAAAAACCTCAAATCTTTAGTGTAATTTAATTTTCTTCTTAAAACACAAATGCCAAATACAACTTTCCAATATAAAACAATTTTTCTGGGCTTCCCTGGTGGCGCAGTGGTTGAGAATCTGCCTGCCAATGCAGGGGACACGGGTTCGAGCCCTGGTCTGGGAAGATCCCACATGCCGTGGAGCAGCTGGGCCCCGTGAGCCACAATTACTGAGCTTGCGTGTCTGGAGCATGTGCTCCGCAACAAGAGAGGCCGCGATAGTGAGAGGCCCGCGCACCACAATGAAGAGTGGCCCCCACTTGCCACAACTAGAGAAAGCCCTAGAGCAGAAACGAAGACCCAACACAGCCATAAATAAATAGATAAATAAAAATTAAAAAAAAAAAAATTTTTTCTTTTTTTCTTCTTCATTGTAAAAGTCAGTGGTAGTCACCTCATTTACTATGAGCAGTCCTGAGAAAACCCAGAATATCATGGAAGGAGAAAGGCAAGAACAGATTTCAGAAATCCAAGTGTTATAAATGAAGCTTTGAGCATGGAAATCACAAGGCTGTGACATTTATGCACATGTGTGTGCAAATTATCTCCAGTTGTTTTTTTTAAGCTGTGAATCCCATTACAGCGTGCCACCATAATTAAAATGTGATCTGGTTTAATATTTAACATCAGGGAACTAACACAGGGCAACTAGGGGCTCCAAGCCATGCCTGCTGCGAAGGGGATCATATTCAAAATATTCTTAGTCTGTTTTTCGAGGGAGGCAGCATTGTTTCTATTAATCTATATTAAATAACTATAACTGCTTAGAAGCAGATACAAAGCTCTGCAAGATTTTGGTTGCAGAGAAAACTATACCAAAGATAGGAAAATGGGGAAAATCTAAATGACCATTAATAGGGGTTGGGCTAAATTATGGTACATCCATATATAGGCCAGATGGCAGCAGGGGTCATTCTGCCATTTAGGAGATTAAAAAATTGGATCAAAATCTCTTCCCTTGGGGAAAGAGAAGCCCGGCATCCACTCCAAATTCTCCAAGGGTTCCTGGGAGTCCGCGGCTCCTCCTGTTCCCTCTGCCTCCAGATTCCAGCCCCCAGGGAACACTGGTTCTCTCCCCTGTCTTCCTTTTTATCACTCTTATAACTTGTCCCTTCTCTGTTCACTGTGTGCCACATACCACATAGCCCTTTTTCTTTGATGTATGCAAACAATGCTCACATGATCTCTTATGCTCTTATGTGTCGTAGACTGTAATAGCTATTTGGGGACATCAGAAAGGGAAGGCCATGGTGGGAGAAAGACAGAGAGAGAAATTACTGCAACATAATCAACATAGCAACTAACTCACAACTAATACTAAGCTTCCGGTCCTTAGAAGACCTTCATCATTCCCCCAACTCTACCATCAAAAACAGGAATTGTCCTTTGGCCTCACCATCCCATCCTGTTGAGGCTTGGCTTTCTCCAAAATCTTTTTTTGTTATGGTTATTATTTTTATTGGGGGATTTTATTTTAGTATTGTTCTTCTTGTATCTTTTTTCCAGCTTTATTGAAGTATAATTGACATATAACACTGTGTAAGTTTAAGTATATCCTGTTGATTTGATACACATATATTGCAAAATGATTACCACCATAAGGCTAGTTAACACCTCCATCTCATTAGATAATTACCATTTCTTTTTTGTGGTGAGAACATTTAAGATCTATTCTCTTAGTAACTTTCAAGTATATAATACAGCATCAGTAACTATAATCACCATGCTGTACATTAGATCCCCAGAATTTATTCATCTTTTAACTGGAAGTTTATACTCTTTGACCACCATCTCTCCATTTCCCCCACCTTCAGCTCCTGATAACCACCATTGTACTCTCTCTTTCAATGACTTCAGTATTTTTAGATTCCATATATAAGTAATATCACATAGTATTTGTCTTTCTCTGTCTAACTTGTTTCACTTAGCATCATGCCCTCAAGGTCCATCCATGTTGTCACAAATTACAGAATTTCTTTCTTTCTCATGACTGGATAACATTCCAGTGTGTGTGTGTGTGTGTGTGTGTGTGAGCGTATATATATCACATCTTCTTTACCCATTCATCTGCTAATGGACACATAGGTTGTTTCCATATCTTAGCTATTGTGAATAATGCTGCAATGAACATGGAAGCACAGATATACTGAGATCCTGTTTTCATTTCTTTTGTATATATACCCAGATGTGGGATTGCTGGATTACACAGTAGTACTGTTTTAAATTTTTTCAGGACCCTCCATACTGTTTTCCACAGTGGTTGTACCAATTTACATTCCACCAACAGTGCACAAGGGTTTCCTTTTCTCCATATCCAAGCCAACACTTATCTTTTGTCTTTTTGATGACAGCCGTACTAACAGGTGTGAGGTGATATCTCATTGTGGTTTTGATTTGCATTTCCCTGATGATTAGTGATACTGAGCACCTTTTCACGTACCTGTTGACCATCTGTATGTCTTCTTTGGAAAAATGTCTATTCAGTTTCTCTGTCCATTTTTTAATCAAATTGCTTTTTTTTAAATTGAGTTGTATAAGTTCTTTATATACTTTAGATCAGGGGTCCCCAACCCCCAGGCTGTGGACTGGTACCGGTCTGTGGCCTGTTAGGAACCCGGCTGCACAGCAGGAGGTGAGCAGCAGGCGAGCGATCGAAGCTTCGTCTGCCGCTCCCCACCGCTCCCCACCGCTCCCCACCGCTCTCCATCTCTCCCCACTGCTCCCCACCACTCCCCATCGCTCCCCACCTCTCCCCACCTCTCCCCATCTCTCCCCATCGCTCCCCACCGCTCCCCACCTCTCCCCATCACTCGCATCACCACCTGAACCATCCCCCACCACACCCCCACACCCCCCGGTGTGTGGAAAAATTGTCTTCCACAAAACCGGTCCCTGGTGCCAAAAAGGTTGGGGACCGCTGCTTTAGATATTAACCCCTTATCAGATATATACCTTGCAAATATTTTCTCCCATTCCACAGGTTGTCTTTTCATTTTGCTAATGGTTTCCCTTGCTGTGCGGAAGCCTTTTAGTTTGATGTAGTTCCACTTGCTTATTTTTGCTTCTGTTGCTCCAAATCTTGTTTCTTTCTTATCGTAGGCAGATCACACATCTCTGAGTCACTTCCAGCCCATCCTGGCCATGCTCTCTTTTCATTACCAAAATGGCTCATCAAAGCTTAACAAAGATGATGCTGTCACCTGACAGCACTTCTGCCAGTCATGAAACTAGCCTTTCCTTTCGTCCTGCTGCACAAAACTGTGCAGACACTCAAAAGGATGCATCTCTACTACGATAAAAAATGTCTAAAATATATCTATATCTATACCTACGTGTGTGCATATATTTTGTATTATATAGATAGATAGAGATCGAAAGGGAGGTTGAGTTAAAAAAGATATGCGTAGAAATGAATATATAAATTGATTACATATAGAAACATTTGTTTGTATAATAAAAGAATAAAATCTATAAGGATATATACCAATCTATTAATGTTGGTTTCTCTCTAGGAGGTGGGATTAAATGGGAACTTTTAATTTTAACTCTTTGTACTATTTTTTTTATATTCAGCATAAATGCCTCTATAATCAGAAAATGTATTTATTTGGGGAGAAAACAAAGTTGATGCCAAAAAATATGGGCTCAAATCACAGCTAAAAGGACTTAACTTACACACCACAAAGTTAACCAGTAGTAAAGACTATTCAGCAATCATGAAATATTTCCCCAAACTGTCACCAATAATAATTCCCTGGTAATGGACATTGTCATCCTCCGTCTCCCTGTGGCAGGGGACAGTGAGGCATGATACCAGAAAGATTCAGATATCCAATATCTCAGCCTCAGGCATCTAGAACAGGGACAGAATCTTCCTCCTGGAGTCCACATAGGAAATTCACAGGATTGTCTCCCTGGGACCTATGCCACCCCTTTGTTGACCACTTGGGACAGAACAGAGAATAAGGAGTGACCCATCCTGGACTCCCATGGAGAGGAGGGGCTACACTCCCCAAAGGAAGGAAGTCCTCTTTCCAGCAAAAGACCGGGAGGGATGGGAGCAGAGGAAAGCACCAGCTGTCCACTGCAGACGGCCAGCGAATGCGTTATCCTGTCAACAAATGCATATCCAATTAAAGGTCAATTCAGTTTTCTCACTTGCTACCAAGTAAATGTTAATAGTGACAACTATTCCAGCTGAAAAATAGATTCTCTTCTCCTGGGGCATTAATATGCAAAGACAGCATCCAATAGAGGCTGTTCTTGAGTTAATTTCGTTAGGAGGAGGCAGTAGGGACATAAGATTTGGCTTAAAAAGAATCAAGGCTGCTGAAATAGTTTTGACATTTTCCTTCAGAACTGATAAATAAAATTTAAGACATTCTAAAAAAAAAAAAAACTATCACCAATAAATGTCCCCAAAATTTGTGTTCATAAAAACCAAAGAGGAGAACTGTGAGCTGAGAGCCAATGAATATTATCTTATGAACAAAGACTCTGAGGAGGGATGGGAAGAGAGGGATGGTATCTAAGACTGAAATCCTGACTGAACAAGAGAAATCTGTCCTGATGAGGAAGGAAGGAGAAGAAGAGCAAAGAAATAAACTAATATGACTGCATAGAGGGTTTCCAGATGAGATTTGACTAAAAAACTAAAAATAAAAAAGGGGGGCACATCCCCAAGAATGAATACAAAAAGGTAACATCCACTCATTCGTTCATGAAGCACCCACTCTGTAGCAGGCACGGTTCTGGGTGCCAGGGTCTGGCCAGGAACAAGACAGGCAAGGGCCCTGCTCTCTTGTTTCTCAGGCAGGTGGGGAGACGGTAAACAAGGAAGCATATGAACCAACAAGATAATTCCAGATAGTGGTAAGTGCTACAAAGACATTAAAACTGGATGGAGTGTCAGTGACTGGTGCAGGGGTACTTTCCACTGGGATGCCAGAGGATGAGGTTGAACTGAGTTCATAATGATCTAAGGAACCAACCACATGAAGAGCTGGGAGCAGAGCCTTCCAGGCAGAGGCAACAACAAATACAAAGACCCCATGTGACAAAGGAGGTTGTCATATTTTAGTAAAGTGAACACCAGGGTGGCTGGGGTCCAGAGAGCACTGGAAAGAGTGTGAAAAATGAGATCCATGTGGAAACCCCAGCAAAGATCCAGGATTTTAGTCTAAGTACATGGGGAAGTCGCTAGAGAGGTTTTGAGCAGGGGAGTGGCATGAATTGATAGGTTTTCTAGAGATGCCCTGGATGCTTGCTTGGTGGAAAGAAGAAGCAAGAAAGGAAACAGGGAGAAAAGTTAGGAAGTACTGCAGCACTCCAGATGACAGATGATGGAGCTGTGGGCTCGGGATTAGCCATGGAATCAGAGAAGTGACAGATTTGGAATGGGTCTTGAATAATTTGGATAAGAGTGTGAAGGAAAGAGAGAAATCTAGGAGAAAATCTAGGAGAAAGATGACTCCTAGATTTTGGCTGGAGCAACTGTCATTGTCACGTAAGAGCTGTAGAAGACTGGGAAAGCCATGGGTTGGTGGGGAGTAAATTCAAGGGTTCTACTTTAACCATGTTGAGTTTGAGATGTCTATTTAACAGCTAAGTAGAAATGTCAAGTTCGGAGCTGGGTAGACAAGTCTGGAACTCATCGGTGAGTCTAAGCAATAAATTAACTTTGGGAGTCAACATCAAATAGGTGGTATTTAATGCTATGACGAGTTCATCTGGAAAGAGTGTCTAGAAGAGAAATATAGAAGGCTGAGTCTCAAGGGACATAAAACTCAGAATTAAGAAGAAGAACAGGGCTTCCCTGGTGGCGCAGTGGTTGAGAATCTGCCTGCCAATGCAGAGGACACGGGTTCGAGCCCTGGTCTGGGAAGATCTCACATGCCGCGGAGCAACTGGGCCCGTGAGCCACAATTACTGAGTCTGCGCGTCTGGAGTCTGTGCTCCGCAACAAGAGGGGCCGCGATAGTGAGAGGCCCGCGCACCGCAATGAAGAGTGGCCGCTGCACCGCGATGAAGAGTGGCCCCCACTTGCCGCAACTAGAGAAAGCCCTCGCACAGAAACGAAGACCCAACACAGCCAAAAACAAATAAATAAAAACTAAAATAAAAAAAGAAGAAGAAGAACAAACAAAGGAGACTGGGTAGAAACCACTATTGTAGTCAAAGGGAAAACAGGAGGGTGTGGTTTTCCAAAAGCCAAGAGAAGAGAGTGTTTTAAAACAGAAGAAACACTTCCCTGTCAACTATGCCAAAAGCTACTGAGAAACTGGATAAGAGAAATGCAGAGAACGGATCACCAGATTTCACAAGCTGGAGGTGGCAGGTGACATGATAAGAGCCATCAGTGGAATATGATCAGGACAGAAGTCCAATTGGTAAAACTAAGGAGAAAATGGGTGAGTGGAAGCAAAGGTAGCCACCATGGCAACTCTTGAAGAATGGAGCAGATAGTTGGGCCAGTAACTGGAGGAAGCTGGAATGGGAAATGAGGTTCGGGGAGGGTTTGTTTGTAAGATGAGAGGTACCAGGATATACATTTTAGAAGACCAAGCAGAAGCAGATCAGGAATTTCACTTCTATGTTATTTTTTATATCATTCCTTAGGAACCAAGCAGGTCAGCATCAGTAGGACAGGAAATCAGAATCTGACTGACTTTTTCTTCCATTAGAGGCCAATAAACAAACTATTAAAACCTTTCTGGGAGCAGAGGGGAAAGTGATCAGAAGACATCAACATGGGCTCATCAGGAACAAGCCACTTCATATTATAATTATGGATCAAGACACTGCTTGGGGACTTCCCTGGTGGTGCAGTGGATGAGACTCCACACTCCCAATGCAGGGGTCCCCTGGTCAGGGAACTGGATCCCACATGCCGCAACTAAGAGCCTACCTGCCGCAACTAAGAACCAGTGCAGCCAAATAAATAAATAAATATTTCAAAAAAAAAAAAAAAGACACTGTTTGATTTTTCACAAGACTACTGCGATAGCCTCCTAACTGGCTTCCCTCCTCTGTCTCTCATCCCTCTACTCCATCCTCCACTCCAAAATCTAAAAACAAATCCAGTTATTTCACTTCCCTGATTAATGCCTCTCATGACTGACACTTACAGCACAACCTTCTTAAGAAGAACACCCAACACCCTTAGCAAGGCAGACCAAGCCCTGTAAAGTCTGACCCCAGCCTTTCCTTCCTGTCTCACCTCTGACCATGCAATTTGCAAAACATTAATCGCAGCAGCTCCAGCCACAGTGGACATCTCTGCACTTGTCCCGCTCTGGCTTGGCACATGCTATATCCTCTACTTAGGACATCCATTCAATCTGCACCCAACTGAGGGGAGTTTGGGGGAAAATGGATACATGTATATGTATGGCTGAGTCCCTTTGCAGTGTCCCTGAAACTATCACAACATTGTTAACCGGCTATATTCCAATATAAAATAAACAGTTAAAAAAAAAAACTGCACCCAACTCATCGCCCTGGGAAATTCCTAGGGGGGTCTTTAAAACCCACTCAAGGGCTTCCCTGGTGGCGCAGTGGTTGAGAGTCTGCCTGCCAGTGCAGGGGACACGGGTTTGAGCTCCGGTCTGGGAAGATCCCACATGCCGCGGAGCAACTAGGCCCGTGAGCCACAACTACTGAGCCTGCGCGTCTGGAGCCTGTGCTCCGCAACAAGAGAGGCCGCGATAATGAGAGGCCTGCGCACCGCGATGAAGAGTGGCCCCCGCTTGCTGCAAGTAGAGAAAGCCCTCGCACAGAAACGAAGACCCAACACAGCCATAAGTAAATAAATAAATAAATAAAAATACAGATTCCTAGAATCTATTCCCTGAAGGTCCAACGTATCAGGTCTGGAGTAGGATATAGAAATTTCCTTGAAACAAAACAAAACAAACCACCTGAGAGAGGATAGGGAATTGTATACTCTAAAAAAAAAAAAAAAAAACCACTCAAATGTCTCATGGAAAATGCATTACATTCCGGAGGGTCCTTCCAGAAGACAGATCTATGACAAACAACTAGACATTACAGGAAACAACTTCATCTCAGCATATGAGGTTTAGGAACAACTCAGTTGTCTGAAATTAAAGGGGACGTTGTCAGGTAGTACCTTCCTCACAGTGGGGCATGTGGACACAGGAAGATGATGTCTTGCCAGGTGAAACCTCCATCCACATCTACTGTTCAATAGAACCCATTTAACTATTTGATGGCTATCATTGTGAGGAGGAGCCAAAAATCTGCCTCTAGAAATTTCTCTTGTTCCTGGTTCTACCCTCTGGAGCAATTCAGAATTTGTCTATTTCTTTTTATACACAGCAGCTTTTCACAACTGCAGACGCTTATTACACTAGGCCTCCTCCCAGTCACTCAAATTTGCTCTTTCATAACTTACAGATGTTTGCTGACTCCTGGCACTGCCGCATTCAGAATCTATATTTGTCATATAAAGCATCTAAAGCATCATGCTACTTCTTAAGGGGGCAATCGTAGCTTGATTTTGTACCCTAGCCCCCAACCAAGTACATGGTACACTGGTCGCATTCCAAAGAAAGAATTAATGTAAAATCTGCAACATTTCATGTTCATTGTAGCTCTGTTTACAATAGCCAGGACATGGAAGCAACCTAAGTGTCCATTGACAGATGAATGGATAAAGAAGATGTGGCATATATACAATGGAATATTACTCAGCCATAAAAAGGAACAAAACTGAGTTATCTGTAGTGAGGTGGGTGGACCTAGAGTCTGTCATACAGAGTAAAGGAAGTCAGAAAGAGAAAAACAAATACCGTACGCTAACACATATATATGGAATCTAAAAAAAAAAAAAAAATGGTTCTGAAGAACCTAGGGGCAGGACAGGAATAAAGACACAGACATAGAGAATGGACTTGAGGACACAGGGAGGGGGAAGGGTAAGCTGGGACGAAGTGAGAGAGTGGCATGGACATATATACACTACCAAATGTAAAATAGATAGCTAGTGGGAAGCAGCCACATAGCACAGGGAGATCAGCTCGGTGCTTTGTGACCACCTAGAGGGGTGGGGTAGGGAGGGTGGGAGGGAGACGCAAGAGGGAGGAGATATGGGGATATATGTATATGGATAGCTGATTCACTTTGTTATACAGCAGAAACTAACACAACATTGTAAAGCAATTATACTCCAATAAAGATGTTAAAAAAAAAAATCTGCAACACTTCAAATACCTACATCACATGACCACAGGAAAAGAAGACTTCTGATGTCATGCTGGAACTGAAGGAGCCAGGAAAGGGCTCCTGCAGGACGGGCTGCCCTGAAGTCACATGTAAGTTTTCTGGTATGTCCTACATCAGGCTCCTCCCCCGAGCCCCACCCCCCAATCCAGCCTCTTCTGAGGCTTTCTCTGAGCCAGGCCAGCTCTCCACTTGCTGGCTCTGGTTGTTGGTTCAGGATCACAGGAAGCAGTAAGTGGAAAGAAAGCATCCAGAAGAAAGAAAAATATTCAAACAAGAGAAAAAGCAGAAACAAGAGATTTATCTCTTTAACCATATCCCAAATTAGTGGCCCACAGAGCGCTTATCCACTGCAATATGCATCTAGAATTAAAAATAGGTTCTTGAATTCCCTGGCGGTCCAGTGGTTAGGACTCCATGCTTTCACTGCCGAGGCCGCAGGTTCGAGCCCTGGTCGGGGAGCGAAGATCCCGCAAGCCACATGGCGTGGCCAAAAAAAAAAAGAAAAAAACAGGTCCTATCGAACCCGCGCCCGCTGATGTGGTAGTGCGGAGTCTTAACCACTGGACCACCAAGGAAGTCCCCAGGTCCCAGTTTTTAATGTGGTTTTTTCAGAGTAACTTTGAGCAAAATTCTATCATTAACAAGCAGAAGGCAGCAAAGAAAAGGGGGAAACTTGACGTCACTCTGTGATAAGTGTTCAAATTATTTCCAGAAATCCTTGCTAGGTAACTAGTCGAGACCTGACTAGTAAAAGGAGGATGCAAGCTACATATGTAATTTTAAATTTTCTTGTAGGCACATTCAGAAAGGTGAAATTAATTTTAGTATTATATTTGATTTAACCCAATGTATAGAAAATATAATTTCAACATGTAACCAATATAGAAAATTACTAAGATATTTTTACATTCCTTTTTTCAAACCAAGTCTTTGAAATCCACTGTTTTGACATAGTACATCTCAATTCAGACCAGCCACACTGCAAGTGCTCCATAGCCATAGATGACTACTGATTATTGTACTGGACAGTGGAGGTCTAGGTTATAAATAAATCCTTTTAAGATACAAGTCAACTTTAGGTTCAAGATACTTGTAAAGTCTATTCTTAGGAACAGATTTATATTATAAAAATAATTATCAAACGCAAAGCATTTGGTGAAAAATGCAAAGCTATAGAAAGTGATATGCATTGAAAATAAGGACTTCTAAAAAGTTATCTAAGCACTTATCACAAGGTGGATGCTTCTGAAACCCTCAGACTCCTTTTTCAAAGTCAAAAATAAATTACATAATCGGTCCTGTGTCATGGACCCAAACCTTCCAACAAATACTTCGGAGTTCATGCAGTCCGGGACATTCTTTTTATAGATGAAAAAGAATCCCTGCCAATCTCTGCACCCAGCAACCGACTTCTGTCTAGTGTGACAGACAGTCAAGTGCTGATGGGCTGACATGGATACACTGCTCTGTGCAACCATCACTGAGTCATAGCCGCCGAGTGGGCCCCCAAATGAAACCTTCCATAACAACCAGAATGGATTAGAGATGCCCAGTGGCAATTTTAACATCGATTAAAAAATCCTCCAAAATATACGCCACAAAGCCTTCTCAGAACCATTCCCTGAGTAGCAAAGAAAGACTATTGTCTGATATTTAGAAATGAAGATCCAATACAGAAAGGGCGCTAGATAAGAAGAGCTGCAAAATAATACTATGAGCTTCAGGATAATCACCCTCAGGAACAAAACGCTCCAGCTCAGAGTTATAATTTCGATCTTCGCTCCAGCAAAGAAAGAAAAGAGCCGGCAAATATAACAGCCAAGCAAGAGGCACCACCGAAGCCAGCCTCTACTGAAAATCCTTAAATAAGTGGTGCATATTTTAAGTCATTAACTTAAAATTCCAAGCAGATGGGGAATTATTAAGATCAATGAGTAATGGGTAAAATGCAACTGAAACAAAGCTACGATCAAAAACAAATTTTTTTTAATTGTTAATTAAATCATAAAAGTCAGCCAAAGCAACTTGGGCTTTTAATATAGGGGACTTGAGTATTAATCCTGCTAATCAAAGGAAAACAACTTCAGACCACCTTTTCAATTGATATGCAACACAACGAATCCAGAGAGTCTAGGTGAGGTCGCTGTCCATAAGTTACTGAGAAAGACAGTGTGCTTACAGGGCCTCATGAGAGAATACACTGGTTCTTTACTGAAAATTTCAAAAGGAAACCTTTATTGACCTTAAATTAAGTCTATAAATAGTTAATTACTCTTAAAATTAGCAGTATGGGAGCCCATAGGGTTCAGTCTCAGATATAGATCATCCTCAAGAAATGAAGTTTCATTGTCAAAAATCATGGAAAAGGAAACCCATTCTTTCAAAGGACATTGACATTCTCTCAAACACATCTTCCTCAGTAACATTTAGTAAAGTCCTCTTCTAGAAGAAGACTTCTTTCTAGAAGTCTACTTCCCATGCAGTTACTCCAGCTCCTCCAGCCCCCAACCCAAGCTCCTTGGCCACACTTTTCCCTCCTCCTAATCCCTAAGGGTTTAGTACTTTATGTCCCAGCAAGAGATAACACTTCCTCCTTGGGAGAAGGAGGAATGAAGCTAGCAAGATTCTAACAAATCCAAGATGCTCTTAGGTAGGGTGCAGAAGGGGAAGCCTGTGAGCACTGTTGCATTAATGACACCAATCCCATCACAGTTATGAAACCCCAGCGCTGTGCCCAGACTGGACACCAGATCCAGAAGATCAAATCTGACTAAAGTCAGGAATAGTGTTTGAAAAGCCAGGACAGGTTATAGGTACGATAAGTCAGCTGAAGAAGAATGGGCACTTATAGCAAAACTAGTTCCACACACCCAATTTCTGCCTTACCCTGGGTCCCACGTACTGCCCACTGAACACCAGCCTACACTTCTCCTCCACTTATTACCAGCTCAATAATCCTTGCCATTCTCCATTCAAAATCCATTCTTTCCTTTTATTGGCATAAGACAGCAACATACAATGTCAGAAGCCTCAGCCCAACACTTCTGCTGCCTGCAACTCATTGCTGGAAAGTCTCTTAAAGGAAGCAGAGCTTTTTACTTTGTAGATTAAAAAAAGGACTAAAATGTAAATACTCTTCTGAGTGATCTACAGTAATACTCAAGGGAGTGGCAAATCTGATGTTCTTCTTAGAAGAGACAAAGCTGAAGAACTGGAGAAGGAAAGAATCTTGAGATAATTTTCTAAGACTTTACACTTTTTCTAGGGCTGAGTCCAGGAGGAACTCTTGATTTCTTTGCCATGTGATGGGGTAAAGACCTAGTCAGGGTCACCCATGCATGCATATGTTTTCCAGAGTGGATCTTTTCATTTCCTGCCACAGACCCTAACTCAAAACTAAACTTCAACCCACAACCTCATGCCACTGTGTTCACATGCATGCTGAGGGATGTTCTTGGAAGTTATGAGAAAATGTAATCTATGGTCCAATAAACTTGGGGATTTAATGAACTAATGTACAATTCAAGAGTGCAATAGAAAGTACAGTGTTTCCCTAATACAGCAGTTCTCAGAGTGTGGTCTGTACAACTCAGTGAACCAATATTTTCCAAATAATCAATGCATGATGTTACAGAATCATTCATGCTTAAAAGATTCGTTAAAGCACAAGACAGACTAATGGATTTTAATATAACAAAGTGCAAAGAGTGCTTTGATACGGTTTCAGATTTCATACTGCAACAAACCTTTAAGAAACTACCATTTGTCGAGTTTTGGTATAGTATTAAAGAAAAATATCCACAATTTTCTAAAAAGGTTATAAAATATTTCTCCTTTTTCCTACTACAAATCTGTGTGAGGCCAAATTTTCTTCATATGCTCAACCAAAACAACATATCACGAAAGAATGAGTGGAGAAGCAGCTGAGAATTAATAGTTGACTTTTGATCCAGACATGAAAGAGATTTGCAAAAAACCAAACAAACAAAAAGTAAAACTATGCCACTCTTATCACTAAATTTTTGGGAAAATACAATTATTTTTCACAAAAAAATATTATTTAGGCTAACATATATGGGGCTTATTTTGTTTTTCAATAAATTAAAACCTTTATAATTTTTCAGTTTTAATTTCTAATATAAAAGTATTAATAGATATAACCCACATTAAACGCTTTGGGATACTCAATAATTTTTTAGAGTGAAAAGGGTCTTCAGATCAAAAAGTTTGAGATGCTGCCCTAATATATTCTGATCATGGAAGCCTTTCTGTGTGGAACACCTTGAGCATATTCTATGGAACATACAATGGGAAACAGAATCTCATGTTGTGCTTATAAAACTATTCCTTTTCGTGTCTCTTCTCCCTAGACCTTCTTCAATAAGTTAATTTATATGCTGTTCAAAGGGTTTCCTCTCACACAGTAGTTTTGTGCTTATGACCCTGGCAGTAAATGCATATATCTTTTCTGGCAAATACAGGTGGATACTGACCTCATTTATTTAGAAGAGGCCATAATCTACAGAATTATTTCACTGAGCAAATGCTACAAATAGGAGAAATGATGACATAGGTTAACATGCTCCTACAGCAGATAATCTTCTGCTATGAGATACCGTGCCAGGATGTCCCAAGAACATAAAGGATATCATGTCAGCTAGAATCGGGGCCAATTTGGTTTACCATTCAGTTTCCGATAACAGGAGAATCACTGATTGAGATGCTTATGTTACAAATTACTCTTTTATAAAACCAGCAGGATGACAGTAATTTATTACTCTGAGTACTGGCAATTTGTTTGTAAAAATTGTAAGCAAGCCAAAAATAACTTAAGAACAGATTCATATTTCTACCGTGGCTTTTTAGAACACAGAGTAAGGCCAATTCTTTACTCTCAGCACGACTCGAAGCCCCAGTTCCAGAATTTAGTTATAAATCTCTCCTCCTGTCAGGTAGCTGAATAACTGGCTAGAAGCCTGTTCTCAGATGGCTATAAAAGATTTTGGGAAAGAGTCAAAAGTGTAAAGTGTTGAACAACTATTCCATGCAAAAACTCCCCCCAAGGAAACTCAGTCCTTATATAGAGCTGGGACGGAGTACAGGCTGTTCAGTCCTCTAATTTTCATTCTGGAATTTGCCCAAATAAGAGCAACCAGTAAATTTACTTACGCAGTTTTTTAAGTGTCTAGTTTATAAAAATGTTGCTCAAGGATGACCAGGATCTCATCCTGAGAGCTGAAGACGCTCATCTTGGTCTCTTTTTCTTTTTACTTAAGACTAGAAGTGAAATTAGCATGTAATCTGCTTCTGGTAAAACTTTCTTTAGCGAAAAATTTTTATAGCCATAAATGCTTACTAGTTTTAGGTTCCATTCTAGTTCATTTAGTCCTCCCAGCAACTCTACGAGATAAGAGACTATACTTATCCCCATTTTACAGATAAGGAAACAGGCTCAGTGTTGCCTGAGGCCACCTAGTTTACAGGTGGCAGATAGGACTGGAATCCTGGAAGTTAGTCCCTCTGAACCAGGACGCTGTCCCACCTGAGATGCATGAACAATAACATCGAATGCTTTTTATTAAGAAGATATCCTATTCTGTGCATAAAATAGTGGTTTTTAGCTCCAGATGAGCCATTATTTCAAAAAGCCTTCCTTACACTCCAGTGTGTTAAGCCCCAGTCTCTGTATTCCCGTCACGCCCTGTCCACAGACCACGTGGTATTTACCTGCTGCCGCTTCTGTCTCCCTTCTAGCCTGTACTACATCCTCCCACCCAGTACCTGGAGCAACAATCTGAATGAGTGAAAGAACCAAGGAAAGAACAAACAAAAGTGAGTCTCCACAAATCCACTTAGTCACCAAGAACATTAATTTCCAAATGAGGTTCGTGCATCATGGAGGGTATGCAAAAAAACCCCAGTGGGGTGCAGGGAGAAAACATAAGCATTTCTCTATTTACTGACATTTACCACAAGGATTGGCATTAGCATCCTCAGAGTCTGCTCCAGTGCGTGGGGCAGACAGCCACACAGGCCGGCGAGGCACTCAAGGCCTAGCATGGGCATTCCTCAGCTTGTGGGGTTAGCAGCAAGGCCCTCACCTGCTTGCTTGCTTTCTGTAGCCAGTTTACATGGGCCGAATTGAGAAAGTGACTGTCGGCATTATATTTTCAACTGTATCTAAAGTAACCCTCACAAAATGGCCAAGTGGCTTTGAATGAGTCCTGCACAGAACTGCAAAAAAATGCTAGCAACAATACAAGCACAAATAAATGGGAAAATAGTAGAGCTGGCGATATTTTTTTTAACCATTTCTCATATAATATCTTTCTCACCTGTATCATAAGATATAACAAAAAGCTGGTCAGATCAGACATGAAGTTAGCCAAAAAAAAAAAAAACCTTCAGTATCAAAACTTAGATTCATATCCACTATTTTTTACCAATGGTCTCTGCCTAAGTGAATATGATACATTGGTAAACTGCCTACTAATACTCTTATACGGCTTATAAATAAATATATTTTTGTTAACAAGATCAAAAATGTGGAGCTCGCTGATCTAGAACTTTGCTACTCAAAGTGCAATCTTCAAAGGAGCAGCGCCCGCGTCACCTGGAGGCTTGTTAGAAATGCAGACTCTCAAGGTCCACCCCAGACCTACTGGATCAGATTTTGCATTTTAACAAGATCCCCAGGTCATTCATATGCACATTTCTGTTTGAGAAGCACTGCTTTAGAACACACATCTTAAATGATCCGAATCCTAGTAGTTCAGCTCTTATGTGTACGTTTAGAAAGATTTCTCTGTTGAATTTTTGAACTCATAAACTTCTCATTTTAATATCTATTATCAAATGTTCTTCAAGACTATAAAGAACCTATCCCCATGAACCGAAAATCCAGTGAAAAAATCTATGTATAACCACAGCATTAACTCCTTATTAACTCCAGTATCTTAAAATAAATGTTCTGATCCTGTACAACAAAAACTATCCAGCCACACCTTCATCTTTTTGATCCCCACCTCCACTTACTTTTGTTTGACCATCGGCTTTGAGCACATAGCAGATACTCTGCTGATTGGCTGCATCGTCTTTAATCAGACAAGCAAAATAACTTGGGTCGTGACTGTTATGAATCAGTTTGTGCACTCGCTGAGGCTTACACTCGAAGATGCTGGAACAGATCAGTGGATCCCATTGTTGACTTTTTCCTGGCTCAGGCTCACATCTCAGTCCAGAGGGCGAAACACAAAGGCGGACTTGCTTGGTACCAGACTCCTTTTTGGAGGACTGCCCGCTGAGCCTTCGCACCTCTGCCACGACCCAAGGCAGCATGGGCATGGTGGTCAGAGAATGCACGGGCAAGAAGCCCACCAGCTGGAGGCTATATTCCACCGAGACCTCGCTAGGAAACGGATGTTTCCTTGCTGTGAAGGTTATTGGTTCCATGTTGGGAAAGGTCTGGAAACTCAGCAAAACATTGCCACTGTTTTCTATTTTAGACCAAGCAATCTATTTTACATGCTTCTGATGCAGAATCCTGCAGGAGAAAAACAGAGGCATTAGAATTTAATGAAGTCACAGCATTTCAGAGCTTAAGAGGTTGAAACCCAAATAGAGGAAGAAATAGATATTAGTTCACATAAGCTGCTCTGCCTAGAAAGAGCTTTCTTGAAATTGTATTACATATAAAACCTGAAAATGCCGTAACTGTCACACTCACTACGGGTTACAAAGATCCCACTGGGGAGACTCCGGTTAAACATAAGCCTCATAGAGCCAACAAAGGCCAGCACCATAGAAAACAATATAGTGCTGCTTGGACAGCTTTAAACCCTGCTGCATTATTTAACATACTTTCAAGGAATTTTTTAAGATGATCAAATTCAGTACTGGTGGCTCCCCCCAAAAAAGTAATCTTGCAAGAAAAAAATATCAGCTCTCTATCATCACAGTCTATTGAACCAGTCCAGTTTTCAACAACTGACCTTATCACTTATGATACCACTGAAGTTTTAAAACGCTCTTCCTGACTTCCCTGGCGGTCCAGTGGTTAAGACTCTGCACTCCCAACGCAGATGACACGGGTTCCATCCCTGGTCGGGGAACTAAGATCCCACATGCCACCCGGCCGCGGCCAAAAAAAAAAAAAAAGGCTCTCCCTGATGTAGCCCAGAGGCTCTGAATCACCAATTCAAATTCCATTGACATGTACTTGGCAACTATTATGTTCTGAACACCATCATAAATATTTTGTTTCGTTCATGTACTATAAGCACCCCAACACCTTGCATCTCCTCATCAATAGAGGGTGTTTCCTGTACTAGGACCCAAACTCAACAGTGGGTAATTTTTCCTTCTCTATGGGTGATTTTCAAAAACCACATTTGACGTATCTTAACACCCTCCTGCTCCACTGGATGACAAAACCCTTCTGTCCAAAGCTGAGTTGTCTACAGGATCTCAAGCCCTATTCTTTACTCATTTGCCCCCTGGACCTTCATTCTCTCATGTATTCCCTGATCATATATACACCGCTAAGAAGAAATTCTATGAAGACGGAGACTGCATCTTATTCACCCACAGAGCCTGACTCAGAATAGGCTCAATAGATATTTTAAGAGAGTGAATGAAGTGTCTCCCATCCAAAAAAAAAAGATATTTTCCCTTGACCTCAAACCTCCCCCGGCCTCAACTCTTCTTTCCCTACACAACTGTCTTCAAGGTAAAGTCTACACTTGCTGTCTCTACTCCCTCCTGGCCATCCACAATCTAGATTGCAGCCAGAAGTAATGAAGAGCCCCCGCAATTGCTCCCATTAGGGTCGCCCACATCCTCTGGTGGTGAAATTCAAAGGGGGACTTTTAGTCCTTAGCTGCCTTGCCCCTTCTGACGAATTTCTCAATGTTGACCACTCCATCCTGCTTGAAACTCTCTCGGTTCTCTTCTTACCTCTCTGGTTGCTTCTTTTCAGTTCCTTAATGGCTTTTCGCCCCTGCTTGACTCCATCCTCTCCCCTCATTCCACCTGCATCCTTTGGACAATTTCACCTAATCTCTTGATGTCAGTGACCACATTCTAATACTCCTGCTGCCACTGATAACAGCTTACTTTCATTAGGTACCAGGCACTTTGCAAGTGTTCTCATTTCATTTTCATAACACCCTTCATCTCTTACCTTGGTCTCAGTTAAAGACCACTATTATTGCCATTTTTACGACCTAGGAAACTGAGGTCCAGAGAGCGTGAGTCGCTCATTACAGGTGATTTGAGTTTGCACCTGATTCTCAACCTGTCCTCCTGAATGCTGCACAAGAATGCATCTACCACATAAACCCTGATGATTCCCATATGTTTGTCTCCTTCCTGAGTTCCAGATCAGGATAGTCTATTAAGTATTTCTATCTGGATATCCTGCCCAGATAGCACCTCAGCCTCAATTTAGCTGTTTTAAAACTAATTCAGTCTCACCTCCCTCCTTTCCAGAACTTCTCTTCCTTCCCATAAGCTACATCTCTGCAACAGCATCACGATTTATTTTATTGGCCCAGTCAAAAGCCAAGGAGTCATTGCTGTAGACTGAATGTTTGTGTCCATCCTCCCTCCATTCATATGTTGAAATCCTAATCCCCATTGTGATAGTGTCTGGAGGTGGAGCCTTTGGGAGGTGAACCCATATGAATAGGATTAGTGCCCTTATAAGAGACGCAGAGAACTCTCTTTCCCCTTCTACCATGTGAGGACACAGGGAAAAGATAGCAGTCTGTGAACCAGGAAGCCAGCCATCACCAGATACTGAATCCGCCAGCACCTTGACCTTGGACTTCCCATCCTCCAGAACGGTGAGAAATAAGTTTCTGTTGTTATAAACTACCCAGTCTGTGATGTTCTGTGACAGCAGCCTGAACGGACTAAGATAGTCATTCAGATCCCTTCTTCACCCTATCACTACTTCTAAACTGACTTCATATCTAAATATATCTTATCTTTCCTCAGCTGGAGAAAAGGTGCCCCCATCTTCAATCCAGCCTTCACATATTTCCTAGAGTAATTCAACTAACCCATAAAATGGATCACATCACTCTTCTACTAAAATTCCTTAATCACAGCCCCCATAAAATCCAAACTCCTCTACAAGTCATTTAGGATCTCTTCAGAATCTGGTCCTGTCTATATCTCCAACTGCATATTCTCCCCTAAAATGCCCTCCTTCATGCACTTTTTGGCTCTGAAGATAGGTAACTAGGCACAGTTCCCCATATGAGATGTGATTTCTCACACCTCTGTGCCGCAGTGCATACTGTTCTCTCTCCCAGGAACACAATGCCTGGCACCAACTGTAGAGGGCCTGAGAGTTTACCCTACTTGCAAGCTAACAAGTCAGGCTGCCACAAGTTAGGCTGCCCCAAGTTAGCCTCCTGGTAGAGGACATGAGACTTCCGGGTCAGAGACAAAGGACAATTTATTACTCAGAGCAATAGCAGTAGCCACAGAGGCAGCATTTGTGCTGGTTTCCTGACCCTCAATCCCCACAGGCCAGGTGACACCTGTATCCACAGTGGGTTACAGGAAAGGCACCTGAGTTTTGGGGGACTGAATATTTTATAATGGGGAGTAAGCATGTCTGTCCTTAAATTCTGGAGTGCCCTCCAGAGAGAGACACTATTTCTATCTTCCATGGCTGCTGTTATTAAAAAAAAAAAAAAATTGAAAAGGTAGTCCAGAACAAAGCAGTCAGTGCCTCTGCTCACAAAATAGAATCATGATAGACCCAAGAAGACTCTCCCAATGACTCCCACTCTTGTCCTCTAACCTAATCCCAACTCACAACTCACATACAAGTCTTAGTTCAAGCAACTATCACCTCTTCCTTGCAAGGTGATTTAGGGCATCCATCACCATGTCCTGCTGCACTTTGTACCTATCATCATATTTACTTTTATTTTTTTTAATTTTTATTTATTTATTTATTTATTTATTTATTTATGGCTGTGTTGGGTCTTCGTTTCTGTACGAGGGCTTTCTCCAGTTGCGGCAAGCGGGGGCCACTCTTCATCGCGGTGCGCGGGCCTCTCACTATCGCGGCCTCTCTTGTTGCGGAGCACAGGCTCCAGACGCGCAGGCTCAGCAATTGTGGCTCACGGGCCTAGTCGCTCCGCAGCATGTGGGATCTTCCCAGACCAGGGCTCGAACCCGTGTCCCCTGCATTGGCAGGCAGATTCTCAACCACTGCGCCACCAGGGAAGCCCCATATTTACTTTTAAAAGTTTGAATAGGTGTCCCTCAACAAGTCTGTAAGCTTCTTAAACTCATAAGGTTTGGGGTCTCTAAAACCAGTATTCAAATTCTAAACCTTTTCTGAACTAGAACTGAAGTCTATTCCTTTTACTCTATGTTTTTGTGTGTGATATATATGCATATATCCTAAGAATTAATTTTTATAATATAATTTGAACACAGTTAAGGGCTAATTTTTTAACTTTAAATGTTCAAAAGTTCAGAAATAAACCCATATTTTATTTAGAGTGCTAAAGTATTTCATGGAAGTGTATTCCCTGTCTCTTTTCCTTTAAAGTACAGCTTCTCTTGATGATGAAAACAGACTTGAAGTTCATATAACCCCATAAATAATGGTCTCTCCTTTTTTTCTCTCACCTACAGGTGACAGTGGCATTAAATGTCTGGCTCAGCTTCCACTCCTATAACTGAATCTGTTTGAAGTTCTAACTGTTGACAGCTGGTAATCCCAAGACATGTTTAAAGCAGTACTAGAATTACTACAAAGGATAGGCCCAAGATCTATCAATTAGTGTAGATGAGGCAGTTCTTAATATGGTGGCAACAAGGGTAGCAGAATTACTTTGTTTTCTTGTAAGGGAATATATGCATAGTGCAAAAAAAAAATTACACAATTTTAATCATTTGAATCATTTGGTTAATAATCAGCCATCAAATTAGTTCTGCCATTTCACTGACAAAACTATTTGGATGCCTTGAGTTTTCACTTTTCAACCAGCTGGAGCACATCATAGTTTCTTGGTAAAAAATAGATTGGACCTTAATACTGTTAATAAACTATCAAATAGTAAGTTCTACTTCAGACATAGTCATAATTATTTATAAACAATTCAGATTCTGCTGAAATAAGATTCATGGTAACTTAGACTAGGTAATTATTTACTGTTCAATAAAAAGTTCCATGAGGATTAGATAGAAAGACGGTGGAGTAGAAGGATGTGCTTTCACTCCCTCTTGCGAGAGCACCAGAATCACAACTAGACTGCTGAACAATGATCGACAGGAAGACACTGGAACTCACCAAAAAAGATACCCCACATCCAAAGACAAAGGAGAAGCCACAGTGAGATGGTAGGAGGGGTGCAACCACAATAAAATCAAATCCCATAACTGCTGGGTGGGTGACTCACAAACTGGAGAACACTTATACCACAGAAGTCCACCCACTGTAGTGAAGGTTCTGAGCCCCACATCAGGCTTCTGACCCTGGGGTCTGGCAACAGGAGAAGGAATCCTAGAGAATCAGACTTTGAAGGCTAGCGGGATTTGATTGCAGGACATTGACAGGACTAGGGGAAACAGAGACTCCACTTTTGGAGGGCACACACAAAGTAGTGTGTGCATCAGGACCCAGGGGAAGGAGCGGTGACCCCATAGAACACCTGCTAGTATTGAAGGGTCTCCTGCAGAGGCGGGGGCTGGCTGTGTCTCACTGTGAGGACATGGACACTGGCAGCAGAAGTTCTGGGAAGTACTCCTTGGTGTGAGCCCTCCCAGAGCCCGCCATTAGCCCCACCAAAGAGCCCGGGTAGGCTCAAGTGGTGGGTCGCCTCAGGCCAAACAACCAACAGGGAGGGCACTCAGCCCCACCCATCAGCAGACAAGTGGATTAAAGTTTTACTGAGCTCTGCCCATCAGAGCAACACCCAGCTCTACCCACCACCAGTCCCTCCCATCAGGAAACTTGCACAAGCCTCTTAGATAGCCTCATCCACCAGACGGCAGACAGCAGAAGCAAGAAAAACTACAATCCTGCAGCCTGTGGAACAAAAACCACATTCACAGAAAGATAGACAAGACGAAAAGGCAGAGGTCTGTGTACCAGATGAAGGAACAAGAAAAAACCCCAGAAAAACAACTAAATGAAGTGGAGATAGGCAACCTTCTGGAAAAAGAATTCAGAATAATAATAGTGAAGATGATCCAGGACCTCAGAAAAAGAATGGAGGCAAAGATCGAGAAGATGCAAGAAATGTTTAACAAAGACCTAGAAGAATTAAAAAACAAACACCTAGAAGAATTAAAGAACAAACAAACAGAGATGAACAATACAATAACTGAAATGAAAAATACACTAGAAGGAATCCATAGCAGAATAACTGAGGCAGAAGAACGGATAAGTGACCCAGAAGACAGACTGGTGGAATTCACTGCCATGGAGCAGAATAAACAAAAAAGTATGAAAAGAAATGAAGACAGCCTAAGAGACCTCTGGGATAACATTAAACGCAACAACATTCGCATTATAGGGGTCCAAGAAGGAGAAGAGAGAGAGAAAGGACCAGAGAAAATATTTGAAGAAATTATAGTCGAAAACTTCCCTAACATGGGACAGGAAATAGCCACTCAAGTCCAGGAAGCACAGAGAGTCCAAGGCAGGAGAAACCCACCAAGACACACAGTAATCAAATTGACAAAAATTAAAGACAAAGAAAAATTATTGAAAGCAACAAGGGAAAAACGACAAATAACATACAAGGGAACTCCCATAAGGTTAACAGCTGACTTCCCAGCAGAAACTCTACAAGCCAGAAGGGAGTGGCATGACATACTTAAAGTGATGAAAGAAAGAATCTACAACCAAGATTACTCAACCAGGCAAGGATCTCATTCAGAGTCAATGGAGAAATCAAAAGCTTCACAGACAAGCAAAAGCTAAGAGAATTCAGCACCACCAAACAAGCTCTACAACAAATGCTAAAGGAACTTCTCTGAGTGGGAAACACAAGAGAAGAAAAGGACCTACAAAAACAAACCCATTACAATTAAGAAAATGGTAATAAGAACATACATACCGATAATTACCTTAAACATGAATGGATTAAATGCTCCAACCAAAAGACACAGGCTCACTAAATGAATACAAAAGCAAGACCCATATATATGCTGTCTACAAGAGACCCACTTCAGACCTTGGGACACATTCAGTCTGAAAGTGAGCGGATGGAAAAAGATATTCCATGCAAACGGAAATCAAAAGAAAGCTGGAAGAGCAATACTCATGTCAGATAAAATATACTTTAAAATAAAGACTATTACAAGAGACAAAGAAGGACACTACATAATGATCAAGGGATCAACCCAAGAAGAAGATATAACAATTATAAATATATATGCACCCAACATAGGAGCACCTCAATACATAAGGCAACTGCTAACAGCTATAAAAGAGGAAATCGACAGTAACACAATAATAGTGGGGGACTTTAACACCTCACTTACACCAATGGACAGATCATTCAGACAGAAAATTAATAAGGAAACACAAGCTTTAAATGACACAATAGACCAGATAGATTTAATTGATATTTATAGGACATTCCATCCAAAAACTGCTCATTACACTTTCTTCTCAAATGCGCACGGAACATTCTCTAGGATAGATCACATCTTGGGTCACAAATCAAGCCTCAGTAAATTTAAGAAAATTGAAATCATATCAAGCATCTTTTCTGACCACAATGCTATGAGATTAGAAATCAATTACAGGGAAGAAAACATAAAAAACACAAACACATGGAGGCTAAACAATACGTTACTAAATAACCAAGAGATCACTGAAGAAATAAAAGAGGAAATCAAAAAATACGTGGAGACAAATGACAATGAAAACACGACGACCCAAAACCTATGGGATGCAGCAAAAGCAGTTCTAAGAGGGAAGTCTATAGCAATACAAGCCTACCTCAAGAAACAAGAAAAATATCAAATAAACAATCTAACCTTACACCTAAAGGAACAAGAGAAAGAAGAACAAAGAAAACCCAAAGTTAGCAGAAGAAAAGAAATCATAAAGATCAGAGCAGAAATAAATGAAACAGAAACAAAGAAAACAATAGCAAAGATCAATAAAACTAAAAGCTGGTTCTTTGAGAAGATAACAAAATTGATAAACCATTAGCCAGACTCATCAAGAAAAAGAGAGAGAAGACAAGGGATTTATTCAAATCAATAAAATTAATTTATTAATCAATAAAGTTTTATTTTATTGATTAATAAATTTTATTTATTAAGATTTTAATTTTAATAAAATTTTATTAATTAAAACTTTATTTTAATAAAATTTTAAATTAATTTTATTTATCAATAAAATTAGAAATGAAAAAGGAGAAATTACAACAGACACTGCAGAAATACAAAGCATCCTAAGACACTACTACAAGCAGCTCTATGCCAATAAAATGGACAAATTCTTGGAAAGGTATAAACTTCCAAGACTGAACCAGGAAGAAACAGAAAATATGAACAGACCAATCAGAAGTAATGAAATTGAAACTGTGATTAAAAATCTTCCAACAAACAAAAGTCCAGGACCAGATGGCTTCACAGGTGGATTCTATCAAACATTTAGAGAAGAGGTAACACCCATCCTTCTCAAACTCTTCCAAAAAATTGCAGAGGAAAGAACACTCCCAAACTCATTCTACGAGGCCACCATCACCCTGATACCAAAACCAGAAAAAGATATCACAAATAAAGAAAATTACAGACCAATATCACTGATGAATACAGAGGCAAAAATCCTCAACAAAATACTAGCAAACAGAATCCAAGAGCACATTAAAAGGATCATACACCATGATCAAGTGGGGTTTACCCCAGGAATGCAAGGATTTTTCAATATATGCAAATCAATCAATGTGATACACCATATTAACAAATTGAAGAATAAAAATCATATGATCATCTCAATAGATGCAGAAAAAGCTTTTGACAAAATTCAACACCCATTTATGATAAAAACTCTCCAGAAAGTGGGCATAGAGGGAACCTACCTCAACATAATAAAGGCCATATACAAAAAACCCACAGCAAACATCATTCTCAATGGTGAAAAACTGAAAGCATTTCCACTAAGACTAGGAACAAGACAAGGATGTCCACTCTCACCACTATTATTCAACATAGTTTTGGAAGTCTTAGCCACGGCAATCAGAGAAGAAAAAGAAATAAAAGGAATACAAACTGGAAAAGAAGAAGTAAAACTGTCACTGTTTGCAGATGATGTGATACTATACATAGAGAATCCTAAAGATGCCACCAGAAAACTACTAGAGCTAATCAATGAATTTGGTAAAGTTGCAGGATACAAAATTAATGCATAGAAATCTCTTGCATTCCTATACACTAATGATGAAAACTCTGAAAGAGAAATTAAGGAAACACTCCCATTTACCATTGCAACAAAAAGAATAAAATACCTAGGAATAAACCTACCTAGGGAGACAAAAGACCTCTATGCAGAAAACTATAAGACACTGATGAAAGAAATTAAAGATGATACAAACAGATGTAGAGATATACCATGTTCATGGATTGGAAGAATCAATATTGTGAAAATGACTATACTACCCAAAGCAATCTACAGATTCAGTGCAATCCCTATCAAATTACCATTGGCATTTTTTACAGAACTAGAACAAAAAATCTTAAAATTTGTATGGAGACACAAAAGACCCCAAATAGCCAAAGCAGTCTTGAGGGAAAAAAACGGAGCTGGAGGAATCAGACTCCCTGACTTCAGGCTATACTACAAAGCTACAGTAATCAAGACAGTATGGTACTGGCACAGAAACAGAAATATAGATCAGTGGAACAGGATAGAAGGCCCAGAGATAAACCCACACACCTACGGTCAACTAATCTACGACAAAGGAGGCAAGGATATACAATGGAAAAAAGACAGTCTCTTCAATAAGTGGTGCTGGGAAAACTGGACAGTTACATGGAAAAGAATGAAATTAGGACACTCCCTAACACCATACAAAAAATAAACTCAAAATGGATTAGAGATCTAAATGTAAGACCGGACACTATAAAACTCTTAGAGGAAAACATAGGAAGAACACTCTTTGACATAAATCATAGCAAGATCTTCTTTGATCCACCTCCTAGATAGAGTAAAGGAAATAAAAACAAAAATCAACAAATGGGACCTAATGAAACTTAAAAGCTTTTGCAAAGCAAAGGAAACTACAAACAAGACAAAAAGACAGCCCTCAGAATGGGAGAAAGTACTTGCAAATGAATCAATGGACAAAGGAGTAATCTCCAAAATATATAAACAGCTCATGCAGCTCAATATTAAAAAAACAAACAACCCAATCCAAAAATGGGCAGAAGACCTATATAGACATTTCTCCAAAGAAGACATACAGGTGGCCAAGAAGCACAAGAAAAGCAGCTCAACATCAGTAATTATTAGAGAAATGCAAATCAAAACTACAGTGCGGTATCACCTCACACCTGTTAGAATGGGCATCATCAGAAAATCTACAAACAACAAATGCTGGAGAGGGTGTGGAGAAAAGGGAACCCTCTTGCACTGTTGGTTGGAATGTAAATTGATACAGCCACTATGGAGGACAGTATGGAGGTTCCTTAAAAAACTAAAAGTAGAATTACCACATGACCCAGCAATCCCACTACTGGGCATATACCCAGAGAAAACCGTAATTCAAAAAGACACATGCACCCCAATGTTCACTGCAGCACTATTTACAATAGGCAGGTCATGGAAGCAACCTAAATGCCCATTGACAGACGAATGGATAAAGAAGAAGCGGTACATATATACAATGGAATATTACTTAGCCATAAAAAGGAACGAAATTGGGTCATTTGTAGAGATGTGTATGGATCTAGAGACTGTCATACAGAGTGAAGTAAGTCAGAAAGAAAAATAAATATCGTATATTAACACATATATGTGGAATCTAGAAAAATGGTACAGATGAACAGGTTTGCAGGGCAGAAATTGAGACACAGATGTAGAGAACAAACGTATGGACACCAAGGGGGGAAAGCAGCGGGGGCAGGAGTGTGTGATGAATTGTTAGATTTGGATTGACATGTATACACTGATGTGTATAAAATGGATGACTAATAAGAACCTGCTGTATAAGAAAATAAATAGGGCTTCCCTGGTGGCACAGTGGTTGAGAGTCTGCCTGCCAATGCAGGGGACATGGGTTCAAGCCCTGGTCCGGGAAGATCCCACATGCCGCCGAGCAACTACGCCCGTGCGCCACAACTACTGAAGCCCGTGTGCCTAGAGCCCGTGCTTTGCAACAAGAGGAGCCACCACAGTGAGAACCCCGCGCACCGCAACCAAGAGTAGTTGCTCACAGCAACTAGAGAAAGCCCACGCAAAGCAATGAAGACCCAATGCAGCCAAAAATTAAAAAATAATAAAATAAAAAAATAAAAAATAAGAAGATAATAAATAAAATTAAATTTAAAAAAAGAAAAAAGAAAGTTCCATGAAACAGAAGAACCATTCGAATAATCCTAACAAACCATCAGATTATTTTTTAAGCCATCTCAATCCACATCATCTGCACGCAATCTGTGACCATCCTTTAGGACCCAGGTAGAGCCACTTATTCCAGGAAGCCTCTTGTGTCTCAGACCTCAGTAAGAAATACTCTGATCTGAGACAGCCTTCACTGATTTCTACTAGATTTGCGTGGCAAGGGCAGTGCCATGGACAGGTAAGAGGGACTACAAGGAAAATGTAAGAAGAGGAACAGAATCTAAGTGCTTGTCTTATTTCACCCAAACGATTATTTCCCAAACACTGCCATAGGGGTCTTGAATAAAATGAACCTGTAAATTTTATTATTTAGGGACTTCAGGGGAAGGAAGAGCTGATAGTGCCACACTTCTTAAAAAATTACTTCTCCACTAATTCTCTCTAATTTTGGGGGTAGAAAACTTAGGTACCCAGCACAAATGGGTAAATAATTCATATAAGAGAATGTTTTCAAATAAATAAGATTTATCTCTGTGTGTGATTTTTTAACTATATTTTAACAGAATTTAAAAAATAAATTACATATATATACATTTCATTGTTTAAATTCTTAAATAGAACCTGGTAAACATAAGTAACATGTTTTACACAGAAGAAATAAAATAAATTGTCCTTTTCTTAATTCAAAATTATCATTATGAAATCATCATGATCCACCTGTTATTATTCTGTGCATTAAAAAGTAATGTCCTCGACTGGGGGCAGCTTCGGGCGTGAGGCGGTCCTCAGGTTGAAGGCGTGGTGACCCTGAGCTAGGTTAACCGGCGAAAGGGAAGCTGGAAGAGACGCCCGTCCCTGACTACGCTGCTCTGAAAAGAAATGCGTTCTCTCTTCTTTTATATCCCTCATAACGGACCAAATATTGCCTACTTGCCATAGACATCTGCTGTCAATACGTGCTGTAATTTGACATTCTGAATCACAGACGTGACGGCATTGAAAACATATTCATACTTGTAGAAAGAAACCAGACATCCCTTCAAAGTTTCTACACTACTTCTTAAACTGGACCTTTGTCTGCCATTTAGGCCGGCAGAGTTACTTGAATCTTCAGTCCAGCCAGTCACAGTAATCTATCTTTGGATGAAGATCAGATGCCCTGTGACTTGCAACTAGGAGATTATGCACCCTGGAAAAGACATCATTTAAAGGACTTTCTCCAAATTAGACAAAAGAACCCTTATCAGGGGAGTAGGGGCAAGATGGCGGAAGAGTAAGACGCGGAGATCACCTTCCTTCCCACAGATACAGTAGAAATACATCTACACGTGGAACTGCTCCTACGGAACACCCACTGAACGCTGGCAGAAGACGTCAGACCTCCCAAAAGGCAAGAAAATCCCCACGTACTTGGGTAGGGCAAAAGAAAAAAGAAATAACAGAGACAAAAGAATAGGGACGGGACCTGCACCAGTGGGAGGGAGCTGTGAAGGAGGAAAGGTTTCCACACACTAGGAAGCCCCTTCGCGGGCAGAGACTGCAGGTGGCAGAGAGGGGAAGCTTCGGAGCCACGGAGGAGAGCGCAGCCACAGGGGTGCGGAGGGCAAAGCGGAGAGATTCCTGCACAGAGGATCGGCGCCGAGCAGCACTCACCAGCCCGAGAGGCTTGTCTGCTCACCCGCTGGGGCGGGCGGGGGCTGGGAGCTGAGGCTCGAGCTTCGGAGGTCAGATCCCAGGGGGAGGACTGGGGTTGGCGGCGTGAACACAGCCTGAAGGGGCTAGCGCACCACAGCTAGCCGGGAGGGAGCCCGAGAAAAAGTCTGCAGCTGCCGAAGAGGCAAGAGACTTTTTCTTGCCTCTTTGTTTCGCGGCGTGCAAGGAGAGGGGATTCAGAGCGCGGCTTAAATGAACTCCAGAGACGGGCGCGAGCCGCGGCTATCAGCGCGGACCCCAGAGACGGGCGCGAGCCGCGGTTATCAGCGCGGACCCCAGAGACGGGCATGAGACGCTAAGGCTGCTGCTGCCGCCACCAAAAAGCCTGTGTGCGAGCACAGGTCACTCTCCACACCGCCCCTCCCGGGAGCCAGTGCAGCCCGCCACCGCCAGGCTCCCGCGATCCGGGGACAACTTCCCCGGGAGAGCGCACGGCGCGCCTCAGGCTGCTGCAACGTCACGCCGGCTTCTGCCGCCGCAGGCTCGCCCCGCCTCCTCCGTACCGCTCCCTCCCCCCGGCCTGACTGAGCCAGAGCCCCCGAATCAGCTGCTCCTTTAACCCCATTCTGTCTGGGCGGGGAACAGACGCCCTCAGGCGACCTACATGCAGAGGCGGGTCCAAATCCAAAGCTGAACCCCGGGAGCTGTACGAACAAAGAAGAGAAAGGGAAATCTCTCCCAGCAGCCTCAGAAGCAGCGGATTAAAGCTCAACAAACAACTTGATGTGCTTGCATCTGTTGAATACCTGAATAGACAACGAATCATCCCAAATTTAGGAGGTGGACTTTGGGAGCAGGATATATTAATTTTTCCCCTTTTCCTTTTTTTGTGAGTGTATATGTGTATGCTTCTGGGTGAGATTTTTTTTTTTTTTTTTTTTTTTTTTTATAAATTTATTTATTTATTTATTTTTGGCTGTGTTGGGTCTTCGTTTCTGTGCGAGGGCTTTCCCTTGTTGCGGCGAGCGGGGGCCACTCTTCATCGCGGTGCGCGGGCCTCTCACTATCGTGGCCTCTCTTGTTGCGGAGCACAGGCTCCAGACGCGCAGGCTCAGCAGTTTTGGCTCACGGGCCCGGTTGCTCCGCGGCATGTGGGATCCTCCCAGACCAGGGCTCGAACCCGTGTTGCCTGCATTGGCAGGCAGACTCTCAACCACTGCGCCACCAGGGAAGCCCCTGGGTGAGATTTTGTCTGTATAGCTTTGCTCTCACCGTTAGTCCTAGGGTTAGGTCCGTCCGTTTTTTTTGTTTTTTTTGTTTTTTTTGTTTACTTAAAAAAAAAATTTTCCCCTAATAAATGTTTTCTTAATAATTTTTTCCTTATTTTCTATTTTTAAAAAATTAAAAAAAATTTTTTAATAAGTTTTTTCATATTTTTTATTTTAAAAAATTAAAATTTTTTTTCTTAATTTTTTTCTTATTTTTTATTATAAAAAATTAATAAATCTATTTTTAAAAATTAAAAAAATTTTTCTTAATAAATTTATTCTTAATAATTTTTTTTCTTATTTTTTATTATAATAGCTTTATTTTATTTTATTTTATCCTCTTTCTTTCTTTCTTTCTATTTTTTCTCCCTTTTATTCTGAGCCGTGTGGATGAAAGGCTCTTGGTGCTCCAGCCAGGCATCAGGGCTGTGCCTCTGAGGTGGGAGAGCCAACTTCAGGACACTGGTCCACAAGAGACCTCCCAGCTCCACGTAATACCAAACGGCGAAAATCTCTCAGAGATCTCCATCTCAACATCAAGACCCAGCTTCACTCAACGACCAGCAAGCTACAGTGCTGGACACCCTATGCCAAACAACTAGCAAGACAGGAACACAGTCCCATCCATTAACAGAGAGGCTGCCTAAAATCATAATAAGGCCACAGACACCCCAAAACACACCACCAGACGTGGAAGTGCCCACCAGAAAGACAAGATCCAACCTCATCCACCAGAACACAGGCACTAGTCCCCTCCACCAGGAAGCCTACACAACCCACGGAACCAACCTTAGCCACTGGGGACAGATACCAAAAACAACGGGAACTACGAACCTGCAGCCTGTGAAAAGGAGACCCCAAACACAGTAAGATAAGCAAAATGAGAAGACAAAAAAACACACAGCAGGTGAAGAAGCAGGGTCAAAACACACCAGACCTAATAAATGAAGAGGAAATAGGCAGTCTACCTGAAAAAGAATTCAGAATAATGATAGTAAAGATGATCCAAAATCTTGGAAATAGAATAGACAAAATGCAAGAAACATTTAACAAGGACGTAGAAGAACTAAAGAGGAACCAAGCAACGATGAAAAACACAATAAATGAAATTAAAAATACTCTAGACGGGATCAATAGCAGAACAACTGAGGCAGAAGAACGGATAAGTGACCTGGAAGATAAAATAGTGGAAATAACTACTGCAGACCAGAATAAAGAAAAAAGAATGAAAAGAACTGAGGACAGTCTCAGAGACCTCTGGGACAACATTAAATGCACCAACATTCGAATCATAGGGGTCCCAGAAGAAGAAGAGAAAAAGAAAGGGACTGAGAAAATATTTGAAGAGATTATAGTTGAAAACTTCCCTAATATGGGAAAGGAAATAGTTAATCAAGTCCTGGAAGCACAGAGAGTCCCATACAGGATAAATCCAAGGAGAAACACACCAAGACACATATTAATCAAACTGTCAAAAATTAAATATAAAGAAAACATATTAAAAGCAGCAAGGGAAAAACAACAAATAACACACAAGGGAATCCCCATAAGGTTAACAGCTGATCTTTCAGCAGAAACTCTGCAAGCCAGAAGGGAGTGGCAGGATATACTTAAAGTGATGAAGGAGAAAAACCTACAACCAAGGTTACTCTACCCAGCAAGGATCTCATTCAGATTTGATGGAGAAATTAAAACCTTTACAGACAAGCAAAAGCTGAGAGAGTTCAGCACCACCAAACCAGCTTTACAACAAATGCTAAAGGAACTTCTCTAGGCAAGAAACACAAGAGAAGAAAAACACCTACAATAACAAACCCAAAACATTTAAGAAAATGGGAATAGGAAAATACGTATCGATAATTACCTTAAATGTAAATGGATTAAATGCTCCCACCAAAAGACACAGACTGGCTGAATGGATACAAAAACAAGACCCATATATATGCTGTCTACAAGAGACCCACTTCAGACCTAGAGACACATACAGACTGAAAGTGAGGGGATGGAAAAAGATATTCCATGCAAATGGAAATCAAAAGAAAGCTGGAGTAGCAATTCTCATATCAGACAAAATAGACTTTAAAATAAAGACTATTACAAGAGACAAAGAAGGACACTATATAATGATCAAGGAATCGATCCAAGAGGAAGGTATAACAATTGTAAATATTTATGCACCCAACATAGGAGCACCTCAATACATAAGGCAAATACTAACAGCCATAAAAGGGGAAATCGACAGTAACACAATCATAGTAGGGGAGTTTAACACCCCACTTTCACCAATGGACAGATCATCCAAAATGAAAATAAATAATGAAACACAAGCTTTAAATGATACATTAAACAAGATGGACTTAATTGATATTTATAGGACATTCCACCCAAAAACAACAGAATACGCATTTTTCTCAAGTGCTCATGGAACATTCTCCAGGATAGATCATATCTTGGGTCACAAATCAAGCCTTGGTAAATTTAAAAAAATTGAAATCGTATCAAGTATCTTTTCCGACCACAACGCTATGAGACTAGATATCAATTACAGGAAAAGATCTGTAAAAAATACAAACACATGGAGGCTACACAATACACTACTTAATAACGAAGTGATCACTGAAGAAATCAAAGGGGAAATCAAAAAATACATAGAAACAAATGACAATGGACACACGACGACCCAAAACCTATGGGATGCAGCAAAAGCAGTTCTAAGAGGGAATTTTATAGCAATACAAGCCTACATCAAGAAACAGGAAACATCTCAAATAAACAACCTAACCTTGCACCTAAAGCAATTAGAGAAAGAAGAACAAAAAAACCCCAAAGCTAGCAGAAGGAAAGAAATCATAAAGATCAGATCAGAAATAAATGAAAAAGAAATGAAGGAAACGATAGCAAAAATCAATGAAACTAAAAGCTGGTTCTTCGAGAAGATAAACAAAATTGATAAACCATTAGCCAGACTCATCAAGAGAAAAAGGGAGAAGACTCAAATCAATAGAATTAGAAATGAAAAAGGAGAAGTAACCACTGACACTGCAGAAATACAAACGATCATGAGAGATTACTACAAGCAACTCTATGCCAATAAAATGGACAACCTGGAAGAAATGGACAGATTCTTAGAAATGCACAACCTGCCGAGACTGAACCAGGAAGAAATAGAAAATATGAACAGACCAATCACAAGCACTGAAATTGAAACTGTGATTAAAAATCTTCCAACACACAAAAGCCCAGGACCAGATGGCTTCACAGGCGAATTCTATCAAACATTTAGAGAAGAGCTAACACCTATCCTTCTCAAACTCTTCCAAAATATTGCAGAGGGAGGAACACTCCCCAACTCATTCTACGAGGCCACCATCACCCTGATACCAAAACCAGACAAAGATGTCACAAAGAAAGAAAACTACAGGCCAATATCACTGATAAACATAGATGCAAAAATCCTCAACAAAATACTAGCAAACAGAATCCAACAGCACATTAAAAGGATTATACACCATGATCAAGTGAGGTTTATTCCAGGAATGCAAGGATTCTTCAATATACGCAAATCAATCAACGTGATACATCATATTAACAAATTGAAGGAGAAAAACCATATGATCATCTCAATAGATGCAGAGAAAGCTTTCGACAAAATTCAACACCCATTTATGATAAAAGCCCTGCAGAAAGTAGGCATAGAGGGAACTTTCCTCAACATAATAAAGGCCATATATGACAAACCCACAGCCAACATTGTCCTCAATGGTGAAAAATTGAAACCATTTCCACTAAGATCAGGAACAAGACAAGGTTGCCCACTCTCACCACTGTTATTCAACATAGTTTTGGAAGTGTTAGCCACAGCAATCAGAGAAGAAAAAGAAATAAAAGGAATCCAAATCGGAAAAGAAGAAGTAAAGCTGTCACTGTTTGCAGATGACATGATACTATACATAGAGAATCCTAAAGATGCTACCAGAAAACTACTAGAGCTAATCAATGAATTTGGTAAAGTAGCAGGATACAAAATTAATGCACAGAAATCTCTTGCATTCCTATATACTAATGATGAAAAATCTGAAAGTGAAATTAAGAAAACACTCCCGTTTACCATTGCAACAAAAAGAATAAAATATCTAGGAATAAACCTACCTAAGGAGACAAAAGACCTGTATGCAGAAAATTATAGGACACTGATGAAAGAAATTAAAGATGATACAAATAGATGGAGAGATATACCATGTTCTTGGATTGGAAGAATCAACATTGTGAAAATGACTCTGCTACCCAAAGCAATCTACAGATTCAATGCAATCCCTATCAAACTACCACTGGCATTTTTCACAGAACTAGAACAAAAAATTTCACAATTTGTATGGAAACACAAAAGACCCCGAATAGCCAAAGCAATCTTGAGAACGAAAAATGGAGCTGGAGGAATCAGGCTCCCTGACTTCAGACTATATTACAAAGCTACAGTAATCAAGACAGTTTGGTACTGGCACAAAAACAGAAATATAGATCAATGGAACAGGATAGAAAGCCCAGAGATAAGCCCACGCACATATGGTCACCTTATCTTTGATAAAGGAGGCAAGCATATACAGTGGAGAAAAGACAGCCTCTTCAATAAGTGGTGCTGGGAAAATTGGACAGGTACATGTAAAAGTATGAAATTAGAACACTCCCTGACACCATACACAAAAATATACTCAAAATGGATTAAAGACCTAAGTGTAAGGCCAGACACTATCAAACTCTTAGAGGAAAACATAGGCAGAACACTCCATGACATAAATCACAGCAAGATCCTTTTTGACCCACCTCCTAGAGAAATGGAAATAAAAACACAAATAAACAAATGGGACCTAATGAAACTTAAAACCTTTGCACAGCAAAGGAAACCATAAACAAGACCAAAAGACAACCCTCAGAATGGGAGAAAATATTTGCAAATGAAGCAACTGACAAAGGATTAATCTCCAAGATTTACAAGCAGCTCATGCAGCTCAATAACAAAAAAACAAAAAACCCAATCCAAAAATGGGCAGAAGACCTACATAGACATTTCTCCAAAGAAGATATACAGATTGCCAACAGACACATGAAAGAATGCTCAACATCATTAATCATTAGAGAAATGCAAATCAAAACTACAATGAGGTATCATCTCACACCTGTCAGAATGGCCATCATCAAAAAATCTAGAAACAATAAATGCTGGAGAGGGTGTGGAGAAAAGGGAACACTCTTGCACTGTTGGTGGGAATGTAAATTGATACAGCCACTATGGAGAACAGTATGGAGGTTCCTTAAAAAACTAAAAATAGAACTACCATATGACCCAGCAATCCCACTACTGGGCATATACCCTGAGAAAACCATAATTCAGAAAGAGTCATGTACCAAAATATTCATTGCAGCTCTGTTTACAATAGCCAGGACATGGAAGCAACCTAGGTGTCCATCATCGGATGAATGGATAAAGAAGATGTGGCACATATATACAATGGAATATTACTCAGCCATAAAAAGAAATGAAATGGAGGTATTTGTAATGAGGTGGATGGAGTTAGAGTCTGTCATACAGAGTGAAGTAAGTCAGAAAGAGAAAAAGAAATACAGTATGCTAACACATATATATGGAATCTAAGGAAAAAAAAAAAAAAAAAGGTCATGAAGAACCTAGTGGCAAGACGGGAATAAAGACACAGACCTACTAGAGAATGGACTTGAGGATATGGGGAGGGGGAGGGGTGAGATGTGACAGGGTGAGAGAGTGTCATGGACATATATACACTACCAAATGTAAAATAGATAGCTAGTGGGAAGCAGCCGCATAGCACAAGGAGATCAGCTCGGTGCTTTGTGACCACCTAGAGGGGTGGGATAGGGAGGGTGGGATAGGGAGGGTGGGAGGGAGGGAGATGCAAGAGGGAAGAGATATGGGAACATATGTATATGTATAACTGATTCACTTTGTTGTAAAGCAGAAACTAACACACCATTGTGAAGCAATTATACTTCAATAAATATGTTTAAAAAAAAAAAAAAGTAATGTCCTCACGAAAAAGAAAAAAGAGATACTCTGATCTGTTATTCCAGTGAGCATCTAGTCGTGTTCTCAATAGTAGAGTCATCTGTGGACAAGCCCTATCCCTTACAGAGACTGTCTGCGTTCCACACAACTCCTACCCACCACAGCCCATAAACATGGTAGAACTCAAAACACAAAGATACTCTTTTATTAGAACAGTTCCAATAACCTTGTTAGTGAGTCCTGCTATGCTAAGTATCCCTGGAAGCATGCACCTAGAATCACAAAATATGCTAAGTATCCCTGGAAGCATGCACCTAGAATCACAAAATTTTAGAGCTAGAAAGGTCCTTTCAAGCCACTCAGAAATTTCCCTCATATGTGAGGGAAATGAGGAAACTGGAGAAGCCAAATGGCTTGTCCAAGTTTGGTGACAGAATTAGGACAATCCAGGCCCCTGACTCCCATCCACGTGCTGCAAAGAACCTCAGTTTTCTTACGAAAACACTTTCAAGTGTGAAGTTGAGAAAACAAGTTACTTCTCCAAATCTCAAGTTTATTCTTATAAAAGAATGGAACAAGGCCATCCTCAATTTTTCTTCTGTCTCTAAAATCTGGTGAATCTCATTTTCATAATGTATAATACCAAATGTCCCCAGCATTGTGTGGGGATAGAAAGCTGCTCTCATCTTCCCTTCAAGAATATAAACATGGGAGAGGTACGTGAAGAAAGGGTGGGGTTTATTAGAGAGAGAGAGGATGGTGGGAGTCAGCTGGCCGCCATTGGGAACCCCCTCTCTTCCCAGGCCCCCCTCCACTCCCTCCCAGCAAACTACAGGGAGTAGGATGGGGACTTTCCAGTAGCTAACCATACCACATCCCCTGGCCCAGCCTCCCCTCTCACCTCCTCAGAATGCTGGTGGGAGGGGAGGAGGGCGAGATAGATGGATGAAGGAGGGCTGTTGGAAGCTTCTAGCTCCAGGCCAGGTTAGGAGCCAGTCAGTACTGATTAGCTGTCAGGGACCTTCAGGATAGACAGGGAACCCCGAGTGGCCACTCATTTCCCCTTGAGAATCAATGACTTAATTTTTCCGTTCTTTACCCTAGATAGAGTAGGCATGAGGCTGAACAGGATTATTCTGCCACCTGAATAATCTCATGCAGTGGGATCACTGGCTTGGCTCAGCTCTTTGTCCATTTCCTGCACAGAATCCCACCCAATCAGAGCAGTGCGCTGCTCACCCAGGAATCGCCCACAAGTCCCAAAGATCTTTGGCGCCGTCGGCTATTTCACTATCACGCAGAGCTCCTGGAGTCAGTGCTTCTAACATTCACATCATCAAGGATGCTCCAGTACCAGGCTTCGCCTCTCTAATTTGACACATAAAGTAATGCTGTTTTGAGTGATTCCCTTCCCATATAAACCAGAGCTAATTCAAGCCTAGTCCTTTAGAATGCCACTGTCACTTCTTGTATTCTCTTCTACTGTATTACACAGGATAAAGGGGTTGGGGGGGGCCTAGCTGGCCTCTAGGGGTTATGTCTAACCCTCCCTGCTGCATGGCTGCTTTAAGCTATTCTCCTAAAAGTAATAATATTAACTGTTAACACATAATACCACTAACTGTGAGTCTGTTAACAGGTTTAGCTCTCACAACAACCCTGGCCAATAAGGACCATTATTGATCATATCCAAATAAGGACTATTGTGGACTATAATGATCATTATCAGCTCCAACTGAAAGATGAGAGACCAGAAGGAAGTTGCTGGCACAGAAAAACGAGGTCACTTGCCCAAGGTCATACTAGCAGCAAGTGGCAGAACCAGGATTCGAACACAGGTCCCTCCACTTCACCCAGGTGAAGGTCGCCTCCTAGGGAAGTGGGACACAGAGACCGTCAACAGCTGGTAATAAGGGAAGAGGGGCAAGCTGAATTATTTCTTCAGAGTTGCCCTTTTCTTCCTCAAACCGCCTGGTACTATGACAAACAATGTCACATGGGACAAAAGGTTAACACTGACATGGCTGCACCCAACCAGAAATGTTACCATAGCGAAAGGAGAAATCTCCAGAGCTCTCAGTGGGAAAGATAAAGGTAGACTAAGTGGAGAGTTCCATTTGCAAAACTTCACTTTGATGCTAATAATTTATACCTACACCAATGAACATTTCCCCCATTTTACTGGTTTGCCAGTGGCTGGACAAATCCACATAAAGGCATTTATCTTAAATATCGCTCGATTATTTCATTTACTACTTTGAGCCACACTAAGTCCTTTTATATCTCCTTGCACTCAGCTGATAATCTCAGGATACTCCACTGTGTTCACTTCAGAAAATTTCCCCTAAACATTTCCACAGCGCCCTTTAATTCACAGCTGTGCTCACTATCCAGTAGCTCATGTTTTGTCAATGGGTACTTAACAGAGAAATCTGGAGAGCAAGCACTTTTTATGGCCTTATTTCCCTATACCTTGGTAGGAAAAAAAAGAAACTGGCAGATTCAAGACTGCCAGGGCTTTCCACTTCAAAGAGCTGTAAAACACCTGTTTACAAAAGCAGTCAGTCCTATTTTTTTTTTTAATTTTTACTAATTATTCTATTTTTATTTATTTATTGGCCACACCGGGCGGCTTTCAGGATCTTAGTTCCCCCACCAGGGATCAAACCCAGGCCCCCTGCAGTGCAGGTGCAGAGGCCTAACCACTGGACCCGGAGAATTTCCAGTCAATCCTATTTTATGCAAACTTTTTCATGCAATGTCCTTATTCCTTAAGACATTCTTCAAGGTTCCCAGGAAGGAGACGAGCAGGAGGCATACCTCTTCCCCAAGCAAGAGAAGCCATCTCAGCTCTAGGAAACGGTGCGGAATCCAGCTGTTTCAGGGATCCCTGACCAAGATAGTGACAGAACATCAAGTGTTCAGAAACATGAAGAGACGTTCTGCAAGGTGGATTCGCAGCCTCTTGGAACAGCTCTCGGTTCATTCCTCATCCCGACCCCTCCCACCCACAGCAGGCTCCCAAAACACAACAAAACCCGGAGGTGGCCGTGCTTCAGCTCCCACCAATCTCATCTCAAGTCTGGGGAAGAGAATGAATTTCTGCTTTCCCAAAGAAGGGGTTTTTATCAAGGCCTCTGCAGTTCCGTTTAAGGACAGAGCAAAAAGTTTAGAAGTTTGGACTTGTAGAGGTAGCTGAGTTTCGTGGATGTGACCCATTTAAACCAGGTCATTTTAAAATGCTCTTTCAAAGTCTGATTATATTAATAAATGAAATCACCCAATTATCTAAAAGGAAGAACGAGCGATCTATGAAGTGAATACCCATGAATTAATGTAGGGCACTCTGAAAACTAAACTGTTTGGTGGGAGGAACAATCATCAGTTTCGATATTTTTTTCCTTTTTAAGTAACTTCCAGAGAACAATCTATTTAAATGAAATCGCCACACGTAAAGCCGCCTCTAGGTGGATTTCAAAGTTAATGACATCCCTTTTAAACACACACACACACACTCACACCCACAACAACAACGTGTGGCGAAGTTTGAGGGGGTCTCATAATCACAGACCGATCAGGAAGCTGCTAGAAACAATTAAGCAGGGTTTCAAAATGACTGGTACAGGATGTGCCCATAGAAAGTAAAGTTGAGCGCACTGGTGGAGCTGCCAAAGTTGCTACTGCAAAGTACCCTGAACTTTTACAGGGTGGCCTGGGCTCACTCTGACCGCCCTTCCTCCGTCTGGTCGCCTTACAAACAAACACACTAGCCCTAGAGATATGTGGCGGGAGCGGCGAGGGGGGAGATGCGAGGACTGCGAGCGGGAGTGAAGGGCGGGGCAGAGGGAGGGTGCCTGCAGGAGCTCCAGGGTCGTTCTTAACTCGAAGAACGAGTTTCGCTTTCTTCCAAGTAGGGGACAACGAGGTGGCAATGAACTTCCTCCCCCCGAGAGACCCCAGCGCGGCAAGGACAGCAGGAACGCCCCTGGAGCGCTCGATTCCAGCTTTTCCGCGGGCCCGGGCGCGCAGGGGCCTGCTGGGGTTGGGGTCGGCCTGGATGCCCAGCGAGGAGGCGGCGGGCTGGCGTGGGTGAGGCCCCAGGAAGCGCCTACCTGTGCGGCGGCGCGCTCAGAGCCCGGGGCCCGGCCGCGGCGCGCAGGTGCTGGGGGCAGCCCGGGGACGGCCTGGGCGGGCGGGGCGCGCATCGCGCCCGGCGGGCCGCTCTCTTCCCGCCGCGGGGCGCCGGGAAGGCTCCCGCCTCTTCTCCTGCCGGCTGAGAGGACACGGCGGGTCCCGCGGCGGCGGTAGCAACAGGCTCCGAGGCGCTGGGACGACGGCGGCGGCGGCGGCGGCGGCGGCGGAGGAGGTGTCTGCGCGCGGCTCGCGTTTCCTCCTCCGCGGCAGGGCGAGCGCGGGGGAGGCGAGGGGAGGGCAGAACCCGGGATCTCCCAACTCGGTCCCCAGGGACCTGAGAGGGAGAAGCGATGCTTTCTCCCTCTCCACTGCGCCGTTTGACTCGCGAGCGGCATGGCCGGGACGGGCGAGTCCCACACGGACAACAGCTGCTGCAGTGCCGGTCCGTCGCGGCCTTCCTCCCTTCGCTCTCTCTCCCCTCCCCAGCGGTCCATCTTCAACCCGCCCCCCCGGCCTCCAGCCCCGGCCCGGGAGAGGGTGTGCCGGGCGCCGCCCCGACCCAGCCCCAGAGCAGGGTCTTGGCCGCCGAACGCCTAGGGCTCCGGGGACGCGCAGCCCCGCGCGTGATTAAGGCCCTCGAGGAGGGATGTACGGTCGCACACCCTGTCTTCGGCGGCCTATTTATAGCAGGTGGCACTGCCCGCCGTGCTCTCTGCGTGCGCGGCTCTCAGCAGGTGGCACTGCCAGCCCGCTCTTCGCTCCCCTGCTGTAGCCTCGCCTCATCTGCACTCTCGCCTTCTCTCTCAGAAATGGACCAGGTGAAAACTGCACAGAACACAGCAAGGCGATCAAGCCACCTGACTCTCCCCCGCATCACCCTTTCTTCCCGTCCTAGGCAGGGAGTGAATTCGGCACTGGCATCCTACGCGGCGCTTGCAGGCAAGGGTCGAAAATCGGGGACTCAGGGAATAGCCGGAGGCTGAAGTGTCCTGCCCTATTAAACACCAGTAAACCCATTCCCGAACAACTGCGGAGTGACGCAGAGGCCAGACTAGGCGCTTTTCCCCTTCCTCCTGGTCTAGCGCACGCACGTTTCTCTCTCTTCTCTCTCTCTCTCTCTCTCTCACACACACACACACACACACACACACACACACACACACATACACACACACACACCCCTCGGTGTTCCCAACCCTCGAGTCAGGTTTGGAGAAATTCCCAGCGGCCTAGGAGAGACACCAGGGAGATGTAAGACGTCTGAGAAAGCGGTATTAGATGGCAGTGTGCATGAAACAGGCAAACCTCCCAAATCCCTGTCCCACCAGGTAAAAGGGGGCACTTTCACTCCCGGGGGTAGGTAGAGGGATCTGAGGAAAGTGGGGGACTTTGCAGAGAGGGGAAAGCAGGAAGAAGAGGGAGATGGACGTGGGGTAGGTGGGGAGGGGGGTAGGCAGCGGCAGAAGGCGACGGCATCTTGCAGGATTTTTTGCTTAGTGTTAGCTGCAGGCTAACTTTACGGAAGTAGCTGAATTTGAGCTGCAGGGTTGGACGTGAACCCAAGTCCCAACTCTACCACTTGGTGGGCTTAGACAAGCTGCTGGACCTCTGGTCTCCATTCTTTTACCTGTAAAATTGGACCAATACACACTTTATGAGACCATTGTGAGGATACAATGGCAAAGTGTACGTAAAGTGCTTAGCACAGTGGCACATATATGGACCTCAACGAATGGCAGCAGCTATTGTTACCGTGGCTCAGGAGGCAAATACAGGTCCAAGGTTCTCCCCTCCCCCCTTCCTCCCTTCTCCCTCCAGGAACAGTGAGTTGCTAGAAGCTGAGGAGGCTCTTGGAGCCTTTTTTTTTTTTTAAGATTTTTTTTTTTTTTTAATGCGGACCAATCTCAAAGTCTCTATTGAATTTGTTACAATATTGTTTCTTGGCCAGGAGGCACGTGGGATCCCAGCTCCCTGACCAGGGATTGAACCCACACGCCCGGCAGGGGAAGTCTCAACCACTGGACCAGCAGGGAAGTCCCAGGCAATTGGAGCCTTTTTGATTAGGACTACCTTATGGTCCCTGATCCCATTCCCCTGGATGCTCACATCCCAGGGAGTTATATTTAAGTGGGATACAAGAGTTTTATCCACAGCTTTATTTAAAACTTATAATACTGGTAGCTATTATTCACTGAGGGGCTAGTCTATTTGGGGCATTGTGGAAGCCACTTTATATATATTGTCTCTAATCTTCACAAAAATTCTTTAGGGCAGAGAAGATTAAATCCACTTGACTAATGAGGAAACTAAGAGGTTAATGCCTCTTTGGACCACAGAACTAGTAGGTTCTGGGATCTAGATCCAAAGACTGTTGTAACACACTTCCTCTCTGGTCACTGTGTAGCTGTCTTGTAGCACTCAATTCATTCTTTGTTATAGCACAGTTGTTTGTGTACTTAGCCTCAAATCTTTTTTAAAAAAGAGATAAGGGGACTTCCCTGGTGGCGCAGTGGTTAAGAATCTGCCTGCCAATGCAGGAGACACGGGTTCGAGCCCTGGTCCGGGAAGATCCCACATGCCGCGGAGCAACTAAGCCCGTGCGCCACAACTACTGAAGCCCATGTGCCACAATTACTGAAGCCCACGCGCCTACAGCCCGTGCTCCGCAACAAGAGAAGCCACCGCAACGAGAAGCCCGCGCACTGCAATGAAGAGTAGCCCCTGCTCGCCGCAATGAAGAGTAGCCCCCGCTTGCCAAAACTAGAGAAAGCCTACGTGCAGCAACGAAGACCCAACACAGCCAAAAATAAATAAATAAATAAATAAACATAAATAAATAAAATAAAACTAAGCATGTAATTTGGTTAATCACTTATTGTGAATAAAACCTCATTTTGAAAAAAAGAGGTAAGGAATATATGCAGACATAAATACTCTAATGATTAGAATGTTTATTGGGTTATGGAAATTGTTCTTCATTAGGTTATAAGACCAGGTAAACCAGTTAAAACGTATTGTTACCTCTCGGATCACACCATAATCATTCCCCATTTTTGTCTCCAACTCACTCGTGCAGTTCTCATCCCCTCTCTGCAGCAGCCTGCCGAGCACACTTACCTGCAGAGCGCTGGATGTCAGCACAGGCACACTCATCCATTTCGCTGACGTCCCCAAACTGCCTTTCACACACGACTGGCCAGATGATAGTTGAAACTATTACTTAACAACACTGGTCTGGTCAAGGCTGGACGCTGCACACAGAACATCCTGGCCAGAACTCCCTTCCATCCTGCCTTTTACTCCCTTTGCGTTTCCTCATTAATCCCCTCCACGTCCACTCCATCCACACCCCCAGTCCCAGAGTGCAGGAAAGCTTAGGTAGAGGTAGGCAGCCAGATGGTGTGCTAATCAGGTCACAAAGTAGGAAGTGGAACGGGTGGGGTACAGAGGCAGGCCCAGGCCCCACGTCTCTCATAATATTCCTTCCCTCCACTCCACTGCTGTAATCTAGCAAGTTGTGGCTCAGAGGTTTACAATTTAGTGGCAAATGACCATTTCCCTGACCCCGTAACCTGAGTTAGGGAAGCGTCACGACCTTGTGAGAAGCAATGATTTCTGCATCACTTTTCCAGTTCCCAGGGTCGGTTAGTGCCCTAGGGATAATAACAAGGGATTTTATAATACTTTTAGCTTCCTGGAAACAGAACTCCCTTTATAATATGTGATAAACATTTTCAAACTTTTTTGCTGCAAAGCATTGTCTCAGAGAGTAGAGGAGAGCCTGCCATCAACCTCATTGGCACTCATTTCTAGCAGCTCCGGAAGAAATAACAAAGGGGACTTTGGGACTAATGGTGTTCCTGGGATGGCAGGATAAAGACTGTTGAACAGGAAGGGGACATCCATGTGCAGAGCAGAAAGGTAAGAGTGACAACCCAGCTCTTACCTGCAAGCGCCATTGCTCTAGGAGGGAAGTGGCTCCTTTCCCTTGTCACACAGATGTGTGGCTCCTTTCCCTTGTCACACAGATGTGTGACTCCCAGCAGGGCTGGTACGCTGCCAAGGCAGAGGCTGGGGCAGCAGGGCCTTGGTGATGGCAACAGAGAGCTCTCTGGGACCCGAGATGGTAGTTCTTTGTCACCATTAACAAAACCAGGTAGGGAATGGGGCCAGACACTGTTGTGACTCTGCTTCCAGCCCCTGATTCTCCTGAAATCCTGCCATGGATCATTTTGGGGGGGCTTCCCCTATAGATTCTTTCTTAATTTAGCTATTTGCCCCATAATTAGTTGTTCATTCCCAAAAACCAGGAGCACTGATATCAGCTTTAAGATGGTTGCGGAGCTCTAAAAACTTGTGAACCACTGGCACCATTAAATCAAGTTGGGAGGCCCAGAGGCTGAAAGAAAACAGAGGCCACTTTACTTTTAAAAAGTTAAGGGGACCATATATAAATCTAGAATGAAAAGCCTTTGGTTAATGTAGAAAAGAGACCTTTAATAAAATTACTCATTATTACTACATCCATCAGTTACTTATTTAAATGTTCATATTAGTTGGAAATCCAAACTCTGATTATTGCTATGATATGTTTTCACCTAACTTCCAAATATACAAAATAAGGTAAGAGTTTTAAACTAGTGGGTCTATTTCCAAAATTGGCGTACAGGCAAGAAATTAAGATTGTATTGGATAGAACCCTAGGAGAGTAAGGTGGTTCACTGGTTGTTTGGTGGTGGCTTCCTGGAGCCCTCGGGGGAGAAGGTTTCTAAGGCAAGTCTGAGCTCAGTGGGGAAGGCTGCGAGATGGAGAAGCAGCATGGCTGCCTGGGGCTAGGAAGAGGCAGCATTGCAGCACCAATGCTGGGTAACTTGCCAATCCTGCCAACCCAAGGCATGACTATTAGCATCTAAAGAGTACATAAGTCATGCCCAAGTATCTTTATGAGCTGTAAGGAACATTCTTCACAAGATAATGAAGTCAAGAGCGAAGAGTACGTTACATTGACTTGCCTACAATACAAGGGCCTTGAAATTGCTTTCCGAAAGGCTTGAGAATGATAAAATACAGTGGAGTAAATAAATAAAACAAGCAGATAACCGATGTAGATTTTGAAATTTCACCTATTAAAATAAACAAAAATGTTACTGCCCGGGAGAACTTGTACTTGCACTTGTGCTTGCAATGGATGAGAATGCATAAATCCATGCGGTGTGAGAACAAGTGAGCTACGTCCTCAAGCCCCAGCGTGGCTGCTGTGAGAGCCTCCTCTCCTTTTATAGACAAAGCAGATAGAACTCTGGGCACTGGTTCCACTTGCCTTTTCAGCTCCCGCTCCTACTTGTTAAATCATTGCTCGTCACAAGCAGCCGTCCCACACAGCTCTCTGACATTATCCAGCCTTTCCATGGGCTTCCCCCTTCCCACCTGAGCTGGTTTGGTGGGCTGCAGCATCAAGCACAAAGCCGAGCACTTGTTAGATAGCATGCCACCTTTTGTTATATCTACATTTGTCTAAAGTCTCTGAGAATCTCTTTGTAAGTTGTCAGAGTTACGGATCTCAGGGATTTTACCCAGACTGGTAAGATGACTAAACTTCCAGCACTGCAAGACCCCCACTTTATTTGATTCCAAATGCCATTATGACCTTGCTGGTACTTAATGTGTAATCTCATTTAGAAAATGCAGTAGGCGGCTAACTGGTCTCCCTGCTGCTGCCCTTGCCACCCTACAGTCTATTGTCAATACAGCAGCCAAGTGAATCTGTGAAAATATTAGTTAGGCCATGTCACTGCTCTGCTTAGAATCCTCCCATGGCTCCCAGATTTCCCAGAGTAAAAACCAAAGTCCTTGTAATGGTTATGGAGTTTATGGGACCGTCCCCTTTCCCCAACCCCACACCACTTCCTCTGACTTTATGGTCTGCTACCAGTCTTGGCTCACTCTGCTCTAGCCATATTGGCCTTGCTGCTACTCAGACCTGTCAGGGACACTCCTGCCACAGGGCCTTTGCACTCACTATTCCCTCTGCTGGTCATGCTCTTCCCTTAGGTATTCACATTGGCCCCCCTCACCCCACCCCTACTTACTGCACCTTCTTTAGTCTTTGTTTAAATACTACCTTCTCTCTGAGGCCTTCTCTGACTAACCTTTTGAAAATGGAAACACACACACACACACACACACACACACACACACACTTAGACTTCTCATCCCCCTTTCCAGTTTTATATTGCTCCAGAGCATTTATCACTCTCTAAGATACTGTATTAGTCACTTGCATTTCTTATTTGTCATCTGTTTCCACCCTGCTCCCCCTCTATGAGGGCAGAAATTTTTTCCTGTTTTATTCACAGCTGTATCTCCAGTGCATAGAGCCCAGCATGTAATGGGCATTCAATAAATACGTGCCGAATGAATGAAAATAACTTGTAACACATGACATTTGTGAATTCACTGAATGTCTGTGTAACACTTCCCTTAGGGTAGAAACATTTTAGGTTTCCCTCTGTTTACCCCTTGCACCCTCATCAAGTTTCTCAACTGTCCTAGGAGATATGTCAGTCCTTCCCCCAAAGTGAGCTATTGTTAAAGCATGTGACTCCTTGTTTATCCTCAACAGAGGATCAGATTTTCCAATATACCGTACAAGGATTGCAAAATCTTGGAACAACTGAGAACTCATCCACGCTCAATGTTTGTCAAAAATTTGGTTAAGGAGAAGATCATTTTGGAAAACTTCCTGAAAGCTATACAGTCCAACTGGCCCTCTAGCATCTGTATCCTCTAAAATCAGTTCCTGTATCAGATCAACCCAAGTGAAGAGCAGTTTGCCTAGACTGTACCCAGAAAATTTTCTTTTATCGAGTTGTACTTTGACACGATCCCATTTGCCAATATTGGGGGGATACATTTTATAAAAAGGCTCTTTTCAGTCTGAGATATTGTTTAATACCTTACACAATGTCCTTTCAAGGAGAATCCAGGAAGTAGTTTCTCACGGTGCTCCACCAGGAATAACTGTTCTTTCCTTGAGCAACTAGTTGTATTTCCATCCCTGGACCGACAAATGGGTTCAAGGGGTCCATTGCTTGGCAAGTATCCAGGTCATTTTGTATAAAGTCACAAGTACTCGTTCTAAGCCCTTGCCAGCTTGTGCCAATTTTCATCCATCTAAGACAAAATATGGATAACAATGTATAATTTCATAAGACTAAACTGGGCTATCCTGTATTATGAGATCACATTCTTCCTGCTTTGTAGCTATTAACAAAGAAAGTCTTTCTTTTATGAAATGATGGTGAGCGTCAATGGTAGAAGCTTCTGTTTGCTTGTTTTAGTTTTGTTTTTTAATGTCTTTACCTGGCAAAAGAACATGATAGCATGTTTTCTCGGTTCCCAGTTTGGGGGGAAATTTTACTGGTTTGTAAAATCCAAAGTCTTGGGAGCACTGGTTTTCTACCTTACTCCTAGCTTCATTCAACTTCACCTACATTCTCTTCCTTTAGCCCTATTTTCTTATTTATTTATTGTTAAATTTTTTGTTGCCTTGCACGCATTTAAGCCCCCTTCAATCATTTCTGGGATCTAGCAGACATGAATGAATGTATGAGTGAACGAATGAACGAAAGGCCAGGCAAAGGACATATCAACTTGCTTGGTACAGCCTCCAGCTCCACACTGTACCAGATGCTCTCGTTCATCATCCCCTGGCATGGTATCTGCAAGTGCGCAGTGTGTAGTGCTTTGTAATTGACATCTCACAGTACTTAACCTTCTTGGAGGCCCTCAAAGGTAAGTGTTATTTTCCCCCTTTCCCTCATTACATACATGAAGAGATTTAGGCTTAGAGCATTTGAATTCTCCTAAGGCAGAAAACTTGTGGGGGAGAAATTGGAATTTTAACCTAGATGTTCTGCCTCCAAGCCTAATTCTTTTCCTCTATAACATATTACTGGCTTTTACAATGACTGTTTTTGAGGGTGGTAGTGTACAGAGTTGTTGTTGTTGTTTTAAGAAGACATAAAGAGAATCTGGTTATTTCCCTGGCTTTCAGAATAACCTTCCTTATTGCAAGGTGTTCTATGGGAGGGCGGTGCTTCTGCTGGGCTCCTCTGACCTCCCCCCCTTTAGCTTGGGGGAATGTCCATTGAACTGAATCAAGGTTCCCCTTATCAGTGCATACTGAAGCAATGCGCTGCAGGGTAGTCTCCTTTTGATCACTTTTTCTATTGCCTAGTACTTCCTATTTTGCAACAGCATTATAGTGGGAGCTTGCTTCACTACTTAGTAATTTCCTTTAATAGTAAAGCCGAGCTAGAGACATTTGGCCCTCTTCTCATTTTCCTGTTGCTAAATATAAAATGTAAGATGAAGTTCTCCTATTATTCAAAGGAAAGGAACTTGAGTCCTTAAATTTGAAGCTTAGAGAAAAAATTAAGATGGAGTTAGAATTTACCAAGATTCCCAGATTGGCATGTATGTACTACAAAAGGCTTAGAAGAGGCAACCAGCAGAGAGATTTGTTGATTAGTGATTCTTTGTATGGACTTGGACGAGACACTGAAGTGATGTAAAGAAATGTGAGACATCATCCCTGTCTTCAGGATTTTAAGCTTTTCTAACTCAGGGTCAACAAACTTTTCTTAAAGCCCTATTTAGTAAGGCTTTTAGCCTTTGCAGGCCATTCCATCTCTGTTCCAACTTTCAGCTTTGTCATTATAGTGCAAAAGTAGCCATAACAAGTAAGCAAATGAATATTGTTGTGTCCTAGTGAATATGGATGCTGCCATTGGAATTTCATGAATTTTTGCATATCAGGAAATATTATTCTTAAAAAAAGTTTTTTCAATCATTTAAAAATGTAAGAATTACTACATCAAACTAAAACTTTCCTGCACAACAAAAGAAACCATCAACAAAACGAAAAGGCAACCTATGGAATGGGGACAACATTTGCAAACCACGTATCAGATAAGGGGTCAATATGTGCTTCATTATCAACATATTAAATAACAAAATCTGGCCACGGGTCTAATAGGGTCTAATAACTACCATGATTTTGTGGTGATGAGGATATATGATAGTCTGAGATACCTGTGGCAGCTGAAATGTGACATGAACATAGGTGATTTCTATTGATGACAAAGTTGCAGGGCCTGATGATACTTCTGTGGTTTGTTGCCTGCATTCATAGTTGAAGGAATTTCTAAATTTTAGTTAGAACTGCTAGAAGTAACTTAAAAAGTGTTTTTATTTTCCATCCAAGTTCACTGACTCTTTGCATTCTATGCACAGAATCGTTGGAGAAACTTTGATCTCAGGTTAGGAGCTCCTGGGAAGTCAAGGAGAATGTGGGGAAATTGGGCAGTTAGAAGGTTCTTGTCTTTGAGAGCAACAATTTTAATAGAGCTGAGAAGACAGCGGAATTGAAGGGCATTGATTCGGCAATGTTGGTTTGCAAAATGGCTCCCAAACACAAGGGCAAGAAGAGACTGAAGAAAGAGGCAGGATGGGCTAGTTAAATGGCTGTTGCCTTAAGTCACTCATTTTTGGGGTGTTTTCCTTTTTTTCTCTCTCTCTTGTTGCAGAGCACGGGCTCCAGGCGTGCAGGCCTCAGTAGCTGTGGCTCGCGTGCTCTAGAGCACAGGCTCAGCAGCCGTGGTGCACGGGCCCAGCCGCTCCGCGGCATGTGGGATCTTCCCGGACCAGGGCTCGAACCGGTGTCCCCTGCACCGGCAGGTGGATTCCCAACCACTGCGTCACCAGGGAAGCCCTGGGGTGTTTTCTTATGCAGCAAAAGCTAACTAATACAGGTGGGTAATGTATTTTCCAAATCTATGTTTCCTGGCAATTTTCCCATATTCCTTGAGTTCTCCAAGATTAACACACTGTGTGTCAGGATAACATCTACAACTATTCTTAGTACCCAGAGAGATTCTTTCGAGTTGTGAGTATTTTCTGTGTCAGGTTACCCATCCTCGGCTTCAAAAATCCAGTTACATGTGGCATGCTACAAGATCACACTTGGATATCAACGTCACCTACCAATTATCACAAGTCATTTCTTCCTATAACCAGTGACAAGACTCCACAAATCTGTGTTAAAAATTTCCCTTTGACGTTCCATAACCACAGAAGCTCCTTTAGGTTTGAATGCTCTTTTGAAGAAAGACCCCATTCCTGTCACACTGACCAGCCTCAGGTGGCCATGGATCACTGCCTAGGCTCTGTAAACTTAGGCAAATTACTTACCTGACTTCTGTTGGTTCTCAGTGTCTCCAACCATGAGATGGGGATAAAAGTAACCGTAATTACCTTACAATGTTGTCAATAGAATTAATGAGTTAGTAAAGGTAAAATACTTAAAATCTGGCGTGTAGTAGAGCTGCCATTATTGCTATATTTCAGTGTTGCAATTTGTCTCCTTTTCCTTCTTCTCTGGATCTTAACAGCTTTCTTCCCTATTCCATCTCTTTGCAGGGAGAACAGGATACTAACCTAATAGGCTATTTCAAATAACTCCAATCTTTTTGGAAACTAAGACTCCAGGAATTCAGCATTTATGCTGCTTCAGAAGCAGTGTGATGATTGCTGTAAAGAAAAAGTCTGAGACATTTTTCTCTTTTAAATGGTCAAGGTTTTTCCAGCAAGGACAGGAAAGCTTCTTCAAAGCCAGTAACGTTTTTCAAGTTAAAATTTAACAACTTGGAAGTCTTTCAAAATTCCTTCAAGCCCTGTTCTTCCAAAATGAGATTTTTCTGGGAGCTAGTGGGGTGTGCAGGAAAGCAGTCAGCGCTGGGCCAGTTCTGGAAGCATGTAGACTGTGCAGGTGTGGAGGAGGCTTAGAATTCACATGGACATTAGTGCTAGGTAAAACAGAACAAAATGTTTTTAAATGGACAGTTGAACTCCAAAGAAAAGAAAATTTCCTAAGTGTTAAAAAAAAAAATTTTCCTCGGTAAATTGAGAAGAGCAGAAAGCAGCTGCTGGAACCCCCGTGGCCTCAGGAAGGTATGAGACCAAGTGTGGGCCTCAAGGACTGGGGTTTAACATCTCTCTCTCTCTCTCTCTCTCTCTCTCTCTCACACACACACACACACACACACACACACACACACACACAACCATGCATGCGGACCTGGAAATATGGCCCCAGGCTGATAGGAGGCAGGGAGTTGGAACTGATTCACTCTTCTTTGTTTTTTTATTTTTTCTCCCCTAAAATTTCTATTGGATTCTTTTTTCAAGTCTCTTGTTCTTATTTATGGTGTCCTATCTTAATTCCTTAGTGTACAAGACACCTGAAAAGGACTGTGCCTCTGTGAGAAGGGAACTAGAAAAAAAATGTACTTGCTGGTCCAGGATCTGGGAAGCTTATAGTTTGTTTGAGACACTGGATGGGGATGGGGGGGTGGGCTGGGGGTCAGAGGTGGGGAGAGCGAGTTCGTGATCAGAAATCAGAACTCCAAACCTGTGTCACATGAGTGTATGAAGTGTGGATTTATGCTTACAAGTTGGTATAGGATTCAAAGCTAATAAAAGTAGCATAAAAATTCATCACCAGAACTTCCCTAGTGGTCCAGTGGCTAAGACTCCGCACTCCCAATGCAGGAGACCCAGGTTAGATCCCTGGTCAGGGAGCTAGATCCCACATGCTGCAACTAAGAGTTCACATGCAGCAGCTAAGAGTTCGTATGCCGCAACTAAAGATCCCACATGCTGCAGTGAAGATTGAAGATCCCGCCTGCATGCCACAACTAAGACCTGACACTGGCAAAACAAAAAACAAAAAACAAAACAAAAAAACTCATCACCAACTTTGTTAGAAGAGTTACACATATCTTCTCCCAGATTGTGGATTGTCTTTTAATTCTATTTATAATGGCTTTTATTATACAAATGTGGTCAACTCTTTTGCTTTATGGTTTGGGCTTTTGATGTCTCTTAAGAAATCTTTCTCTACCATGATAATATAGAGACAATTTCCTACAATTAATTTCTTCTAAAATTCTTTTTTAAGTCTGCAACAGAAAGTTTTAAAAGTATTTTTTAAATTGAAGTATAGTTGATTTACAATGCTGTGAATTTCCTCTAAAAATTTCAAAGTGTTGTTCACATTTAGATCTTGAATCCAACTGCAGTTTACTTTTCCGTATGGTTTTGGATATGGTTTGAGGTAGGGATCTAATTTTAGTTTTTCCATCTAGACAGCTAATTGTTCCAGAATTTTTTAGTCAGTAGTTCTTTCCTTACAGACATATGATGCCATGTTGGCCATATACCAGTTTCTTCTATATACATTTGCTTATTTGTTATTTCCTTCCACTGGTTTATTTGTTCATCTCTCTGCCAAATTTATTTACTGTATCTTTATAATGAATCCTAATAAATCCTAATAAGAGCACAATTTCCCTCTTCTTATTGTTATAAACTGTGAAGAGTCTGAGAATTTATCTATTTGCAAGCTAAGAAGTTAGCCTGTCACTGATTCATGGATACAAGTAGAAGACATGAGAGGCTGGTGAGTCAGAGGCAAAGGACTTTATTGCTCACAGCACAGCACTCACAGCACAGCTGGCAGCATAAGCTTTACGTTCACCTCAGTTGCCCCTGTCCCCGAGTTCCACGTGTGACATGGAAGAGCTGAGATGAATGCTGCACATGTCACCATGAGGAGCCTGAGCTTAGGAAACCCCAAACTTTAAAGGCGGATGCTGGCAAACCTGCCTGTCCTTTTCCCCAGAGGGAGACACTTCCTAAATATCCTGGACATCAAACAAATCTTCCCTCTGCCCTGGAGGGAGACGCCATCTCTGTCTTCCAAAGCTGTTTGCTGTATAAACATCTTTGAAAAGATAGTCCAGAAAAAAATGTCAGTGTGTCTGCTCAGGAGATGTGCAGAAATGCAAGAGACCAATAGAGCGTTGTCTCCCAACATTACTTCTTCGGTATTATTTTGTTTACTGTGGCTCTTTGTAATAGGGAAGAAAAAATCTGACTTCATATAGGGTCTGTTTCTTTTACTTTAACCTTTGTACTCTACTGCTTTTGCAACGGGTTGAGAATGTTGTCTATAGCCTGGAATATACAGAATAGCCCATTCTCAAGGCTCTGACCTTTAAAAGTATAACACTTTTCCATTCATATAGAGATAAAAAGTTGCAGAACAGAGAATAACATTTGTCTTGTTGGAGGTTTACAGGAACATCCTGACCTGACCTATCCATGTGGACAGCTGCAAGAACAAAGGATCCCAACACCGAGAAGCTGTGCAACAACCAACCACAGCCTTTTAGTAAAAGAAGCCTGAGTTCTAACTTGGGTAAGATGGTTCTTTGGGACACTTAGTCCACCATCTCCTTGGTCTGCTGTCTTTCCGAATAAAGTCACCATTCCTTGCCCCAACAACTCATCTCTTGTTGCCTGTTGTGCGGTGAGCAGTACCAGCTTGTATTCGGTGATAACTTTACTCTTCCATATGAATTTTAAAATTAATTTGTATAGTTGTTTTGGGTAGCACTATGTTACCAGATATAAATTTATACAAATCTTTTTGAAATGCATTCTTTACAACCATGTATAAATAGTATATTATAATTAATAACTGTAATTATAGACATGCAAAGCAATGAACAATTTAAAGAAAGATTACAAAACAAACAAAAAAATACTTTAAAAAACCCAATGACAGCAACAACAACAGCAACAGAACAGTGAAACCCCTGGGACCTTGCAGAAGTAAATATAAAATTGCCTTGTAATAACATTTTTACAACATAGGGTGCAAGGAACTCTCCCAAATTAAAAGAAACAAAAACAGAAAAAAAAAGAAAACAAACCTCTGCTGAAAATAAAAACAAGCAAATTCACAAACACTAGGAAACAATCCATTGTGTGGGACAGTCAATACATACAACAAACTGAAGAAATAGCATCTCAAGAACTTTATAGAGCAAGCTGTTAGAGAGACTAAAGCAAGCATATTAAAAATTATTCATAAACAAAAACCAAAAATGGGAACCAAGAAGACGGAATGGGACACTAATAATAAAGAGAAGGAAGATTTGAAAAAGGATCAAATAGAACTTTTAGAAATTTTTAAAAAAGCAACAACATTGAAATTTGAAATTCCAAAGAAGGATTGAATAGCAGATTAGGAAAAGCTAATGAGACATTAGTGAACTGGAAGACAGTTCCAGATGAGAAGGCAACGCAGAGATAAAGAAGTAGAAAACAATGAATATAGTAACCTAATATAATAATGAAATGGAAAAAATCAAAGAGCAAGAAAAAAAGTCTTAAAAGCATTCAAGTATTGAGCAAAAGATACAACTATACTTACATGAAGCTCAGGAACGGGAAAAATGAATCCATGGTATTAGCTGTAAATAGTGGTTATCTCTGGGGGTTGAGGGAAGGGTTCCAACTGAAAAGGGCACAAGGGTACCCTTTGATACCCTTTGAGATAACGGACATGTTTTATATCTTTATATCCATGGTTTCATGGATATTTAAAATCTAAAAAGTCACTGAGCTGTACATTTAAGATTTTGTACACTTTATTGTATGTATTTTATACCTTAATAAAAACATGACTTAAAAAAGCAATCAGAAAGAAGAAGGAAAAAAAAACTATCTACAAAGGGATGACAGCTAGAGTAACAGCACACTTTCCGTCAGAAACAAAAAAGACCAGAATATAATTCAACAGTGACTTCAAAGTGCCAGGGGAAATAAACATTAAACTAGAGCCCTTTACCTGGTAGAACCATTACCAATGAATGAGGGTGACTAATGAGATTTTCATGCCAAGACTAAAACCACCTCTAAAATATGTGCTTCAGCGAGAAGCGTTAGGATGGTTGAATCAAAATAGCAAAGCGCTGGGTGAATCTACATAAGCATTAACTTTCACAAATAATGATTTTGATGAGATGATGGATGATCACTAAACTTGTGGTGATCATTTCATGATGTATGTGAATCAAACCAGCATGCTGTACAGCTTAAACCTCTACAGTACTGTATGTCAATTATATTTCAATAAAATGGAAAAAAGTATTTAAAATAATTCTGAAGGGTTTTACTTTAATTTTTTGGCCGTGCTGTGTGGCATGCAGGATCTTAGTTCCCCGACCAGGGATTGAATCCGTGCCCCCTGCAGTAGAAGCACGGAGTCTTAACCACTGGACTGCCAGGGAATGAAGAATTTTAAAAATTAGGTGGATTATCTTGCAGACACACGCTCATGTGAAATGATCTGTGACAAGGTTATTCACTGCTGCATTTTTTGAAACAGCATTAATTAGAAACAACCTCAATATCCATTAATAGGGGAAATAATTAAATAGATTGCATTACATCCATACATTGGACTGTACATTCAGCCACTGAATTATATTTCTGAGTGTGATATAGAATAAATGTATTTCTATATGAGTCAGATTTCTCTTCATTAACAACTACAACACATCAGTGGGTTATAACAATGAACATGAATTTCTCATACGCTCCATCTAAGGAGAAGAAGACAGTGAATAATTGCAAACATTAAAACACTTTCACAATTGGTAAGTGAAAAAAGCAGAGTGCAGAACAGTGTGTGCAGTGTCCTAGCATTTGGATAAAATAAATCAAAACAAAAGAATCCATTACATAATTGTTTTATATACAAGTTCTCTGGAAGAATGCACTTGAAATTGGCAAAGATGATGCATACGAACTGAGTGGCAGTGAATAGTGGTAGACTAGAGACATTTCACTCTATATACACCTTTGGTACATTTTGAAATTTCTACCATTTGAATGTACTGTCTAAGCAAAAATTAAGTTTTCTGTATTGTTTGGGTGGAGGCTAGAGATATTAACTTTAGACCTGATTTAAAAATACACATGCAGGACTTCCCTGGTGGTGCAGTTGTTGAGAATCCACCTGCCAATGCAGGAGACACGGGTTCAATCCCTGGTTCGGGAAGATCCCACATACTGCGGAGGAACTAAGCCCGTGCGCCACAACTACTGAGGCTGCGTGCCACAACTACTGAAGCCCGTGCACCTAGAGCTGGTGTTCCACAGCAAGAGAAGCCACTGCAATAATGAGAAGCCCGCGCACCGCAACGAAGAGTATCCCCTGCTCGCCGCAACTAGAGAAAGCCCACCCGCAGCAACGAAGACACAATGTAGCCAAAAATAAATAAATAAACGAATAAATTAAAGAAAAAAGAAAATACACATGTTAAGATTACTATAAGTATAACCACAAAAAAAATAGAAATTGAATGTACAACTAAAATGGCACAGGAAGAGGGGTAAAAAAATTATCTTGAGCACTTTAAAAAAACATACTTAAGAACCATTTGTGTTTCCTTTTCTGTGAACTATCTTTCCATATCGTTTGTTCTATTTCTATTGTGTTGTTGATCTTTTTTTGTTATTGATATCTAGGGGTTCTTTATTAGGAAGATAAGCCCTTTGTGATACAATTGCAAATATTTTTGCCCAGTTTGTGACAGAAGATTTTATTAAATGTAGGCAAATTTTCAATCCTTTCTTTGTAACTTGAGTCATAGTTAGAAAGATTACATTCCAAGATTACAAAATAATTAATCTATATTTTCTTCAGTAGTTCCCATAGGTCCTATGTGAGTCTCATTTTCCCAAACTTTTATCTCCTTATAGGCGGGAACAATAATGGGTATATCTGCATGTCATCCATGGGGCCTAATCCCCCATGTGCATTTTCTCCAATAGGTAATACTTTTCTGCTGATGATGTTAAATTTCTCTCTAATCACCGATTAGTGTCCTCTATGGTCTAAGACAATTGAAATGTCGTTAGCAATTATTTTGCAACAAGTGATTGGATTTCAACCACATTACAAATAAGGAAATTGAGGTTTAGAGATTTTAAGAAACTTGTCCAGCATCACATAGTTAAAAAGTAATGAAGTTGGAATTGAAACTCAGATAGCTTGGCTATAGAGCCTATAACTGTAACCCCAATGGGTTGTAGTGGGCACAACCTAGAAATGATACAGATTTTTTTTTTCTCTTTTAAAATCACTGGTACCATGTGGGAAATGAAAGCAGCAAAATGATACTGGTTTTCTAACACAGAGCTGCAAACACTGAATGGGTGATATGAAAACATAGTTTATAAATCTAAATTGTTCATTTATCCAAGGATAGTAATACTCAAATGGCAATTTATGAAGTGTTCTCATCTAGATAATCTCATGACATTCTTTCAACAAGGAGATATTTTAGTTGTTAAAATATTATGTTATACTAGAATGAGAGGGAAAATTATATATACATATATATACACACACACAGAGTGTTGTTTATAGCTATGTTATATTAGCAAAGAATTGGAAACGACTTAAATGTCCTTCTAACTAGGGGATGAAAAACAGATGCAGAACCAAGTATATAATGTGCAGCCATTTGTGAGCAAATATAGACTATTTCAACTTCTTCATCGTTTTGAGTTTTCTAAATTCAGAAAATGGCCTACTCAATGTTTCTTTCATCATTGCGATAGTCAAGATTCTCCCAAATGAAACGTATACCTTGGCCACAAACTCGGGGTCTGTTTCATCCACAAGGTCAGTCCATTCAACTGTGACTACATGTTCTCTATTAGTTTAGGTTTCCACTCATCAGCCAGCTTCTGGCTTGTGCTGCTAACCGGTGATTCTCAAAGCAGCAGAACCCTCAAATCTTCTTTTTGTTATTGATGATCGAGATGATATTGATGACAGAGAATAAATGATAGAGAACAACATTGACTGAACTCTGGGTGACTTCCCAGGCTTCCTTCAGAATCGTTTTCTTTGTCTCACTTTGTGAAATTGGTTTTTGTTGCTTGCCACAGAAATGCATACTCCAGGGCAAATGTCACTGCATCACGCAATTTAACAGTTTCTTGTCCAGCCAAATGTATACTCTCTGAACAGACAGAGGATGTAGATCTCAAATGAGCCCATCTTCCTCAAGCAGCAGCACAAACTCAACCTTATTTAAATCTCTTGAGATCTTATCAACAAAGATCTTGGTGGGGAAATTCCCTGGCAGTCCAGAGGTTAGGACTCTGCACTTTCCTGCCGAGGCCCCAGGTTTGGTCCCTGGTCGGGGAACTAAGATCTCACAAGTCACATGGCATGGCCAAAAAAATTAAAAAATAATTATATTCTTTAACACAAAACAAACAAAGATCTTGGTTCCCATTCTGGGGTTGCACACCAGAGCACATGCCTTCTAAAGGAAGATGGTCTTATTTCCTCTGCCTTGTGGTTACATCCACCACGCAGCTGGTTCACTCAAGCAAATCCTTCAACAGCTCTCTCCGTGGATTCTTGTACTTTGCTCATATTTCTCCCTTTGTTTGTTGGTCTTCATAACTCAACACAAAAATGTAATTTTGTTCCAGAACAGGCACATAATTAAAAGGAATCACTGACTTCGTCCCTTCGACATATATACACTACCAAATGTAAAATAGATAGCTAGTGGGAAGCAGCTGCAGAGCACAGGGAGATCAGCTCGGTGCTTTGCGACCACCTAGAGGGGTGGGATAGGGAGGGTGGGAGGGAGATGCAAGAGGGAGGGGATATGGGGATATACGTATGCATATAGCTGATTCACTGTTATACAGCAGAAACTAACACAACATTGTAAAGCAATTATACTCCAATAAAGATGTTAAAAAAAAAAAGGAATCACTGAGAACCTAAAGGCGTGACAAATCCCTTCCTTTGAACTACTGGAGCCCAAGAGAGCTCTCTGAGAGCAAGAAGTACGCTTTCATCAAGGCTGACACATGAGCTATGCGTTCCGTCTGAAATAGCTCATCAGCTCCTCTTGCCTCCCTTCTGTGGGAGGCCTGCGCGACAATGGATACATCCATTCATGTCTCTTTTTAATGGAACCCCATTGCCTTTACCTGATTCCTCTTTTATTGCACAGGGCAAAGCAGGAGTGGGCAAACTGACTGGTGATAACCAGCACATGGCACTTGGAAAACAACTAGACGCTCTGGGAGTGCCACCCCTCCCCCACTCCTATCAAGTATCGCCAAAAAATCAAACCCGAATCAGATCATGCTTCTCCATCTTCCATGTCACCTTACAGGAAACGTAAGGCCAGAAAAACATGTTAAATACATCATGAGGAGGCAATTAGCAAGATTCAAAATGTGGAAAACCCTACAGGGCAAATGATTTGGTCGTTTGGAATAAATTAAAAAAGGAAAGAGAAAAGAAAAAAGAGATGAAGACTTTATAGATTAAAAGAGAGTTTAAGAGGCCTATCAACCAAATGCAGTAAGTGGATACTATTTGAATCCTGATTCAAGCAAAGAGTAAACAACATGTATGAGACAAATGGGGAGATTTGCACACTGACTAGATAATTGATGATGTTAAGGAATTGTAAACATTTAAAAATGTGTGACAATAGTAGTATGGGGGTGTGTGTGTGTGTGTGTGAGAGAGAGAGAGAGAGAGAATATGTCCTTATCTTGTACAGATACATACTGAAATATTTACAGATACAATGACAGGTCTGGGATTTGCTTCAGAATTGTCCTGTAGAAGGATGGGGACTGAGGAAGATTTAGATGTAACGGGATTGGACATGAATGGGGGATTTGCTCTAGCTGGGTGATGGGTACTTCGAGGTCCATTGTACAATTCTTTGTATACGTTTGAAATTTTCCGTAAGTTTAAAAAGGAAAAGGTGCAAGTCAAATATCGAAATCACCGAAGGTTCTGGGCAGGTGTTTTTAAGCGGTGGTGTAAATTGGAGGAAGGGCAGCTGGGGAACTAACTGAAGAAAAAAACTGATTTGGGGCTGGGTTACACTGAACGCAATTTGAGGACATCTGAGTAGGAAAGTCCAAGGAGTCAGGTGGTAATATAGGGTCGGAACTTGGGAGAGAAGTCTGTAGTCCTACACTTAGGACAATTACAGCCTTGAGCATAAAGACACTTTCAGAGGGTAGAGAATCGATGATTCCACCTCGGGAATGAAACGACTTAGGGTTCAGAAGGAAAATATAAGGAAGCCTGCTGAACCAGCAAAGGAGATAATTAGCTCAAGCCTCCATCTAAAATTTACTTTGGATTTAGGAACCTTTATCAGATATGGAGCTACATTTCACTGTTGCCACCTAGAGATTTGTAAAAAAAATAGTTAAGGTGAAATAGTTCAGAACAATGTACTTTAAGAACACAATCAGGCCTCATCATCTCTGTAAACTGCAACCCTAACTTCCCTTTGGAAGTTGCACAATGCTATTTTGAAATGGTTTCAAACGCTTATTTGACCTGGAGCTGGCTCTTTGGTCTGTGTGCCCAGCTCCATTCTGGACTAGGTTTGCACCAAACACCAAAGTGGCTTTCACTGGACGCGAACGGGAAGTGGCCACTAGCTGTTCCGAAAATTTTAATTTCAGGGACCTACACAAGGAAGCCAGGGCAACAGAAACCAGATTCCCCAACAGTGCTCTCCACCCTGCTCACCCTGCGCTTAGGTCCGAGGACCTCATCTCTCCAGGCAGCTGTCTTTCTCCTCCAGTGAGTCTAAGTTACTGCACTGTGCTTACACGGAGAAGTCTATCAAAGTGGCGTTATTTTAAACTTTGCTTCCCGTCTGCCTAAGAGTGTGACATCTTGCTTTCAATAGTTGGGTTACTCTACACAAAGTATGTTGGTAGCAAGAACAGGACAGAAGGATGATGCAGGAAAATGGCATTCAAACAGCCTCCCAGAGTCAAATTGTTTTGAACAAAAATGTTAGGAGTTTGAACTGGATGTTCTTGAAAAAGACAAGTCCAAAAGGGGACATTACAGAGTGGTTTGCCCATAGTTCAAATACTTTACTATTGCAATGCAGCAGTCTTCTGCGTACATGTGATTTCCTCTGCTAGGCGAAGTTTGAGATCACCAAGCCTGTTTATCATCAGTATCCAGAAAAGTGCCTGACTCATAGCAAAATTCAAGCATGACTCAGTCAGTGAACATATGAACGAATGCACAAATAAGTCTCAGGATGTAGTCTCTTAGGAAGTAGAAATTATAAATATGATTTGATGCCATTCTTTCAAAATCCCTTAAAAGGAGGGCATATTCACTTTTTCCATCACTTAAAGCATTTATTTTTAAAACCATGTTTCCAGGGACTTCCCTGGTGGCGCAGTGGTTAAGAATCCGCCTGCCAATGCAGGGAACACGGGTTTGATCCCTGGTCCGAGAAGATCCCACATGCCAAGGAGCAAATGCGCCCGTATGCCACAACTACTGAGCCGGCGCTCTAGAGCACGTGCACCGCAAGGAAGAGTAGCCCCCGCTCGCCACAACTAAGAGAAAGCCCGCGTGCAGCAACGAAGACCCAACGCGGCCAAAAATAAACAAATTAATTAAAAAAAATTTTAAACCATGTTTCTAATGTCAAGAAATAACAATACCGTCCCTTAACAGCATGATGACTGAGTTAAACCGATGAGCTAAATTAATGACAGCTACTGCCAATGTTTCTTAGAGGAAATAAAGGTGTTTATTTCATAGAGACACCATGAGGAAAAATAAATAAATAAAACAGTTGGCTTGCATTTCCTCCTGCAAGTCAGTCTCTCAGACTTAATTTGGAATTTGTTCTTTCTAGGCACCAAGAGAAAATGGGCTGCCACCTCTACACTCAAACTGGACGGTCTTCCCCAAGCAGTTTAGCTATGAGAAGGCAGAGGGGGCTGCTACACAGCGCTCCGTCTCCATCACTGCCTTCCTCCCCTGCGGAACATTTCCTGGCATCTGCATGTCATGTGGTTCTGCCTTCCTCTGCATGTCACGTGGTTCTGCCTTCCTCGTCCCCAATTTCAGCACCCCTCCCTTCAGGCTGCAAGGTAAGGCAGGATAGGAACACACGGCTGCCTGTCTCTTCGGTACAAAGTGTTTTTCCCCCATCTCAGATGTTAGGTCTTGTAAGAGGGCTAGTTAAGCATTCTGCCAAAGAGAACTGCCAATGATTTATGATTGCTGATGGTGCCCTTAATGGATTTTTATATAATTTAAAGACCTGCAGCATGATATGACCTCAGAGACCATTTAGTAAAATCTCTTTATTTTTAAAATGACAAAATTATCACCCAAAGTCCACAGTTTACATTAGTATTCACTCTTGGTGTTGTACATTCTGTGGATTAGGACAAATGTATAATGACATGTATTCACTATTACAGTATCATACAGAAAATTTTTTTACTGCCATAAAAATCCTCTGTGCTCTGCCTATTCATCTCTCCTTCCCCCTTAACCCCCGGCAATTCACTGATCTTCTTCTTGTTTCCACAGTTTGGATGATAATGACGTGTTAACGCAGGTCCATCAATAGTAACAAATGCACCACTGCGGTAGGGTGTCGATAATGGGGGAGGCTGTGCATGGGGTGGGGGCAGGGTGGGTATGGGATATCTTTGTACCTTCCTTCAATTTTGCTGTGAACCTAGCACTGCCCTAAAAAAAACCAAAGTCTTAAAAAATAACAAAATGGAGACTTTGACAGGCTAAGTGACCTGACTAAGGTCACAGAGCTGGCTCCCCGTGGACCAAGACTAGAATGCAGGGTCCTTACGGTGCAAGCTTTATGCACCACACGTTGCTACCTTGCATCCCGCAGTAACAAGAAAAAGTCAAGAAATACTTACTGGAGGATCTCCTCTAGGTCCAACTGAATCACCCGCTCACGTGAGGGAAGTGGGGCAGGTCCTGAAGTTTACATCTGGGTTCTGTTTTCACCATCTCCCCACCTCCGTCCAGGACCGCACACACCCCAGTGCCTCCAGGCTTTTGCTAACGCTGTGCTCTGTGCCTGGAAGACTTCCTCCTCCATCTGCAGATGCTACTTGCCCCTGAAGGGGAAGCTTCCTCTGCGCAGAATGAATCCCTCTCTCACAATCCTCAACTCTGAGTACTTTGCAGATAACTCAATTACAGAATGTGTTAAGTACTGTAGTTACTTATTAGCCCTCCAATTAGACCCTGAGCTCCATCAAGCAGGACTGGATCTTAATTACATTCGTATTTCCAGAAACAAACTCTGTGATGGGGTACAATTTATGTGCTCACAAAAATGTAGAGAGGACACAAATCTGAAGTTTCTCTTTTCCAGAGTACACTTTAAGAGTACACTATATTTAAAAATAAATATAGCTTCTACAATGAAGCAGCTGATAGAATATATTGAATATTGTACATTTAAGAGTTCTGGTAGGGGACAAACTATGTATCACTAGGATATACAAATATTCTTTCCTTTACATTAGAAACATGATTGTCAATGGTACTGTAATTTTTCATTGTTCTGAAACTGTTAATAACCATTTAAGTTAATAATAATATAGGCAATCATTTGCTTTAAAAATAAAAAATCACACAAAATATATAAAGTATATAAAGAACAGTTTGGTCCTCAGTCATGGGTACTCAATGGGAGTCATTTTGGAAGGTTATAAGGCCATCAATTATGAGGAGGCACAGATTAAATAATGAACCTGGAAAAGTCTAGTTTTAGATTGTGATCACATAAGAGCAAGGCAAAAAAAATCAAGGTCAGGTAGTCACTGTTTAGAGTCCTTGCTGCTTTAGGACCAAAATTACATTAATTGTGTTAAAGCAAAAAACTACAATAATCTACTTTGCAAGTTTCAAATAACCAATTGTTTCATTCAAGATTTAAAGAGATAAAGTGAATGTTAACACACTGAACAAAGATGGTTAAGCTGTTTTTTCCTAGCACATACACAACGTATAATGGTGCATTATTAGAATTAAAGTTTTAGATCAAAAAACTATCTTTTTAAAGTATCTTTTGCTCTACTTTATAGGTTCCTGTGAATTGTATTTTCCCTAAACACAACATTTGATCTGTTCATCTATTTTACTTTATAAGCAATTGATAGAAATGTAAATATACATATATGTAGAAGTGGCTATCTTTTACATAGGACAGCCCAGAATTTAGTAATATGTATAGGCTTTCTGGCTGTTTTACTTACACATAAAATGAATTTTAGAGAAGAAACATATTTGGTATTTATTCTAATGAAAGCATATTAATTACAATATATTTTTGAAGGTTAGTTATTTTTAAAATCTTCATTTTTTAAATTCGGATGATGCTCAACCTTTTAACAGGAATGTTGGTTTGTTAGATTTGGCCATCTTTCTTTATTACGCTTAAAGTTCAAATATAAAACAAGGAGGAATGTACGTCTATTAAAAAAATATGAATACTTGTAGCAATAGTTTAAATTATTTGGCCCACAAAAATATTGCTTAAGAAATCAAGTTCAGCTTAATTGTAGGGAAATGTAATTATGCCCAAGGCTGGGATAGTTTACTCTCCTTTTGGCTGCAGGTTATACTTTTGTGGCTGGAAAAAATGTTCTTCAATAGCACTGACTAGTTCATTTAGTTCTTTCTTCAGCTGCTCGGGATCACTGCAAAATAAAGGGGAAAAAAATTCCAGGTCAGTGGATTATTCCAAAGCATATTTTAAAGACTCCTCACATAGATCAATTAACATTGATATTTACCCTTAAGCGGAGGGCTAAATCAGACAAAACAGAACTCCAGCTACTTAAGCATGGGAACACATCTGTGATGTAGACAAAAAACTCATGTGACAATATTCATTATTTTCCGCAAAGGCCTTCCTGAGGTCTCTACTATAAACAAAAACACCCCTTTGCACTTCTCGTAAGAATTTTTAGGAAACACAATGTGTAGCCTAGCATCCCTAAAAGCTCTGTCTGTACCTAACAGTGCAGAGAAAACTTTCATGACTTCAGCTGTCATTAAATCCTGCTGAACTTTTACAAATGACATGGCTGGCAAGTCTTTGGTCTCCCAGGATATGAATGTTCTTGATCCTGTTTGTCTTCAAACTATTGGGAGCTCGGCTACAGCGTCCTGTGTAAGGCCTTCCCAGGATGGAAGAGCTGGGGAGCCTCCTAGTGGGCCTGCTGGTCACTCACTCGGAACCCAGACCCCCTGAGACCCCCTGTTTATTTTATTATTTTTTTAACATCTTTTTGGAGTATAATTGCTTTACAATGGTGTGTTAGTTTCTGCTTTATAACAAGGTGAATCAGCTATACATATACATATATCCCCATATCTCCTCCCTCTTGCATCTCCCTCCCACCCTCCCTATCCCACCCCTCTAGGTGGACACAAAGCACCGAGCTGATTTCCCTGTGCTATGCGGCTGCTTTTTATTCTACTTTGGGAACAAAAGGGTCACAACTAAAGTATAAACAAAAATCTTGGGAACTAGATCCCTTTAAGGAAACTAAGTTTTCAAGCATGTGGACAACACTCATTTATGTGCAAACAATTGGAAGGTTGATAACAGATAAAACAGACTTGTAATTAAACAGGTGTCTAATTTATGTGGCAGCCTTACATATCAGGTTACTAGTATGAGGTGAGTTACTAAAAGTACTTAAAACCAAAAAGCTCAATAGAAAAACGTAAATCCTTCAATTCAAACTTTTAATACTTCATACTTGACCACCTTTAATATATGCAAACTTAATTTTAACGGAAAGGGCAATCTTTGTAATTAGTTAATATCATTTTTGCATTGTAATAGCTAACCAGTACACCTAAAACAATCCATTTTATTACAGACATTAATTCTGGCTGTACTACTTACTAGCTGTGTGCCCTTGGGCAAGTGACTTAACCTTTCAAAGGCCCAGATTCCTCATCTGTAAATTTGAGATAAAGACTTTATTTTCTCAAGAGAGTTGTTGTATAGATTGAGATAAATTATAGAAAGCAATTAGCACAGAACCTGGCCCAAAAACCTCAATAAATGTAGCTATCATTAAAATTATTTTTACCCCCCATTGGTAACATATATAGTAATTATGCTTCATAAATATATATGAATTACACAAGTCTTTTCTTTTCCTTCTCCATAAATGTGCTTTGAAGAAAATAACCGTTCTCAGGAAGGCACACTGACTAATAATTACTCTGTTTTTTTTTAAATATTAATTTATTTATTTATTTTTGGCTGAGTTGGGTCTTTGTTGCTGCATGTGGGCTTTCTCTAGTTGTGGCGAGAGGGGGCTACTCTTCATTGCGGTGCGCGGGCCTTTCATTGCGGTGGCTTCTCTTGTTGCGGAGCACAGGCTCTAGGCGTGCAGGCTTCAGTAGTTGTGGCACGTGGGCTCTAGAGCGCAGGCTCAATAGTTGTGGCACACGGGCTTGGTTGCTCTGCGGCATGTGGGATCTTCCCGGACCAGGGCTCGAACCCGTGTCCCCTGCATTGGCAGGCGGATTCCTAACCACTACGCCACCAGGGAAGCCCTTATTGGTTTTCTTAAAACAATATACATAAAACAAAACTCATCAATGAATTTACTATATATCTCCTGCTGGTTTTCTCTGTTAGAACCCTGGCTTGACATTATTATCTAAATCTTGAGATAGTAAGAGAGTGTCCTTGTTCCTAGGAGTTGAGTATTGAAGTCTGCGACTTATTTTCAAATGGCTGAGAAAACAAATAAACCAACCCAAATATATAATATTGATATGTATGGTGAGTGAGAGCAAATATTGCAAAATGTTAGCAACTGCTGAAACTAGGTTAGGGTAGGCAAACTATGGCTTGTGGCCTGTTTGTGTAAATAAAGTTTTATTGGAACACAGCCACACCTATTCTTTTATGTCTGTGGCAGCTTTCCAGCTACAACAGCAGAGCTGAGTGGTTATAACAAGGGCTGTATGGTCTGCAATCCCTAAAATAGTTACTATTTGGCTCTTTACAGAAAAAGTTTGTCAACCCCTAGTCTGTGTGAGGAGTATGTGGGTATTCACTATATTATTTCTACATTTCTATAGGTTTGAAATTTTTCACAATAAAAAGTTGGACAAAACTAAAGACATCAAGGGAATTCCCTGGCAGTTCAGTGGTTAGGACTCTGTGCTTTCACTGCCGAGGGCACAGGTTTGATCCCTGGTTGGGGAACTAAGATCCCACAAGCTGTGCAGCACAGCCAAAAAAAAACCCCCAAAACAAAAAACAAACAAAAAACAACAACTAAAGACATCAACCCCAACAAAAATATTTTTTAAAAGCAGGACTTATATTTGAATAAGATTTTCTATTCAAAAGGGTTAGTGGGTTGCAGAATTCTATGAATGAATGAAATTCATGATATAAAATATATTAATAATATTTAACGTTATCAGAAAGTAAGGAAACCTTAGCCATGGCTTTATTGTTGTTGTGTGTTAGTTATGCTCATGCCTTGCTTGAGCCCTGACAGTATATCTATGGGCTGACCTAGTGCCTAATGTTTCATTTAGTAAATGGGAGCAACATTTCAATGACTATAATAAAAGGACAAATTTTCAAAGTATTTTCAGCAATTTAGAAACTAATATTTGAATTTAAGTCCACTCAATAAGCCATGTGAAAAATGTAAATACCATAGATCCTTAAACAGTAAGTTGTATTGTTATTATAAAAGAAAGTTTTCTAAAATATTACACATATTTTTACAGGATAATGAAAAGGAAAAAATATAGAGAGAAAATAGATCTTTAAATTGGACTTATGTCCATTTGTTTTCAAAAGAATGAGATACAGAAATATGAAAACACTAAGTGAGAATGAGAATTATTCAGACGAAGATTCAGGGCTGATTTGGGTGTGGCTTGCTATTTCCTTTATGATAAAGTCCCCAACAGGTGACTATTCTGAGCTCTTGTATCCATGTTTTATAGTTTTGTTTTGTTTTAATATTTCTTGCGTTGCTATCAGCCCTCACTTCTTCATGCCTAAGGAAAGTCCAACTGTAGCAAATCTTCCCTGCCCCTCTCATCTGCTACATTTAATCTGCTATTAGCTCGCTGATTTAAGATGCTCAGAAAATTTCCTCTGCTCTTATTTCCACACAACGTAAATTTGGTTCACAAGCCAGAAAAACCCTATGGACAAAGCTTTGGAGTGTATGTGCCATTACTACCTAGGCCTGTGTCGTCTACTACAGTAGCCACTAGCCACACGTGGCTACGGTGCAATTGAAATGTGGTTAGTTCAGCAGAGGAACTGAATTTTTCATGTCATTTAACTAATTGAAATTCAAATTTGAAAACTAGCATTTGATTCAGTTATTGGAAAACTTAAGTATGTTTGCAACAACTTGGGTGTCAAAATCTACTTTTTCAACTGCAAATTTTATGAACTCTAAATACAGATTAAGGGGACCTCCCTGGTGGTCCAGTGGCTAAGACTCCACGCTCCCAATGCAAGGGGCCTGGGTTTGATCCCTGGTCGGGGAACTACAGCCCACGTGCCGCAACAAAAGATCCAACATGCCGCAACAAAAGATCCTGCATGCCGCAACGAAGATCTCACGAGCTGCAACTAAGACTCAGCACAGCCAAATAAATAAATAAATAAATATTTAAAAAAAAATACATTTTAAGTATTTCCAAAAAAATATAGCATTCGAATTTGAGATGTGTGGTAAGTGTAAAATACTGTATGGATTTTGAAGACTTAGTGTGAAAAGAATTTTTTAAAATATCTCATTAATAATTTTTATAGTGATTACATGTTGTAATGTTAATATTTAAAATACTTAGTTAAATAAATATATTATCTGTTTCTTTTCACTATTTAAAATTGTGTCTAGGAGAAAATTTCAAGTTGCATATATGGCTCACATTTTATTTCTGTTGGACAGCACTGACTTAATTCACTTTTTAAAAAAATTTCCTGCTTTTTAAAAAATTATTTTTATTTATTTATTTATTTATCTTTATTTTTTGGCTGCGCTGGGTCTTCATTGCTGCGCACGGGCTTTCTCTAGTTGTGGCGAGCAGGGGCTACTCTTCGTTGCGGTACGCGGGCTTCTCATTGCGGTGGCTTCTCTTGTTGTGGAGCATGGGCTCTAGGCACGCGGGCTTCAGTAGTTGTGGCTTGCGGGCTCTAGAGCGCAGGCTCAGTAGTTGTGGCGCACGGGCTTGGTTGTTCCACGGCATGTGGGATCTTCCCCGACCAGGGCTTGAACTCCTGTCCCCTGCATTGGCAGGAGGATTCTTAACCACTGTGCCACCAGGGAAGTCCCAAATTTCCTGATTTTGAACTGTATTCTGAATAGAGAAATGATAGCTAAGTGACTGTTAAATAGGTGTGTAATATGACATTTACACGTGCTAGCTACATGTACCACGGCTGATAAAGTTCAAAATGTTACAGGTGTTGGAAAGTGACCAACTCAAACCCTTTACCAAGGTCACAAAACACGACCCTGAAGCTACCAGACCATCGGTTCTTTGGCGGTAAGGACTTGTTCTGCTGTGGCTCTTCATCTGCCCCAAGACCCAGCATGACTTACACACAATAGGTGCTCAAAGATATTTGTTGAATGGACGTGTAATGCATTTTAATTTATTGTATCAGAGACACGGAGAAAAAGAGAAAAAGTCATTGGTGCCAGCCTCAAATATAAAGTACTAGAAAAAGGAAATTTTATTATTATTACTGAAATTAGGAATGAAATTTTCCCATACAGGGAAATTTGGGGTAGAAGGAAATAACCAAGTAGGAAGTAAGCACTCTTGTCCCTAGACGCTTCAAGGGCCTGTTAATGTCACAATAGTGCTGCAGGTTCTGAAACAACATTCCTAATTAAACTACATATTGGAAAGATAAAATATTTTACTTAGCGCCTGAATAGAATTTAGGAAGTTTAGGGAATAAATATCACAGCAGCTGCCATCCATAGCATACCTATTTCCAGGGGGGGCGCGCAGTTCCGAATAGTACTTGATTTTGGGCTCTGTCCCACTGGTCCGAATGGTGGCCACGCCTCCATTAGCAAAGGTAAAGGTGATCATTTGGCTGCTTTTACTAGTAGGGAGAACCTAGGAATTAATTTACACGTTATAAATTTAAGTAGTAATAACAAGCTGTTCTTACCTGACTAACATTTCCCCCTGAATAAGCAAGAAAGTAAATGCAAAACAAAGAAGAAAAGAACATTTTTGAGGAAATCAGAAAATGTACTCTGTGTAAATGAAATAAGTAATAATATGGCAATTTGTGAAAATTAACTTTGTATATTACTTTTTACCTCCATGGTTCTATTAAAGCTACTAAAGTTTTACTAAAATTGAAACACATCATTTCACAAGAAATTGCTTTAAACCGATTAATAATGCATTACCAAAACCCCACAAAACACTAGGCTTATTTCACTTTCAAGGGCTTCTGGTAGATGTATTCTTAGCTGATTGCTCTCCAAACTCCACTAAAATGACTGAAGCATTAAAATCAAAAAACACACAAGGGCAAAGAGGCAGTAGCAGTTGAGGGGGCTGCCAACTAATCGTGGCAGTCAGAAACCAGGTGGAGGGGCAGAAGTGACCTGATGGAACACAGAAGAATGACTTCGGAGCCCCTGTAGCAGGCAGATAAGAACCGAGTCAGCATGTTCTGCAGGGCCCTGGTAAAGCTCACTACCTGGGGCACGTGGTACTGCAAAGGCAGGCATGAGACAAAGGAGCTATTAGATCCTCCCAAATCCCCACCTTCTGCCCACGTGGTCAACCAACCACCTCATCAGGAGATGGTTTAAATCTCTGGTGTAATTGAACCAGAAGGGCTCAGAAGCTGGGGACGCTGGGCACCATGGAGGGCAGGGCATGGAGAAAACTTAGAGTAAGTCAGAGTCTGCACACTGAATGCTCAAACCCCTCCTCCCAGGTCCGCAGCACCTCTCCACCACTTCTGGGGCCTCAGCATCCCAGCTTATTACCCTCAGGCAGGAGATTAGGGTGGGAGTGAGGCATCCCCAGGAGACCTTGAGGGAAATAAAGGCAATACAGAGGAAACAAGATCTACATTTTAAAAAAGCTATAATTAATATCCTTAAGAGAGGTAAGATATAATACACATGAAACAAGAATAAGATGTTACTTTTAATAAATTAGAGAAAAAGAGCTGAAATGTTCAAAGAAGCATTGAAAGTTAATGTTGAGGTAATCTCCCCAAAAGTAGGAAAGAAGGATATAGATGGACAGTGGGAAAAAAGAAACACGGAAAGTAGAACATCACTCCAGGAGAGTCAGCATCTAAGAACCTGTCAAGAAGGACTTGTCAAGAAGGTGAGAACAGAAAATGCAAGGGAAGAGGTTACTTGAAAAACAACCATCCAGCATCCTTCTTTGACAAAAATCAAGAGAATTTCTCAGAACTGAAAGAAATGACTCCATAGATCAACAAAGACCAACCAAGTATCCAGAAAAATGAATGAAAAGAGACCCATACTAAAAGCATATCACTGAAATTTTAGAACCCCAAGTTTAGCGGAAAGTTCCTAATGTCTTCCCATGGAGAAAAAAACAAATGGCACGGAAAGGACTGAATGAGCATGGTGTTCTCATCCCTGAATGCAGCACACAGCAGGTCCCAACTATTTCCTGAGTGAATGAATGATGGATGCTCAACGGCTTAACAAATACAGAGCAATGCTTTCCAAACTGTGAGTCAATAAAGCGTGAGGGTAGAGTAAGACATTTTCAGACCTAAACACCTCCAAAAATTTACCTCCCATTCATTTCTTCTTAGGAAGCTACTAGAGGATGTGATTTAGGAAGATAAATATAAAAAGAGGAAATCATAGGGTCCAGGAGCAAGGGACCCACCCCCAGAGAGTGGTGAAAGGGCATTCCCAGGATGAGAGCTGGGCGTTCAACCCAGAGAGCAGAAGCCTCTCCCCAGAGGAAGGGACCAGGAGGGAGGCCACTGGAAACAAGAAGGAACCAACAGTCCAGGTCGAAAACCCTACTGAGAGGTATTTGAAGGATGTGGGAAGAACTGGTGAGGGTAACACAGAAATCCACGCAAATGAAAGAACAAAGCAGCTATTAATTACAGGAAAAGTAATTCTCTATACAAAGTAAGGGGAACCTAATCATAGTACACTACTTAGCTAAGCAAAAAACAATAGTTACCAGTCATAACAATACAAGCATGGAATCTGATGTCACCAAGAGTTGTGGTATAAATGTACTGTGAGGACAGGGGAGAAGAGTCGTGAATGCTGGAAGTGTAAGAACTAAATCCCTATCTCCATAATAGAAAATTAATAAAGTCTAACACTGATAAGTCATAGTATCACCACATGAGCACATTGTTTAGAAATCTGGTGGTAAATACCAGGAGAAACAACTAAGAGGGAAGGTGGTTGTCTTGGCACATGGAAATGAGATGGCAGGAGTTGGAACTGCCATGTTTAATCATAACCCTTTTAATACTATTTGCCTTTAAAAACATATTGTGTACAGATGTAAATTAAAAAATATAAAAAGGTGAATATCAAAGCAAATGTCCATGTGATGAATTGGGAGATTGGGATTGACATATATACACTAATATGTATAAAAGGTATAACTAATAAGAACCTGCTGTATAAAAAAATAAATAAAATTAAAAAATTAAAAAAAAAAAAAAAGGCAAATGTCCAGTATCTCATAAGGATATTCTTACTTTCCTTCCTCCACACCCCTGCCATAGTTAGCAATACTCTTCTGCCACATTTGAGCCTTCTTTTGACTCCAGTGGGGGAATCTACATGGTAGGAAGAATGCAAACTCATGCTTTACAGCTAACAACTCCTATATATTCAGAGAACAGGGTAAAACTAAGGAGGAAGCAAGCAGTCGTTCTCAAAGTTGGACCAGTAGCATTAGCATCAGCAGGGAACTTATTAGAAAGGCAAATAAGGGGTGGGCTGCAGCACTCAGTGTTTTAACCTGGCCACCAGGTGATTCTGATGCTTTTTCAAGTTCAACTGCTGAAAGAGAGGAAAAGCTGGGTTTGGAATCAGAAGACCCGGATTCTATCCCGAGCATCACCAATTAGCTGTGTGACCACAGGCAGGTCTTACACTTCCGAGTACAGTCGTCCCTTGGTACCCGTGGAGGATTGGTTCCAGGAGCCCCCCACAGATACCAAAACTCATGGATGCTCAAGTCCATTAGATAAAATAGTGTAGTACAATCGACCCTCGGTATCCACAGATGTGAAACCCTCGGATGATGAGGGACGACTGTATCGATTTCCTGCTGTATTAAATGACGGCATTGGCTTAGATGACTAGTGAGAACCCCTTTAGTTTCAGCTCATGATTTTTAACTATCTATATATTTTGATAGCTTATTTATAATAATGCCTAAAATCAGCTTCAATTAATTATATGATTAAGTTGAGCTATTCAAAGTATAGTCAAAAAGTAAATAGAGACGAGTTTAATTGATAAAAGACATTACTTACAGCTTTTTTATCGGGTTGGCTATCATCATAGCCAGTTGTAAGGTCCCTAATGCCAGAAATTTCAAATCTGCCACAAGTTTTTGGATAATTATTCTTCCCATCGTAGTTTCTAAGGTTTTCAAATAATTTTTTAATAGTGCCTTGATCGTGGCAGATAAAATACGAAGCTTTGGTGATATGGTAGCCATACCTATCAATACAAACACAATTACATGCAAAATGAGGAACAAATAATTCTGCACAGTGTACACTGAACATGTATCAACCAGTATATTCTAAAACAAATAACCGCAACTAATTTCAACAGAATAATTCAGCTTTAAAAAAGAGGTCCAACATTATAAAAGAGGTCCAACAATCTACCCCAGCGATCGCTGAACTGCTCTGTGGCCCTCAGCCTGTATTTCTAAGTAAAAGTTTCTCTATTGGAACGTAGCCACGCCATGCCCATTACCTTATATATTGTGTCTGGCTGCTTTTGCACTACAAAGGCAGTGGTGAATAATTGCTTTAAAGACTAAACAGATGTTTTGTGAACACATTTAGTCTTTTTTGACATTGGACACTTAAAAATCACATTCTTCCCTCAGCCATTTCTGCAACTAATGTTCTCATTTGTTAAGAATCAATGTCATCATGAATGGTAATTACTATTAAGTAGTTAAATATCAAAAGGAAAAGGTGATCCCTTATTTAGTTTTTATAGGCAATAGAATTCATAACCAAAGTAAGGACATCAGAAAGAATATTAGTATCTCATGCATAAGAACGGAGTAAAACATTAAAAAATATTACTACATGTGGGGATAACATGTTAAATGTATTTATTGCGATCATTTCACAATATAGATATACATTGAATCATTGTGTTGCACAACTGAAACGAAAAAAGAATTACTTCAATTTAACAGAGTCAATAGAAACTTACTCAACATAGATGGCCTTTAGCTGCTGAGACAAAGACAAATTCTTGGTTGCTAGAAAGCTGGCCAACTCTGCACTTATGACGGCGGCACTGACTCCATCTTTGTCCAGAACTAAAGGGCAGCACATATATCCTGCAGAAACACGTGTCATACATACACCCTGAGGAGTAGGTCCCTTTACACACTGTGCGTGCACACATCTATATGCTCCCTGCCTACTGCATAAGAGGTTGTCAGTATGTAAATGCTTCTCATTCACCACTATTACATTTAAGAATCTAGCCCAGTGCTTAGCACATAAGCAGGCCTTCAAGAAATATTTGCTGAGGTACAAACTACTATATATAAAATAACTAAGATACAAGGATGTATTGTACAATGCAGGGAGTGTAGCCGATACTTTATAATAACTATAACTGGAGTATAATCTATAAAAACATTGAATCACTATGTTGTACACATGAAATTAATATAATATTGTAATTCAACTATGCTTTAATTTAAAAAAAGAAAAGAAAAAAAGAGAAAGTATTTCTTGAATAACCTATATGGAGAGTCTCCCTCCTAGACAAACTGTACTCATTTTCCAGGTGTAGACCAAATCCCTCTAGCTCACACAAAACTGTTTCCAATTGTTCTAGTCAATGCTTATTCTGTCTTCTCCGAATCCCCATATTTCTTACGAGTTAAATGATTCATCTTGACACCTAGCCTATACTCTTTTGTGTGGTTTCTAACCAGATCTATATAAACTGCTGTAGGCTAAGGTCAGTGTCATCCATTTCTTTCAGTCAGTGTGCAACTGATATGCAATAAATATCTGATAAACAAATATAAGAAAATCTTTTTTTTTTTTTTTAAATAAAAAGCTATAGGAAGGCCAGGATTGCAGTTCTGAGAGCAAAAGAGCAAAAGTTGAGCTCTTACACTTCATTCAATGAATTAGTTCAATGATGACCCTGTGTCTATGTTGCAGGGAACGTATGAACCGGAAGAGTATGTATTATATAATGAGCATGACGTACAATAACTTTTATTAAACAAAGAGCTAAAACATCCCCAGCCCAAACATCTGCATTTCACGTTTCTATTGCTAGCTCTCCTTTATTGCTCATTGATAGTGATCATTTAAGACAAGTGTTTTTCTATCATCCTGGCTGGTTCTTTCAGGTGACAGTCACTCTGATGAAAGTCCCACAACCATGCCTTCTCCTTTCTTCCGGACAGATCTCTGCAGAGCACTCTATGAGGGGGAGTGAACTATATTTGGCCTGGATATCAATACCATAGTGAGGAAATATCATAACTCCCCAAACAGGAGGATTCTGCAGCTACTACAGCCATGTACAGAACATCACTGTTCACAATTATCTGGGCAAAGGATTCACTTCCTGACATGAATGGCTTGGTTATTTGTGAGATATTCTTTTCAGCTAAAAAAATCTGCGATGCCAACTTTGGGGTAGGACAGTTCAGCATTTGCTGAGCGTCACAGAAGAAAAACAAACTGTGTGTTCCTGTTTCACAGTTAATCTTTTGAACCCAAATCCAAATCCACATCTTTGCCCATTTATTTGCATTCTATAAATTAACTGATCCCAGGATCATCATGATCAACTCTTACCAATAGCTTCTTCAAAAGCAAATAAGACATTTTTCCCCTGGTCTATTAGCTGTTTGGCTCGGTTTCCCATCCACTTAAAGCCAGTTAATGTTTCCTAAAAGGGTAATCCAAGAGAGAAAGAAATGCCTTAGACCTTCTACAGAGCAAAAGAAAGAGAAAAGAGCAAGTCTCACAAACACCTTACCTCGAAGTGAAAGCCCTCCTTTAAGGCAATGGCCTGCAGGATTTTGGAGGAGACGGTGCTGGACAACATATATGTGTCTTTGAGGGCGCTGTGATCTTGGTTCTTTTCTTTCCAAGAAGTAAAGAGCCACCAGCCCAAGAGGGCCCCCAACTCGTTGCCTGAAAACACTCTCCATTCACCACTGAAAGAAAAAACAACTTATGCACAGCAGTGATCTCAAGAGAGATCACTTAATTGTAAGTAACAATTAAGGACAGAACAATTAAGCCAAACCAGGCTCAAAGTAGCCTCTGCAGGACTGTTCTTGTTATTCTTGTTTAAATAATAGGCCAGAAGCGCGACTGCCATTGCACAAACATCCGAGCAGCTACCGTGTCTCAGCCTGTTCGCCTAGACAAACACCCTGTCTTTGAAGAGCGTATAAAATAAGTACATCAGCGATGACACAGAAATGTTTTTATCTCAGTCTTCGGCAAAGGCTTTGGTTTTAAACATAACAGAAACATGCTGGCAAGATGCCCCCCAAGGACTTCCCTGGTGTTGCAGTGGTTAAGAATCCACCTGCCAATGCAGGGCACATGGGTTCGAGCCCTGGTCTGGGAAGATCCCACATGCCACGGAGCAACTAAGCCTGTGCACCACAACTACTGAGCCTGCGCTCCACAACAAGAGAAGCCACCGCAATGAGAAGACCACGCGCTACAACAAAGAGTAGCCCCCGCTCTCAGCAACTAGAGAAAGGCCTGCGCGCAGCAACGAAGACCCAATGCAGCCAAAAATAAATAAATAAATTTATATTAAAAAAAAAAAGATGCCCCCCAAGTATAATAGTTTGCATATCTCAATTTTCCGCTCAGCTTTGCTGATTCTGAGAGAGAGACTGCTTAGCATTCCTTAAGATCCAGCGCGGTATTCACACAGTCAGGACACCAGAGAACAGGCTTGCAGCTTATGTTCCTGTCTGTAGGTGGCTACAAGTACACCTCACATTTCAGCATGTAGCACCTTAGCTTAAATTTCTAAAACCTAATATAGAATTGAATCTGTTTTGTTATAATCGAAAATCCTAACACTTTGACAGCACCCCACCATCTCCCAAACATCACATAGGCTGTTTGACACCCAAAACTGCTTTCAATTTCCCCCCCTTACCTACCACTGCTCTATACAAACTCTACAGTCGCACTTGTCTTAAGCATCGTCAGCGCCCCACAGGCATCTTCCCTGGTCTGTTCAACCTGAATTCAACATTGCTTTGAAGGTCCAGCTCCTCATCAAACCTTTTGCCAAATGCTGAACTGTAAAGGCAGCAACAATGTACTCTGCCCTCATTAGGCACTGAGTCATTAATTATAATAAAAGCAATGATAAAACGGGGGACGATAACAAATAGTAACTTCAATTCCAAAAACATACTGGGCTGGTTTACTCTGCAATGTGCTTGCTGATCGTGTGGCCCCCGGATCAGTACTTGCTCTATGTTAGAGGCTCTGACTGAGGTTCAGTGAGATGATCATTTGCAAAATGAATGGGAAATATTTCCAAATAGGTCTGGTCTCTCCAGAAACATTTTACTGCCAAAGATGTCACCTTTTATATTTTCCATTATGTAGGTAATCACAATTAATTGTACCTGTCTTGCTTTTCTGCCACAGCAAGTCTGTCAGCATCTGGGTCGTTTGCTAAAACGATTTTGGCCGTGGTTTTATCAGCCAAAGCAAAAGACAAAGTCTGAAAAAGAATAAGAAGAGAAAAGATCATTCCAATCAAGAATTGAGCACAGGGCTTCCCTGGTGGCACAGTGGTTAAGAATCCGCCTGCCAATGCAGGGGACACGGGTTCGAGCCCTGGTCCGGGAAGATCCCACATGCTGTGGAGCAACTAAGCCCGTGCACCACAACTACTGAAGCCCGCGTGTCTAGAGCCCGTGCTCCACAACAAGAGAAGCCACCGCAAAGAGAAGCCCACACACCACAACCAAGAGTAGCCCCCGCTCACCACAACTAGAGGAAGCCCGCGTGCAGCAATGAAGACCCAACGCAGCCAAATAAATAAATAAATAAAATAAATTAAAAAAAAAAAAAGCTTAAAAAAAAAGAAAAAAGAATTGAGCACATTTCAGTCTTTAAAAATGTTCAGTTCTTTAAGAACTAAAAGAGGTCTTTCCCCAAACCGAGGCTGAATTTTATTTCTGGAGCTGGTCTTGGCTGGTCACATATTACTTCTTGAGTCAAAGGTCAGATGAGAGCATCAACACATGACCCACATGTGCCCGTGGGATTCGCCCCACATCTGATAGTGTGTGTGGCTGGACTGGTATTTCCAGGCCTGGGCCTGTGATCAACCTAACAGACAAACCAAAATAAACCGACTCTCTGGATATCATTGTTACCTGAACCTTTAAAAAGACTAAAAGGAACCATAATTTAAATGGCACTGCTTCGTATCAGAAAAATATCAATTGAGGAATAAAAATCATGTGATAAATCTCCATTCTACTACTGTTTCTTTTTGGCATTAAGAAGAAAAGTAAATTAACTTAAAATTAAATTGATTAAATTGAATGTAAAGCATCGTTTTAAGTTTGCAAGCAATTTCAGCTCTCACATCCTGATGCTAAGACATTTGATTTGAAAGTTCCTTTAAGAAATGGATGACTGGGCTTCCCTGGTGGCTCAGTGGTTAAGAATCCACCTGCCAATGCAGGGGACACGGGTTCAAGCCCTGATCTGGGAAGATCCCACATGCCGTGGAGCAACTAAGCCCGTGTGCCACAACTACTGAGCCTGTGCTCTAGAGCCCATGAGCCACAACTACTGAGCCCGCGTGCCTAGAGCCTGTGCTCCGCAACACGAGAAGCCACCGCAATGAGAAGCCCCTGCACCGCAACAAAGAGTAGCCCCCGCTCGCCGCAACTAGAGAAAGCCCTCGCGCAGCAATGAAAACCTACTGCAGCCAAAAATAAATTAAAAAAAAAAAAAAAAGAATTTAAGAAATGGATGACTAATAAATATAAATATTTCCAATGATGAAATTACTTTTTTGTTCAGCACAATGAAAATGCATAAAAACATTTTACTCAACAGTAATAGTTTTGAATTATATTCAAGGTAAATTTTATAATTAAAAAAAAAATCAGGTTACCAAGACACCTTTACCCTCTTCAGGATTTGGGTATTTCACTGTTGGGAACTCAGGATCGGGATCCTTCTGTTCGGGAACAGCCTCGGGAGGAACAAAGTCAAAAGCCTTGAAAGCCGACTGCACGAAGCTGTGACCCACGCCATGGACGGAGGTGTGCACAAACTTCACCTTGGTCTCCCTGTTCACAGCCCTAGAATCAGACACATGGAGAATGATAAAATATGCAAATATGGCTCTCAAAACTGGAAGGACTGCAAAATATCAAGGAACCAGATCCCTAAGAATGTAAGGTATCAAAGTAATAAGAATGTATAAGACAACTGAGTATCTTTCTAATTCCATTAAAAAAAGAAAACTTATTCACTCTCTTTCAAACATACACCCTCTCCCAACACATTCAAGTTTTAAATTTTACTCTGTAGTTATTTTCCACAAATTTACTTACTTTTGGATTTTATTTCATGCTACAGCTTTCACAGCTGGCCCAGTGGCAGTACCCACCCATGGCAGTGCCAGTAAATACTCTTTGCTAGCTTCACACGTTTCAAAGTGTCCCTTTTAACACAATGTGATGGAACATCCCATACATGGATGCATAAAAAATAAAACATTTTCTTTGTCAAGTAACAATCCTGTTTGGCAAAGTGCCCTGATCTAGGGACTTAATGTAGAATAAAAATGAACATCAAAATTAACAGCAGATTTCTCTCCAGACCCCAAGCTTGGGGAGAATCCTTAAGAAAGCATCTCTTGTGATCCAGGCTGGGGGGAAGTGAACATCCACCACCATGGGAGGGACACAAAACTCCACCCAGATGTTTCTCCTCCATCCCCCCTATAGGACAAAAGCCTTAATCTGTAGGGGAAAGGGCAGCAACACCACAGCCATAGGAGGTGTTGGACAAGGATGCATGATTTATAACCAATTTGAAGATGAATAAAATATTAACATACCTTAAAAAAAAAGAAAAAAAATTAACAGCAGAAGTTATAGAAAGGTAAACACAAGATGTTAAAAAATTCCAATGATCTGACTGCTAGATTCTTAGGTTACTGCCCACTTCTTTTGGCAATGAATAAATGAACAAGGTCTTCCTTAAGACAGTAGTAGTTTAAAACAAACATACCCTTGAAAATAAAATGCATCTAGAAAAATAAATATGCAAGATTAGTGAGAACAAATCTGGAAAAAATCTCTTAGATATTAAAGTGAATTATAAAGCTATCACGATTAGAACAGTTTAGGCCTAGATATATAAAGGCAGATTAAAGGAACAGAATAGAGTCCAGAAGTTGATCCAATTTGAAATGGGAAATATAGATGAGAAGCAGTAAGGCTTAGTGGTTAACATGATTTAGAGACAGACTCTAAATTTAAATCTTGGAGCTCTGCCACTTATAAGCTGTGTGACTATTGGTTATCTTCTTAACCTCTCTGTGTCACAGTTTTCTCATCTATAAGATGGCAATACACTAGAACCTACCCTCAGCATTACCGTGATGATTAAAATGAGATTAAATTAATTAGTACAAGTGAAGGGACTGTAGCAGTTATCTGATACATAATAAGCACTCATATATCATGTTAGAAGTTGTTAGATTAAAGGTGATATTTCCAATCAGTCAAAGAAAAAGAGATTCTTTAGTTTAATATGTTGTTACAATTGCAACTTTTTAGAAAGAACCTAATCTGCTTTCCTACTTTATGCTTCATACAAAATTAAAAATCACCAACAACTCAAAAGATTTAAACATTGCAAAATATAAACATGAAAGCCAAAGCAAACCAAGAGTTGTGCTTTTTTTAAAAAAATAATCTTGGTATAGTGAAATCTATCTATAGTGACACAAAACCCAGGAATCAGAAATTAAAAGTTTCAATGAAAAAGTCCAAAGGTAACAACAGAAGGGAAAACAATATTTGAAATAAATGAAGTCTAGTTTTCTGTACAAGCAAAGAGGTTTTACAAATGCAAAAGAGGAACAAATACACAGAAAAATATATGTTAAATAAATATTAAAAATATTCATAATTAAAGAATGCAAATAAAGTTAGGTATTACTTTCATGCAGCAAACAGGGAAAGAGGAGAAATTTAATACTTAGTATAGGTAAGAATGTGTGGATCATATACTATTATCACATACTGTTGGTGGGAATCTCAGCTAGTGTCACATTTCTGGAGAGCAATTTGTTAACCGTTATCAACTTTGTAAATGCATATATAATTCTGATGCCTGCAATGTATCTTATGAATATACTTGTGCACACACACACACACACACACACACACAAATATATGCATATATATGTATATACACATATACATATACATGAATCTACAACAGAGGTTAGCAGCCGTGGCCTGTGGGCCAGCCACCCACTTTTGTAAATAACATTTTTTGGAACACAGCTATGTTTGCATGCGTTCATTTCTGTATGATCTATGGCTGCTTTCCTACAACAGCAGAGTTGGGTAGTTGTAACACAGTGGCTCACAAAGCCCAAAATATTTGCTATCTGTCTTTCTAAGAAAAGCTGCCAGCCTCTCATCTATAGCCTCTAAAGTCAGATGCAGCTACAGTATATGTACCAACTGAGGAGAAAATTTAATGAAAACAGAATTTGGCTAAATCCATTTACCTGTGAAAACAGTATTTTTTAAGGTCTTCAAAGTAGTCCTTATTGATGGAAGCACTTGGGTCATGAAAGAGTGGACTGCCATTGATTACAGAATCGTCCCAAGCTTGAGGCCATGGCTCTAGATTTTCTTCAACAGCCTGGGAAATCCCTTTATCATGAGGAGAGATGATCTGAGCCCCGTTATCCCAATAGACCTGGAGAATGCAGGAACATATCCAGATGGTTTACAGTTCATTCCCTGTGCTCCCAAACCATAAAGGCACAGGATTCATATAGAAGGACGTAAGTGTGGAGAGAAAAATAAAAATACCTTGTAACCATTATCCTGCTTTGGATTGTGAGAGGCAGTTATCATGATTCCAGCACAAAGTTTCAAATGTGATACTGTGTAGGGCTGTAATACAGTAGGAAAGGAGAACAGTTTTAAACAAAAAATTAGATATACTTAAAAGGTCTATCATATATTGTACCGTGTTCCCTTTTAATAAACATCATATATAAACATCATATTGTGTCATACAAATTTTTGTGCCACATCCAAGCAGTACACTCTGACTACCTTTAGAACTAACTCACTGCTCAAAATTCAAATAAGAAAGGTGAGTATTTTCCTAGGTGTCTTCTTATTCTGTCTTCTCCTTGGTAGAGCTAGAAAGCTCTCCAAACAATATGATGGTCTGATTCTCCACTGCCCATTCTTTTAAGCCTTCTGTTTGGGACAGCAGCTTATGGATTCAGTTTATTCCCTTCAACTGCTTCCTCTGCTCTTCTTCCCCTGATTTGCTTTTAAGGAAAAGGTTGAGGAAAATGTGGGAGAAATGGAGAGAGCTCTCACAGCTTGTCATTTATCTCCCACTCCGGGTCTGATTATCCCACTCTTGCATCTCTACTTAGCTCCCATCTTTACAAGACTACTTCCCCAAGTGGGGAGAGGGTAGGCTTATGCATCCCGTGGCTGCACATGAGATTTACTCTACACAGGCATCCTGAGATTCTACCTGCCTGTCCGCTTTCACCCTCCCACCGAGAATCACTGTGGTCACTTGTCCCCCCTAGGAGTTATCTCACAGTCCCCAGGTTTCCTGGAGCAAAGAAAAAGGGAGAATCACTCCACCACTTGGGCAAGTGACCATGAGATACTCATTTAATTCATGTCTGATATAAAAGTAATAGCTATCAACACTTATATAGTACAGAAGACCAATGATGCTTGAACACATTGCAATTTTTCCATCAAACAATAAAACTTGAACCACATCTGGATGTGACATTGAGTGCCTACTGGGATACTTACAATCTAGGAGGTGCTACACCTACCTGTCAGTGCACTAGAGACAGTAAACACAAAGCTAGTGGAGCTTACTTTTTTATTTACACACTCTCATTTCTACTTGATGGAACTAACTGCATTCAAACCATGTTTTTGGTTTAGTATCTAAAAACATTTATGCTTAGCATCTGGCTCCACTCTTAACAGTTCTATCTACTTAAAAGCAACAGCTGTCACAGTCCCTATTGTCCTTTTCTTTAGATTCTGCTACAATAAGAATTTGATAAAAATCTTACTAAAACATGCCAAGTATGCTTCTTATACTGGCCATGAATAGGATTTAGAATGAAACATTTATATAAAAAGTTGGTGCACCAACTTGTCAAAAATTTTCATGATAAGACATGGTTTGAGTTGAATTCAGATTTAGACCCAAGAAGTTTCCTAATTGGGATAGCTGGGAAAAAAGAATACAAACCAAATTAAAAAGCAAACAGACAGATAAACAAACAAAAGACATTTTGCTACCTAGCTAAAATATCCTTCAAATGCAAGTAAAAGAAAAATTGCATTAAAAAAAAAATCAGTTCTGATGAATCAAAAGTTGAATACCAGAGAATATTACTAGGATATGGGAGGAACATTCCTAGAGAGGAGGGAGAATTCCTGATAAAAGGCAAGGAGCCCTTCTATCTTTCAAACACCTGAATCCCAAGAGCACTGAAGACTGTGAAACTCGGCCATGTCCCATCTCTGATTCCATGATAGGAAATTACAAGAGGAAAGAGTTACTTACCACAAAGGGGGTTGGGGTTATATCAGAAAAGAGGTACACAGGAATCCCCTGGCTGATAAACGTAGTTGCAGCAAGTCGGGCGAATCTGGAAATGCAGAGCGATGGGGGAGAAAAGGAAAGTAGAGCCATCAGGACCGTGGGTGACAATAAAGAAGGAAATGAAGGTGCAACCATTTCTTTAGACTAAGAACGGCAGCCAGATCGAAGAAAACGTTTATTATACTTCTGCTGGCAGAGAACATTAAGGCTGGAGGAACCTTAGGAGTCATCTCACTCCACCCCTTTGTTTTACAGAAATGAGACTAAAGCCAAGAAAGGACATATGACTTGTCCCATGTCCACGAGCCACTCAGCGGCTGACCCAGGGCTGCACCCAAGTCTCTCAGCTCTCCTCCATCTCAGGGGGTCTCAGCGGAGGGCGATGCTGCCCCCATGGGACATTTGAATCATCTGGAGACATTTTTGGTTGTCACCAGGGTAGAGTGCTAGTGGCAGCTAGTGGACGGAGGCCAGGTATGCTGTTAATCATCCCACAATGCACAGGGCAGTGCCCACAACAAAGAGTTATCTGGCCCAGTACCAAGTCACTCGGCAACAGTGCAGGGACGGAGAAACCCGAGTCTAAAGCTGTCACTATCCAGTATATGCCCTGAAGACTCGTATTTGATTCGATGTTGTCCTCTACAAAACATATGGCACATTGGCGTGTGTATGTGATATATGTGTAACACATATATGCATAGGACATGTATATGACATATATACATCTTGGCTCCATTCAGCCCTTAGAAGAAGACTTAAATCTTTGACACTTTGACATATTTCTCAATTTCCACAGCACCTAGCTTAGGGCAGGACATAGAACATGGCACTGGGTCTTTCTTCATGCATGGAGTAAAGTACTTCATCACAATAACTGAGCAATTTACTTCCAATGAACACCACCACACTATTACAGGATTAAACAAACAAAATATTTGATCATTCTCCCAAATAGTTCTTGAGCACTAACTTCATGGAACACTATTTCGGGAGCTGGCTGGGGCAAAAAGAGGAGATCTTTAACAACTCAAGCGTTAAAATTCCTAGGATCAATAGTAATACGAAAATGATTTTGACAATTAAAAAAAATACCTCTACATAGGGGAAAGTCATAAAAATAACAAAATTTAGCAAAAACAACTAAAAATCTGAATTAAATCCACACTGTATTCACTAGAAGGTACTGAAGTCACTTTTACCCTCATGAAATGTGTAGCATGTGTTCAGGCTGACTTTAAAGGCGCTTTCTTAAAGCTGGCAAAGGAGACACTCAACATACCTACGATATATACATGATATATATGAATTAAGTTACAAATGTGTACGAAAAAAGATTCAGTGTGTTCTCTGCATATACTTAACAGTTATTGCTTATGTTCCCCACCAGATATTTAAAACTGGAAGATTAAAGAACTAATCAACATTTCCTTAGGTAAAGTTCTGAGACTGCAATAGTTTCCGACTCTTTAAGATAATGTTGGGCTTCCCTGGTGGCGCAGTGGTTAAGAATCCGCCTGCCAACGCAGGGGACACGGGTTCGAGCCCTGGTCCAGGAAGATCCCACATGCCACAGAGCAACTAAGCCTGTGTGCCACAACTACTGAGCCTGCACTCTAGAGCCTGTGAGCCACAACTACGGAAGCCCGCGTGCCTAGAGCCCATGCTCTGCAACAAGAGAAGCCACTGCAATGAGAAGCCCGCACACCACAACGAAGAGTAGCCCCCGCTCGCCACAACTAGAGAAAGCCTGTGCGTGGCAACTAAGACCCACCGCAGCCAAAAATAAATAAATAAAATAAATAAGTAAATTTAAAAAAAAAAGAAAAAGAAAATGTCCATTTCCTCATCATGAGTGTTTTACCATACACTGGTTAGTAATTGTTACAACCTCTAAATATCTTGCTTGCTGTAGGTGATAGACAGTGACACTGAGCTCCACCCCTTTCCATTCTATCAAACTCTGAGACCTGAACCATAAACAAATAGAATCAGTAACATCGGTCACTTTAAGGAACTGATATGGCCCCAAGGCCAGAGCAAGAAACAGCTGCACCTTAATTGACAACGTTAACATATATGAAAGATGTGTCAACCTGAAGCAGGGTAGTCAGCCTAAGGAGAAGAAATTTGAGAAGCTAAACAGGCAGTTAGCCACATATATGCACTGTGCATGCTTTGACCGGAGGGTCTGACCTGCTGGTAAAGCATGCTTATGATGTAATTCTCACTGTAAATTCACTAACTGAAATTGACAAACTGATATTCTGAGGTTTATACTACATTACTCTCTTGTGAATGTAGTTCATAAGCATCAGTCCTTGAGAGATACAGCTTCTCTCTTGCTTTATTGATAAAAATCACATTTTTGAGCCTGCAGCTGAAGACCCAATATTTTATATCACCCTGAGTTCAACCTAGGAGCTGATGTCATCTGGTATTTTGCCCTGGCCATGCTCCCTTCCTCACAGCCACACATTTGTTCCCATTAATGTTTCTCTCTTAGACTAGAAGCTACTGAGAAGCAAAGACTAGGACTCTATGAATTTATCCAGCACTGTAAAGTTATGAGACTTTTCACTAATATTAAACATTGGCATGTTCTTCCAATCTAAGAAACTACTAATACTTATACTCTGGAAAGATTAAAAAAATTCAACATAATAGAGGAAGTGTTCAAGTAAAAAAGAGGGTCATATAACTTGATTAAGAGCAGTGATTGGGAGGGATTAACCAAGATGGCGGAGTAGAAGGACGTGCTCTCACTCCCTCTTGCGAGAGCACCAGAATCACAACTGGCTGCTGGACAATCATCGACAGGAAGACACTGGACTTCACCAAGGAGGATACCCCACGTCCAAGGACAGAGGAGAAGCCACAGTGAGACGGTAGGAGGGGCGCAATCAGAGTAAAATCAAATCCCATAACTGCTGGGTGGGTGACTCACAGACTGGCGAGCACTTATACCACAGAAGTCCACCCACTGGAGTGAACGTTCTGAGCCCCACGTCAGGCTTCCCAACCTGGGGGTCCGGCAACGGGAGGAGGAATTCATAGAGAATCAGACTTTGAAGCCTAGTGGGAATTGATTGCAGGACTTCGACAGGACTGGGGGAAACAGAGAACCCACTCTTGGAGGGCGTACACAAAATAGTGTGTGCATCAGGACCCAGGGGAAGGAGCAGTGACCCTGGGGGAGACTGAACCAGACATAACTGCTGGTGTTGGGGGGTCTCCTGCAGAGGCGGGGGCTGGCTCTGTTTCACCGTGGGGACAAGGACACTGGCAGCGGAGGTTCTGGGAAGTACTCCTTGGCGTGAGCCCTCCCAGAGTCTGCCATTAGCCCCACCAAAGAGCCCGGGTAGGCTCCAGTGTTGGGTTGCCTCAGGCAAAACAACCAACAGGGAGGGAACCCAGCCCCACCCAGCAACAGTCAAGTGGATTAAAGTTTTACAGAGCTCTGACCGCCACAGCAACAGTCAGCTCTACCCACCTCCAGAGCCTCCCATCAAGCCTCTTAGATAGCCTCAACCACCAGAGGGCAGACAGCAGAAGCAAGAAAAACTACAGTCCTGCAGCCTGTGGAACAGAAACCACATTTACAGAAAGATAGACAAGATGAAAAGGCAGAGGGCTATATACCAGATGAAGGAACAAGAAAAAACCCCAGAAAAACAACTAAATGAAGTAGAGATAGGCAACCTTCCAGAAAAAGAATTCAGAATAATGATAGTGAAGATGATCCAGGACCTTGGAATAAGAATGGAGGCAAAGATTGAGAAGATGCAAGAAATGATTAACAAAGACCTAGAAGAATTAAAGAACAAACAAACAGAGATGACCAATACCAACTGAAATGAAAACTACACTAGAAGGAATCAATAGTAGAATAACTGAGGCAGAAGAACGGATAAGTGACCTGGAAGACAGAATGGTGGAATTCACTGCTGTGGAACAGACTAAAGAAAAAAGAATGAAAAGAAATGAAGACAGCCTAAGAGACCTCTGGGACAACATTAAACGCAACAACATTCGCATTATAGGGGTCCCAGAAGGAGAAGAGAGAGAGAAAGGACCAGAGAAAATATTTGAAGAGATTATAGTTGAAAACTTCCCTAACATGGGAAAGGAAATAGCCACCCAAGTCCAGGAAGCGCAGAGAGTCCCATACAGGATAAACCCAAGGAGAAGCACGCCGAGACACATAGTAATCAAAGTGGCAAAAATTAAAGACAGAGAAAAATTATTGAAAGCAGCAAGGGAAAAACGACAAATAACATACAAGGGAACTCCCATAAGGTTAACAGCTGATTTGTCAGCAGAAACTCTACGAGCCAGAAGGGAGTGGCATGATATACTTCAAGTGATGAAAGGGAAGAACCTACAACCAAGATTACTCTACCCGGCAAGGATCTCATTTAGATTTGATGGAGAAATCAAAAGCTTTACAGACAAGCAAAAGCTAAGAGAATTCAGCACCACCAAACCAGCTCTACAACAAATGTTAAAGGAACTTCTCTAAGTGGGAAACACAAGAGAAGAAAAGGACCTACAAAGAGCAGTGATTGGCAAACTCCAGCCCATTTTGTAAATAAAGTTTTACTGGAACACTGCCATGCCCATTCAATCATGAATTGTTCATGGCTGTTTTTATGCTACATGGCAGAGCTGAGTGGTTGTGACAGAGACTGTGCAGCCCACAATGTGTAAGATATTTACTATTTGCCCTTTAGAGAAACAGTTTGCTGACCCCTGGTGTCAGCCTCTTTATGTTTAAATTGTGTTGCCTTCTCTCACTTTATGATATTAGAGCAAAGAGATAAAAGTACATACTTTACAGGTTTGGTGAGGGCTAAATGAGTGAATACCTAGGTGCCTAACTCACATTCAGCACTCAAATGATTTTATCACCACCACCACCACCACCACCACCATCATAACCACCACCACCGCCACCTCCACCACCACCACCACCACCACCTCCACCACCGCCGCCACCGCTACCACCACCTCCACCACCGCTGCCACCACCACCACCACCACCACCACTGCCGTCATCACCACCACCTCCTCCACCACCACCACCACCACCACCACCACCATCATCACCACCACCGCCACCTCCACCACCACCACCACCGCCACCTCCACCACCGCCGCCACCGCCACCACCACCTCCACCACCGCCGCCACCACCACCACCACCTCCACCACCGCCGCCACCACCACCACCACCACCACCACCACCACTGCCGTCATCACCACCACCTCCTCCACCACCACCACCACCACCACCACCTCCACCACCATCATCACCACCACCACCGCCACCTCCACCACCGCCGCCACCGCCACCACCACCTCCACCACCGCTGCCACCACCACCACCACCACCACTGCCGTCATCACCACCACCTCCTCCACCACCACCACCACCACCACCACCACCACCACCACCACCACCTCCACCACCACCATCACCACCACCTCCACCACCACCATCACCACCATCACCATCATCATCTGCCTACAGCTACATAAGACAGTCTCATTGGTCTTGGAATGTTACAAGAATGCAGCTTGCAATGGGCATTTAAGAATGGGAAGGAGCTCATGAGGCTTATAAATAGTGGAAGAAAAAAAATTTACATAAAAGGAAGAAAGTGAGAGGGAGAAATAATATTGCCAGTTAAAAAAATTACCTTAGATAGGTAATAAGTTCTAAATTGTCTAAATAATTTTATCTTCTTAACCCAAACATAAAACCAGAATTCTTAAAAGTTGCAAAAGAATCTACCCATCAGTTTTATAGTTAAGCAATGTAACTGACAAACATATCTAAAGTCAACATATTGAAATGGTGATTACACCTAAAACTACAAAATACACTACAAAAAAATAGTTTCTGAAATATCTTTACATACCTTCTGCTGCTGCCTCCACTTGCTGGATGGGCTCGAGCATCATAGCTGATCACAACACCTCTTTGCTTAAGGTCACTGAATTGTTTTTCCAGGTATCTACAAAATCCCTAAAAAATACCCCATGGATTCAAACAGTATACTATATGTTTTAACACACACACTATATATATATTATATATATACTGAGCAATAGGAAAATAACAGCTGTATTTACTTTCTATCTGTATGTATCAGGTAATGTGTTGGACACTTAGTATTTATTATCACTAATCCCAGATCAACTTGGCCAAGAAACCCCATTTTACAGATGGAAAAGCTAGAACTCAGAGAGGCTCGGTGACTTGCCCAGTTTCAGATACACGAATAGCAGAGCCTAGATTTGTGCCTGGGTCTGGTTAGAGGTGGTTCAGTGCTGGGTTAAAAGCACACAGACTCTGTGGGCTTGTACTCTACCCCCACCTACAAGCAAATGACAAGTTCCTTAATCTCTCAGTGCCTCAGTTTCCTCTTCTGTAAAATGGGAATAACAATAGTACCTACTTCAAAGGGCTGTATGAGGGCTAAATGAGTTAAAACATGCCAAGTGCTGAGAATCCGACACCAAGGAAGCACTATGTGTTTGCTGTTATGAGCATTATTTTTACTGTCATTTTTCTTTAAAGCCTGTATTCATTTTACACTAGCCTAAAATGTCTGAGGACAGGGAGGTGTTTCAGACATTTCCACCTGCCCTGTACATCAGTAGGTAAAAGAAATTCGACAGTTAAGATTTCAACAGTTAACTGATCTAAACTTGTTCTGCTTGTGATATTGTTTTCAAGCAGGTAGGTCTTAAGGAGGCTCTATCAGTCCACCATTATACAAATTAAAATTGTGCAGAGTTTGGGCTATTCCCACCTGCCTAGAAATGGTGGAACACACAATTCCTGCATCTTAGTGGGTGCAATAACATCACATCAGGCTGAAATATGGAAGATTAGAAAACAGTGAACTTTGAATTCAAGAGGTTTAGATTACTGGACAAAATAGGTTTTATTACAGAACAAAAAGAACTCTGGTTGATTGGATTATAATGATGGTTCATACTACTTATTTCACTTTGATTGAAGGAAGTCTTATAAAAAGTAATTGTAACTCTTATTTTTGGTAGGGCAATACTTCACAGCTTTGTTGCCAGAGTGACGCCAATTTAGAAAGCCTTCAGTTTTTCTTGTGCAAAAATATTGCATTGGGCATATCTTCTGAGGATGAGGGATACGAGGTAATAAGAACACATGTGTACTGGTTTTGTGGGGTCCCCTGAGGGTACGCAGATGTTCACACTCTAAGGCTTACAACAGTGACAGCGCTCTCTCCCTGGCCCAGGTCGACCCCTGTGTGTGGCCCCAGTGTTCAAGGGGGGCAAAAAAACATTCACTCCTTAGTCATCTCCAAACTGCTCTAAAAAACTCTGGGGCCTGCTGAGGCTGAGGACCTGAGAGCATGGCTAAGGGAAGGGGGCATGCTTTTTCCTGAGAAGAGACTCACTGAGGGATGGAAATATTATCATAGAGCATAAGAAACAAACTTTATATACCTTCAAAAGGTCAAACTGGGCTTCCCTGGTGGCGCAGTGGTTGAGAATCTGCCTGCCAATGCAGGGGACACGGGTTCGAGCCCTGGTCTGGGAAGATCCCACATGCCGCGGAGCAACTGGGCCCGTGAGCCACAGCTACTGAGCCTGCGCGTCTGGAGCCTGTGCTCCGTAGCAAGAGAGGCCGCGATAGTGAGAGGCCTGCGCACCGCGATGAAGAGTGGCCCCCGCTTGCCGCAGCTGGAGGAAGCCCCCGCACAGAAACGAAGACCCAACACAGCCAAATAAATAAATAAATAATAATTAAAGATGCTAATAATTAAAAAAAAAAAAAAAAGACCAGTGCTCATGATCAGTCACAAGCAATTTCTAAAAAAAAAAAAGGTCAAACTATGACCAATATGTAAAAGCTACAGAAAGATAGATTTGGCTCAAAATAAAGAAACCATTCTTTAATGAGAACGATCCAAAGACAGAATGGCTAATTCAGAAGACAATGAGTTCTCTATCACTGATGCGTAATGGCTCAGTTAAGTAACCTAAAAGGAAACTATAACCTCTGTCAATAAGGCAAACAATACAAAAATTTCCCTCTAGTCTCTATCCTGTTTCCTAGTGGGTTGTTCTTGACTCACATGCATCTACTTCTTAAATACAACCAGATGAATTTGGGGGCACCAATAGGACGAGAGTTTGCACCAGAGACCAGCAAGCACGGAGTTTTCAGATGACTCCAGGCTCCAAGCTGGCCCAGTGATGCCAAATGCAGCAGAGATGAGGTGTCCCCACTGAGCTCCACCCACATTACAGATCTGTGAGCAAAATAAATGTGGTTGTTGTTTAAGACTACTATGTTTTGGGTGATTTGTTGTATGCCCTAGTGACCAGAGCAGAGGGCAACCTTATCCATCAACATGATCCCATGTTATCCATAAACTAGAACAGGATTCCCAGGCTCACTTTATTCCAAGCCTTCCCGCCAGAAAGATCTAGGGAGCCCTACTGCTTAACAGTAATGTGTTCCCATGGCAACTCTGTACCCTTATGCAAGAGTTCCGTCTTCGGGTTTTGTCAGAACATGCCCAACTCTGCCTTTATGTTGGGAGGTACATGTAAAGTACACGTAATCACCAGTAGTCAATTTTCCCAGCATCTTCTTTCCTGGAATTAAAGTGCCCTTCAATTTTAACAAGTCTAAGCAGTTGAAGAAACAGAACAATCTGTTCCACTTCATTTCCCTCATAAACAGAACTCTCGACACTCAGCATCAGCTGTTTTATCAAAGGCTTCATCTTTATTCCTAAAAGTTGGGTCTGGACTCTAAGAGTAAAATTCACATATGAAGGCAAGGGAACTCAGCAATAATTTCCACCTATGCTGTAAATTAAAACTAAATAGAACTAATAACTCTTGGTTATTCTGGCAGTTAGAAAAGCTTTTCAATGCTTGCATCTGTACAACCATAACAAACATTATAAGAACACAGGAGTCGGTCAGCTTAGTTGGTGGATTGGCACCGGAATGAAAGCTCCATGAGGAAATCTGTCTGTTTCAGTCATTATTATATCCCTGATGCCTGGCACCCAATAAATCTCTGTTGAATGAATAAATGAACGAATGAATGAATTGCTGCATGAGTTTGAAAAGGTACTGCTTCAGCTGATTGTGCAAGCCTAACTTTATGGAGTAAATGTGTGATTCCCTGTGCCTAGGCAAACCCACAAGACTCATCCATAATTAAAACAAATTAGGTCTGTCAAATACAAAAGGAGCCTGGAGTTAAATTAATTAAACAAGGAGGCCATTGGACTGAGATGGCTTTAATGCCTTAGGAGCCTACTCAGCAAGCCAAAACCTAACCCTGTAAAAACCTCAAGGTTAAGAAATCGCAACTTAAGGACAGCCAATCACAAACAGCCAGCAAGGCTTTCCCAAATATGGCACCCGCTTGAGCTGTAGCCAATCTATTAATTTCCTTGCTTTGCTTCTGCCTCTTCTCTATTAGTCTTTCCCCTAGTTCTTGTTAGTGGAGCGCTCTGAGGGGGAGCAGAATATGTGACCCCAAAACATGTCACTCTGGCATGTGGATCATTTTGAAATGAAGGCAATCAAGACCCAGCAGGTTGAAGAAAAACTTTCACCTCTTCCTTAACTACCTAGAAGAATTTAGATATGGAGCCTGACCCAGAAAGGGAACTTCTTTTTTTTTAATTTTATTTTTATTTTTGGCTGCCTTGGGTCTTCGTTGCTGCGCATGGGCTTTCTCTAGTTGTGGTGAGCAGGGGCTACTCTTCGCTGCGGTGTGCGGGCTTCTCATTGTGGTGGCTCCTCTTGTTGCAGAGCACAGGCTCTAGGCACGTGGGCTTCAGTAGTTGCAGCATGCAGGCTCAGTAGTTGTGGCACACGGGCCCTAGAGCGCACAAGCTTCAGTAGCAGCGTGCAGGTTCTAGGGCATGTGGGCTTCAGTAGTTGTGGCGCGAAGGCTCAGTAGTTGTGGCTCACGGGCTCTAGAGTACAGGCTCAGTAGTTGTGGTGCAAGGGCTTGGTTGCTCTGTGGCATGTGGGATATTCCTGGGCCAGGGATCGAACCCGTGTCCCCTGCACTGGCAGGCTGATTCTTAACCACTGCGCCACCAGGGAAGTCCAAAAGATAACTATTATCAGAATAACTTTTAATCTGAAAGAGCTATCTGGATGGCAGGCAAACATTAACTAGCAAACATCTGCTCTTCTACTGCGCTGTGAAAAATATAGCTATAAAAACATATATATACACACACATATGTGCATATATGTGTGTATATATAAATATATATATATATTTGAAAAGTCCTTCTATCGTCATTCTCCACTTTGAAGCCTCAACTGCTAAACCTGCCCTTGGGTCTCATTGTCTTTATGGGGCTCCCATACGTATGTAATTAAATTTGTTTTCTCCTGTTAATCTGTCTTATGCCACTTTAATTAATAGACCAGCCAAAGAATCTGTAAGCATAGAGGAAAACTTTTTTCTCCCCAGCAGCTCCTAACCAGTTTGGAATTGCCTGATTCAAATAAATTTTTGCTCAAACAAACTCTTAAACTTTTTAATATGCTTCAGTTTATCTTTTAGCACTGGGACTATGTTAAGAATAACTAAGAAATATAAAAATGTGGCACCTGTGTAGTCTGGATGATGGTCAAGTCATTCATACGAGAAATTCCTGCTCCCATAGCACCTCGGAGGCCAGCTGTCCCAAACTCCATTCGAGCCCCAAAACATTTTTGTAGTTCTTCTTTATTACCTTCTGCAATTAGTTGTTTCACTGACTCCAAAGTTAAAGGATTCTGCAAAACAGAAATGTACATACCAGGTATAGCCAGGTGAATAACGTAATGAAAAATCAGAAATATAAAAAAAACCTCATGATAATTCTAACCTACAGGAGAAAAAATATATACATATATATTATAATATATGTATATGTATGTATTTGGAAAGCATATATATATGCATACGTATACACGTATAGGCTTTTCAATTTTCTGATGCTTTTAAAATCTGAAATATGAAGTTGGTCTTTTAAAAATTATAATGCATGATATTGTGATATAATAAGAAATATATATTTAGTTTTTGTTCCTAGTTCCTGGCAAAGAGGTCATAAAACGCTTGAAATTTCCTGAATGATTAGGATGAAAGGAGCATCTTTTGTTATTCATAACAAACCCCTTTCATCCATACCTGAGTTTATCCTAATGAGGTGACTCTTGGGAACCAACCAAGTGATTAGATGGTTGGAACTTTCAGCCCCACCCCCTGACTTCCAAGAAGGGGAAGTGCTGGAGATTAAGTTCAATCACCAATCATTTAATCAATCATGCCTATGTAGGGGCACTGAAGCTCTGCACTCCTTCCCACTATACTTTGCCCTATGGATCTCTTCCAACTGGCTGTTCTTGAGTTGTGTCCTTCATAATAAAATTGGTAATAGTAAGTAAAGTGCCTTCCTGAGTTCTGTGAGCTGTCCTCCAATTACCAAACCCAAGAAGGGGGTCACGAGACCCCTGGTTTATCACTGGTTGGTCAGAAGTAGAGGTGACAACCTGGGACTTTTGCAGGTATCTGAAGTGGGGACAATATTGTGGGACTGAGCCCTGAAGCTGGAGGGTCTGTGCTAACTCTGTACTGAGTTAAACTGTTGGGCACTCAGTTGGTGTCCACAGAGAAATGGAAACTAGCACGGTGTGAAAAACTCACACATTTGGTGTCAGAAGTATTGTGAGTAAAAGGAAATAGTTTTTCCTTTATAATGTAAGTATTATTTTCTTTCCCACAAAGGTAAGCACTTTTGGAGAAATGGAATGAACATACAGGTTTTGGGATCTAACACTCAGAATGGAATCCCAGCAACACCACGACTCACCAACTCTATACTGTTGGGCAGATTATTTAGCTTCTTGAATTCTCAGTTTCCTCATCTTTAAATGGGAACAATCTATAACCTTCCTTACAAGGTGGTTTTGAGGTGGTTTACATTAATGTAAAACACCTTTTTCTATCTGGCACCTAGTAATAATCAAATGTTCATTCTCTTCCCTGTCTTCAAATTTTCCCAGAGTGATAGCATATATAATTTAAATCAAAACCTTACTTTGGTAGTGTTTTATAAGTTGTACAATACTTCCACATACCTGGTCAAATTTGAATCTTGCAATGACTATAAGAGGCAGGCAAATAACAAAAACCCCATTTTATAGATGGGGAAGCCTCAGAGATTAAGTGTCCTGCTTAAACTGTATGTGTAAGCATTAACTTAGTACCTTTCATATTACATTAACTGCTTCAAACAGACACTCACATGAATCATTTAAGTTCATTTTAAATTGCCCTTTTTTTGAGCAATAGTCGCAGAAAATGTTAAGCATGGAGAAAAATGACAATTACATTAATTCCATATCAAACTTTTAAATTAAGAATTCAGGGTAACAAAGAGTAAGTACTTTATAGTCTATCTTACAGTAATCACCTCAGTGGATGACCATGCAGGCAAAACATGGCCACATAATTAATCTTTGAAATGCTACTGCAATAAAATGCTGCCTTTTGGAATTAAGCCCACATTTTCAGATTGTTCCAGATTCAAGAGGAAACAAGTAAAAGCCCACCTTTTTGGTTAAAAGCAATAGCCACTGACCACAGAGCACAATCTGACCTATCAGATTGTTAGGTGCCTGCAAGTTAGGGCTCAGATCTGCAATGTAAAAGAGGTTCAATAAATACTTGCTGAGTGAATGAGAAAACAGAGACTTCAAGGCCACACCCAATATCCGGTGATTGTTTCATTCACAGTGCAGATTTGGAAAATCCTAATTGGCCTTTGATATCTATAAAAGACTGAATAGCTTGAGAGAAACCAAAGGAGGCAGAAAGATAAGAATAAAAAAATCAAGAGGTCAGCAGAGATCAGAGTCATACGTGGCAGTAACACATTTGTCAGCAACCAGAGGAAAAGGGATGGAGGCACGGTGGAAATGCTCAAAGGGTACCTGCTGGTGCCCCGCCACCCTTGGGGCAATCAGACCACAGGGCTGCAATGCTTTTAGCTGGCGGGAAGTTCCCTCTGGGTGCCTGTCTCAAGCCAAAGGAGAAATTGAGAGAGGAAAGAACAAGAGGAGTGGTAGCAAAAAGATGAAAAGGACAACACCCCCTCACCTCTATCCAGTGAGGTACTCTCTCTGTATACAAAGATACAACATTTTGTGGAAATTGGGTTTTTATTTCTTCAAAGGGAAAGTTTTATGAAACTAATTCATTACCAACTATGGCTTCAAAAGATTTCTACTCACTGCCAGTTAGTGAGTTATCAGAAATGGAGACCTTTTCCTCCGCTAAAGAATTCACAAGAATTACAAAGAAAAACCACCCAAGGAGTTGCCAATAGCATCCAGAAACAGGATGTGCTGGCATTTCATGTGAAGTGGGGGGCCCGAGGGTGAAGAGGAAGGCCTGACCCCTGCAGAAAGGGCTTGTAATCTTCCTCACTGACTCAAATATTTCAGGTCTCTACTATTTCAGTGCATAGTACTGTGGCCAATCGCTAAGAGCTATGAGGGAAAAGAACAGTCTGTTTAGGGAGAGTATTAGAGAGAAATAATTTACCCTTGGAAGCCAGGGAAGCCCTCTCTACATAAGCCACATTTAAGTTCAGGCCTGAAACATAAGTAACGACATGAGAAACAAGTTCAGCAGAAGAGAGCTGAGAGGAACTTTCCGGGAATACAAACAGCGTGCACGACGTAACAAGTAGGAAACGAGAGACTCAGGTTAGAAAGGAGACAGGGAGTGATGTCCAGAGCTCGGTCCCTGCTTCTCTGTTTGCTCCAACACCTAAGAGAGTAAAAAGCTAGGGTGCTGTGTTCAAGGGGTTCCTCCTTCTTCTTCTTAGCAAAGTCTGAGACCTGAGAAAAACGCCTGAAGCCAAGCGGGTCCAACCGAAAGGATCCACGTTTGCAACCCAGCGCCTGGGAAGGCTGCTCTGCCAAGTTCCCGGGAGTTTGAGGAACAGGCGGGAACAAAAAGGGGTCGGTGGGGGATGCACGGCGGACTGCAGAGGACGAGCCCGCGGTCTGAGTGGCAGGAACGCGCGCTCGCCTCAATTAGACAAGACCCCTGAGGCCCGCCGCATTCAGACCAATCCCGCTCGCTGCCCCGCTCCCGAACCTGCAGTCCCCGCCCGCCTGATGGCTGATTTTGTCCCGGGACAATCTTTCCCGGACAAAGTTCAAATGTGCCACAAACCAGCCACACCGACGAGGCCTGGCCGCCGCCGCGTCCTCCTCCTCGGTCTTCCGGCGGGACCAGCGCGGCCCCGCGGGGCGGAAGGGAGGGAAGGAAGGAAGCGCCTGCACCTGCACTCGCCGCAGGAAAGGCGGCGCGGCGCCCGGGGAGCGGGCAGGGGGTCCTGCACCTCCTCCGGGCGCTCCCGGCCCCCCGGCGCCCTTCACCTTGTCCCATCGCAGCCACCGGGCCGTCTCCTGGTCCAGCCGAGCGTCCATGCCGGGGCCGCCGCCTCCCGGAGCCCCCGTCCCCGCCGCCATCCCTGCGCTGCCACCACCAAGTTCAAGAGGTGGCGAGCTCGCCCTTCCGGCGGGGCGGGGCGGGGCGGGGCGGGGCGGGGGCGGGGGCGGGGGCGGGGCGGAGAGAACCGGCTCGGGAGCCACCCGCGTCCGGGAGGAAAATGACGTGCTCCGCCGGGGAGCAGCCTCCTTGCAGTGTACAGTTGCGCCTCTGGGGGCAGCGGGATAGAAGCGAGGGGTGGAAGTGGGCGTGCTGAAAGATCCCGAGGTAACCCCCATCCATACAACAGCTATTCATTCAGTTCCTACTGTGCTCCAGGCACCGGGTCAGAAGCTGGGATACAAACACGGGTAAGCCCAGAAAGGAGCCTAAAAGTTATGTAGAAATTCTGAGAGTCAAGAATAACCGAGAAAAATCTTGAAAAAGAAGAAAAAGTGGGAGGATTAAGACAAACAGATGGTGAAACAGAATGGAGAGTCCAGAAACAAATCTACACGTGTATGGACAGTTCATTTATTTCAGAGGTGGCGCCGCAGAGCGAGGGGAAAGGACTTACTTTCAATTAATGGTGCTAGGTCAACTGGATATCTATGTAAGAAGAAGAAAAAAGAAACTTGAGCCCCTACCTCACATCACACCTCATATAAATATGCATTCCAGGCTAATTGTAGGTAAGTGTGAAAGGTGTAATGAAACTTCTAGAAACTAAAGAGTTCATCTTCATGACCTTAGGACCACTAAGCCATAAAGGAGATGCATGCAGTGAGCATGAAAAGGTATGCGTAAGAATGTCTCTAGCAGCATTATTTGTAATAGCCCCAAACTGGAAACAACCCAAATGTCCGTCAACAATACAGTGGATAAATACATTATATTATATTCATACAGTGATGTAGAAAAATTGTGGTGTATTCATACAGATGTGAAAATGAACTATTGTACACATCGTAGATGAGCCTCACAAACATTATGTTGAATGAGCGAAATATTGGCTCATTCCATATATATGAAATTCTAGAATAGGTAAAAATATAGGGAAAGAAAGCAGATCAATGGTTTCTAAGAACTGTGGATGGGGAGAAGGGTTGCCTACAAAGGGCACAAGGGAATTTGGGGAATGATGGAACTGTTCTGTATCTTGGCTGAGGTTATGATAAACACAATACACATTTATCAAGCCTCATAGAACCGTACACGCTAAAGGGTAAATTTAAAATTATTTTTGAAGTCTTAAGATTTAAAACTTTTAAAGGAGGCAAAACTAATCTATGGGCATCAGGAGAGTGGTTACTTTGGGCAGGAAGAGGGTGCCTTCTGGGATGCTGGGCCCGTCCTATTTCTTGACCTGGGCAGTAGTTGCTCAGGTGTGTTCACTTTGTAATAATTCACTGGGCTGCACCTATGAATTGTGCATTTTCTTTGTATTCTATTTCTTTCTTTTTCATATTTATTTATTTATCCTCTTTCAGTTTTAAGAAGAAACCAATATATATCCAGGATCTATGAGAGCTAAGTCTAATGAGAGGCATATCATATAATATGATCATATAATCACATGAGTTAATATGTAATCATTTCAGTTAATATGTAATTACAAACTGATAAGACTGCTGGAAGGAAAGCAAGGAGATTCCATGAGGGTGCATGTTAGTGGGCTGTCCTGGTGGGGGAAGCTTCCCTCAGCACTTGAAGCTTGTGAGGAGACAGGAGAGAAGGATGCAGTTAATGTTGTGGGGAGGCAGCCTGGAAAATGCTTTCCAGATAGAGACCCTCTAAATGTGGTGCTTCCCCCAAATGAAAGCCACAAGAAACCAGAGCGCAGGGAAGTAGAAGAGAAGAAGGGTAGGCAGCCTCAGTCTCCCCATCTCTCAGCTTGTTGTAGGTCTGCCACACTTGGGCTGTCTCCTTTCTCTGCACCAGACCGACCTTCTTTTCAACATCCTAGGACAGAAATTGTGGACACAAAGAGCCTGAGACCAGACACGCGTCGACTGAAGAAAAACGCACAACCTAAAGTTGTGAGTTAACTTTTATTCAGGGACCTTACTGAGGACTATAGCCCGGGAGACAGCCTCTCAGAGAGCTCTGAGGAACTGCTCCAACTAGATGATGGGGGGGAACCAGGATATGTAGGAGTTTGCTGGAAAAAAAACATGTAGTTGAACATCAAAAGATGACTGCTAATCACAAAAAACAGACATCTCAAGGTAATGATTTTAACGCTTGTGTGGGAAGATGCAAAAGTCTGAGCTCATTGAAGTTATTCCTTAGATATGCATCTTAACTATCTAGGGCCAGTATTCAAAGCACAGAGGGTTTCCAGGTTTTCTCCATTCTGCATGCCCCTCAGGGTGCACTTTCGGGAGGGATTGGGGGGAGACAATGGCTAACGGCTTGATGGTGGGCAACATTCATTGTTTACTGGAATGGCAGGCAACATTCCCTTTCCACACAGGTCTCACTTGCACTTGCTTCCCTCCCAAATACCAGAGCTCTCCCAGGTGGGGCTGTGCAGCTTCCAGCCTTCTGCCATGGTAGGGTGGGGTGGGGGAGGGAGGGAGAGGGGTCCTCGGCCTCAGAGCTCCAATCACGCCCTCCACGATGGGGGTGGTTGCAGCTGAGTCTCTGCTGCAGTTCCAAATGTGGGGAATGCGGAGGCCAGAGGATCTTCTGACACTTTTCATTATATTCCTCAGCACAGAGATTATGGGCCCATGGAGACATCCTGTCAGAACTATTTAACTTCCTTTTGGGACACCAAGGGGCAGGTTTCTCAGTGCTCAATATTCAAGGAAAGAAAGCAGGTAGGATTTTTTTTTTTTTTTTTTTGGCTGCGTTGGGTCTCCGTTGCTGTGCGCTGGCTTTCTCTAGTTGCGCTGAGCGGGGGCTACTCTTGGTTGCGGTGCGCGGGCTTCTCATTGCGGTGGCTTCTCTTGTTGTGGAGCATGTCCTCTAGGCTTACGGCTGCAGTAGTTGTGGAACGTGGGCTCAGTAGTTGTGGCTCGTTGGGCTCTAGAGCGCAGGCTCAGTAGTTGTGGCGCACGGGCTTAGTTGCTCCGTGGCATGTGGGATCTTCCTGGACCAGGGCTCGAACCCGTGTCCCCTGCATTGGCAGGCGGATTCTTAACCACTGCACCACCAGGGAAGCCCAGCAGGTAGGATTTTTCAAGCCTAGAAGAACTTTTCACAAGGAAGTTGAGAAGTTGTAAGTAAATCCTCCTCCCTTAACTTATGAAGGTCGCCAAGAGCTCAGGTACTGTGCTAAAAACAATGCACAATGGCCTTACTCTGTTACTCCCTTCTGCTTCCCATGGGAAGCAGAAAAAGTCCTCTGAGGTTGTGTCACGGGGTCTCTATGTCCAGGAGACTTTCCCAGGGTCTCCTGTAACTAAGATGCCTGAACTGGAGGTCTTTTTGATTCTGACAATGATGCTACAGTGACCTGAATCAGCTGATTCTCACACATGATCCCCAAATTAACATTTCATGTCTGAAGAAGCCCATGAAGAATAATAGAATGTTGGAGCAGAAAGAGTTCTTGGGGAACAATTTGGACCTCGTTTTATAGATGAGGGAACAGAGACAGAAAATTTCCAAGCCCCTCTTCGAGACACACAGCTGGTCACGGGCAGAGCCAGGATTCTCGTGCCTGGTCTCCTGATTTTCTAATCCAGTGTTCAATCTCCAGCTCCACTCAGCCCATTTCTACACATTTCCATAGAAGGAAGTTCCATGAACTCTGGGAACCTGTTTCCATGTGATAGCGGCTGGGTCTTGATGAAAAACAAATATTAACCATTTCTGGCATTGATAACATTAGGTGATGCTTACAATAATTTAATTTGTTTGTGCATGCTCTCCTGCTGCCTGAGAACTGTTTCACACATGGATGTCCCATTTTTCCTTGGAAACCTTCCCAACTTCCCCAGACACCTTGTCAGCAATTCTACCAGTTCTCTTGTATCCAGCCCAGGATAAAAGAAAGTTCTAAAACTTTTTATTTTGGGAAGTTTTAAATATTTACTAAAATTGATACCCATGTAAATATCACCCAGGTCACCTATGATCATCCATGCCAATCTTGTTTCGTGTACCCACTTCTCTCTCCTGTATATTTTGAGGAAGATTCCAGACATCATATAATTTCAACTATAAATTTTTTAGTGTATGTCTCTAGAAGATAAGGACACATTAAAAATAACCACAAAATCATTATCTCACCTAAAAATTTTAAAGTTAAAGTTAATAATTCCTTAATACAACTAAATGTCCATTTAGTGTTCAAATTTTCAACCATCTAGTGTCTTAATTTTTTTTAATAGTTTGCTTGAATCAGGAGCCAAATAATCTTGCTATTGGTTAATAAGCCTTGTAGATCTTGTTTAATCTATAGGTTCTGACTAAATTTCCTTGTAATTTATTTGTTGAAGAAACTGGATTGTTTGTCCCGTAGGGTTTACCGACAGTCTGGATTTTGCCGATTGTGTTTCTGTGGTGTCTGTTAACATGTTCCTCTGTCTCTTGTATTGCTTGTAAATTCATCACATTATAATTTTCTCTTCATAGCCTCTCCCTCACTAGTCTCCTTGAGGACAGGAATGGTGTTTTGTTTATCTTTGCCTACCCAGAACCTAGCACTGTAAGTGCCCAGTAAATGGGTGAAGAAATGACTGAAGTCAGGAGGCTGTTTTTTCTTCCCTCATGAAGGAAAAGGGAAGGCTCTAGAGTCAGGACTGGATCTTGGCTCTACCCTTTGTTCTCTGGGGGCCCTGGGCAAGTCACTTAACCTCTCTTGGCCTCAGTCTCCTTATTTCTAAAATGGAAGCAATCATAGTGTCCAGCTCACAGGGGTGATGTGGGGCTTACATGAGGAACTACATGTAAAATGCTTAGCCTAGTGTCTGGCATGAAGTAAGCACTCAATAAACGTTAGCTGTTATCACGAAAATTTTACTAGCTTGACAATCTGCATTAGTCAGGGTAGCCTAGGCTAAACTGAAGTAATAAATTAATCCCTAAATCTCAGGACTTAGTGAAACAAAGCTTTTGGTTTCTTGCTCATGCTCATGTTCAGGGTGAGTCAGTGGATGCTATACTCCACATAGTCACTCAGGGATCAGAGTGTTTCCATCCTGTGGCTCCTCCATCCCAAGATGTGGCCTCCGCAGTCACCATGGAATAGTATGGGGGTCACTCGTGGCTCTTAAATGCTTCTGCCTGGGAGTGGTACGTATCACTCCTACTCCTATTTTATTAGCTAGAACTCATCATATGTACCCACTGAACTGCAGAGTACTGGGAAGTGTAGACTATCTACGTGCCCAGAAAGGAGAAGAAAGTTGGATAGGGAGGAACGCTCATGGGCACTACCACACATTCAGTGTTACCTGTGATTAAGTGTTAGGATGGTTGCAAATATCAATGATTCTGATGTATTTCTAACAAGCAAGGAGTGATTCTTAGCTATTACTCAGTTGAAATTTAGAACCACCACCTGCTAAAACAGTCTGTTCTTCTCCATACAGTAGAGTGAGTTTTCTTTGTAATAGTAATCAGATTACATCCCTCTCCTGTTTTCAATCCTCCCATAGCTTCATAATGTACTTAAAATTAAAACTGTATCTTTTACCAGGGGCTTCAAAGTTCTACGTAATCTATCCCCCTGCCTTGATTTCCTGCCACTTTTCTCACTCACTTCAATCAGCCATGCCGTTCTCTGTGCTGATCTTGAAAACATGTCAAACAAGAGCTGACCTGGAGCCTATGCCTGCACTGCTTTCCCCCAGATACCCCAATGACAAATATCCACATTTCATTCAGGTTTCTGCTCAATTATCACCTCATTAGAAACTCTCTTCTGTAAAGTGCTGGTAAATGTTTAACAACTAGCTTTCTGGGATAAAAAGTCCTGGTTTGTAGTATTTGCCAATTTCTGTGGTGTAATTACGCTCACCATGGCTGTTTCCAAGCTACCAACATGATGTCACTGAACAAAGAGTTGAGAGGAGATGCGGAGTTGCACATCATTATGTAATGTTTCCAATGCACAGATAGAATAGATGTAAATAACTTTAAGAGCATAGATAGTAGTAACAAGTAGTAAAATAAATAGAAAATAGTGAGTTTTGAGTATTTATTACGTTCTTTTAATTATAATGTATTTACTTGGAAGTTTATAAAATTTAAATTTTAACAACGGCTGTGTTTAACATCTGGCTAGCGAAATTCCTAAAAATTTGCTAGTCAGCTCTGATGAACCAGTATAAACTGTCACCGACATACCTTTCTTCTCCTAAAATGGGATCTGCACCCCTCTCTCATCTTACTTTATTATTCTTCAAAGTGTTTATCACTACCTGCCATGATATTATAAATTTGATTTTTAACAGTGTCTGTCGACCGTGTTATAATGTAAATTTTTTTTTCCGACTGAGTCCCCAGCACCTAGAACATCATAATAGATGTTCAGTGTTTGTTGAAGAATAAATCACTGGGTCTCCCTACACTTATGAAGAAAAAGGAAAGATGGGTATAGTAATATTATAAAATACAGATGTAGCACCTATACAAACTTTTTCTCTAAAACAAACTAACATTTCTGAATTTAACCAAGAAAAGTGAACTGCTTGCCACTGTTCTCTAGCACCCCGATTTCAAGGCTGATGAGAAAACAAGCAGGCATGTGTCAATAGACTTTATCAGTATACTCATAATGGGCCATAAACCCAAAGTACACCAACAGCAAACATTTCTGCAGAACAGATGGAGTTTGTCTTTCTCAGTGAAAAAATGCAAATATCTCTTATTTATGCCTATTTTCATTAAATAAATTCCTGAAATTGGCTAGTTTTCTCCCATGACTCATTTTAATAATTCTTTGCACTTGAACTCCCACTAGGCCTTCTGATCATTAAACATTTAACGCCAGGGCTGGTTAGTGTTCCCTCAACCAGCTTCCTCTTTCCACTTCTCTTTTTCCTCCTCGTGGTGCCCAGTTGTCTAACACATCTTGCACACTCCTGACCTGTCACAACCAGATCTCCGGGGACGAGTCATTATTCTCATTAGATGGTTGGTGACTAGTTCAGCACCACTGTGTCCTTCTGCCTCAGGTGTTTGGATGTTTGACCAGGCACTAATGAGCTGGTGAACTTAGGAAAGCACCGTCATTGAAGTGCTATGTGCCTTGGTTTCTGCCTCAGTCAGAGAAAGAGACACCTGACCACATCATCAGAGTGTATGAGGATAAATCCTCCTAAGAGATTCTTGTTTGAAAACTTCATTGTCCTGTAAACTGTTAGTATACTCATTCCACTTAGGACCAAGCCTTATACTAAAAACTGCATCTCTTGGAAGTGTTGAATTTAAGAGACTCAGGAGGAAGGGAAAGTTTTTTTTCTCCCGAGCATCCTGTAATTCCTGATGTTTCTGAAACACCACTGCTTTGGCAACTGAATTTTTCAGCGTTTTTAAGTCAGAACCCAGAGAATCCACAGTCTCTGTTTGGGTAGCCACTAGGTAAGTTACTGTGCTCCAAAGGAAGCTGCAGATACACTGCATTTTTCTTTTTCATCAAGATTATTATTATTATTATTATTTTTTAAAATAACCTTAATAGTTTTTTGGTTTTTTTTTTTTTTTTTTTAAGTATTTGTTTTATTTATTTATTTATTTTTGGCTGTGTTGGGCCTTCGTTTCTGTGCAAGGGCCTTCTCTAGTTGTGGCAAGCGGGGGCCACTCTTCATCGCAGTGCGCGGGCCTCTCACTATCGCGGCCTCTCGTTGCGGAGCACAGGCTCCAGACGCGCAGGCTCAGTAGTTGTAGCTCACGGGCCTAGTTGCTCCGAGGCATGTGGGATCCTCCCAGACCAGGGCTCGAACCCGTGTCCCCTGCACTAGCAGGCAGATTCTCAACCACTGCGCCACCAGGGAAGCCCCAAGATTATTTTTATCTACTGCCTTCTTACCTCAGTCATTTCTAAGTCTCCCTGCGTTAATATGGAATTTAGTTTGTACTTCTTGAAGCAAACAATATTAGAAAGGAGACCAAGAGTATATTGCTAAAAGAAGTACTTGCCCCCAGTAAAATTATATTGCAGAGATAACACACAGATCATAGTTTAAGGCGGACAATCCAGCCTTAAATTCCTTAAAGTACCATTGTGTTTAACTCCAGAAAAAAAAAGATTTTAAATTTGTAAACTTTCCCATTCTAATCACTGTTTAGTTTTGATCTAATCCCATTTTCTTTCTTCAATGATTTTAGCCCCCCTCCTTTTCTACCTGTAGAGATTAGATTATCGTTTTCGATGACTCATGCCTCCCCTTCCTTATAGGAAGATCATACATCCACCCTTTATTTTGCAACCTGCAGGGACTTCCTGTTTGAGGAGTAACTTCCCCTCCCCATCAATGTGGGGCGTGGCTGTGTGACCTGCTTTGTGAGGAGACGAGACATAGGTCTGCATCTGGGGATGAGAAGCCACAAGCAGCGAGTTGCCGCACCTGTCCCATCACCTGCCACATAATGTGGCCAAGACAGAAATATTTGCAAACCACTGGGATTTGCAGGGTCATTTGCTACTGCAGCAAAGCTGACTAATCCACCCTGGAGTGGCTTTTACCTGCTTTGAGGATGGTTGGAATAAAAGAATGTTTGGATTTTAAAAGTTAGCCCTTCTAATTTTTCCCATACCATATGATGATAAAAGTATTCAGAGAAAGTTCCCTAATCAATTTGACATTTCCCCCAAGTCACCAGCTTGATGAGGGACAGTCAGGGTTTTTAGCCTTCTCTTACTGGTAAACAAAACAAAACAAAACAAAACCACAATGTTTCTCAACAAACTCCAGGCACCATGTACCCTGAATAATTGAAACATTTTGACTATTAAATTTTTCATGTTTTGCTTTTCAAATGCCTTCAGACTAGCAGAAAGATAAAAATACTTCTGCAAAAAGCACAAAGGAAAAAAATTTCCACCGTTCTTGAATACTGGTAATTATCACATTCTGAAAAACATTGTGTCATAGTCTGACTTGATGAAATCATTAAAATGTGGTTTGACAACTATAAGTTGCTCTAGACAGGCTCCTTTTCAAATTAAAGGCTAGATAATTATATAGCTGGACATCTAAATAATTAAAGGTTTTCAGTGAATGTTATCATTTCTGTATATCAAATGTCCCATTGCTTGGTTTTATGTCTTAATGTTCATTTACATTTCTGTGTATGTATGTATGTATGTATTAGTTTTTGACTTTAGTAATGGAGAAAAAAATTCCATGCTCCATAAAATTACCTTTTAAAATGTTGCTGTTTTTCACAAGAAGTGCTAAAGAAGTGAAAATTGATGAAATATGTCTAATACACGGAAGGCTAGATGCTGGGGATGTTATAATGAAAAAGAAAAAGAAAATAAAGAAGGCTCAGAAAGGTAACTAAACAACTTCAGATCACAGACTCAACCTGACAGATAAACATTAAAACATTAGTTTTGTTAATGGTAAGACCTAGATTGAGGCTTTGCACCAAGAATAGCAGGTTGGCCACATACTTTACTTTAACCCCTTCTAAAACCACAGTAAGGTGGAAATAAAGGGACACTTTAGGAGGATATAAATCTACCAGGACAAAGAGAATCAAGAGGGGTGGGAAACAGCAACACATGTTGGATGCTGGAAAGCAGGTAGAAGAATGTGGCTGATGTAGCAGCCTGGAGGGACAGGAGTCCTAAACTAGTGTAGAAAGCCAGGAATAATCCAGTTCATACGCAGAACCCTAAAGACTTGGGAATTGGTAGACCCAGATAATACTATAGGTAAAAATAAACATGGGGCTAAAACCAGAGAAGACTGGCTGAAAATCTGTTTAAGAAGCAGTTAGATCTCTACACTTCTTGCCCTCCATGCCAATGACAGTTGCCCCTTTGCCACATATACTAGCAGAGGGCTGAAGGTTTATTTTCTGGTGTTTAAAGTCTCTTGACTGAGGAATCCAGATACGGGTTAAGATCAAGATACCAATGTGAAGGTAGGACGAATAGTAAAAAGTTACTTACTGGACAGCCTCATGTAAATCAATGAAATTAGAACATTCCCTCACACCATATACAAAAATAAACTCAAAATGGTTTAAAGACATAAACATAAGACATGACACCATAAAACTCTTAGAAGAGAACACAGGCAAAACATCCTGACATAAATTGTAGCAATATTTTCTTAGATCAGTCGCCCAAGGAAAAAGAAATAAAAGCAAAACTAAACAAATGGAACCTAGCCAAACTTAAAAGCTTTTGCACAGTAAAGGAGGAAACCAGCAACAAAATGAAAAGACAGCCTACGGACTGGGAGAAAATATTTGCAAACAATGAGACCGACAAGGGGTTAATTTCCAAAATATACAAACAGCTCATGTAACTCAGTGTCAAAAAACAAAAAACCCAGGGGCTTCCCTGGTGGCGCAGTGGTTGAGAATCTGCCTGCTAGTGCAGGGGACACCGGTTCGAGCCCTGGTCTGGGAGGATCCCACATGCCACGGAGCAACTAGGCCCGTGAGCCACAACTACTGAGCCTGTGCGTCTGGAGTCTGTGCTCCACAACAAGAGAGGCCGCGATAGTGAGAGGCCCGCGCACCGCGATGAAGAGTGGCCCCCGCTTGCCACAACTAGAGAAAGCCCTCGCAAAGAAACGAAGACCCAACACAGCCAAAAATAAATAATAAAATAAATAAATTTAAAACGCACCTCATTAAAAAAACCAAAAACCAAAAACCAAAAAACCCAATCAATAAATAGGCAGAAGACCTAAATAGACATTGCTCCAAAGAAGACTTACAGATGGCCAACAGGCACATGACAAAATGCTCAACATTACTAATTATTAGAGAAATGCAAATCAAAACTACAATGAGGTATCACCTCACACTGGTCAGAATGGCCATCATCAAAAAGTCTACAAATAATAAATGCTGGAGAGGGTGTGGAGAAAAGTGAACCCTCCTACACCGTTGGTGGGAATGTAAATTGGTGCAGCCACTATGCAAAACAGTATGGAGGTTCCTTAAACAACTAAAAATAGAGCTACCATATGATCCAGCAATCCCACTCCTGGCCATATATCTGGAAAAGACTAAAACTCTAATTCTGTTACCAAAAGTTGGGGTCTGGCTGCTCACCGCTCTAAAGCCAATAAAGAGGCAAGGTTGGTAGAAAGGAAAGTTTGCTTTACTCCAGAGGCTGGCAATCGTGGGGGAGGGTAGACTCATGTCCAAAGGCCAACTCCCCCCCACTGACAATCAGGGGGCAAGAGCTTTTATAGGCAGAGGGAGGGGGCTACATGCAGAAACAGCATAGGCAGCTCTGGCAGTCATCTTGAGATTGGTCATGCAGTGGTCTGATCAGCACTGTCTTGGTTGTTTTAAGTACAGTTACAGTTAGTCTTCAGTTCCGGGGCAGTTTGTACCCATTTCTTTGAGGTCAGTTCTCAGAATTGTGGCAGCTTATGTTGTGGCTGCAGTCTGGTCATCTTGTAGTTAACTTCTTCCACCTGGTGGCGGTTTCAGTATCTACAAGACAGCTCACAGGATACGGCTCAGAATATTATCTATAGCCCTTGAGGAGGAACTAAAGGTCCTTGACTTTGCTTAATAACTAAACTATTATTATTTGGTGTTGTTTGACAGTTTTCCTTTGCTTCTGCATTTTCTCACTTCTCTGATTCCACTACTTTGGCTAAAGTTTTTCCACAGACAAAAAGCAGGTGGAGGACCTGGGGGGAAAGACCATAGGGTCCTACTCCATCTCAATTCAAAAAGATATGTGCACTCCAATGTTCATAGCAGCACTATTTGCACCCCAATCTTCATAGCAGCACTATTTACAATAGCCAAGACATGGAAACAAACTAAGTGTCCATCAACAGATGAGTGGATAAAGAAGATGTGGTACACACACACACACACACACACACACACAAAATGGAATATTAGCCATAAAAAAGGATGAATTATTGCCATTTGCAGCAACATGGATGGACCTAGACAATATCATGCTAAATGAAGTCAGACAGAGAAAGACATATATATATTATATGATATCACCTATATGTGGAATCTAAAAAAATTATACAAATGAATTTATTTACAAAACAGAAACAGACTCACAGCCATAGAAAACAAACTTATGGTTACCAAAGTGGAAAGAGGAGGGGGATGAATAAATTAGGAGTATGGGATTAACAGATGCACACTACTATGTATAAAATAGATAAACAACAAGAATTTACTGTATAGCACAGGGAACTATATTCAGTATCTTGTAATAACCTATACTGGAAAAGAATCTGAGAAAATATATATAACTGAATCACTTTGCTGTACACATGAAAGTAACACACTGTTGTAAATCAACTATACCTCAACTTAAAAAATTATTTACTGAATATTGATATTGACCCAGGCATCTTGCCAATCTGTCTTTCCAGAATGGTGAGAGTCTTATTGGAGAATACAACCAACCCAAGAAGAAAGAATAAGAGCTAGTGATATTGAGAGTTTCCCCCAATGAAATCGGTAGCTAAGTGGCATTATGATGAAGCTCATGCAGCACATAGAACTTCCAGTTAGTTATTCGTGCCCTACTCTTAAATATAAGAAGTCAGCCCAGAATCACCAGATTTTGAGCAATCCTCCAATATGAAAGACAGAGGCCAAAAAAAACAAGAAAAAGTAAAAAACAAAACAAAAAAACTATACAAAACAGAGATCAATATCTGGATAAAAATAAGGAAAAATGCATTTATGAAGTAATAACAGGATTATTAAGAAAAAGAGATTTACAGACCAGAAAATATGGAAATTAAAAACACAATAGGAGAAAAAAAATCCTAAAGTATGGTTGGAAGAAAAACTTAAGGAAATCTCCCAAAAAGTAGAAAAAAAACAAAGAGAAGGAAAAAACATTAAGTGAGAAATTAAAGAGTATTTTAGGGATTCCAGAAAAGGAGAGAAAGAAAATGGAGGGAAAGAAATCATTGAAGAAATAATTTAAGAAAATTTTCCAGACATGAATTTCCAGATTGAAAGGGCCCACTGAGTTCCTAATCAAATACATCTAAAAAGACCCACATTTCACATCATAGTGAAATTTCAGCATGTCCTCCCCAAATGAGGGTGTGAATCCATTTAAGAGAAGACATGGGATCCAAGAAGCAGGTGACCCATAAGAGAAAGATGAAAGTTATCTCTAGGATGACACCGAGGGAGCCATCCGAATGCCCTCTGTGCAGCTGGCCCTGGTATTAATCCATCCAGACCAGAGCAGGTCAAAAGGCACCAGGAGAGATGGCTTCAAAAAGTTGAAAGTGATAAAATTCCTGATGTATTGTACTGAAAGGAGACTTACTCAACTGGAGGAAAAGTTGGGAATAAATTAGTGACAAATTCTTAGAAATGTAAGCAAATTTAAAGAAAGGTAATTATAAGCTCTAGGGAAATAAATTGTACAGGAAAAAAAAATTAATACTACATAAATTGGCTGTCAACAGAGTTTACGTTCTACATGGCCATAAATGGAAACTCCAAATATTGATCTCACCAAACTTACAACATATTGGGAGTGTGGGATATTGAGAGGAATGTGTGTGTGTGTGTGTGTGTGTGTCTGTCTGTCTGCCTGTGGGTTAAAAAAATATAAAACCATCATCTTCTATCATGAGAAATCAATAACTTATGTTTAAAAGTAAAAAAAAAAAATCAAGGTGTATCTATATAAGCATGTTATTTGGAACTATAGAGGGAAAGACAAAACCAGTTAAAAGAGTTAAATGAAGTTGCATTATTGTGAAACGGTGGTGGTTATAGAGGTTGCTGTTTTTCATAATGAGCCTTGTAGAATTATGTAACTCTTTAAACTATAGACATGTATAACTTTGATAGATATAAAATAAATTAAACAAAAAAAGTCTGTATGGAAAAAGAGGCTTTGAGGTGAAGCCAAACAGCTGAGCATAAATTGGGCTGACCCGGTTTCTTTTCAAGGACTGAGCTCTGGGGCACCCCAATCTTCAGGGACACCTGAGAAGGCACAGCCAGAACTGTTGCAGGAGACCCAGGGCATGGGAGGTCCTGGAGGCCAGTGAGGCAAGTGTTTCAAGGAGGAATGGTCAGCTTTCTCAAATGCTGCTGAGAAGAAAGCTCAGAAATGATCACTGGAATAAAGATTACACAAATGCCAGGTATTTGCTTGAGATTTTCAGCCTGCAGAAAGAAGCCATTAGCCTCCTAGTTTAGTGATTCCCAAACCAAAATTACCTGGAGCCCTTAAAACAAAGCTGTCTCATTCACACACATATACCTTCACACACATGCACATACACATCCGCTCAAAACTGAGCTAGAGTTAGATCATCGGGTTTTATGGGGCGGGACCCGGAATTTGCATCTCAGGACATTGCAGTTCTGATTCTGATGGTCAGCAAGAGTTGGGGAATGCTAGGCTGGCTAGACTTTATCCAAAACAGGAGCTGATAGCTGGGCATTGTCCACGCCTACGATTCCTGCCCTTTCTAAAACTTCGCATATTTTGTCCTCAACAATAATTCACATATTGAAGCTTGCATTCATATTGGCTTCATATCTAGCAAGGTTTTGAGCATTCTGTTTTAATATATTCATTTTGCCTTAAAGAAAGTAAATGGACTGTGCCTCGTATGTGATTTTTCTTCTAGAGTTTCACATTATTACGAGTAATGTCTATTCTTATGCATTATCCCACTTGTCATTCAGACATTGAAGACTGTTTCTTCTTAATAACAGCATTAGATGGGTATTGAGACAAGCAAGCAAAACTTCTCTTTCAATGGCTTTTGAAAAGAACAACTTAGCAAACAATAAAATTTCTGATTCAGTTATTAATCCTGCAGCCATCTTTTAATCCAGTGACTTCCTGAAACAGTAAAAATAAGTAATAATTTTTCTTGCATTAATGGTTATTTATTTCTATTTGGCAACCTGGTAATACTATTCTCTTCTCTGAAAGTAAAAATAACTATTTAAAAACAGCTTCTTTTTATTGTGGTAAAATATATACAACATTATTTGCCACCTTAATCATTTCCAAGTGCACAGTTCTGTGGTGTTAAGTACATTCACATTGTTGGGCTACCAGTACAACCATCTCCAGAACTAAAACAGCTCTTTTTTAAATGTCTGAAGATAGTTTTACATGCTTAATATCTACTAAAAAATTAAGTGTTGGCCAAGCTAATAAAATTAATATAAATATTAAGAGAATGTTAATAAAATAACTTATGAGTATTTTGAAATATCACATTTTCTTCTTTTTTCTACTGTATTCATTTTCTATTGCTGGATAACAAATTACCTGAGTTGAGCAGCTAAAAACAACACATATTTTACATTCTTTTTATCATAATAAGTCTTTGAAATCTGATGGGTCTAGTACACTGACATTACATCTTGATTCAGACTAGCCTCATTCCAAGTGCTCAGCGACCTTGTTAACATCCTTGCTACATGAAGACACACCTCAGAAGCAGAAGACTGCAGGATTAAACCCAGGAGCGTGTGGCAGTTATGTCAATTGCATGCAATTCACATTGTCCCATCCTGGCTTTGTAGGAGGCCCATGAATGGTCTTAACCAGATGAACTGCCTCTAGGTGGGGGAGCTGGGAACTCCAGGGCATGGTCTTGGTCATGGTCCTCCCACCATGGGAGGATGTGGTCTAGATTTATTTTAGAAAATATCAATGGTCCAAGACCTCGTCTACTGACAAGCTTAAACCTGGGGAAGGTTATATAAGGTACAGACGAAATTAGTATTATTGGCTTATCACAATTGTAGCAAAAGTGTTGCAAATTACCACCACAACTCACACTTACCCACAAAGGTAGATTTTGTAGTTCTATAGCACGTCTATTTCTCTTGTCTCCACCATGAGGACTTTGAGAATGCTCACCCACTGGTGATGGGAGTGTGTATGGGTAGAGCCACCTTGCAAAACAAGTGAAATAGTAAATGTACACACTCTAAGCTTCAGCATTTCCCTCTTAGGTATATAAGATTGAGCTGGAGTCTGTAAAATTTTTCTGTAAAGGGCCAGATAGTAAATACTTGGGGTTTTGTGGGCCAGAAGATCCCTCAGCTTTGCTGCTGTGCTTGGAAAGCAGCCATAGGCAACATGGAACTGAACGGGTGTGTTTATGTTCCAATAACACTTTATTTGTAGACACTGAAATTTGAATTTCATATAATATTCTCATGTGACAGATATTCTTTTTCTTTTCTTCAACCATTTCAGATATACAAATCATTCCCAGTTAGTGGGCCATACAAAAACAAGCAGCAGATTGTCCTAGAGGAACTGTTGCACACCAGCAGTGCACCTTTTAATTGCAACAAAATAAAAAGTCTACCGCCAAAGCATAGACAATAAGCAATAGTTTGTGATATACTCGTAGGGTGGAACACTGCACAGCACAGAAAATGCATGAGCTACAGTTACATGTATCAGTGTGAATGGATTCCAAACACTTAATATTGATCAAAAAAGCGAGTCACAGAATTCATACAGTATGAATTCATAACAGTTATATTAAAGGTAAAAAAAAAAGCAGAATTAAACAGTACAGAGGTGATAAAACTATAAAGAAAGGCAAGGAAATTATAAACACATAATCCAAGAAAATGTTTCCCTTAGGAATGAGAAGAGATGGAGATACATTGGGAGAAGCATAAAGGGGCTTCCAAGTTACTGGAATTTTCCCATTTCCTAAATTTCCATGCTGGGCATGTAGGAGTGCATTTTCTTCTCATGCTTTAAGGTGTATATACAAATAATATACACTTATAAATGTATATTTCACTAATTTTTAAAAAGGATCGCTACTGAAAATTTGAAGTTGGTATAGTGCTTTATTTCACAGATTTGTATACATACTAGGGATTTAGCAAATGAATCTTAGTTTTATAGGAAAGGGCGCCCTCTTCAGGCAGTATGTCCAAAGTTGTTAAAGATTTTGAATAGAAAATAAGGACTTGAAAAAAAAATACCAGCAACTCATAGAATCACAGGACTAAGAGGCACTTTGTGAGGTGTTTTATGTCTAATCTTAACTAGTACAAAGTATTTTATTTTTGGAAGTCTCCAGGGAAGCATTTTTGCTATTTTAATTGAATAATATGACTTACCTTAGTTTAAAAAAAAATCCCTGTTTCTTTCCTAATTTCTATTTATTACCAATATATAAAATCCCTTTGACTCCTTCCTTGGAAGGTTTAAGGTACAACTACAGAAATGCTTATCGTGGGATGCCTTCCTTGGCCTGTGTTAACACCTATAGGTGGGAAAGGCTGAGTTTCTTGTCATTGGCAATAACTTACGTATTCTTGCAAGTATTTCAGAATTCTATTTCTATTCAAAGAGAAAAACTCTATCCAGATCTAAGATCTTGTGGTTTACCCAAATATTCAACATAAGCCTTCATTTAATGTGTATATTATAGTACAGTCTATGCAAATGATTTATACAAAAATTACCATTTAGTCAGCAATTGGTAAAAATATAGTGGAATTAATAAATCTATTCTTTTGGCCCAGGCATTGCAATTTAGTTAAATAAAATTTGTTCCTTTGTCAACTCACTAAACAGGTACTTATTAACTATTATTATTATTATAACATTAAATCAAACATAGTATTTATTCTCCCAGATCATCTTATACCATCATTGTATTAAAAATAAACTTCCAAAAGAATTCCTTTTTTTAGTTGTTAGTTTTTTTAAAAATTACAAAATATTTGTTAATTTATTATTTTCCTTTTCTTTCATGGTTATCAAAACTTAATTTCTATTAAAGGCTTTATTGGCCCTAAAACTGTTTTAGAGAAAAACATGTTAATTGAGTAAAAAATGGGTTGTACTTCTTTAAAAAAAAACTGTATTATTTTAATTTGTATGGAAGAATGAAAAATGGACAGCAGAAATTAGAATCCTAGAATTTTAAAACTGGAAAAGATTTTAGAGATCATCTTGTCTGTTGCTGTCCACTGAGGGCTGAGTAAACTTAGTTCTAAAGTGGTCACTTGATTTTTCCCAAATCATACAATTTTAGTAATTGAAGCAACTCTTTTAATCAGTTGCAAATGAACTTAAGTAAAAGGTTGGGTGTTTTTTTTTCGTTTTTTTAATTTATTTTTATTGAAGTATAGTTGATTTACAATGTTGTGTTACTTTCTGCTGTACAGCAAAGTGACTCAGTTATGCACATATATACATTCTTTTTTAAACTCTTTGCCATTATGGCTTATCCCAGGATATTGAATATAGTTCCCTGCGCTATCTAGTAGGACCTTGTTGCTTAGTCATTCTATATGTAATCATTTGCATCTACTAACCCCAAACTCCCAGTCCATCCCTCCCCCATCCCCACTCCCCCTTGGCGACCACAAGTCTGTTCTCTATGTCTGTCTGTTCCTGTTTCATAGATAGGTTCATTTGTGCCATATTTTAGATTCCACATATAAGTGATATCATATGGTATTTGTCTTTCTCTTTCTGATTTACTTCACTTAGTATGATAATCTCTAGTTGCATCCATGTTGCTGCAAATGGCATTATTTCATTCTTTTTTATGGCTGAGTAGTACTCCATTGTATATATGTACTACATTTTCTTTTTCTTTTTCTTTTTTTTTGGCTTAAACAACAGATATTTATTTTCAATTCTGGAAGCTCAACATCCAAGATCAAGGTGTCTGCAGAGTTGATTTCTTCTGAGGCCTCTCTCTTTGGTTTGTAGGTGACTGTTTTTTCTCTGTGTCTTCGTATGGTCCCTCTGTGTCCTAATCTCTTCTTCTTTTTTTTTTATACATCTTTATTAGAGTATAACTGCTTTACAATGTTGTGTTAGTTTCTGCTGTACAACAAAGTGAATCAACTATATGTATACATATATCCCCCATCTCGTCCCTCTTGAGCCTCCCTCCCACCCCAGTAAAAGGTTTTTATCTTAATGCAATAGTTTCTTTAGTGGTCAATTGATATGCCTAGTCTTCTATCTCTGGGTAGTTGGGAGGCAGTGTTGTGTAGGGGGAAAAAAGCTTTCAAGTCAGAGAGAGCGCTGGGAGCTGGCTCTCCCCACTTGGTGGCAGACTTTGGGCAAATTACTAGGTATCTAAATGGGAATAATAATACATACCCTATAGGGTTGTCATGGGTCTTAAAAGAGATGCACAGTGCTTGGAACACAACAGATCTTCAATTAATAGTAGCTGTCATTATTATTAGCTGTATATTTTTATTAGCTGTATATTTATTATTATTTCCTTACCTGCGTATTTTTGTATATTATTAGCTGTATATTTGTATTAATGCTATCATTTAATGCTTATATGCATTTTCATCTGAAATTCATCTCTTGATTTCTAGTTACATGCCTTAATTTTCTACATTTTCCCGCAGTCCTTAGCAGAGCCCCTTGTATCATATTTAATTCATCGGTGCCTCTGTTTCCTCATTTGTATTAGGAGGAAGGGGTTGGACAAAATAGTTTTAAAATTCCTCATAGCCCTAAGTTTCCATGTGCTCCTCAGGTGGTTTTTTGAAGCCAAAAATCCCAGCTTCTCAGAGGGGAGTTTTCAGGTCTGAATTATCTACACTAGCTTCTTAAAATAAGTCACTACTCTACACAATGAAAAATACTGGATTGAAAATCATTGTCAGGAGTTTAAAAAATGCTGATGGTGGGGGTGAGGTATAAATCACCGTTTAATGAATATTATCAGGCAAGCAGAACAATAGGGAGAAAAATTAGCTTGTATCTGTACTTCATATTATATATCACAGTAAACTTCAGATGGGTCAAAGAATTAAATATTAAAACCAATCTATTAAATAAAAAAATCCTTGGAAAAATGAAATGCCAAATTTAATCCAGTGGAGGAGAAATACATTTTTGAATCTTGAGTAGTGTAGGCTATTACCAGAGATGCAATGTGTATGATCAAATCTGTGAGGTCAAACTAAAATTTGTGTACACACAATGTATCAAAATAAATATTGAAAGAAACTAGTAGAATAGAGGAAACAAATGTAATGATGACATCTGGTAAAAGCTTTACTATTCAAATATAGCAAGCATATGACTATAATTAAAAGTCAACAGGTAGAATTCCTTTAGTAGCCATTAAAGCTCGTCCAGTACAAGAGATAGTGCATTGTCTCATGGAAAGAGTCTATGGGCCAACAGAAAGAAGGAATATAAAATAAGGTAGCAAAAATTATTAAAAATTATAATGCCCAATGGAGTCAGGGTTACATGGTCATCATGGGAAAACAGAATGTGCTTTCTCACTGCAGAAGGGACATCTTTCTGGAGAATAATTTTCCAATATATAGCAAGCTCTTTAAAAACTTCATACCCTTTAACCCACTAATTCTATTTTGGAAGTATACCCTAAGGAAATAAACTAAAAGGAAACAACATCAGTTGTAGAAGCACAAATATAGCTGCTCCATTTATACTACAAAATAAAAAAAATAGAAAGGGAAAGAGTTTACTCAACAAAAAGAAAAAAATATTGATACATACACACATATACATACATGTGTGTATGTATATATGTGTATGTGTGTGTGTATATAAACACATAATACACACACATTGACATATTCTCTGGGCAGAAAAAGTTTATGTGGTCTGTGTAAATACTTGGAATTTTTTGGAAAATAATCTTAAGGTGAAAAAGAGACGCACAAGATAGTAATTATGTACTGATTGCAGCTGTAACCATTTATGAAATGATTGTTTGTTCAGCTGAGTTTACATCTCATGGCCTCTCTTTCCTCTGTGCAGCAGATGACTGAATTGTTTGTTGAAAGTACTTGGGAATGAGGAGGGCAAGGGATGATGGAGGGCAAACTTGGGAAGAATCTCTAAGAACTGAAGTAGCTGCTTTGGGGAATGAGATCAGGAGCCAAGTATTCTTAGAAGGACTATGGCTGAGGTTACAGATCATGAATTTGTTCCAGTCTAAATAGTGATTTTTTTTCTCCTGGCACTAATACAAAGTCAGAATGTAGGAGCAAAAAAAAAAAAAAAAAAAAGGGATTGAATCAGTAAACTAATGTTAGAATTTGTGGAGAGGTGAAAAGAATGACAAAGGAACAAGTGAGTTGAAGTATGGTAAATATATCAGTCCTTTGGTTGAATGCAATGGAAATGAACGGTTAACTTCAGTAAATAATGAATAGCTCATAGATCAAAGGGAAGGTTAGAGAATCAAGTTTAAAACAACAGATGGGAACCACAGGAGATCAGACAGCCAACACAGAAATGAATGACCAGGATACCCTGCTGGAGTGGCTGCCACTGTTGCCAAGGGACCCCACTCCCAGTGGGGCTCCTCCCCCTGCTTCTACACCTGCCATACATAGACTCTGCAGCCATGAAAACATACTAAACTATCCATTTGTCCCTAGCGGTCAAGAGTTGAGGTCTCAGGCAGGAGCATCCGATTGGCTAACCCTTGGTCATGTGTCCAACCTCTACTTCCAGGAAGATGGGATAAGTATCTGGCTCCTTCTCCCAGCTTCCATACTGGGAATGAGTCTTTACCTCCCAGCAGGAATCTTTACCTTAGGGATTCCTCCCAATTGGAAATGAGGGTTTAGACACTGAATAGGAAAACAAACAACAACAAACCCTACTATTCACTGTAGTGAGAGAGAGTGGTTGAGTGTTGGAACATTGGTTCTGGGATTATAGGAGAAGTTGTGGGAAAAGATTAGTTGAAAAATTTGGGGAAAAGAGAGGGATAATGGTACTGGGGGTTTTGATGCATCTTTAAATGTCAAGAATGAGAATGCTGGAAAGATAGGAGAGTGTCAGAGAGTAGAACATTAGAGTTTAAGATTTCAAAGGTGGAGCACAAGAGATTTCTAGGCATGGATACAGTTGTAGTTATGCATCAGAGACAACCAGGAGAAAATATGGAATGACAGGAATGGGAAAGAGGTAATATTCTATGTCTTAGACCTACCCCAGCCCATAGCAGAGAGCCTGGCACTTAATAAATACGTGAATGAATGTTGAATGGGTTCTTTCCTTCCATAGAGTTTTCTATATTTCTGATTTATAAAAAAGGCAGAAAGTTATACTTAATATTTGCCCTGATAATAACTTAATCTGATTTTCTGCATGACTTTGAGGTATGACACAACAGAGCCATCAGGACTAAAAAACCCAGCCTTATTGGCAGTTTGCTTTAACTAGGTCTTCATATTCCCTTATTTGTATAGATACAGATAAACAAATTTAGTACATCTCTCTGCTATTAGGTTTAAGGGGTAAATTGGAGGGAGTTAGACGTTATTGTTGATCACTTGCCTGTTTGCCATTAGATTCATTCTCTGCCCTCTCCCTGCTCTGCTTTGTATTGTAGGGGCCTACATTTCTCAGGCTCATTTGTTGACTGGTTTCTTGATAAGTTCAGCTAAAGGGAGGCAAGAAAGGAAGGTTTGGGGTAAGGAGGAGGAGAGAAGCCAAACATTTCTCTCCGTATGGTGGGTATACCTCCTTCCTTCTTTTCCTCCCACCTTACCTCCCTCCATGTCTCTCTCTCTCCATGTCTCTCTCTCTCTCTGTCCCTGGTGGAGTCTCCAGTGGCAGTTGTGTCTCTGCCTCCTGCCCATCAGCCCCGCTCTCCTCTGGCCTTGTCCCACTGGAAAGCCCCAGCTTCAGTGCTCTGATAACACCATCTCTTCCTATTGACTTCCTTCTCCTGGGGATGGTGGTGACTTCCTATATCTCTAATCTCTGGGTAGTCTCACTGCCCCCTATTTGGCTTCTCAAATCCTTTTATAAATTCATTGTATTAAATTCTCATTGTTTGAAAGACCTAATGTGTTTTCTGTTCTCCTGACAGGATCCTGACGGATTCAACATTCACAGCGAAAACTAAATATTGTGGAATTTACTTGATCTTCAGCTGAATTCTAAAGTCATCTGATTCAGACAGAGCTTCCTGTTACCTAAGAACACATCTATTCAGATGGGTAGTTATGATCCGAAGCAAAGTGTGCCTAGCCATCCATCAAATCCTTTCTCTTTCCTCCCAGACACTCGGCTACACTCCATTTCCAAGCCATATAATGGATTTGCCAGCAGGCAAATGGAATGTAGATAGAATTTGTGTCTGGCACATCCGGGCCTGATCCATAAAACTCTTCCTTTTGTCTTGCTTCCCCTGTCTGCTGATTGGACTTCAACATTCAGGGCAATTCTGGAAGTAGATGTTGAAGATGTCAGACCTCCCATCTGCCTGGGTCCTTCGCCGTATGGAGCATACCCTTCTCACATAAACCACTGCCCATTGGACTTGAGATGAGTGGGAGACGAGTGACAGATAAATACGGTATGACTATCCATACTAGCAGATTTGGGGATTTGTCGGTTATAGCATTGAATGTTCCTTTAACAAATATATATATAACCTGAGAAAATTCTTTATTGGGGAGCATAATGGCTATGAATGGAGGTAGATGGGCTTGGGATCCCTACTCTGCCACTAACTGGCTGTCTGACTTTGAATGAGTTACTAACTCTCTCTAAGCCTCAGTGAGAATTCAAGTAGTGAGAATTAATGAGAATTCAATAACTGTTAGCCATTTCTGTTATTAGTCAACTAGAAAGTAGATCTTAAAAATAGCTTTCCTTGCTCTATGTGTATCTCACATAACCTTAGATGCATCAATATAAGTTAAACAAAGTACCATTTTTAGATAAATGGAACTTCATTATAGAGTCAGTCACATGGCCATGGAACTTTCTTCCCAGTGTTGTCATTAGGTTTTGCCACTGCAGTTGCTGGAAAAAAAATGTGGCTGCTTCCCTCTTCCTAGGGAAACTTCAATGTGCAATTGCAAGGGTAAATAGGAACAGGACTTTATAAACCACAGCCTCATCGGACCTCCTCAGGTAGGACTAATGACTCCTTCCTGTGACCGTACCTTTGACTTCACTGTACATTCCTCCTTCACTGTACGTTTGACTCTATGACATTTACTTGCTTTCCCCTCTGCATCAGCATACAGGAAATAAATGAAAGAAAGTTTAATGAAGGGTCAAGGAGAACCAAGAGGGGGGTAATAAAGCACTCCCAGGCTACAAGTGTGGGAGCCACTGTTGGCCCTGGGCCTGAGGGAGCAATGGGAAGGAACGGCTACTGGAACCTGGCTTGACCTGTGGCTCTGGGAGATGGCTGCTTCTCCGTGGCTGTGGCCATAGGGGATGCAGCCACCATCAGCCTCAGCAGGGCAGGGAGGGAGCCAATAACAAGCTTTATCATTCTCTCCTCCCGGCCTTTACCTCCATCGACTGATCCCAATCTGAAACCGGAGGGCAAGGGAGCCTAGTCACTGCCGTCCATAAAAGTCAGCCTCCAGGGGCACTGGGCAGGGTGGAGAAAGGTGGAGTGTGGATCTAGAGGGCGGAGGAGAATATCCAGTACGCTGCCCGCATGGAACTGTGAGCTTCTTAGGAGTAGTGGATTCTTTGTCTTGTTGCTTTTGTATCCTCCATGCTTTGCAAAGGACACTTAATGGATATTAGATGAACAAATGAATATGGAAAACAAAGATGCTTGCATTTAAATTTGAAGAAATTTTAACATTTAAATAATGTTCCTCTATCCTTAATTTGCTCTGGAGATGAAGAAACTCCCTCCTGGAAACGAGAGCTCTAACTGAACCAGGGCAATCAGTGCTTCCTGAGCCCATGGCATCCCAGTCCTTGACATCCATCCTTCATCGTGCATAGGCAATTGCTCTTCTCCCCTCAGGTCACTCCTGGCCTGTGGCCACTGTGTCCTCCAGGGTAGGTCAGCCTTCCCAGGCTGCAGTGCTGTTTCTGAAGCCCTTTACAAAGTCAAAGGGCTTCCATCAATGCCAGTTGCCTGTGACTCCGCATCCTAGATTTCCCTGACCTTTTCCATGCTAGCTCTTGTGCTCACTAAAATCTGCATTTTAACATTCAGGCTGATATTCTTCCTTTTACTGCAGGTCCAGCACTGTCAATTGCTCATTTTGTCAGCCAGTGGTTAAAAACTGTTAGCCAGTAATGGCAACAGAGAAGGCACATCAGAGGAGGGGTACTTATTTTAGAACATCTCAACTCGGGGCAGGACAGTGGCTTTCACTTGTTGCAGTAGGGGTGGGCTGTAGGGTCTGTTACATTTTCCTTGATGGTGTACTGTTCCATATGATGCTTTTTTCATTTTTGGCTCAGAAAAATATTGTAAAGAGAAATAGTGTGTAATAAATCAACACTACTCCAGGGCTGCAGTAAATAGGATATGCATTTACTGGCAAAAGAGAAACTTTTTAAGGAAGTTACAAAAACTTTTAAAAATAATAGACATAGCTTTGTTATGAAACGTCATAGAAATGAAGTTTCCGTATATTGTAAATCAATCACTTTGGGACAAGTCTTTTGTCCGAGGATCGAGGATGTGTCTAAAAGGAAAGCAGACCATAGGTATATGGAAAACCTGTTTCCTGTCATTTTTCTGGTTGGCTTCATTGCTTTATTTGCTCTGAAGACTGTTAGAAGGAAAATATTAGAAACAGAAATTTAGTCAGAAGGGTATCACCTATTACCTCCAGATATGTGCAGCTTTAGTATTCACGTAAATAGAGTTTTTAAAACCTTAATTTTTAACAGCCATCACTAATCATTAAGCTCATTCACATTTTCTACATTGAGCATGTCACTGAAGGTCTCAGATCAAGTTTCTTTTTGGCCACGACTTAGTCATGTGAACTTTGGCCAACTTCCCTTTGACTTTTATTGTAGGAAAGATTTTCTCAGGGAGACAAGACGTTTTTCCTTCAGTTCATTATGGCCAAATTAAGAGTCTGAAGACATAAAATAGTACGTCCTTGTAGTCTTAAACATACCTGTTCATGATCTATATTTTGTTCATGAATTCACTGTTTATTGGATGGCTTTTTGTTTAGGCCCTATACTTGGTCCTCTAGGGATTTAATGAAAAGTGAGGTATGGTCCCTGCCCCAAAAGAGCTTCTCTAGTTGGAGAGAAAATAAATGTTTAATTTAATAACTAGGCAGATGGAAATGTGAGAGTCATCACAAGGTATATTTAATTAAGCACCATTTGAGTGGAAGAGAGAATATACATCTAGAGTTCTGAAAAGAGAGAGCTGATCGAAGACAATTCAGAGAAGTTTCTAAAAAGGAAAAGGAGATGAGATTGGTGGAATCTGAAATGACAAGGGTTGGTGGAGGAAATGAGGTGAGCAAAGGATCCCAGAGATTTGTTATTTGCCCCCTTGAACTTGATTTCTCTGTCAAGCATGGAATCAGTAAATGTGTAAACCCCGAGGAAACAGTTTAAATGTAGCAGCACGGTGCTGGGCTCTCTGACTGTGGTGGGCTAGAGAGTTGTGTGCACCAATGAGCATGTCTGTAATCTTTCCTAGGAAAATGCTCAGACTGTGATGGAGGAAAAAAAAAACTGGATAAATGATTCCACTTTAGAAAGGATGTTAAGGGAATTTCCTTGCGGTCCAGTGGTTAGCACTCAGCGCTTTCACTGCTAAGGGATTGCTTCCCTTCAAGACTAAAAAAAAAAAAATAGTACAAAAGAAGGTAAATGAGGAAAACAATATTGGCAAGTGATTCTAGATATCCAGGTACTGTCAATGGGTTATAAAAATATATTTATTATATTAGGATACAATAGGTGTAACCAGAGGCACTGACAACCAGTGGCAAAGCAAATAAATTAAAAATATATCAGTACAGGGCTTCTCTGGTGGTGCAGTGGTTAAGAATCCACCTGCCAATGCAGGGGACATGGGTTCGAGCCCTGGTCCGGGAAGATCCCACATGCCGCGGAGCAACTAAGCCCGTGCGCCACAACTACTGAGCCTGCACTCTAGAACCCGCGAGCCACAACTACTGAAGCCCGTGCGCCTAGAGCCCATGCTCTGCAACAAGAGAAGCCCGTTCACCACAAGGAAGAGTAGCCCCGCTCGCCGCAACTAGAGAAAGCCCACATGCAGTAACAAAGACCCAATGCAGCCAAAAATAAATAAATAAATAATATTAAAAATTAAAAAAAAAAGATATCGGTACCTCTAAGAATAAAACACGACTCTAAGAAGGTTCAAAGTTCACACTTTCTCTCTCTTCTTATTTTTACTGGTCTTTGAATTTGATTGGGGTTTCCAGCACTGTTGACACTTTGGGCAGGATAATTCTCTGATGTCTGGGGCTGTCCTGCACATTGTTGAATGCTTATCGGCATCTTTATCCTCCATCTGCTGGATGCCAGTAACATCCTCCCCCCACCTGCCAGCTGTGACAACCAAGAATGTCAGCGGTAATTGCCAGATGTCCCCTGGGGGCCAAAAATCACTCCCGTTGAGAACCACTGGTTTAGACAAATGAACGAATTTTTTAAAAAAAAGTAAGTCCTGAATAGGTTTAACAAAGGACCACATATGTGGGAGTAGGGTGTGATGTAGCACAGAGAAAGGCGGAAAAAGGACATTTGACAACATTTGCGTAAGGAAGTACACTTTCATTTATTCTCCTTAGTCTCAATTATTTCTGGTAGAAAACACACAAAATAATATTTCTGAAAAAGCCACCAGCTATCCTGAGCTCTCCAAGCCCAGGCTTGGGCAGCTGACTTCTGCTGGCTGGGTGCAGGACCTTTCTGAGCCCCGTCTGGTGCAGACTCTCATGTTTTCATCTGGTGAGCATTCTGTGACTGATCAAGCTCAGGGCAGGGTCTTGAGTGAAGCTGGTGGAGGCAGATGGCCTTTCCCCAGAATTTAGAATGTCAAAGTGGATGTACTAGATATGGGGAGCATGCTCAGTTGACCAAGTCCCACAGAAATGACCTTCCCTGTCTGGAGAGAGCCAGCTGAATTGCTCAGCCTTTGCTGGGCAGTGCTCTCCGGGCAGATGGAGCCAACACTGGGATCGATTCTCATCGCTGTGCAGAATTACCTCATCAATACTGGCAATGTTCTCAATCTCTAGGGCTGTAAGTGTTGGTATCCTTTTAAGAAATGCATTATCTTTTATGTATGAAAGTAGAGGATAGTCTTATCTGAACATCTGGACCAGAATTCCTTTTAGGGAGAGAGCTGACTTTATTAGAAAAAAATATTTGGTGAATACTTGGAATGGAGGAAGAGAAGTCTAAGTTACATTTTTGTGAGACAGGTTATTATGGTTACAAATACTTCGTGGGAAACAAAGGGATAGAGAAGAGAGAAAGAGAGAGGACGAGCGCAGGAGGTGGTGTAATCTTTACCTGCCCTAGGACTCCCAGAATATCACACTAAAATCTTCTGTTAGGGGCATAGTAGGCTGCAAGTAATAGAATACCAGACACCTGGTGGCTAAAATAAATGGGAGTTTATTTAAAATCAGAGATACGTAGCTGTTGGCATGGATTCAGCTAATCAGTGTTGCCATCAAAGACCTAGTTATTTTCTTTTATTTATTTATTTATTTATTTATTTATGTATTTATTTATGGCTGCATTGGGTCTTTGTTGCTGCGTGCGGGCTTTCTCTAGTTGTGGCGAGTGGGGGCTACTCTTCGTTGCGGTGCGCAGGCTTCTCATTGCAGTGGCTTCTCTTGTTGTGGAGCACGGGCTGTAGGCAGGCGGGCTTCAGTAGTTGTGGCTTGCAGGCTCAGTAGTTGTGGCACACAGGCTTAGTTGCTCCGTAGGATGTGGGATCTTCCTGGACCAGGGCTCGAACCCGTGTCCCTTGCATTGGCAGGCGGATTCTTAACCACTGTGCTACCAGGGAAGTCCCAAGGACCTAGTTACTTTCTATATTTCCACTTTGCCATTCTTATTCTGTTGGCTTTTGTGCTCATGCCTGCCACATTATGGTCTCAGGGAGCTGCCATGGGCTCACATTTTAAATCTATATTCAAAGCAGGAAGAAAGGAAAAAAGGGAAAGACTACCAATCATGGGCATGTTCTTTTTTAAAGAAAGTAAAAGCTTTCACAGAAACACCCCCAGCAAGTTTCTACTTACGTCACATGCCCTCCCTAAACTCAAGGGGTGAAAGGAAATAATTAACTTTTATATCCTCTTTAACAGAGGCAGGCAAGGGAGAAGGCCTATGCTGGGTCAGCCAACCTATACGATCTGCTACATCTACTGTACTCATGAATGTTGGCTGTGCGAGCTTGTTTGGGAAACGAAAGAGGGTGATGAGTTTCATATTGGAAATTGATCTGGTGTGAGCAGAAGAGTTCATGGGAAAGTCGGAGGGCATAAAGCCGAGGAGGCTGGAAGGATGCAGCCCTCCAGAATGGGCAGAAATGGTGGTGAGAGCTTTGGGCCTCCACAGGCTGTGGATTTGAGGGGTGGAGCAATCACAACCATTGGATCTCATGGCTGATGTCTGGGTTATATTAACCTCTAGTTAATCCCCAATTCCTATTAATTATTCTTCCCTACGGTCTTCAAATTTGCCATTTTCACACATTCCATTCTTCTTTAACTTTACTGCTAATGTCTTCCATGCCATTCCATCACTGCCTTGTTTCTCTGCCTTCAGTTTTCCTCCATCTAGTTCAGCCACATGTAGCCTGTTCGTGTCTAGCTGTTGCCCTGTATATACCTAGAAGCTGCAAAATTGCTTTCAGGGAGAAATAGCATAATAAATAAATGACTACAAAATGGAATGTGTTGGATGGTGGTAAGAAATTAACAACAGAGTTATTCGTCCTAATGCTGGGATTGAGGTGTCTCCACTTTTGCTCCTGAGAGCTCACTCCTCCAACACAGAGGTCCTGTGCCTCAATTCTTCAGTTCCTGCCAGAGTAGCATAGAGTCCCTTTGGATCCCTGGGTACAAAGAAGTCCCACATTAAAAAATCTGTGGTGCAAATTCTTTGTAAAGTTCAAATACATAAGTTACATCTCTCCGTAACCAGCAACCGAAATATAATTGTATTAAAACAAACTTTGAACAATAACCATAAATAGAATGTTTTAGAATAGCATTTGATTATCTTGGGAAAATGCTTAAAATATCTTGCTAAATGGAGGAAGTGGACTCCAGAACAGCACTATATGATCTGAGTTTTTTTCACATCCAGAGAGTGAGAGAAAGTGGGGTGACATGGCATCATATGTGCATCTTTGGCACTAAGTTTAGAATTTAATCTCCAGTAAGGTGTGGCTCCATTATCATATTTAATCCACACAATAAACTAACCTATTAATATGCATCAAAGTTACAGTTGCTTGGGCTTCCCTGGTGGTGCAGTGGTTGAGAATCTGCCTGCCAATGCAGGGGACACGGGTTCGAGCCCTGGTCTGGGATGATCCCACATGCCGCGGAGCAACTAGGCCCGTGAGCCACAACTACTGAGCCTGCGCATCTGGAGCCTGTGCTCCGCAACAAGAGAGGCCGCGATAGTGAGAGGCCCGCGCACCGCGATGAAGAGTGACCCCCACTCGCCGCAACTAGAGAAAGCCCTCGCACAGAAACGAAGACCCAACACAGCCAAAAATAAATTAATTTTAAAAAAAAAGTTACAGTTGCTTAATATTAAAACACAACAGATTCAATACCCCCAGCAAGCTGAGCGACTTTAGAATTGTCCACCCCCTTCCCTAGGTTATTTTAAGGTATTGCTTTTGCTTTTTCTTTCAGTCTAGCTGAAGAGTTCTCAAACTTTAGTATGCATAGCAGCACTTTACAGGGTTGCGAACATTAAACCATGTATACTGTACCTTATGAGTAATTTGAAGACAGTTCAGGCATAGTTTGCAAGCTTTTTCCCCCTTATTAGCTGACTTTAGAATTAAACCTTGAAGCACTTGCTGCTTTACCTTATTTACATTTAAAAAAAGATTCAAATAGATATAATGTATGTGAGAAAGTTGATAGCATTTATTTTTGAAAATGGGATTATAAAAAAACTTTATTCTCATCTATATTGTCTAATTTTTCTACAGTGAAGCCATAGTACTTTTCTAATCAGAAAAAAGTTACTTAAAAATAATCAAATGATAAAAGTTCATTGACAGTGCTCATTTGACTTTTTTTCCTTCCAAGCACTTCTTGGCAGCTTGAAGGTAGAGCCTGTTACAAAAACTGCCAGGCAGATTCTAGAAGCTAACCCCACCCTGGGGTCAGCTTTAGGCCCCAGGGATCTGCGATCTTCGACTTTAAGACAGGTATCTGCAAGGGTCTTCCCACATGGTTATTTCCAATAGGGTGACAGTACAGGGGATCGGAAAATCCAGCCGTATTTAGGGACAAACAAATCAACTCACTAATCAAAATGGGTTACAGCTCACTAATCAAGGCTACTCCCAGAACACCTTCGCTCCACCCTTCTCTTTTGGATTATCAGCTTTGTAACTTCTTTGTTTGTGTACAGTCCTGGTTTTTGCTAACCACACTATATTGTTGCAGCTACAGAGCTAAGAATTCTGAATTTTCCCATGCTTAAGAGAGACTACTTTGTGCAACAGGAGAATTTGTTTTAGATTTCTCATGCTGAGCATTCGATAAGACAAATTAGTAATGCTGCCTTTTAAAAAGTATGTAGAAACTCAACTAGTTTAGCTGCTGTGTGCTCTTCAGCTGGTATGCAAATGTGTTTTGTGTTCCCAGAATTTTTTCCTGGACCTTTAGGGTGTGGAGCCAGGATACCCTTTCTCTGTGTTTCCAAAGTCTTTTCATCTTGGCATATACACTCAAGAACTGCAGGTAATATTTTAAAAGGATAAAGAAATATATATAAATATATATATCGTCCCAAACAAAGCTTTGTTGAGCTAAGTTTTTTGAGGTTGAGAAGTCTATTTGTCTAGTAGGGCAATGAAGATCAATGGACCACCTCGGGGAACTCCCTCCCCAGGAAATTGCTGTGATTTCCAGCCCAGCTTCTTTCTGCCCTTTACCTGTGTCTCAGCCTAGACAGCTTTGAAAGTCCAGAAGCAGCCATAAAAGAATCTACAAAGGAAGTTTCCAGATGCCATGGAGAAAGGGAACAGAGTAAAAAGCAGGTCATTTATTTTTATGTCCTTCTTTGCCTTTGTTTCCCCTCCTGACTTATTCTCCCCATGAGCTGCCACAAAATTGTGGGAGGAGCAAAAGCTCATCACCTTAAACCGCAGGATAATCCAGGTATGGAAGGGCTGGTGTACATATGGAAGAGACCAGAAATCTATAGAATTCATTTATATTAGTGTCTAAATGCATGAGCATCAGTGCAGAGTTTTGTTTTGTTTTAGTTCAGCCTGACTAGTCCTCCCTTCCTAAGTGATATCACCGAATTTGCATAGTGCAAACTCTTTCTCTGGTCAAGGACTTGCTTCTCCATTGGTGGGGCCATGGGGGACAAAGGACAAAGGACAAAGGAGTTCTTGTGGACTCAATAGATAACATTGTAGATGTTAGATGTGTTAGATGTGTAGTTATGTTAAGTTATCTAAGTTATCTTAGATAACTTAGTTACATTATCTAAGTATGTTAGACGTGTAGATAACATACTTTAGGTTATAAAAGAAGGTCACGAAGAATAACCGTGCATTCTGCCATGGCTTGAAACAACCATCCTCCCACACCTGAATCTCCTAATTAGTTTTCTATGAGGCTTTAGTTCATCATTAAGCTTCTGTGGGATATCCTTTGAGAAAGGGTAGAATGGAATGTCTCCTCAGGGCAGTTTTCTGTCTTCTGGCAGCAGTAATTGTTTACTTCACTATTTGTATTCATTCAGGCTCATTGATCTTCACATATTTTTATTTATTTATTTATTTATTTATTTTTAAGTTATTTATTTATTTATTTATTTATTTTTGGCTGCACTGGGTCTTTGTTGCTGCACACGGGCTTTCTCTAGTTGCGGCATGCAGGCTTCTCATTGCGGTGGCTTCTCTTGTTGTGGAGCACAGGCCCTAGGCGCGCGGGCTTTAGTAGCTGGGGCACTTGGGCTCAGTCGTTGTGGCTCGCGGGCTCTAGAGCGCAGGCTCAGTAGTTATGGCGCATGGGCTTAGTTGCTCTGCAGCATGTGGGATCTTCCCGGACCAGGGCTCAAACCCGTGTCTCCTGCATTGGCAGGTGGATTCTTAACCACTGCGCCACCAGGGAAGTCCCGATCTTCACATATTTTTAAATGTAAGAAACATTTTCAAATGGAGGTCAGTCATGCCTTTCTTTATAAGCAATATACACCACCATAATTCTAGCTTTCTGCCATTTAGAATAGTGAGTTACTTAAAATTGTTCTTATGAGCCTGCTCTTTCCTGTCTTGACAGAGCCTGTCATTGCTGCTCACCTCATCTGGAGGCCGGATGGTGACCAAGAACGTCGAAACCCTGTTATATAGGTCAGTGACTCTCCCTCCTGGGTTGAGGGCATGACTGTCGGCAGCAATTACAGTCCAACCAACAAATGCACATTTGCCATTGAGCCAAGCATAAGGCTCAGCATCGTGGGAGTAGATCAAAAGTTACTGGCATGGCATGTATTCTTGAGAGGAAGAGGGGGAGGAATGGGACTTCCCTGGTGGTGCAGTGGATAAGACTACGCGTTCCCAATGCAGGGGGCCGGGTTCAATCCCTGGTCAGGGAACTCGATCCCACATGCATGCCGCAACTAAGACCTGGCACAAACAGATACAAAAATAAATAAAATTTTAAAAAATAAATAAGAAAAATATTTTTAAAAAAAGAAAGAGGGGGAGGAATTAATATTCAATAAGTGCTCACCATATATGGCACTGTGCTAGCCATTACAGAAATATGCAAAGAGATACAGGGTATGGCTGCGGCTTCCAGGGAGCATGCAAGCTAATTGAGGAGTCAAATGCATACACACACACACATACATACATACATACTCCAACTTATATCCTTACATCCTCTTTGGAGCAAACAAAACTCATTTAATCCTCACAACTTAATGAGACTGGTGCTCTTATTATCCCCAATATACAACTATGGAAAGTGAAGGAGAGAGGGAGTTAGGCTGATAAGCAGTAGAGCCGGGATTTATTTTTTTAAATCCAGGTTTTGTTTTGTTTTTTTGGCTGCACGGCAGCAGAATCTTAGTTCCCGACCAGGGATGGAACCCGTGCCCCCTGCTGTGGAAGTGCAGAGTCTTAACCACTGGACCACCAGGGAAGTCCCTAGAGCTGGGATTTTAACCCAGGCAGTCTTGCTGTAGTTCTCATACCATTAACCCTGTAGACTACATAACATACAGAAAGTAAGTTATAAAACAAAACTGTAATCAAGTAACCTTCACTTTCTGGATTCTAGCATTCTAAAATCAGGAACTGATTAGGTATGTGTGTATTAATATATACTTAGACTGCTCAGAGCCCTCACTAACCATACTTTTTCTATGTGCTATTTGAAATATAGGAACAAAATATATTTAGACAATGTGGTGTCCCTTGTTATGCAAAGTAGCTATCTAAACTCTCACTATTCAGTATTAGAAACTGAATAACTTAGGAAGTGATGCTTGTGTAAAAGCCAAATAATTGGAGTGAATAATGAATGCAATAGGAGAGGTCAGTTGAAGTAAAATCCTCAAGATGAAAGGAAAAGCCAGAATGGCTGAGGCATGCAAGCAAGGAATAACAACTTGCATTCAGAACAAGAAGATTGGTAAGCCTGCATATGGAGAGGGGCTGGAGATGAATCTAGACAGGAAAGCAAGGGCTAGATTGTCAGGGCTTTGGTTGGACTTCATCCTGTAGGCAATGTTCTGTCACTGGTAATTTTAAGCAATCAAGTGACATGTCAAGTGACATGATCATATTTGTGAATTAAAAAGATCATTATGGCTTTGGTATTTCAAAAGGCTCAGTGTTAAATGGCTTCTGCATGCTTGGGAATACTTTGTAGAAGCCATGGTATTTTTGCTGGCAAACTACAAAAGCCTAATTGTGGAATTTTTCTGCTATGTAGCTATGCTGATGTCAAAACCATTAGAGAAGCCATAGTATGAGCAGTATCCTAGTATGGACACATGCCCAAATATACAGATAATATGTGGTGATCTGTGCAGCATAAAATTACCAGTTGATCCATCCATCTATATAAAATAGTCAAATTGGAAAGCTACATTTTGTTTGTAAATGGTATAGGCATCATCTACATTTACAAAGGGCTCTGAGTTCTTCACAACAACATGGCAATTTGCTTCTTCAAGGCCAACAGGAGAGTGTCTTCTGCTGCATTGAATGTCCCTGATGTCTGTCTCTGACTCTAGACTTTTTCCCCCATGGTTTCATCTGATTAGGTCAGGCCCATTCAAGATAATCTCCCTTTTGAATAACTTAAAGTCAACTGATTAGGAACCTTAATTACAGCTGCAAAATCCCTTTTCCTATGCCATACAAAATAATCATGGGAGTGATATCTTACATGGAATAGCAATCTTGAAGATCATCTTAAAATTCTCCCCACTGTAAGTATCCTTACAAAAGGAAGCTCACCTCTCAGAGGTTACCTTTGGATACCTCTGTTTACCTCTGCTAAATGCTTTCCTCATCCTAGACACCAGCAGTCATGGCTACAGATTTGGGACCCTAGTTTGGAATAGCTGGCTTTTTTTTTTCTTTTTTTGTAATTATATTAGCACTTTAATATCCATGCTTTTCAAGGTGGAAGTGAAAGGTATTAAATACTTGACATTGTGATTACTTCTTTCTTTTTTTTTTATGCTTTCATTTTATTTATTTTTTTATACAGCAGGTTCTTATTAGTCATCAATTTTATACACATCAGTGTATACATGTCAATCCCAATCTCCCAATTCAGCACACCACCACCCCCACCCGCCACTGCTTTCCCCCCTTGGTGTCCATATGTTTGTTCTCTACATCTGTGTCTCAATTTCTGCCCTGCAAACCTGTTCGTCTGTACCATTTTTCTAGGTTCCACATATATGTGTTAATATACAATATTTGTTTTTTCCTTTCTGACTTACTTCACTCTGTATGACAGTCTCTAGATCCATCCACGTCTCAACAAATGACCCAATTTTGTTCCTTTTTATGGCTGAGTAATATTCCATTGTATATATGTACCACATCTTCTTTATCCATTCATCTGTCGATGGACATTTAGGTTGCTTCCATGACCTGGCTATTGTAAATAGTGCTGCAGTGAACATTGGGGTGCATGTGTCTTTTTGAATTATGGTTTTCTCTGGGTATATGCCCAGTAGTGGGATTGCTGGGTCATATGGTAATTCTATTTTTAGTTTTTTAAGGAACCTCCATACTGTTCTGCATAGTGGCTGTATCAATTTACATTCCCACCAACAGTGCAAGAGGGTTCCCTTTTCTCCACACCCTCTCCAGCATTTGTTGTTTGTAGATTTTCTGATGATGCCCATTCTAACTGGTGTGAGGTGATACCTCATTGTAGTTTTGATTTGTATTTCTCTAATAATTAGTGATATTGAGCAGCTTTTCATGTGCTTCTTGGCCATCTGTATGTCTTCTTTGGAGAAATGTCTATTTAGGTCTTCTGCCCATTTTTTGATTGGGTTGTTTGTTTTTTTATTATTGAGCTGCATGAGCTGTTTATATATTTTGGAGATTAATCCTTTGTCCATTGATTCATTTGCAAATATTTTCTCCCATTCTGAGGGTTGTCTTTTCATCTTGTTTATGTTTTCCTTTGCTGTGCAAAAGCTTTGAAGTTTCATTAGGTCCCATTTGTTTATTTTTGGTTTTATTTCCATTATTCTAGGAGGTGGATCAAAAAAGATCTTGCTGTGATTTATGTCAAAGAGTGTTCTTCCTATGTTTTCCTCTAAGAGTTTTATAGTGTCCGGTCTTACATTTAGGTCTCTAATCCATTTTGAGTTTATTTTTGTATACGGCATTAGGGAGTGTTCTAATTTCATTCTTTTACATGTAGCTGTCCAGTTTTCCCAACACCACTTATTGAGGAGACTGTCTTTTCTCCATTGTATATCCTTGCCTCCTTTGTCATAGATTAGTTGACCATAGATGCGTGGGTTTATCTCTGGGTTTTCTATCTTGTTCCATTGATCTATGTTTCTGTTTTTGTGCCGGTACCATATTGTCTTGATTACTGTAGCTTTGTAGCATAGACTGAAGTCAGAGAGTCTGATTCCTCCAGCTCCGTTTTTTTCCCTCAAGACTGCTTTGGCTATTCGGGGTCTTTTGTGTCTCCATACAAATTTTAAGATTTTTTGTTCTAGTTCCGTAAAAAATGCCATTGGTAATTTGATAGGGATTGCATTGAACCTGTAGACTGCTTTGGGTAGTATAGTCATTTTCACAATATTGATTCTTCCAATTCAAGAACATGGTATATCTCTCCATCTGTTGGTATCATCTTTAATTTCTTTCAACAGTGTCTTATAGTTTTCTGCATACAGGTCTTTTGTCTCCCTAGGTAGGTTTATTCCTAGGTATTTTATTTTTTTTGTTGCAATGGTAAATGGGAGTGTTTCCTTAATTTCTCTTTCAGATTTTTCATCATTAGTGTATAGGAATGCAAGAGATTTCTGTGCATTACTTTTGTATCCTGCAACTTTACCAAATTCATTGATTAGCTCTAGTAGTTTTCTGGTGACATCTTTAGGATTCTCTATGTATAGTATCAGGTCATCTGCAAACAGTGACAGTTTTACCTCTTCTTTTCCAATTTGTATTCCTTTTATTTCTTTTTCTTCTCTGATTGCCATGGCTAGGACTTCTAAAACTATGTTGAATAATAGCGGCGAGAGTGGACATCCTTGTCTTGTTCCTGATCTTAGAGGAAATGCTTTCAGTTTTTCACCATTGAGAATGATGTTGACTGTGGGTTTGTCATATATGGCCTTTATTATGTTGAGGTAGGTTCCCTCTATGCCCACTTTCTGGAGAGTTTTTATCATAAATGGGTGTTGAATTTTGTCAAAAGCTTTTTCTGCATCTATTGAGATGATCGTATGGTTTTTGTTCTTCAGTTTGTTAATATGGTGTATCACATTGACTGATTTGCGTATATTGAAGAATCCTTGCATCCCTGGGATAAATCCCACTTGATCATGGTGTATGATCCTTTTAATGTGTTGTTGGATTCTGTTTGCTGGTATTTTGTTGAGGATTTTTGCATCTATCTTCATCAGTGATATTGGTCTTCAATTTTCTTTGTTTGTAGTGTCTTTTTCTGGTTTTGGTATCAGGGTGATGGTGGCCTCATAGAATGAGTTTGGGAGTGTTCCTTCCTCTGCAATTTTTGGGAAGAGTTTGAGAAGGATGGGTGTTACCTCTTCTCTAAATATTTGATAGAATTCACCTGTGAAGACATCTGGTCCTGGACTTTTGTTTGTTGGAAGATTTTAAATCACAGTTTCAATTTCATTACTTGTGATTGGTCTGTTCATATTTTCTATTTCTTCCTGGTTCAGTCTTGGAAGTTTATACCTTTCTAAGAATTTGTCCGTTTCTTCCCTGTTGTCCATTTTATTGGCATAGAGTTGCTTGTAGTAGTCTCTTAGGATGCTTTGTATTTCTGCAGTGTCTGTTGTAACTTCTCCTTTTTCATTTCTAATTGTATTGATTTGAGTCCTCTCCCCCTTTTTTCTTGATGAGTCTGGCTAATGGTTTATCAATTTTGTTTATCTTCTCAAAGAACCAGTTTTTAGTTTTACTGATCTTTGCCATTGTTTCCTTTGTTTCTATTTCATTTATTTCTGCTCTGATCTTTATGATTTCTTTCCTTCTGGAATAGCTGGCTTTAATTTGGTATTTTCTTTTTCCAGTTGTGCAAATAATAAAATGGGCCACTAATGAACACTCTAGAGTACTTTGTCATTATTTGCATTTCCAGGGTTCTCCCCTATGAAAGCGGGTATAAATGGGAACACTTTGAAAATCAGTTGCTGTTTATTTTGGCTGGAGTGGCAGTGACTGCCATGTGTTAAGCTGCCTCTATTTCCTTTTTCTCCAGGGTATAGAACCATGTGGACTGGTAACTTCCCTCCTACACAATCCTCCCCTGCCTCCGTTTCTTGTCATATGGGAAGTTAGAAATCAGAGGACTCTAATGCCCTGGGGGATGGTAGAGACACAAATTTGAAGGCGCCTGAGTCCCGGGTAAATGTTTGAGAGTCACACAGGAGGGCTGCCTGACCAGGAACACCTCTATTGAACTATTTCATGAGTGGAAGTAAACTGTTTGTGTCAAGCACTGACATGCTGAAGTTGATTGTTACAGCAGTGAAACTCCCCTGACTGGTACAGCTGGATTTTATACTGCCTATGGCCACAGAGCACATAACTGACACTTAGATATGTACAGTAGGCCTTCAGTACCTGAAGGTTCTGCATCTGCAGATCCAACCAACTATGGATCAACAAATATTTGAAACAAATTTCAGAAAGTTACAAATAGCAAAGCTTGAATTTGCCACTGGCAACTATTTACATAACATTTACTTTGTACAATTACATTTTATTGTGAAAATACTAAATGTTTACATAGCTTTTACATTGTATTAGTTATTATAAGCAATCTAGAGATGATTTAAAGTACATGGGAGGATGTGTGTAGATTATATGCAAATACTACACCATTTTATATAAGGGACTTGAGCATCCATGGATTTTGATATCTGCAGGGGTCCTAGAACCAATCCCCAGTCCTTAATGAGGGCAGCTGTATCATTAATCTATTTGTTGTCATTACTTTTGTTACTTTATTTTTTAAACAAAAAGCATAATCTATATCTTATCCTATTAGAACCTGAGAAATGTAAGAAAATATTGATATTTATTATATTGGGGGGATTAAACCGTATTCAATTTCTTTTTTTTTTTTTTTTGACTAAACAATTGAAGCTTTAGGACAATGTCTGCATGAATCTACTTGTAACAGGAAAATAATTTAACTTTTCTCTTATTAGTTAAAATGTTCTCTTGAAATTAGTAATTCAGAAATCCAATTGATTTTCCTTTTATTAATCTAATTAATTTATGTAAACATTGCTCCAGATTAAAGCCCAAGTATATTGAGAGGCTATATAGTGAAAACCAAGAGATAAAGTGGCTGCTTATCAAGTTGCCCCCTACATTTTCTTTTCTTTCTTTCTTTCTTTTTTTCTTTCTTTCTTTCTTCTTTCTTTCTTTCTTTCTTTCTTTCTTTCTTTCTTTCTTTCTTTCTTTCTTTCTTTCTTCCTTTCTTTTTTTTTTGGCCACAGGGTACGGCATTGGGAGCGCAGAGACTTAACTGCTGGACTGTCAGGGAAGTCCCCAGCCCCTACATTTTCAAGTTCACCTTTCTTACCTTTCTTTGTTATGAACAATGATATCATTGCTTAGATGCTTAGATGATGCAATTTAGATGTTTCCAGTAACCCACTGTGTGATTTTAATGACCCTACTGAATGACATTTTGTTTTGTACACTGAATTCAAAGAGTCAATACTATAATTCCAGTTTATTTAATAAGATGTCTTGATATTTAATACATAAAAATATTTTGGAAACTTAAAGTAACATTTTTATTATTCCATGGACTTTACTGACTGATTTCAATCAAGGTAGAACTAGCTCTGGTCTGAGTTAGCCTATCCCCATAAGAATGAATTGTTAGAAAAAAGAAGGTAAGAAAAAGCAACAAAAATAATGATATAAACAGTGACTAGAACAGAAAAACTTTTGAATTATGATAATTTATGACAATTTAAAGTAAGAAAGGTGACCAAATGTAAGAATAATGAACATAAGGGTAATCAAATAAGGGATATTTGAGCTGGAAGAAAAACAAAAATCAATATAGGTAAACATTTTGTAAATTATAGGCTTAAAAAAAGGGAGAATAAGAAAAACCACACCAAAGTGAGAGACAAGACATATTAACTGAAGACTGTAAGCAAGGAGAGAAAGGAATATAAAGAGTACAAAATGTTTAAGAAAAAGGAAGAAATCCTGTAATTTGTGACAACATGGATGAGCCTGGAGGGCATTATGCTAAGTGAAATAAGCCAGGCAGAAAAAGACAAATACCTCTGGTATCACTTATACGTGGAATCGTAAAAAAAAAAAAAAAAGTTGAACTCATAGAAACAGTAGAATGGTGGTTGCCAAGGGTTGGGGGTGGACTAAGTAGGGAGAAGTTGGTAAAAGGGTACAAATTTTCAGCTATAAGATGAATAAGGTCTGAGGATCTAATGTATAACACGGTGACTATAGCTGATAACACTGTATTGCATGATTGAAATTTGCTAAGAGAGTAGAACTTAAATGTCCTCACCCACCCCCCACCAAAAAAAAAAAAGGTAAACATGTGAAGTGATGGCTGTGTTAATTAACTAGATGGAGGGTTTTGCAATGTATATGTATATCAAATCATCACATTGCACACTTTAAATATCTTACAATTTTGTCAGTTATACCTCAGTAAAGCTGGGAGAAAAAAGAAGGAAAACAAGCTTTAAAATCCCACAGTTCTGGCTTCAAATTTCAGTTCCAATTTCAACTAGACTGTGACTTAATTAATTACTACTCTGAGTTCAAATGCCCCCAACTCTCACGTGAAAATAATAATATCTCATAAAATGCCTGCAAGGTTATCTTAAGCTTTTCCGGTCTATGGTACGGTAGCAGACTCAACCCCTCTCCTGCCAGATCAGTTCTCTCTCCTTGCTTGGTAATTAAGTGGTACCTGGGCATGTGACTGCTTATTTGCTGTCTATTCCCCAGCCTGTCTGCAGCTGGATGTGGTCCTGTGACTACATTCTCACCAGTAGAATGTGAGTGAACACTGGCTAAAACACTGGGTGTGCCTCCTCCATGCCTCTTCCCTGATTAGAACCAGTGGAGGTTCAGCCTTGACCATGTGGATGAGACCAAGGCCCCAAGGCCCTGAATGACTATGTGGAGCAGAGCTTCCAACAGCCTTGACTACTCACCTCACAAAGTTCCATGAGAGAGCAATACACTTCTATCCTCTTTATGCTCCTGGTTATTTATTGTTCTCCTTTGTTTCAACATCCTAGTCCTAACCTAACGAATACAGCCCTCTTTAGACAAACATAAACATCTCTCTCCTCCCCCTTCATATATTTCCTCCACTCTTGTGGAAAATCACTACAGATTCTGGATATTTCCATCCATCAAGAAAATGGAGTCAGATTTTACTTCATTTGAAGTTCTATAACAATTGGATATTTTTACCAAATATAAAATGACATTATTAATTTTTTCCATACAACTTCCCTCTTAAAAAAAAAGCTGATACCTTCCTTTCTGCTTTAAGATAGTGTATTAATGGAAAATTTGAGGTACAGCATGGCCAACAGGTTCAATGGCTATTGAAAAGATAATTTATTAGAGATCTCAAGAGGAAGGGGCATGCCATGCCCTGGGAGCTGTGGCCGTATGCGGAACCACCAGGGGTTGGTTGGGGAGAGGGGGAAGTGAGGGTGTGTGTGTGTGTGGGCGTGGGGGGAGGGGGGACTGTGGCACAGTCTTCATTGTTGTTTCTGCAGGAATTAGTGGGTAAGGAGGAGTAAGCAGTCTTAGGAATTGGCCAGTTTGAATAATTTCAGCAGACTCTGGGGCATAGGGGCTGCTGTAGTTGTCCAGTACCTGGCTTTGGGGTTATTAGGGCAGGTGGATAATAGTCCAGAGGGTGAGAGAAGGAGAGAGTTGGGGTGTGGATTCTGGATTGGTTGGTTTATATTTGAAGAGCACACTAGTGAGTGAGCAGTTTATCATCTCTAGGAATTGCCTGACCCTGGTAGGGGCAGTCCCTCCAGGTCAGCAAAGCCCCAGATGTCATCAGAATCCAGAAAATAAAAGACATGCTTAATACACTTACCCACTTGCACAGCACTGAAAATCTGACTGGAAAATTGTAAGGACTCATTAAATGATAAACATCATTTTTATTGCATGCCAATTGTGCTTTAGCATACAAAAATATGAAAGCGTGCTCTTGGGTTCAAGATGGTGGAATAGAAAGACGTGCACTCACTCCCTCTTGCGAGAGCACCGGAATCACAACTAACTGCTGAACAATCATCAACAGGAAGACACTGGAACTCACCAAAAAAGATACCCCACATCCAAAGACAAAGGAGAAGCCACAATGAGATGGTACAAGGGGCGCAATCACAATAAAATCAAATCCCATAACTGCTGGGTGGGTGACTCACAAACTGGAGAACACTTATACTACAGAAGTCCACCCACTGGAGTGAAGGTTCTGAGCCCCATGTCAGGCTTCCCAATCTGAGGGTCCGGCAGCAGGAGGAGGAATTCCTAGAGAATCAGACTTTGAAGGCTAGTGGGATTTGATTGCAGGACTTCAACAGGACTGGGGGAAACAGAGACTCCACTCTTGGAGGGCACACACAAAGAAGTGTGTGCATCAGGACCCAGGGGAAGGAGCAGTGACCCCATAGGAGACTGAACCAGACCTACCTGCTAGTGTTGGAGGGTATCCTGCAGAGGCGGGGGCTGGCTGTGGCTCACTGTGAGGACAAGGACACTGGCATCAGAAGTTCTGGGAAGTACTCCTTGGTGTGAGCCCTCCCAGAGCCCACCATTAGCCCCACCAAAGAGCCGGGTAGGCTCCAGTGTTGGGTCACCTCAGACCAAACAACCAACAGGGAGGGAACTCAGCCCCACCCATCAGCAGACAAGTGGATTAAAGTTTTACTGAGCTCTGCCCACCAGAGCAACACCCAGCTCTACCCACCACCAGTCCTTCCCATCAGAAAACTTGCATAAGCCTCTTAGATAGCGTCATCCACCAGAGGGCAGACAGCAGAAGCAAGAAGAACTACAATCCTGCAGCCGGTGGAACAAAAACCACATTCACAGAAAGATAGACAAGATGAAAAGGCAGAGGCCTATGTACCAGATGAAGGAACATAATAAAACCCCAGAAAAACAACTAAATGAAGTGGAGATAGGCAACCTTCTAGAAAAAGAATTCAGAATAATGATAGTGAAGATGATCCAGGACCTCGGAAAAAGAATGGAGGCAAAGATCGAGAAGATGCAAGAAATGTTTAACAAAGACCTAGAAGAATTAAAAAACAAACACCTAGAAGAATTAAAGAACAAACAAACAGAGATGAACAATACAATAACTGAAATGAAAAATACACTAGAAAGAATCAATAGCAGAATAACTGAGGCAGAAGAACAGATAAGTGACCTGGAAGACAGAATGGTGGAATTCACTGCTGTGGAACAGAATAAAGAAAAAAGAATGAACAGAAATGAAGACAGCCTAAGAGACCTCTGGGACAACATTAAATGAAACAACATCCACATAATAGGGGTCCCAGAAGGAGAAGAGAGAGAGAAAGGACCAGAGAAAATATTTGAAGAAATTATAGTCGAAAACTTCCCTAACATGGGAAAGGAAATAGCCACCCAAGTCCAGGAAGCACAGAGAGTCCCAGGCAGGATAAACCCAAGGAGGAACACACCGAGATACATAGCAATCAAATTGGCAAAAATTAAAGACAAAGAAAAATTATTGAAAGCAACAAGGGAAAAACGACACATAACATACAAGGGAACTCCCATAAGGTTAACAGCTGATTTCTCAGCAGAAACTCTACAAGCCAGAAGGGAGTGGCATGGTATATTTAAAGTGTTGAAAGGGAAGAACCTACAACCAAGATTACTCTACCCAGCAAGGATCTCATTCAGATTTTATGGAGAAATCAAAAGCTCTACAGACAAGCAAAAGCTAAGAGAATTCAGCACCACCAAACCAGCTCTACAACAAATGCTAAAGGAACTTCTCTAAGTGGGAAACACAAGGGAAGAAAAGGACCTACAAATACAAACCCATAACAATTAAGAAAATGGTAATAGGAACATACATATTGATAATTACCTTAAACGTGAATGGATTAAATGCTCCAACCAAAAGACACAGGCTTGCTTAATGGATACAAAAACAAGACCCATCTATCTATCTATCTATATATATAGACCTACCTATATATATATCTGGCTTGTCCATCACTGCTGCGACCACACCAAGCACAGTGCCTGGCACAAGATGGGCAGTCTGTAAATACTGGTTGAACAAAAGTGAATTCTGGGTCTGGAAGGTGGATAGATGCATGACTGAGGGACTCTAATGAGACCAATTTGAATAATGAAGCAATGTGTTTGGAAAGGGAGGTTGGAACCTTGTGTTAATTTGGATCCTCCAAGAAGCAGACACCAAGATGGGATTAAATGTGCAGGGATTCTATTAAGGGAAGCACCTGAGGCAAAATGAGGAGGGTACAGGCAAGGAGGGTCATCAGACCATGAGTAAAGGGGAGAGGAGAGGAAGGCTGAGGTAGAAGCATCTTAGACTGCCGTGCAGTTTATGAAAGCCATCATGGAGCCCTTGCATCAGAGTCAGCTCTCAGACATTTTGGTGCCCGAGTATCAGAGTCAGACTAGAACTCAAATGTTCTTTCCTTTTTTCCTTTTTTTTTTTTTTTGATGGGCAAATAAATAAAACCCTTAGGAGGTCAAATGGCTTTCCCAGAACTGAAGGAGAATTTGGGTTTAACCTATTCTGAGTTCAGCGATAGAGCATAAAACTTCCTGGAAAATTATGTAAAAGATACCCTGTTTGCCATATAGCTTGCTGGGAACAGGTCCAGGTTGGCACCTAGAAAACCACCTGAAGAGTGCCAGTGCCAAATTCCTGCTTTGTATTTGCAACTGCCCTTCAGCAAGGAGAAACCCTGTAATATCATGAAAAAAGTACTGGACAAGGTTATTGACCAGATGAGTAATCTCCCCGGGTTCAGTTTCCTCATAAAGTAAGAGGCCTGGACTAGATGTATGCAAAAATCCACCCAGCCCTGGGCCTGAGGATTCTAAGAACCCAGATAGGTATGGACGTTGTGACTTCAGTAATGGAGGGCATGGAAGAGTATTACTCTCGTGGGTGGGGGTGAGATAATGCCAGGGTTCACTTTTTAGAATTGTGCCAAAGGTGCCATGAGAGCATTGCATTCTGTTCAAATACTTTTGATGTGCCCAGCTCATTATTAGGCTCTGGGAATAAAACAATGAGTAAGATAGTAGCTGACCTTGAAGAACTCATAGTTTAGTTAGAAGACTTGGTGGGAGGTAGTGTGGGATGGGGAAAAGGGGAGGGCATTGGGGGAAGTCCTGTGGAACCTTGGGTAACCACATAATCTCTGACTCGGTTTCTTGCAATGAGATACCTACTCCTCAGGGTTGTTGGGAAGATTGGAAATAGCATAGATAAACGGACCAGGACAGCGTCTGGAACAAAAATGGTACCCACAAAATGGTTTGCAGTCATGACTAGCGTGGCAGGGTTAAAGTTGAGTGAAAATCTCTCCAAGCTGTCCCTTGCCCACCTCCAACCCTGCTCTAGATGAAGAGAATGCCTTACTGGGCAGCTCACCAGTGGCCTTCCTCAGGTGTGAAACACTGTCTGAGGTGAGGCAAAAGGCTGGATGCAGAGTTAAAAATAGCTCATGGGAGAGTTAGAGGAGAGGCTAAGTAGGTCTAATAGTAAGGAATTCGGCGAGGGGAGATGAGAAGTGAAAGGAAAATGCCTCTTGGGCCTGGGAGAGGAGAGAACCAGGGGGTTGGTAACGGCTGAGAGGCTCTGGGGTAAGAGAACTGGGGAGAAGGGGGAGGGGATGTAAAAGTGTAACAAGATTTTGAATGGGACCACCCTCCTTTATTTTTGAGAGACAAGTTAAAGAACAAAGACTTCTTTTTTGAATGCTTTTGGCTGCTTGTGCCTCTTTAATCCTGATGTCATAGAAAGACATTCTAAAGACTCCCATTACATACATACTTAATTGGAATGCATTGTGGTGGTAGAGGTATTTACAAAGTCCTGTTGGGTTCAAGGGAGGGGCAAGTCTTTCTCCTGAATGGGTCAGAGAAAATAAAGTATTTGATCTGTTTGAGGGCTGGCTTTGACTCTTACTGGTTGAAAGATCTTGGTAAAATCACTTCAACTCTCTGACCCTTGATTTCCTCATCTATAAATGAAGGATGATTTAAAAATACCCTCCTTAAAGGCTCTGCACAAAGATCAAATGAGGTATTGAACGTATAATATAAAATGAAGAGGCTGTTGGGAGTTCTAGTTGAGAGGATGTGTTGTGAGGTTGGATACACGTGGGTTTGAATCTTGGCTCAGGGTGCTGTGGAAAGTAATAGGATATTTGCGGTACCTAAAGGTCAGCGCACAGAGAGCTTTACACATGCCTGGCACAGGATAATTGCTCGTGTTAATAATTCTCTTTGCAAATCTTGAAGCACTGTGGCTATTACTAATTTCATAATTCTAAGGCCTAAGAGTACCAAGCTGTAGAGGTGAAAATGCACAAGGGGGGAGGGTGAGGTCCTGTATTAGTTTCCTGTTGCTGCTGTAGCAAATTATTATGAACAACACAAAGTTATGCTCTTACAGTTCTGGAGATCAGAAGACTGAATTCATTTCCATGGGCTAAAGTCAAGGTGCGGCAGGGCTGGTTCCTTCTGGAAATTCTAGGGGAGGATCTGTTTCCTTGCCTCTTCCTGCTTTGAGAGTCTGACTCCATTCCTTGGGTGATAGCCTCCTCCATCCATCTTCAAGGAGAGCATCAGAGCATCTTCTCTCCTCTCTGGCCCCTGCTTCTGTCCTTGCAACTTCTCTCTCGAACCCTCACGCTGCTGTCTCCCTCTTATAAGGACACTTGTGATTACATCGGGCCCACCTGGATAATTCAGAGAACTCTCCCCAGCTCAAGATCCTTAACATAGTTACCTCTGCAAGTTGTTTTTGCCAAATAAGGTAATGTGTTCACAGGTTCTGGGATTAGAATGTGGTCATCTTTGGGTAGCTGTTATTTAGGCTAGCTCAGGTACCCAGGGAACGAAAAAGGAATTTCCAAGAAGGAAAACTTGCACACTGGGAAAGCTAATTTCAGACAGTAAATAACTACTGAAGAGTTAGTCAGAAACATAATGAAGACAGGTGATGAGATGACGGGATATATGCATGAGCCCTGTCCCCGTGACCACTCTTAGCGAAAGAAGCAGGTTATTGACTGACTCTGCCTCCTGCCTTCTTCACCTTCCTGGTGTCTCTCAATCCCATTCTCTCTTCACGCGTGTCCCTCCTTTTCCCCTCTCTTTCCTCTTCCTCTCCTTCCTCTCTGTGTTGAGAAGCAGCATGAGACTTGCTGTCATAATGACCTGAATTGAATTTTGGTTTAATCACTCCCAAGCTTTGTGACCTTGGTCCAATCACTTAACCTCTCTGAACCTGAAATACCTTATCTATTGAGATAGTTGTAAGGACAATGAACCTGAGGGGAGGGTTGCAAAACATAATATGAGATAACTTTTTGAGAAAATACCTGACTTGAAAGCAAGTTTTCCTCTCTCAAGAAGAGAGAGGAAATAACTGGGAGAATAATTCCCAGTCCTCCCTCCCATCTTTTTGGGGAGCAGTGAACCTCGCTAGAGCACTCCCTCTGTGCTAGTCACTCTTCTAGGCACTTTCACACATATTGTCCCATTTGTTTCTCACAACAACCTGGTGAGACATATTTATTTACTTCCCCTTTTTGATGGCAAAGGAGGCTCTGTTTCTTACTCTACTCACAATATTTCTGGCATCAAATCTGTGGTGATTTTACCCACACCAACCAAATCTCCAACTCTCTGGACACCAATTGGGTGTAATATAACTCCATTCTGACACTAACTACTCAGAGTTAGGGCAAACCCCATAGGTTAAGGGCTCAGTCCCACAAGACTGCCCTTCCCTCAGACACCAATCACAAGTAGTGAATCTCTAGGTTACCCACGCATCTGTCCTACTTGGCTGCAAATTGGGGGTTCCCATGATCAGGTTTGATAATTTGCTATAATGGCTCACAGAACTCAGGGAAACACTTGCTTACATTTATTGGTTTATTATAAAGGATGTAATAAAGTATACAGATAACAGCTAGAGAAGAGGTACACATGGCAAGGTCTGGAAGGGTCCTGAATACAGGAGCTTTGTCCCTGTGGAACTGGGGTGCACACCCTCCTGGTACATGGACCTGTTCACCAGCACAGATCTCTCCACATCCCAGAGTTTAGGGATTCTTATGGAGGCTTCATCCCATAGGCATGATTGATCATTAACTCAGTCTCCAGCCCCTCTCCCCAACCCACAGGATAGAGATGGGGCCGAAAATTCCAAGCTTCTGATCATGGCTTGGTCTTTCCGGTGACCATACTGAAACTCTCCAGGAGCCCACTGAGAGTCGCCTCATTACAACAAAAGACATTCCTATGACCCAGGAAATGCCAAGGGATTTAGGAGCTCTGTGTCAGGAACTGGGGGTAGGGACCAAATATATATTTCTTATTTTGTCACAGGTGGGCACAAGGGGATCCAGAGTGTTGAGGCAATTGACCAAGTCCATGTAGTAGGAGGTGGCTGAGCTGTGACCCTGGTCTGAGTCTCCTGACTCCACACCTGTCTATGGCACAGAACCACAGTGTACATTTCATCGCTGGTAAAGTTTTAATTTCTTGCTACTTATCTTCAAAGGTAGAACAGTCAGAACATTAGATTTTTTTTCCCTTATAAAAGAACAACAGGGGCTTCCCTGGTGGTGCAGTGGTTAAGAATCTGCCTGCCAACGCAGGGGACACGGGTTCAAGCCCTGGACCGGGAAGATCCCACATGCCACGGAGCAACTAAGCCCATGCACCACAACTACTGAGCCTGTGCTCTAGAGCCCGCGAGCCACAACTACTGAAGCCCACACGCCACAATTACTGAAGCCCATGGGCCTAGAGCCCGTGCTCCGCAACAAGAGAAGCCACCACAATGAGAAGCCCGTGCACCGCAACGGAGAGTAGCCCCCGCTCGGCGCAACTAGAGAAAGCCCGCGCACAGCAACGAAACCCAACGCAGCCAAAAATAAATAAATTAATTAAATAAAATGAATAAATTAAAAAAAAAGATAAAAGCTAAGCTGTTGAAACAAGGAAACCTAAAATTGTAGTGGTTTAAAGAATATAGAATTTTATAATTTAGAATTACCACCAGGTATGGTTTGGAACAGATGTATAGACTCTGCCCTCAGACTGTCTTTTCAGTAAGGTAGCCTGTGCCTTCTCTAGTTAAGTCACAAGCCAGCCACTTTGTCAGGCATAGGAAATGGGACTCATTTACATGCTCTCTGAACCTAGGATAATATTTAGACCTAGTCTGGGCTCTAATGAATCTAGAACTTGTAAACAGTTCTTACTGGTATATCATACACCCAACATATCCTACTGGCTGTGGTTCACTTTCCCCCTTCATCTTAACAATCAGTGTATTCTTTCAAGAAGTCTACGACTCCAATATTTTTTCTTGCAGTGGTTGCATCAAAGTGTCGACAGTCAAGAAAAGACTACTTTTACCCTGAGACCTGATTTGTTAGCCCTCTTCAAAATTTTCTTTCCTGTGGATTAGAGTTGACAATAAACACTCATGTGGTAGAAGGTGGCAGTGAAGAGAACTGCGTTTGTAATTGTGGTTATTGATTATTGCTGCAGATGGGTCTGGCAAAGGGAACTCATTATCCATAAGAAGTGGCGTAAATGTTGGCCACACGCAAGCAAGTGTAATGCGCATACAAAGCATAGACTTCACATTTGTAAAGACTCTTTATTTTACCATCTGTTCTTCAACTTTTCACTCAAAAATCTCTGACAGAGCAGATTTGTGCTGGGGGGAGGTGGTGATGCTTCTGTACTGATTCCCCCAGAGCACCTGGAGGCCAGAGTTCATGCCCTAGTTTCTCGGTGGCTGCCAGCAGCTACGAGAGGCAGAGGTGGATCTGTCTCTCCCTCTGCAACTGGCACTACCATCCCGGCTCAGTGTGACTCTGTGACCTTCTTCAGGGTGGAGCTGTCTTTGGAGACATACTGTCCAAGAAACAGATAAGACAAAACAATACAAGATGCTCCATTGTTCTAGAAATATGAGGAAATATGCATTCAGTTGCACTTCACTTATGCCTTCATTCACTTATTCAGCAAATGTTGATTGCCTCCTTATTCTGTCTTACTCAGTATATTTGCCAGGATGAAGTTTAAGCAGCTAGAACAAAGAAATCCAAAAATGCAGTGGCTTCGGAAAGAAAGAAGCCTCTGATCTTTGCAGCCACAGTCTGGGCAGTCTGGGTGGGCAGGACGGCTCGGCTGCACATGGTTACTGGGCCATCTGTTGTTCCTCCATTCTGTAGACTCTGTCCTGTGATGTGTGTGGTTTGTACAAGTATTTAGAGGATGCCTCACTCTCCCCTTCCACGCAAGGGAACCTATTTTGACAGTGTTTACACCCTAGTTTGACAAACTGTAAACATGTTGAACTTAAGAGATGGCATAAAAACATTTTCATGAAATTTGTTATTGCATATGTTGTTTTTGAGATAAATTTAAAAAACAAAGGAAAACATGTTTGTACATGAAAAGCAAGCAGTATAAACAAGTTATTTGCACTGGAGCAAAAGTCTGTGGAGGCACTGGGTGAGTATCTAAGCTAATACTCCTGTAACTCCAGCCCAGCCTGCCCTACTGTCACAGAGCATTGACTATGGATTTCGTGCACCTCTCCGGAGAATGCTGAACTGGGTGTTGTAGATGGTGGCATGCAGTTTGGAGGAGATTCCAATCTCCTCCTGTAGACAAGGGAAGGACATCTTGCTAGCAGAGGACACCGACATACCACCTGGGGGTGAGCAGGAAGGAGGCAGAGAAAGACTGGCCAGACTGATAAGGTTGTGTGTGCCCATCCCCCGACCCCCTCCCCCCACCAACTCTCCCCACTTGCCTATTGAAGGAAAAAAATACAAATGCAAATGCATTGTGTGTGTTTGTGTGTGTGTGTGTGTGTGGTCAGTAGCTTTTTTATATTGGTTGCCCTTTGACAGCCTGAACTTCTGGGTCTTATCTTAGGGAGGGGCAGGCTTTTCTAAATTAATACTCAGAATAAAACAGGCCTCTTCAGTATGGTCAAAGCTGAGTTAAGAGAAGATCCAGCTTCTAGGAAGGGAAAAAGAAATAATCCGAGACAGCGATTTCCTCTAAACAAAAGAGGTAGATGTGGCCCACTCCCCCTGCACTGATGACAACATAGTCATGGGGCCATAAAAGTTACAAGGGATGCTGGGAAATGTAGTCTCCAGCTGGCAGTCCTGTTGTGGAACTGAAGCTTTGTTACATGAAAGGAAGTGAGAAAAGATTTTGGTGGAGCAATTCCTCACTATGGCATGGATTTTAGTGCTGCACCAAAACTCCTTCTCCTTTTCTCCCACCTTTTACCAGAGATGTAGTTACGTTTTAAAATTTCCATCAGGCACAGTGAGACTGCTCACACAGAGCAGAATCTCCATGCCTCCCCTCCTCGCCCCAGAGGCGACTGCCCTATCACTTACAGAGCAAGTACTGTCCCGCCCTTACCTTCCTTCTTCCTCGGTGCACTATTCATTTTTGCCATGAGTCAAACATTGTTGCTGTGGGTTTCCAACGTCCTAGTTGGCCCCAAGGGCAGCATATTCTAGCACATGTTGAAAGTGAGTGCACACCATTGAATGATTAAACACCAGGGAACCACCAATTCTAGCTCACAAACCACTCAGATCCTACATGGCTTTGGATTCCTCTATGTTAAGCCAGGAGGGACTTATATCAAGGTAATAATGATAACTATCATATATCAGGGCCTACTATAATCAGGGCTTTGGGCTTTGTGCTCTACATACATTTTCTTTAATCTCTTAAACTATATTTCTAGGCAGTTTCAGGAATCACCTCCCCAAATCCTTGTTCCTTACTCTGGAAGGAACCCAAACTACAATAGTCATCTTAGATTAATCATTATCTACTCCCAGGGCTGGGGAGAGACTCATGTAGCATATGAGTGTCCAACATTACAGAACATCAGGCTCTGATAGCTAGGTAAAATTGATTCGAGACCCAATTTCAACGTGTGCGGGAGGGCTCTTTTTCTTCCACACCATCAAGCAATTCTCAGACACCAGCTGGGTGTCCTAAAATTCAACTCACTTCTGACACTATCTACCCAGAGATAGTGTCTACAGATTAAAGGTTCAGTCCTACAAGATTGCACCCTGCAACCACTACTTCATACGTCAGTCACAAGTCCAGGCTGTCACCTGTGACCTACAAGCTATAGATTGGAGGTTCCTTCTTGGGTTTGATTAATTTGCTAGAGTAGCTCACAGAACTCAGAGAAATCTTTTATGTACTAGATCACCAGTTTGGTACAAAAGGATATAACTCAGGAACAGCCAGATGGGAGAGATGCACAGGGCAAGGTATGGGGAAAGGATGCAGGGCTTCCATGCCCTCTCCAGGCACCGATCGCCCCAAGTATCCACGTGTTCACCAACCCGGAAGCTCTCTAAACCCCATCTTTTGGGGTTCTATGGAGGCTTAGTACAGAGGCATGATTGATTAAATCATTGGCCTTCGGCAATTAACTCAATGTCTAGCCCCTCCCCAGAAATCAGGAGGTGGGACTGAAAGTTCCAACCCTCCATTCTTGGTCGGTTCCCCTGGCAACCAGCCCCCATCTTTAGGTGCTTTCCAAAAGTTACTTCATTAACATAAACCCAGTTTTGTTGGAAAGGGACTTGCTACGAATGATGAGATGCAATTTTACCTTTATGGCTCTGAAGATTTTCAAGAACTGAGGACAAAGGACCAAATGTTACAATAACAGATGTTTCCATTGCTCTTGTGCTCAGAAAATTTCAAGGGTTTTGGGAGCTGTGAGCCAGGAACTGTGGACAAAAACCAAATATATGTGAGAAATCTATTTTGGTCATCGGAATGACCAAATATATACATTTCTTATAAATCACAGTATCACACTAGGAATAAAGGGAATAATTATTGTGTAGGCAACTAGCAGTTGCCCCAGGGGGCTTAGCGAACTCTATCTTTCTATATAAAGATTCATGCGTAGCTAGCTGTTCACATACTCTTGAATGCATCTTTTCTATGTTTTACAACTTTCTTGGAACAGAGATGATGCTTCTGTCAGTCCAGGACTTCTGGAATGGTCACCGGGGCTGCTCACCTGAGAGTGAGTCAGAGAGGCTCTGGATGGGCCCAGCGCTCCCACTCAAATGGGACCCATTTGTTTGGCAGCCCTGTGCATCCTCAGACCAGACCAGGTGGGCTACTGGACCTAGTCAAGTCCAAACTTGGCAAAGTGAGTAGCCAAACTGCCCCTGCCCAGTGTCACTTGGCCCTTCGTGGAAGCCTCTACCTCAGTACTACTATGTTCCATTGTGATGTCTGTTTTTCGGGCTGCCTTTGAGGTCTGGGTCAAGTCCCCTGCTAACCCATGCACAGGCTTTGCTCGATTTGTGATAAGCTTCACCCTATGGTCAGCTGCAGGCTTGTGGATATGGCTTGGCCAATAGAAGGCACCTCTGTGCAGGTGTAGCCAGGGACAGGATCCTGGTTTATGAGCAGAACTCTGGTTGAATTTCAACCCACATCCTCCCCTGCTCCCCAATGGGCCAGGCACCTTTGCGCAGTGCATGAGCTGTGCAACCACACACAGCATACCTGCCAGGGGCCATATATTCATCTCTGGTTCCCAATTGCCTAGCACAGTGCCTGGGCATGACCTTGAGAGATTTACTTAGCTTTTTTCAGACTTATTTCCTCATCTGTAATACCGTGGTTTTAATAAGGCATTGTCTAATAGGACTATTATGAGACTCAAACAGACAGAACATGTAAAGCAAGGGCTCTGTGGTCAGGTTTCCTTGGGTCCAAAGCCTAACTGTTTTACCAAGGGGTGTGGCTTTGGGAAGGTTACTAATTTCTCTGGGCCTCCGTTTTCTCAACTGGGGATAATAATAGTGCTTATCTCATGGGATTATTAGGAAGATTAAATAAGGTAATACAACTGGAATACAAAACCTAGAATCTGGTACATATCAACCATTCAATCAAATTTAGATATTTTTACATTTTACTTTTATGTATAGCCCCAGTGTAGTTCCTACCATGTAGTAAGTGGTCAAAAAATAACTATCAGGTGATAAATAAATGGATGTGGAACCATCTGAAGCCGGTTGTTCACTTCTGAGAGAACAGACTTAGCTTTGTCCTCAAGGACTTCCTTTGGTAACTACCCCACCCCACTCCAAGGGGGCCTGGAGTAACCTAGGGTGACTTTGGGACTCGCAACCAGCCAATCTTGATGCTTCATCTAAGCACAGAAATTTGCACAAACATGGCCAAGGATCAAGTATGGCCACTTGGGGTTACCTCTGAATGATGACTGTAGCTGCTGGAGAAGAGAGGATCCTTTTTTCTGGGATCGTGAGCAATAGTGCCTAAGGCTTAGCTACCAGTGAGCAACTTGGCAACCGCATGGAGGGAGGCTGCCACAGCCCATCACCGAAAAAGAAGCAGAGCTGAGAGGTGGAGAGGAGTAACAGAACCTTAACATCATTGTTTTAATCCTGGATCTAGCCATACCTGAAGCTACCATGGCACTTGAACTTCCCAACGAGATAATTCTATTATTTCTTTTTTTAACCGAAGATATTTTGAGTTGGGTGTCTCTCATTTGCAACTGGAAGGACCATCTTACTAAAGCATCCTGTATGTAATATGACTGAATGTTTGATACATAGCAGTAACAATAATTGTAATAGATAACATTTATTGAGCTTTATTAGATGCCAGGCACTGTTCTAAGTGCTTTGCATGTATCAACTCATTTAGGCCTTAGGACTGTTTGAGGTAGCTATTGTTACTCCTGTTTTACAGATGAGAAAACTGAGGTACAGAAAGGTTTCTTGGCCAGTGATTTCAGAGTCAGGATTAAACTTACACATTCAAGAGAGCACTGGACCATCCAAAAAGCTTAGCTTGTAATGTTTTTCAAATGATGCTAACATTACCTTAAACATTTTTGAACTGCCTTTAAAAATAATTATTATTAGAGCCAGTTTATTTCAGAAAATACATATTTCAGTGTGTAATCACATTTTGTGTTTGGCTATAAGGGCATTCCTGTGCTTGCTTAATTACTTTTTGTTTACTCCTTGTGACCCTCAATGATATTTAGCTGTTCACACAAATCAAATTCACCCTTAAAGGACACACGTATGTGACCATTGAGGGGAATGTAACATTGGCCCTGAAGGTGATCCTAAAAGGCAGACATCCGTACCTGTTTGTGCAAGTTTTGCTTTTGAAGAGGACATTTGTATACATATATCACAGTGTGCTGTTTTAAAAATAATCACATCAGGGATTTCCCTGGTGGTCCAGTGGGTAAGACTCCACGCTCCCAATGCAGGGGGCCTGGGTTCGATCCCTGGTCAGGGAACTAGATCCCGCATGCCTCGACTAAGACCCGGTGCAGCCTAAATAAATAAATAAGTAAATATTTTTTAAAAGTTACAATTAAAAAAATAAAGAAAAATAATCGCATCATATTATGCTCACACCTCATTTTTTCTTTTAAGTAAGTATCCAACAGAGGCAAGGCATCGAGCTATTTGCTTTAGAGGCTCTGGTGACTCTAGCTGGTGGCCGGAAGGTGAGCCTGAGAAAGCTTATCTCACTCCAGAAACAGAAGGTCACGGCTGAGAAGGAAACAGTCCATTGTTGTGGCTTGCACTTGGTGAACGCTGCCAGGAGTCTAACGGAAGAGACTCTGAGAAAAAGTTGCAGGAATGACTTCCACCTCTAACACTCCTAGCGACCAAATCTGGATGAGGCGTTTTCCCACATGGAGAGATTAGGAATAGAGATATTTCCCCAGATATTATGAAAGTCATTTAAAACATCTAAAATGTTGAAAGAAGAGTACAATATGTATCTACCACCTTTATTCAGCAACTGTTAACATTTTGTTTGTATGGGTATGTGTTTGTGTGCATGTATGTGTGTGTGCATGTGTATATATACATATGTATATAGATTTAAAATTTTGCTGAACCATTTGAAAATAATTTTCAGACATTGAGACAATTTGCCCCTAAATAATTGAGCTAAAAATTAGGACATTCTCCAACATAACACCATCATACCATTATCACACTTGAGACAATATTCCCTAATATCATTTGTTATCTTGTCTTTACTCAAATTTCCCCCAAAAGTCCCTACAACTTATTTTATAGGTGTTTTTTTTCTCCACCCCCTCCAAACCAGGATCTAATCAATGCAACACATTGTTTGTTACATCTCTTTATTCTCCTTTATGTTAAAAGAATTGTGCACTTTTTAAAAAAAAACATTGTCCCTTTGAAGAGACAGGCAGCGGTCTTGAAGAAGTTTCCACAGTCTGGATTCATCTGCTTGCTTTCTCCTGGTGCCATTCACCTCGTCCCTTTTGACCAGGTATTTCCCGCAGCCGGAAGGTAGGTCCGGAGGTTTGACAAGATTCAGGTCACACATCTCTGGCGTGAATACTGCATAGGTGACCTGTGCACGTTAATTGCATCTCATCAGGAGTCACATAATGTCAGGGTGTCCTACTATGACGGACACTAAATGTGACCACTAGGCTAAGGTGGTAACTGCTAGAACTTTCCATTGAAATGCTATTCCCCCACGCTTTACAATTAGAAACCAGTGGGAGATACCTTAACACCCTGCCCATACCCTTGTGGGCAACAATCTTTCACTGAATGGTTTAGTCCATCCTACACACTTGAGAGCAACTCATGATAGCTTCATAGCACTATTTCTAGAACACCTTCAACAAACTTTTTTTTGTATTTCTTATGAATTCTAGGTTATAAGCGTTCACTTGGCTGTTCTTCAAAAACAGCAAGATCTTGCTAAATGCTGATAGAGAAATTCTGCAAATACATGTAAACATTCCCTGTCGGGGACAGCGGGAAAACATTTACACTTCAACATCGCCACTGGTAGTGGAGGAATCAGCTTGGCTATGAAAACCTCCGTTACTCTCCACCAGCATCCAGAGTTTTCAGATTCACAACACAGATGGGCTCCCAGCTGGCTAGTACTCCTAATACAGGGACTTTCAACCCTGATTATGCATTTGAATCATCTGGGGAGCTTTAGATTTGCGTTCTCATCAATTTGGATCAGAATCTATGAGGGTGAGGCCAAGCATAAGTATATTCTAAAAGCTTTCCAGTTGATTCTATTGGGCAGCCCAGGTGGGAACCACTGAAAAAGAAATCACAGTTGACCCTTGAACCATGCGGGGTGTGGTGGGGAAAGGGTAGGGGCGGTGACTCTCCGTGCAGTCGAAAATCAGCATATAATTTATAGTTGACCCTCCCTCTCCATGGTTCCTCTGTATCAGCCATTCTGCATCCAGGGATTCCACAAACCCTGGAGCAGATTGTCCTGGAGTATCTGCTACTGAAAAAAATCTGCACATAAGTGGACCTGCACAGTTCAAACTGTGTCGTTCAAGGGTCAACTGTACTTCAAAAAAAAAAAGTAATCGTAATGTCACCATGTAACATCAAGACATGATATACCTTCTTCCAGAATGGTGGTTGTCAAACTTTGGCTACACATCAGAATCATTTGGGGAGATTTTGTTGCTTCTGATAGCCAGATTACATCCTGTACCAATTAAATAGGAATGCCTGGGCATGGGAACCAGGCATCAGAATGTTTTCAAGATGTCAGGTGGTTCCAATGTACAGCTAAGTTTTGGAACCACTGCTCCAGAGACTGTTTTCCAAAGAGAGAGCTTTGGCTTGCTCAGGAAGGCAAGTATGTTGGTTGGAAATGTTTTTAGCAAAAATTAGCAGCAAAACCAGTTAATGGCAACTAAACTCGTGCAAATTTTACTTAACAAGAAGTCTGGAGGTTGATATCGAAAGCTCAGCTTCTCTGTACACTGGTGCCCAACCGGTGAAGACAAGAGTTTTGGGTGAAGTAGAAAAGGATAGCTTTATTACTTTGCCAGTCAAAGGGGGACACAGGGCTCCTGACTTGATGAAGAGTTTTATAACGCTACTTCAAGGGTGGGGTTGCTGACAAGATTAGGGTGTGTGCAGGGAATTCTCTGGTGGCACAGTGGTTAAGACTCCGTGCTCCCAATGCAGGGGGCCCAGGTTCGATCCCTGGTCAGGGAACTAGATCCCACATGTGTGCTGCAACCAAGAGTTCGCATGCCACAACTAAGGGGCCTGAGAGCTGCAACTGAGACCCGGCGCAACCAAATATAAGTAAATAAGTAAATAAATAAATAAATACTATCAACAGAAAAAGATTAGGGTGTGTGCAGGGTCTCAGGTGGCTGGGTCTCCTAATCTTGATGAGCTTCTCTGGTCCCTTTAATCTTGCCCCAGGTGGTTTCTTGATTAGCAACAGTTTGAATCTGCCCTTTGGAACTCAGGGAAGGTCATGGAGGCTGGAGTCTTGTCTACAAGAAATGGGGGACAAAAAGGCCTCTGTGCCCGGAAGCCCTGCAGGGCCCCACTCGGTTTCAAGGTGACTCCAGGGTTTGTTCTGAGGCTCCATGATGTCATCAAGGACTCCTGCTCTGCTCCAAGAAAGACATTCTCAGCTACTGGCTTCTTGTCCTGTTTTTCTTACCTTGTGGTCACAAGATGGCTGCTGCAGCTTTAGGTATTTTGGCTTCACATCAGCTTTCCAAGGTAGAACAAAGGTGGGGTGGTACATAAAGGCTTTATTCCTCTGAGGTTCTGTCATTTTATCTGAGATAGAGAGTCTCCCAACCAACTTTCTCCTGCATCTCTTTGGCCAGAGCAGGCTCACATGTCTGCTTCTAACCTAACTCTCTCAAAGGAAAATGGGACAACATGATGGTTTAGACCAAACACAGTTAATCACCTATGCCTGGAATGCCATGCCTCCTTCCCTGAGAGGAATGCCAATGGATTTCCACTCCTTGATGGTGATGTTCTGTTACCAGGGAAGATGTGGGGTGACTGCTTGTTAGGCAGCCAGAAAACTGTCTGCAATAATCAAGCAATGAAATGACTAAAAGGAGGAAGAAGAGGAGAAATAGGACTTAGGAAACCACAGACTTCAGTTTTGCAAGATAGGAGCTTAGCTATGCCTGTTACAGCAGCTCTGGCTGAGGCTGCTGGCACCACACTGGAAATGCATTTTTTTTTTTCTGTATTCTGAAGGAATCTTCCAGGTACTAGTTTAAAGGCCTTGCCTGGGATTCATCTTCAAATGCCATTTGAGGGACTTTGAGGGTGGCACAGTGGTTAGGACTCTGTGCTCCCAATGTTGGGGGCCTGGATTTGATCCCTGGTCAGGGAACAAGATCCCGCACACATGCTGCAACTAAGAGTTCACCTGCTGCAACTAAGGAGCCTGCCTGCCGCAACTAAGACCTGGTGCAACAAAATAAATAAATAAATAAACATTTAAAAAAAAAAGCCATTTGAGAAATTCCTGTTGGTGGCAATGGGAAGGGTCAGTTAAACAAGTTTGAAGCACTGAACAGATTTTGGCACCTGTCTTTCTCCTTTCTTCCCCACCCCAAGTTTTTTAAAATAAATACAAAGTTTAACCCATTGCAACCAAAGTTTTCTCCATGACTAGTACCCACTTTAATGGTTCTGTTTATTTTTAAAAATAAGAATAGCAACTTAAAATTTTTTTTGGTGACTGCAACTTTTCTGATGCCCTAAAGTATGTGCTTAGTCTCTGTTTTGGGTAAAGCAGCCTTGCAGCCTTGTTCATGGGAGTTCTCTAGTCTTGTAAATCATCATTGGTACCCAAGATAATATAAAAAAATAGTCTATCATCTCAATGTTTTGTGAGTTAATTCAGACCATCAAAAGGTAACTGTCCCAAGGCACAGCTCTAATCAACTTCAGGAACTAAGTCAACAAATGTAAAGCACATAAAATACTGCTTGACTTATATGAGCTCTGTATAGTGTTTGTTGTTGTTGTTATCGATCTGAAAATTCTTTTGAAATGAAAAGAGACCTCTACTGGGCATATACGCTGAGAAAACCATAATTCAAAAAGAGTCAGGTACCACAATGTTCATTGCAGCTCTATTTACAATAGCCAGGACATGGAAGCAACCTAAGTGTCCATCATCGGATGAATGGATAAAGATGTGGCACATATATACAATGGAATATTACTCAGCCACAAAAAGAAACGAAATGGAGGTATTTGTAGTGAGGTGGATGGACCTAGAGTCTGTCATACAGAGTGAAGTAAGTCAGAAAGAGAAAAACAAATACAGTATGCTAACACATATATATGGAATCTAAGGAAAAAAAAAAAAAAAGATCATGAAGAACCTAGTGGCAAGACGGGAATAAAGACACAGACCTACTAGAGAATGGACTTGAGGATATGGGGAGGGGGAGGGGTAAGATGGGACAGGGTGAGAGAGTGGCATGGACATACATACACTACCAAACGTAAAATAGATAGCTAGTGGGAAGCAGCCGCATAGCACAGGGAGATCAGCTCGGTGCTTTGTGACCACCTAGAGGGGTGGGATAGGGAGGGTGGGAGGGAGGGAGATGCAAGAGGGAAGAGATGTGGGAACATATGTATATGTATAACTGATTCACTTTGTTATAAAGCAGAAACTAACACACCATTGTAAAGCAATTATACTTCAATAAAGATGTTAAAAAAAAAAAAACAAACCACACAATTTACACAAAGGTAGCACGTTAATGAGTGAGCAGTGGAGAGAGGGAAAGGGTACGAGAACTAACACCTTTTGATCATCCTCCCTATTCCAGGTTCAGGAAAGACAATATACATACATGTGTTGTTATGTTTAATCCTCACAACCAACCCCACGGGGTAAGTATTATTACAGCCACCTGACCAGTGAGGAAATTAAAGCTCAGAAAGTTGGAGTAACTTGTACAAGATAATAAGTTAATAAGCAACAAAGCTAACTTAGGTCTGTCTCAACCAAGCCATGCTTTTCTTAAGAAAACATGCCTCTTCCTTTTTTTTTTTTTTTTGACAGATTCATAGGATGAAATATATGGTGTATGGGTAAAAGCTTTAGTTATTTGTGGAAAAGGGCACCAAATCCACTTGAGTTGGGTTGCAAGCATGGTGTAGCTTTTGGATAACTAGTTCTGATAATTTACAGCCATGGAGTTACAAAGGTAAAAAAACGTGATTCTTGTCCTCAGAGAACTTACAGACCAGTGCAGAAACGTAAGTGCCAAAAAATGATGACTATTCGTAATGATAACAGCTACAATGGTCACATATTTAGAATAAGGTAGATCTTGGAAAAAGAAATTCCAAGCTAGAAGGGGATTAGAGAAAGATTCACGAAGGATATAATTTTGACACAAGCACTGGCTTCAGGACGAAGAGGAGTTATCCAGGCAGATAGTCTGTGGGAGGGCATTCCAGGGAGAGAGAACAGTCTGTGAAAAGGCAAGCAGATTTAAGAGAGCTCTGGGAATTACAAGCAGTTCGGCTCGTGAAATTTAAAGATAAGAGTGGCAGAAAATGAGTCTCTGGGGGAAAGAAAGTGCCAGATCCTTTATGGTTTAGCTTTTTTTTTCTTTTCTTTTTTTTTTTTTTTTTTGATACAAATAATAATTATGTAGCGATGTAATATCATCAAATAAGAGATGATTACGAAAACACAGAGGTCCAAAAGCAATTAATATTTTAAATATTCATGCCTGCAAAAGATTGGAGATGACCTAAATGTCCACCAATAGAGGATTGGCTAAATAAAGTTTGTATATACATGAATGAAAAACTATACAGCTATTTAAAAAGAATGAGGCAAATCTAGAGTGTCCTAGATCAGATTCTCTAGAAAGAAAAGCTAACAGTTTATTTGGGTGGTACAAGCCCAGGATGGTAAGGGTGAAGCTAACGGGAAGTAAGGCAAGAGAAGGTGCAGTGCTATGTGTTACCATGCTGACCAGATCAACGAATTGCAAGGGGCACAGCGTTTCACTCAGCGGGTGGCTTATAGGTAGGAACCATCTCAGAGTAGTCCATGGAGGAGAGAAAGGAGGGAGACGTCTACTGCTTGGCTCCTCCCATTTCTTGCTTCCAATTGGTGGAGGCTTACACTCCCCAGTGATGTCATCTGGCCCTTGGCAGCGCCCAGGAAGCTGGGCCATGTGCCTTGCAGGTGTGTTTCATCCAGGTCCCAAAGTGGGGGGCAACTAGTCTCAGGAGGAGACCAACCAAGAGAGAAAGGAAGAGCCTGTTGAGGAATTATAAAAGGCATATAAAGACTTTTATCCCAACTAATATATTTCCTGGCTATAAAGTCTAGAAACATAGATGTATTATTTTATCATATATTATATATTTTATCTTTTAAAACATGTATTCCTTATGTTTCTAGACTGAATGGTCACCCTATATTTTAGTATAAAACAGGCTCCAAAATGTGCTCTAAATAAAAGACAAGGTACAGGACTTCCCTGGTGGCACAGTGGTTAAGAATCCGCCTGCCAATGCAGGGGACACAGGTTCGAGCCCTGGTCCGGGAAGATCCCACATGCCGCGGAGCAACTAAGCCCGTGCGCCACGACTACTGAGCCTGTGCTCTAAAGCCCGCGTGCCACAACTACTGAAACCTAAGCGCCTAGAGCCCATGCTCCGCAACAAGAGAAGCCACCGCAATGAGAAGCCCGCGCACCGCAACGAAGAGTAGCCCCCGCTCTCAGCAACTAGAGAAAAGCCTGCGCGCAGCAAAGAAGACCCAACGCAGCCAAAAATAAATAAATACATAAATAAATAAATAAATAAATTTATTTATTAAAAAAAACCAAGGTACAGAACAGCATGAACAATACGCTAACATTGGTTCAAATAAAGAATATATGTATGTTTATTTCTGCATAGAATTTCTCTGGAGGGAGACATGAGAAACCGATAGCAGCATTTGTCTTCAGGGAGACAAATTGGGTGATCGTGGGATTAAGAGGAAAACTCCCTTTTTACCATATACCTTTTTGTGCGTTTCTAAGTTTGTACCATGTCAGACTATGATTTATTAATGTAAAAACTTACATTATACTGAGAAAACCATTTTTAATGTTAGGAAGATCACACTGGAAGTAGTAAAGAGGATTCTGAAGGAGATCATTTCACTCAACAATTATAGCTGAGCATCAGGGTACCTGGATGGACGTGGCAGTGAAGGCGGCAGACCCTGCTCTTGCCTAGACAGAGTTTACGATCTAAGAGAGAGGACAGTTAGACAAGAGCTAAGGCAACCACATGGGCTCTGGAACCCTAACCAGGTGAAGACAACAAATTCTTGCTCTGCGTGCACAGTCCTTAGTGCCGAAGAAGTTTTTTATTTCTGTGGCAAACCTCCCACATAGCATGCCTCCGTTCCTCAATTTTATATTGTTGATGTAGAGCTAGAACAGAGGTGCACACATTTTTCTGTAAAGGGCAAAGAGTAAATATTGTAGGCTGTGCGGGCCACACTGTTTCTGTCATAACTTCTCAACTCTGCTGTTACAGCACAAAGCAGCCGCGGCCAGTACCTAAAAAATGAGCATGGCTATGGTCCAATAAAATGATTGGAAGTTTTGCAAGTCTATTGGCAGTTCGAATGAAACTTTGAATGTCATATAATTTTTATGTGTCATAAAATATTATTCTTCTTTTGATTTTTATCCAACCCTTTAAGAATGTAAAATCCCTTCTTAGCTTGCAGGTGGTACAAAACAGGCAATGGGCTCTATTTCACCTGTGGGCTGTGGTTTGCTCACCCCTAAGTCAAAATATGGCTCCCACGTTCAAATTCCAATCCTGTTCCTGTAAAATCTCAGCACCTCTCCAAACCGTTAGCTGGCTCTAGGAGCTAGCTCTGCTGGTCTACTAAACCTTTATGGTTCTGCTGCTGTTGGCTTGATTTGCATTTCATTTTGGTTTAACTTTGCATTTGTTCTCCCTAACTCTGCCACTCTTATTCTTGCTGCATTGTGTGCTGATTTTTAATGGAGTCCTGCACGGCAATAAAGGTCATGAAAGAAGATGTAATTCCTTTGTGACTGCTGGTTAATTCATTTCTGGACATTAGAACCACTTTTATGAGCCCCACATCATAAGCCATATGGAATATTATTATGTGCTCCCTAGAGCTTCTGTTATTGCCATCTGTCTGTGACTTCCTGTGTGGTTTCTCTGGCAGCAGGGAAATCATCTATCAAAACGCTTCTATAAAGTAAGTTTTAAAAACCCAGTTCTAAATAACATCTGCCTCTGAAATTAGATGTATATTTTCCAGGCTTAAACGTTTGAAGCACATTAATAATGATCCCTATTGTGGAGCCACAGTTGAAAATTATAAGAGTGTATTGTAGTCCGTCACCCGGGTAACATCCAGATACAAGCACTGCCAACGCTGCAAAACCCTCCACAAGTAAATCTCTAAAATCTCCCATTTTGAGGACTCTCACGTGTTAGTGAGACCTTGGCATTCTGCCTAAACTAGGCCTCTGTTCTTAAACACACCCAGAGTTTTCCATTCTTAACAGTAGGAGTCGTTTTTGTTCATTTTGTTGTTGTGTCCCTAGTATTTAATACAGCATGGAGCACTTAGTAGGAGTTCAACGAATTTGTGTTGATCTGAACCGAAATGTTGAATTACACCCCATGAGTTTCTAGGTCATATCTCCACCAGTATCAATGACAGGGTTTTCACTCAATGACACTGGTGACTGTTTGCAAAGAAAATGAATTGTCTGTTATGTTGTCTTGGTGGCTGATTACGAATGTATACAAAATGCATATTTATATTAAGAATATGAATGAGATACTCAGAGTGAAGAATTTTTAGATCTTCAGATGAATGCATAGTACAGATTGCTCAGGATCACCAAATGTGGATGAAAGTGTCTTGACCTCTGAGTGAGATCTTGGTTTAAACACTCGCTTTTGACAAGCTCTAAAAATACTAAAAAACAAACAAACATAGGAAAAAACCCTCTTACCATCTTGGATCTATTTTAGTCTCTGTGAAACAAGAACGATAATCCCTGCACTGGGGAATACAGATGTGAAAAGAAAGACAAATAATTTTTAAAGGCAAACAAATGAGGGGCACACATGAGAGCGCAGGAGTACTCCTCAGCTTGAGTGGGTTTAAGAATCGGGTGGAAGGCATGTTATACATGCAGATTCCTGCATCCCACCAGAGAGATTCTGCTGTGATAGGTCTGGGTTTGGGCAAGGGACTCGATGGATTTAACAAAGTTCCCGGGAGATTCCGATGCAGGTGGTCCATGAAACAGGCTGTGAGAATACCGACTTATGATTTAACAGGGAAGATAGAAAAGAAAATCAATAATTAATTTCAGCTCCCCCAAATAAGTCTGCTTAGTTTGTTCAAGTGGTGTCCACAGGCTGTGGGAAACTAGTGAGAGGATGAGACTGAGAAGGGTACAACAGTGGTACAAGGGATGTGTTCTCCCCTTACTTCCCACATTTCCTGTCCTTTCCACTGGTGACTCCAATCCTAGATTTCTTTCCAGAGTTGGCATATTTGTTAGGATTCAGTTGGGTTCTCTGTGTTACCAAAAAAAAAAAAAAAAAGGCAGTGGTTATACAAGGTAGAAGTTTATTTTTCTTACTTGAAATCAAGATCCAGAGATAAGTGGTCTAGGGTTGGGATGGTGGCTTCACTAAGTTGCTAAGGATCTGCCAGGAGACTTTTAGTTCTCCATTCTATCATCCTGAGGGCGTGGGACCCTCTACCTCATGGCCCAAGATAGAAACTAAAACACCATCAGTCACAGCATCGTTCCAGGCAGTGAGATAGAGATAAGAAAGGGTAAAGGGAGAACCAACTATCCTTTAAGGAAGCTTCCTAAAATTTGTCAGGCCTTTCTGTATATATCTCATTGGCTAAAACTTATTAATATTGGCTCACCTAGCTGCAAGGAATGCAGAAATGTATTGGTTATTCCCCAGGCATCTATATGCCAAGATAAAGATCAGTGTTTCTATTAGTAAGGAATAAGGGGAGAATGAATGATGGGGTAGGCAACCAGAAATATCAGGTCTAGGTGGGATCCTGGGGCTTGAAGATTGTTTCACTGGGCCTGGATCTCTGGCCACAATGACTCCTGCTGCTGCGTGATGTTGAAGCACCCTAAGAACTGACACAGAAGAGAAAATCCGGTGGTGCTGGTAAGTAACTGGTAGAGGACTACATACAGTTCAGGGGTTGCCAGACACAGGTTTTCTAAGTTCGTGGCATATGAGTGCCCTCTGCCATCTGTCTTCTAAAGTTCATTTCCCTCACTGTACCCACATCTATAAGAGATACAGAGACAACACTTCTGAACAGGATTCGCATTCCAGATTTGAGACTAAATAGCCTATAACTCTCAGTAACTTGGCTGCTAAAGGCTTTTGTTTTTATTGCTCTAAAACTGAGGTAATTTCTGATTTAGCTACCTCCCTCATACAATTGTTTTGCTTAACAAATGATGTATGTGAAGTGCTTTTAAACTTTAGGGCCAGATTCACATGTATATTATTTTGAAAAAATATCCATCAAATGTAGGCTAAAGATAATGAAAGTAGTTTGGATTATTTAAATTGGGTTCATACACCTAAAACTTTAATTTAGAATTTCCTATTAGCAGGTTATGTGAATAATTAAAATTTCTAATTTAATCTGAAGGAAATTTCTCCTACTGAATTTTTAATGGAATATCTAAACTATGGCTATCTCAGCTACTGCCCCCAGTTCTTCCTGATTCATGTAGCTCATTAGCACGAGAAATCATCTCTCTCGAAACTGATCGTTCTTGAGAATCTTCTCATTTCTTCTTTACATCAAATTCAGCTACTTTATATTGATTTATTTATCTTTTAAAAAGCTTTATTGAGGTATAATTGACATACAAATAACTTCACATATTTAATGTATACATTGTGATGCGTTTGGACATAGGCAAACACCCATGATGCCATCACCAAAATCAAGGTACTAAACATATCTATTACCTCCAAAAAATTCCTTGTTTTCTTTTCTGGGTTTGAGTGTGTGTGTGTGTGTGTGTGTGTGTGTGTGTGTGTGTTAAGAAGTCTTGACATGAGATCTATCCTCAACATATTTTAAAGTGCACAATACCATATTATTAACTATAGGTGCTATGTCATACAACAAGATCTCTAGAATGTATTCATCTTGCATAACTGGAACTTTACAAGACTGCTCAGAAACTAGCTGAGCAACTGTGCTCATGTTTATCTCAGCGTACTTCTGGTGAAGGTATACATAGTGCTAAAACAGTCTCAGAGAAACTGAGCCTCAGGGTTCAGACTGCTGCTTTATTCCTACAGACCCCTAAGCCCTTATGTTAACAAGTCCCTGGGCTTGGCTCCATATAAGGACCCAGGTTTGTAGACTAAGGTAAGGGATGCACTGGCATTCTTGCCTTGCCTGTAAGAATCTCCCCTCATCCAAAATGTGCTCATCTGCCAAAGCTCAGCACAAATACCACACTGTCTATTAAACCAAAAGTGCTTTCTTTCTCTTCTGAGTCATGAGACTAATTTATGGCTTTCTTGTGGCACCTACCTTACCCTGATGTGACTTATAGTGGTTTGTGTATGTATCATTTCTCCAGTCGACTGTAGACAGTGAGCAGAGACTGTGCCACACATCTCTGTATCTCTTGCAGCCCTGAGCACAGAGCCCAACTCATGCTTAAGGAACAGAACCTAGACTTATGCTGCAGCCTTCACCCACCTTTCATTCATTCAGCAAGTAACCATTAAGCACCAACCATGGGTCAGGCCCTCTGATGTGTATGGGTGACATAGCAGTGGACAAGAAAAACCACGTCGCTCTCTAAATGGAGTCGCCTTCTAGGAGCTCTAGACAGGCACTGAAAACATAAGTAATGAGAAATGCTTTGCAGAGGCTTGAGAGAGAGATGGGAGAGGGAGAGAGCCATCCTTTGGACTGAGTGTTGAATGAAGTCCTCCCAGAGGAGGACATCTGAATGGAGTCTGAGGATGCGAAGGAAGCTACGTCTTCAAGAACCGGTGGCAAGAGAGTACCAGATAGAGGGCACCAAAAGTGCATAGAGCCAGGAGAACACAGGACGTAGAAAGGGGACCAACATGGCTAAAATGGAGTAAACAAGGGAAAGCAGGGGAGGAGATTTTAACAACCATATTTTGAACTCTAGTTCAGATGCCATATTGCAAAACACCTTTGTTCAAACATATAACCACTGATACTTGAGAAGCTAATGTATATTTCAAAAATAAGTTACCTGGAGAATATGGTACCCACCATCAGTTGATAAGAAAGTTTTATCAGTTTTAAAGACAGGGTCTTTCCTGTTGCATTATATTTGAGAATATAATATTATTTTAATTATATAATAACTAGATTAACTGTCTGACAAGCTAAGACCCTATTAATAGTTACAGTATGAAGAAACATTTTCAGGACTCAGCTTGCCCTCAGTATATTTCCGCATGTCACACTACACCAGATGCTGTTCCGTGTTGTCACTTCAGCTTTAATTAACTGTGGGGAGTGGTGGCACTAGTTGCAATTAGTTTATTAATGCAAATTTCCCTTTATTGTGCCGAAAGCCTACTGGTGCAGATCATCTGAGTGTGATTAACTGCTTCAAGGAGTGCGGCTCACAATGCTGTTGGCAACGATGCTGACCTGTGAACTAGTCTTTCATCCAAAGATAATATAAATTTAGCTAAAATTTTACAGAATAACTTATTAACACTGGCTGCTAATGAAGCACTGAGATGAATTATTTTCGGTAAGAGTTAATAAATATCTTGAGCTTACTAAAATTGCTTTGACATCTCTCTTCCATTTCTGTCAACATACTTCTGTGACACTGGTTTCTCTGCTATGAGTGTTAGTAAGACAAAATATAGAAGAAGTTTAGCTCATCCTCAGTAAGTAATGCTGTCACCATCTAACCCATATTGGCTATATTAACAAAAAGGAAGCAGCTCATTTTTCCCATCAAAGACTTTAAATATTGATATGCATGTAGGTGTTTGTTCAAAATGTTTGTTCATTTACACAGAGGTGTTTAACAGAAGAAATCATTATTTCCTTCATCACTTTTTTGGCTGTGATTGCAGTGACCAGTGTGAGTAGGGGCTGCAAACTTTCGGGAGTGGGTAGAAGGACGAGGTGATGTATAAACTGAACCCAGTCAAGTGGACCATGTAACACCTTCTTTCCTTGCAGTTGAAGAGTTATGGCCCAGAAACTTCAAATGGGCTCAGAATGTAAGGACAAACAAGCAAACAAACAAAACCAGAAACAGATTGAGAGAGAGAAAGAGAGAGAGTATGTCCTGTCTGGGTCACCAACAAAATCCCAGTCAGCAGAACAGTCGGGTCATTTGACAATCTCGAGCAAGCAAAGACAACAGCTTCAAAAATTGTATGAAAAGGTAGTCACTCTTTCCCTTCAAATTATGAAGAACATGGAGACATTTCTTAGTGGGTAAGCATCTCTCATCCTTGGGAAGATTTAGAATTAAGAAGAGAAATGTTCAAGAGAATGAAGCACTTAGTGCTAATATTTATTAAGGTGGAAGGATCAACACATGTTTGGGAGGAATTCAGGGTCACCACCCTTCTCCACCTCTCTCTGCCTTCGGGTCAGAAGGATATCCTGTGGCCCTGGAGTGAGTCAGAGCTTCAGCTTCAGATTTTTGAATGAACATGGGACTTAACCCTACCACCATCACCTCCAGAGGTGTGATCTGTAATAAGTTCTTTGCTTCTCTAAGCCTCAGTTTTCTCATCTATATAATACTCCTCACCTGATAGCATTGTAAGGATTAGAGAACACATGCAGAACATTGGTACAGAATAAGTGCTTGGTACAGAGCAGTGGCTCGTTATCTGCTGCCGAGTAACAAACAACACCAAACTATTGGTGTTAAAACAACAACTTTCTGGATTCTGTGGCCCAGAAATTCAAAAAGGGCAAAGCAGAAACAACTGTTCTCTTCTCTATGATGTCTGGGGTCTCAGTTAGAGCGACTCAAATTGGGGGTGGGTGGGTGGTAAATCGAATGGGGGGAGGCTGGAGCCAGAGGACCCACTTTCATGATGGCCTCTTCACTCAAGTATCCAGTGCCTGGACCTGAGATGGCTAAAGAATGGGCCCAGCTAGGACTGTTCACTGCAGTGCTTACATACAGCCTCTGCACATGGCTTGGCTTCTTTAGAGCACGGCAACCTCAGGGTAGTCACACTTCTTACAGGCAGCTCAGAGCTAAGAGTTAATATCAAAAGTTCCTGTGGCAGTTTTAAAACATGGCCCCACATTCTTGATACTCCTCTCATCAAGAAATCGCTGATGAGTCTTTTAAGAAAGGCATGCATGAATACCATAAAACCTCCCCAAATCTGTTATTTACTACATGAGTAATGCAGTAGTAGGAAGAGTGATAAAATAAATTACCAGAATTTCTTGAGGTGGGTAATGTATGAATTTGGGATTTGAAGATTTTACGTCTGGTCCCTAATTCTCGTCCGCTCACAGTGATGCTCGGGTAGGTCTGTTCCAAGCCTCTGCCGGCCTTCTCCCGTCTTAGAGCTTCTGCCCCCTGGGGCAGCTTCTGCCCTTGCTCTGGTTGTGATGGCCACTGCTGAGCTCCTCGCCTGCCCCTGCTTGCTCTCTGACTTCCTCATCCTCAAGCCTCCTGGCTACTGCTCTGACTCCTTCTCTGCCTTCAGTTGAGGCCGCCTGTATTCTTCTGAGGTCACAATAATGGGAGGTCGGGAAACACAGGTGACCTGTAGAGATTTGTGTGCAACTGCAAAGAATGATGAGGAGGGTCCAGACTGTTCAGCCTTTACTGTAAGGTCAGCACCAAGTAAAACTGTGTATTTGTTTCTTAAAACAAAGGTATCTTGAAAACACTGAAGACTTTAAAAGCAGAGTGCTATCACTGTGCAAATGCACACTCACATACATTTATATACAATGGTTCTCTTAAGAAGGATGTCATTCACTCTATTGTTTTTCTTTTCCCTGGCAGGCATCTCTGGCTTATGCACTAGCTAGTTAACCATTAAAGGGCCTTCCTGCTGTGGTTTATTCAAAGAGTTAAGGTGTCTCCCTCTCTGCCTACTGAACTCAGTGTGGGTAGGAGATAATGAGGATGCGGCCAAGGTCATGGGCATTTGACACTGCTCCCTCCTGGTCACCCTGGGCATTCCTGGCTCTTTTTCGGGTGACTATTTGTTGTTTAACCCAGAAGAATCAGGAGGCTGAACAGGCAAATCTGTGCAAACATCACCACATCTGAGGCGCACTCAGGCCCTGTGTAAGCAGCATCTAATGTCAGGAGATAATTGGGCAGTGGGGAATCTAGAATTCAAGTGGAATCTTTTCCCTGAGCTTTGCTTTTTTGTGTCCCCTTGGCAGGCATCCATTTTGCCTCTCAGCTTCTTAAGCGCCTGTATGCCGAGCCTCTTTCTTTACTTTGTAATTTTTATGGCGATTATAATTGAGCTTAATAGAGTCTCCTGGAATCCTACAGGCTTTTGAATGTTGTGTCTCTGTTTGAGGTTAGATTTAAGAGCTTCTTCCATATAAATTTTTTACTTTAGGAGTTGTTCTGGAATTTGTTTGGAAACCACACACTGAGTCAGAATGAAAGCATTTAAGAACGTCTCCCTAAACTGAATATGGTAGGAGAGCGAATCCAACCAAGGAACATGCTTGAGGAACAAGGTTTGATTGCTGTTCAGTAAATTTGGGGATTCATTCTGCTGAGTGGACTGTGCAGGCTGAGGGCAAAAACTGAGTTGCTTGGGGATTTCTAGAAGCTGCGTGTATTGGATATGAATAGAGGATTGAGGGGCAGAGAATACAGAGAACAGACACCTGGTTGGGAGGACTTCTGGGAAGAGTCTGGAGACAGAACAGATAGAGTTAGTGGAGGAGCATGATTAAACTTAGCTGGGTGAGGTGTGATGTAAGCATCTCCTTAGCCTCTCCATAAAATCTATAAAACTGATTTTATAGTTAGATTTTTTTCACAAAATAACCTTTCAATTTTAGGTCAGTTTTAGATTTACATTTAGATTCAGATCACAAAGTTGTGAGACAAGTACAGCATATACCCTCCTCCAAACCCGGTTCCCCAAATAGTAATGTCTTACGTTAGTATAGTATATTTGTCATAATCAATGAGCCAATGTTGATACGTTATTATTAACTAAAGTCCATACTTTATTTAGATTTCGGTTTTTTAAAAATTAATTAATTAATTAATTATTTTTTTGCTGCATTGCGTCTTTGTTGCTGCGTGCGGCTTTCCCTAGTTGCAGCGAGTGCGGGCTACTCTTCGTTGCGGTGCGCAGGCTTCTCATTGCGGTGGCTTCTCTTGTTGTGGAGCACGGGTTCTAGGTGCGCGGCCTTCAGTAGTTGTGGTTCGCGGGCTCTAGAGTGCAGGCTCAGTAGTTGTGGCGCACGGGCTTAGTTGCTCCATGGTATGTGGGATCTTCCTGGACCAGGGCTAGAACCCACGTCCCCTGCATTGGCAGGCGGATTCTTAACCACTGCGCCACCAGGGAAGCCCTAGATGTTGTTTTTTAACCTAATGTCTTTTCTTTTTTTTTTTTTTATTTTAATTAATTAACTAATTTATTTATCTTTGGCTGTGTTGGGTCTTCGTTTCTGTGCAAGGACTTTCTCTAGTTGCGGCGAGCGTGGGCCACTCTTCATAGTGGTGCGCGGGCCTCTCACTGTCGCGGCCTCTCTTGTTGCGGAGCACAGGCTCCAGACGTGCAGGCTCAGTAGTTGTGGCTCATGGGCCTAACCGCTCCGCGGCATGTGGGATCTTCCCAGACCAGGGCTCGAACCCGTGTCCCCTGCATTGGCAGGCGGACTCCCAACCACTGCGCCACCAGGAAAGCCCCCTAATGTCTTTTCTATTCCAGGATCCCATCCAAGATCCCACATCACATTCATTGTCTTGTCTCCTTTGGCTCCTCTGGGCTGTGACAGTTTCTCAGACTTTCCTTGTTTTTTATGACCTTGATGGGTTTTGTTTTAATTGAAATGTAGTTGATTTACAATATTCTATTAGTGGGACTTCCCGGGTGGCGCAGTGGTTGAGAATCCGCCTGCCAATACAGGGGACACGGGTTCGATCCCTGGTATGGGAAGATCCCACATACCGTGGAGCAACTAAGCCCGTGCGCCACAACTACTGAGCCCACACGCTCTAGGGTCCACGTGCCGCAACTACTGCTCCTCAGCATCATCTATTTAAACCTCATAAGAATCCTCGGAGATGATGTTTTTACCTAGCACTGAGAGCTGTACCAAACAGAAGATGAAAAGGCTGGCAGATTTTCATCCTATTTGATAGACTGAAAAATGTGACTCTGGGGATTGGCAGTGATTCTCCTAGGGCTAAGCAGAGAGTACAAGCCTGGGATCAGTCCCAATAAGCCCCAAGTTCTAGCTGAATAAGCAGATGTCTGGACATGGTGTCCAGAATGTCCACTTCAGTGTAAAGTGATTACTCAGAGACAGCCAGTCAACAAAGACTGACACATTTGCAGTATAATGTGTGACCTTTCACAGGGAAATTGTTGAAACTCAAATGCAAGTGGAAAGAATTGCTCAAACATATTTTTCTTGCTCCTATTATATGCTTACATTTATTTGTTGGAAAATCCACCAATTGATTTGTGGATTTGTTGTTGTTTTAGGGTTTCTTTATGATCTTAGCATTTAAAAAGTTGATACAAGCTTGATTTCCATTTATGAAATCAAGCAAGTAAACTAAGAGTAATTCACTTGAATTCTTGACTATAATATTTTTTACTTGATTGTAATTATCTCTTGTTACTCTCCAAGTCCCTTTGGAAACCTTTGTTTTACTGAGTTAAACAGCTTCTATTAGAATTTATCACTTAAAACTAGAGTATAAGTGAGTAAAAATAATTTCCATAAAGTGTTTGATTTGAGAAGATAATATTCAAACATAGATCCATCTGATCCTGAACAGATCTACGATAATACTAAAAATTATTTAGTTGTTTTTCTCATTTTGTAAACCTTAAAGTGGGTCACTGCATTCCTAGAAAATGAAATGTATGATATGATGATAGTGTATATAGATTTTGGTAGGAGGCTGATTTTATGCTTATCCTCAAATAATGCATGTTTTTGAAGCACATAAAAATACTCTTATTAATAACACTGAAAAGTGCCCACAACCAGGCTTTGTGGAGACTTGCCAAGTGCAGTTTTGAATCATGTGTATTTTTCTGATTCAAGTAGAGTACATTCAGTAGCTCAACATTTCCCCTTCATTATTGATTGTATTCTCTCTATCACTGTGACCTTGTTCCCAATAGTTGGTACTAGAGAGGCGTGGGATTGATTTAGGGTATATAGATGACCCTATTCCACAAATTTTGTGATACAGTTACAGACACTGGAACCAGGAACTAGTATACCACCAGAAGCACCAGAGGTCCCCTTGGTAACATTTTGAACACTGAATTTTTAAAGAGCATGCATTCTTAGAATGGAGACTAAGAGAAAAGAGCATTGGCAGCTGGCAGGTATTGTGACACACTGAGCCCATCTACCCTGGAGTAACTTTCAAAAATCCATAGACAGTGACAGAACTACTAATCAGGCCGGATGGAAGCATCATGGTGCTGAATAATGATCCTAATCATGCTCTGTCTGAAAGGTGGGGCAAACACATCTTGCATGTTCCCTTTTTGTTCCTTTCACTGACCCAGATTTCAATATTGGATGTGTGACTGCATACACCCCATGCCATATCGGAACCATCCATTATTTGAGTCCACATTCCACGCACTGAGGGTCTCTTATGACTGCAGTTTCTCAGATTGTAACTGAAAGCTCGTGACTCAAAAGAGCTTTGAGTCTCACATGTGGATGTGACCTACGCTAAATATCTCTGGCCTGAACTAGAACGTTTTATATGAGACTTTCTCCAAGACATAAAGTTTATTTCCCAGTGAAATAAAATGGCTCCCAACATTTTAGTGTTGACAGGGAGAAGTGACAAGGACAGTTTGTCTTGGAAGCTAGAGAGACTGTCACTCTAAGAGGTCACTCAAGTTATCTTATTACCAATGCATCTCTGTGGTTTCAGATGAATTGCAAACACAAGGCACCTCCTGTCTCAGGATTAAGCAGAAACTTGCAGCAAACGTTAACCTTTTGATGGTAGAGTACTTGATGTGCTCTAATCTTAATCTATTCAATTAATTTTAACCATTACAACCAGCACTTCCCTACTTAGCTTGGACCTAACTATGCTAGGGATATGGAAAAATATTTTTCCTTTATATAGTTAGTTCGGTCTTTTCCAACTTTACATCTAGACTTTTCTCCATTCTCTTTCCAGATGACATCACCTCTGAAATGGATTCTAGGCTTTCATTTTCCCTCATTGCACTCTCCTCTGTTTTAAACACTAGGAATTGCTCACTGGGTATGTATACTGAGCACCCTGATTCTGTGATCATTACAATAAAGTCTGATGCCAGGCTAGGAAAATGGCAGCTGGTCATATTTCCATTCAAGATGAGCCTCTCTTACAGGATGAAGAACAGCACAATGTGTCTTTAGAGGATATTTTTACTAGGTGGCTCCCTTTACTTCCTATTATAGTCTCCTTTCTCATGGATGAACTGCTTCATCAGTTTCAGCCGGTGCTTTTCAGAGTAGGGACATAGTCACTGCTTTTTGGGTCATGAGTCATGTGTCTTCCTCAATTCCTGGAGGCAGGTTTACCTCCAACATAGCATCAGGGAAGCCCAAATTCTGACTGAAGATTGCTATTGGTTGTTCGACCTTGAAATGTCATTCAGTAATTCTTGCATTTATTCATTCAACAAATATTTATTGAGCACACTCATGTGCCAGCCACTAAGCCAGGCATTGGTGATTCAATGATGAGCAAACAACTACATCATCTCTGTCCTCAAGGAGCTTGCTGTCTACCCTGTTGGGTTGGTAATTAATCAAACAAATAAGTGGAAACTTTTAAACTGTGGTAAGTGCTATGAGGTTAGGGAAGCCTTCCCGGATAAGTGATGATTGAGATGAAACCTGAAGAAAAGATGGAATTTGGCTAGGTGAAGAGAGAGGTAAAGAACTTCTCAGATAGTGGCAACGGCATGTTCAAAGGCCCTCTGGTAAGAGAAAGCAAGGTGCGGCCTGAGTATGATTGGTACCTGGGGAGGGCATGGCCCAAGATAAAGTTGGAAAGGTGGGCAGGGGCCAAATCATGCAAGGCCTCATGGTCATGATAGAGATTTTGTATTTATTCTCAAAGCAATGGGAAGCCATTGAAGTGCTTTGGAGGGGGAAAGTGGTAAAGTCATCAGACTTATGTTTTGAAAAGCTCACTGGTGGTAGTGTAGGGTAGAGGTAGGTGAGGGCTAAGATATAAGTATGGAAACAGTCTGATCAGACCATTGGAGTAATCCAGGTGAGAAATGAAGGAAGCACCATCTATGGGGGTGGATATAGAGAGAGGAGGGTGGTTGCCAGGTATATTTAGAACTCAGTGATGGTTTGAATATGAGAAACGAGCAAATAGAGATTTCAAGGATGAACAGAGAAAGACTATTTGGAAGGGTCAAAGTTATTCCCATGAATATTTTGCGTTCATCTTTTCAGGTTCCTTTGACATTATAATTTTTTGATAGACTGCTCTTGTCTTAAAAAATTAGGGAACTGGGATTTGCTAGGGAGAATTTTGTTTACAGTCAAATGTAGTTGTTGATCATCATGTTGAGGACATCAGAGCTTTAGTGAGGGTGTTTCACTGGGAAGACCAAACATATAGGTTAAATGATAAACATTTCCTACAGAAACTGGCAGTTGGCAAGCATGTCAACTACCTTAATCCCATTCTCACTCGAGGAACTGGTAAATTTCCTCTGGTCCATGTGGCCATAAGTTCATTTCTGTTGTTGATGGCTGCTGTGGTAATCATAGCTTCCTTCTGAACTATGACAAAGAAACTCTTAATCAAACTAGTCCATCTGTGTTTAAGACTTTCTCCAGTCTTAAAAACACAAATTTCATTTGCAGATTATCTATTTAGGCAGTTAATTTGCCACATCCCCTGTAACATACACCAATCCATGTAGTGTTGTTTGTTTTCTGAGGAAGGGTAACCCTGGAGAAGTCCCTGGATTAACAGATATTCTATTTATTGTGGCCTTTTTATCACCTTAGTCCTAGCCCTGGGGTTGTTAAACAGAACTCTATTTTATTATTTATTATTTATTTTTAATTTTTAAAATTTTATTTTTAGTTTGGCTGTGTTGGGTCTTCGTTGTTGCATGCGGGCTTTCTCTATTTGTGGTGAGCGGGGGCTGCTCTTCGTTGTGGTGCGCGGAGGGCTTCTCATTGCGGTGGCTTCTCTTGTTGCAGAGCACAGGCTCTAGGTGTGCGGGCATCAGTGGTTGCAGCATGTGGGCTCAGTAGTTGTGGCTCGCGGGCTCTAGAGCACAGGCTCAGTAGTTGTGGTGCACGGGCTTAGTTGCTCCGCGGCATGTGGGATCTTCCTGGACAAGGGATCGAACCCGTGTCCCCTCCATTGGCAGGCAGATTCTTAACCACTGCGCCACCAGGGAAGTCCCAGAACTCTATTTTATATTTACTCTTCCTGGGACCTCTACTATGGATAGTTCACTTGGGAGTAAAGAAAGATTTGCCTGGGAGCTTTATCAAACCTGGATCTCAGAAGACAAAGTGGTCAGGCTGCTTCTTCCGTATTCTTCTTCTAGTCACATTCAACAGCTCAGAGAACTCAGACTCACAGGGAACGCACTGTGCCCCACAGGAAAGCACCAGGCCTATGGTGCTTTGCCAACCTTCAGTACTAATTGGCTATTGCAAGGAGCTGCTGGGATCATGATATCAAACATTTACTGAACATTTCCTACGTGCACGGCACAATGATATGTGTTTTATGTGCATTTAAACATTTATGTGCATTATTGAGGTATAACATGTAGTAAAGTTGCATAAATCCTTATTGTACAGTGTAAACCTCAATGAATTTTTATATACGTATGCACTATGTAACCACCACCCAGATCATGATATAGCATATTTCCAACACCCAGTAAGACTTCCTCATTCCCAGATAATACCTTCACCTCCCCCATGATAAACATTGTTCTGACCTCTATCACCATAGTTTAGTTTTGCCTGTTCTTGAACTTTAAATAAATGGAATCATACAGTGTGTGTATGAGGGTCATCCATGTTATTGCATGCAGCAGTAGTTTGTTCATTTTTTATTGCTATGTAGTTTTCCATGTTTAACTATATCATAATTTATTTATCCATGGTTCTTTTGGTAAGACATTTGACTTATTTTGAGTTTCAGGCTATTATAAATAAAGTTATGACAGTTATCATAAGTCTTTTTTTTGATGAATATGTTTTGGATACATACCTATGAGTGGAATTACTGGATCAATAAATACATTTATTATATATTAGTAGATATAGCCAAACCATCTTCCAAAATAGTTATACCAGTTTGCACACTTACTAGCAGTTTCTAAGGTCATTTCAGTTGCTCTACATCATCACCAACACTTGATATAATCAATGTTTAATTCTAGCCATTCTGGTACACATGTGGTATTATCTTGTTTTAATTTGTATTTCTCCAATGACAATGATGTTAAACAGTTTTTAATATACTTACTGGCCATTTGGAAATCCTTTTTTGTTAAGGATCTTCTTGCCCATATATATATATATATATATATATATATATTTTTTTTTTTTTTTTTCCCCAGCCATGATTCTTTCAAAGCCAGGTTTATCTAGAAGGTTATATTTGCTACCAGTTTTAAAATTTTAGAGTTTCTGATTTTTCCATACAATTTTAAGGTTTTTTTTTTTAATTTTTAAATTTAAAAACTTATTTTTTATTTTTGAATTTTATTTATTTCTTTTAAACAGCAGGTTCTTATTAGTTATCCATTTTATACATATTAGTGTATATATGTCAATCCCAATCTCCCAGTTCATCCCACCCCCCACACACTTTCCCTCCTTACGTGTCTATACGTTTGTTCTCTACATCTGTGTCTCTATTTCTGCCCTGCAAACCGGTTCATCTGTACCATTTTCTAGATTCCACATATACGCGTTAATATATGATATTTGTTTTTCTCTTTCTGACTTACTTCACTCTGTATGACAGTCTCTAGGTCCATCCACGTCTCTACAAATGACCCAATTTCGTTCCTTTTTATGGCTGAGTAATATTCCATTGTATATATGTACCACATCTTCTTTATCCATTCGTCTGTCGATGGGCAGTTAGGTTGCTTCCATGACCTGGCTGTTGTAAATAGTGCTGCAGTGAACACTGGGGTGCATGTGTCTTTTTGAATTATGGTTTTCTCTGGGTATATGCCCAGTAGTGGGATTGCTGGGTCATATGGTAATTCTATTTTTAGTTTTTTAAGGAACCTCCATACTGTTCTCCATAGTGGCTGTATCAATTTACATTCCCACCAACAGTGCAAGAGGGTTCCCTTTTTTCCACACCCTCTCCAGCATTTGTTGTTTGTACATTTTCTGATGATGCCCATTCTGACCAGTGTGAGGTGATACCTCATTGTAGTTTTGATTTGCATTTCTCTAATAATTAGTGATGTTGAGCAGCTTTTCATGTGCCTCTTTTCCATCTGTACATCTTCTTTGGAGAGACGTCTATTTAGGTCTTCTGCCCATTTTTTGATTGGATTGTTTGTTTTTTTAATATTGAGCTGCATGAGCTGTTTACATATTTTCGAGATTAATCCTTTGTCTGTTGATTCGTTTGCAAATATTTTCTCCCATTCTGAGGGTTGTCTTTTCGTCTTGTTTATAGTTTCCTTTGCTGTGAAAAAGCTTTTGTGTTTCATTATGTCCCATTTGTTTATTTTTGTTTTTATTTCCATTACTCTAGGAGGTGGGTCAAAAAAGATCTTGCTGTGATTTATGTCAAAGAGTGTTCTTCCTATGTTTTCCTCTAAGAGTTTTATAGTGTCCAGTCTTACATTTAAGTCTTTAATCCATTCCAACCTCTGGGCTCTCAGTTCCACCCTCTGGATTATCCTTCCTCCTGCAATAAATGTAACCTGTGTTTGCAGCTGAGTAGTTTTCTCAGCCTTCTTCCTGTCCATAGATGTTTGAAGGTCCCCAAACCTCATTTTATTGTGTACTGTCTTGGGTCATTTTAGTCCAAGCTGCTACAACTCCTTTAAAAAACTTCATGGATTTCTTACAAATCGTTTTAGAGTCCAAACATTATGCAAAACCATACCTCCAAGTCATTTCAAAACAAGCCCTTGCCTATCACTGGCTCTCTGTAAATCTGCTGTAAGAGTCAGGATCCTGGTAAAACTGAACTCCCTGTAAACAAACTGAAATTCTGAGAAGTCCTATTACTTAAGATCCTCATCATTCAGGGCTATTTGTCAGTTTGCAAGGGTCTATGACATACTACCATAAGGTCTTAACAAAGACACTTCATGGCACTCCCTCAGTTTCATCTTTAGACCATTTTTTCATGATCATGCCCTGGATGTGATCCCTGCCTGAAGCCATTTCTTAATTTTAGCATTTTTTTTTTCCCAACTGGAGAGTCTGGGAATGAGAAATAATTTCATTTTTGAACCCAGTAAGTCCCAGGTCCTTTATAATTACCAGTTCATTTCTCTCCTTACTTAGTTTCTCTCTCTCCTCACCCATGTTACTACAGGCAGGGAGAAGAAGCCAGGTGGCATGCACAACACTCTGCCTGGAAATTTCCTCGGCTATATCACCTACTTCATTAAGTAGATTTTCTATTTTCCATGTAACCATAGGTTACAGTGTTGTTAAACTTTCCATCACTATATCATAGCGTTCCTTTGCTCCCAGCTTTCCAAACATTTTCCTCACTTACTTTAAGCTCTCACCAACTGCATACTCAAGGCCCTCATATTTCACAACAGCTTCAAGGCCCATCCAGCTTCTGCCCAACTCCTCCTCCCAAGGGTGCTGTCACATATTTTAGGTTTTGTTATGGCAGCAGCTCACTTCTATGTACCAGACTTTCCTAGTTATCTATTGCTGTGTAACAAACTACCCTAAAACTTTGTAGTTGAAAATGACAACACTCATTTATTTTGTTTATGCAACTGCAATTTGGACAAGATTCAACAGGAAAGGCTTCTCTGCACCTCCCTACCCCCCACCAGCATCAGCTGGGGCAGCTCAACAGTGGGCAGGAACATTTACTCTTGGGTGACTCACTCACATGGCTGGCAAGTTGATGCTGCCTGTTAGCTGGGTTGAGGGGTGGAGGCCTTGGTCCCTACCCAGATGGGCTTCATCATATGGCTCATATTTCTCCACAGCATGGTGGTTGGGTTCCAAGGGTGAATGTCCCTAGACCGGTGGAAACTATGGTTTTTTATGATCTAGACTTGGAAGTCCCATAGCATTGTTTCTGCCATATTGCATTAGTCAAAATAGTCACAAAGGTCCATCCAGATTCAAGGGAGGGACATAAACTGTCCCTTTTGATGGAACAGTGGCAAAGTTCTGAATGAGCATATGAGATGGGAAATATTATTACAGACATTCTGGAAAATATAATCTGCCATGCTTTCCTTTTCACACTGCTAATAGTATCTTACAGTTAATAAAAGCTCTTGATTTTAAGGAAGTCCAATGTACCCACCTTTTCTTTTTTTTTTTTAATACATTAAAAAAAATTGAAGTATAGTTGATTTACAATGTTGTGGTAGTTTCAGGAGTACAGCAAAGCGATTCAATTATATATATATATATATATATATATATATATATATATATATATATATGTTTTATATTCAGTTATATATATATTCAGTTATATGTATATATGTATATGTATATATTCAGAGTCTTTTCCCTTATAGGTTATTATAAAATATTGCATATAGTTCCCTGTGCTATACAGTAGGTCCTTGTTGGTTATCTCCATCTTTCATTTTATGAGTAATTCTTTGTGTGTGGAGAAAAGGTAACCTTCTTACACCGTTGGTGGGAATGTAAACTGGTATAGCCACTATGGAGAACAGTATGGAGGTACCTTAAAAAACCAAAAATAAAGCTACCATATGATCTAGCAATCCCATTTGTGGGCATATATCCAGAGAAAAACATGGTTTAAAAGGATACATGCACCCCAATATTCATTGCAGTGCTGTTTACAATAGCCAAGACATGGAAGCAACCTAAATGTCCATTGACAGATGAATGGATAAAGAAGATGTGGTACATATATACAATGGAATATTACTCAGCCATAAAAAAGAATGAAATAATGCCATTTGCAGCAACATGGATGGACCTGGAGATTATCATACTAAGTGAAGTAAGTCAGACAGAGAAAGGCAAATATCATATGACATCGCTTGTATGTGGAATCTAAAAAAAAAAAATGCAAATGAATTTATTTACAAAACAGAAACAGACTCACAGACTTAGAAAACAAACTTATTGTTACCAAAGGGGAAAGGTGGGGGGGAGGGATAAATTGGGAGTTTGGGATTGATATATACACACTACTATATGTAAAATAGATAAACAACAGGGACCTACTGTATAGCACAGGGAACTCTGCTCAGTATTCTGTAATAACCTAAATGGGAAAAGAATTTGAAAAAGAATAGTTGCATGTGTATGTATAACTGAATCACTTTGCTGGACACCTGAAACTAACACAACATTGTAAACCAACTACTCTCCAATATAAAATAAAAATTAAAAAAAAGAAAGTTTTGCCTGTTTTTTTTTGTCTGTGCAATGTGCAGGATCTTAGTTCCCTGACCAGTAATTGAACCTGCGCTCCCTGCAGTGGAAGCGTGGAGCTTTAACCACTGGATCGCCAGGGAAGTCCACTTTGCCTGTTTTAAAGTTACATTATTGTACTTAATCCTACAAGGTAGGTATGCGTGGTGTTATGGGCCTTAGCTTTTATAGGAGAGAAAATTGAAGCACAGAGAAGTTAAACACTTACTCAAGATCTGACTCCAAATTCATGCTTTTGTGTCTCATCCTGACTGTCTCAGCACCCGAACATTTAGAGTGAACCCGTATTCCTGCTGAAACTATTCTGATCAGGCTGGGACCACCTCAGAGCTGAGTCTTCCTCTGGAAGCCTGTTTACCTATCTGTATTTTCCTTCCACTCCTCCAGAACAAACAACCCATGGAAAGTAAACTTTCTTAAGTTCCTATATGATCTTATAAGATGTCATAAAGGAGAAGGAAGCTTCTTAGATACATCTGACTGAAGTTAGGTACAGACTCAAAGCGTTTTTGTTTTGTTTTATATTTTTGCTGTTATTACTGTTGTTATTTGGTTAGGTTTGATTTGATCTCCAGGCAGAAAAATAGGGTAAGGAAAAGGGAACCACCTGGTTCTAGTTCAAATGGCCCTAAAAGCGGGTCCTACTTTTTAGGGCTGAATGTGAATAACTACACAATCTTAAGCCTAACAGCGGATGGGTCTGTAAGATATGAATATAAAACTACCGGTTCCACGTGCATCACCAGATTATTGTGAGGATAAAGTGAGCTAATGGATGGAAGTCTACTCTAAGAACAGTGACTGTAATGTTTCTTTACTAAAATCAACAAATCCCTGCAAGAGGCAAGCCTGCAGACAGAGTGGAGAACAGAGCCATTTGCCAGCCAGAGCATATCCTAGGAAAACTTTGTGACCCCAATAATCTCATCATATATAAACACTTATATTTTTATGTCAACTGTGCCACCAGGCATTTGGGAGCCTGCCAGCTTTTTGCAGTTGTTCCTTTCCTCACATGAACTACTAGATAATTCAAGTTAAGTGACTCATTGGAGGAGGGAAGAGGCAATTCAGGACTGTGCTGGTTCATTTTGCAGGTTTCCTGTCAATATAGGTAAGAGGTGAGAGGTAAGATGGTGCTTTCCAAGATAATCGTCCTTTGCCAATTCAGAACGATTTCAGTCCTGAATTAGTTATGGCATGTGACAAAGAAAATAAGTTATTTCCTTTAACTTCTCGCTTTGCTTAAAGTGACAACATAATAGAGTTATTGTATTTACTCTCTAGTTACTGAATAGCAGGCTCAAAAAAATCCTGACATCAAAAGAAAGTGTAAGCTCTAATCAGGGACGAATTGAAAAATGGCTAATATTTATTGAGCCCTATGTGTCAGACAGTTTTCTAAGTGTTGTACAGTGTTAACCCGTTCGACTCCCATGACAGCTCTGTGAGCGAGATATTATCATTTTCTCTATTCTAAGAAATATAGGAGGCATAGGAGGGTGTGGAGATGCAGAATTTAACCAACGAAGTTGGATGCCAGAGTCTGCCCTTGGAATCTTACCATCACCTCATTTGATATAAATTATTAAATTGAGCTTCTTATTAAAAATGTATGTTTATCAAAGACAATGTCTATCATTAGACTAGATAATAGGTATGAAATTATTAGCAAGGTAGTTGGCAATTGCTATTGTTGAAACTAACAGTCAATGAGCATGTTCTAATTACCATATACTTTGGGCACCCTTTTGGTGTAAGATAGACTTGGGTTCATGCCATTTGCTACCTGAGTACTTTGGGTAAATTACCTGACATTTTTGAGGCCAGGGTTTCTCATCTGTAAATTGGTACACACTGTATTCCATTGAATCAAAGACATCATTAGTTATAAGATGCACCATTATTTTACGCACAATTAAGAAATTTAAAAAGCAGACAATTAAATATAATAATATGCTTTCTTATCACGTGGGTTTTAAGATGCATCCTGAATTCAGAGATGTTAAAATATGAACAAAGATACATTTTAGAGTCAATAAAATATGGAACAATAACTACCTTAAGAAGTTATTCTTGTGTGGTTTAAAATGGATATATTATAATATATATTATAGCACAATAACATATAGTAAATATATATTACAGTTAAAATATGTAAAGCACATATAGAAGGCAATTAATAAATATTAATTAGTTCCTCCTCCCTTTAACTACTTAGTAAACAATTTAAATGTTTGAAAAACACTAATTTCATACTATTATATTCAACCAGATAGAGGAAAGGAAGTGTACAAATACTGAGAAAGTTTGTTTGAAAAAACAAGAGCTATGCAAACAATTGAACCTTGATACGTTAGATAATTGATGAGGCAAAATAAGGGAGAAAAGAGCATTAAACTTTGAAGTGAAGTGAGAATCGTGTCTAATAAATTTAGAAACCAATTAATGAAGATTAGAAAATAACTGTGCTTTGCAATTGTAAAAATACTAAAAAAAATCAGCAAACTGATTCTATTTTTAAATAGAAAGAAATATTTTACAGTTGAGGCTGCTGCATATTTCTCAGGGTTCTGAGCCAACCCATTGGAGCAGTGATGTCATGAAGAAAAGAAGAAAGACATAAGAATAAAATGTTAGGAGCATTCCCTTTAAAATCAAGATCAAAATAAAGATGCCACTAACACCACTTATAGTCTATTCAACATTGTACTAGAGGTTGTAGCCAGAATAATAGGACAAAAGTTAAAAAGTATAAGAATTAGAAAGAAAAAAACAAAACTCTAATCAAAACTATAATCGTAATATGATTATCTGCACACAAACAAACAAACAAAAAGCACCAAAAACTCACAAGGAACTATAAAAATCAGTTATATTTTCATACACTAGCGAAAGTTAAAAAAAATCATACTTAAAAAAAAAAGAGAATTTGCAATAGCCACAGAAAGAAAATTAAGGTAACTATGAAAAAATCTAACAAATGTGGGCAAAAACTTTAGAAAGAAAACTATAAAAATTTATTGAAAAACACAAAATAAGGCCTAAATAAATGTAGTATTTATTATACCATGTTAATGGCAAGGAAGACATAATATGGTATTTCCCCAAATTTGATCTATGGGAAACTCCAATTTCAATCCAAATTCCAATAGGCTTTTCATGAACCTTGACAACTGGATTCTAAAACTTAAATGAAAAAGCAAATTGCCAAGAATAAGAAGAGCAAAGTGTGGAAACTTGCTATAATAGATACTAAATGTAAAGCTACAATTATAAGAGAGTATAATGCTGGCATGGAGATTGACAAAGAGATGAGTGGAACAGAACAGAAAGCCCAGGTACAGATAATACACAGATGGAAACTTGACATATGATAGTTGAGGCAAGTCAGATCAATGGGCAAAGGAGAGTGTATTCCATAAATGGTGCCAGGATATGGATGGAGTTTTTCCATATGGGGAAAAGTGAAAGTTGGATCCCTATTTCATATCAGATACAAAAATCAATTCCTGATATATTAAGGACCAAAATGTGAAAAGCAAAACTTTAAAAATATTAGAAGTGAATATAAGAAAGTATCCAAATATTTGGAATATAGAAAGATGTCATAAATAAGATATAAAAAAATACATGTACACCAAAAACACAAGAAAAAATTATGAATTGATTGTAGTAAAGAAAAAAGTAAAAAGAAGGATAGAAACTGGAAGAAGAGTTGAAACACACATATACTTGATAGAGGGTTAACATTTATAATAATAATAATCTCTTCTGAATGAATAAAAAGACAAAATCTTGGTATAAAAATGAACAAAAGACATGAAGAGGCATTTCAGAAGAGAAAACACAAATGGCCAATAAACATATAAGATATTTAACCACCATACTAATCAAGGAAATACAAATTAAAACCACTTAGGAGGATTCGGTGTACCAATGGCCCCAAGTTTTCATGCCTCCCGGTGTATACACTCTTTGGCACTGCCTTCCCTTACTGAATCCGGACTTGACCATGTCCAACCTGACAATAGCAAACCTATTGCGAGCAGAGCTTATATAAGCACTTGTGTGTTTCTGCTCTTTCTCTTGCTTGTTTGTCTTATCCATGAGGACAAGTCTAAACTTTGCTATTGGAGGGTGAGAGACCCATGTAACAGAGCTGAATCATGAGGCCCTTTTAGTCCAGCCAATGCACTGATGACCTGACAGTTGTCTGCAGGCCATGAGCAAGCCCAGGTGAGATCAAATGAGCATGGCCCAGATCCGCAGAACCATCCAGCTTAACCTTGACTAGTGAGAAATAATAAATGGGTATTGTTTTAAGACACTAAATTTTGGGATAGTATTTGGCAATGACTAGCTGATATTGTTACTATTTTACAGCCATCAGACTGGCAAAATTAAGAAGTTGACAATGTCGAGAGTTTGTGGGAGTACAAAGCAATGGGAACTCCTAACACACTAGTGGCACAAACTAGTATAACCACTTTGGAAAATAATGTACCATTATCTTATAAAGATGAAAATACCTCAGGGCGCAGCAGTTACATTCCTGTTGTATGTGTGTTTCCATGTACATCTTAGGAAAATGCACATTCCAGAGATGTGTATAAGAATGTTCATAGCAACATTGTTTGTAATAGCAAAAAATGCCAAGAATCCAAGTGTCTGACATCATAAAGGACAAATAATTTGTAGTAATTATATAAAATGGAGTAGTGAAGATGAGTAAACTAAAGCAAAATGTATCAATATGGATTAATCTTACAAACATAATATTGAGTCAAAAAAGCAAGTGGCAGAAGAATACAAACAATAGGATACTGTTTATATAAAATTCAAAGAGGTACAATACTAAATATACTGTTTAGAGATACATACAAATGTAGTAAAATTATAATGAAATTATTGCAAAATTCAGCATGGTGGATTCATTGGGGAAGGTAGAAAGACTTCAACAGTTTTGATAATATTCTGTTTCTTAAGCTGGTTGGTAGGTACACATATATCCATTTTATTAATCTTTATGTCTTGTATACTATACATCCATTCCAAAGAATTTATCTATCTATCTATCTACCTACCTGTTTAACTAAGGAACCACTCTTTCAAAACATAAAACGTAAAGAGAGAGAGAGTTGGAAGCATTCATCTATTACTATGTCCACATAGTTGTTGCCAGGTGTACAGAGCAGAGTCCAGGGGATTTGGCTAACACTGTACTTCTTTGATGTCCTCACCAGGGAAAAATGATGGGTATATGCTTTGTTTCCTGCAATTTTTTTTTTCAAATCAACAGCTTCCAAAATATTTTACTTTGTTATTTTAAGCACATGCTCTTTCACTGTGACCCCAGATGACATTTTCTGAGCACATGAGCAGCGGGCTGCTTCCTGCACTAACACTGATGTGGAAAAGCAGATGACTATTAACTATCTGGAAGGATGAATGTGAAGAGACAATGGGGATCAAACAAAGGAGAGCTACAATTCTCTCAAGTGTCCAAATTATTCCCTGACGTAAGAGAGCCTTTTCAGAGGCTAGGGTTGCTTTTAACTTGCAATCAATCAATTGATATCCACCATAAGCCTTGAACTGTGCTGGATGATTAGGGTGCAAAAACATATAAGTACACACCCAAGAGAAGTGAAAACATATATCCACACAAAACATATACAGGAATGTTCATAGCAGCATTATTCATAAGAGCTAAAAAAATGGAAACAACTCAAATGTCTGTCAACTGAAGAATGGATAAACAAAATGTGGTATATCCATACAACAGATTATTATTGTCCTAGAAAGAAATGAAGTACTGATACATGCTACAACATGGATGAATCTTGAAAATATTTTACTTAATGAAAGAAGCCAGACATATACTGTATGATTCCATTGATATGAACATCCAGAAGAGGTAAATGAATAGAGACAGAAAGTAGATTCATGGTTATCAGGGGTGGGGATAAACAGGGTAGGTGATAGGAATGACTGTTAATGGGTGTGGGGTTTCTTTTAGAGGTGATGAAAATGTTCTGGAATCAGATAGTGGTTATGGTTTCACAACTTTGTGAATATATTACAAGCTACTGAGTTGTATACTTTAAAAGATAAATGTTATGGTGTGTGAATTATGATGAAAAGAAAAAGCTAATCAATTTTGTTAGGCAGGAGAGTGGTTACTGGTGATGGGGGAGTCAAGTGATGGAAGGGAGGGTGAGAGGAGTTTGGGGTGCTGGTCATGTTGTTTCTTGATCTGGGTATTGGTTACATGGCTCAGCTCACTTTGAGTTAGGACAGCACACTTGAGTAAACATTTTTTTTTTTTAATTTTTATTATTTATTTATTTATTTATTTATTTTTGGCTGTGTTGGGTCTTCGTTTCTGTGCAAGGGCTTTCTCTAGTTGCGGCAAGCGGGGGCCACTCTTCATCGCGGTGCGCAGGCCTCTCACTATCGCGGCCTCTCTTGTTGCGGAGCACAGGCTCCAGACGTGCAGGCTCAGTAATTGTGGCTCACGGGCCCAGTTGCTCCGCGGCATGTGGGATCTTCCCAGACCAGGGCTCGAACCTGTGTCCCCTGCATTGGCAGGCAGATTCTCAACCACTGCGCCACCAGGGAAGCCCGAGTAAACATTTTTTGATATTTTGTTATGGGTTGAATTGTGTTCCTCAAAAAGATATGTTCAGCTCCTGCTACCTCAGAATGTGACCTTATTTGGTAATAGAGTCGTGGCAGATGTAATTATTTAGTATGAGGTTACGCTAGAGTACAGTGTGACCTTCATCCAATATGACTGGTGTCCTAGAAGAAGAGGAGAGAAAGACACACAGGGAACACAGCCATGCGGAGGTGGAGGCAGAGAGTAGAGAAATACTACCACAAGCCGAGGAGCGCCTGGGACTACCAGAAGCTGGACGAGGCAAGGAAGGGTCCTCGATAGAGGCTTAGAGGAAGCATGGCCCTGCCAACACGTTGACTTCAGACTTCTAGCCTCCAGAACTGTGAGAGAATAAATTTCTGCTGTTGTAAGCCACCAAGTTTGTGGTATTTTGTTACAGCAGCCCTAGCAAACTAAAACATATATTATAAATAAAGTCTTTAGAATGAAAGGGAAAAAAAGAGCACGTAAGTCTCATTTACTCATCAGATAGACGTTACCATAGACGGAGCATGGAGGTAGTACTTGCTCTGGTTGGTGAGATCAGGGAAGGCTTCCCTCAGGGGGAGACACTTGAGCCGAATTTTATTTATTTATTTATTTATTTATTTATTTTTGGTTGTTTCGGGTCTTTGTTGCTGCTCACGGGCTTTCTGTAGTTGTGGCGAGTGGGGCCTACTCTTCATTGTGGTGCGTGGGCTCAGTAGTTGTGGCTCGCGGGCTCTAGAGCGCAGGCTCAGTAGTTGTGGTGCACGGGCTTAGTTGCTCCGCAGCATGTGGGATCTTCCCTGACCAGGGCTCGAACCTGTGTCCCCTGCATTGGCAGGCGGATTCTTAACCACTGCGCCACCAGGGAGGTCCCTTGAGCCAAATTTTGAAGCACTGGTAGGAGTTTGCCAGGTGTGAAAGGAAGAACTGTCACTAGACTGCCATGCTCCTTGACATGCGAAGCTAATAGTTTAGTGAGGGTGCCAGGTAGAAAACAAACAAATAAACAAATAACAAATTACAAATTGTGGTAATTATAACATAAAGCTCAGTGTACTGAGAGCATTCTCATGTCTCTGGATGGATAGGAGCTGTGTCATAGGTGGGCATCCCTCTGCAGCCTGGTGTCTGAAGATCACTGGTAGAGTGGATGGACCACCAGGCAGAGAAGCATGATCGTTTTGTTCTTGCCCTAGTGCTGTGTGTCTTGGGCACATCTTCTCACTTCTCTGAACCTCACTTCCTACATCTGAAAAAAGAGAGGGCAGGAAAAGTGTGTGTCTAAAATCCATTCTTATTCTAATTTGGTGAAATAAGTGTTTTTACAGTCATCCATCTGAGTCCTCAGGTTCTGCACCCACAGATTCAACCAACGATGGATTGAAAGTATTTGAAAAAAAATTTCCAGAAAGTTTTAAAAAGCAAAATCTGAACTTGCCACATGCTCAGCAACTACATACATAACATTTACATTGTATTTATAATTATTTACATAGATGTACATTGTATTAGGTATCATAAGTCATCTAGAGATGATTTAAAGTCTACGGGAGGATGCGTGTAGGTTACATGCAAATACTATGCCACCCTATATAAGGGACTTGAGCATCCTCGAGTTTGGTATCCGTGAGGGATCTGGAAACCAGTTCCCCATGGATATCGAAGGATGACTGTATGAAGAGCCATGTAATTTGGTTAATTATAGCTGAATCCATGGGACAGTAGCTTTATGCTAATTACAAAAGTTTCACAGTATTCCACGTGGATTTTTTTTTTAAGGTGGTTAAATTGAGCTGTAATATCTATTACAAAGAAACAGAGCTGCAGTCTGTGGCCTTATTTTTTCAGACTGGAGAGAGCATGGTAATTCACCATATAATGAGAAGAGCATTTAGCCCTAGAGGCAGCTTCATTCTTGCATTTATCTCTTCTGTGGCAGCAGCTATTTTCTTTGCAACCCTGTCCCCACTGGAATTGCTTCCATATCGCATGTATCCCTTTGGCTAGGGAAATAAAGATGAATGTTCAAAGCCAGCCTAGAGAAGGAGAATGAGAGGGCAGCTCTCAGGTAATGAAAGAACTCCAGACTTGGGGTTAGAGACCTGGGTTCAAATCCCACTTCTCTCACCTCTCAGCCATGAGACCCAGAGCAAGTGTTGTACTCTCTGAGCCTCAGTTTCCTCGTCCACAATGGGACTGAAAATACATTCTTCGCATGGCAGTTGTGAAGATTAAATTCACTCATGCATTCATGAAATATTTATGGAGCACTGACTATATCTATCTATCCCTATCCAAATATACACACAAACACACACACACACACACATATATAACTCTGTCTATCTACCTACCTATCTATCTATCTATATCTATCTATCTACCTATCTATCTGGCACTGCAGTTACAGCAACGAGAAGACAACGCAATCCATGGTACCCAACCTCAAGGAGTTTTTAGTATAGAGGAGAAGACAGGTATTGAATAAGAAGTAAGGAGTGCAATGAATGATACTAACTTCTGACTTTATAGGGATTCGGAAAATGAGTAGAAATCATCTTGTTGAAGACAAAAATGGTAGGAGGCAGGAAGAGTATTCAAAATGGGAACATGTATGACGATTCTGAGCTTTTTGCTTATGTTGGCTGAGTCAATAGTGAAGAAGTGGGTGATGGGACTGAAATAAGTGTGAATTAGGTAAGATCATAGCTCAGAGGAAATTCTTCCTGAAAATGTGTAACTTGGTAAGTTTCGTCCCAAAAATGAGCCAAAATTTCATTTAATTTTTTTCAGATATGAACTAAGAACCATAAAGTGAGCTGATTTTTGTGCTTCCTTTTCCAGAACATGGAACACGTAGCAACACTCTGGGCTAATTTGTCTTTCAAATCTCTCTGGTGTTCTGAATCATGTCATATTTTTATTATACCTCAAGCTACTTCTGAAAAACATAATTGGTCTTCCTCAAACAGAATTTCTTAAGTGTCTGTAGTTCCTTTGTGGTAATTAAAATCACAGAACTTCTGTAAAGATACAAGTTGTCTAGCTTGGTGGATATCATGTGTATACTGCCATTTATCAAAGCCTATTGTTAAACTAAATAAGGGGCAAAGGAGAGGTGCTGTGGCTAAAACATTAAGGTTTCAATGCCAGTGATGAGAGAAAATGTGGATTTTGCACTTAAAGCAAAATTTAAAAAATCCTATTTGGTAAATTCCAGGGACAATATCAGTATATTCTGCTTTTTCCCATTATGCCATCCAATATGGCCGCCACTAGCCACATGTAGCTATTTTAAATTTTTTTAAGGTGGGGCGGGGGAGGGAAGGATTGGGAGTTTGGGGTTAGCAGATGCCAACTATTATATATAGGATGGATAAGCAACAAGGTCTTACTGTATAGCACAGGGAACTACATGCAATATCTTGTGATAAACCATAATGGAAAAGAATATGAAAAAGAATGTATATGTATGTATAACTGAGTCACTTTGCTGTACAGCAGAAATTAAACACAACATTAATTAAATTAATTAAAACAAAATTTAACATTCAGTTCTCATTCTTACTAGCCACATTTCAAGTGTTCAGTAGCCACATGTGGCTAGTGGTGAGCATATTAGACAGTGCAGATATGGAATATTTTCATCATCACCAAAAGTTCTTTTGGACAGCACTGCCTTAGAAGTTCTATTTAGCAAAAAGAACTATGAAACGTTCTCATACAAGCCTGGAAGAAATGGGTTTTCCTTTATTCCTAGAGGAACATTAAGAATCTTTACAGTCACTTCTGGAAATGTATCCTTTAAAAGGTAGATACGCAGCTAATGGTTAATGAACAAAACTGTTTCTCATGCTATTATTATAGAAATTAACTAATGAAGATGTTCATGGCAAGAGAATAGTTAATGATCTACAGTTACCAAAATCATATTTTTAGGGAGCCTTTAATGACATGAGAAATGCTAATGATAGTAGTTGGAAAAAAAAAAAAAACAATACAATAAGATACCCAAATGTACTCAACATGGTAATTTCTTGGCAATTAGCTTATGTTGGATTTTTCAATTTTTTCACATTTTTTTTTTTTTCCCAATGAGCATGAACTATTTAGTTGCTAGAGAAAAAAAGTTGTTTTTGTTTTTTTTTTTAAAGTACAAATATTTCCTGTTAAGGGCAGATAGATAAATAAAATCCAAAGCAAAAAGCAAGTCATTAGTGAATTGCTTTTCTGTTTCAATGGTAAATTGAAAGGTTGGTGCTATTAAGAACATTTTGATGGCAATATCAAAGTCTAGGATCTGTCTTCAGTCTGTGTTCATTCTTATTACCCATCAGGGATCTAATAAATGTGATTTAGAAGATAAGTGTGTGGGCTGGTGGCGTTAAGGAAGGTGATAATAAAGTGAATTACAACACGCCAGGCCATCTGCAGACGGCAAGGAGGAAACCGTTCCAAACACAGAGAAATTGAAATGTCACGGCATAAAAAGCAAGTTAATTTAAAACCTCATCTTTCTTCAGTTAAAACGATCAAGTCATTTTAAAAGTCATTTTCTTACCTTTCATGATTTTAAAATTAAACTCTCAACTTTTTACAAGTAATTTTGATACAGTGTTTTCAAGTTCTTTCTCAACACTCAGGCAATTCTTCCCTATCATTTTGCAGATGAATCAGCCTAGCTGAAATTTTAGCAATTTTATAAATGCATCCTAATGTCACACACTGTACATTTTCTATATATTTGTAATGTGCATACACATATATAATGATTTATATAAAGACAAATGGAATATGTACAAGTATTATATTATATTATAATATCTAATATTATAATATTAGCTATTATAATATATCAACCTTTATATAATTTTGTCCAACTTTTTCTTTTCAATGACTGTATCACATACATGGACATTTTGTAGTTATCTAGTGAATGTGAAAAAGTAGTCAATTGAGAACATTAGCAAGGGGCTGATTTACCGGTTAAATTCTTGGTGAAAAATAAAAATACTTAAATGTAAGACCGGACACTATAAAACTCTTAGAGGAAAACATAAGAAAAACACCCTTTGACATAAATCACAGCAAGATCTTTTTTGACCCACCTCATAGAGTAATAAAAATAAAACCAAAAATAAACAAATGGGACCTAATTAAACCTAAAAGCTTTTGCACAGCAAAGGAAACCATAAACAAGATGAAAAGACAACCCTCAGAATGGGAGAAGATATTTGCAAAATATACAAACAGCTCATGCAGTTTAATATCAAAAAAAACAAACAATCCAATCAAAAAATGAGTGGAAGACCTAAATAGACATTTCTCCAAAGAAGACATACAGATGGCTAAGAGGCACGTGAAAAGCTGCTCAACATCACTAATTATTAGAGAAATGCAAATCAAAACTACAATGAGGTGTCACCTCATACCCTTTAGAATGGGCATCATCAGAAAATCTACAAACAACAAATGCTGGAGAGGGTGTGGAGAAGAGGGTCCCACCTCTTGCACTGTTGGTGGGAATGTAAATTGATACAGCCACTATGGAGAACAGTATGGAGGTTCCTTAAAAAACTAAAAATAGAATTACCATATGACCCAGCAATCCCACTACTGGGCATATACCCTGAGAAAACCATAATTCAAAAAGACACCTGTACCCTAATGTTCATTGCAGCACTATTTACAATAGCTAGGACATGGAAACAACCTAAATGTCCATCGACAGATGAATGGGTAAGGAAGATGTGGTACATATATACAATGGAATATTACTCAGCAATAAAAAGGAACGAAATTGGGTCATTTGTAGTGAGGTGGATGGACTTAGAGACTGTCATACAGAGTGAAGTAAGTCAGAAAGAGAAAAACAAATACCGTATATTAACGCATATATGTGGAATCTAGAAAAACGGTACAGATGAACCTATTTGCAGGGCAGGAATAGAGACACAGACGTAGAGAACAGACGTGTGGACACGGGGGGAAGGGAGAGTGGGATGAATTGGGAGATTAGGTTTGACATAAATACACTACCACGTGTAAAATAGATAGCTAGTGGGAACCTGCAGTGTAGCACAGGGAGCACAGCTTGGTGCTCTGTGATCACCTAGATGGGTGGGATGGTGGGGGTGGGAGGGAGGTCCAAGAGGGAGGGGATATATGTATACATATAGCTGATTCACTTCGTTGTACAACAGATACTAACCAACATTGTAAAGCAATTATACTCCAATTAAAAAAAAATTTATTGGGAGGACTGAGAGTCAATCAGTGACTTACTTGTCATCTGGCAGAGACCAGTACATTGGCTTTTGAGCTGGAGAATGGGAAAGACATAATTTTAGGCTGGGGGACACTTTTTGAGTAGGGGAAGAATTGGAAGAGAGTGAATTATACAATGTGTGAAGGCACTAAAAGCAAAGTTCATCCATTTTGCAATGTTGTCCAAAACCATGGTGGATGCCATGATCCTAAAAATCATCTTGCCATGGCCCATATGTGTTAGTCTGCTTGGAGTGTTCTGCAGACCAGACAAAGGACCCTTCTATCAACTGAGAGCTTGCCAAGTCACCTTTGGTTCATTTGATGATCAAACAACTTGAAACTTTTACATTAATCCCCCTGTGGAGATATTTGTTGCATTTCAGAGTACAGTCAGCCCTCTGTACCTACATGTTCCGCATCCGTGGATTCAACCAACCTGGGTGGAAAATATTAGAAAAAAATTCCAGAAGGTTCCAAAAACCAAAACGTAAATGTCACACTGGCAACAATTTGCATAGCACTTACATTGTATTACGTATTATAAGTAATCAAGAGATGATTTAAAGTATAAGAGAGGATGTGTGTAGGGTTATATGCAAATACTACACCACGTATATAAGGGACTTGAGTATCCTTGGATTTTGGTAACCACGGGTGGGGGTGAGGGGCTGAAACCAATCCCCTGCAGAGAGGTTGGGGACTCTATTTGGATTCTGCATATAAAACATCATTCCAGCATTCCCTCCCTCTCTCCCCTCATTTGGCTGCCAACTGCTTAAGAAGGGTCTAGAAATAGATTTCTCCAGGTGACAATCTACTGTTTTGCTCCTTCATGTCCATGACCAGACCAGACTGCTTATCACTTCCGACAGTCCTCAACTCCAAGAGAGGGAATAAAAAAACAAACTGCACTAAGTTTCCAAATGTTAATTTTGAATGTAAAGCTTTAATCAGCAAAATGCGGGTGTTAGAAATATTGGAATTGATCTTTTCATTATGCTTCCAACTCAGAAATTATGATGAGATTCATTTGAGAAAAAAGCATCATTCATCTGTTCTTTATTTCCCTGGAACTTGGCATAATGGTCTTGGCTTAGATTGTCATTTAAATTTATGTGTCTTATCATAGCACAGCTGAATTTATTCACATCACAAAGAAAGTCTAAGATACTATGTCAATACATTTACTGAGTGTGTAATGAGTATACGGCCAATGCCAGACTACAGTGACAGATATAACCAGCTTCAGCATTTGCAGCCTTATGTCATTTTTCTAATAAATTGTATAACACAATATGGAGACTGTCTTACTTCGAATTCACTGGGAGAGAGAGAATGGGGGAGGGAGGGTTTGGTCAGTGCACCTGTATCTTTATTTTGGTCCCTGCACCAGTACTGATGATGAGTGGAGTCTCTGAAAGTTGTAAATTCTTTTTCAGGACTCTGTGATCCCTTGTTGGTCTAGACCCTCAGCATCACACTGGAGTTGTTCAAAGGTTATAGTTCTTAATTCATGTTTACACACCCAGACATTATTTCCAAAGTAAAACCCATGGGGCTGGATTCAAGAGGTTTACAGTCTTGCCTCTCTCCACTAACCCTCCAAGAGCCATTATATGGAGGCTGAGTTACCCAGCTGTATTAGTTTCCTATTGCTGATGTAACAAGTTACAACAAATTTAGCAACTTACACAACACAGATTTATTACCTTACAGTTTTGTAGGGTGGATGTTGGAAATGGGTCTCACTGGGATTTATTTCTTTCTGGAGGCTCCAGGAAAGAATCTGATTCCATGCCATTTCTAGCTTGTAGAGGCTTCCCACATTCTTTGGCTCATGGCCTCCTTCTCTCTTCAAAGCCGGCAACATTGCATCCCTCTGTGTCTTTCTTCCATAGTCACATATCCCTTTGACTTTACTGTTCAGCCTCCCTTTTCTGTGTTTATATCCCTTCTGACTATGTTGAGCCCCCCCAGGTAATCCAGGTAATCTCCCTATTTTAAAGTCAGCTGATTAGCAACGTTAATTCCATCTGCAAATTTAATTCCTCTTTGCTATGAAACCTAATATATTCACAGGTTTCAGGGATTAGAACTTGGACGTCTTTGGGAGGTCATTATTCTGGTTATTACACTAGCTCAGACTCTCTTCCCTGAGGGTCATCTTCTCTTCGAAGCCTGTTCCAGTCTTTCTTACTGTGGCAGGCAGGCTCTTAGAGACCCATCAATGATTTCTGTCTCTTGGTATTCATGCCCTTGTGTAATTCCCTCCCACTGAGTGTGGGAGGGACCTATGACTTACTTCTTTTTTTTTTTTTTAATTTTTAATCAGTCATCAATTTTATACACATCACTTTATACATGTCAATCCCAATCACTCAATTCGGCACACCACCATCCTCACCCCACCGCAGTTTTCCCCCCTTGGTGTCCATACGTTTGTTCTCTATATCTGTGTCTCAACTTCTGCCCTGCAACCCGGTTCATCTGTACCATTTTTCTAGGTTCCACATACATGCGTTAATATACGATATTTGTTTTTCTCTTTCTGACTTACTTCACTCTGTATGACAGTCTCTAGATCCATCCACGCTATGACTTACTTCTAACCAATAGGATGGCAATGGCAGTGGAATGACATGTCCATGGTTATGTTCCATAAGATTATAGCTTTCATCTTGATACAGACTCTCTCTGTTGCCTTCTCAGTTTACACGCTTTGATAAAGCAAGTGGCCATGTTGGGGAGGCCCACATGGCAAGGAACTGAGGGCCAACATGCCACAAAGAACTGAATCCAACCAACAACCACATGAAATTGAAAGTGGATCTTTCCCCACTTGAGCCTTCAGATATGACCTCATCCTCCATCAACACTTTGATTGTAGCCTCATGAGAGACCCTGAAGCAGAGGATCCAATTAAGTCATACCTAGATTCCAAGCCTACAGAAACTATGAGATAATAAATGTGTGCTGTTTTAAGGCACTAGCTTTGTGACAGTTTTGTTACAGAGCAATTGTTATCTAATGCACTTGCCAAAGGACCTCAGTGGGGAATATCCTAATCCATAAAACAGTTGCTCATAAAGTTGAACCTCAGAAGTGTAGCTTGGGGCTTCCCTGGTGGCGCAGTGGTTAAGAATCCACCTGTCAATGCCAGGGACACGGGTTTGAGCCCTGGTCCAGGAAGATCTCACATGCCACGGAGCAACTAAGCCTGTGCACCACAACTACTGAGCCTGCGTGCCACAACTACTGAAGCCTGCACGCCTAGAGCCCGTGCTCCGCAACAAGAGAAGCTACCGCAATGAGAAGCCCGCACACCACAACGAAGAGTAGTCCCACTCGCCACAATGAGAGAAAGCCTACGCGCAGCAACAAAGACCCAACACAGCCAAAAATAAATAAAATAAATAAATTTTTTTAAAAAGTCCTTGGAAAAAATAATTTGTTAAAAAAAACACAAAGTGTAGCTTGAAGTGTAGATGCCTGTTACTCAGAGTGTGACTCTGAAATTGTTAGAAATGCAAAAACCCAGGCTCCATCCCGGATCTACTAAATCAGAATCTGCATTTTGACAAGATCCTCCGGTGTTTTATATATTCACATTAAAGTTTTAGAAATATGGGGATCCCTTTCTCCCCAAGAAGCTCCCGTCCGTGAACTTGCTACCACCTTTGTAGTTACTAGCCCTGCAACCCACAGGGGTTGGAGGGCACCTTGGTTCAGGCCACAGAAGTCTAGTCACACCCTTATCCTGGGTCAATGGGAAATACTCAAGTTACCCCTTCCATGTTAATAGGGAATATCTATTTCAAAAGGACTTATTCCCTTAACATCTAGGCAGAGAATACGCTGGTATCCTTTTTAAAATTCTACTTCTCTGGTCCCCTGTTGCTCACATAAAACATTGTTGGTATCCTCAGCAATCTTTCAGTCTAGTTGGGAGGATGGGGCATCCCACAGACCTGTAAGTAACAAAACACAACAAGAGAACCAAGTTGCTGTGCTCAATTTGGGGACAGAATGGCAACTGATGACAGGTGTGGTCAAGAACAGGGTTTACAGAAGAATCGGGACATGAATTGATCCCTAAAGGTGAAGAGCACACAGGACACTGAAGGGTGAGAGATGTTGACGACGGAGCAGGTAGAAATATTTCTGGGGCCTTTGGTGAACGTGAAAGTAGACCCACTTGGCTGGAGCACAGACTTTAAGTAAAGGAATAATGAGAGATCAAGGAAATAGAGGTCAACACTGTGGAGAGAGAGAAAGAAAGGAAAAAAGAGAGAGAAAGAAATGAAGGAAGGAAAGAAGATGCATTACAATAGGGGCAGATTGCTGTTTCAGCCAAGTCATCAAGCTATAACCGATACCACGTTCCAAAGTGAGGTGTGGGTCCCTGGTTTACCAATGAGGTCCTCGAACACCAGTAACATGACTGTGAGTTCCTCACTCATAATTGAGGTATAAAAAGGTTGGAAATAATTGAAAAGGAGTGAGGAGTTTTACAAAGAGTTGCTGGTGTTCTTGGGCATTAACCACGGCCCCCATCACCATCAAGGAGGAGAGAGAGGGGTGTGCTTTATCCTTTACTTCAAGGCAAGGGGATCCTCTGGCAACACTGCTCAGCTTAATGTGCGTCCCCTTCCTGGTGCCTGTCTTCTGTCTGAAAAGTTTAAATGGTGAGGAATGGCCTGGTCAGCTGCTTTGACAATGAAGCAAAGGAGAAGTGGCTTCACTGGAGGAAGGGGTGACTGTGCTGCCCACAGTTTTTTGGAGCAGAGACTGTGAGGGGGTCTAGGGTCCTGTCTACAAGGGCATCTGGAGGGGCAAGCAGCCCTCAGGGAAAAGAAGCCAGAAGTACCACCGGATGCCTAGAGCCTGAGGAAGTAGTGAAGAGACAGCCAGAGAAGACGTCCCCCCTCTTTGATGAGAATTGAGGAAGATAGATTCCTGGGCTGGAAGGCGATATGGTGGCTGCAGGTGTCTCCAAAGAACCCTTGAAAATTCATAAGAGAGCAAAGTCTGCGTTTAACCCCTTCCTTACCAGTTAAGCTCTGATGAGAGTTCTAAAGTGGGACTTTCTTGTCCTCTCTTCTTCTCTTCTCCCTCACAGCCCAAGCCTGCGAAGGTAAAAAAAAAAAAAAAAGTGGCCAGCAGGATGGGGATGTTGAGTAGAAGGACCTGACAGGGAAGGAGAGGAAAAGGCCGAGCTCCCCAGGATGCAGACACAAGACGGAGACTTGCATGCAGAAGGCTGATGAGGGAGGGCCCACAAGACTGACTCTGCGGGGGGCGGTGAGTGGGATGGGGCAGAGGAAGACGTTGAACTGGGGTGCAGTTGTTTGTTACAGAGGCCGCAGCCTTTCCCACCGGGTGCTTCTAGAGCTGGGTTGCCCTTCTGAAGTCATCCCTCACAGCTCTATCCTCCTTTACCCCACTAACCCATCACTGGATAAGGGCTCCCCCTGGGGAGGAGGCAGCTCTCTTTTGCTGAGGCCAATTTCCAGAGAGCCTCTCAGCTGAGAACCCTCAGGAACAATCCTCCGGCAGCTGGGGGACAACTGGGGAGGCATGCCCGTGGATGGCAAACACAGCATCACTACACTGACAACACCGCCCTCCCAGTGCATGCATCCTGTCTGCAGGAGCATGGGCAGTGGAGAGGGAGGAGTTTTTAACCATTATGGTCACCGGACTTTTAATTAGTGTCCAGAGTAGCTTTTATTACCTTAAAGTACTGGGGAAATCATGAAGCTTGCTCTAAATTTCATCCATGAGGAAGGAAAGAAATATCCCCATACAATAAATTTACAAAAATGTGCATCTAGCTAACTAGCTAGGTAAGCTTACTTACATCCCCCAAACCTTGGTTATAACTGCATCAGTTTCTAGAGAAGCAGCATCAGGGGAGATAAGCTTTGCAGAGGAAAATTCCTCAGTAGGTGTGATTATGTGAAAGGCAGGCCCTGGAGCAGGTGTTCTACACTTCCATCTGTGTGTGTGCATCTTGCACCCCTTTGGCAGTCTGGTGTGGCTTATGGAGCCTCATCTCAGAATCATATTTTCAAATGCATAATTAAAATTAGTAATACAAAGAAAACCAACTATGTTGAAATCTTTTGTTATGGAAATATTTTAAAAATTCTGATAGTGATATGTGTGCTACTTCACACATTAAACAAGATTTTATTTTAAGTCTTGTTATTTAACGTGTAATTTAAAATTTCAAAGTAATTTCCAAATAATAATGGGTATAAGCAGTATTTTGAGATATCTGCACGACTATAATATAATATGAAAATATCTGTGGTTTCTGTTGGTGCCAGTGTCGCAGGCACTGTGGTTTGTTGCTACATTTATCAAAGAAGGAAATGCAAAATTTCACTTCAAGATTATTGAAAACAGTTTTGAATAATTTCAAGATTAATAAGGATGTAATGTTTTTCCCACTAGAAACAACAACCTCCCCTGAATTCTATTTACAGTCCCCTTGGATTCTGGGTTAGAACCCCTGCAATCTGGAATAGGATCACCTGATCCTCTACATGATAATAAGGTAATGAGAAGTTTTAGAGTGTTTTCTGGGGGAAGTGAGCTGGCAGTAGAGTGTATTGAAGGCCTTGGAATTCTAGGAGAGGAGAGATAGGGCTCTTTGCTCTGACCCTAAGTGGTAGTCCAGTGGTTAAGAATCCGCCTTCCAATGCAGGGGATTTGGGTTTGGTCCCTTGTCGGGGTACTAAGATCCCAAATGCCACGGGACAACTAAGCCCGTGCGCCACAACTACTGAGCACACGCGCCGCAACTAAGACCCAACACAGCCAAAAATAAAATAAATAAATAAATAAATAAATATTTTAAAAAGGAAAAAAAAAAGATTAAGGAAGTTTCCTTTAAAAAAAAAAAAGAGCAAAGAGGTGAGTGGGGACCCAGGGAATGTGGTGGACTTACAGTGAGGAAACTTCCATGGCTGTGATGGCTGAGGGGATTCTGAGAACCACCTCATTTCCTGTTCCATCTGTGCTGGGTCCACAGATGATACTGGCCAAACCTTCAGGAACAGTCTGTTACACAAAGCACCTCTGTGTTAGTATGTCTGGGGGAAAAAGAATGGGCAGCGTACATGTTTGGGGAGGGGGCAATGAAGAGAGTGGCAGCCATTCCTAGAGGCCAGGGTGGCCGTCCCAGAATTGCACAGAGAGCCGCTAGGAGCCAGGTGACCATGAATAAGTGGCTGGCAGTGTGGACTGAGTCAGGATGGCCAAGAGGCCACCCTTTTTCAACCCAAATGTGCCAGAGCTAAGTGACCCTTGACTGAAAGGGAGAAGCTGGATTCTGCCTGCATAGATATGAGGGTAGACATTGAGGTTACAGCAGATTAAAGAGTTGAACGTGACCCTGTAGGCAACAAAGGGTTGGGTCCTAGAAGGGAAATGAGCAGAGAAATGTCTGCTATCAGTGGGGTTTTAGAAGTAGCGCCGTGGCGGTGAATGTGGGATCGGGTAGAACAGCACACGCTGGAGACAGACTGTTCAGAGGCAATTGCAGGACTTGGAACCACCAGGAACACAAAAGGAGGATGAGTCCCGTAGAATCGTGCCTTTTAGGGAGAAGCAGTTGTGGACATAGCTGTGCCTTTCCGAAGTCAAACAGAACTGTACTGTTTCTTCAGCAAGAAAAAAACAAAACAAAACAACTGTGCGATTGCTTTGCAGCAGATGGAACTGGCCACCAAGTTCCTCCATCTCAGTGTGTGCTCACAGAAGAAAAGATTGTTTAGAATGTCAGCACTGAAAGTTCCTCATTAAGTCTGACGGTGGGGAGTGGTTTGGGGGTGGGGTGCTGGCAGGGGAAGGGATGTCAGCTGCCCTCAGGCTCCCTTTCGGGCCAAGCGGGTTTCTGGTAAAAGAGTCATTCGTGAGTGCTGGGTGCCAGCCACAACTGTGAAGCTCTATTTAGTTCATACCACCCCTGCAATATCGTTAGTTTGTACTGTTGCTTCTTCACCATATCAGCAGAGAATGGAGAGTCAGAAGGATGCAGGAATCTTTTTTTTTAATTTATTAAAATTTTTTTTTTTTACTGAAGTATATAGTTAATGTACAATATTATATAAGTTACAACAAGAATGGAGGAATTTTTTTTGGCAGCCTTCAAGTTTTTATTTTATTATTCCCTATTTCTTTTGAGTCATTTAACAGGTTGAAAGAAAGTCAAAATGTTCCAGAAATATTTTCCACTTTCTTTTGATTGCAAAACAGGACCCCTTTCTACCAAAGGTTAGTGCTTATCCCACCACCGTATATTAAAGTGGTTAAAGAAATGATAAGTGAAAAAGCCATTAAGCTTATTCTATTTTTTAAAATTTCCCCCTTTTCCTAGTTTTATTCCCCAAAGTCACGCAAAAATGTTGCTTAGATCATGTGAACAGACGATATAAAATGGCCCTCTCCAGATTACGGTGATTCTGAACAACATGTTATCAAAGAAGGTATTTGTGGCTGACAGAGTAATGGGAAAATTGATATTTTGAAATAATAGATTATTCATGCAGGGACCACAGTAGCTCTATCTGCCTTTAGCACAAAGAGATATAAGACCACTCATGGAGTTGTGATCAAAATCAACAGCTGAATCAACGTGCATGACCAAGCAGGCCCTTCTCCCTGGTACTCTGCACCCTCTTGGCAGAAGGCATGTTGTGACTCTTCACCGGTGGGAAATGGAGTTGCTACAACCTTTAACCCTGCCTGCAAAATGAGCTGCCAAAGGTTCATGCACAGAAGTGCATCTACCCTCAAGGAATAGAGGAGTCTTGATAAGCATGACCCTCGGGAGTAAAAGCAGAGGGGAGAAGACCAGCGGCCTTTCAGTCACTGCCTCAGGAAAGACATAGGGTCTCTAGCCCAGACCTACATGGTGCTAATGGTCTCATGCAGAGGGGCAGAGTTGGTGGCAGCTGGTACTAAGAGCTGACCAAGCAGCCTAACTTTTTGGCCGGGCCGAAAGGAAGACGGGGAGAATCCTTGTTATTGACCTGGGTCTTGGCAACAGAATGGCCCATATGGGATTCTCAGAATCTTGGACTATGTTGAGAAAGGGCCTTCCCCTCCTGCAGCTCTCTCATCCTCTCCGCCCCACTGCCCTTGTGGTACACCTCAGGCACACCAGACCCCTAAGTTCGCTCCGTACATCAGCCCTTTGGTGTCCTAACCAGCCTACAATGAAGCTTATCACCTCAAACCCTTATCCTTCAAAACTGCCAAATGCCCTGAAAAACCTCTAAGATGTCATGCTTTTCCCTAAACTGGGATCCATCTCCTCAACTGCCTCCTTCATTCCTACCCTTGGGCCACTAGGCACAGTTACAGAGAATCACTCAGTCAAGTAGATTGGTCCATGAAAAATTCATGGGCTGCAGCCCCAGCTGTACCCTCCGAGATGTGCAGTAGCATATATACTGGGCAGCTCTCCTCTTCCCTTCAGTGACTTCTACTACTCTCAGAATCTCTGAGAATCAGCAAAAAGTGCCCCTCCCTCCAGTTAGTTTATTCTGATACTATTGTACAATCTGGACAGCTCTGCCCTGGGGGTAGGGGGAAATGGGATTTCCAGAGTCCCAGGGGGAAGCATCCCTGGCTGCACTCATACATGTGCCCAAATTCTGACAGCTCGGCCCCCCCCCCGCACCTCCAGACTTTGGGTCCCCACAGTGTCAGCAGCCTGCACACTCCACACATCCCCAGGGAAAGAGAAGTAGGGTTGGAGTCTGATTGTCACAAAGCAGGCTTCTGCAGGTGAGAGAAGAAACCTCAAGGGATGCTCAGCGAAGACTGACATAGGACACAATCATGCATGCGTGTGTGCGTATGTGAGTGTGAGCACCAGTGACCGTGTGCATGTGTACTCTTCCAAGTGTGTGCATGGCCTTCTCTGCAGTGTGGGCTTATATGCACGAGGCTCTCCCCTGCTTTTCCAAGAGTTGATCAGGAGGCCAGAATCTCTTGCCTTCACATTCTGGAATAAGTTCATATATGGTGCCTAGTGTGGTACATGACTCAGACACCTGTCCTGATGGCTCTGACCATGGTCTCCTCAAAGCCCTTGCATCATTCCCACTCCTTCCATTGTCAAAGGATCGTTTTGCCTCAGTGTGAACCTCCTCAACTTTCTTTCTCAACTGCAAATATATTCATCTTGGTGCCTTTCTTTGGCCTTTTCCCTTCAATTTTAAAGCATGAGGTGTCTGCCTTTTATTCAAGGCTAACAACCCCTCTGCTTCTATCAGGGGTCTCCTCTGGACCTTGTGACGTTAGTTATGCCCTTCTTCACTTCTTCATTTCTGTCTATTTTCCAGTTGTCCCATACAATCAATTCCATTCCATAGAAATCTTCTCTTGGCTCCCAAGGTCCCTCTACCACTCCCTCCCTCTTCTCTCTCAGCCAGGCTTCTGAGAAGAGAACTCTCCACGACAATTTCCACTTCTTCATCCTCTACACTCTGGTATCCCCCCATCATTTCCTTAATGTTCTTTCACAGGAGTTCTCAGTAACCTCTGAGAAGGTTACTTACTTGGAGGATATCTTTTTCAGTCCTTATTTTACTGGACTACTCTGCACATACGATGCTGACCATCACTTCTTTCTTTAGGACAATCTTGCCTCTATTCTGCTTCCATAATACTTCCCTATGTAGAATCTATCAGTCCGCGTGAGGACCACGCCCAACATACCCGACTAGAGGCTACACTCAGCGTTCCTACACGTGGCAGCCCCATGTTCTCCTGAGACATGGGAAACCAATCCACAGCCAGTCTGTGGAGATCAAGCTAAGCAGGGCCTGGGTGCAAAGCAGCCATGGGAAGGCCCAGCCAAGATGAATAAGCAATAAATTAGCAGATAGCAGAGAGAGAGAGAGAGAGAGAGAGAGAGAGAGAGAGAGAGAGAGAGGTAGAAACACAGAGAGAGACAGAGAGGAAGTATAAACTTGCTAAGAAGTAGAAATGAGAACAATGTGGTAGCGCAGAGATAGAGAGGGAAGCACACCCCCTACATTTACTATCTACTGTTCTCAGTTCTGATTTGTTTGAGGGCTTGAGACTTGGCCATTTTTATATCTGTGAGTATTTACCTTTATAATAAATTTACTGTTTATTCAGCTAGTGTTGATGTTTCTGTGTATTGCAATCAAAAGGAACCTTGACTAAGACAGATACCTTGTACTTTGTAGAGTTTCTTCTCCAAAATGTGCATTTGTGGGTTCTATTGGGCCGAAACCATGGGGTTCATTACTATAATTCTCCCTTGCTCTTTACAGGGAATAACCATATCATTGTATGTCCACCCGATTTTGAGGCTCTAGCAGCAAATGGTCTGAGTCACTTATGTGCAATTTTCGGGGACTGTGTGCTCATGAAACGAAACTTGACCTGGTGGTCAGGAATGAGGCAGCGATTATGGACACCACTGCTAACCCAGCAATCAGATTCCTCTGATGTCCTCTGATGAACATGTTGGCAAAACTGGGACTTCTCTATTTGCAGCTTCCTGACAGATGATAAAAAATATTTAATTGAAGAACTGAAATTCATCTCAACCTCCCTAAAACAATCTATTTTGGTATAATTTATGACAATTCCTGGGCATTTAAAGTTCTCAGTTCTCCTTTTATTGACCACTGTGCTCAGCTCTGACCCAGTTATAGCTGACCTGTTCTCCTCTCCCTCTTTCCCTCATGTGTACTCATCACCGTGCAGCCTACACCACGCTAAATTCTGTCACTGTACAGGTACTTATACCCTTCCCCCACCTCTCCACTAATCCCTGTACTTCCCTCAATTTAGCCCAAATTGCACCTTCTCCTGAAGGCTTGCTCAGAGCCTCCGGTTGCAATCCTTTTGGTTTTGGAATTCCTATAGCCCAGAGGTTCTCAACCAAGGGCGATTTTGCCCCCAGGTGACGTTTGGTAACATCTGGAGATATTTTTGTTTGTCTCAATCAGGAAAGGGGAGAGCGCTACTGGCATTTAATTGGTAGAGGTCAAAGAAGCTTCTAAACATCCTGCAGTGCACAAAACAGGCCCCCCCCAACAAAGAATTATCTAGTCTACAAATGTCGGTAATGTTGAGAAACCCTACAGTCGGGCCCAACTTTAGTACCATGCACCCTATCATTTGATTACTCATTATGGTGTAGAATCTTAGGGCTGGATGGGAACCTTTAGAAATCATCCTATCGTCTGCCTGAATTTTCTGGGTAAGAAGCAGCTGGTGAAAGTCATAGAGTGAGTCAGTGGCACGGCTTTATCCTGATCCCTGGGCCTTTGACCATTCCCGTTTCATGATGCAGTTGTTTCCTTTCTTCCTTTCTTAACCTGGCTTCTATAAGCCAGGTTAAGATCTATTATGACTCATGTAGTGACTCTCTTCTCCAATCTCCTCCCCTCAGCCCAGTACTAGGAACACAGTACATACTTGTCAGATCAAAATAGCCTCAGATTTTATAAAATATCACTTGATATACCTGCAAACGTATTTTTTAAAGAAATGAAGGCTTCTTTCCTGGATGTAACCTCTCAAAAGGAAAGATGACTACATCTAAATCACAGAAAGAAGGAATTCTACAGAGACCTTCTGCAGAAGTATTTTCAGCATTAATTAGAGTAAATACCAGCCAACTGAGCCTTACACATTTAAATGATGGTGATGAAAATTACCACCTTACAGCACAGAGGAAAACAGGAAAGGTTTCTACTAAGTGGAAGGATTAACTGAATTTTATAGAGAAACTGGAAAAAACAAAACAAAATTCGACAAAAACCAGAAAGGACAGAAGATTGTATAAGTTTGTAAATTTGATTCCTAGAAGCTCTTCCCATATATAAATAACTAATTTTCCCCCCAAAAAGTGCATTTAATCAATTGTTGACACAGAGTTCAAAAAGTCCAGGTTAAGTAAAAAATGACAATAAGACTTTATATTGGAAAAGGAGAGCTAATTGGCTAGTATTCCGCATTTCAGAGGCAAAGCAGTATAAGCAGAAGTTCAAGTGTAGGCCTGGAGTGAGCTGATTCTGGATTTGAGTCCTGGCGGCACCCAGAGCAGCTGTGTGACTTTGGTGAATGCCTTAATCCCACAAATCCTAGCCTTCTCGGCTTTGAAGTGAGGATAAGTAATAATACTTCCCAAAACATAAAATTGTGAGGATTTGATGAAGGAACACAGGAAAAGTGCTTGCCCCAGGATCAGGCTAAATCTAAGAGCTGAGTAAAGGAGAGCTAATGTTACAATTATTTCTACCTATGATCCTTTAATTTTATTTCTGAAAAAATAGGAAGATCATTTAGTCTTGTGATGTTAAATTTTTATTTCCTCAGAAGAAATATGACATCCCCTTGCTAATATGAATGAGGACTTCGATCACACTGAAGTCTTCACATTTAAAATAAAACAATAAGCAATAGCTTTTAGATATGCATATGTGGGGCTTTTTTAATCAGCTGAACAAATCTGTAGGGTTAAGTACCTAGAAAATAATTTAAGCTTCATTTATTTCCTTCCTTCCTTCCTTCCTCCCTCCCTCCCTTCATTCCTTCCTCCCTTCTTCCCTTTCTCCCTCCCTCCATTAACAAGATGTGCAAATGCATGTATATGAGGTTCTGTGACAGTGAAATATCTATAGAGAGTGTGTCAAGCAGCTAAGTGTTATGGAAAAGTCTGAGAAGGGAAATTTTAGAGCCTCGGTTCCAACCCTGGCTCACACTAGCAATGAGATAGTAGGCAACTCACTTAACTATCTCTCATCTGTAAAATAAGTGGCTTGGTAGATGATTACTAAGGTTGCTTCTAGCTTTAATTACTGGATTGTACTCTTATTTCTGGAGAGCCACAGACATCCAATTCAAATAGGTTGTTAAAAATGGCCCGGTCTTTTTAATAGTAAGTTCAATCTGTAAGAAAGAGTGAAACACTATTCATTTTTTAAATGATATTTTACATTTTGAATAGATATCTTGGTCCAATCATTTGGCTACATTCTAAGTTCCAAAACCAGAGCCGGCTTTATAGGTGTGTGTTTAATTTCTAGGCCCAGGACTCTTTCATTTTTTTTTTTTTTTGGTTAGAAACCCACATGGACCTCTTTCCCCTGCAGCCACTCTGTATTTGTGTTGGTATAAAACTGCTTCACCTGCCAGACTGAGGATGTGCGGACAACTGTGCAAAGGAAACACAGTGCCCTCCTTTGGCTTCAAAGGGCAGAGGCTCCATCCTTCAGCTCCAGCCATCTGTAGTGGCCTGAGCTTCTGGGAATTCCCACCTCAGTGCAGATGTTTGTAAGAGTCTAGTGGACTGTGTAGAGAACTCAGAGAGGAGATGAAAGAGTCCTCCTTTGAAAAGCTGAGGCTGACAGGCCAAGGAAGAGCCTGGTTCTGTGAAAACCTCCAATGCCCACTCCCTCCTCTTGCTGGTGTTCTTGAACTTTTGTTCAAGGCCTGACCGCCTTGTTTCAGGAGTCTCTAAAGAGCAGTAAAGAGGGAACTATTCATAGAAAGACCCTGACTCCAATTGCTGCTCGTGATGATGATTCAACTTCAGAAACCACTTCTGATCTCTTACTTAGTGTATGCTGTCATTGAGCTAGGCGGGGAGGGCACGGTGGTGAGCAAACACAATGGAGAGCTAATCCCAATTTATCACGCTGGCCGGCCATCGGGGGTTTACTCCCTAGCCTGTGAAATAAGGATACTACTTACCTCACAGAGCTGGCGGGACGATACAAGGAGATACTAAGTGACCAGGCACTTGAAGAGTTACTTTGTAGAAGTATTTGCAAGGTGCAATGTGGGCACAGCATTTTTTTAAATAGGCAATTTGTTCCTGGAGGTATGTAGAGGTTTTTTCTCCCAATAAGAGCAGCTTAAATGGAAGTGGAGATAGGAAGAAATTTAAATGATTTGGCTTTTCTCATTTTCAAACATTGGAACTTGACATCCCGCGCAGCGCCCCTCCCCGGACCAGTCACCTAGGGGAATGCCAGCTGAATAGATAACGCCAACAGAGAAAGAAGATCGTGCCCATTCCAATGCTGGCCATGTCCACCCGTCCAGAGCTTCCTGACCTGCTCTTTTTCCTCTTCCCACGCCCACCTAGTCCCAGCGCCCGGGAGGACAAGCCCCGGCGACCCTGCCCCGACCCCGGGCTCCAGCGCTATGTGGGCGGCTGCTGGCCAGAGGGTCTGGGAAAGGGAACGAGCGAGCGGACAGGAGGAGCCTCTCCCGGTGGGCGGGGTACGGGGCGGGGCCATGGCCTAATCCGGGAGGCGGGAGCTGCGGACGGCCTTGGAAAGGAAGCCGGGGCGAAGGGGAGAGGCTGGACCAGGCTGAGGTGGGCGGGTCCGGGGGCGGGGTCACTGGATGTGCCGCCTGCCAGTGTAAACGGAGCCCGGGGCTAAGCTGGGAGAGGCAGGGCCGAGCGGAGGTGGGTGGGGCCTGAGGGGAGGGTCCCTGGCGGGGCGGGGTGCACAGCGCGCTGAGGCTGAGGCCAGCCAGTCTGTCAGCCCGCGGGCTCCAGAGCTGCTCTTCGCGCCGGAGCCCGGCACGCGGCGCCCTGGGGGAGGAGGGCGAAGGGCCGCGGCGATGGCTCCGCCGGGGCTCCTGGAGTCCGCCGTCCTCGCCGCTGCTGTCTTCGTGGGAGGCGCCGTGAGTTCGCCGCTCGTGGCCCCGGGTGAGTGCCCTGTAGCGGGTGGGGCGCGCCGGAGGAGGCGAGGGATCGGGACTGTAGTCCCGCTGCTCCTCGAGCTGCCCTGGTCCTGGCACAGCCGCGGGATCCAGGCGCTGAACATCTGGCTGTCTGGGGGTGGCCCGGGCCGGGCGCGGCGAGTGGAGATGGCTCCCGTCCCTCCCAGCCTGCTCGGCTCCCGCCTTCCCTCCTCCGAGGACCTGTTACCCCCCGGCCCCACCTCTGAGCTGTCTGGCGTGTAGGGACCCGGCCGGCTCTTGCCTTCCTCGGAAGCCCTTCCGCCCGGGCCCAGCAACCTGGAGCCCTGCGGACCCCTTTCCTGCCCTTGTCCTCAAAGGCCCCGCGAGCGGAAGATCGTGACACCGGGCACCGGGTGCGCTGTCGCCGCCTTCCTCCCCCTCCTTTTTTTTTTTTTTTTTTTTTAAACCTTAAATCCTTGAGGAGTTACAATTTCTTTCCTTTCCAAGTTTTCATTTATTTTCGTGGTTGATGGATTCTCGTAACAGGTTGGGGATTTCTGATTTCCTCCTACATATCCTGGATAAATCAGGCTTGGAAAAATGGAAGGCGCGTTTGTAAACTTACCTTTTTGTTTTTCTTCTTTGAGTTGATTCCTGTCACCACAAAAGGAACCTTCTGTGGTCAGAGCAGGAAGCCACCAGCAGAGATGATAAAATGCTGTCCCCAATGATGAACTTGGAGCAGGAGTTTTTAATTGAAATCTAAGAGGGGGTGTAACTTTTACGGAAGTCCTTTCTCACACTCTTGTTTTTATAATTATAGTCACCAGGGATTCCTTACCACCGAGCCCCCTCTTAATTGCCACCTTACAGAAGTAGTTAAAAAAAAAAAAAAAGTATACCTTCTTGTCCAGCTGGGGTTACTAGAGCCTGGAATCTTACGTCAGCAAGCTCTTCCAAGCTTGAGCGGCTCCTCTTCAGTCCAAATAATAAGCAATAACTGGAAGCCTTCCAACCATGACTATCTCCTCCATAAAAACACATATACTGCTCTTCACTCCTAAGAAGAATCCACTTGCTTACAGCTTTTAAACTGGCTTATCACTCTGGCCTTCACTTTTTCGTAGAAACCAGAATACGTTAGGAAGGGAACATATGTCTCCTGAGTCTTTATTAGCAGATCTGTATTTCCTTCAGCCACCCACCCTGAGGAAATGGCCGTTAGTGACATGTATTATTGGATGGGAGATTTTGGTTTTCACCCTGCATTTCATTGCTGAGACAGGTACATGCATCATCAGGTTCAAATTGGACCCCAGGTTGTAGACAGTACTTAGAGGGCTAGAGTCAGTTGCTCCAGAATTTGAAGAGCTTGACCTGGGAGGGAAACTGTTAAAAATTCAGCCCATGATGCATGTAATCAGTCATAGCAGGAGAAATCATCTGTAGAGTGAGTTTGTGTTTTGATGGATCTTTGAGCAACACACAGCTTTCAGGACTGGAATGTGATGACAAAACTCTTAATTACACAGTATAACTCTTTAGAAGAATGAGGTATCTAAAAAGGAAAGGGTACAGAGTACAAATGTGCCAGTGTGACTTGAGACCTGTTTTGTGAAGAAAAGATGCCCTGACCAGCCAACATCTGGTCCCTGTGGAATCTAAGACGGTGTTAATGTTTGTAGGGAATGTTTTAGGGAAGTAGGGAGAAAGATGGGGAGTAATGTTGAGTGCCTGCTATGCGTCAAGCTTTGAGTTGGGCACTTTATATTCATTTTTATACTTATTTCTCAATTCTGTGACGTTCTTATTTCCAGTGAGGCACCTGAGGCCCAGAGAGATTAAACAATTGGCCCAACATCACATAGCTAGTGTATCCGTCAGCATTCAGTCCAAAGCGGAATCACTAGGAGGGGAGTGTGTGTGTGTATGTGTGTGTCTACGTGTATCTATATCTTTGATAACCCAGCCTGCTTGATTCTAAAGTTCATTCTCTTTCCACTATACTGCATGCTCCCCAGAGAGAAAATAGAAAAGAAATCACCTTCAGCCGTCTTGTTGAGATTCTAAGAGAGGGAGTTCAGGACATCATAATATTGTAAGCATGGGGTTATCTGAAGATGGGAAGTAGAGAAAAGAAGGACAGTTAAGTTCACAGTGGGTAGTGGCAATGTCTCTGACTTCCTGCCTAGTCGAAGAATCTCATTAAGCTTCTGTCTTAGTAGCAGCATTCGAAACTATATACCACCAGTACCAGAAGGGATGATTTTCCACATCTTGGCTTATTTATGTCTTTTAAGTTCTCTGGTTACTTAGGGCTTAGTTTCTCTGCAGACAATGGGCATGGCCTTTGAGTAAGGAGTGGGCTGAAAAGGACCAGGGGCTGGTGAATGAGAGGTGCCCTCTCCTGGGGCTCTGTGGGCTTCCATACAGCCTCCTGATTCCTCATTTAGATGCTAAGGATAAGCTTTATTAAATTCTGGATTCTCCTTTGGCCAGGTGGCTGCCTAGCTGTATATGTACATTAATCTTAGTCAGTGGACAGAATGTTTTGAGAAGGCACCCCTTGGAGCTTGGGCTTCCATGCCCAAATTCCATTTAAAGAGAAAATGCAAAATTCAAGGCGTGCCTGCCCTTCCCTATCTCCCCATCCCCACCCCACCCCCGCCCCCAAATAAATTAAACAGACTATTTGGGAGTTTCAGTAGTCGCATTTGAATGAGAGAGACCAAAGCCCCAGGTGATAGAGAAAAAAGTTTTCATTGTTACTTTTTAAAAAATTGTCTCTGATGTTGAAGTTTAATTACACATTGGGACAAAAGAGTAGTTATTTGAAACCCACAAAAAAATGATTTAAATTGTCATTGGTTAAAACTATTATGTTGAGTTGTTTCTGAGAATTTTAGGGCAGTTGCTTCAGAAATTCTAAAGATTTGGTGGGCTGCTGAAAGCAGGGAGAACAGTGAGTCTGGCTAAAATTGGAATCTGCAGTTAGTACACTGTGGGCCCTTTTCGGAGGAAGGAATGCAGTGTTTATTATACCTGTTTTGTGGCAGGCTCTGGTCTAAGTCCTCAGATCATTTAATTCTTACAACATCCTGTCAGCTATATAGTTTTATTCCTCCATGTAGAGATGAGGAAATTGAATTCTGAGAAGTTAACTTGAAAAAGTCACTTACATGTGTAAGTTGGATTTTGACGTTGACTCACATCTATTCAATTCTGAGGCCTATTATTGTTACCAAATCATTTTGTTTTTCTTTAGAGTGAGGAATTTCTTTTTACTGTAACATATTTATAAAGAATCATTAATAGGGTAATGGCATGATAGAGTAGAAAGAGCACCAAGCTCTAAGTCAGAACCCTGGACTTGAAGTGTGCCTGCCACTTTCGGGAGTGTGGCTTTCTCGGCCTCCATTTTCTTGCCTGGAAAATGGGTGTGTGCCAACCCCTATCTTTTTCTGCCTTACTGGCTGCTAGTGAGGAGCAAATGAGCTGGTGTCTCTGAAAAGTCTTGGCAAATGGCAGAGTGGTATATATCTTCTATCCTGTGTATCTTTTTTCTTGTATTTCCTACCCAAGATGCCCATTAGACTAGACTTATAATGTCAACCAAACTGTCTAATAAATGTAGACCACACATGTTTTCATTCTGGAAGTGGTGATGGTTCTGCAGTCATAGGTTCATTGTAAATATATAAAGTCTGGAGTGACACCTCAGATTCATGGGTTTGCTGCCACTGACTGGGAGTTAAGTAGCCAAACCTTTTTTTCCCATTTCTCCTCAGCTAAAATACAGTGCTCTTGGTATTTCTGGATAATTCCCCCAAAGATTTAAAGTTTTGGGGGAAGGGGAGAGAATAACACTTGATCTCATTACTCCGAGACACTTGTCACTGTCAGCCTATTTCATTCTGGTCTTCTTTGTATGTATTTTCTACTTGGAGGGGATCATAATGCAAAGATACTTTTTTACCTGGCATTTTTTTACCTACTGTTATACTTAAAGGTTTCTCCATTTCCCTACGCACTCACAAAGTGGCTGCATAATATCCCATTACATGGTTCTCTGTCTTCTACCTCACTGTGCTTCCATTTTAGACTTTAGTTTTTGCTAATTATTTTTAAACGAATTTTAAAACTCATTGTTTAGTGAACATCTATGCAAAGCTTTGTCTGGATATCGATGACTTCCATAGAAAATGGGTTCCTGAAAAGGCAATGTTGGGGTCAAAGGTATTCATGTTTGAGGCCATTGATGCCACCAATCTTAGTGACCTGAAGGTTGTTCCAGTTTACATTCTCACAGCAGTGGTCAAAGGACTCACTTTTCATACCGTTGGCATTTTCTCTGAAAAACATATTTGCTAAATTATAAGGCAAAAATTTATACCTTGATTGTTTAAATGTGTATGTCTTTGATTACTAATAGGTTGACTATTTTCTTCTAGTATAATATTTGAGCCATTTGCACATGTCTGTAATCCTTTACGGACAATTCTGAAATCTGAAAAACGCCGAAAACCAAAAGATTTTTGAGGCTTTTTGCATACTTCGTTGGTGGGTGAAACCTAACCTGAACCAGTGTGACTATTGCTAAGTTTTGGCTGCAGTAATATTAATGAGTTTGATTTCTGAGAGTTACATAATGTGTACTAAATGCATTGTTACCTTTCTAGAATTACAAAGTCTGAATTTCGAGGCACATCTGACCTCCAGGTTTTCAGATAAGGGATTATGGTCCTGCATTTCCTCTTCCGTGACTCATCTGCTCTTGTTTGTGGGCAGCCAAATGTAAAACTGCTCAAAATAGTAAAATACCCTATGGAGAGAAAGAACTCCTCAAATGAGTGGCACTTCGTGAAAAGAAGCACTGCTTTGGTATTTTAGTGGGGAATCTAATAAAGTAAAGATACTTTGGCAAAGCTGAGGTTTCGTCTGTTCTAGGTGGATTTAGGGATGGATGCCCATTATCATGGAAACTCTGCTTTCCTCTGCCAGTTATTGACACAGCTTTCTTTGTAAGGGAGAAAAGAAACGGAATCCGCCCAAGGGACTTTTTGGGGAGGGAAGGTTGGTAGAGGGTGGTGGATACCCCAGGCAAACTGAGTTCCCGTGCCCAGTCATCTCACCTTGAGGATCCTTGTGCCAAACTTGTTGAACTCGGGGTTCTTCTATCCCCCCTTTGCAGTGCCCCAAGTTTCCTGCCTTCTTGTCTTTGTTCATCTCAGGATCCCAAACAGCTGCCAGCTCTTCCCGACTCTCCCCTCCCCCCATTTTGTTTGCACACCCCTGGGTATAACTGCATTCCAACCACTAAGAAAGTGCCTATTGTAGAGAGGGCAAAGAAATCTTTGAACCACTTTCTTCATCTGTGTTGTGGAGAAAATATGGCAGAGTTGCCTCATTGGCGTCGTTGTGACAATTACATGAAATAAAAATATAAGGGTGCATGGCGCAGTGTTTGGCATGTAGTAAATGCTAAAAAGATATATTATTATTACTTTGTCCTTAACCAAATACTACCTGTCATAGCTCTCAGATGGGACAAAGTTGCTGGCTGCTCTAGAATTTTCCTTTCGGGTTCTCTGCCATTGCCTGAGGTGCCCCCTGACTCATCTTGCTCCTGAGCCCAGGCCGCTGAGGCTACGGTGTCATGGGCACGAGGCTGAGGAGGCAAGTTGGGCAGCGCCAAGGTCCCAGGGGAGGAGTAGGGACCAGTGAGCCTGGCAGGGAGCTCTCTCGGGGTGCAGGGGATATGTGGGGCTGAGCCATTAGCTACCAAAATTAGGCAAGGAAGGAGAAAAAGAAAGAAACCATTAATCTTTACAAGGGTAGAATGTGGCAGTTTCTTTGGGAAGAATTTTGAAAAATTCACCAACTGGTTTTTCTTTAGCCGGTGGATCTGTAGCTACAGTCACAAAGTTTTGACAGTTTTCCCCTAGGATTAGTATAATCATCCCATTGACATTCTGTTTGATTATCCAGGGTTGCACTGGTCCTTGTTCATCTCCTCATTGTTCACCGGTGAATGTTATGTTGAAGTAGAATATAATTAGAAATATATATAATATAAATAATAATATATAATATATGGTATGTATAATATATGTATAATAAGAAATATATTTAGTCTCTGTCCTCAGTTCGTGATGCAAAGTTCCTCAAACCCTTGGGATTTCCTAAATGATAGGAGTGTCTTTTTTTTGTGAGGAGCCCCCTTTGAGCGTATGCTAATGAGGGGACTTAGGGTGGTGCCCCTGATACCCTCAGGATGGGGCTGGTCACCTGAAGGAGGGTGGGAGTAGAGGGTTGAAACTTTCAGCCTCACCCAGCCACCTCTTCCCAGAGGGAAGGGGAGGAGGCAGGAGGAGGGCGGCAGATTAAGCGCTTTAAAAATTTGAATAACAAGACTTGATGAGCTTCTGGGTTGGCAACCGACCAGTATGGAGATGTGTGGAGAGTAGCGCACCCAGAGGGCACGGAAACCCCACCCCTTTCCCCATCCCTTGCCCTGTGCACCTCTCCCATCTGTCTGTTCCTGAGTTGTGTCCTTTTATAATCAACTGGTGATCTAGTAAGCAGAATGTTTCCCCGAGTTCTGTGAGCCACTCTAGCAAATTAATTGAACTCAAGGAGGGGGTCATTGGAACCTTCAGTCTATAGCCAGTTGATCAGGAGTACAGGTGACAACCTGGACTTAGCATTGGCGTGTGACGGATGGGGGCCCGGGGAGTGCGGTGGGGAGTCTTTGGGTCTGAGCCCTTAACTTGTGGGATCGGGTGCTCTCTCCAAGTAGTGTAGGAATTGAGTTAGTTGCTTGGTGGTGCGGGGGAAACACATGCTGGAATGAGGAGGTAGAACCCTGTAGCATTAAGGCTGACGATCTCCTCAAAGCTTATTTAGCAGACGAGGATACTGAGTCGGCCTAGCCAGGTCTTAAGGGGGTTTTTTACTCTGTCTAGGACGCTTCCCACTGTGTGAAAGCTGTCTCTCCACTGCAGTGGACCCCGCTTTGCTGCTTCTGGCAAGGTCTACACTTGCACTTGGTCCTCACGCTCGGGGGCCTGGTTTCTCAGCTCTCTGGATCTGGGGTGAGCGGGCCCTGAGAAGAATGACTTTGGCTAACTGACTCCTGAGAGTAATTGTGTTGTTCCTAGTCACGTAATGTTAGTGTCAGAGGGGACTCAATGGTCCTCTTATAATTCAGCCCTCCCTTTGCAGACGGGGAAGCTTCAGGTTCAGGAGCCTGCGGGAATCAGGAAGGGCCGTAGCCCGTAGTCGAGGAGCAGAGCGTTAGGTTTGGTGACGGAGGGCCTGTGTGTGTGTCTTGGTCACTGTCCAAGGCTCAGATCCAAGCACAGGACCCGGAACAGGGCAGATGCTTAAAAACATTTGAATGAATGAATGAAGGAAAGAATGAAGGAAAGAAGCCAGGGCTGGAATCCAGGTGTTCTGACTCAGCCCAAGGCGTTTTCTTTATAATAAAGTGAAGACTTAACGACTTAACGCTTTCCAAAATCATCCCTAAGTCTTAGCTGTAAGTCTCCTCCCCCCTCTCCCCTCCCGAAATGGAAAGAGGCTGCTTTGTCTGTCAGCCTCTATGGGCTATATTGCTCTGAAAGCCTGAGGCAGAGACTCTGGTCATGGAGAAAAAAAAGAATGACAATAAAAAAGTAAGCAAGTACTGTCTTATCAGGTGAATATGGTGGGACATCAACACGTTTGAAAGTGTTAGTGAAAATTTTCAGTGCAAAGGTTTTCAAAACTCAAATCCATTCGTGAAGTTCTTTTCAAAGACAAACTGAATTCAGTTGTGTTGCTACACCAGTACTTTAAATGCATCTATTAGTTTTATGTATATATATATCATATTCCCAATTTTATAATACTTTATACCTTTCCTTTATACCTTCGTTTCACAGGTTAATTCTTTAAATTATTTACTCATTCAGGAGATATTAGCCAAGTGCCTTACTGGGGTGCAAGACACTAGGATGAAGTGATGCGAACAAAATAGACACAGTCCGTGCCTTTACGGAGCCAGTGCAGGTTATCAGGCAGGACGATTAAACAAGCAATAATGATAAAGTGTCATTACTACCTCGATAAGGAAAGTATGGCACAGGGTCAGAGTACTGGGGCTGGGGGTGGGACGAGAGTTGAGTACAGGTTGAGCAAGACTTTCTAGAGGAAGTGAAGTTTGAATTTATAGTTGTAAAAGTGTCGGCATTAGCCAGGTGAAGGGGACACGTGGTTGTGGAACAGAGGAGGTGAGAACGAGCAAAGCCATAGCATTGGTCCCTAAACTTGAGCATGCATCAGAATTAACTAGAATGCTGGTCACAACACAGATAGATCACTCTCCCCCTCCTCCAGTGTCTGTAGGTCTGGGAAGGGACTGGAGAATTTGCATTTCTAACTGCTTCCCAAATGATGCTGTCTAAGTATCTTAACCTGGAAATCCATCCCCTCTTCATGGGCTAGTTGTCCTGTTTTCCTGCCCATCCTTGAAGCTGAGATCTAGGATAACACTTCCAGGAAACCCTTCCTAGGCATTCTCAGTGATTTTATCTCCTGTGAATATACATCTCGAGTCCATGAATACATGTTGGATCTATTGTATGTTATTTAACACAGAATCATAGGCAGTTGTTTCCACTGTGTTTTGTGTTAACTAGACAGCAGAGCATATAAGACACACTCAAATATTTGATTACTTGATCAGGTTTATTTCTTGCAACCTCTAAGAGGAGCAGTTTGCTGTATTCTGTTTTGTAGCGATGAGGAAACAGATGTACAGAGGGATAACCAAGACGAAGAGAAGTGAAATGTCTCATTCAAGTCCTAGATGAGGGGAAGCCAAAGCTATATATATATTCATTGTTCTCAAATGTTCTTTGTTGTTATGTGAAATTGCATGTACTCCATGCTCAGCGCTACCGGTGGAAGGATGCTCTTATATTTATTTACTATTATTATTTTTTTACTTTTTCATTGTAGGACCATCTACTGAAAGAGAAAACTAAGGCAGTTTATTAATTGAATGTAGATTTTGTTCTTAGTGGAAAATGAGTGATTATCTAAGGAATTCTTCAGGAATTGTCTGTTTACTTTTAGAGTAAATATTTGAAGGGACTAATTCAATTTACATGTCATTAGATTTTGAAATGATTTTTATAAAGTTTTGGTGTGAGCGAGATATTTTTAAAAATCTATTTCAGTTTCCTGAACAGACACAGATTAAACAATTATGCCATTACCCTTCTTAAGTGGCCAGCTAAGTTTAGCTGAGTAGTCGGAGATGTATAAAGAACCTGTACATAAAATGTCACGTGATAGGTAAGGGTCACAAAAAAACAACAAATTCTTTTCAATATCAGTAACATGCCAGTCCTTCCTCCCTCATGCATATACGAACATAATGTGGTTCTCTGAGATTCCTGTAACGGGTAAAAGTTGGAAGAATTCACTGGGTTTTCTGTCTCACAATATAACTCGGGAACACTAATTTTCAAATATTCCAACGGCTCTCCATAGCTGGAAGTCTCCAACACAATCATGTGAATTATTCACATTATAAGAAACGGCAGCCCGGAATTTCCTGGCATTGGTGAAGTGGCAGATGGCTAATGAACAGGCATTCCTTCACTTTTCTTTGCATGTTTGTGCTATATAGTTGTATGGCCTGAATGCTTCTGAGGCCTCCTCAATTCTTTCCAACCTCCTCCTCCTCTATTAAAGCAAAACACAAAACAACCACCCATAGGAAGAAGAAAAGAGGCATGGGCTATCGCTTAAAGCCAGATGATAGGGCCAAGGAAGCTGGGTTTTGAAGGTAAAACTCATTTCCCATGCATGATTGCCAAGTCAGTGTCTTAATAGTCTTTGCAGGTAAAACATGTAGATATTCCATACAAACAGCATGCAATTCATTTAAAAATGAGGGCCTTCTTTGAGCTACTGTTAGGTGTTGTGTAGGTATATAAAATGAACAACAAACTTGGTTTCCGTTCTCTACTAACTTGTGATTGAGAAGGGGGAAGAGATAAGCTATGAATACAAATTGTTATAGAATAAGGGAGGATGTATTTGGTATCATCAGAGACCTACAGACAAAGTGCCACGTGGGATCACAGAGGAGAGAGACTTTCCTTCTGACAGAAGGGATGGAAAAGCCTTGAGAGCCTAAAACTTGGCATTTTAAGCAGACCTTAAAGGGGAGTGTGGGGATGGCAGCCCAGCAAAAGGAACAGTTTGTGCAGAGGTGTGGAGATAGGTCAGGAGAGGTCAGTGCAGACCCGGTGAGACTGCAGAGGGCAGGTTGAGGCTAGGCTGTGGGGCTCCTGAAACTAGGTGCTTGATTGTGCAGGCAGTTGGGGGCTAAGGATGGGGTGCAGTGGAGGATAGGGGACCAGAAGGGCCCTCAGACATTGCAGTGTGATGGAAGAGCTCCAGGTGCTGAGCTGAGTAAGACCTGAGTACCAGGCATGGCCCCAGTACTTTCAACAAGGCCGTTGAGATTGCTGTGCTGTTTCTTCATCTGGAGAAAAGGTGGGGAGGGTTGCGGGTGGGCAGGGGGAGGGAGAGAGAATGAATATACCTGTTCTTTATACATCTCTAAGTTGTTTGGAGGATCAAATGGATAATGTAGTCCTTTGTAAGTAATACAAATATGACCCATATAGTGTATAGGTTTAATATAATGCATATGATATATAGATAGAAGCAAGTTTTCAAAGTTTGCTGGGAAATTAGAATCATGAAGTAAGTGCAGTGTATCGTCTTGGTGGTGTGAAGGCCAGAAAGTGCTCATGAATGGTAAAGGAAATTGTACAAATCATCTTGCCTCTTGAATTCTTCATTGCTTAACATTTATTTTTAGAGGACTGTTGTGCATGTCCAGTTTTTGCGCTAGCTATTGTTGGTCAAGTTCTCATTGTTTTCTTCTCTCTCCGGGCGAGCCCAGGTCAGGAGGGCAGTGCTGGCCATCAGTGTTTAGGGTCGTGTCTTTAAATAAAACATGCAGATCAACACTGTGTTGATTAACAAAACCCTGCTTGGCTAAGGGCTCTATCTCTCCGTCACTTCTGGCAAGTCCGTTTCCTTAGTCCCTTGATTTCTTATAACGTGACCGAATAGATTTGGGGGAGGAAAAATAACTCACTTGAAAGTACTTTAGTGTACATTAGGTGCCTTCATATTATGGACATAGTGCTTACAGAGACAGAGGACTTGGTGTGTCTTAGTGCCTGGGAGCCGGTGGGATAGGAAGCGGGGAGTCTTCAAGGAAGGAAGGAGAATTCTTTTGCTTGAACCATATGATAAAGTAGTTGATCTTTTCCATGTCATTCAGTGATGCACCTTGATATATAAATAAGACTCTTGACTTTGAGTCAATGTGGTATAATAAAGGCTACATATATATGTGTGTGTGTATATATATGTGTGTGTGTGAATATATATATGTGTGTATATATATGTATGTATAAATATATATATATATTTGGTTTTTGTCCCATGTTCCTAGCACAAAACTCATAAACCTTTGGAATTTCCTGAGTGATAGGAGTGTCTTTTGTTATTCTTAATGAGCCCTTTAGACTATACCTGAGTTCACCCTAATGAATGACTCTTGGTGGGCCCTTAGATAGCTTCAGGATGAGGGCAGGTTGTCAGAGGAACCAACTTCATGATTATAGTGGGTTGGAACTTTTCGCTGCATCCCCTGAACTCAGGGAGGGGTGAGGTTTTGACGATTGAGTTAATCACCAATGGCCAGTGACTTAATTAATCATGCCTATGTAGTGAAATTTCTTAAAACTTCGATAAAAACTCTGAAACAAGGAGGCTAAAGGACCTGCTGGGTTGGTGAACCCATGGATGTGCTGGGAGGGTGGTGGGTCTGGAGAGAGCATGGAAGCTCTGCGCCACCTCCCCTCCCCACCCCCAATTCTTTGCCCTACGCATCTCTTCCATTTGGCTGTTCCTGAGTTGTATTCTTTATAATAAAATTATAACAATAAGTATAGTGCTTTCCTGAGTTCTCTGAGCCATCATAGCAAATTGTCGAACCTGAGGGAGATGATGGGAAGCCCTGACTCTGTAGTGGGTTAGCCTGGTTAAGTGGTTAGGTGCCATTTGCAGCCGGTGTCTAACGTGGGGTTTGCACTAACTCCAGGCAATTGGTGTCAGAAATGAATTGCATTGCAGGACGCCCAGTTGGTGATGGAGAATTAGTTGTTGGAAAATGAAGCAGTCAAGTCTTTCTTATTGTGAAATATCAATGCATAATATTAAAACATTGTGGCTGTAATAATCTCTGAAACTATGGTGGTTTACTATTTAAAGACTGAAAAGTCCTTTAAAAAAAAAGTATAGTGGGAAAGAAAAACAGTTATCAGGCCAGTACCTTATTATTTATGTATTTACATTGTGTTTTATAGTGTAATAAAGTGGAAGTTACACCACTCTGTGGTTTCCATTGACCCATCTCTCCTAAGGTGTAGACCAAAGATTTCATAGCCTTTTCTCTGCCTTCAGTCAGTGGAAATATCTAGTATGTAAATATTATGGATTGCAGTTGTAGGTAGTCTCCTCACTAAGGGATTTTCAGTGCTTTGGTTTACATCCACAGCATTAATATTACTACTAGGATAAACCACAGGAAATTACCAATATTCTACTGTTTTTGACCTACAGTGACAACAGTTTCATATGGTTCAAACTTAATAGGACTTAAGTTCTTATTGACTTTCTATCTGCAGTTTAAAAAAAAAAGAACAACTGTCGTGACTGCCATTAAGACATTTAAGGGACTTCCCTGGTGGTCCAGTGGCTAAGACTCCGCGCTCCCGACACAGGTGGCCCGAGGTTCGATCCCTGGTCAGGGAACTAGATCTCACATGCCACAACTAAGAGTTAGCATGCCAGCAACTAAGATATCCTGCATTCCGTAAGGAAGATCCTGCACACGGCAACGGAGATCCTGTGTGCCGCAACTAGGACCCGGCGCAGCCAAATAAATAAATATTAAAAAAAAAAAAAAAAAAAGGCATTTAAGAAAATACTAAAAGGGAAAAAAGAAAAAAATATATACTCCCAAGTTCCACCAACAAAAGACACAAAATACTAAAAAGAAAATAAAAATAACTTGTAATCTCATTACTCAGAGATAACAGGCAATAGAGCATAGAGTATGGGACTCTGGAGCCAGGCTGCCTGGATTAAAATCTCACCTCTGCTATCTGCTAGCTGTGTGACCTGGTATAAGTTACTTGACCTCTCTGTGCCGTAGTTTTGTATAAACATTTTGGTACTTTTTCTTTCAAAAAACTGAGATGGGACTTCCCTGGTGGCACAGTGGTTAAGAATCTGCCTGCCAATGCAGGGGACATGGGTTCGAGCCCTGGTCTGGGAAGATCCCACATGCTGCAGAGCAACTAAGCCCATGCGCCACAACTTCTGAGCCTGCACTCTAGAGCCTGTGAGCCACAACTATTGATCCTGCGAGCCACAACTACTGAAGCCCTCGTGCCTAGAGCCCGTGCTCCGCAGCAAGAGAAGCCACTGCAATGAGAAGCCCGAGCACCGTGACAAAGAGTAGCCCCTGCTCGCCGCAACTAGAGAAAGCCCATGCGCAGCAACGAAGACCCAACGCAGCCAAATAAATAAATTAAAAAAAAAATTTGTCTCAATAAAACTGAGATCATGTTAGCTCAAAATACTGCTTTGTGTTTATTTCTTCACTTAACATTTTTTATTAACAATTTCGATCATTTTGGCAAAGGGATAAGGCAAATCCGATCCCTTCATACAAATAATTTCTATTGTTTTAAAACAAAGGGAAGTTTAGGATTTTCAATAAGTAATCAGCAATTTCAACATTGTGGAGTGTAGATCAGATGGCTTTTTGATTTTGTTTCTTATAATGGTAACAGGATTTTTTTTTTTGAAATAGGTATTTAATGCCAAAAAAATAGATAAATTGACCTGGAGAGACTATAACTTAAATGCACCTTCTCTTCCCAATAGTTGACTCACTAGGGAAAACCATTCTCTCATTCTAGGTTTCTTATTGAAATAGATGAGTAATGATTACTCGTAGATTAGTCTACTCAAGACACTAACTCAACATAGAGATGAGCTATGGATAATCCCATTTTGTGGAACTTTACTGAATATCAAAACTGGTAACTCTCACAGGCAATTGAGCACAGAGTATGGGGCTCTGGAGCCAGGCTGCCTGGATTAAAATCTCACCTCTGCTACTTGGCTAGCTGTGTGACCTGGTATAAGTTACTTGACCTCTCTGTGCTGTAGTTTTCCTATCTGTAAGATGGGGTTGAAAACAATAGTGCCTACCTCATAGGGTTATTGTAAAGGTTGAACAAGTTCATACCTGTAAAGTGCTTGGAATAGTAATTATACAAAGTATGCATCAGTACGTGACTAATATTAATAGTATTTTTCTATGTGTCTTACCCTTGCTACTGGTTTTCAGAGTTCTTATTTGAGTTTCAGGCTACTGACGTTCATTTATTCCCCTTAAATCAGGTTCTCTATATCTAGGGTTTTCCTAATTACTTCTGTTTAATCTTGCCTTTGTTTGCCTTTTCCGAAATGGTCTTTATTTTCTATCTTAGTTCCTGTTCCTTTGCTCTCTCTAACAGCCCCAGGGGAGAATTCCCGGCAGAGGACTTCATGACTTCCCCAGGACAGGACCGTGGCCCCCCACCTATACCATCTCTGCTCGCCAGTTCCCATATTCACAGAAGGCTGGCCACGTGCCTGTCTAGCAGGAACACTGCCTGACTTAACCTGTGACTAATTGAAAAACCCTGCATTTAGGACTTCTGTAGTTTTCTGTTTAATTGTTACCCCTTCCTGTTCCTGGAAGGAAGAGAAACTGGACTGATGTCAGCGTTATGGGAGCTGCAGACTGGCCCCCGCGGTGCCGCCTTGGGCAGCTGCTCCCTCACCTCCAGGGTTTAAGGTATTTCTCTGGCCCCCACATTTAACTCTGCCCCTCCAGTTGGGCTCACGTGCTTCAGTGTCTTTTCCTGTCTGTTGGCTTTGTTTTCCCAGCTGAGCTGGAAGCTTTGTGAGGATAGCAGTGTTTACACTTATTACCACTGATAACGAGCATCACAGCAATGCTAGCTAATGTTTACTGAGCACTTACTCTGTGCTAGGACCTCGGCTAAACCCGAGTTCATATCATTACTGCTCAGAAACCATTCTATTATTATCTGTATTTTAGAGATGAGGAAACTGAGGCACTGGGAAGTTAATGGACTTGCCTGGGTTCTCACAGGCAGGAAGCAAGAAAAAGCTAGCTTCTGCTTTTTGCCTTCTTTCTTTCTAGGGAGCAGCTTTGGTTGAGAGCTTGGGCCCTGCTTGCAACAGACCTTGGTTCAAATCCTGGCCATTCCCCAGATGAGTGACCTTGACCTCAATACTTTGTTCTTTAATGTCTCCATTTCTAAGATGGGTTTCATTGCAACACCTATCTAAGAGTACTGAAGATTAAAAAAAAAAAAAAAAAAAAGATAACGCGAGTAAAGACGCCCGGCTCAGAAATAAGCACTCGGTAGAGGTTTGCTGCTCTTAGTGATTGGTGGTAGAGTGGTTGAATTCCCAGAGGCCCTGGATGTGGGATGGTGAACCCCCAACACAACCCCGGAGGATCAGTCACTAAATCCCTCTCTCCCTCTGTAGGGCCGGTCACCCGGCAGTTTTCCCTTTTGAAGCCCACCCAGCTCGGCAACACCCCTAGTTTTCCCACGTGGGTAGTTTGTGTTGTCTTCTGCACGGTGGAAATTACTTGGCTGTACTCCCACCCTGGCAGGGGCGGGTTGTAGCCAGAAACCGGGGACCTAGCTCCTGGTGGCCTGGTCCTCTGAGTCAGCGCCCTCTCTGTGGAGCTCCAGGGCAGTCACTGGTTCCTAAGGGAACCCCCTCCTCCCTGGGCCCCCCTCTTGCAGTTTCTGCCAGAAATAGACTATCTGGGCCTGTCCTCTCCCCATTTGGTGGTTTTGTCCTGGCACTTGCTGGTTAGCTTCCTCCCGTAGTTTAAATAATTCCTAACCTAGTCCCTGCTTGGCCTCTTGCGAGGAATGTTCAGGAACAGATCGGTTAGGGATTGCATCCCTGTGGAAAGAGGGCAGTGCCTTTGGTGAGGGTACGTCAGCTCCGCTCCTTGACGGACGCGGCAGTGTGGAATATGATGGAGTCCTGTGAAAATCCAGTGGAGGGCCAGTTCCCAAAGCTGGGCTTGGGAGCGTGCTGCCATTCGTGGCCTTCCTTTGAATCTTTGCTATCTGGAACCTTCCGTTGATTTTGATGAGTACAGGGGTTTGCTGGTATATTTACATCTTTTGGAAAGGGCTTACCCAACAAGTGGGTAAAGCTGTGGGGTGGATCAGTCGTCCAGCTCTGAAAATAACTTAGTTATATAAGTTTTAAAAAACTGTCAGCATTTGGCAAATGAAGGTACAAGTGCATTGGACATTCTGTCCCACCAAATAGCATCTTAACAAAACTGCTGATCCAGTTGCAGTGAAAGTGGACGCTTGATCAGTAATGGAGGAACCCTTCTGGAAGGATGGAATCTGCTTTCACAATTCACAGGCTGCATGCGGCAAAAGTTCAAGGTGCTCCTACCGTGTTCCAGGAGCTGTGATAGGGGTTCAGGGTACAAGGATAGGACATTCTCCTTGCTACTTGGGGAAACAGGTGTGTTTGGCTTAAATCAGGCTTTTCCTGCAAGTTCTGTCACCCACGTTGGGTTTCCTAACGTTGACCACAGTATGCCCGAGAGACGTGCTTGTCGTGAAGTGGGTGGGTGGGGGGCTCTCAGTGGCTCTTGAGTGTTGGTTCTTCTGCCTGGCTCATTTCTGTATCTCCCCAGTGAGGTCATGTTAGACCACTGATTTATTTGCAAAATGAGGATCTCATCCACCCTCTTGGCTACTTCCTTGGGATTAGACGTTTCAGATAAGACAATGACAGCGTCAAGTGTCATCTGAGTGGAAACTTTTATATCTTATATGATGTCTCTAGCTAATAATGTAGGTGATTGAAGATTTTCTTTTTCCTTTTCCATTCTTTCTTTCCCTGCCTCCCTCCCTTCCTTCCTTCCTTCTTTCTTTCTGAAAGATTTTTAGATGCCATGCAACTAACATTGTTAGCACAAATTATGTTTGTGACAACTATTGAATTGCTTCTAAGTATAATAGTTTGTGAGTAATAATGTGAAAACATACCTGTGAACAAGATGCTTTTCAGTAGATAGAAAAAGTCTTCCTTTTACTTTCATAATAGTTATGGAGCAGTAAAATAGTGTTCTACTTTAGAGTGATCTTTTGCTTTTTGTAGTAGAAATTAATATTGGGAAATTTTATGCTGCTGAGAATATTTTTAAAAATGAAGTCAATACAAATTTATCTTGCTGTAGCTGACTTTAATACTTTTTCATGAAGATGATTCTTACATTTAACAAGATGCATGCAGATTCCAATGTTTATCACACATGATAGGGTCATTTGGCGAGAGGCACCTTTTTGGTGTTTAAGGACATTCGGGTGGGTGGATGCAGACCTGGGCTCCAGCCCAACTCTGTGGTCAACTGGTGATGGTTTAACCCACCTGTTTACTGTGAGGCATGTGTCACTTACTAGGTAAAACTGAAAACCAATCTCCACTCTTACAGACGCTGCTAAACAATGTGGATAAGAGTGCAGGGTCCTGGGGTCTCGAGGCTTGGCTTGAATCCTGTCCCACTATATGTTAGGACTTGTTATTGAACCCCCATGGGCCTTATTTTCCTCATCTGCACATGGGGATAATGAGACAACCTACCTTAAGATGTGGAAATGAAATGGAATTGTGCATGAAACACTCCAAACACTCGGTAAATGCTGCCCACAGTTACCTTAACGTAGCAACTCATTCTTTATAACACACCACCTTTAGAAAAGAATCTGAAGTGATTATTAAATTTCTGAAGTCCATTGCTTTGCAGTCATATCAAACAAATGTCTTTTAAAAAATTCTACTTTTTCTTGAGTTGATATAATTTACAATTTGAAAGGTGAGGAAGGGTCTACAGTCAAAGTCTCACTCCACTCCTGTCCTCCAGCCACCCACCCACCCCATCTCCAGGAGACTGACAGTGCTACAGTAACTAAAGATTAAAAAAATCCCCAAATGGACAACACTGAAAATAGCAAGAGACAGAGGAGAGGCAGAGGAAGGGGTAGGAGAATAGGAAAAGAGGAGGGGGGAGATTCAGCTGGGGTCCAAACTGCTGAGCTCTCCTGGTCCCTGCAGCCCCTTGGGCATCGCCCTCGCTTATACCCCTCTCTGAGGACCCCATGATGTGCCCCACCCCTTGGGACTCCTCAGCCTTTTCTGTCTTAGAGGCATGGTGGGTGGCTTCCTGGCCTGTGTCCCAATGCAGACACTGGCAAGCTGACCTTGCCCCATGTGGGGTGAGCTCAGGTCAGATGAGCCTTCTGTGTCATCTGAATGCAAACCACTGTTTGAGGTATTCTGGAAGATTCAGGAAGAGTGCAGAAGTTGAGATCCTTGACTTTTCAAAACACTGGTGTCCTAAACTGAATCCCTTCCCAAGGAGTAGCTGTGGGGCTGTAGCTCTTTTCTGTTTTTTTCAATCTTTTGGTGCTCTTGAAGAATTGGTAAATCCAAGACAGTTGTGGAGAATGCTAGGGACTTTCTCTTGCTCTGCAAAGTTGGTTTTCCCCTTCTAGTCTAAATGGAAACCTGAGATGGTAAATATTTATAGTTTCCATCATAGTTTTTGTGTCTTTGTTTCTTTATATTGACATCACCGCAGTTTCAGTTCTTTGTTCTGGTAGCTACGTGGGGTTCAGGAATAATTCAGTTTTGTCCCCCAACCTCCTGCCCATCAAGAATGTTTGTTCCCTTTTTTGTCCAGCCAAATTAAGTTTTTCTTTTGAAACCTAATATAAAGTCCTTTTTCTTCCTGGATCCACACTAATTACTTCCCTTCTCAACTCCTATGGTACTTATACAAAGGAACTGCAGCTTAGGGAAGGGTTGTGCTCCAGATGTTCCTTTTTGAGTAATTGGGTTGGAAATTGAAATGCATTTTCCCATTAAAAATAATAATTAGGCTCCCATAAAGGGTATTTAAAAAATGATAAAATGGGACTTAGTGAACTTTTATTATAGAAAAGTTGAAAGAATAGTAAAGTGGACTGCTGTACACTAACCACTTGGTTTCAATAATTTGCCATATTCACTTGCTCACCCTGTCTATCTATCTGCCCATCCACCCATCCACATACCTCTATCTACCTACTTTTTTTGCTGAACTATTTGAAATCAAGTTGCAGACAGTGTTACATTTCACCCTAAATCCCTCTGCCATCATCTTGTAGGATTAAGGACTTCCTTCAACATAACTGCAATACCATGATCATAGCTAAAAAAATAATACAATAAATTTGTACTACTGTCTATGCCATTTTGCTGTTGACCTCAAAATATCCTTTATTGCTGTTTTAAAATTTTTATTATTGTTTAGAATTTGGAATCAGGCTCCAGTCAAGGTTTACTAACCGCATTTTGTCCTATTAGTTTCTAACAAAATCTATTTGAAGCCACATTTAGCCAAGTACTGGGAGAGGGAAGGAACTTTCCTGGGCACAGGTAGTATGTTGAAATCTTTGTGTACTCGCCCATCCCTGTTTTCCTCTCCCACGCTTAATGCCTGTCTCCGGATCCCGGGGGGCTCCTGCTGCCCTGAGCTCTCCATTTTGGCCAGACCCCCAGCCCCTGGGTACAGGGACCTCTTAGCCAAATGCATCTGTAAATCAGGGGTTCATAGCCGGACATTGCTGATTTATGAATGTTTTGCTGGGGAAGCTTTCTGGGCCTCCATCTGTTCCCCTATTGGTTTTTGCTGTCCAGTATCAAGAGTTTTCCAGCATCAGGGGAGCATTTCAAGGAATTTGACAAGATAGAGGTAACTGAGTAGCTGTATGCTTTGGGAGGGACTTTGTATCATGGGTGAGTAGACTCTGGGCAGGTGGGTCCTGTCTGGATGTCCCTCCCTGCCTAGTCACAGCTGCGGAGTTGGGGAGGGTGGGACCGTAGCAGCTGCTTATCTGGGAGTCATTTGGAAGTTGGCAGCTGCCTGAAGTTCCACTACAAAGTTTAGCACTTATTTATATACTGACTTCCATTGTTTTCCAGTTTCCATATAAGCTCGTTTGTTCTCTTCATACATTTTAAGTTTTTAAAATTTGGGCAAATGCTGTGTCTCAATCACTGGCGCTGGGGGAATATCTTAAAAGCTCTATGGTTTCGGTTATCCCCACAGCTAAAACCAGAAACAGTTTGGGGATGATTTTGTTTTGTGGAGTTTGCTTTGCATTCTCCCCTTTCATTAGTGTACATAATCGATTTAAACCGTGTTTAAACAATTAGCTTAATAAAGGGGGTTGTTTTTCAGGAGCTAGTAGATCTTAGCTCTGCCAGAGTAGGATTGAGAGACTCTGTTCTGAAACAGGATCTGCCTGGGTTTTCCTCCGGGCTCTTACCAGTTTTCAACCATGTGACCCTGGGCAAGTGACATACCCTCCCTAACCTCCAGCTTCTCTTTCTAAAATAATAGTACCCACCTCATAGGGTTGTGACCGTCAGAAACCCTTGGGGCCCATGGCCTAAACTCTAAATATGTAAGTCCCCCTAGACAGATCTAATCAAATACATTAATGATTATGCAGCAGACTCAGTGGAATAGAGGTTGTAAATAGCCTCACATCAGATCAGAACAGGTTTTGCTACCAATGAATTTGTCAGATTTGGTTTTGCTATGAAATGAGGTACAAAACTTTTTGTTTCAGAGTTTTTTGGGTTTTGCCTTGTGGACACGGGAGGGTGGGCTTGTGTTTTCCTCTCCAGTAGCATCAACCCAGAGTGAATGTGGATGGGGCTGGAAAAGATTGGGGAGTATGGAATTTTGAGAACCAGGAAGGACATTGGTTCTAGCACATAATTTTTTTTTTAAATGGTTAATAGTTTTTTTAAAAAAAATATTTATTTATTTGGTTGCGCTGGGTGTTAGTTGTGGCTCGAGGGCTCTGTAGTTGCAGCATGCGAACTCTTAGTTGCAGCATGCATGAGGGGTCTAGTTTCCTGACCAGGAATCAAACCCGGGCCCTCTGCATTGGGAGCGCGGAGTCTTTTCCACTGCGCCACCAGGGAAGTCCAGCACATAATTTTTCAGCTGAGCAAACCAAGGTGCAGAGGGGTGAAGGGACTTGTTCAGTATCACAGAGGTAGCTGGGGACAAAGCTGAAGGAAGAAAAACCCCGTTAGAGAAATGCACATCTAGCCATCTTAGTCAGTAATCTAAATCAAAAATAGACTACTTTTGGGTACCGTGATTTGAATGTTTGCTGAAAAAATATAGGATGTGTATCTGTGTGTTTAAAAGCAAGGTTCCAGCCAAGCTTAGTGGGTTATCTACTTACCAGCCAAGTCCTTTTCCCATCACAGAGTTGTTGGGTCACTGCTGGGAAACCCTAGCTTCTGAGAATGTACACCCTTTCCTGATAGGAGAGGAAGAATTGCTATCAGAACTATCAAAATGCTCTTGGCCCTGGTTGGAACAAAGCTGCTTGGGAGAAGTCACGAGGGCCTCCTTATCTGGAGTCTCAGGTTATTACCGTCATCCCCATTATGTGTATTTTAGCAACCCTCGAGCTATGCCCACTGGGTTTGAGGGATGCCATTTCTGCGCCATTTCTTCTCAGCTCCTCTGACCATTGGGGTCAGTTGGAAATGTATTACTTGGAAACCAAGCTAGAAAACTGCTTTTGATTTTTGGGGTTGACTTCGAGCCATTCCTCATACCTCTTCCTCAGTTTCTTGCTGTCTTAATGTTTTTTATATAACATCCTCTTTTGTGACTTTGTCAATAGGATCTTGGCAAAACACAGTACATAGTGGGTCTTCAAAATACGGTGAATTAACCAAACCTGGCTGGGTCTAAGAAAAACGCTAAGGATTTTGGTAACCGCTGGCTTTTGCTGGACCTGTTTTACTTGTAATGTGGAGGGGAATCACTTTTATCAGTAAGAGCTGAGAACTCTCTGTTTCTATGGCTCTTGCTGTGTGCAGAGGATACTGGAGATGGGGTGATGGGCTTGTTTTGAAGAGGCTGAGGGACCCGAGGTTGTGGTCTGCATAAGGTGGGCTGTGATTTGGGAGTTGGAAGGGAGGTCGGAGATGGGGGACAAATAGAGTTTTGCAGTTGTTCATCGGGTAAGCTGCTCCGAGGTCTGGTGGTGGGCATTTTCAAAACATCCTACTTCCAGCTGTGCTAATTGGAATCTATAGTTTTGCGATTTGGGGAGCCTTTAATCTAAGTTGTGAAATATGAGAGCAAACCAGCATTTAGCATTTTAACAGAAGAGGTGGTAAATGATGACCTCAGGTCACGTTAGAGGAAGCAGCGTCCAAGCAGGCAGGATCCAGACTGCCTGGTTTGAATCCAGCCACTGACACGTAGTAGCTCTGTGACCTTGGGAAGGCTGCTTGACCTTTCTGTGCTTCCTTTCCACATCTGTGACGTGGGGAGAATACAAGTAACCATGTCATAAGTTTATTGTGAAGATTCACTGCTTGGCTTAGTGCTGGATTGCAAATGCTCCATAAATGTGGTGGTGCTTATTGTTAGTAGTTACAGAGGAATAACAAATTAGTCTGAGCCAGACTTCCATCACTTCTGGAACCCTCCCACCTGAAGCCATCCCCTTCCTGCCTCTGGTTCAGCCTACTTTCCATTCTGACCCTGATCCCTGGTGTCTGATTCCCTTGGGTCTCTTATTCTCCTTCCTGCTCGGGTGGCCCACCCTGCATGAGTTAGCCCAGTTACAGGTTTGGGGTGCACATCTCCGCTGTGCCCCGAATGGCTTTGCAGTCCTTTCACTGGCCTCTCACATTCCTTCTGTCTCTCCACTAAGCCTCGCTGTCTCCATAAGCCCCTCTTCTGCCCTGGCCCCTCTAGTTCTCAAGAGATGCCATCTCTCATGTTCAGGCATCTGTTCGCTCACCTCCCCTCCATCCACCGTAAAGAACTAACTCATGGACACCCTGCCTCAGGACGAAGTATCTTTTTTCCTATTCAAGTTTTTAATCCGTCTCCTTTTTGCTCCTTGTCTTCTGCATGTAAATAAACACTTTGGTTTCAGCCACTTTAAAAAAATTCGAAACTCCAAATAAAAATTTCTTCCCTTCACGCTGAAAGTGAACTCCCTTACCCTTAATGCCCATAGTGGGCTTCTAGAAAGAGCAAACTGACCTGTTTCTGCTCCTCAACCCAGGGAATCTAGCCTCACCTTCTGGTCTATGAAAAACTGGTCCCTCCAAGGCCACAAAGATCTCCTGCCAACCGTTTTTTCCTTCCTATTTTATTTTATTTATTTTTTCATTTTATGTATGATATATGTATGTATTTTAGGATTTTAAAGATTATTTTAGGATTTTAAGTTACTTCAAGAAACTATGGGGAAACAGAAAGGGAGCAAAGTACAACAAGGCAAAAGTTAAAAAAATTCCAAATTACTTCCTGATTCAGCAACTAAAGGCTTTCCGTGTGTTTTTTGGAACTTCTATGTGGCCCAATTTGTCTGAGTTTTTCTGAATGCTCTTTCTAGTGGCCCAATTTGTCTGAGTTTTTCTGAATTCTCTTTCTAAAGATTCTTCTTAGGGTGTTTCTCTCTTTCTTTTCTTTATTTTTTTTTAAATTGTGATAAGAACACTTAACATGAGAATTACCCTCTTAACAAATTTTTAAGTGCACAATACGGTATTGTTAACCCAGGGCACAATGCTGTACAGCAAATATCTGGAACTTATTCATCTTGCATAACTGAAACTTTATCTCCGTTGAATAGCAACTACCACCCCACTCCCCGCCCCACACACACCAAAGCTGGCTCCTGGCAACCACCATTCTACTCTCTTTCTATGAATTTGACTATTTTAGATGCCTCATGTAAGTGGAATCATGTAGTATTTGTCTTTCTGTGACTGGCTTATTTCACCTGGCATAATGTCTTCCAGGTCCATCTTTGTTGTCCTTTATGGCAGGATTTCCTCCTTTTTTAAAGCTGAATGGGATTCGATTATATGTATATGTCACATTTCTTTATCCGCTCAACCATCAGCGAACATTTAGGTTGTTCCCATGTCTTGGCTATTGTAAATAATGCTGCGGAGAACATGGGAGTGCAGCTATCTCTTCAAGATCCTGATTTCAATCCTTTTGGATAGATACCCAGAAATGGAATTGCTGCATCATTTGGTAGTTCTATTTTTAGTTTTTTTGAGGAAGCTCTATACTGTTTTCCATAGTGGATGTACCATTTTATGTTTCCTTCCTATTTTAGCTCCTCTCTCTTGAAGCATCTGACCTAGCTGACGGCTGATTCCTTTTGGAAACTTCTTCTCTGTTCTAAGGTAGAACCCTGGCTTCTCTTCCTCAGGTCCTCATAGAGTAGATCAAGTTGCTCAATGGATATTTCCATCTGGATGTCTCCTTGCTTACCTTTATCACTACATGTTCAAAACTGAACATGTGCTATTGTCTTCTGCATGCAAGTATATTAGCTAGGGCCCTTGAAACAAAGTACCACAAACTGGGTGACTTAAAAAGGAGAAATTTATTGTCTTACTGTTCTGTAGGCTAGAAGTCCAAGATCAGGGTCAGCAGGGTTTCTTCTCCTGAGGGCTGTGAGAAATAATCTGTTCAGTGCTTCTCTTCTAGATTCTGATGGTTCGCTGGCAATCTTTGATGTTCCTTGGCTTCTATAAAGCGTCATCCTGATCTCTGCCTTTATCTTCACATGGTGTTTTTACTTTGTGCTTGTCTGCCTCCAAATTTCCCTTTTTTTAAAGGACAGCAGCCATATGGGATTAGGGCCCACCCTAATGACTTCATTTTAACTTGATTACCTTTGTAAAGACCCTATGTCCTAATATAGTCACATTCTGAGGTACTTGGGGTTAGGACTTCAACATATGAATTGGGGGTGAGGCAAAATTCAACCCATAGCACCATGCAGACTTGATTTTTTTTCAGGTATTTCTCATCTCAATGAATGGCACCAATGTCCACCATGTTACTCAAGCAGAAACTTGGGAATCATCCTTATCAAATCACGTGCCTTTATATTAACCTAGCATCTAGAGCTTGTAGAACTTGGAGGCACAATTTTGGAATAGGAACCATAGCATCCAACAGGTTTACAAAGGGATCTGTGACTCCCAAATGGCTGACAACCTCTGCTCTGTATCTTTTTTTTTTTTTTAAGTGTCTACCGCCTTGGTACAAAAGTAATACATACATAAGAATTTTAGAAAACTACAGAAAAGCATAAAAATAAAATTAATAATTATCCTATTATTCAATTACCCAGAATCACTTATTATTTTGGTCATTTCTCGTACATTTTATGCCTTCATGCTTTTTTTTTTTTTTTTTTACTAGTTGGAGCATACTGTATGTAAGATTTTGAATCCAACTTTTTAAAATTCAACACTAAATCATGTGTGTTCCCATATCTTCACAAAATCTTCGTAAATAGTTTTAAATGGTGTGTGTTATTTCACCAAATGGATAGATAATTATTGACTTAGATATTTTATTATTATCCCATTGTCAAATATGCAGGTCGTTGCTGTTTTTTGACTTTTATAAATAATGCTATGACAACCTTTGCTATTAATTTGGACTCAAATAAATATTTTTTTCAGAATTCAGGTATGAGTCAGCAGGGGATAAAGAAAAAAGGTGGACACAGTATCTCTAAGCAAATTATTAGAGTAAATTGAAGGAAAGCTAAGCCTACCTAAGTTAACAAATATCTTAGGTGTTAATTGTGAGTAGTTACTTTGTGATTTAAAAGTTATTCTTAATTAAATCGTTAAGGTAGATCACAGTAGAGTCTCCAGTCAACATTTTGCTCTTCAGTGATTCTTTATAACAGGGTTGTACAATATAAATTTTGGCGATGATGGAAATGTTCTTCATCTGACCTGTCCAATATGGAAGCAATTAGCCACATGTGACTGTGGCGCACTTGAAAAGTGGTTAGTTCAACTGAGGAACTGAATTTTAAATTTTATTTATTTTTAATTGATTTAAATTTAAATAGCTATTTGTGGTTAGTGGTTACCATATTGGATAGTGCAGTTCTATCAAGGTGATGACTAAACACTTTTATAGTGCTTATCTTTTCCTACATACCCTTTTAAGTGTTTTACATATTAATGTATTTAATCCTCACAATGACTTTAGGAAGTAGTCTTCCAGTTACTATTGCTATATAAAAAATTACCACAAAACTTAGTGGCTTAAAACAATAACAATCATTTATTTTGCCTGTGAATCTACAATTTGGGCAGGGTTCATCAGAAATGGCTCATCTTTGCTCCATGCAGCATCAACTGAGGTTAGAGAGTCTACTTCTAAGATATCTCAATTACATAGTTGTCGTGTTGATGACTATTATTGGTTTTTCTTCTTGGGGCAGCTTGGGTTTCCTCACAGCATGGTGGCTGGCTTCCAAAAGCAAGTGTCCCAAGAGACAGGAAGTGGAAGCTGTCAGTTTCTTAAGGCCTGGGACTTAGAAACTGACAAAATATCACTTCCAACATATTCTATTGGTCAGGCAAAGCACAGAATATATCTTCAAGGGGAGGAGATATAGACCTCACCTCTCCATGGGAGCAGTGCCAAAGAATTTGGGGACATGTTTTAAAATCATCGTAGAAAGGTACAATCATTTTGATTCTGTTTTACGGATGAGGAAACTGAGTACCTAGCAGTTAAAAAACTTGCCCAAGGTGACATGCCTAGTAAGTGGCCAAGCTGTTATTTATGCCAGGCAGTCTGACCTTTTTTTAACTACAGTGCATCTCTGTAATTCATGTTTCACTAATTTAGATTCATATCTTCTTCAGTTTTTTCCATGGTGCAATAATTATGAGATTAAATGACTGCTATATGTTTGTAAATCACAAACTGTAAATACATAGTATTTGCAAGGGTTTGCTAGATGTCAAATTAATGATGAACACACATTCTCAACCACCTGATTCAGGAGGAGTTGTTTGGCTCCAATTTGGAGCCCCTCTGCTTTCATCTCTGTTTCTACTGCTTCCCAAAGAGAATTTATTAACACCTCCAGATTGAAACAGACCACAATTCTGAGTAAAACTCTTTCAGTCTTAGCATGTTGCCTGCTTTACCTATTTCTGTTGCATGGCATATGTGTTTTTAAAAAGGAATTAATAAATAACACACTTAGAATTATAAAAGGAGTTGAACATTTCTGGTTTTTACTGAAAGTAAGTCTTGAGGTTAAACCCTAATTTAGATGATATATTTGCATATGTTTAGGGAAGTGTGTGTGTGTGTGTATGTGTGTGTGTGTGTATACTCTTATTTATTTATTCATTCATTTATTAATTATATTGATTCTTGGAAGAGAAATCAGAAAAAATATATAGATTATGCCAAATTCTAGAGGTTGCATGATAAAATAATGAAAGCAACCTTTTACAAACCTGAGAAACCAGTAATTTCCTTTCATGTTCAAAGATAATGGATAGTTCCATGTGAAAGAGAGAGCGCCTTTTGTCCTGTGGCCTCTGTTTGATACTATTTGCTGCAGTAAAGAAATATGGTCACTTCACACCTAGTCTTTGTCCCCATGTAATCATTACCACACAGGGGTTTTTTTTTGTTTGTTTTGTTTTTTTTCATCAAAATACTCTTGAGAGAGTTTATAGTTAAATGCATCTAGCTTTCCAGTTTCTGGGTTTCTCAAGCAATATGTGTGAATCTCCGTGATGTAGAAAAGCTTATTTTATTACTTCAGAATCTGAGTATCCCAAATAATGAGACTTCACTTCAGTGAAATCCCACATTTTTCTTTAGTCCACATCCTACCTGACCCACTCCTTTGTTTTTGGGTTTTTAAAAATATTTATTTATTTATTTATTGGGTTGTGCTGGGTCTTAGTTGCGGCAGGCAGGCTCCTTAGTTGTGGCATGCATGTGGGATCTAGTTCCCTGACCAGGGATCAAACCTGGGCCCCCTGGATTGGGAGCGTGGAGTCTTATCCACTGTGCCACCAGGGAAGTCCCTTCTCCTTTGTTTGATAACTCCCTTCTCATTTTATGTGTGTGAACTGGTACTTTGTTGATTTTCCACACAGTCGGCTCTTTCTCCGTTATCTTAACTGGCTGTATCTTATGATTGTACGACCCGGGCTCACTGTTTTTCCCTCTCACTCCTTCATAGATGTGACTCAGTTCCCCATATATGGGAACCTCTTGGGAGCCTACGTAGCACGCTCTTGGGCCCAGATATCTGGCTGCCTCTGGTGTAAGTCCATGTGGCATTTTGACTTGTCCAAAAGCAAATGTCTCCTCTCCCAAAGATGCCCCCTTCCCAGCTGCCCCATTTTTGAAGTCATAAAATAGGTCCCCACTATTACTGTTTCTTTTAGTGTCCCATGCATACCTTCCTCGGCCTTTCTCCCAATCTCTCATGCCTGCCCAGGTGTTCACTTGTTTAGTGCCTGTTTCCGACACTACCCTACAAGCTCCAAGATGGCGTTGGTCATGCTGTGTTATTTTCCACTCTCTTTCCAGCTCCCAGCTGGTGCTTTTCACATAATGGGCATGCCATAAATGCTAATTTGGGTTAGTAAACAAACAAACAAATGCACGTGCTTCCATTTTTATGTTTGTACCCCTGGGCCAAAACTTGATGCCGTCATGGATTTTTCTCTCTTTTTTCATACACTAGATCTGTCAGTTTACTAAATCTTTCTGGGACATACACTCCATGAGGACAGGGATCTTTGTTTTGCTCAGTGGTGTGTCCCAGATGCCTAGAATGGTGCCTGGCATGTAGTTGAGCCAAGCTGAGCATTTACTATGTTGTAGAAATGGTTCTGGATGTTTCACATGGATTAATTTATTTCATCTTCATAACAAGCCTAGAAGGGTGGGTAGCTACTCTTAGTGTGCCTATTTTACAAGAAACCAAGGCATGGAGATTAAGACATTGTCCAGCGTCACACAGCTGCTAAGCGGTAGAGCCAGGATGTGACCCCACGTCTCCTGAGTCTGTGCTCTTAACCACTAAGTACTCTGCTGTGATACCACCTAGTGATGGTGTGTTTGCTCTGTGTGGACCCTTCACTGAAACTCTGTACATTCACTCCACGCTGTGTAGGTACTCTTTTAGATGAAGAAGCAGAGGCTGGTTTGGAGAGGATTAAAAAAAAAATTACCCAGGGTGGGACCCAGGTTCTGAGTAGCAGGGACAGGATGGGAACTCAAGACTTTCAGCACAAGCCTCTGTGCCTGTCCTGCCAGACCTGCCAGTCTCTGCATGGCCCGTGGTTTCGGAAGCAGACTCGCATTTAACAGGAACATTTCCCAAGGCTGTCAGATTTTCCTTGTCCCCAGTAGACGTCTGATGCAGCTGGGCATGTTTCTTCCTCAGACAATGATGGCAGCCGCCCGTTACACTCCAGAACTGAGACGACGCCCTCGCCCACGAACAATGGAAATGGACACCCAGAATACATCGCGTACGCGCTTGTCCCTGTGTTCTTCATCATGGGTCTCTTCGGCGTCCTCATCTGCCACCTGCTTAAGAAGAAAGGCTATCGTTGTACAACAGAAGCCGAGCAAGACGTGGAAGAAGAAAAGGTTGAAAAGATAGGTAAATAACCTGGATTCTTTTTATGGGAATGTGAGTGCAGACGATTTTTAAATCAGAAACCAGTAATGTATATTTTCCATCTCTATAAGGCAAATGATCCATCTTTTTTTATATATTGACATTTTGTAAATTTAAAGTGTACAACACGTTAATCGGATACATTTGTATATTGTAATATGATTGCCATTGTAGTGATATTTAGCACCTCTATCACAGTACGTAATTGTCATTTCTTTTTAGTGGCGGGAATCATTAAGTTCTAGTCTCTTAGCAGGTTTGATGATTATAATACAATATTGTTGCCTATATTCACTATACTGTGCATTCGATCTCCAGGGCTTATTTACTATTTGTTCTAAGTTTGTACCCTTAAGCAACATCTGCCCTATTGTAACCGAAGGTGGTGTTTGGCTGCTCGCTGCTCAAAAGCCAATAAAGAGGCAATGTTGGTGGTTTATTTTGGATGCTGGCAACCGGGGTGGGGGTGGGGGGAGGGTGAATGGACTCCTGTCCAAAGGCTGACTACCCCCCACCCCCGACAATCAGGGGGCAAAAGAGATTTTATAGACGGAGGGAGGGGGCTACATGCAGAAACAGCACAGTCAGCTCTGACAGTCATCTTGAAATTGGTCATGTGGTGGTCTGACCAGCGTCATGTTGATTGTTTTTTTTGTTTTGTTTTGTTTTTTATAAATTTATTTATTTTATTTATTTCTGGCTTCCTTGGGTCTTCGTTGCTGCACGCAGGCTTTCTCTAGTTGCGGTGAGCGGGGCCTACTCTTTGTTGTGGTGCGCGGGCTTCTCATTGACGTGGCTTCTCTTATTCCAGAGCATGGGCTCTAGGTGCGTGGACTTCAGTAGTTGTGGCTCGCGGGGTCTAGAGCGCAGGCTCAGTAGTTGTGGCGCACAGGCTTAGTTGCTCCGTGGCATGTGGTATCTTCCCGGACCAGGGCTCGAACCCGTGTCCCCTGCATTGGCAGGCGGATTCTTAACCACTGCGCCACCAGGGAAGCCCATCTTGATTGTTTTAAGTGCAGTTAATCTTCACTTCCAGGGTCAGTTTTTTCCCATTTCCTTGAGGCCAATTCTCAGAATTGTGGCAGCTTATGTCATGGCTACAGTCTGGTCATCATGTAGTTAACTTCTTCCACCTGGTGGCGGTTTCAGTATCTGTAAGACAGCTCACAGGATGTGGCTCAGAATATTATCTATAGCCCTTGAGGAGGAACTAGAGGTCCTTGCTTTAGCTTGACTTTGCTTAGTGACTAAACTATTACTGTCTTGTCTTGTTTGACTGCTTTTCTCTGCTTCTGCATTTTCTCACTTCTCTGATTAAACTTATTCTTTGACTAAAGTTTTTCCACAGGCAAAAGGCAGGCAGAGGACGTGGGCATATAGACCACAGGGCCCTGCTCCATTTCACTCTCTCCCCATCCCTTATGCCCTGGTAACCACTCTCTATTTTGACAACTTTGGCTTTTTTAGTTTCCACATACAAGTGATAACATACAATACTTGTCTTTTTCTGTGTGTGATTTATTTCACTAAACATAATGTGCTTAAAGTCCATCTGTGTTGTCAAAAATGGCAGGATGTCCTCCTTTCTCATGGCTGAATACTATTCCATTATATATATATATATATATATCTCACATCTTCTTTATCCATTCATTTCTTGATGGGCAGTTAGGTTGTTTCCATATCTTGGCTATTGTGAATAATTCTGCAATAAACATGGGAGTGCATATAAATCTTCGAGATCCTGTTTTCATTTCCTTTGGGAATGGAATGACTGGATCATCTGGTAGTTCTATTTTTAATTTTTTGAGGAACCTCCGTATTGTTTTCCACAGTGGCTGCACCAGTTTACACTCCCAGCAGCTGTGCAGAAGTGTTCCCTTTTCTCCGCATCCTTGCCAACACTTTTACAAAATGATCCGTCTTAAAGGCAGATGGTGTGGTGTAGTGTCACTGTAGATTTCACAGGAAGCACACCTAGAGTTATAAACCTTGCTTTCATTTATTAAATACCTACTAAATCATTTACTCTTATTTGCCTTGTTGGCCTCGGGCAAGTTATATATGTTATATATGCTGCTATGTATAATTTAACTTAAATTTAATTTCATTAATTTAATACTAATTTAATTAAAATTTTAATTTAAGTGAGAACAGTAATCTCCACCTTGTAAGATTATTGTGAAATTTATAGAGAATATATATTTGGTGTTTGTCACAAATGGCCACTCAGTAAATATTAACCCTTACTATTATTGAATTAGATTCCAATAAGAACGATGGGAAAACTGAATACGTCTCACCATTTTTGTGCTGTTACTTTTGCTGGGGGAGTTCTGTCTTAAATCTACGAGGTTAGAGTCTATGTTTATTAAGTAAATGGTTGTGTGAACATTGCAGTGAAAATATGGCAAGAGCTGGTGCCTTCGTATTGACTTCAGAGTGTCTCAGCTTTTCCTCTTAACATGGAGTTGCTGGATTGTGTTTGGAAAACGCTGAGAGATGAAGTCCTGTTTTCTCCACAGATGTACTTTCCAACCACCCTTTTGGGCCTTGGGGAGTAGTAGGTAACTCTCCTTATCCCTTTCAGCCTCTCAAAGGACAGTTTTTGCAGAAAGGTGACATTTGGAGTAGGTCAGCCTTCAAGCCGGCCCCAAGGGCAGAGTGCGGGAGCTTCTTCATTCCTTGCCAGCTTGCTGGCCTGTTGGTTTTTCCCACCCCCACTGACCTTTGAGCCAGAGAGAGAGCACAGTCGCAGGATGAGTCATATGTGAGCTTATGAGCAAACCAAGACTGAGTGTTTGTCAACAGAAGGCGGGGCCTCCCCCTCCTCCTTCGTAGATGCTCTGTAGGTTGGCTTAGCCATTAGCATGTGTACTGTGCAACCAAACATGCGTATTCACGAGAGGAAGCAGCTTGGATGGAGAAGACCATTTTCCAGATACACGGGTAGGACACCGCATACCTTGATTCATTCTTTGTGAGCTAGGTCAACCCTCCCTCTTCCTTCTTGTGTTATGGAAGCAAATTATAAGGATCAGTTTCAGAGTGGACATTTGATTTTTTTCTTTTCAAAGACTATCCCATGTGCAGAGTCTCTCAAAGTAAACTGAGTTGGTAGGCAATTAACTGTGACCAACATTTAGATCATTTGGAAGTACATTTAAAAGAAGAGTCTTGTAAAAACACAGACGAATAATTACCCAATTTAAGAAATGAATTAATTTTCTAAATTTATATAGTACATCTGCAATTAAAATAAAATCCAAGAAGTTTTTCTTTTAACTGTCTTTTTTCTTTCCATTTCCCTTAAGGGTTTAACAAAACGATGAGAGAGAAATAATAGTTGTAAGGACTGATATAGATACATGGTATTGTTGTCTTGGAAACTGAGTGTGTGTTTGGACTTGAGATTGATGGACAGCTCTGATGCTTTTTATGCCTCTTATGCCGGGGAAGTCACTGTGTGCTTTCAGTCAGGCAGCTTGGGGTTGAAGGAAGAAAGCAGAGCTCTTAGCACCATGGGTGATCAGCTGAACTTTCTGGAGACTGTTCAGAGAGGTCTTGGGCTCTAAGACTGCACGTCTCGTTGACCTGATGCAAGTGACCAATTGTAACCTGTCCTCCCCTCCCCTTTCTCTTTCAGAGTTGAACGACAGTGTAAATGAAAATAGTGACACCGTTGGGCAAATTGTCCACTACATCATGAAAAACGAAGGTATGGTTGTTTTAGTGTCCAGAACAATTCAGTATTCATATGTTTTATTAAAAACCTGCTTCAGAGAGTCATGATTTGTATGGATTGTCCTGTCAATGTTTCTGAAGTTATTGACACCTTTTACCTAAGCTCACAAATAGCTCAGCTTCCAGCATTATCCGACCAGGAGAGTTTCACAGAAGTGTTTTCTAAGAGTCAGTCGTTGTAGAGTCAGCCCCGGAGGCTTACCTTTTAATCCTGGCCTCGCCTCAATTTGGGGAAGTCGTATTACATCATGGAGCCTCGCTTTCCTCCTCTAAAATAATATTTACCGCATAACATTGTTGTGACATATTGCACATAAAGTGCTTGTATAATAAGCACTCGAATATTATCTATTCCTTTTTTTGTGCTTTTAAAAATGTTGTGGTAAAATACACATAACATAAAATGTACAGTTATACCCATTTTAAAATGGACAATTCATTGGCCTTAAGTACGTTCACAATAATGTACAACCATCACCACTATCTAGTTCCAGAACTTTTTCATCATCCCAAACTCTGTACCCACTAAGCAGTCACTCCCCATTCTCCATCCCCTTTCCCTCCATCCTCTGGCAACCCCTCCTCTGCTTTCTGTCTCCATGGATTTGCCCATTCTGCGATCTATTCTTAAGTGTTAAAACTTTTAAAATATCTAACCTTTATGGCTTTAAGTACTTTTTTCCCTTCTGAAATGTATTCTAAACCCCCATCTTCCTAAACTAATCAGGATTAGTTTAATCTTGATTAGATAAATCAGGGTCATTGTTCTGAAGGTGATTGTCTCCATAAGATTCCACACCCCGAGTGACTTTTGAGGTGTGTGCCACTCCTACCCATATACCTGTGAACTAAAAATGGCGCCTGTCATGTCAGTAAACAAAGGATGTTGCAGCCATCAAGCCATCACGTTACAGCCGCCCCAGCAGTGCACCCTGAGGAGATTCAGGGTGCACAGGATACTGGCCCCAGAGAGCTGAGGTGCATATCAAAGGAATGACTTCAGTGAACCCAGACTCTTGCATCTTCCCATACATAGAAAAGAGCTGCATTCCTTAACTCAGAGATGTCTGGTTTTCTTTAATATAGTCATCTTTTGATGTTCCGACTACCTGGTCTTTGTTGCAAAAACCCCTGTATATCCTGGGGTTGCCTCTCCAGAGCACTCCCTCAGAGCTGTCTGAGACGCTGTGGCCCGGCCTTAGGTCCTCAGATTTGTCCACCGAATAAAACATAACCTCTCGACTTTTAGGTCGTGCATTTTCTTCAGTCGACATATCCAGTATCCGCAGATCCCCATACTTTGAATTCTCATGAGAATTTAAAAGAAAATGTTTTCCCCGGGCTCTGTCTGTGCCCTGGTCAGTGCTGACACGTGCAGCACGCACTGCTTGCTGCACCTGAGCCATTTGTCCAAAAGTAGAAACACCTCCGTGCTGCTCAGAAATACCTGCTCTTCCATCCCCAGCCGCTCCCCGGGGATCCTCTGCCCCCATATCCTCGCTATCAGCGGGAGCACCTGCCTGGCCCGGGCTGCTGGTCAGTTTTTCTGACTTAGAGAAGCAGCAATTTCACATGATTCAGCATACTTTTCATTGTTCTTTACAGAGTGGACTTTACGTATTTGGCATAGATCTAGGTGCATTGTGTGCATAATCTAATCCTCAAAATATTCCTCTGGAGTTGATATTATTATACCCATTTTACAGATGAAGAAAGGAAGACTCCAAGTGGTTGGTCACATGGTGAAGGAGCAGCCTGGCCCTACCTGGGTCTCTTTCATCTATACAACATTGCCTTGCCTCTCTTCTACTTTGTAGCTTTCAGTTTCTATAGGATGGAAAACCAGATAGCCAAACTTAATAATATGGTGTTTAAAATAACAAGACAGCAATCACTTGGATTTGATGTGCGTTTTCTAAAGACCTTCCTTGAGGGAACAGTATTTGGTGATGCTATTCTTGAGGACTCAGTGGTGCATATTTCTTTTACATAAAAAAAGTGGATTTTAATTTGCATAAGAAATACACAAATGCGTTCTTAAAATAGAAGCTCCAGCCATGACAAAAGTGCACAGGGTAAGGTTGCTCCTGTGCCTTGTGCGTTCGAAGTTGCCTTCAGGGCTTTGGGGAGCTTGGAGGCCTTTGGGACCTGGGCTTCTGAGAGCTGGAGCGGTTGCTGAGTTAGTGAGTGCTGCATGAGGGGGTTACTGAGAGGTGAACTGGTTGAAATAAGTCAGCTGTGAAAACTTTGCCGGGGGCTGAAGTTCTCGTGTATAACTTCATAGTAGACACTGAGTGCTTGCTATGTGCCAGGCTCGTTCTAGGGACTTTCTGGGAACCCTGTGATTCAGATACTTCGTTCCCAATTTACAGTTGAGAAACTGAGGCCCACAGCACTTAACTAACTTGCCAGTGTCACCCTGCTGCAAGTAGCAGAGCTGAGATTTGAACTCTAGCATCTGACATCATACTTACCCACGTGCTGTCACTGCCTCTTTCCTGGTAGCAGGAAAGACGGATGATAAACTTCCTCCTTTCAAGGAGACACCGTATACAGCTGGGGTGTTTTATAGAACTCCTAAACATTAACTCATTAAATTCTCCAAACTACCTTATGAGGTAGATCCTGTTATCACCCCATTTTGCAGATGAAGAAACAGAGGCCCAGAGGGTAAGAAAGTTACCCAAGGTCACACAGCCAGCATGTGGCAGGATGGTGCCAGCAGTGGGCCCCTTCTCCTAATTACAGCAGACGAGAAGCCTTTGGGTCCCTGGAGCAAGCAGACTATATAATTTCCTCACCTTCCACACTCATAGACTATAGGGCTGTTCTTTTCTTTTTTAATTATGTCCTTTTCCTTTCAGAAAGTAGCCTTTTGGTTTCTGCTGCCTTGATTACCAGTAGGTATGTTGGAACAATACCAAGGCACTGATTTCATTCTTTCTCCTCTGCTCCCCAGTTCTTTCCCTTCTGTCTTTCTTATTCTTTACCCTCTTCCCTGTCAGGGCCTTCATCTGTCTGCCTGTGATTTATCCAGTGACCTGTGAGGAAGGCTGGGGGCTCTGATCCTTTGTGTGACCTTGGTTCTCCTTGGCCACCAGGAGACATCTGACCTCACTGGACACCCCTTTTCCAGCCGTGGCTCTCTCTAGCTTCCAGCCTGTGCCAAAACCGCAGCTGGGGGATTAGATACATACTTGGGTCTCTTACCAGTTGATAACCTAGCTTTTTTAGTTTGCCTTTGAGACTTACATTTCTCTATAGAACAAAATGTATTTTTCTTTTCTTTGTCATTAACAGACTCTGAACTTAATATCAATTAAGACCTCCCTGTTGAGGTTAACTATTTTAAAAAAAATTATCAGCACACTATAACATAATTTTTCTTTAAACATTGAAGAAAAAAAGAATAAAACTGAGTACAAACCATTACCATTTTTCCATGTTTATTTACGTTTTCTTTGCCTATATTTACATATTTTAAAACATTTGCAGTCATGATATATGACTCGTCTTCTGCTTTGCATTTTTAATTTGGCTAATGGGGTAATATTTCACCTGTACTCATGGTGACATTCTTGTTTATGGTTTAAACCTATCATGTCTTGAATGTTGCAAATCAAGTTTTGTTTAGATAAATATCTCTTGAAGGATGAATTTATTGGCTGACCTGCAGACTGATTATTTTCCCCCTAATTCCTAATCCTTTCTAAATAGAGCTGAATTGAAGAGCGTTTGGGTGGCCACTGTATGGAAGTTTGGAAAGTACCTGCAACTCCGTAGCTGAGCTTCTCTGCCAGGCCCTGACACTGTCTGAAAATAGCAACAATTCAGAGTATTGTGATTACTCTCCAAACGCCCTGGTTATGGTTATTCACACTAGGCAGAGAGAGGGATCCCTTGGTGAAATTCTTACCTTGGGGCTCAATTTGTGTGGTGGCAAAAAGGATTCCTTCATAAACTACCATCATTACTGAGTAGATCTCTGAAACTTGCTATAATGATTATGCAGACATCCTGTGAACTCTTATTAAACTACTCATCATTTAGATAGAGACTTGGACATTGAAGGAGTAGGTCGGGGTAGGTCGGGGTGAAAAGCACCCACCCCAGAGTCAGATAGACCAGGGTTTGTATCTAGGTCTGTTTCTAGCTCTGTTTCTAGCTGTGGGACTCTGGCCAGTCAGTTACAGTCTTTAGGCCTCAGTGTCTATCTTTAAAATGGGGATGATAATTCTGCCCGCTCTTAGGGAGAATCAAACATGATAGGGTCTGTAAAGCTTTTAGCCAGTGACTGACACATACCAGGATCTTGCCTTGAATGTAAGGGAAAACTTTGAAAAGAGTAATGGTGGGAGAGAAGACAAGGCACTTTTGTTGTCTGATTTTGACTGGTCTATGCATATTATCAGGCAGAAATTCAGGAAAGAAGAGAGGAAGCAGTTTCTGGAAATTACTGCTCACTGGAAAATTTCCCCTGTTCTTGACGGGCTTTGCTTGCCCTATAATTGACTCCTCCCATCCTTTGGATGCCCATGAAGGGAAGTATAGTCGGACAGAATGTTGACAACTGTAGGGGAAACCATCTTTTGCAGCTTCTTGGAGTTATGAGTAATCACAAGGAGGAGAAATATATTCATTCGAACTTAATTGGATTATTGCTCTTTTACAGCCAAATTAAAGCATGTGTTTATGTGCTAATGGTGGTGTTCTGTTAGAGTTTTCTCATCACAGGAAACCGAAAGTGTTCCCAAGGGTTAGTTTACTGAGATTTACTCCCTGGTATAGATTGCAGGGTAGACTAGAGACAAGGGCATATGTGCGTGTGTATGTGTGTGTAGGTCCCACACACCCACCCTCAATGGGTATGAATGATCAAAACTTGAGTCTACTCTTAAAGCATCACTCATAGCAAACAAAGGGGTTGTTTACTATTGTTTCCAAGAAATAAGGGCAAGATACAGGAATACATGAATACATGAGAAACAACACAAGCCTATAAAAACAAGTTTTAGTAATGATTTTAATATATTTTAATAATCTCTCTGGGAGCATTTTATCATCTGATGTTTCTAACAGAGGTCGTCATTTTGATTAATTAATTTTCTCAGGTGACTATTTAAACTTTTGTTTTTGAAAAGCTCATTCTTATAAGTGAGTGCTATTAGTGTTATCTTTGTTTTCATACCTTTTTTGTTGTTGTTATTTTCCCCTCTTTTCTGTTTATAGTTTTGAAGTTTAGTAAATGATGGCAGAATATAAATCTCAACTGGCAAATTATTGTGTATTCCCTAAACTCTTTATCTGAAAGAAAATTATTGTTCTGAATTCTTAGTATTAGTTAAAGGGAAAATGATTAGATTGTACCTAAATTTGTCTTACAGAGGGTAATGTGCCTTTTTTGTCATGTGGGAGAAGATACCGCTGATCCATTTCAGCACTTTTTTTGTAATAAGAGTCTTATTTAGATCAAAACTTGTGTTTGGAAATGCATTTGTGCATCTTCACAGATAGTCATGAAAGGCAAAGAAAATATTTCTTTTTGAAAAGGATGGTATGCTCCATCAATATTTCTTCAGAAGCCCCATACATTTGCAAGGGTTGTGAAGGGGAGAAAATTAGATTGTAGGGGGCAAAACCCCCTTACTATTTTATATGTAACACAGATATGCATATAGTACCTAAACATGTATATCTGCAGTATTATAGTTTCATGGGAGGGTGACTAGGAAAAAAATATCAAAAAAAAGGCTTCTGGGTGGAGCAATAACGAAAAAAAGTTGAAACACTGGGTACATCCTTAGCTATTAGCACTTAAAAGCAGCAGTGTTGAAACTAGAGTTAATTTTCCTCCTCTCGGATGTCATTTGAGATGATAAATGTTGATGTTAGCTCACATGATAAATGGTGATTTTTAAATTGTTTCATTGTCTCTGGGGAATTTGTTGTGGTTAGTCCTGAGGACAGTGCTTTAAAGATCAACGGCAATGGGTCAGGAGTCGGTTGTAACATCTAGCCTTGCCAGGAAATACCCAAGAGAAACTTGACCATTCACTTCAGTCTTTTATCCTTAAGACTTGTCACCCTACAAAAGACGAAAAGAACATGTGTGCATGGCGGTGGGGTAGGCACCCAAGAAGCTTAGATTCAATTTGCTTTAGTTGACAGCCTAGGCCCCCCTACAAATTTGGATTTTTTTATAAATTTATTTATTTATTTTATTTATTTTTGGTTGCGTTGGGTCTTCGTTGCTGCGCGCGGGCTTTCTCTAGTTGTGGCGAGCGGGGGCTACTCTTTGTTGTGGTGCACGGGCTTCTCATTGCGGTGGCTTCTCGTTGCGGAGCACAGGCTCTAGGCGCGCGGGCTTCAGTAGTTGTGGCACGTGAGCTCAGTAGTTGTGGCTCGCGGGCTCTAGAGCACAGGCTCAGTAGTTGTGGCGCACGGGCTTAGTTGCTCCGCTGCACGTGGGATCTTCCCGGACCAGGGCTCGAACCCGTGTCCCCTGCATTGGCAGGCAGGTTCTTAACCACTGAGCCACCAGGGAAGTCCCCAAATTTGGATTTTTTTAAAAAAAAATTAACATTAGAAGTCTAATTTAACTGATGGGTGTGACCAACATTTGAAATTTAAAGCTATCTGGCTAGAGTTAAGGTCTTATATGGTCCAAACGGCCCACCTAGATAATTAACCCTTTCTCATCCCTGATTCTGTGTGGGATAGACTTGATACTACATGGGTATCCAGAATTTAGGGCTAATTCGTTGAGCATGTATAAGTTATTAAAATACAGGTCTCTTGAGACATACATTTTATGACATATTTAGCAAAGTGAGTTAAATTCAGTTTCCTTTTGGTTTGAGAAGGGGAGAAAGAAATGTCTTCTATGTTCTATTGCTAATGACGTGTAGGAAACAAAGCTCTGTAGTAGATCTACTTTCCTTTGCATAGATTCTCTGTCACTCTCACTAAATTCCTGGGTGGTGAAAATTATTGGCAGATGGTGCCACATCTGGGTTTTTCTTGGGAAAGACCCTCCCTTCTTCAGGGCCCCAGGGCCTCATTTGTGAACTGAAGGAACTCAATTAGGTGTTTTTCCAACAGTTTTTCTGATATGATAATTCTATGATCACTCATCTGATTGATTCCATTTTAATTCTTTTTTAAAAATTAATTAATTAATTAATTAATTTTTGGCTGCATTGGGTCTTCGTTGCTGCAAGCGGGCTTTCTCTAGTTGCGGTGAGCGGGGGCTACTCTTTGTTGTGGTGCGCGGGCTTCTCATTGAGGTGGCTTCTCTTATTGCAGAGCACGGGCTCTAGGCGCGTGGACTTCAGTAGTTGTGGCTCACGGGCTTAGTTGCTCCGCGGCATGTGGGATCTTCCCGGACCAGGGCTCGAACCCGTGTCCTCTGCATTGGCAGGCGGATTCTTAACCGCTGCGCCACCAGGGAAGTCCCCCATTTTAATTCTTGACCTCTTTTTTTTTTCCTTAGCAAATGCTGATGTTTTAAAGGCAATGGTAGCAGATAACAACCTGTGTGATCCTGAAAGGTGAGTGCTTTTCCCCTGATTTTATGGGGCTTTTGTTTTCAGTTATCAGCTAGAGCAGGTTTCTGTACTTTGGCACTATTGACATTTGGGCCAGGGAATTCTTTGCTGTGAGGAACTGTCCTGTGCATTCCTGGCCTCCACTTACTGGATGCCATTGTCCCTTTCTCCTGCTGTGTGACATCCCAGAACAAACGCCTCCACACATTGTCAATGTACCCTGGGGGGCGAAGTCGCCCCTGGTTGAGAACAGCTGTGTTAGAGAACAAGGATGAGAGGAAGGAGTAGCCCTGGAACTGGGGACCTGGGTGAGTCTTACCTCCACCACTTCTGGATCCCCTCTTCTCGGGCAAGTTAACCGACCACCCTGAGCTCAAGTTCCATCATCTATAAACTGGAGATAACCACTGTACCAACTTAATTGGAATACTATGAGGAATACCAAATACCTCGGGCATCGAAAGACCTCTATGAACAGTGATGATTAAACGAAAAACCAGGCTGGTTTGGGGGCACCTGCTAAGTTCTGTTTTTGTATTACCAGTTTTAGTTTACGGTGGTTGAGTATCATAGTCCTTCCTAATTAATTACAGGTAACTGTATTTCTATGTAATTTTTCATGCTTCATGGAGCATTTATTGAGTGCCTGCTGTGTGCTGGGCATGATGCTGGAGCCGGACCCTCACAGATCCTTGCCATGGAGGACGAAGTCTAGTGGGGAGTGGAGACAAGAAGCAGGGGCTGCTTGTAGGCAGAGAAAGTCCAGGACAAAAGGCCCGGGAGAGTGAAAGTGTGGGATGCCTCCGGTAAGGTTCGGTCCGGGGTGGCCCGAGTACATGCTATGGACAGAAGCAAGAAGGGCCAGGAAGGCAAGTGGGGTTTGAGTGACATGGCAAGGAGTTTGGACCTTTTCCTGCTTACTCTGTGGGTGGTACACCCAGCGCATCTTAGCTATTTCATACATGTTTGTCAAACTGGCCACGTTAGATCTGCATTTTAGCGAGGTGACAGTGCCGGAAGGCCAGTGAAAGGAGCTCTGGTGGTGTAGTTTATAGAGACATACGAGCTGTGGTTTCCGCCACACCAGCCCTGACCACAGACTCCTTGTGTTAGGACCATATCACCTCATCGAATCTTTGCCTCAGTCATCTTAGGGCATCCTGTGGTCGCTGTCATTGGGTTTTGTGCACAGCGTGTACTAGATAAACGTTTGTTGAATGAATGTTGTTAAACTTTCAAATTCAACCTCCTAATATGTGGTGTGAACATTTGTTTACCTCAGAAAGCTGCGGTTGCGTGTTTTTATTTTAACAAGCTAAAGAGCATTCCTAACGAACACCAGGACACTTTTGGTTCTCTGTGGTGTTTGAGACTATCTCTTCAATCAGGCACTTTTTTGTCTGCTTTTGAAGTGGGCGAGTGGGCTGGTTATCAGCAGCGTAAAGGCTGGCTTATGCTGTCACGAGACTTCTATGCGCCTTTGGGGCTCTCAGCCCAGTCTCAGGAGTCAGGCTCTGCTGTTATGTGCTGCCCTGCCCACCCCACCTACCCCAGGTCAGAGGGCTGATTCCTGGTTGGGCTGGCCCTATCCTGTCTTATTTCCTCCTTTCCTAGCGGACCAGAGCCTTGACACGTGCTTTTTGAAAGCAGCCAGCATCTGACCTATATACTTCTGCTTTTTATATTTTGGATGGTAGGGCTGGGTTTCTTCCAGGTTATCAGAGTGATCTCCCCTGTTTCTGAAGCACTGTAGCATGATGGTTAAGATCATGGTTTCTAGACTTAGTCTTTCTAGATTTGGATCTCAGCTGTCACTTACTAGCTGTGTGACCTTGGGTAAGTTACTTAACTGCTCTGAGGCTCAGTGTCCTTGTTTTTAAAATGAAGAAACTAATAATACCTACCTCAAGGTTTTGTAAAGATCAATGGAATTAATATATATCAAGTGCATAGACCGCTAAGTGTTAGCTATTTTTATTATTACTATGATCAACATCTGTCTTGAGCATCACTTTTGATGTCTTGACCTAAAAGCTTTCTTCCTTTGACACAATAGTCAGATTGGATCAAATATTCTATCTTAAGTCATCCGATAATTTGATTGGAATTTAAGTTTTTCTCTCCTCCAGGGCACATATATTCAGGGCATCTCTTTGCTTAGAGATCGAGGAGGAACTTGGGTATGTGTGAGAAATTAGTTTACTTGAAATTAGATTGCATGAAAAGGGAGATCGGCCATTTGGAAAGAGACCTAATACTTGAAAGACAGACAGTGCATCATCATTAGAAGCAGTGGTTTATTTCTGGCCAGTTAATTCCATGCTAGAAGTGATAAATCACATTGTTACTGTTTAAAACGAACTGTCATTGTATAGTCATAAGAGCTGAGTACCTGCTGCCTGAGATCAGCTCACAAAGCCCATTTGTATAATTGGAAGAGGCATTTTTTTCTTTTGATTGAAACCTGCTTCTTATATTGCAGGGGGAGAGAATGCCTTAGCTGGTATTTCTTTTAATAACCAGTTCGACCTTTTCCTTTTTTTTTTTTTTCCCACCTTAGCCCAGGGACCCCTAGCACTCCTGGGAGCCCGCCTGTGAGCCCCGGGCCCTTGTCGCCAGGTGGCACCCCAGGGAAGCACATCTGCGGCCACCATCTGCACACAGTGGGTGGTGCTGTCGAGCGGGATGTGTGTCATCGATGTAGGCACAAGCGGTGGCACTTCATAAAACCCACCAACAAGGCCAAAGAGGGCCGCTCAAGGCGCCAAGGAGAAGTTACTGTCCTCTCCGTGGGCAGGTGAGTCCTGGGGGTGCTTTGGGTTTGTGTAACATAGTTGCTGTGCTGTGTGGATTTGTACACCCGTTAAATGTAGAGTGTGTTCTCCTGAGCCTGGCTCAGGTCCTATCTCTGGGCTTCTTTGATGTTTTCTGGTCTGAGTCCTGCATTTTTCCAACAGCAGAAGAATTCTAAGAGGTGGCTATTGCAAGATCAGGTGTGACTTGTATTAATTAAGGTAACAAATTAATTACTTGCTGTATTAGGGTTCTACAGAGAAGCAGACTCAATAAGATATATATACACACAGACGCACCTGTAAGAGGAGATTTATTATGGGAATTAGCTCACACGATTATGGAGGCCAAGAAGACAGGAAAGCTGGTGGTAATTCAGTCCAAGTCCAAAGGCCTGAGAACCAGGGGAGCCGATGGTATTAGTCCTGGTCCCAGTCCGAAGGCCTAGAAACCAGGAATGCTCATGTCTTATGGCAAAAGAAGAGGGATGTGTCAGCTCAAGTAAGAAGAGCAAATTCAGTCTTCCTTTGCCTTTTTGTTCTGTTCAGGCCCTCAAGGGACTGGATGATGCCTCTTCTCATTGGTGAGGGTGATCTTTACTCAATCTACCAATTCAAATGCTAATCTCTTCTGCAAACGTCCTCACAGACACACCCAGAAATAATGTTTTACCAACTCTTTGGGCAGCCCTTAGCCTGGTCAAGTCGACACATAAAATTAACCATCACACTTGCTCTAATAGATAAAGCCCAAATCTCAACTGTTAAAGAATAGAAGTTTGTATTTCACTTGTGGAAATCGAAAGATCAGTGGTGGCTCTTCAAGCAGTCACCCAGAGCCCTGGGTCCTTTCCATCTTGTGCCTCTGCTGGATTTGCTAGCAGGAGAAAGTACGCAGAGGATTGTTCACAAGAGGTTTTTCAGGAGATGGGCCTGAAGTGGCACATTTCACTCTTGCTCACGTTCCTCTGGCTGGAACTCGATCACTCGGCCACACCTAATGGCCAGAGAGGTAGGAAATGTCGGCCAGGAAGAAGGGAAGAGATGCAGCCTGGTCCACTGCTCTCCAGCCTCTGCCGTGTAAGATCCACGTGGACCCCTGGGACTGCTTGCGTTTAGTTCACCTCCTCCTTTCCCAGTCCTAAAGTTCCATTTACCTGTGACCCATATGTGATGTGGAGATCTTGCAGTTCAAGTGATGAACAATTTGACAATACTGTATGCAGAGCATTTTTGGTTGATTTTGAGCCTCCTGCAGGAACTGCAAGGCTAATGCTGCATGTGCAAAGGCAGTAGAGAGTAATGGTCGAGAGCATGCCTGCTGGCACCAAGACTGGGGAAGCCCTGAGCAAAAGCTGACAGTGTTGCCTACATGATCCTTCTCTCCTTACTGACAAACTCTGGGAAGAGTAGCCTGGACTCAACTGAATCACCCTCATTTGACTCCTGACACCACTACTTACAAACTGTTTCTTCTCTCTGTGCCTCAGTTTTCCCCTCTATAAAATGAGGATGACAGTGGCACTCACCTTATCGGGTTGCTGTGAAGACTAAATAAGGTGACTCAGGTAAAGGTCTTAGACCAGTTTTTGGTGCTTATTATATACTCAAGAATTGTTGGCTATTATTATTACTGTTATTTGAATTCCATTGAGTTTCATCATGTGTTGCACAAGCAACAAGGAGAAGATTCCTTGGCTCTTTGCCACTCACAACAAAACAGTGCAACTCATGACCACACTGTTTTATTCAGAGCAGAGTCATGGGAACTTATGAATGTGGAATGCGGTGAGAACCTGTAACTTGTTTGGACAAAGTGTATTTTGTTTGCTTTAAAAAAAAATCTGCTGAAACTTTCAACTCAGATTCAACATAGCTTTTTTAAATGCCCCCAATCCAACTCTCCATCTTGGAGATAGAATAAATACTATGACTGCTGAGTGATTACAGGCTGCTTTTCAGCAAGTGTTGCTTAAAGAGAGTCTTAAAGTTTGACCGAATAGGTTTGTGGTGACAACTTTTTCCTGATCCTCCGTTCACTCCTTCAGAGTCTCCTTCCTCCTTCTGGTGGGTGACCTCATTTTGGACAAAGAAGGAGAATTTATTTTAGATGGTTTTGAGGGAAATGAAGACCAAGACTAGAGAGAAACTACTGTGAAAGATTTTAGGGTTTTGATGGTGATGGACGAGAAAAGCAGTCCAACTGAGTACATTTCTTTAACATCTCTCTTAATTCTTAAGGAAAATCTCTTTCTTAAATTCCTTAACCCTTAATGAAAACCCAAATTTGCTTCAGAAACAAAAACAAAAAAACCCAGACAGAACCCAAGCAGACACAAAAACTCTGCCGCCGACTGATGCTGATAAATGTGTGTTTGGGGCCCTGTTTATAGAGATAGACCCTCTGCTGGGTGAAATTTGAGAAGACAGTTCCCTAGTGAACATCAGATTTGCAAACTAGTCGGGCTTTTATCCAGCCTTCTGTTGTTAAAATAGCTGATGTTTAAGCCCAGGTCCTTGTTAGAAACCACAGCTCTGAGGCTGTTTCATATTTGAGTACCCGTGTTTCTTAGTGCATTTCCCATGCTCTGTAAACTGTGCCGCAGAGTCTGTGATGTGTTGAGTGAACATCAGCTGGGAGGTTTGGCAGGGGACAGGGGCCTTGCTGTGTACGACGGTTCCTCCTGTTGAATATGGTGATTTTCTTTTCTTTTTTAAAAATTTTTTATTGAAGTATCGTTGATTTACAATGTCGTGTTAATTTCAGGTGTACAGCACAGTGATTCAGCTATATATATATTAATATAATATGTATATATTAATATATATATATTCTTTTTCAGATTCTTTTCCCTTATAGGTTGTTACAAAATATTGAGTATAGTTCCCTGTGCTATATAGTAGGTTCTTGTTGGTTATCTATTTTATATATAGTCGTGTGTATATGTGAATATGGTGATTTTCATTGCTGTCCTTACTTTTGGCTGAGTTTGTTTGGGATCCTCCAGGTGGATGATTTTTAGTTCATTCACGATTCTTGTTCAGTGGAAAAGCAAAACCCGTCACATCTCCTCTTTCCCCCGCTCAGGTTTCGAGTTACGAAAGTGGAACACAAGTCAAATCCGAAGGAGCGGAGAAGTTTAATGTCAGTTAGTGGGACCGACAGCGTCAATGGGGAGGTGCCTATGACACCCGTGAAGAGAGAACGAAGTGGCACAGAGTAGCAGGTAAGTTGAAGTTGTGGCGACATTGGGGGTGGGTGGTACTTGGCAGGGAGAAGGTGTCCAGAGCCTCCCCGGGGTCTGTGGTAATACGGGAGTGACTTGGCAGGGAAATGAGAAGTGCTTTCCTGGAGCTGGTAAGGCTGTAGGGGACGGAACACCATCACTTGTCTGCCCAGAGCTTTTTGTGAAGAGCCCATCAACACAGGTGCCTCCAGGGACCTGGCCTGCATGATAATGAGTGGGGAGGATTACTTAGGAGGCAATGTGGAGTGGTGGGGACTGGAGCAAACTAGAAATCACGTAACCCATCTGTTAGGGTTTGCATTACCACAAGGCAGGAAGCACTTAGTGTGGCTAGATCTTAGGCAAAAAAAGGTGGAAATCTAGACTTTTTTACAGGTGAAATCAACAGGTTTTTAAATGTTGGTGGCTTGGTAAAAATCCTTTAAACAACCATGCAGGCCAAATGAAATATAATCTTGTCATCATTTCTAGGTAAACTGTGATTTGAGCTTGAGCAAGCAAAGCAATGCTTTTTTCCTTTGAGTTGGAAACCAGTTTTCTTTGATGTGTCACAGTTTTAAAATACCCCCAGTAGAAGTATTACTCTTTCCACCAAATATTTTGAAGCAATTTAAAAGCAAACGTGAATGCTTCTTGGTTTGGCGGTTTTAACTTTGGGAGATATTACTTAAAAAAAAAAAAAGCCTGTGATAATTTGATATTGGCTTAGCCTTCATCTTCTTTGCTTTCTGTTCTGGCTTGAGTCCCATTCATCCCTTTCATGTTACTTATTATATGTAAAAGGATGTGTGTGAGGACTCAGGAGTGACCAGCTCCAAAGTCTCCAATGGAACTGTCAGAGCCTGAATGTTAAGGCAGAAGAGGTTCCACTTCCAAAGGGAGGGGGAGGCGGGGTAAGGGGGAGGGGACTAGCCAGGTCCTAGAAGGTACAGGGAAACAGCAAGGTCGAACCTGAGCCTTGGAATCAGGCTGCCTGGTTCAGGTCCCCGTTTCCCGCTCACTAGCCCTGGGACCTGGACAAGGTGCTTGGGCTTTTTTATGCCTCACTTTCCTCACTGGGAAATAAAAATGATGCTGCCTGCCTTGAGGGATGGCAATGAGATATCAGGGAAATAACATGGGAAGCCCAGGGCCTGGCAGATAGGAAATGCCCAGTCAGTGCTACTGATTATTTTAAGTGGCCAGTTTGGCAGAGAAGGGGCTTTTGAGTGAAGCTTCTGATAACCTGCCCGGGCTCAGAGGGGTTGAGGATGATCCAGAAGTCATCTGGAAGAGCTGTGCTCCTGAATTCTGTAAGATGTAGGGGCTCTGATAGCTTTCCAGCACTGGTTCTTGCCATTTCGCCCTTGGGAAGATCTGGCCCCTTCCCCTGAGTTGAGGAGCCCAACAGAGGCTTTCTTTAAAGAAGAGACATGGAGCAGAAAAGTCTGTCTTTGGCGTCTCAGCCAGTTACTGGTGGCTTGGGAAGGGAACCAAGAGAAATTTAGGAAAAGGAAGAGGAGGATGAAGATCATAAAAGCAGCTAATGTCAATTCAGTATTCTAGTCTTCTGGGTGTTGTACTGAGATGTATCTCACATGTCACCATTATAATCATCTCCCAGTGGGATGGATACTATTAGCCCAGCTTTATAGATGAGGAAACCAGTGCACGGAAAGGGTAAGTTACATGTTATGGAAGAGGAGCTGATTTGAACTGAGGTCTGTGACTGTTAAGACCAGCTGCACTCTTCTGCCATCCTGGGGTGCTCATGAAGAGGCAGCCCTAGATCCATGAATGAGGAACATTTCCACCAATGATCTGGAACCTGGTGGTCTAAGATGGTAGCCACTAGTCACCTGTGGCTACTTAAATTTAAATTAATTAAAATTAAAAGTTTCATTCTGCAATTGCACTAGTCACATTTCAAGTGTTCAGTAGCCATAGATGACTAGGGTCTGCCAGATACTGTATCTGCACGGGACAGTGCAGATACAGAAAATTTCCATCATTGCAGAAAGTGTTACCAACAGAGTAGATGGTACCTTAGATGTTAGAATTGGAATCCTGAGTGACTTTGGTAAATTAGAGAAACATTCTGATTGAAGTCACGAGGACTTGCCTTCTGGGACGAGAAGTATGTGGCTATTCAAGTCTAAGGTGAGGAAGGCCCAGCCAGTTTAGCTGCAAAGAAAGAGAAAGCATGAGTTGTAATGACAGTTCTGCATATGAGTCATCAACCTGGCAGTGTGTTGAGAGACGGAGCAGCCCGTGGGTAAGAAGACACTGCTTGCCCTCGGGCAGGAAGTGCAAGGTGATCCCGGGTTAGGCTCAGCCAGATTCCAGCCTTGCTAAAGTGCCGTGGCAGGTTTTGGCCACTACTGCCCGGAGGGAGGCACTCAAGATCTGGGAAGATTAAAAGAATTAGGATTGGGGGGCTTCCCTGGTGGCGCAGTGGTTGAGAATCTGCCTGCCAATGCAGGGGACACGGGTTCGAGCCCTGGTCTGGGAAGATCCCACATGCCGCGGAGCAACTAGGCCCGTGAGCCACAATTACTGAGCCTGCGCGTCTGGAGCCTGTGCTCCGCAACAAGAGAGGCCGCGATAGTGAGAGGCCCGCGCACCGCGATGAAGAGTGGCCCCCACTTGCCACAACTAGAGAAAGCCCTCGCACAGAAATGAAGACCCAACACAGCCATAAATAAATAAATAAATAAATAAAAGAGTAACTGTAGTGCCATGTACACACACAAAAAAGCTTATTTATTAAAAAAAAAAATAGAATTAGGATTGCTCAGCTAGTTTTCTTGGTCCAAATTCTGTCCGTATCTGGATTTGATCCAGTCACCTGAAAATCCTGACCACATCTGACTGGTTTACAATTTGATACTCTCTGCAAAGCACACAATCTTCTTACCATGATTTTGTGAAAGAGCGTTGGATTTCATTAGAAGACCTGGGCTCTCATCCTAGCTTCGCCGCTTGGAAATTGTCCTTAACTGCCCTTACTCCAGGTTTCCTTGAACGTGAAATAGGATATTAAATTCATCGATTGAAGGTGAGTGCCAGGAGAGCATCTGGCATGTCATTGGCTCTCAGTGGCTGTGCCATCCAAAGGTGCAACGAGCACGAGTGACCTTAGAAAGGGGATGTGTTTTCCGAGCCTTCAACATAATTGTAATTAATTTTGGAATTAAAAAAAATAATTTCTATTATGGAAAATTTCAAACAGACCCAAAAGTAGAGAGAATAATGTCACGAATGCCGATGGACTAATTTAATTATAATACGTGCTGCGTATTGAGTATCTACTATGTACCGGGCATGCCTTAGAAGGCATATTCCGTGTATTAACTGATTTAATCCTCACAACAGCAATAAGTAGGTGCCAGTTTAAGCAGAGGGGGTTGAAGCAACTTGTTTAGAGTTACCAGCAAGAATGTGGTAGAGTTTAGAGTCCAACCCAGGCAGTCTGGCTCCTGGAGTCCCAGACTTCACCACTCAGCCGGGTCTGAGGAAAAACAGGTCCTGTGGTTAGAGCCTGCTGAGGTTGGGACCTGCTGAGTGATGATGTCTGATGAGCCCCACAGAGAATGGACTCTGAGAAAGGAGGGAAGGGACTATTCATCGACACTCAAAAGTATGTATGTACTTATGAAAATTTTTCTTGCTTGGTTCCTTAATATTTCTCATCCTCCAAAAGAGTATGTTTGGGCGATTTAATATGACTTGATTTTCCAACAAGAGAGATCCTGAAGTTTTTCCTTCTAGGCCCAGAAGATCTCTGGTTCTGAGCTGAATTGGAAGATCTGCACTGGGATGTAACTAATACAATAAGACAGGAGTGTTATGTACCTTTTGTACTGTCTAATACAGTTTGTAGAGTTGTGTTTTTTTCCTGAAAAATATTTTTGTTTAAATTTGGATTTTTGGCCAAGCTGTTTTACTGGAATGCCTTGTTTTAATGTAGAACTGATTCAAATATTCAAATGCAAATGCATATCTACTCATTGGTTAGGTTTCCTTCTTTAAAAAAAAAATTCAGTGGCTGATACCACCAACTAGACTTAGGATTTCTCTCTCTTTCTCCTTCTCTTTTTAAAAAACAAAATCTGCTGTTTGGCATTTCTTCCCCCCTTTATTATTTCCCCCCTGTTTCCTTTGCCTGAGTTCTTTTTTGTAGCTAGATCTGACTTGCACTCTGCCTGATTTATTTTGGCAATGCAGTTAAAATGGTTTCTTTTTTCCACAGAAAATGTGTTTTGATTTCTTCTTAGAAGAATAAGCTTTTGTTCTTCAAAGTTAAATAAATCAAATTGCTTTCAGCCTCCAAATGCCACTGCCTTGTCTTCATTATCATTGGGCTTTTGCTTTTTCAAAATGATGCCGTCGTAAGCATTCTCTCGCACATGTTTCTGAAGTATCTACCCCCTTTTCCAGTTTATGGTAGTATCTTATTGAAAACGTTGATTTGGTAAGTTTACAGAAAATATGTTTTATCAAAACAGAAATTCATCATATTAGATATCTCTGTTTTAAATCGTTTTATTATTGAAGCTATTCTATTAATTCTTATTTCAGTCATTTAGTTTAGTGATTAAGAGCTGAGTTTTAAACTGCTTAGGTTTCATTTTAACTGTGCCACTAACTACCGGTTGTTTTCAGCAAGTTACTTAACCTCTCCAAGCCTCAGGTTCTTCATCTTTAAAGTGGTGTAGGGTGCAGTGGTGGATGTAAATGACATGATATATGTGTACAGTTCTTAAATCAGGCTTTGGCACAGAGTTAGTATTCACTAACTCACTATTCACTATTATCAATAATTTCCATCCCATTCTCAGGGGTCCTAGTTAGTTATTAGCCCATTCCTGAAGCATCACTTTTAGATACTGTAACTCCCTTTTTACTTCTTAAGAACATTAGAGCTTTGGAGTCTGATGACATCTCAGAAATAGATATTTGGCAAGTCCCTTAGGAATTTGGGCCATTTTCTTGTGTGTGTTAAGAGGGCCTTAGAAATAACATGCCCCTCTTATTGGAGGTGGAATCAGAATTAGTAACAAGGCAATTGAAAAGTGTTGCAACTTAAATTCTTTTTATTATACAGATCAGAGGAGGGGTTCTATTAAGAGGTAGTGTGGACTGAATTTTCTTCACCTCACCGTGCTACTGCTGGGCTGGGGCTTTGCTCTGGGATAAAAGTCTCCTTTTTGCCAAGACTCAAGGATCACTCTCCCTCCCTCCTCAGGACCACAGCCGGCACAAAGTCAGCTCTCCAGATCTTCGGGGCCTTTTCATTTCCTCCTCTAACAGTGAGGAAAGGCAAGCTTTTCTCCTCTTTGCTTTTGAACTCTGGTGACAGGCAGTGCAGTGATGGTCCGGTGGTGGCCTCCCCTGATGATGTGTTGCTTTATTTGCAGTCCTCTGCATGGCTCATTCTTTTGTTAACTCTCCAGGGAAGGAGAGGATGGTGAGAAACTTTAGGTATCACGAGTTAATTTTTTTCTCCATAGCTTATATTTTTTTCAGGGCAAAACATATATATTTTTTTAAAGCAGAAGGATCACAGATTTGATGGAAGCCCCTTAATGTGATTCATTGGCCTTTATAAACAGAAGCTGCACCTCAAATAGGCATGGATAGGACCACCTGGCTTGATTTAGAAATGGCTGAATACATTTCTAAAGAGTAAAAGCAGTACTCTGATACTTGTGTTGTTCTTACATGGAAGACCAGTCCCATTGAGCCCATCTTAAATATGGAAGTGGAGGGAAGTTAATGTCTGTCCTTGACCATTCACTGTCTGTGCAAAGCATAGGCAGTAGAACTAGGCAGATGAGGAGAAGAGCTGAGTGGGGGACAGAAATTTAAATGCAACCTGATGGATCATGGGTGATCATCTCATCTCTCCACTTTACAGTGGAAGAGCCAGGCTCAGAAGGATGATTTTTTCCCAGATCCCTGGGCTGGGGAGGGAGAGGGCTTGGGTGGGAAGAAATCCATACTTTGGGGCCAATATGCTCAGTGGCTTTGAAGTTCAAGGGAGCTTTGCTTCAACAAAGAAAAAAATCTGCATTCAGTTTAGCCCGGTAACTCACAGCAGTGATCATTTCAACATTATCAACCTTCCCCAGGCTTGGTCTCCTATGGGGACCATCTGATGTCTTTTGGCTGTGCCTGGATCAGTCCAGGTTCGTGAGCTATTCTGTTTTCTAACAAGTCGACTAAGATCATAGACTTCGAGATCTCAGAGGAGCTGTGATGGCTAGTTCAGGTCAACTCAAGTACAATTAACATCTTTTAAAAGTATTTGTTGAGCCCCTACTTTGTGCCAGACCTTAGGGGTGCAGCAGTGTGGAAAAGGGACAGACAAGGGTCATGCTTTCATGGAGCTTCTGTTCTAGTTTTTGTAGTAATTTTTCTCCCCATGCCCCCTTGGTCCCCTAGTTTTAGAGTAGGGAGGCCCTAGGACATTATATATGTTGTTCAAGGTCATGCGGATGGTTTATTCCAGAGCCTGGACTTGGGCTTCCTGATAGTTCAGTCCCTTCACTGTCTCTGAGGTCCTGGATATTGCAAGTGTTTGAAATTGAATCATATTTAAAATTGAAAAATAAGGCATGAACACAATACGATATTTAAGCACCATAAAAGGCTGAAGGATGAAAAAAAAAGTCTTCACCCTGTCTATGCCCCTTCTACCCACCACACACATGTCATCTCTCAGTCCCCTTCCCAACAGGGGACCACGGTTGTCCGTGTCCTCTATATCCTTTCAGGATTATTCTATGCGTATACCTACTTAACATATATACGTGTCTACAGCCCCCTCCTTTGCCCTTCCACGAATGAGAGCTTAGATACTTGTCTGCACCTTGCTTTTTATTGAAGTTGATGACTGATAAGGTCTGTGGACTATTTTTTATGCTCCCACATTGATTGAGCCATGAGGAGTGAAAATGCTGGACACGTTTAAAATGTCGTATGTCCTGTTTGTTCTTTGTTGTTGGGAATAGCCCCGAAACATTTACAGACATAATCTGAGAGTTTTGGGTGGACCTAAAAACATATTTTGCTGTCATCAACACTGATGTTCTAAGTTATTCTTCCACAGCCTTGTTCTGTGTACAGAAGAGACTGAAACATATTTGTGAGTATTCCCAGAATTTAGATAACATGAGGGCCCAGAGGGTTTTGTTTTGTTTTGTTTTGAATTGCCACCAAAGCTGTCTCCTCTCCTCAGTTATCTCCCTTGGCAGGGTCTGCTCCAGGGTGCCTCCCTAGTGCTGACCAGAAGGTGACCCCTCAGGGAGCTTATCTGTCCTCCCCGGTGGCCCTGCCAGCCCTCTGACAAGGCTTAGGAAAGAGGGCTGCAACATCTGCCTTTTTGCCGCAGAAACTGCAGCACTGGAGGCTCACGGAGACTTCAGAGGACGAAAAGGCAGACCTAAGGGGCTCGAGGGAGGCAGAAAACGAAATGCCTTAGGCGACATTTTGGCCTAGAACGAGATAGAAGAGGGAATTAATAGTTATAATCAGGATTTTAATTTTTCTTCATTTGTAACTCGAGACTTTGAATCTACTAACATTAAATAGCTAAGGAAATAGTAGTCCCTGTTTTCTGTAAGTTGTCTATTTTCTGCAAGGATGTACGATGCTATAGTAGCTCCACAGTATAGGTTCTGGAACCAGACTCCTTGTGCCCAAGTCCTGGCCGGGCACTTTTTAGCTGTGTAATCTTGGGCAAGTTCCTTAGCCTCTGATGCCTCGACTTCTCTATCTGTCAAGTGGGTTTAAAATACCACCTACCTCATAGGGATGTTGTTCTTTGGTGCTTAGCAAGTGCTAAATAGCCAAATACTTGATGTTATTATTATAATATTATGTCAGGTGAGACCTATTTAAACACTTAGCAAATAAAAGTGTGAAAAATTAATGGTTTTTGATATTTCTTAATTTTCCTGAGTCTCAGAGAGGCAGGTTAGACATAACCTATAAGATGTTGTAGTTTTGTTTGACACTCAGGTAGAGGCTTACTAAATGCGGGTAGCTGGACTCTTGGCTCACAAGGCAGTTGAGAGGCAACGTTTAACTTGTTTTGTTTTCCTTATTAGAAAGAGGTGGGACCATTCAGAGTCTTAAATTATTCTACCTGTAGCTAGCGTAGACGTTGAATCAGAGGTTTATTGAGACTAAGAGGGAACTGCTGAATTGCATTTAAATCCTTCCCAGGAGAACCCTTGTGTTTCCAGATACAGAATAACTTTTGATGTCAATTACATTTTACTTGGAATAAAGTGCTCTGACTCTCACCACCCCAAGGGCTGGTAGATCACAAACGTTCAGCTATTGTCACTTGGGAAGCCCATTATTGCTAAATATATGAACACATTTAAATTGTTGTGAAGCTATAACTCAGGAAAGAGCAACCTTCAGACTTCCCAGTAAGATCCAAATCTCATGTGAGAAAATTCAAAACTACAAGGAGTGCACAGTTTCCCACTGGCGTTATTCAGGAAAGAGCAGAGAAGGACAGGCCGCAGAAGACCTCATGGCTCGGTGGATATCTCCGCGTGATTGGTGTGGCGGCGACTGTGGCTTCCAGGTGGGACAGCCTGGGCTGGAATCACTGTTTTCTTATTATTAATTGCGTGGCCTTGGGCAAGCTATTGAACCTGCAAGCCTCAGTGTGCACTTATGAAAATGAGAATCGTCATTGACTCATGGAGTCATTGAAAAGATTGAGTTACTGACTGTGGAGCGCTTAGCACTGCAGTGCCTGGTGCGTAGAAAGCACTCCGTAAATGTCAGCCACTATTGTTATTAATCAGACAGTCTTCCTTCCTTAATCCCCTGTCCTTTGAGGTCTTAGTGTTCACTGTTCCTTAATCTGTTTAGGCTTCTAGTTTCTTAAGACATGGTTCTCATTTTTAAAGGGACCAGATCCTTTTTTCTAGAGAATCCTTTTTGAACAAGGCACATGTGCGTCCTAATCAAAGCTCTGTTGTGGCTTCTGTGGAACCTTAACACCATAATGGAATTCTAGCTTTATCTAATTAGAATTGTGTAAAAAAGCAATAAACTCTAGAGAAAAAGATGACCTTTTCTTTCCAGATAAATTTTTTCTGAGGTTCTTAATTTCTCTCCATCAGTCTTGTTATTTGATGGATGTGGTCACACTTGGGATTTCTGAATCATCTTTTCAATGTAAGGAAGTTTCGCTTCATTTCTCCCAGCTTGAGCACTCACTTGTGTAAGACAGTAATCACCAAATTTCCCCACCCTATCCCACCCCAAAAAGATAGATCAGTCTTGTTAAATATGGTGGGGTCCCATGGTGATGCGACCTGAGAACAACAGGTGGGTGGAGTGTTTTCTCTCCCTCTGGTCCGCGGCTGCTAGCCTTCCCTAGCATTCATGCCAGCCTGCTCCTGGTTTCTGACTGCTGTGTGCCTGTGGAGAAGGCAACTTTTAATATTAACGTGTTGTGGTAAAGAAATACTATTTTAAAGTATGTGTTTGTTTATCAATATGGTCATATTCACAGCTGTAGAATGAAATGAGAAGAAATTTAACAATGTCAAATGCACCATGACACAGTCCCAGAAATAAGGCTGCAGTTGGAAATTTACAAGCTGTACAAAATGCGGTATCTTCTTTCCTCTAGATTATCACTCAGATAAGACAGGTATTTATCTGGAAATTGAGAGCTGCTGTGCTGGTCAAAGCTTCCCTTTTGTTAAGTGTGTTTGAAGACAGAGAGCCCAGAACTGTGAATCAGTGCTGGGTAGTTTTCAATAGAGCCTGAAAAGGTTAACTTTCCTTTTTTCTGCCTTGTTTCTGGTATTAGTAATGAAGACTTTTAAGCAGCATTTTGTATTTTTCACATTCTCTTTCAAAGATATTGTGTGCAGTGCGGTTTCTTTTTTTTTAATTTTTTTAAAAATTAATTTATCTATTTATTGGCTGCGATGGGTCTTCGTTGCTGCGCATGGGCTTTCTCCAGTTGCAGCAAGCGGGGTCCACTCCTCGTTGCGGTGTGCAGGCTGCTCATTGCAGTGGCTTCTCTTTTTGCAGAGCACGGGCTCCAAGTGCGCGGGCTTCAGCAGTTGTGGCGCACGGGCCCAGTTGCTCCGAGGCATGTGGGATCTTCCCGGACCAGGGCTCGAACCCCTGTCCCCTGCATTGGCAGGGGGATCCTCAACCACTGCGCCACCAGGGAAGCCCATGCAGTGCGGTTTTAATCAGCTGCAGAAGGCCATTGTGGAAGAGAGCCACTGTGCTGGGATGCTGGTAATGGTCACGATAGCTAACTTTTAGGAGGGTACTGACTGCTTGGCCCTGTATTAAGCATTGTACGTATATCATCTTATGTAAAACCCCCAACAGCCCTACGAGGGATGCTGCAGAGAGGCCAAGGTTCAACAGCTAGTCACAGGGGTCTGGATCTGGGGACAGGCCACTGGCTCCAGACCCCTCCTTTGTAGCCCAGCCTTGGTCTTACATGCCCACTCCTTAAAGTTGGTCAAACCTGTGCAAAGAACTCTAAATGGGAAGTTCTACTATGTTGGAATGAAAACTCTTACTGTGATGAAACATTTCATTCTGACATCCCTTGCTCTTGACCTTCTTGTTTTCCTTGATGCAAAAAAGTCCAGGTCTAAGGGAGCCACTGATAAAAAGAGGAGACATAAAAGTAGTTGAGGGCTTCCCTGGTGGCGCAGTGGTTGAGAATCTGCCTGCCAATGCAGGGGACACGGGTTCGAGCCCTGGTCTGGGAAGATCCCACATGCCACGGAGCAACTGGGCCCGTGAGCCACAACTACTGAGCCTGCGCGTCTGGAGCCTGTGCTCCACAACAAGAGAGGCCGCGATAATGAGAGGCCCGCGCACTGCGATGAAGAGCGGCCCCCACTTGCCGCAACTAGAGAAAGCCCTCGCACAGAAACGAAGACCCAACACAGCCATAAATAAATAAATAAATAAATAAATAAAAACTAAAAAAAAAAAAAAAAAGTAGTTGAAAACCTTTTTTCTAGATAATGGCCTAGTTTGAAGTTTTACTGGGAAAATTCTCTCCTATCTTTTAGCTTTTTTTTTTTCCTCTTAGGACAATTTTTCTATTTTTCCACCTCTGGCTTTTCTACTTTTTTCCCTGCTAGTGTCTTCCACATTAACCGACTCTCAAATGACAGTATTCCCAGACTTGACTTTATTCAGTTTTATTGTACAAATCCATAGTTTAGCCATGCTAGGTTGTAGCAATGCAGAGCAGGGAATTACTTATTCATTTATAATTAAGAACTTGGTTCTTGCTGTTTTAGAGGACAATGCTTTATTTCCTTTTCAGCTAAGGGGGTAAGGGTCCTTTCCCCAGCCCATTTAGTTTGGGAGATCCCTCTCTCTGTCTCTCTCTCCTTCACGTATACACACACACACACTATGATTATTATAAATGACATAGTGACAGAAAAGGATAATATGGATAATATTAGGCTACATGTGAAGGATGAGCTATAAAATAAGTACAAAGTAATACTTCAGTGAAGACAACCTATTGACTTTTTGCTATTTCTTCATATTTCTGTAAGCTGGTTTCATCTCTGTTTTTGTTTAGCATTTATAGGAAACACAATCTGGAGAGACAAGAGAATGTTTTGTTCCTTAACCTGGTGTAGGTTTGCCTGCATTGTGTGTATGTTTCAATATACACAGTCAAGTGTAGAATTTTAATCCTATCCTGGGTCTTCAAAACAGGAAAGTAAAGGGGTACATAACTGTCACGTAGATGAGACCACTGTAAAAAAACAAAAAACAAACACAAAACTTTGAAAAATAAAAAATTATTTTGCAGGTTTATAGGGGGCTTCATTTGTAATGTAAACACAGATGTTGACATGGGCCAATTGTTAGAAGAACTTAAAAATATAATACAGAGCCTTCCAAGGTACAATGAAGACCGAAGATTGAGCATTTTATCATTGTGTTCTTACTCGCCCAGTGAAGTCCCAGCCAAGCTGCACCCTTCGCTCAGTGGAGATGCAGAGTTAACTCAGTTTGGTGTGGCCTGGGAAAGTCACGTTACCTGACACATACAGGGTTCCTTGTGACTGACCACGTTCGCCCTGTTGCTCATTACTTGACAGAATGTAGCTGAAGAGTTAAAGAACAGGTTCCTGAGAAGAAGTGCTAAAGGACTCACAGGGAGAATGCCCACCAGTCACCCCAGAAACTTGTGTTAAAACAGACTGATGCCGTCAGTCTACTGTGGTTCTCAAGTTCTGTTCTTTCTTGGTTTATAAAACCTCAATAAAGAGGTCCTTTGGAAATTTTCGTGCTTAAATTTCCTTAGACTGATTTCAAAGAAGAAATGTGTAATGGGGGAAGGAATGCAGTGGGATGGGGTGGGACGGGGTGAGGATGGATTACAATTCCTCTGTGTTCTTGAATATTTAGGCCAGATTAACATGTGATATGATGCTTGCCAAGCTTTACCTTTTTTGTTTTCTCTTGCAGGAGTGACTTTATTTGAAGACTTCTAAGAGACTGAAAACTTACGACATACAAAGTTGCCTAGGGAATTATTTTTTTATCTTTTATACAATTTCTATGGTGGAGTCTGCAGGCACGTAGATGAAAGCTAAAAGGGAATACTGTTGCTGTGCTGGATACAGAATTCAGTTTGCTTTGAAACAAGTTTTGGTTTAAAAATGTCTGATGAAAAATTTATTACATTTCCAGGGAGGAAAAGAGCTCATGTTTTTGTCTTCCCAACCACCACCCCTCCCAATCCCCCATCTGTGGCCTTGGTGTACACACTGCAATTTTTCCAGTATGATAACTATGTACAGTGGAACTATATGTGTAGAGTCTGAGCTAATGCTCAGGGTGTGTGTGTCTGTGTGTGTGTGTGTGTGTATGTACACACATGTCTGTGTGCCTGGGCTTCTGTTCCCCCAACCCTTAGATCTCATTTTGCTACTGGTTATAAGATGATCCCCTTACAGTTTAACTGTTACAAAAGATAAAAGATGAATCTTTGGTGGTGAAGGCTCCTTGAAGATATAGTCTAACCCTGGGCAGTTGATCCCCCAAGAGATCATGGAGTCAGAGGGAACCAGATGCTAGACTTTGGATTCAGAGACGAGAAATCAGCACTGACCTGCTACCAGCATGCCACTCCTAGGTCACTTATAAAATATTGAGAGTTTTGGTTGTTTTTGTTTGTTTGTTTGTTTTAACTCAAGCTAAGCAAATCTTATTTAGCAACTGAGTAAAGGGGGAAATGGTTTAAAGTCACTAAAAAAAAAAGTCTTGTTTTGACAACTCAAGGCTAAAACAAAACAAGACGATCTCCACTTCTGGTGCAAGATGGACCCACACCTTCCTCTGGTATGTTTTGCTTGGTGTTCTTCCTGTTCTCCATCTAGTAGCTAGTGCCTGTTATTTAAAGGATTCTTGAGGGTTACTTTCCCCTGTAGGTGTGGAATACCCCACTTTAAGAAAAAAAAAAAAAAAAGCTTTACAGTTTACAAAACACCTCAAAGAACCCAGAGGTGAAGGTAGTAGTACATTTATGGGAGGTCTGGGCCAAGAGGTTGGGGAGTCCAGGTACAGGGAAATCTTTAAGACCTGCCTCCATGTTGGTATGGTGCCTTGGCACTTCCTTTATTTCAAAAAGAAAGCACTATTCTCATTTGACTCCCAAGAGATGATTCCCATGAAAATGTACTTTAAAGCATCCATTCTTTTTCTGGCACCAGACTAAAAATGTCTAACCTTTTAAATGAATGGTAGGTTCAATTTCATGTGAATTTTTGCTGACAACTAATTAAAAGCTGTACATGTGTACGTGCATACACACAGTAGACCAGGGGAAGGCAATATGGAAATAAATTTCACGGTGGTCCAGAAAGTAGCAATATAGGAATTTTGGGGGTGTGTATTAGTGTAAATAATATGCGTGCAGTCTAGACCAATAGTTTTAGTTTTATAAAGAGGAATCATTTTTTGTTTTAAAAATATTATACCCCCGGAATGGTGAGGGATAAAGTGTAAGATATTCTTCAGCTTTAATTATTTTATAATTTAATTCAGGTCAGATCGCTTTTTTTTTTTTAATAGCAATACAACAGGCAAGAGAATACTCAAAATATTTAAATTGTATTTATACCAAGAGTATGTTTTAAATATTTTCTAATACTTGAGCAGTTGTTGTCTGACTGGCTTCCAAATATGCCAAAAGTTAAGCATTCAATATTTTCAACATGTATGCTTTTTACTGGTTTATATTACCTAATAAGAATCTTTAAGTGTTCCCAAAGCAACGGATGTTTACAGGCCTTTTGTGTTTTTCCTCCTTTAGAAGGCTTGGAGACCCACAACAAAGTTACTATATAAAACACTAATGATGGACTAACTTCTGATGTAATAAATGAGTTGGCTACCACCTCAATGTAAAAATTTGTAAAGGAAAGTTTTCACCGAGAGTCAAATGTATTTTTAACTGTCTGGTTTGTACTTCTATGACTTTTGTACTACCAAAGCAGAGTTAAAAATAAAAACGTTAAACAGAGTGAGTTGTTTTTGAATGATCCAATTGTTGGTGCCTTGGGTACTGAAAGTACAATTGTGGTTGGTATAATTTATCGAGCTTAATATCACAGTGCCTGATTTCTTACGTCTGAATTGTCAAGTGATCATTTGGCTGACTTTCCCCATTGGATTCCTCCTTCCCCCCATAGTAATACCATCCTCACCCCCGATTATTATTTTTAAAATTTGGAGATAATTTTGGATGTAAGGAACAGTTGCAAAAGCAGTACAAAGAGTTCTTGTATACCCTTCACCCCACATTCCCTTATGATATCATCTTACATAACCGCAGAACAATGATCAAAACTAAGAAATTAGGGCTTCCCTGGTGGCGAAGTGGTTAAGAATCTGCCTGCCAATTCAGGGGATTTGAACCAGGGTTCGAGCCCTGGTCCGGGAAGATCCCACATGCCACGGAGCAACTAAGCCCGTGCGCCACAACGACTGAGCCCACGCGCCACAACTACTGAAGCCTGTGCGCCTAGAGCCCGTGCTCCGCAACGAAAGAAGCTACCGCTCGCCGCAACTAGAGAAAGCCTGCACGCAGCGACAAAGACACAACACAACCAAAAATGAAAATAAATAAAATAAATTTATTAAAAAAACTAA